>NC_134643.1:158286138-159529830 GCF_030463565.1 Pelecanus crispus | reverse complement strand
GTCTCAGCTGCAGCTCCTCCAAAGCAGCTCTGTACATTGCATCTTGGGCATTCTGGAGCTCAATGATCTGATCAAAAACAGCTCGAAGCTGGTTGAGAAGTACCTGTGAGACAGTTAAGCAACAAAACAATTGGAGAATTGTACAGCAAAAGAATTTTAAAGTTACTACCACTCTTCAGAACGTGAGTAAATTAAATCTTTTTACACACGGCTGGAGAGACTGTTTTGCAAAGCCCTAAGTCAGTTGTTGCATGATCACACAGCTTCTTAGGACCAAAAGCAACTGGCCCACACTGTAACAAGTTTTACAATCAGCATCTGTCACTGTGTGTGGGGAGTATGAACAGAACCTACCATAATAAGGTCTTATATCAGAGGAAGAAAAATGACTTTTCCCCTTGCTCCTACAATATAAGAGCAGATGGTTCCTAACACATAAGCCAAGATGACAAAGCTACAATTTAATGCAAAAAGAGAAGACTTACCCTGGAATCGCTATCCAGCAAGCACCGAGCTATGATTGTGTCTAGAAAAACCTCATGAGCTGCGATGATGTGATCCAAGTCCTGTGCTTGTTGGACCTTGTTCCAGAGTTCATCCCACGAACATTCAAGCACCTGGAGCAATGATTCAGGATTGGGCTGTTTTGATTTGCTAGATGACAAGCTCTTTGAAATTTAAGACACACAACACACACAAAATATTAAAAGTACTTCATTTTTAAGCAACTAATTGTGTGGATAGAGTATACCTCAAATGTAATGTAATACTGCATTTGATGAATGAAATGGACCATTTCTGATGCCAGAACGTGACACTGATGCAGCACCCCAGAAAGCTCTGTAAAAAATCCAAAGAGATGGCATGTTAAAGACTGCAAGGACAGGCACAGCCATCAAACCAGCTTGGTAAACTTTTTCTACCAAACTGAACACTTCATAAACCAGCCACTAGTCTTGGATGGTAGCAGCAATACTGGCTGGCAACAGATGAGCAAAGAACATTGCACAATTAACTCCTAGAAGAAGTGAGCCAAAGATGACACCAACTATGTGCTCAGACAGTGCTGGAAACTTGCTGAGCGTCCCAAGTGAAAAAGACCCTCTCAGTCCCAAGACCAAAATACAGTAAACATCCCATGCGTTCTTTGTTTGAAAACCTGAGGCCACAGATTTACAGTTGCTTCTGGGGCCTCTCATCTCTTACCATTAGCCTTCAAACCACAGACAGCATACTTTGCATTACTTAGTTACACTGAGACCAAAAGAGAGGGTGGTTGTGACAGGGGTAGGGAATGTGTGGCTCATGTGGTCCAGGCTCAATTCCCTGATCCACTACAGAGACCCACAGGCAAGTCACTAATGGCCTCAGCCGCTCGCCTGTAAGAGAATTTATCTCTGTTGTGCAAGGGTATTATCAATATTACCATCAACTGCAAAAATTCTCTGGAATGAAGATACTCAGCCTTGTGGATTCAGGCAGATACCCAGACAGAGGAAGTAATTTCTAAAAAGCTGCCAATTTGCCACTGCAGACAAGCTATGAAACTACTACAAAAGGAATTCTACATTTTTGTACCTTGGGATGCTACAGAACCTTCCAATGATTTGAAAGATATTACAAGCTACTCTGTTCTTCATTTCTTATGTCTTTGCAGGAAGACTATCCCTAACACATTATGTTCCATTTACTTTAAATAGGATCAATGAAAAAAACCTCCACAGTTGGCTAAACAACAGAAATTCCTCAACATTGGTGAGTAGGATAAATCTGTGTTTCTTTGTCAAATTACTGACAGGAAAAGAGCTAGCCTGACACTACCAACTAGAAGTACTCCTTTAGAGCACTAAAATCCCTGGCTGTTAAGATTTTTTGGGAATTGTGAATAAAGCTATCCTTGAAAGTCAATGCTACCTCTTCTTTATGGTTGAAAAACAAAAGACCCCGCAGCTGCTTCCTCCTATCAGTCACTGTCTTCCATTTGGTGCTCTGTGACTGGATGGGCAAGGTACTGTTTTGGAGGGAGAGAGAGAAAATAAAAGCACGTTCTACTACTTCTTCATAAATCAGTGCTGGGGTATACTCCATGTATTTCAGAAAAAATTCTACCCGCAGCTTCCAACTTAAGCATGCCAGCGAGCAAGAAAGACTCCTGTCCCTCCAGGCAGAAGGCAGTACAGATCTTTGTAAACATACTCTCCTTTGTCAGAGGCACAAACTGAGAAATACAACACTCCTTCTGACAACACTAGCTAAAAGAGCTTGGCCAGCATTTTAAATGTCTGCATTACTTAAAACACAGCCAAACCTAAAGGCGACAAGCAACTGAGCTTTTACTTTACAGAAGATTGCTCCATGGCAAAGCATGAGAAAAGCCTCCCAGGGAGGAGGCAGGGGGAGAAAAAACCCCAAACTTCCTTCTGAGAACAAAAGAATAAACAAAACCCTAGCAATGGGAGACAGCTCCAGCCTGAAGACCCTCAGGTAATGAGAATAAAATCTGTTAACTGCACCTTAGTCTCAAAGCGAACAGAAATCCAGAACGCAACAGACCACTGGTTTTGAGTCAAACAAGCACTTATTTGGAACACGGAAATGACAGTAAACTAAATCCTATCTCACAGAAACAGAAAGGAAACCTAGTCATCCTGTACAGTTCCAGATATCAGCCTTGTGCACTGGAGCAGACTTTACAAGACCTTGTTTCCCGGTGACCTTCTGAGGCCAAGATGTCCACTCCCACCCAGCAAACAGTTCCTAATTATAAAAACATATCTTTGTAAATATTACTATGCCACAAAAAAGCATAACCCTCAATAGCTATGTTTTACTGAGAGAAATGTAGCTAGGTAAACAAAGTCAAGATTAAGCCAGTACAGATGCTCACAAATATGACTATATTCTCAGCTGAGAAGTAAAATCAAAAAATCCCAGTCCATTAAACACACACCAGAGCCACAACACTTAAAAGCTTTCCTATTTCTTCTCAAACATCTGTTCCTCTTATCTTTGCCTCTTCTGTTCTTAGCTGAACAAAAGCACAGGGAATGAGTGAAGGTAGAACTAGTAAATTCAGAAGCGTGCATGTGTGAGACTTACTACTTCCAGCACATGAAAGGGAGACACAGGGTACGGATAGGAAGGCATCAACCAAGATGAGTAAAAGGGGATGGAAGAGTAACGGTCTCTTTCCAGAGACATGGGATGTTTCATCTGCTCACTGCTACAAAAACTCACAACCAAGGGTTAAGTAAAACAACAAACAGGAAACTTCCATGTACAACAATGTTATTTTATCTGCATCATCATCTACCATTAAACACTCAGTCAAGAGGAACAACAAAATATAACACTCATCTGTCCCAACAGACTTTTTTCCCCACCTTCTTAACATCCAGTTTAAAAGAAGATGCAGTCATCTAAATCCAGTTTACAAGTATGTAATCCACTTGGGCCTCTCTCACCTGGTATACTTTTCAGAAGCTTTGCATTGCACATGTGCCCTTTCCATATATCAGTAAGAATATACTCCATTCGCTTTGCTCTCCAAAGGAAATTAAATACTCTTAGATAGTGGCTCATGCACTCACGTGTAAATACCTACAAAACAAACAAAATATCAGTACAAATTTAATAGACATACCATGTGTTCTGAAGGACCAAGAACCTCTTCATAGTCCATCTATTCCGTCAAGGCAGCTTATTGGTAAACATTGTCTAAACAAAATCCCTGGAAACTCCAGAGCTTTTGGGAAGATCCTCCCCTCAAGGGCTGAACATTCAAGTAGGCACAGGGCACTGCTGAGGGCAGAGCTATATAGCACCTGCTCTGGTCCAGAGTGCACTTCAACAGCTCTGTCATTTTATTTTTTGCTTTTTGACACTAAAAGGATTCCCACATTCTCAATTTTTCCACATCATATCCTTGAGAAGACTGAAGACACTCTATGAGTAGAAATGCATCACGGCTTATATGCTTCTCTACATGAGTCCTCCACATAGGCATCTTTTCCATATTTTAAAAAAAGTTAAATAAAAATGTTGGTTTGGGTTTTTTTGGTTGTTTTTTTTTTTTTTTTTTTACATCTTAAGTGCTGCTCTGATGCTTTTGCCAGTTCCAATTCATTGTAGGCTGAGAAAGTACAACTGTATTTGTTGTCCTACCAATATGCCAATTAAAAAAGCTTGGACCCACATGCTAGGAGGCAATAATTTCTTGGAAGGTTTTGAGCACTTCCAATCCCCTATGGGAGGAAGTGTAAGAAGGGGTGAACAAGGCAAAGCCTAAACATTTTGCTCTTTTCAAACTACTTGAAAATTCTTTCTGCTGGTCAGACTCACATTTCGATGCCCTGTTTAAAAAAAAAAAAAAACTTCTTTATAAGTTCTTTACAGAGGCTAAATGCAGTCTGTATAATCTGTATAGTCTGTAATAGTGCAGTTATTTTCTCAGTAGTTCTAATGAACACTACCTATCAAATTTCATTTAGCTACTACAAATTTAATTTAGATAGTACAAATAGGTTCTCGTCAAATACATTCTTCAGTTCCTTGCAAATTATCCCAAATTAGCAGCTACAGCCTAGTAATAATGGAAGAAGAGGAGCACTCCATTTATTAAGTACTTGCTAAAATCTCTGCTGGAACAAATGAATTACTGATTTTCAGTAATGATTGTTTTAAATGTAGCTTTTTAGCACTCACGGTTAATTCATAAGAATTGAGATTTTGGCTCAACTGTTTATATAGTGGGTGCTTCCTAGATAACAAAAAAAAATAAGTCTCTCTGATCTTACACTCCAGAATAAAAAAAAGGTTATTACAATAAAAAAAATTTAGCAATTCAATTCAGTATCTGAGACCCGTTCACAGCCAGCAGTATAGGACATTACCGTTGCTATTGGCCCATCAACATGATAGTCCAAGCTGAAGACATCCCATCCAGTGTCCCCAGGAGATACCTGTATTAAAAAGATATGCTACTTTCAGTGTATAACCAGAGCATACTAGTGCTGAAGAGCAACTCTTGCTTACCCTTTCAAAAAGAGCATCCACATCTATGTGGGATACAGGAGTTCCTTCTTGAAAGGAAAAACTTCTTAGGCAGGACTCAGCCTAAGGTATAGACTTATTTCAGATGCTACAGTACATCAGTTAACTCCCACCTCTGGGACTGGAGCTTTCTCATTAACTCAAGTTTCTTACCAGAGGCATCCTTCATGAAATGCACTTTCATTGCTTCACTCTTTGTAACTAGTGGCAACAAAGAGACCACCCCCCAGATTCTTGTAAGAGCTGTTTGCAGAACCTCAAATCAGAGCCACCAGCATCAATTACTGTTGGACCCCAAATACTTAACTTCATCTTGTCAATGAAACGGCTGCAAACCCACAGCTTGAAATACAAATAGGCAATAGGCAGGAAATGGGAAAGGAAGACTTATTAAATGAGGTTTACATAATTCAAAGTAGACTTCAATGGAAAGGGGGGGAGATGTATTTACTATATACGCATATGAAAATTTTGTTTCATATAGGTGTCTGCACGTATACACACACACAAAAAAAGTATGTTTCAGGTCAGAGTCACCATGATGCAACAGACCTCCAGAAGTCGAACATCCAATCGTTTGAGAATCTCAGGATTATCAAACTGGGCATTAGTTGCCCTCACCGCTGTTTCAAGGATTCCAGTTAGGTTATGCTGATACAAGGTTGTAGCTGGTCGTGCAAGCTCTGGCCTGGTAGTTATGAAACAAACAGTCATGGCATATTACTGAGATATTCTGCAGCAGCAATTTGATAGTAACTGCAGCACACAATGAAACACTTTTCTGACAGACTTTCAAAACCTCTTGTATTATTCTTTCAGCCTTAATCACGAAGGAAATCAATGAGCAAAATATTTGAGCAGAATATGAGCAGAATATGTCTATTCATATGCAGTTATACACCTGAACATCAGCATGAGGAGTAACTTTATCCTCATTTAATGGCAGTAATTTGAAATTACCAGGATTGCTAGCATAACTATTCTGCAATCTGAGTTGCATTCATATCTAAAATGAGGCAGATTACATCATTAACAAATCAAACCAATAACTTCATTTCAGTTTTGAGAAACTTACTGATAGCCATCTCATGGGCTTAGAAGTACTGGCCAAAGCACACAAACCCCCTCTATGTAACTTAAACTTTGGAAAGAGTTGCAACATGCAAGTAACAAGCACCTTGCACTACGCCTCTCCCTCACAGTCAGTACAGGAAAGCCCCTCACTACTTCTGCCTCAAATGTTATACTGACTCCACAAACCAACCTTATTCTGCTTCATACTACTTTTCACTTAAAAAAGCATGGTCATGTACAAATCATCACCAGACAATGTTGATTTTTGATTACAACAAGTTAATAGAAGCTCTATTACAAAGCCTGCCTTCTAGACCAAAGGAAAGCTGTGTAAAGGACATTTTTGGTAGACTAAGTTTCATCAGTAGCACCAGCATGTAAAAGCAGTGAACTTGCAAATACACTTTAAGAACTGAAACTGATACTTGTGGGTGCACGTGAGTGCTTAAAACAGAGGCTGGTGAGGCATCGATTAAATTTTTAAAAATGCATTGAGGGGTTTTGACACAATGTTTCGGACCAAACACTTCCAAAATATAGAGGCCTAACATTCACAGCAATGCTAACTAGCGGCATCAAGAGCAACAGAACTTTTCTGCTTAAACTTGCTGGCAGGAGCAAGAGAAGCACTAACGTCCTTGAGGCTGTCACAGGGTCAAGTGCAACTTTTCAAGACATTGTGAAATGGTACTATATATACTTCCTACCAAAAAGGAAGAACAAAGTTTAAGCCTCAGGGTCAAAGAAATTAAACCCAAAATACAATTTAAGAGTTGTTCAATTAAACCTTTGAGTAATAAGATACTTAAATGGTCCTCTTCTAAAAGTGAAACAGTTTCTGTGCTGATCATGCACATTTGCAAGCATCAGAAATTCAACATAATTACCCTTCCTACTCTCTTACTTGAGCAAGTCCATTAAATGCCTGATAAAGTCTCCTTGACCAAGTAGTAAGTAGCGCCTCATGGCCTGCATGTGTTCCAGTAAATTGTACTTCTTATTGAGAACATCCAGCAGGTATTTGCTGGTCTCAAAATACGCTGCATCAATTTTCTCTTGAAATGCATTTTCCAAATCTGTGAACAAATCAGCAGCTAAGAAAAAAAAGAAAGAAAAAAAAAAAACAGAAAAAAAGTTACAATTAAATTAGTATTTTTGCAAAACTGAGGCAAACAAGCTTTGGAATTGAAACATACAAGCAGAGAAATTGTTGTTAATTCTGATCTACTATATTATACATTTGGCATAGCCAAAGTGAAAGCAAGTCTAAAGCAGCCCACACTATTACTTTTAATCTGTGCCCAGCTTGTACTTTCCAATAAGAGCTCATATTATTTCATCACTTTTACACAGAAAGTGATTTTTTTTTTTTTTAGCCTGCTGAAATACTGCAATTTACAGACTCAAATAACTTGAAGGAGATCTAAAAGCTCAGAGTTAGGGAAAAGCTTTGTTGGGAGGATCTAAATCAGAAGTCACTTCTAAGGGGGGGGTAAAAAAAAAAAAAAGAAATCAAAGAATCAGTCAGAACATTCAACAGAAAAGAGTTCTCACATGTAAGTCAGAATGAGAGAGGAGGGAATATGCTTGCATTATCTGGAGGACAGCCAGCAACCTGATGTTTTCTTCTCCACCATTAATGCATGGCAATTTGGAGGAAAGAAGTAGGACGCTGCCCTTTAGTAGGAAGCATATTTCACTCTTTTCTACAACTACAAGCTTATTAAGAAAGGGACTGCAATAAGGCTGTTACGAGATAGCAAGACGTGTGGCCTCTTCAGGCAACATGGAGCAAAACTCCAAATACTGGACTGCCAACTATCGTAAGATTCAGACTTTCCTCAGCATTAAAGGATATACTCCCACTTCCAACAATTTTTCATCACACAACTATTGCTCTACAAGTGCAAAATTAAGATCCAGGTACCAAATTAGTGTCAAGGCAGAGATCTGGTGTGATCTGACAAAGCGATTCTTGCATTGCTCAGGTAAGGAAGCATGCAGCAGTGTTCCCATTGCTAGAGAAAAGGGAAAAACACCAGTTCGTGCAAATGCATTTGTCTCACTGGTACAGGGCAACAGGGCAGTGAGAACACCCAATCAATTCTGAGTTTCTTCTAGTCCTTCCCCGTCAGCAGATCCTGTCCTCTTAACTGCTATCTTCAAAAGATGGGTTCAAGCATGGCTGCTTGCATGCACAGTGGTACCAGCCATCTGATCTGCCACATGGCTTCACTGCTGGCTTTAGAGGAAGAAGGAAGAACTCCCAGAAGGGGAAAAAAGCTAAAAGAGGAGTTTCACAGACAGAACACAGTAAGTTACAACACCCCAATGATCTGTTCCTGCAACTGCCTTTTCACAAGATGCTGTGAGCCTAATGGGCAAAGCAAAAGAGGGCATAAGCCAACCCAAAAAGAGTTACGAGCTAATACCTTCAAGCGACTGGACACAGAGGTCGGACCTAGGACTGGCTCAAGGCACAGGCAAGGCCAACAGGCAGCAGGCAATTGCCTAGTTTGCCTAGGGCAAGCCTACCAAGTCGCACATGCTGGTCCTGCCTCCAGTCAAGTAGGGGTGAGCATGTGTAAGGCAGTACCTATGGCTGAGTACACATGGACCAGTCTCAACTTGTTGTTATCCCAAGCAGAAAAAAAGCCTTTCCCCTCTCCTTAGTACTGCCCCTTGCCTTGAGGGAAGTGACCTGGCCACAGCCCTTCACCTCCGAGACTGGAAAATTCAAGTTTACATGTGTAGCTGTAACACACCATCTCTGCATACATGTACACCAGCATAGGCAATGCACCATCCCTGTTTGACGTGCAAAACTACTAAAAAGGTTGCTGACTTCAACAAACAAGAGGCATAGGCACAAGTTTTTAAAGCTGTGCAAAATTATCACAGGACACTGTGAAAAGCCAGAAATGGGTCAAGAAACGATCAGGCAAAAAGCACTGACAGACAGGTCCATAAGTTGCTACTGAATGTAGTGGTCTCATGTCATTCCTGGTTCAGAAGTTCCCAAACTGTGGACAGCTAGAGGTTGGAGCTGGGATCACTTTGTCTGCCTTTTTTTACTGTCCTTCTTCCCCAAGTGCCTGCTACAATCCCCTGTCAGGCAAGATGACCAACTTCTACACTGTTCTTCATCTCTGACTTCCTGTTTCAATGCACGTTCAGGCAGGGATTTTTACATCATGATTACTTCAGCATCAAAAGGAAACTGGGTAAACACGAGAGCTAAGGTTCCAAAGCAAATTAAAGAAATAAAAAATACAGCCAAACACATGAAACATTCAGATTTAAAATGAGAAAAAGCATCCAGAATTCAGGCCAGCATCCTAGCTTTCCATCGTCTTATTATAAGCAATGATCTGAAGGGACTCTCAGGATATTGTCAGATGGCACAAGCAAGGAGGACAGAATGCATTTCCAACATCACTGACACAGTGATGATTCAATCTTTCTGGAATGAATGGGTAAAATGCCCTAAATACAAACACAGTTTCATGCAGAATTAAGGCAGTGCAATACTGTGAGGTATTTAGGCTACAGACCATAAACTCAGCATGCCTTCAGCACACTGCAGATACAGTGGATAACATCCATTTCTAAAACTACATTTCTGTCTGAAACAGGTGTATTCAGCACTAAAGATAATGTTCTTGCTTTGAAGCTCTCGTACCATACATAATAGGGAACCTATATTTGTGCAGATCTCCCATTCAATCAAGGGGAGAGAAACAAGTGAAAATTAAAAGAAATACTGGAAAACCATGGCCATAAATGCTGTGTAAAGTGGTGAAAGTACTGTAGCTACTGTTTTTGCCTTTTTCAGGAGTAGCTGGCAAAATGATGGTTCAAATGCATTTACAGCCCTTATTCACTTAACCCTGACCCCTCTCTGCACTTTCAGTGCATCTTTGACTAGGCAAGCACTGCACATGGTACAAAAATCACATTATTAGATGAAATATTCTTGCAGACATGAATGCAATTTTGTTATGAGAACATCTTTCATGGAGGTACTCATGCTAAAAGTCCATGCTGTGAAGAGCTAATATCAAAACTAATCCAAGGTTAATCTGAAGGGAAAAAAAAAAAAAGACAATCCCACAAAATGAAGCTTCAAAGTTATATATAATAATGTCATATTTGAATACAGAAATAACAGATGTTATTGTTATTGTACAAGATGTCGAAAAGTGCCAAGAAGGATGTTCTTAGAAAACTAAGTAAAGAACTTGACAGAAAAACAAATGTTTAGATAATTCTTCTCTTGGCAAAAGCTGGATATATTAGTAGGATATCATTATACTTCTAGAAACTACGTACAAAATAACATCAGAGAAATTATTCCAGTGAGCTGTATCTTAACAATTAGACTCCCTTTGGTATATTAAATGAGTTATAAAAAGAAGTTACAGTAGTAAAATATCACCTTCACCAGAAGAAAACAAGTTGTCCTTTCACCCAGATGTAATAGCACCCTATGCATTACCTTCTTTGCTTAGTATTTACACATAAAGTCTCCTTGTTTTAGATGTTTATCATTTGCTATCTTTCATCATAACAATGTTAACTTCATTGCAAAGAATATGCCACCAAAGAACAACTGCAAATAGTATGTAAGTTCTCATTCATTAAAACTTAAATCTCTTCTAAAGAGAAAGAAATAACCTGAAGGAATTCTGACAGTTAAGTTTTGGTTTAACATTCAACAGCTGGCAACCCCAGTTTTAAGTCATTTTCAAAAGGAATTTTACTAACCTTCCACATACTCTATTTTCTTCAGGCATATTACCGTGGAAGAGTGCATTTACGGAAAGGCTTCTGTCCTGCCTGTTTTCACTTCTCATTCTCTTATTTACAACTAATGGATAATTTATTATTTGTTATCACAGAATTAATTCAGTATTCCTGTGGAATCATATGATGAAGTATATTTGATGAGAAGTCACTGGTACTAAATTCTTACTGCAGCACTCAAGAATAGCCCTGCCCGCACCCCAGCGCTCTCGACAGAAGTCAGCTGAAGGCAGACTGTTTTCTGAATGGTTTCATTCAGAAATCCAGTACATTAACAACCATCCAGCAAACCTATCAAATTAAGAAAAGAAAATTACACATATGCATCTTCATACATCTTCTGTAAAATGCAAGTATCCATTGAAATACCTGTATTTTAGGGTAGACAGGACTTCTGTACTCCTTTCCACCCCACTATCCAAAATGTCAGTTCACAGTCTAAACCACACATTGTACAGAGCTCAGTTCAAAGGGAAAAAGCTAACACTGATACTCTACCATCTTTTGAAGACTCCGCAGATTTTGCCACAGCAATCATCTTTGTGGATGGAGTTTGATCATGACAAACTTGATGTAAGAAGTTTATGGATTTTCCTATTAGGAGGACCTGAACAAAAAAAAGGAAATTTTTTTTTTTTTTTTTTTTTTTTTGTGAGTTGCATATAAGAAAGAAAACCCACCAAACAAAAAAGCCACCCACAACCACCAGGACAGCAGGGTATTTTGTCATCTTTCTGTGCTCTTAGCTTCACAGTCCTAAGTACGGCAATCCAGAACATCAATGCTAACACAAAAAGGTTTTAAACATAAACTTTTTTTCTCCCCTTGAGATCTCCTTAAACAAAGTTTACCATTTAGAGAATGGAAAGGAGAAACAGTCTTACAGTCTTCCTCTGCAAATAATTCTAAAATTCTTAAGATGATTATTTATTGTTAAATTTGGTCTCTATTTTCGTAATGGAAATCTAAGCAGCAGCATAGGGCAAACAAATCATCAGAAGATTATTTTGAATTCATACCTTTTTTGATTGCTCCGTTGTAATAAAAGAAGGGATCATTGATTTCCTCAAGGTGTATTTGTCATGCCACAACCGATCAGTTTTCACTGTAGGATCTGAAGCTACAAAAAACTGTAGATTGAAATAAATATTAAAAACAAAAGATAAATGTAAACTCTCTCCCCTAGTGTTTCACTTCTGTATTCAGAAAACTTTAAAAATATTCTGAGTTGTTCTTTTAACTAAAAAAGAAAAAAAAAATTTTTTTTCATAGCTAACATACAGAGTTGTCCTGGCAATTAATATGGAAATTGTATGTTGACCAACATGAACTCTGAAGAAAAAAGTTAAAGAACAGCTCACATAATTTAATGTCCTCTGTACATTATGAAACCTTGACCACCTCAGGGTAAAGCAAAGCATACTATCTGTAAAACATCCACTATGAAACACAGAAGCGTACTGCATTTGCCAGTAATTATACAGTTAGGGTAGGAGACAAAGTTCAGCATATAATATATATATATAAAATATGCTTTTATTTTACTGGTTGTATTTTTACTGAATCCTGTTTGGATTTCCTCCTACTTTAACAGAGGCAGAATTGCATAAAAAAACCAAAAACAAAACCAAGAAATACTGCGATTGAACTGGTGATCAAACGCTAAGATGTCTCAACTCCACGCAGGAGAATACTTTAATTTGTAAGAAACTAAAACCACGTGACTAGTTTTGTTAAAATGACTTGTGGATAGATTCTGTCCTCATCCTGTCAAACAAGAGATCCATTTTTTGGACAAGAACTTTTTTCACTGCCTCCAAATACGATTTCCACCAAGAATGGCCAATTGTCTTTGTTCAAAAACTGTGACTATGGTATGAAAATTGTAGCTTTCAGTACACCACATCCAACACTGATTTTCAGTACTAAGAACACTCTTACAGCGCACATGTAAATTTTTAAACAAAGAGTTGAAAGCTAATGAATGATATAAAACCCAAAAAAGACACCACCTCACATGTCTGAGGAGTAGCTGGAAAAAAAGGTAAAGTCTATTTTACATTTCTAGCCATAAAGATTCATAGACATTTCACACAAGCCTCCTAATGCTGACCTTAAAGATCAGCTGTGGGTGAGATCTGTACTCATTTTAATTTTGACCCAGGTGGACAGTTTCAGAAATCAGGCAGCATATTTCACACTCAAGTAAAGTTACTCAGATGTGTCTCAGAAGTGCTCAATTCAGTTTTAAAAATGATTTTTTGGCTTCTTGAAACAAAAAAAAGTAGTCACTTTAACAAGACTGTACTGATTAGAGACAGGAAAAAGAGTTGGGAGAGCTTAAAAAGGCATGAAAACATTTCTAAGAAGAAAAGGGACTGTTACTAGAACTTGCCGTTACAGAAGTCGGAACAAAAACTCTATAGAATTTCTAGAGGAACTCTGGAACCATAAATCTCTTCTACCCAGTTTGACAAACCGAAGTTATTTATGAAGCTGAGGGTAACCGTAGGTAGTCAGAGTAGAATATCCTGACCTTTATTCCAAATACAAGGCTTGCATTCTAAACAGTCACAAAGAACTCTGCTCACATTACTATTGCTACACTAAGCAAGAAAAGATAGAGATGACTTTGTCTCTCTTCAGAAGCAAGCATCTATTGTTAGTCCACCATTCTGCCTCTACTAAACAGACCCAGGATATGATTAATTGCAGATAATGTACTGCATCATTGCAACCTCCAGACATCACACTGACTGAATCCATGAAGACAGTCACATTTCATGTTGTTATTGTATATATTACTTATATTTTTTTCCATCACAGTCTACTTTTCAAATTCCCCTCTAAGCTTCCCACAGATTATACTCCCACAAAGCAAATGAACAGAGACAAAATATTTATTGTACCACATACATTACCTCATGGTATGTATCCTCCAGCTCTCCATCATAAATCCAGCGATAAAGGAAATTCAGTACAGGATGGGATACTAGGCCAAGAATGTGCTGAACCAGAGATCTCATGTAGGGATCTCCTGTTTTAGTATAGGCATGAACTGCTGAGGCTAGTTCACCACCTTTCCTCCCTGTAAGATCATAGGGGAAAGGAACAGAAATGTATGAAGGAAAAATATATACACCACACTTAAATTCAGCAGCCACTGATATTAGCTAGTCATATATCACTCAAGAGCTTGCTGAACAGCAATTCTAAAATGTAGCAAAAGTACATTTTTTTTTAATGTTGACAGGGAATTCCTAGGCTTAAGGCATGAATCATTAACCTCACTGAAGCATTAAGCAGTTATCTGACACTGTATTCTGTCTACTTTATGGTAGCTTGGAGGAATGCAAATTTCAAGGCATCAGATCACGCACAAAGGTTGACTTGTGGCTTCTTTTCTTAACCACCACCCCTACGAGAACAGCATTAAAGGAGCTTTAGTATGTTTTCCTTCTCTCCTGTACTTGACTCTCTCTCAGATGTTCTGTGTGCATACATGCACACAAACACATCTTTCCTGCTTCTTGGTTATAGAATAGTTCCTCCATAGCTCCTTTAGGTAGTATCTCCTGTCTTTTTGCAATTGAAAGGTAAGAGGCTGTCAAAAAAAAATTACAAAAATAGAACTAGTACTTGTTTTGCTGTTATGCTGCATAATTTAACGGTTCCTTGCAGCACAGGCTGTAGCATTCAAAATTTTCATGAATGTCTTAAAAGTAAAGTCCACTTTTTTTTTCAAAATTGTTACCAATTCCGATAATCAAGGTAAAACAGATGTTGTAAGCTTTTTTGGTTAAAATGCTCTTTCCAAAGGGCCACAATCTCCACTTATTTTCAAAGACAGCAAAGCTGAAGTACCCTTAGGGAGAAGCATAGCCTATGGGTGTTACTGGCCAAAGTTTTGGTCAACTCCGTCTTACACCACTCCTCAGCATTTTCTTGTGGATTGCCAACACAGCCACGCACTATCTGTAGATTTGTAAAGTTTCGTTGTTTCACATGAATCTGCAGACAAGTTGCAAATGACTCCTACATGCCATCATATATACAGGAATAGCATAATACTCATACATAATGAAGAGACTAAGCCAACCATTTCAGTGTATTAGTGAGTTTTTTCACAGTGTAACATTCTCTGAAAGATGACTAAAATTTAATAATTGAAAACAGCACAAAAAGTGTGTGCTTAAAATTTGAAGGATTTCTTAAGCATGTTCTAGTTTTTAAAAAAAAGTGAGAAAGTGTAAGTATATCAAAACAGAACTACAATTGGTCAGGTTTTTTGCTTAAACTAAAAGAATCCTCTGGATTAGCTACTTAAAATTTTCTAAAAAAACATAACAGTAATATTATTGATATCCACCTTTGGCATGCACAACCACCCAAAGTTACATAACTACCCCATAAATATTACATTCATGTTAAACAGACCTTGACAATGATCAACAAGTGCTGCAAGGGTCTTTAACCTTATTTTAGGATCATATGTCCAGACTAGAAGACGGCGAAGTGTTAAACTGCTCTCAAGTCCCAAATTCACGCCCTGATCATCTTCCAATTGCAACTGATCAAATTGGAAACAGAAAGACATATCAAGAAGCAAAACTGGCAAAACTGAAGCAGACATGATGTTTCACAGTTTTTGTTCTGAAGCTAGGTTTTTACTAATACACTTGAAATACCCAGTATTCTATGTTCTCTCATTAAATCATGGGGCCAAAACCTGAGAGCCATACAAGTGGAAATAGAGAATCAAGTGCAGGTGAAAGGACAGAGACAAGCAGAAGTGTAAATAGGGCAGACAGAGCACAAAGGCCAAGAAAGTTAAAGAAAGCAAGATGATAGATAGTTAGCCACAAAAGGAGAGAGAAGAGCAAAGGAAAACAGAGCACAGATCCTGAAAGACAGCAAATACTGGCCAAAGAGATGCTCAGAAAAGAGTAAAGAAAAACATCTAAAGGAAAGAAAGGGTGTAGGAGGCAAATTTTTTATTACTGCACAGCCAGCTTATTTTAGTTCAACATGGGACAAATTCTGTTCAATGTCTTCCTCTAGAAGCCATCAGAACTTAAGTTAGGTATATAGCGAGCATAAGGAATTGTTACCATTGAAAAAAATATTAAAAGCTATGATAAGAAAAATCTGTCACAATGTGACTACCATGAATCTTCCAACACCATGGAAAATGAAAGCCAAATATTTGCATCTAAGATGCAAATCTCATACAAGTAGAGATGGCATAAGCAGGACAAGAACACAACCTAAGAATGCAGAAGCAAGTTCCTAGAGCAGTCCAAGCAGATAAACTCTTAGAAAAGATGCTCTGTTTCTTCCTGCTGATGCCAAGTTTGGCACTGAAGAAGCATGCATTACATTAGCTTTCCTCCACATAAAAGATTTTGTACTTCCCACACTGGGGCTCCCCAGCACCTTTTTGCTTACACACTCTGTTTCATGCTGCTCCTTGCCATGGACAGAGCATCCAGAGTACCAACTCTAGCAAGCTTTCATTGAAAGACTGGAAGTTTTCACTCTGCCTTATCTTCTCATCAACATCAACTAAAATGAGTGCCAGCACCTATGTTTGGGTGCACACTACTGACCCTTCTCCATCCTGCAATGTGACCTTGTGCTTCCTGCCTTCAAGTCACAAGAGAATCTCTCTCTCCTCCACTGTTGGGTCTCCTTTCACAACCTGTGGGAAGGAATCTTGCCAGGGGCTTCCTGAAAATCCTCTGGGATCCCCTTCAGTCAGGTGCCGAGGGACATCCCCAGAAACTCCAGTCTGCTAGTGCAGCAAAACTTCACATTACAGACACTGTATTGACTGTTCCCTACCAGAATGCATTTAATCGATGTGATCAACATGCTCATGAACTCTAACACTGGAGATTAATCTGGCAAGGAACATGAAGAGCAACAACAAAAGCAGCAAAAGGAAGACTGGGGAAAATGTGGGTCCAACTACTGAACAGTGCTAGGAAAGTGGTGACAGGAAAAATGGAAAATACTGAGGTACTCAATGCCTTCTGTGCCTTGTTTTTTCGGCAAGATTTGCCATTGGGAATACCAGATGTCACCTGAGATCAGAGGGGAAGTCTGGAACAAGGGAGACTTACTCAGAGTGAAGAAAGATCAGGTTAGGAAACATTAAACAAACTGGATATACCTAAGTCTATGAGACCTGATGGGATGCACTCACAAGTGCTGAAGGAGCCGGCCAATGTCACTGCAAGGCCACTCTCTATTATCTTTGCAACATCATAGCAATCAGAGGAGGTTCCTGACGACCAAAAGAAAGCAAATGTCTCTTCAAGAAGGAGTATCCGTCAGACTACACACCAGAGAGACTCACCTCATTCCCTGGGATGCTGACAGAGCAACTAATCCTGGAAACCATTTCCAAACACATGGAGGACAAAGAGCTCTTCTCAGAAAGAAAAGCTCAGGGAGAGAAGGAGGAAGGGGGGACATTTGTGGTGATGGAGTTTGTCTTCCCAAGCAAGTGTTAAGTGGCTGAGGCCCTGCTTGCCAGAAAGTGGCTGGACATCTGCCTGCTGATGGGAAGTAGTGAATTAATTCCTTATTTTGCTTGCATGCACAGCTTTTGCTTTCTCTATTAAACTGTCACTAACTTGATTGACTTGTCTTTTTGCCTTCCTTCTATTTTCTCCCCATTCCCCAAGAGACAGGGGTAAGCATTTGGCTGCTGGCCAGGGTCAACCCACCACAAAGGCAAATGCAGTTTGAAAATAAGTGATGCCAGAACTTTACTTTCAGTTTCCCTTTACATGCTTCCCCTTCCACCACACTCATTTCTTCTTTTGAAATGTTTAGTGGAGCAGGAAAGGTAGAGGAAGCTGCATTTCAAAGTCATAAATATTTTCATGGTCAAGAAGTTTTAGAAGTTAGAATAAATCAAAGCTCCAGAAAACCAAGAGATCAAACATATTTTGGACAGAGCAGGAAATAACTACAAAATGAGTAACTGCATGGTAGCAAGGAAAAACAAGCAAAAAGCATGTATGACAGGCATTCCAAAGGTCAGGAGTGTTAAAGAACTGCAAGTGAGTCAAAAGGAATAGATCCTTTGAAAATGTTTACAGAAGACTATGACTTAAACTACAGATTTTTTTAAATCGGATTTTTAAATGGAATTTTAATTTAACTTTAGGTCAATTACCAGAATAAATTTTTCTTGATTATAAATAAGGAACTCATTGAAAGTCCCATATAAAAAAAAAGTAAGCAGAAGAAAAAAAAAATTCTAATGTTTATTTTAGATGTAGCATCTAGGTGCACATACTTGTGTAAATATTTGTGGACAAACTGCAAGATTATCAGCACTGGGACGGTCTATACATCAGAGAAAAATAATAACACACCAAAACATCTTACTCTCTCAATCCAACAGAAGGGACAAGGGAAATGCACAAACTGCCCCAGACAGAACAAAACATTGGAACTGTTGTTACTAGTTGCTGAACCATGCATTGCTTGAAATACAGAAAGACTTTTTTTCTCCCTTCAAAGATGTGCCATGCTGTTTGGGATTTGAGTGATAAAGATATCACACAAGATGAAACTGACAAAAATGATGCAAAAAAGGGACAGAGGCTTAGAAATACACATTATATCCCTTCCTTACGTAATCCATCAAATAACAGTGAATTTCTAAGAGAAAAATATTCATTGGTCCATATATCCAAAGAGTAAGAAATGTACACAGGGAATTGTGTCTACTGTCAATAGAAACTGCTATACATCCTTCCCTTTCCAAAGGGATGCCTAGGTAGACCTTTTCGAAGATATTCAGATAACGTAAAGCAAAATAAGAAAGTTAAATACAAACCACTTAACTTACCTGGGAATGTAAGACAGACAGAAGTCGGTAGTATTCTTTAAGTTCCTGATGTAAAGCTGCACAAAAACTCTGTAAGAGGAAAAAAAGAAAAGAAAAAAGAAAAAAAAAAATCAGGAAAAATCTTTCTGGTTTAATCTAGAGTAACTTTTATCCTATCACCACACCATGAAGGTTGTTAGAAATTTCCTAAAAGGAATCAAGCTACAAGTTTCAGCGCAAAAGCCAACTCTTAGAAAACTGGCCAACATGTAAGTGCTTGCCTAAGAGATGCACAGACCTTTTCTAAGAATATATACATATTGTCAAGCTACTTTCTGTTTCTTGCTGCAACTTTCTGTTTCTTGCTGCCTTAATTCTATCAACAGATTAAACTATGACAACCACAACTCTCCAAATAGATGTATCATCTCAATAAATATATTAATAATTACCATAGGGATGTGCAAATCATAACATGATCCAAAAGAAATTTTCTTTAATAATTACATAAAATACAGTATGCAGTGAAGTAACAGAGTTTCAGTTTCAGGAATGCCTCTAATAACAGAACACACAAGCTAGGCAAACATCATACTTACAGTATAGACTATATGACATGAACAAGAAAACACAAGGCTCAGAAAAGAATACTCCCAGTAAGTGCTGCTAGATAAGTACTCTAAATTTTTGGCCTTTTAACAATTGACAGTCATATACAATTCTTCATTTGACATGGAAGAAATAAATAACACTAAGTACATCCTAAGAAATCTGTAAAATGTGCAGAATTTAACAGGCCTGAACTAAAGCAAAGATTCCTCTTTGTAAAACAATTCTAACCACAGCTACTTTGGGTTGTTTGAAATAAATAAATAAAGGTAGATTTTAAAAACAATTCCTGAAAGAATACTTGTTTATTAACGGATAGTTTTCCATGGTTTGAGGTCCTGGGGTTTTGCTTTGTTTTTGTAATGTTCTTAACCTAACATACAGACTAAAAAAATTCCCACAACACATTTGCTAAAACAGAATTAGAAATTGGACTTATTAATTTTGGACTGAGTTGAAAATTTTGGACTTGGAGCACTTGGGGGGGGGGGTTTAAAATTTTTGTTTGGTTGGTTTTTTGAAGAGTACTTCCATGCACACACACAAATTCTTCAGAACTGATTTCTTAACGGATTCTCAGCTAATTAGTTTTATATATATTTTAATGGATTTTTAATAGGAAATTCCCTGGGACTTTCCCCCCCTCAACCCTTTTTAAAATCATCACAAAGTAATTTGGAAAAAATAAGGAAAACCTCACACAAAAAGAACTCAATAGCTTAAAGTAAAATATTTATTAACTAGAGTATGTACAAGGGAGAAATCATTACTACAAGCACAAGGCGGAAATAAATCTTCTTTCTGCTAAGAGGCTAAGAAGCCTAGAAAAAAAAAAAAAATCATTAATCTTGCCATTGTATCCTTTATAAGTAAAGAGGGTTCCTTTCTTCAACTCAACATTATAAATTGGAAAGAAATTTGAAATTCATTTTATTCCAGAGGATACTGAAGGGCAAAAAGAAATCCCCTTATGTGTAACCCCACTTTTCATTTCTTCTCACTTGCTTCTTCAGTACATTTTTGAACCTGTTGAAGTAGCACTTGCCAAGATAGAGGGCAGACTAGAGCCTCCAAGAAAACGTTCAAAGGCACTATACATCTATTCAAAAAGTGAGAACAGTAATCACTGACTTTAGTAGCCAAGAGGATTTAGGATCTAACTGGCCATCAACTTTTCAGAGAAGCTTTAGAAGTTAAAATTTACATCCAGTGCCAATTCCTGCATTATAAACTACAGATTTTTATTTCCCAAACTGTTACGGAAAACTGGACATTATCCTAGAATTCTGATTTGGTCTACAGCAAAAGAGAATTCAGGAAGGAAACAGAATGCTTGTTCAAGAGAAAAAAATTAAAATGCCCACTACCTCAACTGGGTCTAAATGGGCAAAATGTCAAAATATAAGGCAAGTTATATTTCATTGCTGATTATTCCTTTTGCTTTCTGAGGACAAAGTAGAACTTAGATACTAAGCAGCAAAGGTAGAAGAAGATAATGTTAAAGTGCAGTATATTGTTATATCTCTACTCCTAATAATTGTCAATACTTGACACTTTGCATGGTAAAAACAGTCACCAGAATCATATAAAAGAGGTGACAGACATCTTATCCTACATGTGGTTTAAACAGGGGTTTACACAAGCATTCTTTTAAAACATTAAGTAAAAGATGCTTTAGAATGCACAATATATTCTTATGCTAAATTCTTAATGCACAGTGTGCAGCACCTGAAATTGTCAGCTATAAAAGCCATGAAAAGCAATGGTACATACTCTTTTTGCCCAGATACTGACAGCAGGAGTAGAACATATGTTTTCATTTGTACACTTATGTCCTAGAAATATATATATACGTCCTTGCCTCAAGCAAAATTAACAGCATTAGAGCTATGCAGATTCAGCTAACTAACTGCACAGCCTTTTGCACAGGATCTGAAACCTGCATATGGTAGCTAAGATATTGCACATTTAAATTCACAGAAGAATTAAAGTTCTCCCCTTGCTGTAAACTTGAAGATTAAAAGCCAGAGACAGTACAAATAAGCATAGGCAGGAAGCTGCTAGATAAAGAATACGAAACTTTGCCCAGATATAAGGGGGAGAGTCTGAAGAAAAAGCATATACAGTAGCACTACCATATAAAACATGGAAATCAGCATTGGATCACTAGAAAAATAATTATTTATATGTAACTAAAAGGGTTACTAGAAATAAGAGACAGAAGGGAACAGAATAAAACATTAGAAAAGTAGGAAGCACTACAGTGTCTCTACTGACCTCTTAAGAAAAATTAGATTGAAGGGAGAAGCACTTCAATTTCTTGGCAGATTAGGTAGGATGTTATGGCTAGAGGCAAGGATAACATTTCTGTCGACTCAGAAGGGATAATATCCAGTTTTACAGAGGGAGCAAGTGAGAGGAAACGGGAATGCCTTAGCAGTAAATGTGGTTTTGGGTATTACAGCAGCTGTGAAGTTACTGTAGACTACAAATCATGATGATGAAACCTATAAAAACAAAAATTAACATTCTTTTGATGCTGTATTCAAACGAAAGGGCAGAGGATAATGGGGTATTTGCATTTTATGTAAGTTAGTGCAGTATTAATACATGAACATCAACATTAGCCGACAAGAGTGTCTCCTGCATAGGTCAACGTAACAACTGAATTGGTGATTAATTAGCTCAGATGCCACCATCCCATTTAAGCAATATTTGTGTTTATAAACATGCATGAGCACTTAAAAAAATATGAATTTTAAAAAAAAAGGAGATTAAGAAAAGGAATCTATGCATGAGACTTTCCAGTTACAAATGACAAGGGCAACTCCTTCTTACGAACAGCAAGAGCAAATGCCTTTCCCTTGCCTTCAGACTATGATCCATACCAAAAGTGGCAGTCCATAAAAGGAGTATATCAAAGGATGAATGATCCAGGCTCTGAAGTTTACAATTCATTCTAGTACTGCATTTTACTCAGAAGTTTCTAAGGGAAACAAGACCAAAACATTGTAGCAAAATCAATTTTTCAGCTGACCTACCTGTCCCACAAGTCCAAACGCACGATCCAAACTCCTCTGGTCTGTGTATTTTCTTATTTTGTTATGTAGCCATCCCAACTCTGCAAGTCTACTTGTAGTATCTCTGAGAGATTTGGACAAGCTCACCTATAAAGTTAACAGAAACAATAACTTGCAATTTAAGTCAAATCTGTGCCAATACTTGCTTCTTTACTTCACTCTGCAAGCCTGCCTTAGTCCCAACACCCTATTTAACTACTAACTACTATTTTCAACTGAGTCAGCACATTTCTTCCTTTAAATTACCAAGACATAAGACACTGTTCCTCTTGTTCCTACTTGAGATTTGCTTCTACCACATTTTGTCACATTACCCAAGAACACCATCATCCAGTTTTCAAAATTTTATTGGATAAATAAAAACAAACAATATGACTGACCCATTAGGTCAAGAGGCAGAGATTTACTTTTGCCCACAATGATTGGGCCTATCCCACCTCTACAGACAATTTTAACTTGGAGAGCCAGCTGGAACAGTCCAAACTAAAGCAAGGACGCGCACTAACAAGCTGAATGGATCACTAAAGAACTAGAGATCAAGCTCACCCATTAAGCCTTTTAATTAGCAGTACAGGCATTCTCTAAGATAAAAATCAGCTACAAGAACCTGTTAGCTACAGTAGTGTGGGCTTGAACCAGGCAGCAGCACTTGGTTGTAAGACCAGAGTTCAGTCCCTGGCCCTCTTGCTTAGATATACAGGCACAGCTTTAACTTCTTGAACAACTTCTATAGGATAAATTACAGCCCAAACAAACATGATTGGACACAGTTAGAAATTCTGTCTGCAGCTAAAACCAAAGAGATGACATAAGAACTATTTAGAATTCTACAACTATGGAGTGCTTGGCAAGTATTAAGTACAATACACATCTCCTGGAATCAAATGAGGAACAAGCAAAATTGGCTTAGTGTTATTACATTTATACCTCTTAGATCAAATCAGAAGCTGCTAGCTTATACAGTGCTGAATGTCACCAACAGACCTAATATTAACACTGATATTAGAAAACATTCAGGCAAGAATAACAGCTTGGAAAATGTGTTTCTTTCTGGAAGAAACAGACTGTGTAAAATGACATTTTCTTTGTGCAGCTGAAGGAAAACTACATGCTTTGACTACATTTTTGCCTAACAGGCAGTCAACACAGCTAAAGGAGGTATGATCTTGGTCCTCCTTGTTCATCAGAAAAAGCTCCAGCTGCAGCTCTAGTCAGGCAAATAATTCCATCTTCACTGGGTCCAGTAGCTCAGTACAAGTGCCAATAAGGAAGAAGTATGGAAGACAACTGACTTCACAAGAATAGTGGAAGACACGAAGTCCTCAGGAAAAAGCATTATTGACCACAAACCATCTGAATAATCAAACTCCCTGTATTAACAGAATTAGGAGTTCAAACTAAAACAGTTTTTCAGCTCAAACTAGCCTATTTGATATGAAAACTACACAGAAAACTAACGAAACCCACGGTGCCAATTTTGCAAACACCCACTAAGTTTTCCCCACATTCCTCTAGAAAAATCTATTATGCTACTTCCTTTGCCATATATAATCTAACTCATATATGGAACATAATTAACGCAGTGCAGGTGTTGAGGAATTACAAACTTTGCAGTATCTACAGGTGCAGAAGATGACATCCTTAAGAATCTGTTTATTAACAAGATTTAATGGATTTAAAGTCTTTAATTTTTTCCTCCACTAAGCAGCCCTAAATGTCATTGTAAAGTTACAGAGGGAACAATTATACATTTCACTTTTTGCTATTATTATGGAAGAGAAAAGAAAATTAGTTCAGTTATCATCAATATTAAGATAAGTCTACTGTGCTCTTGGCACATGAAATGGCCCAAAAATCAATTCCCCGCCATTTTAGGACTATGTCATATTGTTATAGTATAAAGTTCTTAATACAAGTGGAAATCAGAAGCACTGTCTTTCCATTTGAAGAACATGAAAGCCAATTAGCGAGCTGAAACTGAAATGTGAAGCAGTACTGCCTAAATACTGAATAAAGAGAAGATGCTAAAGCAACCAGCACCATTTTTCTTTTCTTTGCTCAGCTGACCCAATCTCACCCTTGTTTTTTTCTTCCACATCACAAATACGCTTAAGATCTCACCACCTTAAAGCCAGATCTTCTCTCTCTCAGGCTTCTCTCCTGTTCCTCTGTCTCCTGTTTGACACCTTCCTTCAAATTCACATGAGCTGGATGTTCTAGCAACAACAGGAGTGGAAAGCACTCCCTTCAGTTCTATCACCAGTCCTTTCTTGGGTGATCTGCATGATCCCATCTGATCACTTATAAGTTATAATCAAGCCCATAACATCAAGTGGCTAGCATCCATTCCACATCTCAGGCTGTTAAATTTAATCCAATTATAATGTGGTCAAAAGACTGCACCTGCTTTATATTCATTCTTATACACTGGGGAGGGAAAATGATGACAAAAATCCTCAAATTAAGCCATAACTTTGGAGTCTTTGTACTGGCTTATAGTTGGGAGTCTATTCACATCTTGTGAAATGCTACAGTTTCTTTCTGGGACCTAATCTACCCAATCAATTTTAAATTACTACTGTTGAAACTACTCTGTTGTACTAAATAATAATAATAATAAAAAACCCAAAAAACAAACCAACTGGGGGGGGGAGTAAAGACTTGTGATAATATTTTAACGTACTTTTTTTTTTTTTAACATATTTTTCATGGCTATTTTTCCCAGCTATTTTTCCCGTACATACGTCTCTGCTCACCTACGAAATACAAGTCACCATACAGTACCTTTCCCTCCACTTTATAGCAATTTTCAGAATTGCACATTTTGATGTTTTTGCCATCTATTCCCTGGAAGACATACAAAACATCTCTTACAAGGTTTGCTTCGGTTATTTCAACAGAGCCTAGAAAGAAAAAAAAAAAAACCAACCAGTGTTTAGATGTTGGGACAATTAGTTTTGATTGCAACTTCAAAAAGGTATTTAGAAGCCTAGCCAAAAAAGAAGAGAGAAAGCCTGTGTTTATAACCTGTAAAGAAATATTTTAAGTCCTATTAACAACCTGACAGGAAAGCCAAGAATTCCCTTTACCTGCCTCTACCGATACCTGGGATTCTCTCACAGTCGGTCAGCTTGTATGACACAGTGCATGTTATATTTCAACCAACACTTCAGCCAGACCTTAAACTTGTTATCTCTTCTGATTCTATCACCAGTGCAAGTTCTGAAGCAAGCATCATAATAACAGAACAGCATCATCTGCTTTTGTAACTTAATTTAAGATATCAAGAACTAAACCATTTCAACGACAGCTATCCAGAAATTGAGATGCTACAACATGCTTCTCCCAAATTTGACAGCACTCTTACTCTCATCACTTTGCCTCCCCAACAATCCACTTGCAAAGAACAAAAGCAACAAAAAATAAATTCTGTTCTTGTTTTGGCAAAAGTAGCCATCACCTCAAGATGCTGTTTAAAACTCAGACTCCCCTCATAATACTAAGATGTGCACGAGAGCAGCTAGTGCCTTTTAAGAACTCTTAGTGAAATGGTAGAAGATTCAAGTGCATGTTTCTTTAATTGGTAAATAATACAACAGGTATTGATATCAGCCACACAATGCTCCTAATTATACTGTCTGTGCAAGTGTAGCAATAAGAAAACTCCAATTAACAGCAACCAACTTTAGAAGGAAAAGACTACCTTTTAATTAGTTAGAAGTATTTCATATTAATAGAAATATATCTTCTTGACAATAGCCTTTTATATTCTGAATGCAGCACTATTTCTACATTAATCAGTGACTACATTTAAGATAACCATCAGTCCTTGTACCCATCCTACATAAGAAGCAAGAGTCACAGCTGCTGGCTGACTGAATGAAACAAGTTTGTACTGCTCTTTAGCACAATTAGTACAACAAAAATAAGAGGCAGTGCTAGATTTGATGTATTTGTACATATTTTTTCTATATTTATATACAGAAAACCTATCATGTATATAAACATAATATATATTTATAAATATATTTTTTATATATATATGTATATATACACTTCCTCTTGCACATCAACAGTATTGTTAATTAGGTTCTAAATGCCAAATGTTGCCCTCAGTTATACCAGTACAACTCTGTTTGGCCTATAAGATGTTGTTTTGTGCACTGTTACTCAGTAAGACGCAGGGGCTGGCAGACAGACTATATTTTAGCTTCTAATGACCCATACTTCTTTGCATAGGAGTTATTAAAAAAACCCCAAACATAAAAAAATGCATCTCTCACCTTTCTTTGCCAGAAAGTAACAGCACTGTAGGATGACAACATCTGCCATTAGCTCTCTTATTCAGAAAAGTCTCCCACTTTTACCGTAAAAGTAGAGTGGGTTGAAATTTACACAATTGCCACAGAGATAATCTGTTAAACAATTTCACTTGTGTAAATTCAGAACAGATCCTCTAGGCATCAGTTTCAAGTTTACAGCCCCTTAATCAAGGAAATAAATTAGTAATATTTATCTATTTTTTATTTGACAATATTTTATGTCAATTGCTCCAAATACAACCACGGAAAACAGTGTGCTAATTTAAAGAAAAAACAGTTTGAGCTCTACATTCCAGTGCACATTTCCAAGTTTTAAAAGACAGAATCACAAATGAATGAGTCTATTTCAACAAGTTCTATTCATTGAGATCTCTCTCTGACTTTCTAAAAGCAGTAGCATCTTCTGATCATCAAAAGCGTGATCACTACTCACAAATCACAATCACTTGATTCTGACAAACACTGCAGTGAAGTCAGGCTTTTAAGACCAGAATACATTATCAAAGCAATCATTGCAAAAAGAAATTAACAACCAGCCAAAGAGATTGTGGCCAAATACACTAGTCCTGCATATTTGCTTCTATCATTCTATCAAATACATCCCAGCAAAACACTCCTCAAAAAATTCAACATCCTATAAGGCTATTTCGAAATCATTAAAAAATAATGGAGGATATAGAAAACAATTGTAAAAAGTTATCTTTAACAAACGCATCTTTGCTCACCACTTGTATCCCCTTCTCGCCTTGACCTTGGCACACCACGGGAGACAGCATTTGAAAAGCCTTTTGAGGTAGTGTTTTGTAATGAAGGCTGGCTTGCAGTTAGAGTCCATGCGAGACGTGACCCCAACTGCTGACGGAGGCAATCACCAACACCTGGAGCTTGATAGGATTGTCTAGAAGGACAAAAGGAAGAAATATCTGTAAAAACTTTGATTCTATACTCATCACCTGGTTGGGGAATACAAATTTTGAAAAATGCCCCAAGCCTGAGTTTGGTTTTTGTGGATGGTTTGTGGGGTTTTTTTTAATAAAGGAATATTAAAAAAGGGTGCAGAATATACAAACAATTTAATGCTTCCTATACGCCTACACTTTGGGGAAAAAAACCTGTAGAAAAGAAAGGAGGTACGAATTTGACAAATATGTTTTCATATCAAAGACTGACATTGTTTACACTGAACTATGTAGACATACTGAAATGGATTAAAAGTCAATTCAACAATAATAATAATAAACAGTCACAATAAACAACAAATATTTTTTGTTATTACTTGAAACTGTGTTTACATGCCAAAGAACTAAAGGAAAGTAGAGATACTGGAGAAAATTCACTGCTACTCTACTGTTTAGAGCCACAGAATCGTTTAAGTTGGAAAAGACCTTTAAGATCATTTACGTCCAACTGTTAACCTAGCACTGACAAATCCACCACTAAACCATGTCCCTAACTGCCACCTATACACATCTTTTAAATACCTCCAGGGATAGGGACTCAGCCACTTCCCTGGGCAGCCTGGTCCAATGCCTGACAACCCTTTCGGTGAAGAAATTTTCCACAGCATCCAATCTAAACCTCCCCTGGCACAGCTTGAGCCCATTTCCTCTCACCCTGTCGCCTGTTACCTGAGAGAAGAGACCAACAGCCACCTCACTACAACCTCCTTTCAGGTAGTTGTAGAGAGCGATAAGGTCTCCCCTCAGCCTCCTCTTCTCCAGGCTAAACAACCCCAGTTCCCTCAGCCACTCCTCATAAGGCCTGTGCTCCAGACCCTTCACCAGCCTTGTTGCCCTTCTCTGAACACGCTCCAGCACCTCAATGTCTGTCGTGTAGTGAGGGGCCCAAAACTGGACACAGTATTCCAGGTGCGGCCTCACCAGTGCCGAGTACAGGGGCATGATTGCTTCCCTAGTCCAGCTGGCCATGCTATTTCTGATGCAAGCCAGGATGCTGTTGGCCTTCTTGGCCACCTGGGCACACTGCTGGCTCATGTTCAGCCGGCTGTCTACCAACACCCCCTGATCCTTTTTGGCCAGGCAGCTTTCCAGCCACTCTTCCCCAAGCCTGTAGCGCTGCATGGGGTTGTTGTGACCCAAGTGCAGGACCTGGCACTTGGCCTTGTTGAACCTCATACAGTTGGCCTCGGCCCATCGGTCCAGCCTGTCCAGGTCCCTCTGCAGGGCCATCCTACCCTCCAGCAGATCGACACTCCCACCCAACTTGGTGTCATCTGCAAACTTACTGAGGGCACACTCAATCCCCCTCATCCAGATCATTGATAAAGATATTGAGCAGAACTGGCCCCAATACTGAGCCCTGGGGAACACCACTTGTGACCGGCTGCCAACTGGATTTAACTCCATTCACCACAACTCTTTGGGCCCAGCCATTGAGCCAGGTTTTTACCCAGTGAAGAGTATGCCCACCCAAGCCATGAGCAGCCAGTTTCTCCAGGACAATGCCGGGGGAAACAGTGTCAAAGACTTCACTGAAGTCCAGGTAGGCAACATCCACAGCCTTTTCCTCATCCACTAAGTGGGTCACCTTGTCACAGAAGGAGATCAGGTTAGTCAAGCAGGACCTGCCTTTCATAAACCCATGCTGACTGAGCCTCATCACCTGGTTGTCCTGTATGTGCAACGTGATGGCACTCAGGATGATCTGCTCTATGAACTTCCCTGGCACCGAGGTCAGACTGACAGGCCTGTAGTTCCCCAGATCCGCCTTCCAGCCCTTCTTGTAGACAGGTGTCACATTTGCTAACTTCCAGTCAACCAGCACCTGCCTAGTTAGCCAGGACTGCTGATAAAGGATTGAAAGTGCCTTGGTGAGCACTTCCGCCAGCTCCCTCAGTACCCTTGGGTGGATCCCACCTGGTCCCAGAGACCTGTGTGTGTCTAAGTGGTGTAGCAGGTCACTAACCATTTCCCCTTGGATTACTGGGGCTTCATTCCACTCCCTGTCCCTGTCTTACAGCTCAGGGGGCTGGGTACCCAGAGAACAACTGGTCTGGCTATTAAAGACTGAGGCAAAGCAGGCATTAAATACCTCAGCCTTTTCCTCATCCTTTGTCACTATGCTTCCCCCTGCATCTAATAAAGGATCAAGATTCTCCTTAGCCCTCCTTTTGCTGCTAGTGTATTTATAGAAACATTTTTTATTGCCTTTTATGGCAATAGCCAGATTAAGTTCTAGTTGGGCTTTGGTTCTAATTTTCTCCCTGCATAACCTCATGACATCCTTGTAGCCCTCCTGAGCTGCCTGCCCCTTCTTCCAAAGGTCATAAACTCTCCTTTTTTTTTCCTGAGTTCCAGCCAAAGCTCTCTGTTCAGCCAGGCTGGTCTTCTCCCCTGCCAGCTTGTCTTTTGGCACATGGGGACGGCCTGCTCCTGCACCTTTAAGATATCCTTCTTGAAGAATGTCCAGCCTTCCTGGACTCCTTTGCCCTTCAGGACTGCCTCCAAGGGACTCTGTCAACCAGTCTCCTAAACAGGCCAAAGTCTGCCCTCTAGAAGTCCAAGGCAGCAGTTCTGCTGACCCTCTCCTTACTTCTCCAAGAATCGAAAACTCATTTCATGATCGCTATGCCCAAGACAGTCTCCAACCACCACATCACCCAGAAGTCCTTCTCTGTTCATAAACAGGTCCAGAAGGGGCACCTTCCCTAGTTGGCTCCCTCGCTAGCTCTGTCAGGAAGTTATCCTCCACACACTCCAGGAACCTCCTAGACTTTTTCCTCTCTGCTGTATTCTATTTCCAGCAGACATCTGGTAAGTTGAAGTCCCCCACGAGAATAAGGGCTAGTGATTGAGACTTCTCCCAGCTGCCCAGCTGCATCTTCATCCTGGTTGGGTGGTCTATAACAGATTCTCACCATCATATCTGCCTTGTTGGCCTTCCCCCTGATTCTTACCCATAAACACTCCAACCCTATCATCACCATCATTAAGCTCTAGACAATCAAAATACTCCCTAATGTACAGGGCTATCCCACCGCCTCTCGTACCTTGCCTATCCCTTCTGAAGAGTTTATAGCCATCCATTGCAGCAGTCCAGTTGTGTGATGTTTCTATATAACAGAAACTATATAGAAAACTATATAATAGTTTTCCTGCTACACAACAGCTTCCAGCTCCTCCTGTTTGTTGCCCATGCTGCATGCATTGGTGTAGATGCACATCAGTTGGGCTATTGATCCTGCCACCTTTTTGGGGGCAGAAGCCCTAATTCCTATGTGACCATTCTCAGGCACTTCCATGGTTTCTAACACATCAACGACCCTTGCATCTTTGCTGCCACATGGATCTCCATCCCCTATTTACACCAAGACAGCAGGCCAAATGACCTCACTAGCACACTGTCCCTCAAACACTGGCATGCCACCTCCTTATCTCTAGAGGATGTTAAGTCGAGAGACTTCTCTCTAACAAGCCTGGTTTTATCCCTTTTCCCCTTCAGATCTAGTTTAAAGCTCTTTCAATGAGCCCTGCTAACTCCTGTGCAAGGACCCTTTTCCCGCTTTGAGACAGGTGTACTCTGTTGCCAGCAGCCCTGGTGTCATGTAAACTGACCGATGATCAAAAAAACCCAAAATTCTGCTGGCGACACCAGGCTTGGAGCCAGATATTGATCTGCCAGCTTTTCCTGTGTCTTCCCTCATCATTCTCTGCAACTGGAAGGACAGAGGGGAACACTACTTGTGTTCCTGATCCTTTAACCAGTCATCCCAAGGCCCTAAAGTCTTTCTTGATTGCCCTTGGACTACTTGTTGCAACTTCATTGCTGCCTACCTGAAAAATCAATAATGGATAGTAATCTCAGGGCCATACCAGGGTAGGAAACTTTCTCATAACATCTTTAACCCAGGCCCCAGGGAGGCAGCAGACTTCCCTAAGAAGTGGGTCCAGTCTGCATTCTGGACCTTCTGTTCCCCTCAGAAGAGAGTCTCCTATGACAATGACCCATCTTTTTTTCTTCATGGAAGTGGTTTTGACGCAGGGCATAGGCCGACTTAACCTCACTGACACCTCCAACCTAGATGAACCATCGTCGTCGCCATTGTTTGGTTCCACTTGCAGAGCCTCATACCTATTATGCAAGGGCACCTGGGAAGGTGGGGAGTCACAGAGGAGACGTACCTGCTGTGCCGGGCAGGAACTTGTCACCATTGCCCCCTATCCCTTAAGTCACTGTGTTCAGCCAGGCAGAGGGAGGACAGGGAATCCTCCATATCATGTGTCCTGTCTGCCTGTTGGGCCTGTCTCGGGAACGTAGGGTGCAATTCCAGTGGTTTATCTCTCTCGCTCTCCCTGATACTCCTCAACCTACTCACCTCCTCCTGGAGCTCTGTCACTCAGAGGAGGAGTGCCCCTACCTGGGCGCACCTCCCACAGGTGTGCCACTGCTGCCATCTGGCACTGGCGTAAGAGCAGGGCACACCCTGCAGCCTGGCACCTGGGTGGCAGCGTGTCCCCACTGGAGCTGTCTGGGAAGCTGCGTCAGTCACGGTGGGGGCAGAGCTTGGAGAGGCCATGGCCTTCTGCCAGGTGGACACCACTGCTCCCTGGTCAAGCTGGCAGAGCTTCAACACCTTCCTGCCCACCCTAACTGCCATGTGAACTGATGCCCCACGCCCTGTTTGCCCGCCCTGTTGGCGGTGGTCCTAGCCACTGGCGCTCCCTAAGGGCTGCTTTTATACATGTGGGGGGCTTGGCCACCGTTGCTCCTTGCCCCAGCCCGGTCTCGCCAGCCACTGTCACACAAGGTGCGGGCTCCTGGCAGGTCTCTTGGCTCCCCCTGAAGCTCCCCCAGCTCGGGAAACCCCGCTGTGCACAGGGCTAGAGCTCTTCGCTGCTGATCCTACCGGCACTGGAGCTGCTCACCTTGGCAAGGATAGTTTGTATCAAGTGCCTGAAGATGTCAGCAAGGAGGGAACATCCAAGATACACCACACAAACCTAGTACTGACAAAGTCAATTAAGTATTTGTATTGTAAAGCATATTAATAACAATGAAATCCAGTTGTGCCAGCACTGGTTATTAGTTCCATAATATGGATTCTATAAATCACCTCAAATACACTGTATTAAAAAAAAAAAAAATCTTCAACTCAGAATAAAGTTGTGGTACTTTCTGAAAATGCATCTATTCCAATTTTGCATTTGTTTCACGACTGTTGGGGACGGGGAGGAAAATTAAGAGACAAGAATATGGTGTCTTTCTCTTTTCTGATCACGAGAAAGAATTAATAAAAATTATTAATAAAAATTTCCATAAATTAGCCTTATATTAGGAATTTGGTCAAATCACAACCCATAAAGCTTCTGTTAGTACAAAATAATAGGGTGTCCTGGTTTCGGCTGGGATAGAGTTAATTTTCTTCCTAGCAGCAGGCATAGTGCTGTGTTTTGGATTTAGTAGGAGAAGAATGTTGATAACATGCTGATGTTTTTAGTTGTTGCTGAGTACTGCTTATGCTAGTCAAGGACTTTTTCAGCTTCCCATGCTCTGCCAGGTGCACAAGAAACTGGGAGGGGGCACAGCCAGAAGAGTTGATCCAAACTGACCAAAGGGCTATTCCATACCATATGACATCATGCTCAGTATATAAACTGGGGGGGGTTGGCCGGGGAGCAGCAACCGCTGCTCGGGAACTGTCTGGGTATCGGTCGTCGGGTGGTGAGCAATTGCATTGTGCATCACTTGCTTTGTATATTATTATTACTATTATTATTATATTGTTATTATTATTATTTTACTTTATTTCAATTATTAAACTGTTCTTATCTCAACCCAGGAGTGTTTCTCACTCTTACTCCTCCGATTCTCTCCCCCATCCCATCAGGGTAGGGGGAGTGAGTGAGCGGCTGCGTGGTACTGAGTTGCTGGCTGGGACTAAACCACGACATAGGGCTTTGCTCATTTCTGCATCACTTAAGATGATTTTTTTTTTCCCTTTTATTATAGTCTCTTAAGTCTTTCTGACACTAACCACAGTTTCTTGAAAAGTGATGTCCCCACTGCTTTTGGACGGAGGCTTTATTTCCAGGCTTTTTCGTTCAAGGCTGAAAAAACTATGCAAACGAGTCCTCACTTCTACAAGTCTCATAACATTCTGTTCACTTATCCATGCTCAACTTCTATGAAGCAATGTATTTCCAGGTATATATTACAGAACGACCGTTGACCCACTCCCTCTCCCAGACTATAAACACATTCATTTTCCCTTCATAGAACGCAGACATCTCTGTGAAGAGAATGCAGTGCATCTCTGTCAGGCTTTGTAGAGCTGCAGGGGTAATACAACATGATATCCAATGGCACAAGAAGGGCTCTGGTTCTGAGCATGTAACTGCCTGTGTTGGCTTATTTAACAAAGTCAATAACTGGGTAGCCATCTTATGGCCCACAATGGCCAGCTTTTACTCATCAAAAAACTGAACTATCTGGTATTTGAATGTTTCAGTTCCAAATGTAGATTCATCTTGGTATGAACAGACAAATAAACCACTGCTGAACAGTAGGTGTTTTAGGATTTTTTTTTTTCCTAATAGGTAATTTTTTTAATCAACTCTTGTATAATTTTTTTTTTTTCAGAAAAAACCCTCTCTACTCAAGATGCAAGACTGCCTCTTACAACAGCCAAACTGCTCTGATCATGCTTAAAAGAAAGGCAGACCATGCAAAAAAGTTCACCCACTTGAAAATGGAGGATAGTAAGTCCACTAATTTGACACTGCCTGAGGCATGCTTAGTAAAAGGAACTTGAGTGAAGACTCTAAATCCAAGGTGTTTACAGAAGAAAGATAAAGACTATCTTAAAGGGTTTCAGGGAACTGAGAAATTTGGAAAAGGACTTGGCACTAGAATCCAAAGAGTGGATACAGTGAAATATCAGCTGTTCAGCGGATAGCTAAAATTAAAAACAGATACACTTGGCCAGCCATTTATGGCTTCATATGGTCATATGACAGCACTTGATATTCAAACTGTTCAGCTAAGGAACTCAGTTTCTACACACCTACAGTGGAATTTCCAATGGCATACAAATGGGGAGGGTGAGGGAAAGAAAAAAAAAAGGGGGGGAGGGGAATAAAAGACGGGGAGGGCAGGGAAAGAACAGATCATCTCTAGTATTCCCCCAAACTATTTGTAAGGTAAATCAGTTTAATTTACCCTGGAAGGAGTGATTGCGGAGTTGGCGTTGGCCCATTCAGGGCATACAGGCTGATGCTGCTGATCCCACTGCTTCCCATGCTGCCAGAACTCTGGGCAGACTGAGCACTGCGGTCTTGGTAATTCAACGGAAGGCTTTGAGGCCTGGCATAGTAATAAGGGGTTGAGTGAGCATCCCGTGGCAATGCTTGAGCAAAAAGTGTGGCATAACTTGATACCTGAAAAAGGAGAGGATTTGAAAAGGGAGGAATAAAAAGAAAAGATTTGTGAGTTGCTTTAAGTCATGTCTTTAGTTAACAGAAGCGTAATATTCAAGAACGTAAAAAAAATAACTGAAGACCATGTTTATGCAAAGAAAAGTTTGTTGTTACAACTATAATGACAGAAAGCAAGTCCCTTACAGTTGGCAAAAGTACTTTTAGCAACGAAGCTTACTTTTGCCTGTAAATTGTCATTAGCAATAGCTGCAAAAAGCACTTTTGTGCTAGCAGAGCTGCAACCAAAGGACAAATTTTGCTCTCCCTACTCCATTTCAAACCCATTAGCACATAAGCAGACATTACACCACCAAGCAGAAAGCAAACAAACAAAAAAATATCACCCATCTAATAAAGTCACAACTTCAGCTACAAATGTTGGACAGCTCATATGTTTACATTTACTTAGTATAAAAAAATTACACAGAAAAAAAATGCAGCTACTTCTGTCAAGTGTGTTCTTCCTTTCAGCCTCACACACAAACACAACCTGAGGTGTTGGTTAAGTCTGGATAGTGATTCTTAATGACATCTAAAATAAGTGACACATTTACTGTTTCTCAGAAGTAACAAAGGTCTCCTACCTTGTTAGACTGCTTACGTGGATCCTCACTAAGGCTAAGCAGGAGGTAGAGTATTGACCATTTGTTTTTCAAAATGCCCTTTAAAAAAAATGAAGACAAACAGAAATGAGTTTGTTTCAACTCGTTGATAATAATGGATTTTTTTAACTATCCAGCCTACTAACATGTACACATATAAATCAATTTTCCACACAAATAAGACCAACTCAGAGCCACACTGTTGAGTAAACTGGGAACGTGCAGTGCAGCCTCTGTATTGCTAATGTTATGAATTTTCTCCTCTGTGTTCAAATCATAAACTCTCACCTGCTCCGAGATCAGCATGTACACTCAATTTAAAATTCATAGCTACTAAGAAAAAGGTTTATACAGAGCTGAACTTTTACCAGCATTCCCACACGCTCTCACCATGTAAAACATCACCTTTAGGTTAGAGTAGCATCTGCATCTGAGAAGAAGGAATACTCTTGGTAGAATTTTAAGCAAAGAACTGTCTTTTCTCCACTTTCCCCTTTACAGGGAGGCTTCAGAAGTTTAAGGGTTTCAATTTCTAATACTTGAAATGTCATTTAAGAGAGCTACCAAAATTTTCACAGCTTAAGATAGACACAGTTAAGATGAAACTTGAGGAATGTGCAATATAGTCTCTAGCAAACAAATAGACAGATACATATAGACTGTTAAAATAACACTCTCAGCAGCTTTAGATCTCAGCAGAAAGCTTACCAGCAGAAGACAGAACAATGCTAAAGCCCAAGCTACAAAAAGAACACTTTGAAGAGAAGAGTTATGGCAAATATTAAAATGTTTTATTTTAGATATACATGTTTCTAGATATGTTACTCTAGTTCTGTGACACTAACACTTGCACCTGAATTGATCAGGGACATAGAACCTTATAATGGACATTAAGTAGTGGAGTAAGTCAAAGAAGCTCATACAAGTCCCCTCACAATATTGATCAGGCTATGGTCTGGAATACTAAGCAATGTTGAATATAAAGGAAACTTCAGTCATACCAAGATTCAACAAATATTCCATCCCTTACAAAGCAATGTAATTCAGTGCTCTAAGTCTTGCAAAAAGCACTTTCAAGGTAATTTTGAAATTCTCTTTTTTAAACACATTTTCATTCTCACCTTTTTCTATTTTTCCTGTTTCTCTGCAAATTATGCATTTTGTGTGTATATGTTACATGGTACAAAAGTTTTGGCCATAGAACATTTTTTTCTTCAGGATAGAGCCCACTAACCAAACCTACCAAAGCTCTATATTGTTATATAAAAGTAGAAGGAGACATTCTGTATTATTATGTAGAGCAGAAGTCTATTATCTTCTGCTTTGATCTCAACAAGAAGCAAAAAGTAGAGGTATTGCATCTGTTGCAAATAACTAATCCAGCAACTCATTAACAGCTGGTGAAGAAGGAGCAGCAACATTACTGTTTCTTTGACTGGCCAGGATAGAATAACTCCAAGTGCCTCAAGAAGCATGGTGTTTGCTCAACTGGCAAGCTGCCACTAAAATAAGAACTGACCTCCTTTTCTCTTTAGAGTGATGGATGAAACAAAGTTAAAGCAGATTCACACAAGCTTTTTTCCTTCTCCTAGTTGCTTTCAAGAGAATTGCTGGAGGAAGAAAAAGCCTCATTGATTCAGAAAAGGCATATTCCTTCTGTGCCCTTCCCCTCATGTGGAAAAGAAACGATTGTCCACCATTAGTAACAAACCTAACAGCAGACTGAATAATAATTGGTAGAGTGAATTTTAAAGAAGGAAGTATTCAGACGATACCATTTCATGTACACAAGATGCTAGCAGAAAAAAAAAAAAAAAACCAAAAAAACCAAGAGATGCAGAAGGTCAAAAGAACCTCAAACATTTGATCGGGCAGCAAAATATGAGGACATAGCCGATGTAAGCTTGTATTACATTCGGAAGAATAACCAAACGGATATGAACACAGACAAGGCATTTTGTTTCAAAGTTTACAGTTGCTTGCCAAATGCAATGATATGGCAACATAGTACATAAGCCACAGAAACACGTTACAGAAAATCTGTATTAAAAGAGCAAGATCACATAGCATAACACGTGCAAGAAAAGGCAAAACTAATGGCTGAGGTCATTGGAACAGGTGTTTGCAAACCAATGACACTTGCTTCAATGCAAGTACAAACCAATGCAAATAATACACAAATCCACAGGATAAGGAAAACACAAAGAGCTACAAGGTAACTTTAGTTCCAAGCACTAACAACCCAGGAAGTTGAGTGTGGATTGGGGGAGGGGCAGAACAGAGTTCTGACTAGTCACACTCTTCACAGAATCACTTTTGTAATCTCAAAATCTTACTATTATCCTGTAAAACTCAGCCATGATCTATATGTAAATGCATGAATAAAAAGCAGAAGAACAGAGAAAAACATCTCTCCTAAATACAAAGAGCAAAATAAGGACAAAGCTGCTTATATAGAAAACATTATCTTTTACATTAACTAATTTTTGTTGTCAAAAAGCAGGTATGGGCAAATGAGAACTGGGCATCTTTTTTTATTACTGCCCACCATACTCTACCTTGTTAAATACTCAGTTTTAGGAAGAATCCAGAACACACTAGCAGCAGTCATTTTTCACCTACCTCAGCAGAACTTCTATCCTCACATCTTCCCTCCCTTTCACCTGATCCATATTCCTGCATCATGGGCTTTCTATACACTCACATCTTGTGTCAAAATATCAACATGGAGTATTCTTAGATTAACACTGGTGTTAGCAGAATCAAAGTCAGCAAACCCTTAACCTTCAACATTAATGACCTGGAGCACTAAAAAAATTCAGAAGCATGAGGACTGTTTAAACCCTAGATAAATAAAATCAATATACTTGCAAGGCATTGCTGTAAAATAAATAACAACAAAAAAATGCATCAGTTTTACATATAAAAAATTAACACTGCTATTTTTACAGAGTTCCTTCCTTCATATGAAGTGCTCCTTCATGTAACTGGACTCTAACTAAACACGTATCCTTTATTCTCTTCTGATTTCCAATTAAATTAATTTCTAATTAGTAGCAAACAGCTCACAGTAAAAAAAAAGTAACTTGTAAACTTTTTCACAAAAGTTACAAAATGGTTGAGGTTGGAAGGCACCTCTGAAGATCATCTAGTCCAACCCCTTGGCTCAGAGCAGGGTCATCTACAGCAGGCTCCCCCTGACTGTTCAGGCAGGTTTTGACTGTCTCCAAGGATGGAGACTCCACAACTTTCCTGGACAACCTGTTCCAGTATTCAACCATCCTCTCAGTAAAAATACTGTTAATAACCCAAGTAGTCTCCAAAACAACTCTACAACGTCAGAAGTATGCATATGTGTGCTTTCAGTGTCTTTACTCTTTATTCACTTATTACTCTACCTGTGAACTGAGTTTTCTGTAGAGTTCTGAAAACAAAGCAGCATCTGCTTCCCTTCTTTGTCGTACAACTATTGGAAAAAAAAAAAAAAGAAGAAATATAGATTAAAAATTGAAAGAAATATAATGGTCATGTCTGAAATGATATATTTGTGGTAAAATGGAAAATGCACCCAAGAAAGCATAATGATGCTTAACTGTTTCAACTCTATTTACTCATACAATTTTGCTTGTTTTCATGTTATCTGCATTACAGCCCTGAAAATTCTTGCATCAAAAGTGATGCAATGTAAGTACCTGAGCAGTAAAAATATACACCTTCTAAATAAGTGCCCTTTTAAAGTCTAGTTTGCTATTCTGTAGGTTTAGGGAATTAAAACGTAACTGAAAGCAGATATGGCTTAAAGAATCCTATAAAGCCCTTCACAAAACAAAGTGTAATTATTCCTATTTTAGGCAGTAAAAGCAAGAAACAAAAGTAGTAATGCCACTTGATCAAAATCAAGCAGAATTCCAAGGTCACACAACTTTTATGTATTAAGAAAAGCAACAGTCTCAATCACTGCTAGTTACATAACAGAAGACTTTGCTGAGAGGAAAAACATCTTCAAGCTTTAAGATGTCTTCAGAAAAGCCATACTACATCAGAAACAGCCATGTTTTTAAAAAGAAAAACAAAAACATCTGAAGAAACCTTAATAATAAAAAAAATTGCTGTTAAATATTAGAAACGTTAATTAGCATCAAAAGCCACTGCTAAGTACATTTTGCCAAATAAGTCACTTCCTGCATGGTAAGCCCAGAATAAATGTAAAGTTAGAAGGATCTATCCAGTTACTTGTTACATGACCACTAACATCAGCCTACAAGCTGAAGCTGGGGAGAAGGAAGATGAGGGAGATAACCCTCTTCAAAACTCCTGGCTATAGGCCCAAAAAATATATGCTGCACTGGCTAGTAATAGCCAAAGCATGTAGAAACTCATGTAGAAAGTATATACTGTAGAATACAGTGTTTTGGAGTTGCATCCAGAGAAATTCTGATGGACTTACATGCCTATCAGCAAGTCATGGAAGCCCTGTGTCAGCAAGAAACACACATGTACTTTAAAACAGTTACAACCACTGAGTTCAGTTACCCTAATTCAATCTCCCTGACTGATTATTCAAAGCTCAACTATGAAGCTTTAATTTAATTAGCACACTTCAAGTAATTGTTTCTGGACATTCTACTGTAGAGCACATAATCTGCTGAAAGCATTATTTGGCTTTTCAAGAAGAATGCATCACATTCCCATTGGATTCACACAGTGCAGCACTTGACTCCGAGCAGCGTAGAGCACAATGGAATGTAACTGCAACATAACTTACACTGTCATGGAGTAATGTTTTGGTTTTGAGAAGGTGGCTGCAGATAAACTTGTAGAGAAACTGAAGGCAAGAAATACCAGGTGAGTCACATGAACAATTCCATCAATTCCCAGGATGCTCATTCAGCAAGTTTCACACAGGTGCTCATGAAGTTAATTGTGCCAAAGTGTAGTATTTCTAAAGCGCACATCACAAAAATATCAGTCTTCCAAAAAGAGCTATGAATTCATAAAGGCTGAGTACTATTAAAGTGAAATGAGTGCCATATTAATTGTTCTTTATTTTCATGGTGGCTAAGATACTAAGATAAGAAGTAAATGGCAGCAAGGGAAGTCTACACTGAGCATTCAGAAAAATCTGAGCTGTGAATATAAATAGCCACTCAGGAATACCAACTGGGGAATTAATGGAATTTCCATCATAAGATTTTCAGGGGGTGAGCATTAATAACAGATTAGGTAACTATCTGTGAGGCGGTGTTGTCCCACTTTCAGAGGAATAAACTGATCAAGTAACTTCTTGAAAAACTTCCATTCCTATTTCTAAGAAAGAAACAAAAATGCACGTACGTTCTTTCTTGATTTTCTCTGCTACAAGAAATTCATCCCGTTCAACGGTGGGAGCAAAGTTGCTTCCAATAACTCTCACTGCATACTGAAACTGCTGGGCTGCATCAGCTGAAAGAAAAAAGGAAAACTCTCTCAGTTAAGCAGAGTGTTAAAGTTCTATTAAAATAAATAAAAAACGTTAGGCATGAGATTGCATTGCTATGGCCAAATCTGGCATAAACATATCTGGTTTAGATCAGATAATGTTATACAATCATCCTTAGACACACTTCTAACCAGAGGACAGTAAAGTCCAGTTTACCCATGAGCATATTATCAATGCTATACTCCAAACATACTCACCTGTATACAGTCCACAAAATAATTGCACTTAAATCTGTGAATAAGCCTTTCTTATTCTGTGCTAACGGAAGAGACACTTAGGCCTAACCCATTTATTAGAGAGCATTAGCACACTTTAACCCGCTCTGCCCTTTTCCACAGACTGAAATGCTGCGGGACTTGGCACAAAATCGCACAATTCAGCTCACACAATATAGCCATGTTCACCAGGCACACTCTCTCATCAGGCACCAAAACTGGATTATCCTACCTGTGGATCTTTACTCAGATATCCACAACAGTGACTTTACCAGTTGACGTCTTGTTTTTAGGTTTTTTGTTTTTAAACCAGTTTACATGGTTTCACCACTTAGGTTCAAGCTAGCTCAGAGATAGCAGCATCATATTCCAATGCATAATACAGATACTACTGGAGAGGTCACAAGCCAGTGACTTCCCTCCGCCACGCCTTCATCAGGCAATAATGCTGTTTTTAATATTGTTGCTGAGCAGTATTGTTTTAGTGCAAGAATCTCTGCTTTTTGGGCAGATTAATAGTCTGGTAACACTGAGACAGGGCCAGCTCAGTATTAATGCCTTCACAGCATAGTCATGTTCCCATTTATTGACCTGGAAAAACAATCAGATTATAACCCTAAAGACATGTCAAGTGCCCTTACAAAATGCTGGATAAATTTCTACTCCTCTAAAGGAATAACTGTAATAATATGAGGGGAAAGGTACCTAAGAAGAAGTAAGTGTAAATGCGTGGTGTCAGCTACTTGAATCCATTAAACTCTCCAGAAATTTATGGAAAGGAGAAATTTGAAATCAGGATGTGCTACATTCCTTTTGAATGCCCGTTTTTGACCGTCTTGTGACATAAATGCTACCCACTGATCCTAATCTACTAGAATACAACTGTAGGCTAGCAAACATTGACCAGTTCACACAAAGCAGTACTTCACACAATCAGGAAAAAAGTCTGCTCAGACAGAATCATTAATATTTAACAGTATTTGACAATATTGGACTACAAAAGGACCAAGGATATCGTTCTACTTTCAGGAAAGAAAATGTCAATATCTGGCCTACTGTAAGGTCACAAATCTGCATGACTTAAATGCCTCCCAGAAAGAATAGTTCTACTGTCAGACTAAGCAACCTCTTATTTGCAATAAGGACTTGAAAATAGACATATAAAATAATTTCATAATAATTTAATTTAATAGTTCAGCTATTGATAGCTTAAACTGGACTGATGAACCAGGTGGGAAGAGTAACTGAGGAAGTGTTTCCAAGTAATTCTTAAGTACAATGCATGTCATACAGAACAACTCAAGATTTCCAAAAGTATTCTGCAAGGCCAATTAAAGTCAAATATTGGCACTAGGTTACCCCAAACAACAGTAAGAATTCTGTCGTTTGTTAATTCCTCAAGTGTATACCTAGCAGCAGTTAGGCAACATCTAGGTTTTTCTAGTCATTCTTACGTATTTTTGGCATGTTGCTATAGTGACTTAACATGGGCCACAAATTAAAAATAAAATTGCTACAGGAGTTCCAGATCAAGCATCTTGGATGAACTAAAGTCAGGAGAAGGATCAAGGGTAGACATCATCTTAAAGACCAAAACAAAACAACAAACACAGACACACACCCCCCAACCAAGCCACAAGAACTTCCCCTTACAGTTCCTCCTCACTCATTAGATGCATTACCCTGGTTTTCTAAGGAAAATTATGTTCTAAAAGTAACGTCTGCGTCCACCTGCACCACCCTATCCCCTAGGGATTGCCCTTTAACTCTTTTTTTTTTTTTTTTTAATAACAAATTTGATAGAGGCCTCAGGGATATCAACTTAAACAGCTTTCACAGAAACTGGGGACTGGTAGAACAAACATCCAAACAGCTCTCCCTGAGGCAGAGATTGCAGCGAAAGCTCAGTGGTTAAGTATTCCCTCTCATCTGCAATACCAGGTACTGCATCCTGCCTGGACCGCCTCCAGCAAGCGCAAAGGAATGGGAGACCTGAAGGATGAAGGAAGAGGGATTTCTGAAGAAAGCTACAGGGAATGAAAGTACAAGCTGGCAGTACTGCACCTGAGGAATGCAGGGGGTTTACTGAAGAGAAGACTTGTGACACAAATCCACAGGAAATAAAGACTTATTTAACTTTACTGAATGAACTCATTTTCTATACATTTATGATCTCGCAGTATATTACAGTATGTTTATCTTATTAAGAGTGTTGAATAAGAAAATATGTAGTTGACTAAAAAAATAATTCTGCTATGTCTGGACAATTGAGCATTATTCATTCAGCTGCTAACTTTTCAGTATATGTTATGACTTATGCTGCGATTATCAGTAAGCTTAATGCTTGGAGAAAAAATTAAAAATCAGAGCATTACATTTTATTCACTTACACTGAACAACAATGCACAGTTTTTCCATGTAAGCAACACTGTATTTACTGTGTTTATTCACTTTTAAAAAATTGTTTGGTTTCTGATCAGTGTTTCAAAAAGATTTAAGTGTTATGTTTCTTCTCCGTTGTTCCCTGTGGTTTTGGGCATTTAGATTTAATTCAGGTAAACCAAGATCCACACAATGAGAAATCAAATGGTTTTACTGTCTTTAGTCACCTGATGAGATAATTACAAAATCCAGCAAAGATGTGTACAAAGTCTAGAGACTCTCTGGAATTTCATTTCTCCAGAAGAATTGACTCAGAAAGACAGCTATACGTTGCCACAAGTTTGGGTGGGGTTTTTTTGGTGGATGATGTTGGAATAGAGATTTACCTCAAAATAACAGAAGAAAATTATGGACTTTGCTATTTGTGTGTTTTCCTATCTGCCTCTGATACTAGAGCTTTTAAAAGGCTACCTATGCTTCGAGTTCTGTAGTACAAGGGATTATTGATAGCAAGACTGAGACACAAACGCATGTGAAAGTTTCTGGACAGAAACCTTGAAGGTTTAAACATAAGCCCTCAATCTAATGAAAAACACAACAGATATATTATTGGTAGTAAGTAGCAGTGTTTTTACCTGTAATGGGGAAGTTTTAAGATAGATATATAACCTTCTATAATAACCTTCTATTTCAACACCAACCATAGCAAGACTAGTTAAAGCATAGACACTCAGTATAGTCTTTTCCATACTGCACTAACAAGGCAGCCGAGAGATATCTCTAGTTGATAGACTACAATTCCATAAAAAAATTCTGACTATTAAACCTGTTACACTACTACTGATATGGAACAAAGTTATCTGCTCTTTACACATACAGATTTGCACTGGCAATTCAACAGCATTGCAGCAAGGCTGGTTTTATATTATATTTTATCCAGATTTTCATGTTTTATTCATATCAAGTCCAGGTTCTCTTTTACAAACAAAACTCCCTGCTGTGGGAGTTTCTTCAGCAGATTATTTCTTCTAAGTCTGTAATATGACTTCAGTACCTAAAGTGATTAAACATAACTTAGTACGGATATCTGTCAGTAAAATAAAGATTCACATATTTTAGAACTTACAGACACATTTAATTGCTTCCCTCCTCAAAGAACAGCCATTATGACAGCAGATGGGCTTGAAATACACAACTACACATCTATGTATGTGTACGTCCTTCTTCATCAGAAAGTGATTACGGCATGAATCTCTTACGTAAGAGCAAGCTCAACATATCTGATGCATGAAATTGATGTAGCTGTTTGTGGGGTAAAGGGGGGAAACAACACTGATCATGACTTGTTTTCCAGAATCTGATCAGAGCCGTGAATGTGGCTAAAGACAGCTACTCTCCCTCAGACTATGTCCCTTAAGTAATGCACACATACATACAGAATTAATGATACTGGTAAGCAGCCATACAGCTGAATGAAGAAATAGCACTAGTGAATCACAAAAAAAAAAAAAAAAAAAAAATTAAAACTCTCTCCTTTCAGCACAGCAATCTATCAATACTTCAAAGATCCATACTCCACCCAGCCATTCAAACTTTCCTACAAACAATGCAGTATTAAAACTTAACTACTTCAAAAGGCAGATGACAGCATTTTAAAGCTGCAGAAAATACAAGAGTAGCACACACAAAAAGTATAGAAGCAATGCATGCAATTCAGTTGTAAAGAAAGCAAGAAGAAATAGGATAAAAGATAAAGTTTAAAGGAAAAGTTTAAGAGACAAAGAGACAATTGGCCAAAATACTTCCAAGAAGCCAGTATTTCAGAGGAAATGCTGAAATTCAGCAAGTCTTTTGCTGAAGTCACCTATAATTTTAGGAAGTGAACTGAAAGTCACTTTACAGTCTTACACATTTCTTTCAACATATCAGCTATGGGTCTATTGAAGTTTCCGGGGGGGTGGGGGGGGATCCTGAAAACCTAAGTACCAATTGAAACAGTGTTTCCAAATATTAATGTATCATTACTGTGAGAAACCTTGTTTCCTGGAAAGAAGATGTTTGGTTATTTCAATTTGTCTGTAAGCATAATTTCTAATCTATAGGACAATTCTAAAGAAAGTTTATCTAAACCAAACAGTAATCACTTTCTTTCTTGAAAGACTTCAGAGATTAGCAAACTCGCTCCACTAGCTCTTCTTCCAGTCAGCTGTCTGTCATCCCAGACAACAGTTTTGCTTAAATGCAGATGCAAAATTATTGTAAAACAATTACACTCTAAACTGTGTTCAATGCTTTTATGTGTAGCACTGACCAGCTAACAACTACTGCTACAAACTACTCAGATACGGATGCTGCCATCTAACACATGCTGAAGAAAAAAACCCAAACTTCTTTCCTGCAACAAAGTGTGTGCTAAACACCTAATGTACTACTGCTGCAAAACTAAGCCTGGAAGAAAAGCTATAAACCTTGAGAACCTTCTCACATATACCATGAACAGATACTGAGTTTGTCAAGACAGTAATGCTGCTGTATCTTCTCTGTTTTAACTACATCAAAAGTTCCACATCGGTATGAATTATTGGGGGGGGGGGGGGGGGGGAAGCAATTGCATTAATATGATGCCACATACTGATAAACTGACTAGTCTAGAATGCCGTTAGTGTTACTATTTTGGGTTTTATGAGAATCTACACACATTGTAAGCAAAACTGCTTGTTCCTCTAGAAAACATTGTGTTTGAGAAGCGTAATTTTAGGACTAGCCCAGTTATGAAGTATTCCAGAAAAAAATTAATTTTGCATCAGTCTTCTGCTTTAGCCAGCTATATTAAACTTCCCTGTTTTAAATTCATTTCTTTCAGAAGGAAAAATACCAGTAAAAACAAAATATAAAATGTAAACATAAAAATATTCTGTTCATGCAAGTTTTTCTTTGAAGCATTTTAAGTTTATTCTTAACTAACCATCTTTCCAGTCTCCACACTCCTCTCCTACAAAGGAAAAAAACCAACAAACCCACAAAATAAAATCCAAACCACACACGGTCCCATGCCTTTCCTTACTTAGAAGGTGTCCCCAAAGTTTCAAGTACTGCACAGGAAACATAACTATTCTTTAATTCTGTTAATATTGCTGGCTCTTGTTGTACTGTCAGTAAACAGATTTATTTGAGGAACGCGCCACTGGACTATCAGCAACTCAGTCACAAAGTCTTCTTAGAACTTTCCCCTCACCATGAGTTTTTGCCTAACTTGACAACTTGCATTTGCTTCTGTTACTAGCACAGGTAAAAAACCCTCCATAGCACCTTTTGAGTGAACTCTACGTTTTCCCCTCACCCTGAAAATTTAAGATCTATTCCAATAGTTCAGAGCTCACAAAAAAAAACCCCCACAACAATAAAAAAAAAACCCACTGAGATTACAGAGATTAAATTAAGGTCATATTATGGACTTCAGGTAGCAAACTGCTCTCTGATGAATGAAATTCTACTTTCTAGAGCATGTGCCCCTCCAGGAGCGCTTTGGCACACAAAAATCTTTTCAGGATTCAAAACCAAATAGATGTAGCTTGACTATTTAGAGGAATACCATTTGATTCCATTGGAGGCACTGAGAGTTCTTACAACTGACAGGCTTGTATGGCAGTCTACAAAAGTCTCTGGCTAAGATTAGCAAGAGGTTTGTGAAAGACAGCTAAGAACAAAAAGCTTTTTGTCAGAAGGATTAAATTCACTGTCCAAAGAGAGGCGTGCAACCCTGTATAACTGCTGGAGCCCACAAATAAGGGGGGGGGGTGGAAATCATAGAAATTACTGCACAGGCAGGCAAGCTCTCTGCAAGATCAGGAATTAGCATAAAAATGAGGTGGATATCCTGGATAAACACAGAAAGATTGATAATGTAAAACTAGTACACTAGTTCTTAGACACTGTGAGGACATGAGGAAGAAAGAGGTCAGCAATGGCTCCAACTGCAGAGATCCCCAACTAACCGCAGCGAGTGACTGCAGACACACAGCACCACAGGAAGCTAGCTTTAAGCCCTTAGTTGAGAACTGGCTAAAGCACAGGAACAAAGAGCTTTCAAACCTTAGATCTACCCAAAATAAAAAAAAAAAAAAAAAAAAAAAGATGAGGTAGATTTTTTTTTTTTATTATTATTTCATTTTAAATAGAGTTCTTCCACATAACTCAGCAGACCTTGTAATGAATTTCTCAGAAGCGGAGCTGTTTGCAAAACAATAGTAACTAGGTCTATGCAGCTGACTGATTTTGGAAACTAAGCAAGCCATCTACTTAGTGGATGGTCTCAAAAAAGTGGGAAGAGAGGATAGCTCCACCGCTGGGAGCCTCTGCAGTCACATTGCATCATAGCGCAAATTCACTTCAACATAAATCTTTAACAAGTGGGGAAGGTGGAGGCCTTCTAAGACCATCACGGGCAGAAGCAGAAGAATCCCCAGCAGACAACAGGCTCCATCAGGTTTACAGAGGACTTCAGGCATGGGATCGCAGAACGCAAACACGGATGCAGAGTAGAACCACTCACGCCGCATTAGCTGTAAGTGCGCTATTACGATACAGACACTATATAAATGGAATCCTTCAGCTCCTTCTGAAGCCATAGCTTCCTCACAATCATAATAAAACGCAAGTGCTGAGAAGGAACATAGCCAAGTAGATCAAACCTTCTGAAGTACAAACCCAGGGAACGTACAGGCAGGAAGAACCATTAGATCATCAAATCTCAACTCCTTTCTGTTATTTACCCATTACATTTCACCCAATTACTTCGGTACCTTGTATTTTACTAGAGCACTTATGCCAGGAAGATATCAAAAGCTAGGATTTCAAGACATTCACGGTATGATAACTATACAAATCATTAAAGATGGCTGTTTGTACCTAGCTTCTGCTTCTTGTTACTAATTTTTATGAGAAATTTCTCTAATTAATTTAAAAAGCTCCTAAGGATCTAAGCTTTTTTTTCCCCCTAAACTCTGTGGAAATAATTGAACATTATAAATCACTTATCAAAGACTAAACTGATAATACTTGTGAAGTCTTCTTCAAAAAGAGAATGTGTATACAAAGCAGCCTAGCTTCATCAGTACACAAGGAGCGGGGAAGCTGCATGTAGACCACTAACCACACACAAATACCATACTTCAAACTTACCCTGTGCTGAAAAGACATTAAAGTTACAAGTCTGAAAAACAGTGAGATGCTAAATAACTTGTCTGGTGGTTTCCCTGTCACCTAGGGATACGTGCATCACACCTCAACACAAAGGATGCCATACACACCTTTCATGACTGGGATTTCTTCCACAAAGACTTTTTGATTTATTAGCTTCTATGAGCTTTATATCAATAGCTGAATTGATGACAAACACACATACTACAGCTGACTGTCTCAAGAGAAGTCTTATGTTAGAAGGGCAAGTCTTCAGTGCTAGAGTTCCTCATAGCACATAAAGAGCAGGGTAAGGATAGGCTTCCTATTTGTCACATACATAAAAATACGGGTGATAATAAATGTGGCAGACAACCCGCTCTCATTTTTTAAAGCTGTTACTACAAAGAACTCCTCAGCTAACCCACAAGTGAACAGATGCAGTGGACTACAAGGTTGCATGCAGCAGCTTACCATGATTTTGGGCAAAATTTCCCCTTTCATTAGTCACACACATGCAACAGAAATTTTAGTTACGTGAGTAGAATCCCAGTGTACAGGAATAGGCTGAACACTTATTTTAAAAAAAAAAAAAAAAACCAAAACAAACCACAATCAGATTTCTCTTCCATGTTCTTTCACACATACTGCTTGAAAATAAGCTTATTACTCCAGTCAGAAGAGGGGGAGCTGTATAGAAGCTATGATTTCAAAAAGAAGATTAGATCTAAAGTCAGTAGAAGTGAGCCACCTCTCCTCAATACTCATACTGTAATTGATAAATGCAGAGTTTTCTGATTCTATTCTTAACACTCTGTTGAAGTTCTATGAGTATCACCGACCTAGACAAGATACTCAATACCAAGACACAAGCTTAGATTAAGTTTAGATCACAGCTCCTTTCAAATCTATGAAAAAGAGTCATGAAGAAAACGGAGGCCTCTGCTACTCCAATAAAGCAAAACAATTCCTTTTCCAATTTTTTTTCTTTTTCTTTTCTTCTTTTTTATTTTTCTTTTTGGGAGCAGACCTAGCACAATAATTTGAGATTTCTGGTAGTGAACAGTTTGAAGTGCTCTTAAATAAGAACATGTACCAATTGTATTAGAAAAAAAACTTCAAAATGTTGAAAGTGAAAAACAACTTTAAAAGCAAAGCTATAATAGCATCTTAGAGTTGTAGGCTGATGTGAAATACCCTTTAATACACAATTAAACCAGATGCTAAAAGAAATGTGTAGTTACCTAAAAACACAGTAGGTATTAAACCTTTTGGAAGCAAACATCGATTTTGGGGAGGGAGAAGAGTAGAAACTTGCCACATCCTGATAAAATCTCACATCACAAATTATTGTCACATTAGAGATTGACAATTCTGGAAATGGCACATTTACGGCTCTGCAGATGACTTAAACGTGCAATAAAGAGGGAAAGAATTTTGGAAAAGCAAAACAAAACCCACAGCAATCAACAGCTTTAGGCATGTTTCTATGAAGGGATCCCTACTCAACATTTCAATGAAAACAAGGAGATTCCAAATTTTTCCCAACTCTTCCCAGTTTCTCAGATGAATCACAGAATGTTTTGGGTTGGGAGGGACCGTCAAAGATCATCTAGTCCAACCCCCCTGCCATCCATGGGCAGGGGCACCTTTCACTAGATCAGGTTGCTCAAAGTCCCCTCCAACCTAACCTTGAATACTTCCAATGATGGGGCATCCACAACTTCTCTGGGCAGCCTGTTCCAGTGTCTCACCACCCTCATCATAAAAAAATTCTTCCTAATGTCCAACATAAACCTACCCTCCTTGTTTAAAACAGTTGCCTCTTGTCCTGTCACTGCAGGCCCTGTAAAAAATCTCACTCCATCTTTCTCATAAGCTCCCTTCAAGTACTGAAAGGCTGCAATAAGGTCTCCCCGCAGCCTCTGACTGTTTTCGTGGCCCTGCTCTGGACTGCTCTAAATGACCATGTCTGTCTTGTACTGGAGGCCCCAGAGCTGGATGCAGCACTCCAGGTGGGGTCTCACCAGAGCGGAGCAGAGCAGCAGAATCACCTCCCTTGACCTGCTGGCCACGCTGCTTTTCATGCAGCCCAGGGTATGATTGGCTTTCTGGGCTGCAAGTGCACATTGGCGGCTCACATCCAATTTTTCATCTGCCAGTATCCCCAAGTCCTTCTCCGCAGGGCTGCTCTCAATCCCTTCATCCCCCAGCCAGTACTGATACCAGGGACTGCCCCAACCCAGGTGCAGGACCTTGCACTTGGTCTTGTTTAACTTCATGAAGTTCATATTGGCCCACTCCTCAAGCCCATCAAGGTCCCTCTGGATAGCACCCCTTCCCTCAAGCACATCAGCTGCATCGCTCAGCTTGGTGTCATCTGCAGACTTGCTGAGGGCGTAGTCAATCCCTCTGTCTATGTCATTAACAAAGATATTGACCAGCATCAGTCCCAACACAGACCCCTGAGGGACACCACTTGTTACTGATCTCCATTTCGACATTGAGACACTGACTGCAACTCTTTGGGTGTGGCCATCCAGCCAGTTCCTTATCCATCAAACTGTCCATCCATCAAATCCATATCTTTCCAATTTAGAGACAAGGATGGTGTGCGAGACCATGAGGTGCTGTCTCCAATAGGTGGAAATGTGAAGTTTGAGAGACAGACAAGAAATATATTTGCACCCTGTCACTCATTTTCTAGACTTCTAAGATAGCAGTAATTCACTTACAGGCCATGTTTTAGTCAGTTTGAACACAATTCTTTACAACAGGTCAACACTCAAATTTATTAGTTACTGTCATGGAAATACCCAAAGGTAACCAGGAGTGACTTGTCAGAAGAGAGTAGCACAGAAGGAGGAAAGAAGACATAAAAGACTTTACAGCCACTGGTAGTAAGGAAGAAAGCTCTCTCTCATATAAGAAAATAGATACAACAAAAGCTATGGCACAAATCTGTCTGGTGAGCAATGCTTATAAACAGAGCAACTTAAAAAGGAGACTTCGCAGATGCACCTCTTCTTTTCCACCCTCCAACTGCTTACTAAAAACAGAGTCTTTGCCTTGATTGCAACAGATAGAAACATACAAACAGGCAAGACATTCATCCCCTTGCTGGAGGATCACAGCAGCAGCCGGATGTAGAGGACCTGTAGAGGACCTAGCAGATGTCAATGGCTCAACTTGAGCAGCCACCGGAGGAAGGCAGCGGCTCCTGAACGTGTACGTGAGCCACCTTTCGCCCCGAACACCCCGGGAGGGTGCCCTCAGGAGCCGGCGCAGGGGGAGATGGGCAGGACGGCGCCCCAAGCCCACCCGCCGCCGCAGGGCCCCCCGCAGCTCCGGCTCACGGCACGGCTGCCATGCCTGCCGGCAGCGGAGCCGCCCGGAGGCCCAGGGCGGATGGCCCGGGCTGCCCGGCCCCGCCAAGACGCTCCCCGCCGAGGGGGCGAAGGTGGGACGCCCTCGGCGGCCGGTCCGGCGGGGCCGGCACCTCTGCACCCCCTCGCCCCCCCGGGGCAGCCCCCTCCTTACCACCTCCCCCCCCGCGGGCTCCGACGGCTGTCGGTGGGGGGAATGGCGGGGACGGGGAGGGGAAAGAAATCCGTTACCTTCGCTTTTGCCCAGGATGCGGCAGCACAGGTTCTGCAGCAAAACGTTGGGGGATTTTTGGTCCGCAGTCGCCATCGCCGCCCGCGAGGCAGGAGGGGAGGGGGCGGGGAGCGGGGCAGCGGGCAGCAGAGCCGGGATGACAGAGGAAAGGAGGAGAGGAAGCGGCCCCCGCTCAGCAGCGCAAGGACCCGGCGACACGTCCCGCCCCGGCCGCCGCCGCCGCCTGCCGCCTAGGGCGCCATTTTAACAGAACCCGCCGAAAGCCACAGCGGCGGCAGCCCCAGCACCCACAATGCCCTGCGCGCGGGGCGGCATCGGAGCGCGCCGCCACGAACACGCTCCGCCGCGCCGCCGCCGCCGCCGCCCAGAGGTTCCGGGGCAGGGCCGCACCCCCTGCCGCCCCCGCCGCCGCTGCGGGCCTGGCACCGCACACCCGCGGGAGAGGACACGTAGGGCCTCCCCACGGAGGCCCGGGCGTCCTGAGGCAATGCGGCGGTGACCAGGCCTGGGCCACCACTGTGAGGCCTGCGATGCGTGCCAGCCCTGGCCAAGTATGTCCCTCAAATTCCCAAAAATGGAAATAGAAAATTCCCGTTCTGCAACAGCTTTCCACTTTGGGAAAACGTCCTCTCACCCCTCCCTCAAGAACGCGGGGAGATCAGGCTCACTCATTCCTCCCCAGAGAAGAAGAAGCTGGGTGCAGCCGTGGGGCGCCGGCGCTTGCTGTAATTCTCTGTCTTGGGGAGTCAAGGCAGGTCGGTAACTTTCCCACACAAAGCAGTTATGAATCATAGAATCATAGAATCGTTTAGGTTGGAAAAGACCTTTAAGATCATCCAGTCCAACCATTAACCTACACTACCAAGTCTACTCTAAGCCAATCAAGGGTAGACTAGACGAAACCATGTCCCGAAGTGCCACATCTACCCGAATCAATGCGGATCTCGAAAAATGTCTGAAGATCCTCGACCCGCGTCCTCTCTGCACCTCCTGCACCTCTCTGTGCCTTGTGGCCAGGCGGCCCCGGTCCCCTGCGGAGGTCTTGGCCTCCGGCCGGCCGGGCAAAGCGGGGTGCTGGGGGCAAGCAGGCTGATGGCTGGCCTGCGGTGCTCTCGGTGACCCGCTCCTCGGGCTTGTCACCCCCTGACACAGACACTGACTTCCATGATGCCTCTTTTCCATTTCTTCAGTAAATTCATGCTGGGTGTGGCCCAAAATACAGAATTCGGGAATAATTATTCTCCCTGTGCTGCTGGAGCTCTTTGCCTAACCCATCTCTGCTCTGTCCTGTAAGAGGTGCTTCGACATGCTGCAGCAGCCAGGTGGGCTTGGTGCACCGCTGGCTGTGAACAAACACATTCCTGCTGTGCAACACATTTCTTTCTGGCAACCCCCGCTGACTTCATTATCTCTGTGCAGCCACGATTTTGTGTGCGTGCCTTCTACGGACGCATACGTGCAGGCCTTTCATTATGGGAACATTATAGATGTAAAAGATGGCTCTAGCTATCTAGCATTACTGGTGAAACTGGTAGATCACTAGCATTGCTGGTAGAAACTAAACATGATGGCAAGCCAAGAACTGAAATTCATTGAGGACGTTTGGGTTTTTGTTACTTGGAATGTTGTAGCAGGACCATCATAGTCTTAGCACTCCCGTTGTAACTCTTCAAATCCTAGTGGTGCTTTCTTTAGACTCTTTTGAGAAGTGAAGTGGAACCCCAAATTAATAAAGCTATCAGAATTTTATCCCATGCGAATAATGGGGGGTTGTAATCTGCATCTCTAATAATTCTGAAGGAAAGTCTTCAAAGATGGGGTTGTTACCTGTATTATAAAATAACTCCCGAAACACATGAAGTATGTTTAGAGAGGAGACATTGCTTTATTCTGCGCAGGGTGCAAGGTGGAATACTTCCACAAATCAAGCACACCACTCAGCCAGGCAAGTACAGTACTTACACAATTTGATTATACGTATTCATTTTCTAAACTCTTCTTATTAGTAAGTGGTCTCTCATTAGTCTGTATTTTCCTTGCTTTGATTTAAAGCTACAGTGTGATTTTAATTTACTGCACATGCTCAAGGAGAGTGGGGGGGTAGTGCTTTTAGTCTCCAATTGAGTCAGTGGTCGCAATCTCCCCCGCCATCTTTACCTTTCCCCTAGTTACTGTGACTTCTGCTGACTTCATGTTTGTGGCATTTTTCTTTTCTTCACAACCTTCCTTGTAGCAAGATGTTTCCATCCTTGAAGTTTTTCTTTGTGAGTATAGTTGCTAGCAAGGCATGTGTCATTTCATTATCTCTTGCCTTGAATATAATGCATACCACAATTCTCACATGTTAGTTTCTATCCTTAAACTATAACCTCTTTCTTAGTTACTAATTTTTCCTCTATTATTTCTATTCTATCTAAATTAATAAAATATATGCACTTGAGGTAACAGTGTGACTTTTTTTTGTACCAAGCAGGAGAAGAATCTCTCTTCCATTCTCCATCTGAAGCAAATGCAGTCATTGTCCTACAAAGAGCCAGTGACTCACTGCTGCTGACGGTCACTTCAGCACCTTCCATCACAGAAGGTGTTCATCTATCAAGCAGCAAATATGGTTGCTCACACGGGAGAAAAAAACTTTGGTGATACTATCACAAAGTGGTGTTGCTTTATAGAATCTTTAAATTCCATGGGACTCCAGTCACTCACAAATATCCTGTTACTGCTTTTAAGTAGATATTACTAATTCTTTCTGGTCATGCTGGTTGTTCTACCTATGGCAATTGTGTCACAGTTCTGAAATCAGCACACACCATGGAGCAGCACAATAAGAACATGCCATTAAAATGGGCTCATTCGTGTGCGCCTGCAAGCAAAAGTACAATTACTAATCTAAGCTTTTCAACTTCAGCAAAACCACATCCTACCTTATGCTTCTGAAGTACTGTAATAACCAACCATTCTGCTACATTACTGGGAATGTATTCTCATTTCTAGCCTCTTTTTCCTAAGGAAATGAGGTGTATGCAGTTATTCTGTGTGTCAGTGCCTCCTCATAACTGTTGGATCTCTTCACCAATTTTAAACAAATTTAGTAGAGGGATAGAGTACTTAAGGATATTAACTTAATAAAAATTTTATGGAATTCAGTGGCTGAGAGTACTAAGGTCCACATTAGTGCCCCCTTGAAAAGAAAGGTAAGGAGAACTTAGTTCTCCCTATTGTGTTTGCTGTTAGCAAACCAGCTGATCAGTATGCACACCCTGGACAGCTAGGTACATACACCGAGCTCTGAACCAGCTACAGTACCAGCTACTTCTTGCCCAGCCTGATAGATGGATGATGCAGGAACTGAAGGTGTAAGGGACAAAGAGCTCTGGAAATAATGTGGAAGAGATGCAAATTGCTGGGAAATGGAGGAAACTAAGCTCCATTAGTTCTACTGCTCACAGATCTCCTTGCTTTTTTCTTAATGAAACAGATTAATCCTACAATCCTGTTTAGAAATGCTAATTCTGATAAGTCAGGTTGCTAGCGTACGCAGGTTATTGTGGTTTTACCAACTTCAGTACAGCTATGATCTCTTAAATCAGCTTAAGATATCCCCCAGCATTTTTATGGACAGAAAGAATCATATCTTAATTAATTTCATTTTTGAAAAGCGAGAAAGAAGAAATATCAACTATTTTTTCTTACTGTATTGCTATAAGCTTAGTTCACCTTGCTACTTGGCCTCTGAGCATTGGACAATAAAAAAAAAGTAATTGCGATTCAGATTTTTCATAGTACAGAAAATCCATCAGTTAGCATAGTTAAATGTGTGCTTTTAAAAATATGACAGTGACTTACAAGGAATTCAGTTTATCCATAGAAGCTTAAAGAGCCTTGTGTTCAGAGCTGCTACATAAAGAACACATTTCTGATAGTAAAGATCATTATAACAGAAGAACATACAATGAGATCCAGCAGGAGATGTAAACTGAAGCTTGCCAAAATAAGGCTAGGAAAAATGATGGTTTTAATTCAATAAGGATATTCAATCACTAGAGAGATATGTTTAAGAGAATGACACTTTCTCCGTATCTCCAACATTTTAAATCAGCCTTCTGTTACAGGCCCAGTGACCAGATACAGACTGACACAGAAACTCCCGAGTTGTGTGTATGTTGTGCACAAGATCAGACTGGAGGGCATCGTAGTCCCTTTTGGTCTTAAGCTTTCTAAATCTAAGCATTAATGCTAAGAAAAGATTCTTACCCTTATAAAAAACCTGAGGGTTAATTGCTCTGGTTTTCTTAACTCCTTAATGGTTATGTCTACAAGGCACAATACCTTAGATAGCTCTAGCTGTTGGTGGGACTCACCAAAATCAGTAGAGCATCATGCTGACACCTCCAGCATTTCACTGTGCCAGAAAGACTTTTTTTTTGTGTGTGTCATATAACCAATGTCAAGAATTACAGTGGCTGGAGAGAGTGGAGGATACTGTCTGTGCCTTGCTTAGGGTACGGCAGCCCTGGAGGAGCAGAAGCTGGGTCTCTTCTGGCTCCAGCACCATTTGGCTTCTGTACCTGAGCGTATATTTTCCACATAGGCAACCCAATAATGGCCTAGAGCCCTGCTATGCTGAGTCTACAGTATTAAAAGGGTATTAAAGGTGCCCACAGATCTAACTTTTGAAAGGCCATATGTTTTAGGATGCGGTGTTGTGACTTGATTTCAGAGAGATGTTTTCCCTGTGCACAAGTAGGGCTCAGATGAAGGGAGAGTTTGATCCAAACGGTTTAACCCTCCTGAGTGTGTTAGTCCCACATTGCAGCCTACTTCTTGTAACTTTCACAATATTACTACCATCTCTCCGTTTTTCAAAACTCGTCACTTAAGCTGTTCTTCTGTTGATTGAGGAGCCTAAATTGTGTTCCACAATGCCATATACCTACAGAAAGTCCATTGAATTTGCATGTATGTCAAAAAAGAAACCTGTATTTTGAAATACTTAAGAGATGTCAGAAACTATGATTTAAGCTATATAAGGGCAAAATTAAGGACATTTTCTTTTTTATTTTGGATTTTTTTTTCAGTTTTTGCAGTGAAATAAACATTTTAGATTAATAATACTAGCTATCCTATAAACAGGAAGCAGTACTAATGTTTTGCTTCTCAGAACAGTTGTCTGTCTTCTGTAGTGCCTCTGCTATCTGGTAAGTTTCATTTTTATCAGTCCAGTATTTCTTAGCCATAAATAGAATTCCTTTCCAACATGAAGATGTACAGACAGACACACACATTGAAGCCCACTCAATATTAAATGTTATTGATTACACAGGGTTGGATAGCATTCTATATCTTTCTAATGAATAGTGTAACTGCAGCCAGCAAACAGGCATTCCAACAAGCTCTGTAAAACTACCTGACATCTTCTGAGTTCCTGTGCTGCCTGTACTATCACAGTCATGTTACATATATGGAGCTGCAGTAAACAAATCACATCAAATCATCTTCTACCAGAACGTGATTTAGTGAAAATGTTTTGCAAGAACACGTCTACTTTGTCAACGCCCCCCCAAAATGCTGACAAAATATTGTTGAAAGTTAAAGCCACTTTGTGACAACTATTTCTTTTTAAAAAGCAGAGCAATAATTTTGGAAAGGAGCCTGGAGAATGAAGTTCTGTAATAAAACTGAGTTAATATTTCCAAATACATGTTTCATTTTGTATACATCAGCTTTTCAATAAAAGTTTTGACCACATCTGGCTTCAGTATTTTATAGCAAAGGCATTTGGTCTTTCTCAGTCCTAGACAAAGGAGGGGGAGGAAACTATCAAAATAAGACACAGAATACAAAAATGGTATGTAGCAGTCCAATCAAAAAAGATGTACTAATGTATTTGTGATGAGATTATTTCTATAAATGTGATAATATCACGAGGCAAATGTAACTCATCAGATATAGCATAAGTCAATAACAAAGCTCTACAAAGCATTGCAATACTGTGCAAACAGGAATGACAAGGTAATTTTTAGCTAATTTCACTATAAAGCAATAAGGTCAGAGATTTATTTATTTATTTATTTTATTAACCTTAGTTTAGTCATTTCCCCAGGTGCATATTTCTCATGCCAATAGCAACTCTCACATCTGTGTGAGCCAAAAGCCTCAAGGTCAAGGTTTGGGTTTTTCCTTACATCACAGGGGAGAAGAGACAGGAACCAGCTGGCAAAGGAGGAACTGATTCTTCCTGTGCTCTTGTTTTAAATGCCAAAAATATTCATAAACTGATAAGCAAATGTCATCTTTTGCTTGTATTTGAACTAACTGTATTTAGGCGGTTTTCTGACAGTGTACTCTTTAAGGGGTCCGTCTGAAGATTTCACTCTGTAATGCTTTTTCAAGTGTTTATTGATTTTTCTCCTCTCCTCTCAGTGTTTGGAGAGTTTTTCTGACACTTGTTTTTTCTTTCCAACGAAGTAGTCAAGAAAATGATGAAACTAGCTATATCTCTGGCTGTGTTAGATGTATAGGGTAAACAATTTTAAAAATAGAGGAAAACATTTTCATTTTCTTTCCTGCAGGTTTTTTTTGAGCATAGCAATTAGTCACTTTGTAACACTGTGTACCATACTTTCAGACAAAAATGACTGTCAAGGTAACAATATCCCCTGCAGAATACATCTTGGAAGAAAACATTGGAAGAAAAATTGCTATTCACTTTAGTGAACCATCATATTCATGAAGCTGATCATCCATCTCCTAAAGTCCACTTCATACCAGCCTGAACTTTTTCCATTACAATTCTTGAAGACTACTGACTTCATTCACAGTGTTAGGAGGAGTCTGTGTATATTACTATATATTTGTATGGAAAGATATAAACAAGCTTCAATCCATAGCCACCTTAAGAGAATAAGAAAAATTCCTGGTGTTCCTGCCTGCCACATTCTAGCCTGATGATTAATATCCTGTGTACCTAAATTAGTGAATTACGGTATTTTTCTCTGCGTCCTGCATTAAACTATTGAATGATTTTGCTATGCCTGGTTAACAAGTACCGTATTCTATTAAGTAAAGAGGTACAATAAATTGGTCTAATAAAGTGACTTTTAAGGCCTGAATTTACAAAGGGATGTGGGAATAGGTGTCCCCATGCCTGTTAAAACATTGGTGGGTTTTAGGTTTGTGAATGTCTTTGTGAACCAAGCCTGCATTGTGTGTTCCCAGATGCTCAGATTAGAGGATGCTATAGAATTTCAAAGTGCAGCTTATTATTACCACTGTTGAACTGGTAGCAATAGAGGATCTACAGACAAAAAGAGCAGCACTGGAACTACAAAGATTTGCCGGTTCTTAGGTGTGTGATTTAGGAGGGAAGCCACATTTGGTTCCCAACTGCAGGAATGTTGCCTTGTCCTGTGGCAGGATACCTTTTCTGCAGGTAACTTCTTTTGTGTTATACTGTTCAAAGATTTCTTAAATATAATAGCTCGTGGATTAGAAACTCCTGAAAATCTGAGGCAGTTAAAAGCATATTCTAGGAGAGTCAGGCTCCCAGAGAAAGACATCAATACACGAGAGATACAATCAGATAGTAACTGGAGCCTTTGAGAATGAGGTTTGTTAACTCTATTTCTTCAGTTTCCCCTGTGTAATTAGATCAGCTCTTAACTGAGAGCCTACATAGACATACCCCGTGTTTCCATTTATAACAGTCAGATAACACCTTCCACCTCAAGCTGTCCAGCTCTGCATAAACATTTTTAGTATTCTCTGACGCAGAAGAGGGTTAGAATCCCCATTTTACACAGAATCAAATCTGGAAATGTGGACAGGCACAGATGAAGCATTTTGCCCAAGGTTATAAAGGAAATATCTGCCCAGCCCAGGAATGTAACCCAGAACTTCTCTTTTTCTTATACTTTAACCACAGAACCATCTTTCCTTCCTACTTAGAATGCTTTCAGTGTTTTTAAATGCCGCAATTATCCTTTGACTGCTTTCTATTTAAAGACAAGGATATCTACTCAGCATGTACTCAGCACATCTCTAGAAGGCACACAAGCAGTATACATTTGTTATGAACAGATTGTTCAGGTTTGCTAAACCTGAAGAAAGAAGTCATTATTAACTTTCTAATGCCAAAAGCATTTTAAAAGTCAGAAAACCCTCTTCTCCTCAGTATAAGGAAAAATAGTGAACACTATATCCAAGTAACTTAGAAAGAATAGTTTTTCTCATGAAGATTGGAATTCACTGGATTATGATTACAGTTATGTAATATGCTTTACGAGGGAGAGAGTATAATAACAGTGGCATCATCTTTGTGTAAAAGTCTTCTAATAATCTTGTTCAGGAATATCTTTTTGCCAAAATAAGTTGCTGGTAATTTGAAGAAATGAGATTTGCCTTCAGTTGTTTCTGATTTCTTACAGAACCGAATAGCAAGAATTATTGTCCTGCCTTATACAGACACTATAAGACAACTAAATATGTGATCAAATTATCAAACAAAACAGAGTCCGGTCCAGGACACTGTGCAGGTTCATTTCATTTCCCAGTCACTTCCTCTGCTGGACAGAAACACAACAGAAACCAGACAGAACTGTTTATCAAACAATTAAGATTGCAAACATTACACTGAGTAATTCCAACACAGTCTACTGAATGGAGAAAGAATTTCAACCACAGACCTTATGTGTGCTAATGCTTGAAAAATCAGTGTTATCTGAAAATCAGAAATTTTCCTGGATTGTTTAACATAGCATGAGGCATCTGCCTTCAGTCATGGGCACCACAGGATTCCAGGTGCCTAGCTACGTTTGCCTAAGAGAAAGGCAGTCATGTTTATCATGGGAGGACTTCACAGTATCTGGAGCTGTTGGGAAAGAAGAACGTCTGTGGCTGTGTAATTATAGACTACGCTGCATATGTGAGGCAGGAGTACTGCCACGCATTCAACCTTGGCTCAGCGTTCTCAATTTCCATTTGCTGTTACTATGTAAGGCCCTATGATATAGGGAGCTATAGCAATTCTTTAACAAAGACAACACAACACCACCACTGCATATATCTAGCCCCTACCTATTACTTGTGTCGCACTGGTGTTGACTCTTTAAAAAGGTTTGGTAAGTATGAGAAAATATGTGTTTCCTCATGATGTAACCACAGCATTACAGCCTTACCTGTGCTTATCCCTTGACATTTGCTGCAGCGCATCTGTAGAGCTTACTGCCAGCAGACCAGGTGGTGCTGGTTACTTGGGAGTGCAGCATCGCTCACGTCTGGGCCCCGCATGTTGCCTGCTCCTACGTGGAAAGCAGGGCATAGGGAGGAGGCTGCGGGGTGCCGAAGGCTTGTTCCAGCATGAGGCTGGGAACTTGGAGGATTATGCTTGTGAGAAGTGGCTCTGGGTCTTATGTGTCAATGTAGCTATAATTCCAGATGACAGACTCCACATGTCTCCATGCAGAGACTTATGGAAACAAGTTCTGAGGGGGCTGTTTGAAAAAATTAATGTAATAAGGGAACTGTCTACATTAATGAGTACTGGCTCAGCTAATATATTGTGTGTATCTGCTAATCATGAATTTTCTTTCATTTTAATCACCTATTACATTTTAAGGATAAATTAATCATTGTTTGGAAATGGGCAAAGTTGTCCAGAGAAAGCTGACATTTTTAAAACTAAAACTCTCAGCTGGAAATGATGGAAAGAGCAAATAATCAGTGAGCTCTGGATTTCTGATGTCTAAAACCAAGTTGGTCTTCTATAATGTAATGTAATAAAAACATGAAGCCATTTGGCTGCATGATAAGAACAAGTTATAGTCTGTTGGGAGAGATCTCTCCTGGTGAGCTCTCCAGATTATATTTCTATCCAGGCTAGCTTCAGAAGATGCAGCTGAGCAACTGCAACCTGAGAACGCAAGAGTACCAGAACAGAGAGAGAAATGGGATAAGTAAAACACAGACACGGAGACATGACATTTGGTAAAATGAGCACCAGGATCTGAATCTAATATCCTCCTGCTGTAGACAACAGAACAACACTAAACCAGATCAGAGCTTGTGTCTGATCACACAGAGACCTTTTCTGTGTTTGACACGGCAACTGATGGGTAAGCTGTGTTACAAACCTGCTGCTGCTTATCAGCATGAAACGGTGAAATTGGTAATGTTAATATTAGTATTGTTATAAGGAACATGGCATAAGAACGTAAAAGCAGGTTTATTTGGAATAGCCAGCTGAAGTTATCTGGCCAGCAGAAAGGAGGAGAGCTTCAGTTAGCAGAACCATGTGCTTTTCCCCCAAACACTGGAGATCCCTAGTTCTGTGTCTGCAGTAACACAGGGAAACGATGCAAAAAGTCAGGCAAAAAGATGCAAAAAGTCCATGCAAAAGGTCAGGCAGGGCTGAGCTTTTGGGCCTTCAAAAGATCTATGTGTGAAAGATCCGAAGGCCTTGTAAAAAATAGTGTTTCAAGTTCATTCCCATTCAAGGAACCGACGCCAGGTGGCACTACAGAAGGCAAAGAAAATTTAGCAAGTTATTAAAAACCAACCCGTGCTCCCTCAGGCAACCTGCGCCTGCGCCACCGGGATCGTCTGCCAAATGTAAGGGCAGTGTCTTAGTGGTACTGCCCTGCCGCTGGCCATCATCAGCTACATTGCCATTTAACTCAAGTAGTTGTTGCAGATCAGCAGAGGTGAAAAGAAGAGCACATACCATCTAGTTAATAAAGGGCCAGAAAGATTTTTTTTTTTTTTTTTTTTTTTTTTTTGAACACGCTTGGAAGAACAGGGCTGCTCAGTTTTGCTTTGCTGTTACAGGATGCATTAACTGTTCACCACATATTCCTGGTTTCTGCCCGCTGTCTGAGACTGCTGCTGTTTGCGTACTCTAGAGACAGTTCAGACTCATCCAGGCAGCACACTCCTACGCACACCCCAGGGCACGGGCTCTTCCCAAAGCTTTTCCACTTCTACTCAGGCAAACACGCCAGCAGCATCTTAGGTTAGCGGGTTCACGCTTAATCAGCTCAGCTGTTAAAAAAAAAGTGTGGTGCAGTGGATGGATGCCTTTCCTTTCTACTATTGTTCATCTAAGGGAGGAAGACGAGTTATCCCCTCATGACTGGCCCAGAAGCTAAGTCCCTTTCTTTTCTCCCAGCAAGTGAAGCTAGCCAGACAGAGCAGACTGAAGACCAGGGAAAGTTCTGCTTACAGTGAGACTGCCTCAACAGTTGCAGAAGAGTATATCGGAAGGGGAAAAGGTCTTCCATCTGTACAGCTTGCTCAGGGTTCTGCATTACCCTGTCTCACCAGCCAAATCACTGCTTTTAGGGCAAAAGACAGATTTTGTGCCGATCACTAAACACAACAACACCCAGGCACAAGGGATATATGAACAAAATAAAGCAGGTCATTATACAAAGTGTGTTACTCTCAGCATCTCTGTAAATGAGCACATAGATCCCATTGAAGTACATCTTCAAAGATTCAATATAGCTATGATCTAGTTTATGACTTGTTAGAGCTATGATCTAGTTTATGTCTTGTTAGTGCCCATCCACTGTATCGCCCCCAGCATGGCAGGAACAGGGAGGTGATGGTGATGTCCTCTTCACATGCCTTCTCTTCCAATTCTTCCCCAGCCTTTTGAGCAAAATCTCTGATTTACAAAATACCAGATTGAATGCTTCATATATTCACAACAGAACAGTGAGCTTTCTTGCACCAGGAGCACGGCTCTTTGTGCTGTTTTGTCTATGTGACTCTAATTCTTGGGGCACCAGCCTCCCACGTTTCTAAGGGTTTGACTTGACAGACTGCTGCTGGACCACACATGTGCTCTGCATGCCCTTGCGTTCTTCTTCTCCCTGAGGTCGTTAAATATGGAGCAGTCCCATCTGCCATTCTGTCCTTCTGCCACGTATGATCCAGAATAACAGGACTCTGTAGCAGTGGGGGAGAACAGGTTGTGAAAAGAGAACGAGCACAAAAATAAAATTTGAAGGATTAAGATTTGTTCAGAATCCAACAAACTGCCAGTGCTGTTTCAGCAAGTATCTGAGATTTCAGCTTGTGATATCAGTGCTGCTCAGGAGAGACAATAACATTCAGTATTTAAATATCGAGAGGATGTTCTGTTTCAGACACTAGTAAAGGGTTTGCAGAAGACAGATCTAACTATAGAAAATATAAAACTGTACACCTCCTACATCTGTTTCCTTAGATGCCTGATAAAATGACACGCTGCGTAGACTGGGTTGAGCCCCTGAGTCTATCAGTGCATCATGTCCCAGGCCTCTGGGGATCTGCAGGGGAGCTGCAGATAACTGATCTTTTTTTTTTTTTTTTCTCCTAGATCTACAAATTCCCCAAGTCCATGAGAGGACATGACACTGTCAGGCATGCCAAAGGAAATATGTCAAATGACAAAGGCACAATGTCACATCAGGGTGAATAAGACGAGGTATGCAGGACGTCCACCTGCTTTCACTGCCCTGGTGCACCAGAGCCTGAGGTTGAGATGACGACCTTCAGGACATTCTGCGAGATTCAGCTGCTTACCCAACTCTTTTCTGCAGGTGTGAGGAAATGTCGTAAGATTTATTGCGTATGTTTTGTTGAAGTTGGTAATTTTTTGGTGTGTGTAGCTCACCCACAGGATGAAATGGGTCTATGAAAAGTCAGACTGTATCATTGCTTTCAGATGATGGGTTCCATCTTGTAATTTACAGTGATTTGTTTTTGCTAAAGGTGAAGAAATAAATCAGAAGTGCATTTTATAACCTTTGGGTCATTATTAAAAAAATTCTTTTTGTCTTATGTCTTTTTGTACATATTTCTTAGAAACATGAATGAAATTGTGGAAAAGTCTTGATAATATATTGGAATAGAATTTGTAGTATCATACTTAAATTAATATATTTATATTTTTACTAATAATAGATGTGAATTTGAATAAAAGCAGAGAATACTGTTGGCTGCTGTTACTTACACTAGTCTGTAAGTATTCAAAATCAGTCACAAATACCAGAAAAATCATAAAACTTAATACAAATAAGGAAATGAATACATGAACCTAATGTGAAAATGCATTATTTATGATACACTATATTTTTCCTATTTTGAAAGTGTATTATCCAGTCAAGAGGCACAGTATGTAGCTTAGATGATTAAGTGTATATACCAAAGAATGGACATCAAGATATAGAGTATAAGAATATTCATATACTAGAGCCTGTTTGGTAGGCAAAACAAGGCACAAATAGTAAAGAAAGCAGCAAGATCATCAGGAGCTTCCAGAGCTCATTGCAGGAAAGCACTAGGAAACAGTTAGCTTTATTAGCGCTACAATATAGAAAATTAACATTAATTTTGGACAGATATTTTTCACCATTATTCACTCAATGACATCATGCATTTTTGAAGGCACAAGCATATTTAACTAGGACATTTCACACAGAATTAAATGCACATGTCAATTAAACAGTCCTTAAAACATCTTACATCGGTATAACTGAGATCAATTTTAGGTGCAGCTGTCAGCTAAATAAAAGATTCAAAATTATTGACGGGGTTTACTTTGTAGTTTATGCAAGTTCATTTTCCATTGACTTTGCTGTCATCTGTGCATCGTTGCTGCTTCTCTTTTCCAGAATAGGTCTGTTCTGTTCCAGCATCTTTAGTTTTGTAAGATGCCATCGTAGAGTCTCAGTATTCTTTCCAGTAAGCAGATTCCTCTAGCTCAATAACACTTTTCTCTTGGTTTGTTTGATGAGGCCGAGGTCAGGAAACAAAAGGATTTTGTTCTCCTGATACTGGATATTGCATTGCTAGAGTTGTTTTCAGCAGTCTATCCTGTTCTCCTATTTCAAACTTAGATGAAATAAAAACACTCCCAGTGTCATTCGCACTCACATTCTCCTCACTGGTATCCTACAGCCCCTTTCCATGGAAAATATGTTCTTCCCTGATATCAATTTCCAGAGGTTCGGCAGGAGTTTTAATAATAAACGAAATAGGATCTATCTGGCCTGTACCAGAGGGGAAATGAAGGCTGTGCAGAACTTCAGACCTTGTTTGGTTTTCAGTTGCTTCCTCCCTTTTGTCTAGTGACACACATTTCATAAAGGAATATAGACACCTCAGCCACCTTCTCCACCTTCAGCCCATGCAATTTTAAAGGCACTTTTAGGCTCTTTACTTCCCCTTATCATGGAAATACAAGCTTTTGGGAAAGTAGAACAGACAGATAAGGGCGGAAACTATTTAGCTATCTTACCATAATCTGCCTGCATTCAATGGTATCTGAAATCAGAGCTCCAGAGTGTGGGCACATACTTCCGATACAGCCCAGACCATACCGCAGAGAGGCCCCAGTACATAATTATTATCTAACTTTCTGTGATATCTGGTTTGCCAAGTACTCTTAAAAAATGATGCATCCGGAAGCAATTATTTCCATACTATAAGTCTTTACCAACAAATTGCCTATTAGGAGAGACAGAATCAGACTTTCATCATGGTGATGCACAAAATGAAATCTATAATAGTTTTAAACAGCATTTTAACTATATTTCCTATACATTTCTTAAAAGACAGCTTAATGCTAACTGAAAAAACAGTCAAGGGCAACACCACCAACCATGGCATTTGTACCTTGCTTTGGTTTTGTAAAAATTTGTGAATAAAGAACAATCATAGAAGCATAGAATCATAGAATGCTTTGGGTTGGAAGGGACCATTAGAGGTCATCTAGCCCAACCCCCTGCAGTGAGCAGGGACAGCTTTAACCACATCAGGTTGCTCACAGCCCCGTCCAACCTGGCCTTGAATGTTGCCAGGGATGGGGCCTCCACTACCTCTCTGGGCAACCTGTTCCAGAGCTTTACCACCCTCATTGTAAAAAATTTCTTCCTTATATCCAGCCTAACTCTACCCTCCTTTAGTTTAAATCCATTACTCCGTGTCCTATCACAACAGGCCTTGCTAAAAAGATTGTCCCCATCTTTTCTGTAGGCCCCCTTTAAGTACTGAAAGTCTTCAGTAAGGTCTCCCTGCAGCCTTCTCTTCTCCAGGCTGAACAACCCCAACTCTCAGACTGTCCTTGTAGGAGAGGTGCTCCAGCCCTCGGATCATTTTTGTGGCCCTCCTCTGGACCCACTCCAGCAGGTCCATGTCTTTCCTGTGCTGAGGGCCCCAGAGCTGGACGCAGCACTCCAGGTGGGGTCTCCCCAGAGCAGAGCAGAGGGGCAGAATCACCTCCCTTGACCTGCTGGCCACGCTGCTTTTCATGCAGCCCAGGATACGGTTGGCTTTCTGGGCTGCAAGTGCACATTGCCGGCTCATGTCCAGCTTTTCATCTACCAGTACCCCCAAGTCCTTCTCGGCAGGGCTGCTCTCAATCCCTTCATCCCCCAGCCTGTATTGATATCGGGGGTTGCCCCGTCCCAGGTGCAGGACCTTGCACTTGGCCTTGTTGAACCTCATGAGGTTCACACAGGCCCACCTCTCCAGCTTCTCCAGGTCCCTTTGGATGACACCTCATCCTTCTGGCATGTCAGAACAGCCACACCACTCAGCTTGGTGTCATCTGCAAACTTGCTGAGGGTGCACTCAATCCCACTGTCTATGTCATTGATGAAGATGTTAAACAGCGCTGGTCCCAGTATGGACCCCTGAGGGACACCACTTGTCACCAGTCTCCTTTTGGACATCAAGCCATCACAATACTTAGTTTCTCTTCATAAATACCATCTTCTTTTCCCATTACAGTTTGACAATGAATTACTGTGCTCTCTGCTGCAAGTTATCATTGATTATATCCTTCTATCAGCTAGTTGGAAGCAAAGCCTTCCTCAACATTCTTGCCAGGAATTCTGGCCAGGGAAGCCTCTGTAGCAATCATGCCAGGCTTAGCTCCGTGCTAACAGAATTGTGCAAGGCAGAGTATGCATTGCATGCATTGCATACATTGTATGCATTGAGAAACAGCTACATGCATCTCCGTAGGGACCACAGAAACGTGCAGTTGGTCTGTATCTAGATAGCACAGGCATTATCACAGCAAGCTTCTGCAGCAACACTCACGCTTCCCACAGGCTAAGTCATGGTCACAGCCCAAACTTTTGATATGGCAAGGACTCTGACAGCAAACTTCCTTTACATTCAACAGGCCTGCTATATAGCTGGACAATCTGCCATGTATATGTTTGTGCTGCAACATTCAGTTGTTCATGATGTGATCAGGACAAAACAAATTTAAATGAGCAGTTATGATAATCCATTTTCAGAACTGTCAGCAAAGACATGTTTTCCCATAGGCTTTTCAAAACAGATTCATAATCTTATGTTCCTCTGCAGGCAAAGACTTTCTGGCTGAAAAACCTCCCTGGCTTCCAATTGGAGAAGCCAGCAGGAAGGAGAGGAACATTTTAGTTCCCTTTTGTAACATACTGTGTCATTGTGTTAAGTCTTGAGATCTGCAAAGTATTTGGAGAATATGTCCTTTTAGACCATCATCAGCTTCTCCATCACGGGATTTCTGCTCTTTCCCCTTCATGTCTACGGTTGAAGTAGTGTTAACCTTTTACACACACCAGTATATAAAAATGGTGCATAGATTAAAAATAATCTAGTTTTTCAGAAATCTAAAGCCACAAAGGCAGCCTTCTGCCTTTCCCAAACCTTTCTTTTGACATGCGTGCTAACCCATAAATATCTCAGCATTCAACATCACTAGAAATGTACTTCTTTGCATGTGAATTTTCAGACTGCATTGCTGAGTAAAGTAGGTGAAATGTTATTTTAACATCTGAAATGCTCATGTTCTGAAGAGCAGTTGTGTGCACATATAAGAAAGAACAAAAGAAAGGTGACCGATAACAATACCATTGCAAATAAAAGCTCAGAAAGGAATTCTTTTGTTAGATCAACCCTGTAAAAATGCGAATAGATTTTTCTGGATATGTATTGTTTTATTATTTTAATGATTTATATATCCTTGTTCCATTTCACTAATAGGAAAAGTAAGCAAGAATAAGGGCAAAGAGTTAAAAGACCTGTAATTAGAGGTCACTGACAGACAAGTTTTGATGACTCAGACACAAGATGAGCAAGTTTATGTACTGCTAGGAAGAGGTTCTCATCTGGTTTGCATAGTTGAAGCTGTCCTTATAAAGTCCTTGGCCATTTTCCTGGGAATGTACAGCTGCTGCCATAAAGACTCTAGGTACATACCACACAAGTCTATTTTAACTTTTTATGGCACTGGGATTCTACCTCATTTTGTTTCACAGTCTACATTTAATCCTGATGCAACTCCATGGACTTCAGCACAGTTTTGCTCACTTATGCAAAGGATGGATATGGATCATTCTGTTTGACTGAAATTCTGCTGTGACCTAGTCCTCCTGTAAGGAACACCTCTGAAGATAGACATGGAGTCTCCACTTCCATTCTGGCCCCTACAGAGGTTCCTCTTCTGCAGGACACTGTGCCAGTGCCCAGAGTGCATTAACAGGCCTTAATGACCCTGGCCAGCCTCGCCTGGGACCTCTACCCACACCCCCATGCCCATGGGGCAATGGGCTCTCAGGGCTGGACCTTCAGTCTGAGCCTGAATTATGCTGGAGTTGTGCCTGTCTCCAGCTCTGTCACAGTCATGTCTGCATCTGGCCATAGACTCTGTCAGTCCAGACCCTGACCCACAAACTTCCCAGTCTGGCCTTGGACCTGCCTTGTCATCAGGGACACTGGGCTGTGTCTGACCCTGGTTGTCCTCACCAGACCTGGCCCTGATCTGTGGATTGATTTCCTGACCAACGTGCCTAGTTTGGGGCAGTGGGACAGGGCCCTGGCTGGTGAGATCCCTACCCTGCCTGCCATGCTATCACCTTTGAACCACTGTCCCTTAGGAAGCAGCTGGCCCTTGCCGCTCCCTGACAGTACTGATTAAGGACTAGACACTGGTAGAACAACACCATGGTTACTCCAAGGACAGTGAAAATGCTTGCAAAACTGATTCTGAATTATATGCGTGCTTGTATTTGCTGGGAATCCTTTGGAAAACAAACAACCTGAGAGCTGTCAGAAAGATACCCCCCTCCTCCCAGCATTATGAAAGCACCATCACACAGTGTCAAGCAAATATAAGACAGTGTATTTCTGGGATTCCTACAAATTGCTTAGCTGATAAACTATAGTCATGCTTTGTGTCTTGACAGAGCTAAGAAAAGACAGGAAGAAAATTAGAAGTGTTTTGAGTAAATCAAGGCATTGTTATGGATAGGCTTTAACTGCCATGATGTAGCTATGGGAGAAACATTGTTATACAGATCCATTTTTTGACCATCGTCATGAAGGCTGACAGTGCTAATGGGGTAGGCTGTGAGGACTTAGAAGTCCTTCAGCCCATCCCAGTAAATCTGCCTCTGACAGATGATGAACAGATGATCTCTAACTTAAAGAATTAATAAAGTACTCTGTAAAAATGTTTGTGCATTTACGACATGCCCTGCTTGCATCTGCAAACTGAGTAAAGTAAAATAATGATTCAAACTGCTAACAGAAGAACCTTTGCTTAAGTCTCATTTTGAAACGCATCTGAAAACAGTCAGTACCAGCTAGGAATTCTTAACTCCCAGGGGTGACAGGTATCTATTATTAATGGAAAAGATGAGCTGTGGCAGAACCATCTCTTAATATGGAAACACTGATCCACACTCCATTCATTTAGAATGAGAATTGCTCATATAAAATGAAAATGTCCTGCTCCAGCTTCTACAAGTCTGAAACTAGTAAGAAAGATTTTGCATTAAATTAATTCTGAACATCTTCCCATGATTATGGTGATAGGATTTTGAAAGAACATATATCTATTTTATATATTTTGGAAGAAGATGTGTTAAATCCTCTTCTGAAATATGTATTCCTTCCTGCCCTGGCCACACACAACCCACACACACACTACTCTAGGCCAGTTGCAATTGCTCACCACCTGCCAACCGATACCCAGACAGTTCCCGAGCAGCGATCGCTGCTCCTCGGCCAACCCCCCCCAGTTTATATACTGAGCATGACATCATATGGTATGGAATAGCCCTTTGGTCAGTTTGGATCAACTATCCTGGCTGTGCCCCCTCCCAGTTTCTTGTGCCCCTGGCAGAGCATGGGAAGCTGAAAAGTCCTTGACTGGCATAAGCAGTACTTAGCAACAACTAAAAACATCAGTGTGTTATCAACATTCTTCTCATACTAAATCCAAAACACAGCACTGTGCCTGCTACTAGGAAGAAAATGAACTCTACCCCAGCTGAAACCAGAACAATAAGTAACAACAATTCTTAAATTTGGAATATTTTAATATTATAATGCATCAGGGTTAACTTATCTTAACACCAGCACAGTTACATTTTCTGAATGACCTTATTTACTGTGGTGAAACTTCTTGTCAACCCAGCACAGATGACTTGTAAGACAAGGTGGAAATTCCCCAAAGGACCATGTTGTTCTTTTCCACTAAAGGAAAAACTCTGTCATGGGAGCCAGTACCTTCAGGAGTTTCCCCACGTTAAGTACTTTATACCATTTTCTGGAGGAATAGCAGTACCGCAGGTAAGAACACGAGGTTCTAACTCTCAGTTTCCACAGGAGTCTGTGGAATCCCACAGAGATCCTGAACTTTTGTAAGAGCTATAAGCCTACCTGTTGCTCTTCTACCCAGAAACATGGTTCAGAACTACTAGCTATCCACTATAGATATCTGCATGACTGCATGCCTTTAAAAAGTTCCCAGTGTGGAAAAGGTATCAAAGGAAAAAAAATGCAGCATATGGTAATTTTCTGGACCATTCTCCACTGTGTACCAGGAACAAGGTGAAACACAGTCTTTTTCTTGTCTAAAACCATACTCCCATGATAAAAATTTTTACCAAATGCAGATCAATTCAAGGAGTTAATTTGGACTTTGAAAAACTAGATTTAGACACTTAGGCAATTCCTGTCCAGTTAGTGCTTCACAGTATCTTGAGATTCAATTCTTTATATTGGATCTAATTGTCAATAAACCAGTAACAAAGTATCCATATTTCAAAGAAGAAAATCCACAGATTCAATATACAGGATAATTTTATAGTCCTAATAGTTCAGCAGTTCAATATCAGTAAATTGAATACATGTCATTGAGTTTATTGAAGTCAAATGAAGGTAATCATAATTGTTACTATCCTAACTGTTGTGCCTAAAGGTTCTAGCAAGGAGGGGGAACCCCTTTTTGGCCCTGTTGTCATAGAAAGTCAACTTTTCTGGCAAAGGGCTTCTGATCCTGCGAAGTGCTATCTGAGTGCTCAGATTATGTTAATTTGATTTGTTCATGTACTAAGCAGGGAAAATGTGTAAGAGGGGAAAAGAGAACCATATCATGTCAATATTAAATTAATATCAAGATTCATCTGTTATGTTAGTGGTGGCTGTCACTAGTAGCATGTGTTAAATAATTCTAAGCAGAGCTATGTCTTGAATACTTAATTTACTCCCTCTATATTACATTTATGATTTCCTAATCACCTTCACACAAAGGCATTGCAAGGGTCAGTTGAGATGCTTCTTTGACATGATGTGTATGAAACAGGTGTGCTATTGCAACTCTAACATTATTTGTATTCCACTTTCAACAACTTGTATTTAGAAGACATGTAGACGTAGCGCTTAGGGACATGGGTTAGTGGCGGACTTGTTAGTGTTATGTTAACGGTTAGACTTGATGATCTTAAGGGTCTTTTCCAACCTAAATGATTCTATGATTCTATGACTTGATGACAGCTAGTACCATGCCAGGGTGGCTCAGCCTTACCTCTAGGAGTTACAGAGATTTACAGTAATTTTCTTGGATTGTGTTAGTGTTTAAGCTAAACAAGATTTGAAGAGTTTCTCAGTGCAAAGAAATAAAAATTGCCCTGGGATGTCAGGAAGGAGCACTAACTTGGGCAGAATTGTATCGTAAGAAGAATGCCTTAAATCAGGGCAATAACTTGAAGCTGTTTGATCTGTAAAACAACTTCTATGTATGTGACATACAAATATCTAGATCATCAGTCTGTATGATTGTATGCAGCTCAGTGATATAGAACATATATCTTTATGATACACAGGAAAAAAAGATGTATATTAGGAAAAATGCTAAAGTGGCAAATATCAGCTAAAACATCATGTAATAGCCTGACATTTAGCATGAATTAAAATGCAAGATAAAAAATTCTCCTTAAAACAAAGTTACAGCAGAGCAAATATTTTAAAGGCTGCTCTATATAGTACTCTCCTTTAAACACTTGAATGGATATCCATATGAAATTACAAGTAAAAATGAGTACTCAGTTAAAATGCAGGGTCAAATTGTCACTTATCATTGCATTATTATATAAAATGAATTAGCAGCCTCCATTAGTTTCACCATTTTGGCATAGCTTTCATAATTCCTGGATTTTTTTAACTGCCACAGATGTCTATAGGATATTATTCATGCTAGGCAGCTGCATATCAGCTGTAGTGGACAGGACAAAAACTTAAATAATTTTACTGTATTACAGTAAAATGATTAAAACCCAAAGCATTCTATGATTCTATGAAAATTAATTAATTTTGTTGCATTTGCCATTGTGTTGGATTTCAAATCCTTTTAATGGGTATGACCAGTTTTAAAAAATATATCCAATAAAAGAAAAATAATACCAGCTTTCTCTCATGGATGAGGAATGCAATCTTTTTATCTTGTTAAAAACAAGATTCCAAATAACCATGTTTATTTGTCCTTAAAAAACCCACAACTGTCTCAAATGTCAGTTTATATTTGATAGTACAGGACTGACCTGACTTTCATGAAGAATTATATATGATATTAGATACAAAATTAATTGCACATTACATAACAATAGGTGTGATTATTTCTTACTCTATTACATATCCTAGCTTTTCAAATATAATCCTTTTCAAATATTAGGAAAATAAGCTTATCCATCTGAAATGTGGCTGGTTTTGGCCGTTACAATGGCCCAATTTATACATTCCTATAGCAACAATATAAATGCTCTCTATAAAAAAGATTCATGATTAATATAGCAGATAAAGCCAAGATGCCTCTGTCCAAGACTCTATATCAAAACCCTGTTATACATATTATAGACCTTCTATCATGTGATCCAGTGATCTAAACATCTATTGACTTCTGAAGTAAGTAGAAAAATCAGTGCTGACACATGAAGTTACTCTGAAAATTGATTTAACCTGTACTTACCCTGTAGGTTTATACCTCTCTGGGATTTAGCTTCTTCTGAGGCAATGCCAGGGCAAATATGATAGATTTGGTCTTCTAATCCCAGCCAAGCAAGCAACCCAGGAATTAATAGTTTTTACATCTCTTTCTTCCTTAACTGAACACAGGGAATTCCATGTTCCTAGTGCTAAGTGAAGACAGTATTTCCTCCTGTACAAAAATCAGAAGACAATTGGACTTGATTGTGAGAGTAGGGATGCATTTATGTAAAGGTGCAGGAGAAAAAAACAGATATAATGAGATGTTTAAAAGCAATACTTTTCCCTCTCAATAATTAGGGCATCAATATATCATTAAATGTATTTACCAAATACAAAGCCAAAGACTGTTAAGAATGTTGACCTAAGACGCCCTCAAACTGACAAAGATTAAGTGTGTTGCACAGAGGATGCTGAGGCAGGTTCATGTGCTCAAAGTGTTATTAGCAGAGGCAATTATTTGCACCTGATGGCACACATTAGCTCTCATGTTGAATGTTACTTTTTCGGAAGGGGAGGGTGGAGGAGAGGGAGAAAAATAGTTTCCAGTGGTCAGCTGAGAAAAGATCTTCTTCTTGGCAGATCTTCCGATGAGCATCCTCCCCTGGACAGCTGGTACCACCCACTATCCTGCTTTCCCTGCAGTAATACTCCAGGTGACCTCAGGACCTGCCCTAGGCCCTGTAGGTTGTTTCTGCATGTGATGATGTCAGCACTGATTAGGGTGCGCACTGAGTGCTGTGTGATGACCAGTTGGTAAGCTTTGTGCAGTCAATCACGGGATCCCTTGGGTCAGCCAGCCGCTACCACCAAGGGGTGGGAGACGGGGGTGTGAAGGGGTCAGTCTTGGCCAGTGCCAGTTGCTCCCCAGGAGAACCTGCCACCACCACAGCAGTGTGTTTGCTGGGCTGAGGCTGTGGGAATAACAGCATGAGAACAACAGTGTGGGGGCAACCGAGAGAAAAGAATGGATGCTGTGGGGCAGCTTGGGGGCAGGAGCAAACAGCTGGGAGGGAAAGGCAGGGTCCAGAAGGGCCAACAGGATACCCTTAGCGATAGAAAGGGGAAGACACCTAAGGCACTGTGCAACACTAGGGAACACAGATCATGTAAAATAACGCAAGTCACTTCCAAAATCTCTCTCCACACATTCTAAGGCTATGGGCATGAAACTTTTTTACATCTGCCTTACATGATATAATACATACGAACTCTTCACAAATCACCCATGGCATCCTCTACTGCCCTGAATTCCCAAGTTCCATTCACAGTCATCTTTCCACACCGCTCCCAACCTAAGCCAGAGGCGTCTCTTTCTGTCTACCTATGCTACAACCAGGATACCACAACACATTTCCTTTTTTCCCTAGACTGAGCAAACTTAGCTCCTTTACTCAGAGGCAGAAAGAACATCTAACACCTGTCTGTCTCTTCTAATTGTATGCTCCTGGAAGCATCAAAAAAGCTATGCAATTTTGCACTCAATTTAAACTCAAGCAACATCCTTGATGCAAACACCATCCATGGTGTACATGGCAAACATATGGCAAGACTCCTACCCTATACTTCCTACCTCTTAAATCAGAGACTGCATCTTTTTTGCCTTAATGGATTTTTCTTCCATTATTTTTCTATACACTTTCTTAATTGTTCTTGAATCACTTTTTGAATCTAAACTTTTGGTCTCTGCATCAGCCTGTGATGATGATTTCCACAGTTAAATTATATACATTGTGAAAAGATGCACTTTGAGCATTGTTTTGAACTTGTTATTGGGTAATGTCATCTGCTGTCACCTAGTTTTTGTGTCATGACAAGATAAGTACAAAATTATTGTTGTCATGCATGATTTTTTAAAATTTTTTACTACCCAGTCATCTGTCATGCAAGCTGAAGTGTCCTAATCTGTTTTCACAACCTCTTCCACACCTTGGATCAACCCTGTCATCCTCCTCTGTATCTTTTCTAATTCCACTATACCCTTTTTGAGATGAAGGAACCAGAAATGCATAACATATTCAAGCCCATTTAAAATACACTTGCAGACTTGATCAGATGAGTAGGAAAAGGTACAAACATCCCTGAGAACAAATCGGCAATTCCACCTTTCTTAATCTTTTCTAAAGTTTCAGGTATATTCTAATAGTCTCCTGTTTAGGCACAATATAAAAGGGATTTTTCCAATAGAAGTTAAACTGGAACCGACAATAATTTTGCCTCTCTTCCCTCTCCCTTACCCAGTACTTTCTTTTTGTGACAGATTGGTGCTCCTTAACAAAGTGGCAGCATTCAAAATCATTCCGGGTTCAATGAAAACAGAGGTAAAGAGTCAACAGCCAGTTCAAGTTTTGTTTCTTAGTCTCATGTTAGTATATTAAATTAATGTACTTCAGAAAAACAAAAAATCTTTGTGAGACAGTTTGACATGGATGATCTAGGTGTCAAAACATTGGCGTTAGATTTGAGATGCCAGAGTTTGTTTACATTTTGCCTCAAAGGTTTCCTACATAACCCGTAATAATTCGTGTGGAGACAAAATCCCAAAGGAGTTTAGGGCCTGCCTCCCAGGGGATCTGGTCTGAATCACACTGTTTACATCTATATTATCCCATAGGGCAGTGAGTAGGGTAACAGCCAGAATACTTTCTGACAGAGTTTCATTCCTTTATCTGTCTAGCTCAGTACTTGGCCTGTGACTACCTTGTTTAAAGGACAAGGCAGCCTAAGCTCCAGCTACCTATAAATGCCACAAGTCTGTGCCACATGTGATGTGGGGCCACTGCAACTCCCACAGTAGCCACAGACTCGATGGCTGACATGTCTGTTCGCAATCAGCCACATGATGCACTGAAAAGGGCTGTTGCTGAATATTGTGATAGATTCAACCAGGATGCAGTGATGCCAGCATATCTGTCCGCACTTGAGGTTGCATTAAGGCCTAGCCTAGTTGTACTTTTTTCCCCAATCTGTCCTACAGTTTATGTGAGGCAGGGTTCAGCTTGACCAAACTTCACGTGTCTACAGTAGAAATGCCTGTGTATAAACAGGTGCCTACAGTTCAGTTAAATCAATGAGCCAGTATGGTCAAACACATGCAGAGTTGATTTTATCTCATCCTAAAGGAAGTACGTTTGGTCAACTAGAAGCCTCTCTGAGTTCCCTGCCTGTACTGACTAGCTCTCCATTGACTATAGTAGGAGTTTAGACACATTGTTCAGGTGGAGATTCTTACAGTGCAAACACTTAGAGCAAGTCAAATGGCACTCCTAGATTTCGTGCCATGGTGTAGACTTGCATTTAAATAATTTGGAAAGTCTGGGCTAAAATCAAGACATTGGATGACACATGAAATGCACCATGGATATTCATTCTTGGTTTCCTTTGGTAGGTGAGGAGAAAAGTACTTTCTCTGCCTCAGAGTGCTGTTCTAAGACAAAATACATGCCAGGCAATGATACAAAAAGATAAAATTATTGTGGACCATTAAAGTGCTTCTTTATATATAAAAGGGACAAATATTTCAAATATTTTAAGAAAGCATAGAAATTTCTAGTTTATTCTCTCAGTCTTCGCATGTTAAATAAGAGCTCATATAATACAGATTTGGATGAACACTGTTGGTTACCACTTATCGATTTTTCCATTAGAAGCCTATTCTTAGGCATCTACTATAGAACCTAATATTATGGTGTTCTTGCTTGTCACTGCTAGGAGAGACAAAGCTAGCAGTCTAGCAAATTTCAAAGCATTCTTGAAAGTATTTTTAGTATAATATCCTGTGTTAGTGTTAGTTAAACCCTTATTTATGTCCTTTAGCCCATGCTCTTGTAACAAGATACTGAAGGGAAAGCACTTTTTTGTCTATTGCTTTCTTGTCTAATGTCAAGTGGGAGACACCAAAGCCTAGCATCTAAGGTTTTATGATTTAATGTTTTCAGGTCTAACCCTGTTAGAAATTGAGTGCTGTTTCACGCCTGAAACTGTTCTACTTGTAAATCCAAAATACAGGAGTATGATTCAAATTATTTGCTCAAGAGAATGCTTATTAAAAGACTGAGAATCTTGTTAGTTTAGAAGAAACAGTAAGCAAAATATGCCTCTTCTGAGCTCCACAACAATTGAGTAGATGGTTAAAAATGTGGATAATTTCTAACACAAAAACATTTATCTTTCTTCCCTGTGTCTTTCTCTTGGTGGTCTATCAATTAAAAAACCAGACTTTTAGGCAACTTTCAGACTTGGTATTCTGATCCTCAGACATCTAGTATCAACCAAAAGAAAAGACCTGTGGCCTATGGTATCCAAAGACCCTCATATCCCAGTCCTTTATACTCTGTGAATAATTTTGAAGTTGAAGTTGTGAGAGACCTCATCACCATATCAAAGATGTCAATCAAAGATTCTTCAGAATTTCAGTAATGCAATGTTGAATCAGAGATATCATTTGGGTGAGGAAAAAGGTGTCTAGATTTTTTTAATCACTGTGCTTTTTGCATCTTACAACATTCTTGCCCATGTCTCTACTTAGGGTCCTCTCTGCCCTTCAATAAGCTCTGGACAAATTTCACAATTTCCCACAATAAAATCAAAGGGTTTAGGGGCCTCTTTGATCTTGCCTGCACCTGGCTAAGCATAGAAGAGCAAATGTTTTGGATGCTGATTTGCATGTCAGCTATTCCAGCATGACATATCAGACAGTATCAAGCTCACTCTGCCTTTGAAGCAACAGGATTTGAATTTTTTTTCATAGTTTAACTAGATATGAACTGACAGACTAAAGTCTATCTGTCACAGCAGGGCAATGGTTAGGATATAAATGTATTAGACCTGCCCTTCTTTGTGCTTGGAGTGTCTGGCCTTACTGGCTTTAAGAATTCCTTCCAGCGGGGCCTTATCTGAATTAGCATGCAGCAGTGTGCCTGGCTTCCTTCTGGAGCTTTGCTGGGAGTAACAGTTCCTAGTCCTGCTTTTTCACGCAATCATTTACAGCATTACTCTTTTCCAAATTGTCTGTGTGAGAGGACTGAGCTCAAGAAAAAGAGAGACTCTGGCTCTCAGAAATACTAGGCTAATGAAAAATCTGACCTCTCCTGATTTCCTGTAGCCTTCACTGGCTGCAGTCCATGATTTTCCCTCTCTCTGCCTGGGCTTCAGGCTGCTGTGTCCCATGCTCAACCCCAGCAGCTTCAGCCTTTCTAACATGTATCTGGTTCCTCTAGTTTGCTTTTCTCTGGAAGATAAGACAGCAGTACACATCATCTTTAGCATTTATAAGTAATGGAGCATGGTGGGAAAGGAAGTAGGTGAGAGAAAAGTACATTTTACAATAATGAAGATTTTGCACAGGTCATAGGTATCTTCCCACATGGGGATCCTTCTGGTCTACATCTTTTCTACATCCTTCAGACCCTTCCCCAGCTCAGACCCCTAAGGGTCTGGGCAATATAATCAGCTTTCTTAGCACATAAACCAATTACCTCCCTATCAATGTAGACCAGCGGGGCACTGGAAAAGCATTAACCCACAACGAAGTTAGTAATTGCATTAGTAGCTCTTTTGGTTTTCTTTATTAAAACTAGGCATGTTTAGTTATGGTAAAGAATACTTGTTAATTTGTTACTTGTTTAAGCCAAAGTGCAAACAGTCATACAAATCTGATGAAATTCCAGGCAAGGATTGTTACCCTGAGTTTCTTGAAGTGTCACTGTCCTGTATGACATCAATTTAAACCTGGTAAACACATAAAATCATACCCAACTGAGAGAGGAATGATGGGGAAAGGTCACAAAAGTTTAAATTACAGCAAACAAAAAATTAAAGGAAAAGCCTGAATAGTATGCAGAGCAGTGAAGATACACTCATTTTGCTGGCAGTACCAGCATATTTTTTAATCAGTTTCACTAAGCTGTACTTTGGCTGAACAAGCAGAAATTTCTGAACTGAACTCAGTGATCTAATCTTAGTCAAACGTGGTTGAAATCAAGCCATATACATGAAACACAGCCAAAATTTCTGGGTTTGGTACATCTGGACTCGTGGATTCAATATGAGACACTACAAAATAAATTACCTTGAAGGAAATGGTCCCCTGATAATCCTTTCTTGAACCTTAATATCTAGGGCATTAGAGAATACAGAATATGTGAAAGTTGCAGCTATATACTTAGTCAGAAATCTGTAGAAACGGTAGAAGCAAAACTGTATGCAAATACTTCCAGAACAGTGGAATCACTGACAGATGAACTAAGATGAGCAGAAATAGTCATGTTTTCTGCAGTTGCACAGAAAGGAAAAGAACTAACTCTCCTTCACACTTATACATTCACTATGTTCTCATGTAGAACAATTATTTTTTAATGTGTTTCCTCTGGAAAAATAATTGCTTTTATGATTGCCTTCTCTAATCTCTGAAATCTTCCCTGATCCAGAGATTTTCATAAAGGAAAGGACCTCAAATAAGATAGCAGACAAAAACTCACAATGATGAGTTCAGAGGCTGAAAAACCATGTCTATTCCTGATCCTCCCATCTTCTGCAGGAAGACTGACTACCTCCACTCTTCAGAGAACAAGTCACTTCCAGCTCTTTGTATCTCTAGCTCCAATCACCAGCAAAACCTTGGTAGCATCACATATGGAAGCAAGGTAACAGCTTGTAAAAGCAAGGAAATTTTGTTTGTCTCTTAACTGTATGCTATAATATTCTTATCTGACAGCCAATATGCTATTTAACTGCTTATCATTACACCTGTCTCTTCTAAACAGGACTGGCATATTCATTCTGGACAAAGCACAGTAGCATTTTCCAGTGATCTTTCTGCACTGGCAGCATCATGCAGGATTAATAAAATTCCATTTGGATTCCTAGAATATTATTGTAGAACTGACTCTTTCTCTTTTTATTGGCTATAATATATACATGCATATTTAATTTGCATTTGGCCTGTCACGTAAGAATCATCACAACTTTAGTATCAGATTTTCTAGCATACAGTATCAATTCTGTTGGCATCCTATAAATCACATTAGCACAAAGAACAATTTTTCCAGGGACCGTAGTGCCTACTAGATGCCAGAAGACTGTTTTGCCTTCTTAGTGTTTCCTTCCATCAGAGATTTACTTTCAGTAAGTGATCCTGTAAGTCTGGCCAAGTCCTTTAAAGTTTCGTTGAGCTTGTATTCCTGGCTCTGTAATGCTTCTCAGGGCTGTGATCTCAAACTAAGACCATCCCAGAAAGTCACTCCATTCCTTTTTCTACTGCAGAGACAGAATTATATTTATAATCCTTTTTCACAAATAGGACCAAAATGGTCTTTTGAAGCATTTCTGGAGCCTCCTTTCTCATTACCTAACAATTCAGATGGTTTTGCTAATACAAAAGATGACTTTTATTGGGCAGATGTAGGGAACTCAAGCCATTTTGAGATATCTGATTGCCCCTACTTCCCCTCCCATTTCAGTTTACCACTGTAGATTGATACAGACTTAAGACTTTCTCCACCTGTTCAATGGAAGCCAAGAAATAATGTAGCATGGTATTTGATATATTCTGCAGCTGCTACAACTGGAGTCCCCTACCTCCCCCTTGTCAGGTTCATGGTGAATCCTACCCTGAAACTGATCATAAAAAAAGTGATCTCAGTGTGATTGACATCAGATTATGATATCGTTGATACCTAGCTATCAGAAACAATACATCTCCACAGTTTTAAATGCCACATATAAGTGAGAAGAGTGCTATTATGCTATTTGCCCCTTACCATTAGACCCATGCTAAGTAACTGAAGTCTGCAGGGGCACACCTCCCTGTTTGCAATGACGCGCTGTGCAATTCCAGGCTGGTTTGATTTTAAGTTATAAATGTCAAGGACAAAAATACTCAAGCATGCTAAATCAGTTGCCTCATATGTGCCTGCATCAGATGTATGAAAAATCCACAGAGATCTGAGGGGAAGCCTTGCCAAATTTTCTAGCTTTTAATAAAAAAGCCTTGGCAGCCTATCAGTATAGGAAGAGTAACATGCAAACTTATTGAAAAAGGAAAGGATGTTTCCTCAGAAAGCACTTTTTTACTTTAGTCATTAAGGAAAGTTCATTGTCTTCACCTTTTCCTGGCAAACTTAACCGTCTACATAAAAAAGGAGACAACATGTTAGGTTTTCCCAGGAGTGGCTTGAACACCTGGAAACTGTATATAGTGCAGGATGTTATACAGAACCATATCACTGTATCATAAAAAGAGGAAAATTGCTGGGCAAAAAGGAAGCACAGTTATGCTTTTCTCAGTGAAAATAATACTTAAGTAAAAGCAGCAATAAGGAGTATCTATTTCAAGTAATAATGATTGTGTATTTGGAATCAGAGCATCTTTAGAAGTTTAATAAAAGTAGGGTTGTCTCATGCTATCTGCTCTTTGCTATTTTTTGCCCACTAATTAATATACAATAAAAATCGAGGCTTCTAAACTAGGCTTTCTAATGCATTTGTATAACATTACTGGCATATACAGCACCCCAATACTTCTTTAGGCCTTTGAACATGACTATAGTTTTATTACTAAATGCTATTTTCTTGCATTATTCAGTAAAGTTATTTTTACAGTATTTTGTTTATGTGATGAACATAAGAATAAACCAACTCAATACCCATATTTCTAGCAGTTTCCCATTTCATGCGTAAAAATGCCAAACCATGCTTTCAATGTAAAATAAAATGTTTCTTAAAAAAAATCCCATCAGAGTATTTCACTGACTCTTGCTGAAGTCCAATTACCTGTTTACTTTCTGTATAAACACAGCTAAATATGTCCTGCTGATACCAGCAGATGCACAGCCATGAGATAAAATTTTGTTTGTTTGCTTTTTAAAATTTTCTGAGTGTAACATAGTATTCCCACAGCCTTCTTTTGCCCTCTGAAGATGAGACTGAATAGAAAGTACTATGACTTAACAAATGCTTTTATTATCCAGGGTTTCAGTGCCATTAAGGGCTTGTCTACAAACTACAGAGCTGTGAAGGGGCCATCCAAATTCTTTTTACTCTCACTAGCTTGGGCAGCATTCTAGTCATGAGACAACGTATGTTGCTTCTTGACTAAAATTAGCTTATATGCCCCATAACTCTAACACTTAAGGGATATGTAGTATAATGTAGTAATACAGTTTCAGCTACCACTGTATTCCAAATCTTTTTTAGCAGCAAGTTCTTCTTTATGAATAGTGTAATGCACATATATATGCATTGCATCATCCTGTATATATGCTATATATACTTATATGTAATGTATCAGCCACTGGGTTATGCATTATTAGAAAGGTGCCATGATTTTGTATCACCATATGTGTGTGTATATACAGTGACTGGTACTAAAGGGCCTCACTGTAATCAAAATGTTAAATGGAAAAAAGGAGTTTGTATGCATGTGGCTCTGTACACATTTACAAATAATTAGGTCAGGATTTAATAGATAAAATAAAAAGTTATCAAATACTCATCCCTCCTCTGTACCATCTTCTCCCTTCCCTTCATCCCTTTTCTCTCTGGCTAGCAAGACCAAGTCTTGGTCAAAGTTTTTCATACAGCTTTGTTTCTGTCTCTACCGCCACCACCCTTCATCCTCGAAGCAGCTCCTTAGAAATCCAAGAATCATAGAATCATAAAATGCTTTGGGTTGGAAGGGACCTTTGGAGGTCATCTAGCCCAACCCCCCTGCAGTGAGCAGGGACAGCTTTAACCACATCAGGTTGCTCACAGCCCCATCCAACCTGACCTTGAATGTTGCCAGGGATGGGTCCTCTACTACCTCTCTGGGCAACCTGTTCCAGTGCTTCACCACCCTCACTGTAAACAACTTCTTCCTTATGTCCAATCTAAATCTACTCTCTTTTAGTTTAAAACCTATAAATAGAAGAAACCATTCAGTTTGACATGTGCTGAACGTAAGCAGCAAATTCATTTCAGTTACACCCATGCCAGCCCACTGACGTCAATGGGGCTACACAGTAGCAGACAAAGATGGGAAGGGAGCCTAAGAGCTAAATATTTCAAGGTAGGAATCCCTGACTCATGACCTTAAAGCATGGAAGCTTTCATAAATCACTTTTCCCACTACTGGTTTCTTCCCTTAATATCTTGCCTTTGATGAGTAGCCTGAGCCACCTCCCCTTTCCAAAGCAGGGGGGAGCACAGCAGGAAAAAGTGGAACAAACTGACATTTCCCTTACTCCCTTCTCTAAGCAATATGGAAAACTAAGGCAGAAATTTAAAATTCTCATGTACTTCTCAGTATAGAGGAGGCAAAGTGGTCACTAATTGATAGGATTAAATTTCAACAGCAGTATGAAAACATGAACAAATCCTCCCACATCCAGTTATAAATCAATACCCATTATACAACTCATTCTGCCAGGATGATTAGTTCTAGAAATGTCACACATGCACATACACTTCCCAGCTCAGATGCGTCAGGGCAGGCCTGTGCGATTCAGGACAGCACTCATACTTCATGTGGCTTCGAATCACAACTGTATCTCCATGTATAGGGAAATTCAGCTACATTATTTTCTCTGTGGTAACACCGAAGATCATTTGTAATGGTGGCCTAATTTGAAGCAGTAAACTGCCAGTAAACAGTTATTTTAGGAAGCAAAAGAAAGAGTTATACTCAAGAAGAAAGATTGTATTCTCTCCTTTCACCTGAGGATGTTAAAGCAATAGTAATGGAGGGTACAAATCATGCACTTATCACGCTTCTGCCCTTCCCTTCCAGCACCGGCCAGCTTCACAGAGGCAGTAGAATCAGAATGGGGCAAAGCAACAAGTGGCCTTGACTGTCTTAAAATCAGTCAACACTGAACGACTGCTGCAGGACTGCTCTAGTATACATGTCTATTTATAGAGCATCAAATACTGTTGCTGACACTTAATCACAGTATTTAGCTCAATACCAGATACACCCCTCTTAAATGTTTTTTTGTTAGTATTATCGATCCCCACTGTTAGTTCACTACTATTAAGCATCAGTTCCCCTGGAATAATTCCCAGCTAAAGATATTTTATTCTGTCCCACATTTCTGGACACTAGAAGGTCAAATCCCCTCTTTCAGCAGCCTCTGCCTGGGACCAGCAGAGATTTTCACCCACTGATAGTTTGGTATGTCTCTGATTTCCCTTGCCAGGACAGGCTATTCCAGCAAACAGACGTCCCAGGTTAGAATCAGTGTAAAAACAGAGTCAGGAAAAACTTTGGTTTGCCTAACCAGACCATGAGCCCAGTTACACAGAAACACAAGCTTCCTTAGAACAAGTCACCTTAGTCTGCACAGACTTAACATCTCAGAAGAACCTGGCACTTTGCAAACCGCAGCCTCTTGATAAAATCTGTTCCTCACCAGGCTTTTCACACTGTCTAGATGTTGTGGACTGGCTCTCCTTCCTACTCAGCCATATGTCAGGTGGGTTTCCTGCTTTCAGAACTGACAGCTTGGGGAAGTATCATGACAAGGCATGGATGTTGTCACCACAGTTTATTAATCCTTTTCTAATTAGCATGAAATACATACACCCATTACATGAAATAAAGTAAGACACACAAAACCCCCAAACTTCCAGTACAGCAAAAGCACACATACTGTGTGGGAGCAAGCTACTTTCGTAGTCACACAAATCTACCTCTGCAATCTCAGCAAGCTACACAAACTTCCTCTTGCTTATAAAATTTGTGAAGAGACCAAAAGATCTCTGTCACTTCCTAGATTTGCCACTTAATACGTCTGTCCATGGAGAATACTAGCCTCTATACCAGCCTGACTCCCCTTCCTGCTCCCCTCCACAAGATTTAAATGACTGGAACATTATAGGAGAATGTGGAATTCAAAATTCTGTAATTATACATAATATAGATATTTTACAAGTCAACAGGCCGTACCCTGAAGAGGAAAGATAAGACAATGAAAATGTTGATATAATTTTTATTTTTAGCTTTTTATGCAACTGTAATTTTTATTTTTATAAGCCCTTTTGCAAGGATGTAAAGGTTTGCATTAGTGCATCTCTGTCAGAAAGAACCCTTCTCCCGAGAATTATTGCCTACTTAACTAAAACAGTTTCTAGTAATATGCAAATGACAAGTTGGAGCAAACTTGTAACAGCAACTTTACTGCAATTATGGGCAAAATCCTGCAGGAAAAAAAAACCCAATGGCTGTCTCCATCACACATTTCACAGCAAGTGACATGATGGAATTGAATGTTGTCATGGTTGAAAGCTTCAGGGATCTCATACACTTCATTGAGCCTGTCTACACAATGCCAAGTCTCACCATGTTCCCTCACAGCAAGATTCCTAGTCCACACAATGCTCACCATGCCAAGCCTCTGCAGTGCTCAAGAAGATGAGCCAGACATAGCTGCAGTAAAGGGAAAACATAGCAGCATCTTAAGGAAGCACTTCTCAACTGAATAAGCTGTGGCCATAGCAGCAGGGTTTAATACTTGCTACATGGATATGAAAAAGCCATGTATAGAGCATTAATATTGAAAACATCGCCAAAAATTATTTTGAAAACATTTATTGGAATACCAGTATCTTTGCTAATCTGAGAGGAAAATATTGATGCCTTTTGGACAAAGGGAATGAAAGAGGTGTGATCTGTGTCAGTGCATCTAGAATTTACCTACAGGAAAGGAAAGAATATGGACCGTACCCATCCTCCTTCCATCCCTACTGCCTGTGGGGGGTCATCAGGAGGTCTGGAGGGGTGAAGAAAGGACCTCCTCCCGGACACCCTCCTCCCAACACTGCTTCACCTCTGCTGTGTCCACTCCCAGCGCATGAGAATGCAGCATCTAAGAATAACCAGGAGGGAGGGGAAGAGCAGAACCATGCAAAGGTACGCAGGACGTTCTCTGTGGGACAAGTCAGATTGCCCTAGACTGCACTGCCGTGTCCCTTTCTTAGGCATTTGTCCTCCAGCTGGTTCTAACTTTCAAACTGGAAAATCTGATGACTGTAATCACTGCATCATTTTTATCTAAGCAAAAGGTTCATTTTTGTAGTGTTTAATATTTCTGGTACTTTATGTATTGATTTGTAACTACTCAGGCTTCCTAAATAAACAGTTATAAAACAAATTGAACACAGTCAGGAGAAAAAGCAGATATTCTTGAGAAACCTGAACCACAGCTTTTTTGAAGCCCAGAGTGCTGATCCTGCTATATTTAGTGCCTTATTTGGTGGGAAAAAACCAAACCACTAAAAGATTTCTTCCAGCTTCCATAGAATGCTACATCAGAACAAAAGTAATTTTACAGATGACATTAGAGTAGCCAGAAAGTGATATCCTTTTTATTTACTATCCTTTTGGAGGATCAGCTACTTGCTTTTATTGCTAGAAAATATTGTCAAAAAGTATTTCCTAACCTGCAAGTATGTTGTGATGAACACTAGCTGTACTAACTTAGAAACTATTGCCAAAAAGTACTTCCTAACCTGGAAGTATGTTATGACGAATACTAGTTGTACTAACTAGTCCATATGTTTATTATCATGGAATATGACAGGAATTTTCATGTGCTTTTTGAAAAAGTAATCTCTTTTTTCTTGATATTTGGAGGGGTAGTGGGGTGAAGGCAGCCCGAAGACATGCAATTTATTTGGAATTTGACAGTTTCACAATGTAGAACTATTACACAGTTAGACAGGCTGATCAGAACAATGAAAAAGGTGAAAAAAAAAAAGCACATAAAAGGTGGGAACCAGACCTGTGAAGTGCTACCAAAAAAAAAAATAGAAATAGCAAAATAATGTTCTGTCCCTTTAAGATATCAAAAATAAACCAGAATACTCTCCTCATCTACATCCTGATACTGCATTCGGCTCTACAGTCACAGGAGTCTGACTGTGGGGCGTTCATTGCTGGACCGAGGCACTGAAGTGTAAAATAGAGACATAAAGCAAGACTAACATTAATGCAAATCCAAAGCAAAGAGAACACAAAGTTCACACAGCAGCAAGGACAGAATATTATTCACAATGCCTATAGATTCCAGCATTTTCCTTTCTTCTGTTTATTCGCTGCTCATTTGTATCTTTTTTTCTCTCTTTGGTTATGCATGGCTACCACTAATGAGGCTTGTCACTATTCCAACAACAAATATCTCTGGAGGTACTTGTGTGTGGTGTTTGAATGGCAAAGCAGGTGAGCGAACAAGGAAGTAAATGGAAGATCACATTAGTAACCATAGCAGCCAACAGCATTTCATCCCAGGAGAAGCTTCCTCGGGTGGAGGCTGGGTTTCCTTTTAATGAGTTTAATAGTTTCACAGTGATGGGGCAAGTCTTCCAAATGGCCCACGTGATGGGACCTACTACTGCTTTGTGTCACTAGTAAGACCATCCTGAATGCTGTGCCTTTCCTGATAAACAGGATTACTTTGCAGCAGCCAGGGACTGAATCTCTTGCAAAGATGTATTTGCTAATGACCAAGATTTCCCTGTGATTCATTGTTACACATACACAGGCAATGCAGATGAACAAATCTTGGTTGTAATTGCAGAGAACTGCCTGAGCTGGCAGAAGATTGCAGCCAAATTATTTTAACTGAGGTGCATTTATTCGATTGTTGGATACTTAGAAGCCAAACCCCGTTCTTTTAAAGGATTTTATTAAGAAACTATATAACAAAGGTCACCTTTCTTAGCAAGGATGTGGGAATTACATTTTGTCATAATGACAGTGCATTTAGCTTTTGATTATAACAGAGGTTATGCATTATTGCCAGAGGTTAGAAACAGAGAGGTCAGAAACAGAGAGGTCAAAGAGTCAGAAATACGTCTCATTTTCACATGTACTTTCTGGAAAAAAGCAGATCTAGACAAAGAATGTCAAGCAAGAGTGAAGTGGTCTTCAATCTCCAGTGCTTAATCCTCTGTCCTTTGGGCCACTCTACTTCTGCATAAAATCATCATCATCACAGTGGTTTGATGCTAGCCATTGTACTTGCTTTGGCTTCACACTTTGGCTTCACCTTCAATTTGTTAACTGTCCTGGACAGGTAAGTCCTCAGAGTACCACAATAACCGTTAATTACATTCTTCTTCAAACGAAGTACATCTATCACAAACACCAGGCGGTGAAATGTTTTTAACATAAAACAAAGACTTCAAAATTAGCGTTGCTATCTCTTTTCACAAACAATATTCAGAAGGATCTGAGAAAATCCTATTTGCAATAGATCAAAGCACAAACATCTGTTCCACTGAGGGAATAGTTTCCCTTGTTAATACAAATTAACTAGTTTAGCTATATGGTGTAGGTGCAAAAAAAGAGAAGTTGTTCTTTGATTAGCTTTTCAGAAATATAATAGAGGGAGAGATACAATTAAGAAGTGATATATTTGTAGGGGAAAAGCCAGGAACACTGCAGGATAAGTGATTTCACTCAAAGCATACACCCATTTTCTCAAGCAGATGAGCTGCATACAATTAATGGCTTTTTGATCTCTGTTTCCCTCTCCTCACACTGTTCTCACATATGACCAAGTCAACTCTTATCACTTCCAGTTTTTTCAAGAAGTATTTAGTCACTTAGACCAGAACTACTAGAGATACATAGTCACTAATGTAATAGGAAGTAGGAATCTAAACAGATGTTAAACATCTCAAAATCCAGAACTTTAGTCTACCATATTATGAATGTATACTCTATCACTGTTGTGCCTGTGATAACTGTGGAACTTTATTGGAGCCTGGCTCCTACATAATCTGTTAAAATCCTGCCTTCCCACCTTCCGAAGCTGAGGTGGACTAAACCACAGAGTATCACTGCCTTAAGAAGAGAATTCAGCATGAAGTGAGCTGCTGCCCTTGGACCAGTCTCTCAATGTTTTCACTGCAATTATGAAACAAGGGTAACTGAATGAGGATTGCAAAGTAGCAGAAAATATGTAAGAAGAGTAAATCTTCTGCAACACTAACATATTCACCTTGATGTCTAATGCTATTTAGGCAATGAACGGGATGTTTCAAGCAGAGCTGTACTGATACATTAAGTAAATCAGAAGGGATGGGAGCTTCTGCGATAAGTAGTGAGATCTAGAGCATTTGGCAATTCAGCTGGGCAGGTAGGAGTAGGCTGAGAGGCCAGTAATGGATCAGAAAGAATCATTCAGTAAGAATAGGAAGGAGAAATGGAGAGCAACAGAACAGGAGGTCTAATCTGCAGTCAGAAAAGAAGAAAGAAATTTGGAAAAGACAGCTAGGTCACAGAAGGTAGAGACAGTACACAGGTAATTTTAGGAATTTATTTCTACAATGAGAAATGAGGACTAAAATAAATGTGATGGCATATTCAAAGACGATTAGTTTAATAAATTGCTTAAAAGTGAAACATTGTATAATAGGCAGAACAGACCCATGACTGATATGATCAAGGTTCCTCTTTTGGCTCGACTGTTAAGTCACAATGTGACCTTTAGCAAGTTACTTCAGGCTAGATCCAATAAAGGACTCAGGCACCTTAAGCCTGACTTAGGCAGATTCGAGGTACCTAAGTCCAAAAGTATGACCTAAACACTCTGCTCGGTTGCTTACTAACCCTGGAGGAGCCTGTCACTCCAAAAAGGCATATATATCTGCTGTTCAGTTCTTGCTGCACACACACTGCTCAGTTGGGCAAGGGCATCCTCTGTTAACTTTCAGTGGCCTACCAGTGCTCTTTTCTGGGTTGCACATTTAGGCTTCCTTTTTTGTTGAAATATGGGCATAAAGGACAACTAACGCAGGCTGGGATTTCACCTCAGTATGTGCCCAGGATCCAGCTGTGCTCCTTTTCTTTCTTTTTCTTGGAAGCACAGTGCCACAGGTTCAACAGGAAGGGCAGAAAGATGCTGGTCAGCTTAGCTTCAGCAGTAGCCTGGAAATGGCAAATGCAAATCAGAGCGTGTGTGCCCCTTCCTCCTGCCCTTACCTGAAAGAGTCAGTGAGAACGGGAGCCATGGTTCCCTTTTCACCTTAGAGAACATAGCCAACCTTTGCATCCACGTGGGACCTACACCCACCAGCGGGCTCCAGGCTCTGAATCCAAGGAAACTGTTTTTTGCAGCCCCATCTTGGTTACCTAAGGTGAGGAGACAGCAATGAGCTCAGAAATATCCTGGTGATCACCATTCTCAGCACCGAGCTGTTGTCAACTGTTACTGGCTGATCACATGAACTTCCTTCCCTTCAGAAACTCTCCATGAGGTGCACCAAGTAGCGTAGGCACCTCACACAGGTTCTCTAATGGAAAAAGTGTATAGGTACTGCAGGTTTTAACCTGCAGGAGTAATTACCTGCTTCTATAAAGAAATGACAATTATGTGGAAAATAGATTGCGGTATTTGGATGAAAGGAACTACTGAAAGTACTAAAAGAAAGAAAACTTTAAAAAGCAATTTTCTGCATAATTTGAAAATTTGCTTTCATTCAAAATCTGGGTAAGAAGCAATGTCATTAAAACATTGGATTGATTAAATAGCATGGTTTGACTAAAAGTAGAATAAGTCATAAAAATATTACAAAATAGGAATATTCCATAGATTCTTTGAAAATGGAATGGCTAGACAGAGAAGTATGCTAAAACCCAGCTAAAACAATTTCCTGTTTCAGCTTCACAATCTGTGTATTTTGACATTATCACTTTATGTTCATGAATTAGGTTCCTATATGTTTTTTGTAATAAACAAAGTGATGTGTACACGGAATATTATTTTATTATGTAATTGCTCATGTAAATAAACAGTTAAGAGAGTAGTTTTGCGTTAACTCATGCAGAATTGCTAATTTTGAGAAAAATTCCTATCTTTTTGTAGCTCTTTTAATCCCTTTTCCCTTTCAGTTTCAGTGATGATTTCTTGAAAGTGAAATGTAAGTACAAAAACCTATGTTACAGAAGTGTTATGCCTGTAAATAGGAGCATGAGAGTGGGAGGTGCTGCAAAATGAATATAAATTATTAGTAGTAACTGAGACAAAGAAAATTGGGGTTAACAGCAACATCACTTTAGAGTTTGAATAGCAACATTAGCTTGACCACACTGCACTTACTGCGCATTAAATTATACATTTTGCAATCTAACCAGCAATAAAAAAATGCTGAACATATATAATGCATCTAAATTAAAGGTGACCTGTAAAGAATCAGTCACATGTCCTTTCTCCTTAGTATTTATGTGATGACCTCAAATAGTGTAATCTCTATTTTTTTCTGCATGTTAGTTATATTAGAAATTCAGGTACTCTCTAGATTAGATTTTATGGTGTCCAGAGAACTACTGAATTGTGACAACACAAAAATCAAAGGAGCAAAAATTGCCCAGTTTCAGCCATGAGCTAGGCGGTAAAGGGCAGCTTACATGATCTCTGCTAAAGAAGGGAATGGATTTGCATAAGTATAAAATACTTTTTATTTTGTTTGCTTCGGTTAAAATAAACTTTTTTAGTAAAATATTGAATTTTATGAAATTACTAAGTTCCAATTAATTTTGGAGAAAGTATTTAGCTTAAAGTCTTAGTTTCGTATTAAGTTGTACAGAGTAACAGACAAATTACCTGAGACTACCTACAAGATTCTTGCAAGCTTGGGCGCGTCCTTTGGTATGAACGGCATGAAAACACAACAGTTGAGGACAACAAAGGCCCTTAAAGGTGTTCTTTCAGGTATCTTAAAAAAAAAATGGAACAAAGATACGGTCCTCGTTGCGCACATTTTTGCTGACTTCTGCTTATCCTTCACCTAGGACAAGTCATTTCTACTGTTTGCAGGCTCATTAGGGCTGTAACGTTTGGGCGTCAGTCACTGCAAAGAGATTCCTTTAAGTGCTTTTGCCGCGCTTCACAAGCAGGGGGAAGCTCCCACCCTCTTCCGCGTCCGGACACACCGCTGCGCCTCGCCGCCGTAGCGTACCTTAAACGCCGCCCTTCCTCGGGCGTCGGGACGCGGAGCAGATTTTGCCTTTAGTACGGTTTTGACCCGCCGCGTGGTACCGCGAACAGTTATTTGAACGTATTTGGGGTGTAACAAGAGGCACGCCGGGGGACAGCGGGCCGCCAAAGCAGCGGCCCGCCTCCCCTCACCCGGGGCAGCGACGGGACGGCGCCCCCCTCCCGCCCGGCGGTGCCCGGGGCCGGCAGCCGGCTCGGCGCCGGCGGGTCGCCAACACCTCCGCCCCGGAGCTCCCCGGAAGGGCGCGGCGGCCGCTCCCTGTCGCTCTCTGCCTCCTCACCGTCCTTCCCCCTCTTCCCCTCGCGTGGGGCGCCCGCCTCGCTTCTCCCGTCCCGCCGCAGGCAGCGGGGCCGGAGCACCGGGGGCAGGGGGGAAGGAGGCTTTTAAATGCTTTTCCCCCCTCTCAGTAGGTTTGATGCCCGCCCAATCCTCCCCGCTCGCCCCTCAGACCACCCAACGGCGCGGGCGACCCCCCGCCGGGAAGCCGTTAACCGCCGTCGCGCGGTGCCCGCGTGTGGAAAAGGAGGGGGAACGGCTGGCGGCGCGCGCATGCCCGCCCGCCCGCTCGCTCGCCCGCCCCCTCCGCTGCCACGTGACGCGCGCTGCTGGGGCCGCCCGAGCAGATCAAAGCGGGAGGGGCGCGAGCCGGGCTGGGGCCGGGCCGGTACCGGGCGGGTCAGCGCGCGTCCGGGGGAGCGGCGCGGGAGCGGCCCCCCTCCCCCCTCGCCCTCCCCCCGCTTCTCCCCGCCCGCCGGATAAAGCCCGGGGCGGCGCGCGCGGGGCGGGCAGAGCGGCGCGCGCGGGGCGGGCCCCGGGGGAGCCCTTCACGGGAGCCGGCCGGCTCGGCAGCCGTTGGCGGCGGTTTATCCTCTCCGCCTCACCTCCGCGAAAGCGTAGTGGTGGTGGTGGTGGCGGCGGCGGCGGCGGCGACACCGGGGGGTATGAGGGCCCGCGGGGCGCCGCGCTGCGGCGGCGGCGGCGAGCACATGGCATAGCCGGGGACGGCAGCGAGCGCCGGGCCGGGGTAACAGCGGTCTGGCCGGGCGAGCGCGGTTCCCTGCATGTGGAAAGTGAGGCGAGCCAGGGAGCCCGGCGGCAGCGGCGAGCACCCGGCGGCGCGGTCCTGAGTGCTGGGGCAGCGGCGGCCGCCCGCCCGCCATGGATTGCAGCCTCCTCCGGACCCTCGTGAGCCGATACGTGAGTACCGCCGGCGGGGGCCCGCCAGCCCCAGAGCCCGGGAGCCGCCTCTGAGGAGGCTGCCTCTGAGGGAGCCCTCTCCGGGGCTTCCCTTCAGCGTGCGGCTCGTACCCCAGCGGATGGCAGAGCCCCCGCCGCCCGGTGAGGCGGAGGGGAGGCTGGAAGCTGCGAAGGACGGGGAGTCGTGCGGGTCTCCGCGGGGTGGCCGCATGGCGGGGTGGCCGCAGGCTTGCAGAAGGGGCTGGCTCAGGATTTCGGCGGTCCCATGACTCGCACCGCGGCCGGGGGAGCCTCGGGGGCCTCTGCCCGTGACTTTCTGGGTAAACGGAGGGTGCAGCGGGCGTTAATGGTTTCCCTCCAGCCCTCTCCCCGGGTAGCTGGCTGCGGGGCCGTCCTTCGCTAAACCAGAACGGGTTGACCTAAGTTCAAAGCACTGTGATTTACAGCGCGCTGAGATACATAGTTATCAGGGCAGATAAAACCTCTAGTTCCGCCCCCCCCCCCCTTGTTACATAGTTGCAGTCAGGCTGCATGTGGTGGAATTGTTCAATTGGAATACACTGACGAATGGTCAGAATAGTCCTGAGGTTTTCAGTGCGTCGTAAGATTCAAACGCGCTACACGGGGTGTACTTTGGAGAGTTGATCTTGCTTCTTGGTCAGCACGTTCTCCCCCACCCGTACCGTCTGAACGAGCAAACCGGTAGTGTTGTTAGAGTGGATTCAAGCGTAGGTTGAGGTGCGTCAGTGAGTGCCAATCCAGTTTCTCTGAACCCCTAACAAATGTTCAGGATCATGGTTTTAGTAAATGGGCGGAATGCCAGTGAGTGCAGGGTTATACAATACAAGGGTCGGGGACCACCGGTACCTGGAAACTGCTTTTGGGTTGTGGAAGAAATTTAAGAAAAAATGGGGAGAGATAATTGGGATTTCCAAATACATATAGCTCTTCCTCCCATGCAGAAAGTACTGTAAGTGAGGAAACTTTCATGCTGTGACCAAGTAAAAGTAAATACACTTAGTGTTGTGCACGTCAAGAGCCAGCTCCACTTAATACAGGCTGAAGTCTTTCTTCTTTAAGTACAAATGAAGAAAAATAGTGGAGGTGAAAAAGGACTGTGGATTTTTTTTCTTGTTTACAGTAGGGTATTTGAGATGAGGAGAGAATGGAGAGGTGACTACTGAAAGCAGCTATGTGTATATGGATCCTTAGAAGGTGGCCCTGAGGGAAAGAGAATACTCAAAACATAATAAGGTGTAAGAGAAGCAGTAGTCTCTGTGGATATGCAAAGCCCAGGTGACCTGTGCTGAGCTCTGTTTGGAAGTGGGAAGGATCCGTTTGGGTGTAAGTGATCTGTCAGTGCTGATTTAACTGTCAGATTCAGGTTAAGAATTTTTTTGTGTGTGTGTGCTCACATCTGGAGCCCGTACAAATAGTGCATTCATTGTGCACAGAGCATACTGTGGTCTCTAAATCTCTTCTGCATAACATTGTTGCTAACCTGTCTTTCAAAGTAGGCTTAAGCATCAAATATGAAAGAAACAGGCTTGAGAGTAACTACAGTAGTTCTTTAAAAGATGAAGATGTATGCGAGAAGACAGTATGTGGAAAACAAGGCACTCGAGCTGTTAAGTTGTGGACTATCATCACCCTCCTGCACTGCTGATGAGAGGGCAGTCTAAAAGTTAAATGAAACATTATTATATCCCATGTGAGGGAAGCACTCCTATTTCCTAGATCACACTACTTTCTGTGTGGTATGTACGCCAGTAGGCTATGTGAAGATAATTGCATAGCTGTTCCAGGCTGCCTTCTATATTTTCACCTGTTGCTTCTTTTTCTTTTGCATTCCTTCAGTTTCTTAATTTTGAATCCTTTCTTCCAAGGGAAGATCATTTTGAAAAAAGCTGCTGCAAGTAAGTTTTGCTCATCATTTCAGTAAGGCTGTTAAGATCTGGCAAGCTGATGCCTGTGTGTGTTGTGTGTGTTTTTCTTTTTGTTTTTTTATCTCTGTGGTTCAACTATTTTTGTACAGCTGCAGCAGTGAAAATGAAAATTAATAGTTTGATTGCTGGGCCTGAAACTGACTGTTGTACATGAGTAGCAGATACATGTCAGCTGTATCGCTTCATAGCTGTTCACCCAAGCTCTATATGCACCAGCTATGCCTCACAAGTGTAGATGTGCTTGCTTCTTTCCAAGCTGCTTTTCAATAAGGGGGACAAGGCAGTGACACTTCTGCAGGAGAGTTAGAGAGGATAGGTAGGTACATCTTGTGCTTATATCAAAGTAAGCTCAAGTTTGGGTTTAGTTAAAATCTTTACAGAAACTATTCAATGATTGAGGTCCTAGAACTATGAGTCTTTGTTCTGCAAGTTGTATCTGCAAGGATAATCCTGAGAGCCTTGGCTGGTGCAGGCTGGAGATGTTGAGGTAGCTGGGAGCTCTTAGCAGTGGTATAGTATGGTCTTGGGATAACACAGTTGCTATGCATTGTACTAATGGAGACTTCTAAGAGGCTTCTGAGTTCTGCATCATTTCTTTTCTTTCCCCATACTATGTGTTGTAGGACATAAAAACATAAGTTAAATATCAGGGTTCTTGTCCTAATTGTGAAGGTCCCCCCATTCCCCTTTCCTTTACTGTTGTTGCAGTCGCTGTCCTGGAGCAGTGCAAAATAGCTCATATCTTTCTCCAAGGCCCTGTGCAAGCATAACAATGACTGGGTGCTGTCAGTTCAAGTTGAAATCAGTTTCCTGGTTAGCATTTTCAAATACTTGCCTGCTGTTTTACCTGCACTGAGTGTTGTCTTTATATCTTCCACACATTGGAACAGTTTGGTTATGTGGGTTGAATAAGAGAGACGTTCAGCGTGCTAGTCATACAGTAGTTCATATCTCTTCACCAAGAGATGGTGTAGCCTCTTAGGACAGAGACAGTGATGTCTTTCCCTTACTAAATTTCTAAATTGACATTCTGTTGTTCTGCCTCTTTATAGCCATCCTGCAAATTTCTTTTTTGTTTGTTTTCACTTCAGCTCTTGTTTTCCCTTACCATTACTGCAGCCATACACAATTTATAGGACTGTTGATGAAGAATAACTTTCTATATAAAAGGTGTTAGTTTCATTGCAGTACAGCTGACATGAAGTTCAATGTATTTTTCGAAATGCTTCATGATCCTTCAAACTGAAATGTAGCAATGTAACTTTTCTTAATTGTGTCTGATGAGATTGTTCTGTATATTTTACTGCTTCAAACTGTGTGAGCTGTAGTAGAGGCATCTTTAGGTAACAAAATAGAAACATCTTATATATAGCTTTTCCCCTATGGAACCACAGAATCTGAATGAGCCTTCTACAACAAGATAAATTTTGACAACTGTATTGTTTAATTTACTTTTCTTAATAATGGAAATAATGCCTATGTGGGGGTAGTATGAAAATTGCCTTGAGGGAGGTATACAGTTTGTCACATATTATTAAAATACAACCTCTTTTTCTGGATGCTGTTTTTGCATCAGACAACATGCTTCTCTGTCTTCTTGGATTGTTTGTGCGTTCCCCAGAGGATGTGTGCTACCCTGGGGAGGGCAGCCTTGCAGCCTGAGAATGTGGCATTAGTGTGTACTGTCCTGTAAGTGTCATGCAGAGCCTGCTGTGTGCTCAGTAATGAGAGGAACTTGTTAGCTTAATATTAAGCAGTACGCTATTTAGAGAAAAACAAACATACAATGATAATTAAAATTGTGTCCATACAAGATTAGCTTCTGGTTTACAGTTAGATTATTTGGGATGCTTTGTGGATATCAGTAAGCAATGTATTTTGCCCATATAACTGCAGTTGCATTAGTTTTCTCTAGTAACTTGTTTCTTGCTGATCTTGGGAATTCTGGAGTTCTTCCTCTTTATAGTCAAGAGATGTCTAATAATCTTAAAATCAGTCTTGATGATGTCTTATCTTTCATAAGCAATAAAAGGAGAGCCAAGGAGGATCTCCATTCTTTGCTGGATGTGGGGGGGAACATTGTCACCGAGGACAAGGAAAAGGCTGAAGTACTTAACGCCTTCTTTGCCTCTGTGTTCAACAGCCAGACCGGTCATCCCCAGGGTACTCAGGCCCTTGAGCAAGAGGATAGGGATAGGGACCAGAATGGAGCCCTCATAGTCCAGGAGGAAGCAGTTAATGACCTGCTATGCCACCTGGACGCTCACAAGTCTATGGGGCCGGATGGGATCCACCCAAGAGTACTGAGGGAGCTGGCAGAGGAGCTTGCCAAGCCACTTTCCATCATCTATCAGAAGTCCTGGTTAACAGGGGAGGTCCCTGATGACTGGAGGCTTGCCAATGTGACGCCCATCTACAAGAAGGGCCGGAAGGAGGACCCGGGGAACTACAGGCCTGTCAGCCTGACCTCGGTGCCGGGGAAGATTATGGAGAGGTTCATCTTGAGCGAACTCCACAGGCAAGTACAGGTCAACCAGGGGATCAGGCCCAGCCAGCATGGGTTCACAAAAGGCAGGTCCTGCTTGACCAACCTGATCTCCTTCTATGACCTGGTGACCCACCTGGTAGATGATGGAAAGGCTGTGGATGTCATCTACCTCGACTTTAGCAAAGCTTTTGACACCGTCTCGCATAATATCCTCCTCGGGAAGCTGGCAGCTCACGGCTTAGACAGGCATACTCTTCGCTGGGTAAAGAACTGGTTGGGTGGCCGAGCCCAGAGAGTAGTGATAAATGGTGTTAAGTCCAGTTGGCGGCTGGTCACGAGCGGTGTTCCCCAGGGCTCTGTTTTAGGGCCAGCCTTGTTCAATATCTTTATCAATGATCTGGATGAGGGGATTGAGTGCACCCTCAGTAAGTTTGCAGACGACACCAAATTGGGTGGGAGTGTCGATCTGCTCGAGGGTAGGATGGCCCTGCAGAGGGACCTGGACAGGCTGGATCGATGGGCCGTGGCCAACTGTATGAGGTTCAACAAGGCCAAGTGCCGGGTCCTGCACTTCGGTCACAGCACCATGCAACGCTACAGGCTTGGGGAGGAGTGGCTGGAAAGCTGCCTGGCTGAAAAGGACCTGGGGGTGTTAGTAGATAGCCGGCTGAACATGAGCCAGCAGTGTGCCCAGGTGGCCAAGAAGGCCAACAGCATCCTGGCTTGCATCAGGAATAGTGTGACCAGCAGGAGCAGGGAGGTGATTGTCCCCCTGTACTCGGCGCTGGTGAGGCTGCACCTGGAATACTGTGTCCAGTTTTGGGCCCCTCACTACAAGAAAGACATTGAGGTGCTGGAGCGTGTTCAGAGGCGGGCAACGAAGCTGGTGAAGGGTCTGGAGAACAAGTCTTATGAGGAGCGGCTGAGGGAACTGGGGTTGTTTAGCCTGGAAAAGAGGAGGCTGAGGGGAGACCTTATCGCTCTCTACAACTACCTGAAAGGAGGTTGTAGTGAGGTGGGTGTTGGTCTCTTCTCCCAAGTAGCTAGCGATAGGACAAGAGGAAATGGGCTTAAGCTGCGCCAGGGGAGGTTTAGACTGGAAATTAGGAAAAATTTCTTTACGGAAAGGGTGGTCAGGCATTGGAACAGGCTGCCCAGAGAGGTGGTAGAGTCACCATCCCTGGAGGCGTTTAAAAAACGGGTAGATGTGGCACTTCGGGATATGGTTTAGTCTGGTCTACCCTTGATTAGTCTAGAGTGGGCTTGGTAGTGTAGGTTAATGGTTGGACTGGATGATCTTAAAGGTCTTTTCCAACCTAGATGATTCTATGATTCTATAAAGCGAACATTACTTTCCTTAATAAGATAATGTGCATATGTCTTTTGTATATTCATGATGGCTGTTTATGGCTGAATGTGGATTTGGATATTTCTGAATATTGTGGATTTGAATATATCTGGGCAGTCTGGAAAAAGGTCACTCTTTAGCATATGTTTGTTTGGACACTAAATGGTTGCTAAATATCTTGCAGCCTATGGTGACAGTCTGTTCTGTATTTGTAAGACAGCTGGCCGTCATCACTAAATGCTCCTGCCCAGGTTGACAGCTTTGGGTTGTACAATAAATACTACTGGATCAGAGGTCTGTATTACTGAACACTTTTCCCTGTATTATGTAGTATATTTGGAGATCCTGCCACTTTATTGCTTCTCCTCTTTCATGTTCTCCTGTTACTTCAGGATTACAAATCTGGATGTTAAGTATTTGTTGCCTGTGTAAATATCTCTAAATGTGTATAGCAGCAGATAAGATTCGCTTCCAGAAGGAACGGTGATTTATTACAGCTCTGGGAAGCTTCTGGCCTATTAGTTCTGCAGATATTTCTGAAAAATCTTTTTTTGGGAGGTTGGAATAAATGAGTTTACAAGTGGATGCTTCATTTTTCACTTTTATAGGACTGGGTCAATGTTAATCATAGTTTGAGAAGGTGATTGACTAGCCTGACCAGGAAGTTTTGTTACGGGTTTTTAGCAAGTTCTCTACTAAATTTTATGGTAGCTTGTGGCTTTTGGTGATCGGTTTAGACAATTTTGTTGTTTCTGTTGGCAGTATACTTCTAAAACTGTTTTCTAATTAGATTTTCTGAGTATTTTACTTGTGTATGTAGTCTGAGTAGAAATAAATGAATATTGAGCTTCAGGGGTTTTTTTTCCATTTATCTAGCTTTGATACAGCAAAGGTTGATAACTGCTTTGACCTGAAAGTTGGAGAAATGGTAAGCCTTAGTGCTCTGGACCAAGAGCATCTAAAATGACAGTCCACTTATCAAGTGTTTTAGATGACCTACTGTTTTTAATCTAAGTTCAGTTAATACATATGAGGGTACCCTTACATTTTGGTTCTTGCTTTTGCTCTGTCATTCAGCTTTCTCTGCACCCTTGCAGACTCCTGTCAAACTAGTACTGTTTAGATGTTTCTTAGTCAGGGTGCCTGTAAAAAACACCATTTTCTTCTTAGCTGTCACTTAGTGCAAGTCAAAAGGTTTGTGGTTTTTTGTTGTTTAAGTTCCAGGGATATAATTTGATAAAATCTTAAGCTGCTTTAAATGTTGTGTAAATGTGTTTACTTACCGATTCTTTGTCTGCAAACTGCCCTGATTGTACAAAAGATGTTCTCAATAGGGGCTATGCCTGTATTCATAGGTCAGCAGTTGGTAACTTGTATTTCTGAAGTGTTTGTTTCAATACCTGATATGTAACTCATTTTTGTTATCTCTTGTGGAAGTCAGTGTGTCACAATGTTTTCTTGAAACCTGAGATGCTTCCCAGTTGTGTCTGTTACAATGTGTCTGGGTAGCTTCTGAATTCCTGTTTCCCCAAGCACCATTTCTTTGTTGTTCTCTTAACTGGAGAATAACTGGTGTGTGTAAGAGTCTGTATGGTGTGCTGCCTGCATACTTTTCAGCGTGTTATTTAAAATAGGCAAAGTTTGAAAGCTTTATTTACCTCAGAAGTTAATTCTGCTGAACATTGAGTGTGGCTGACAGGATTTGGCACTTCTGCAAATCTAACTAGCTATTGCGTACTAGTAGTGACTCTTGTTGTGTTCATTCTGGGTTTTGTAATGTACTCTTAAGATATTTCAGTATAATCCAAGGCTCAAAAAAATCCCAGACTCTCTCCCTTCCCCATCATTACTTATTGGTGAGGGGCAATAAACATGAGAGTTGCATGGGCTTTGTTTCTGCACCCCTCCCCACTCCTCCCCCCAATCAATTAGCTAATTTACACATGGAAAACATGATTTGCTTTTTCTTTTGAGAATAAACAAATGAAAATAGGACATTGTGTATGTAAAACAGCTCACTTACAGGAAGCCACAGTACATATTACAAGCTGGTTGCTATTGACTACAAAATATTGCTCATCTGCACTCATCAGATGCTCTCTGATAGTAGACAACGTTGCTTTTGGAGCATATAAATTGTAGAAGTATTTCAGTGACTTAAAATAGATCAAAACTTTTAACCTTGCCATTTTTAGCATGAAAAATACTTGTCTCTTCTGAGATGAGAACTGCGTAGTTGCTTTTGTCAGTATGTTTTTGATTTTTTTAAAAAAATATTTCATGTAGTTCTGCTTTTATGCCTTTTCTAAAGTACCACAGAGTATTTTTCAATACTGAAAGCAGGAAGCCTTTTCAAAATCATTTTTGGGAATGGAAGAGGGCAAGGTATGATGCAGCATGTATGATGTTATAGCTTAACATCTCTGATCACAGTTTCTCATTCATTCTTTGCTTCTGTCATACAACAGTAATTGAAGCAAGAAAAGTGGCAAGGTGGATTGGGATTTTCTAATGAGCCTGCTTTTTAAACTGAAACACTTAGAAAACAGTAACTGGGCTGACAAGTAAAATGTTCCACAAATACTATAGCTGGCTACTGTTTGTGCTGTCGAGATGGGGATAATAAACCTCGTTAGATTAAACAAGTTTAACTGTGACTAGAAAACAGTTGTGTTTTTTGAGGAGCTGCAACCTGATTGATGGTGAGATGCCTCCTCTGTGTTATGTGCAGGTGTGGCAGGCAGAGGAAACCAAGGGAAGCCTGTGCCGCAGAAAAGAACGAGCGCACCTGTTATGCAACTGGGTTAAACTTTAGTGGGATTGTTTTTTCAGCAAAATAGCCTTCCTCTCCTCATATAAGTCTTTTAGTCAGATTATATTTTTCCAGAATAATGCTTCTTACTTACCATTACACAGGATAATGTAGTATTTCTGTTTGTATAATTGTCAAGGGACATTTCAGTTGAAGTTCATCCTGAGCTACGAGGCAGAATGACACTGGAATGCTATTATCTTCTCTGCTGTAATTGCCATGGCAACAGCTGCAGGTAGACAAGGCAAACCAAGGATTCTTTTTCTATATCATACAGACACCAGTTGGGTTTTTTTTTTCTTCCCTCTCAGTAATGAGTCTGAGAAGCCTGTGGCACAAACACATTCTAGAGCCATCATGAAAAGTGTTTTGTTTCAGGTTTGGGGTTGGTTTTTTTTTTTTTTTTAATTTGACTTTGCTTTTAATTTTGTAAATGTTGAGTATTTGTGATACTATATTAAAAATGCATTCTTTCTAGGAAGAAACTGGCAGCCTAGCCTGGATTATTCTAGGAGACTGATGAGATGAGCCAGTGGCTGGGGAGTTCCTTTGGAACATCACAGAAGACCACAGGCTGATAAGGCACCTAAATATCTTTGTGGATATTAATTTCTCTGTGCATTCATCTTTCCTTAGGACAGGGATGAGAGTATTACCCAGCTCTTCCATAGAGAGAAGTTGTAAGGGTAGTTTAATACTCTCAGGTAATAAAATTATTATGTCACAGAAAGAAAACTGGGTGTGAACATAAGCCTATAATGACTGTATTTTAGGGTTGGGGTTTTTTTCTTGTTACTTAACAGTGTTCTACACTGCTTCTCCTTCTGCTGCCCCTGATTTCCCCCTTTATTCCTCCATCTGCATACATGCACGTGCATTCACATGCAGATGTGTGCACATGTACTTCCTGAAATTGTATGCACTTCATTTGGCAACATCAAGAATTATGCCAAAATTTACCAGGGATCCAGATGTGTATTGGTATTTAAAAAAAAAAGGGGGGGGGGCTTCATACTAGCTCTTCTGTCTGATTACTGAGATATACTGTGAAACTGTGTTCTGGGATGCTTGTTCCTATTTATGTTATCGTGGTAGTTACTATGAGCATGAAAACCTAAGAATTTGGAGATCTTGTAGGGACACTTTTCTACTTATTCTGCTCTTCCATGTAGGCTAATTTCCCTTTTTGAAATAAGAGACTAGTTAATATGCTTTCTTCATTAATCATTAAACTTATCTAGATATGGGGCAGGGTGAGGGGGGAATAGTGTTTCTTTTTCCTGGTGGCACTGACTAATCTCTTTGCTTCAGTCAAAAGAGGATTTCATCTAACCTATTTTAAATAGAGGATTAAGGACAATTAGGCTCTTCTGCTTCACCACTAAGATAGGATGTTGTGAAATCCTCTGAAAAGCACATCTGCTGATGTGCCAGTAAAGATTTGCAAAATTAATGTTAATAATCAAAACAGTTATATGCAGAAACTCTGTGTATGAAGTACTTGTCCAGAGAAAATTGTGTGGGTGAACTGGAGAGAGGGAAGGAGTTGAACTGTTTACCCAGTAGTTTTTTGTCTCTAATGCTTTTAATTTACATTGTGAAGTAGACATGTAGATGAACTGAAATAAATTTATTATCTGAATTGCATTAGCAACTTGTAGTTCTTGCTTAACACTTTACCTAGCCCTTCACATCTTTTCAAAGTACTGTTAATGAGTTGTTTGCACAAATGATTATAATGAAGTACAAACACCAGTATCCATTATCTGTGCTTGTACAACTATTTTATGCCACTCATAATGTCAGATGTTTTAATCCTAGTACCTATTAGGCTATTATGACTTTAGCTGTATAGATGGGCGTAGTGTCAAACTTTACTGGTGAATAACAGAAATGGTATATCAATCACTGGATGCATTTTATGTAGAGCATAACAAATGTGGGAGAAAAGTTGATGTGCTGTTTATTCTGCGATTTTTTTCTTTTTTTTTTTTTTCCAGAGGGAGAAGACATTATTTAAAATTTAACTGCCATGAAAGCTCTTAAAAACAGGCTGCCATTTAATCTTAACTATAAAATGTGCCTATGTAGAAACGGACTCTTTCATTATGTGAAATATGATATGTATGAGAGCAAATACTGCAAAGGTAGGCTCAAAAGAGTTTATTGACCAAGTTATAACTAAAAGAATAATTAACTTTTCTGCTGAAGTTAGCAGACCTATAATGTGAATAAGTTCAGGCTGGACATTTTGCTTTGGTCAAAAAGACTCCGTACGCTGTAAGCAGATTTTGATTGATTAACTTTAGTGCTTTTCTTTAGTTTAATGCTCAGCATTTTCTCTGTAAACATGGAATGTACTGAAATGCTGTTGTTACTCATTGCTGTTTTGTGTGCGTTACAGAATAATTGCAACTCCTTTCTAGTAAATTATTTGTAGTTTCCTTTTGATTTACCAGTGGAATTACATTAATGTAAGTGTGATCTTAAGAATTATCTTAAAAATCTTTCAAATTCTAGCCTCCTGACTACCAGTATGAGCTTTGGAAAGCTTAACTCTCATAAAAGACCTTCTGTTCATCTAGGCTTTAAAAAAAAAAAAAATCAAAGATTTGTCAGGTGACCTCAAGTATTACAAACACTGTCAAGTTAATTTAATGTTTAAAAACCAATATATAGATTTTAAAATGTCTTATACTGTCTCAGTTTTAAGAATATTTAGTATTTTTTGCTTTGGTACCAGATTTTCAATCAAGTCCTGACTACCTTAAACTAAAGCAGTTCTAGGGGTTCTAAACAAATCCATTCTTCTTGTTAACTTTAAGCTCTTTGCAGGAATGTGTATCCTCTGTACAACAGATATATAGCCACTGAAATGTATGGCTGGTCTTTAATATAGTGGGGGTGTGTGGGGGCAGGTGGGTTAAAGCTGAGGTAAGAATTTTGTTTAATGACAGTCATTGAGCACAACTAGAAAATCCTGTCACCTTCTAAGACTTAAAAAAACCCAACCAACCAAAAAAAAAAAAAAAAACAAACCCCAAACCAAAACTAACACACAGATTTATCATCACTTCACCTGTGAATGCTGGAATATTGTTAATCTTTTAAACAGTGTTAACTGAGTGTTTACTGTTTACAGTTGTCAGGTGACCAGATGGCCTACTTTGGTAGGAGGTGCCTGTGTATTGGTACTGGGAGGGGAGAAATGAAGGGAAAATGAAAAAAGCTCTGTTCTCAGCCCTGACCTGCATGATCACTTTAACATGATTCACGAACATGTTGACTTCTTGATGCTGCAAGTTTTTGTCTGACATAAGGAGGTTAAACTTCCATACTTAATGGCTGTAATGACAAAGAAGCAATAGGAAAGCTTCACATGCTTTTGTGAAGCAGTGCACAGTGAACACAAGCAGGTATAAACACAGGTTTATAAAAAGCAATCTGGATTGTGGTTTTGTATCTCCTGCCTCTTTCAGCCCAGGAGGTCTCAAATTTGAAAGACTTATCCCTTTTTCTTAAAGGAAGGCTTCTAAGCCCCTGACTTCTTTCCTAAGAAGTGGAAAGGTTACCTTGAGCATTTTTACTCTGTTAATGGTATCTGCTGTAACTTGTGCAAAGAGCTTTTATGTCAGCATATATACATAAAATAAGTTTTTAAAAAAATATATTAAAAAAAATTATTTGAGCCTAGATTTCTGCTGGGCATGTAGAATTAAAATACCAGTATTCCTTTGCTATTTTCCTCCATATAACAAATTACAAGGTATTGTAAACTGAAAATAATAATGCTTTTACACATGCATTTGCATTCTTGTGTGTTAAAAATAATGACAAAAGCCAGACAAAGTTTGGTTGAGTTGTGGTTGTAGTTCAGTCATTAAATGAGACAACTGCAAATACTTCCAAACTTTTAAGGCTAGTAAGACTGTAGCATTGGCTTTTCTTCTTGCCTTCTCCCTCTGCCCCCAGTCAGACCACTTAATTCTGCTTATAATGACTTCTTTTTGCTGCAGAATAGCAGCTGCTTGGTTACGTGGCTTTCTCTGCTCATCATAATACTCTTCAAAGATCAGCTAAAAGTGCCACTGCACTCTTCATGTCAAATTCATATCTGTGTCTTGGAGATGCACAAGGGAAAAGCAGAAATGTGGCCTTTACAGCCCCTGACTCGATTGTAGGGAGCTTCCTGCCTGGTGCTGGGTGGTTAGATCAGCACAGGAGTGGAAAAAGCATGTTTGTGGTGCTGCTGCTGGCCTCAGGCAGCTGCATCATGTCACTTCTTCCTTAAACTGATTAAAGGTGTGATCTCAACGTCTCTTCAGTTTCTCATATGTAGTATGTAGAAAAGACCAAAGCAAAAATGTTAAGCAGGCTGATGCAGCAGCATATAGCTCTTGTAAGGGCTGTCAGAAGGGACTCTGGCAGTGGAGACAGGTTTGCTCTTTCTTTTCCCTTCTGTTTTGGATGTGCTGTTGGCTTGTTGATGGAGACATCTGTTTTACTTCACTCTGAGTGACAAACCATTGGGCAATTGAGTATATGTGGGTGCTTTCCTAAAAAGGTAACTGTCGCTCTGGGTTTGAAGCTGAAATGGGTAAAGTAGTAGCAAGTTTCACTGAGGGAAAGAGTGCCATGGTGGGGTTCTAGGTAGTGCTTCTGACTGGGATGCAGTGACATCCCAGAGCAATGACTGATGAGTTAGGGCTGATTTGACAAGTTGCTGATGTCCACGGAGCACTGGCTTGTTTTGTGGGTAGCATCTGGCATCAGAAAATGAGTAATTGGGAGAGACGTGGGAGTTAACACCAGGAAGCCTTACGGATTATGGAATGAGGAGAAGTGTTTGGGGGACTACATACTGCAGGGAATGTTAAAAACAAGCCAATCAACCAGGAAATAACTCCAGCCTTTCCTCCCCAAACTAACCCTGTGATGTGCACTCTTGTAGTGCTTGCATGTCATGTGGCTCAACCTTCCCAAAGTTCTAAGTGCAATCAAAGCATAATGACTTGAGGGAAAACGGAACAGCCATTACATGCTTAGCATTTCCTCCCATGTGTATATTATAACATGTTTTATTGAAATAAGGATGCTAGCCAGCACAGGAATCCTTTGTTAAGATTCTGAAGGCCTATAGCCCCTTTAACCCTTCCACAGGCAACTGTGGGAGACTGGTAAAGGAAGGTTTCTTTGGTTTAGTGTGAAGGCCAGTGTCAAATGCTTAAAAACTAAGGTTTTCTGTGCATGAAGACAAGGTGTACATGATCTGTTTCACTAAGGTTATTTGGAATTAATTTGATATGAAAAGAAGTATTTAAACTTGGTATTTCTGAAACAGGCAACAAAACATTTGTTAATGTCAGACTAGTCTGAAAATGCTTTGTGCTTTTTAACTCTTTCTGTAAAATGTGACCAGATGATCTGGAGAGATTCCCTTCTAACCTGCATTATTCTGATTCTAAAATAAGAACTGTTGACTTCTGCTTAATGTTAATTTAAAGTAGAAAATACTCTTGCCCTCCATGGTTTGCAGCCATCTTGGTTTTCATCTCTGAACAGATGGTACTAATAAGACATCCTAGTTTAAAACAGGCTCTGGATAAAGCTGCATAACATCTTAAAGCGATAACCTACAGACTCCACAGGTTGTTATTCTGAGCAGTAATTATACCGCTTGGTATGTTTGCTCATTCATGCTTTAAGATTGCCATAATAGAGGTTCACAGCAACTTCCCTGTGTACATCTGCTCAGTAAGAACTACTGTAGGCAGAGCTGAGGCTTTAATAGCTGTGGACCTGACTAGGTTAAAGTATTTCTCCTGGCTCCTGTTGTTCCAGTTAAATAAAAGTTATTGAAGTCAGCCTATACCCAGTTATTGTCATCACTCCCTACTGGCTTTAATTGCTAATGTGGCTATTCTGAAACCTTTTTCCACCAAAAAAAAAAAAAAGATTTTTCTCAAACTACTGAGTAATTTGAGGTTGACCAATTCATGTTCCTTAATCCAGATATTTGTAATATCTGAGGAAGTGCTAACCTTTTTGAAACAGGATGGTAGTGAGTATCTAGGTGGGTAGGGAGCTGTGGATGGGGAACTCGTCTCCTGGAGCCTGAAGAGGCTACATGCCTATAACTTTGGAATTTTGGAAGCTGCTGGTGTGTATGTGTGACCTGAGAGACTGGAAAAGAGAAGCTACTAGACTTTAATTAGTAAAAAAAAAAGTGAAAATGCTTGTGCCCTTGAGACTTAAGCTGGCTGGTCTCAGCTTTCATGACAAGATAGTTGTGTCACCATGGAGCACTGACTGCAGGTGCATGTGCTCTGAGAAGTTACTCTGGAACTGCATTTAGGTGTTGAAACTACATGTGTGTTCAGTTTGGGGAGTGTGGGAATGAGAGAAAGAGGATGGAAAATAGTATCAACTCTGGATGTCTGTATAAATGGACTTATTTATTCAATGCTATTACCATAAAAAAATTGGATCATGATGATGGGCTGTAAGTTGTTCTTGAAGGACTTCTTACTGGGTTAAGAGCTGACGAGTTCTGGAAAAGATCTGAGGCCTTAAGCTGAATAAAAAGTGGTGAAGATTATTTGACCATTTGGAAGGAAAGTATGGAAGTAAAACCCCATTGATTTCAGTGTACCTGACTTCTGTTTTCTTAATATAGGTTGGGGCATGTTAATGCAATGGGTTTCTATATCTGGTTTAAAATAGCAAAGAGAGAAGGAAGGTGAAAGAATATTCCATAGAAGAGAGGGAGTCCTTGGCTGAAAGAGAAGCTTGAGCACTTGATATCATGTGCTTGAAGTCATGTGTTGTAATGTGTCCTTCTGTGGTTTCTGAGCTGATGGCCGAGGGAGAGCAAGCTATAAATACTTCTCTGTTCTCCATTTATGTGGTCAATTGAAGCTTGCTGGAACTTTTATTTAGAACTTGACCACTAAGTTGGCAAATCAGGCCAGCTTTTCTGCTCTGATTGGAGTTTGCTCTTAAAAAAAAAAAAAAAAAAAAAGCAAAGTGAATCTACCAGCTTAAACAGTTTGAATTGTGGGATGCACTCTTAAAAGATGCAGATTCTAAAAGAGGACCTGGAAGCTTTGACAGACTACCCCAGAAGGAAGATTTTTCTTCATCTCTTTGAAGAAGACTTCTGAGGGATTAATGATACTCCTTCCATACTGGGCTCAGCCTTTCCATCCATTTACATAAAAAAACTGAGCTGTTGCTTTTCATTAAAAATGTTTATTTTCATTAGCAAGTGTGTTAAAACATCTGTTCTCACCTTGTGCAGTTCATGGGTGTGCAGTCTGTTTGCAGCAACTCTTTGAAACACTGGAGACGTTCCTGAAAAGGCTTAAATTCTGAGCCTGGGCTCTAGCTATAATCAATACCAGAAAGTATACAACCCTTGCTCTGGATGGTGTCTAACAGCCTTGCATGGCTTGCTAAAGCACTGTTTGTCCAGCTTTGCTTCCTCTGCAGGTGGTTCAGCATGCTCTGTTCTTCCATGCACTATCTCAGAATAATATACTGGTCTTTAAGCCCAGACTTATCCTATTCCAGTGCCTCAGTTTCCCTTTGGTGCTGCCTCAGCTAGTCTTACTATGGTTTCTGTCTATTCTGAAAAGCCTTTCTTATAGGCCTTTTTCTGTTCAGGTCTTCTGGTTCATTGTTCCACAGTTATCCTCCTTCAGCCTGTATTCTTATGCCAATAGGGTTTCTCTGCGGTTCTGTGCCCTAGCTTGTCTATCTTCCCATATGCATCCCTTTTGAGAGGTTATAGAAAATGGCATAGTGAACTCCAAATGAGTTCTCCTAGCCTAACAGAGAAATTGCCTCCCTCCTTCCCAACAGTCTGATCTGGGTCATCTGATCCCCAGCTGAGCCAAATCAGCTGTTGCTGTGTAGTAGGCCTTATGCAGGAGGGATAAATTGACCCTCGCTTCCTTTGAAGATCCAACTTCCTTTGGTGCTTGGAAAACTACGGCCAACAAAACATGCTTTCGTTATCTCCCTCAAACTGATCTGAAGCATATGATTGAAAGGATTATGCCATACTAGGTTACTAAATATATTTTTGCATGACTCTCTTTCACTAAAAAGAAAAACGCAATGATAGCCATCTCCAGTAATGATGGGAGTACCTTCTCTTGGTGGACTTCAGTGCCAAAACTTTATTTTAGTACCTTCTCAAGTCATTAGTATGGAAAACAGTGCAGCTGTGTTGGCAGGCTGTGCTATGAAGGAATGCAGTTCCTAATTTAGTGGGTGTCTGATTGATGCATTTAGAAGTGGCAATTCAGACTGGCAGCAAAAGAGGATTGAAAGCTGGTGCTGAGCACAGTAGTGATTAGCTTATGGTAGGTCAGGGTTACTTCATTCTTTACAATAGGGAAATGTTAGTGTGTTCACCCTCTGCTCTCAGAGAAATGGATTGCAGAATGGTCAATGTTGCAGCCTGGTTGCTTGTTGCTAGGAAAGGAGTTAAAAAATAAAGGCATCTTTTGAAATACGTGCCTTGCTGTCCTGAGACTGAAGGCCTTGTAACTTTGGTCTGACCTACTAGCTAGAAAGCAAGCTTTGTACCTGGGAGAATCACCTGAAAACATTCCCAGCCAGCAATATTTTGGTCTTGTCCGGGGCTGTTTTGGAAGATTTTTGTTTATCTAAATAATGATTGGATGCTTAGGCTGGGAAGTTGTTGTGAGGGCACTGGTTGCTACTGCTTCACTTCAAACAAAGCTTAAAATCTGGATGCTTGTTATCAGAGGCACATGGTTTGCAGGAGATTGTGATACTTAATATTGTCTTCTAACAGTTTTGTAAAGAGAGCAAGTGGCTGAGGGAAGCATGTTCCTTTGGTCTCTTACCGGAGACCTGCTTGGAAAAATCATTGCATTACAGTGTGTGTTAAGTCCTGCCAGAAACCAGCTTGTGGCTGTTATTGCTTCAGTGTCAGCTCTAGCTCTGTTGATTGGGATAGGCAGTTGTGCTTTTAAATCTGAAAGTTGCAATGGTATTGCTAAGTCTCATAACTGTGCTGTGTGCCTGTTGTTTGAGATATGGTTATATGGCTACTGCCAGGGCAGCTATGTAAAAGCTTGGTGAAACAGTCTAAAATAATAGATTTAACATAACATTGAAACTTTCCTTTGGTGACAGGGGGTGGGATACTGAAGATAGCATGTTACTTTAAGGCCCCTGCATTCCGCATCATCTTATCGGTTGTCTTGTGGATGTTACGCTCCAAGTTAGATTTGTTAGGTTTGCTTTTCTGAAGGTAGAAATGTTGCTGGCAGAGGGGGATAGATATTCTTTTATAGTGTACATGAAGTTGGTAAATGCTTCTGACCTTTCTAAGTTTGTAACATAGACTGATGGAAAGCTGTATGGGGAAACAAGTTGATTGTCTTTTTGCTTTGCTAAAACCATTTTTACTTTTTTTTTTCAGGTAGTGACAAATGTCCATTTTATGGAAAAGTATTTGATGCATGTTGACCTTAATGCAAAGGGTTAAGCTGTCTTGTGTGGCTGCTTTTTGTCCTGGAAAGAATGGGCAGTGAAAGTTAGGCTGTCAGCTTTATTTGCATTTCCCAGCTATTGTCTGCTTGCCAGTATCTTTTAAATATTTTAAATGTAGCTTTTGTATTTTTCTAATGCATAACATTTGTATGCAGTGTTTCTTGTGATGATGCCAGAACAGCCATATGGTAAATATTTAATAAGAGTAGTAAAGATTTCTTGTTCTCAACAGGCTGAAGTCCTGTTCTAAAGGAAATTAAATTGCCATTCTAAATTATTTATGAAAAGCTGCACATAACAAGATTGGGTTTGTTTGGTTTATGATACATAGATGGCAGGAGTAATGGTCTTAGTTAAGACATAAACAATGTAGGTGGGTTGTAGGCATGATAAAAATCTAAGTAATCCCACTCTTATGGCTGAGGGTGATATATCTTCATCCAAGATAGTAGCTAGTACAAGTTGGATGTTGGAAATTCTCCTGTTGCTCCATACTTCAGCTGATTCAATTTTAGGACAGCTTGCTTTGTAATCCTTTTTCTGAAAAGTGTGAATTGACACGCAATTGACATTGTGAAGACAATGGAAATGTCTTACTTATTTTTAAGATGGTAGGCATGGCTATCAACTCTCATGGGAACATGAATTTCCCTTGTGATTTACTATTATTTAAAGATGACAATGATTATTGGTATAGCTACAACTTCAGTGGAAGGGGAAAGTGTGTGAAGCAAGTGTGGTTGGTGCTTTGAGCTTGCAAGTGAACATGAGAAAAGTACTCTTTCCTCTTCCAATGCAAAAGGAAAGTATGCAGACTGGTTGAGACTAGGGAAGGAGTGAACAGAAATAGAGAGGTATATAGAGTAAAGGAGACCAAAGTTGTTACAGAAGGGCGGGGGGGGAAGTGTGGGTACCCCTCTGTCCTGAGACATAAAGCTTGAAGTGCAAGCCCCTGGATGTTTAATTGGTTGAGACACCCCATACCTGACCCCTCTCCCCTTCCTCACTATTACTGTTCCATTTCTGTCACTTGGAATGAAGAGTGATAAAACTGAGGAGAAACGTGAAGACTTCAGAAGGAGGTAGGAGCTTACATACTTCTCACAGCAAGGGCCAGCTATTTGAGGAAGTAGCTGTCTGCTGAGAATGTGCTTCCTTTCAGCATTACCATTTTCATAGGTGTTTGGTTGTTTGGGTTTCTTCCCCTGCTCCCCCCTGCCCCAGGACCACAGATCTCTTCAGGGATAATAACTCTTTATTTCAAAACTGAGTCTGTCCTAGTGATGCGAGACATGTACTGACATGGCCTTTACTCAGGTCACTCTAGGCTTTTAAATGTAATCCTGGTCTGGTGAGAAGCTGCTGTAGTTTTTAGAGCATTAAAAAAGAGAATGATCAAGATTGCCTGGCAAACAAATAAGAACTGTGCCTGAGAGGAATAATCCTTTTTTAAGGAAAAAGCTTAAATGTGCTTTCTTTCATGCCTCAATTCTGCAGTTCACTTTTGATGTTGGCATTTACTTTTATGTACTAGTATTAATTTCCTTTCTTGCTTATTATATTCTTGTTTGAAGCATAAGTTGCCTTTTGTAAGTTTGAGTGTATCTGGAGTGAAAGCACATTATTCTCTTTAAAAATACATGAATGTGTCTAGCAACTTTTAACATAAATTATCCAAATTCACTTTTTTGCAAAGACAGATCCAAAGTATACCCATGGAAGTTAAGCTCCATAAAAATGAAGTTCCTGCTTTATATTGCCTCTCAGTGGGACTGCAGTACTGCCTTCCTTTGTTTTAAAATAAACCCATTCTAAAGCCATTAAAGAGCGTGTGTATATCTGACTGACTGTTTTCCACTTCTACAGAAGTGAGCTTTCAAAACAGTAGTTCAAGACATAGACATTATATTGCTCTTTAAGTAATACCACCTCTGAAAATGCTGATAGTTGCTCTGTTTTATGAGCCTGTTATATTTCTGTCTTGGGTAAGATGGGAAGCTAACATCCTTGCTATTGAGTGTTTGGGTTTTGTTTTGGTTTTTTTTTTTTTACATTTTAGAGTATAACCTGGTCTTAATAAACACACATGAATACTATGAAATATGTTACAACAACATTAAAAAGGTTTTAATGATTTCTTTTTTTTAATTGGTCATTAGGTTTGGCTTGAATCTACTGTGGTTTGCTTCAGAATGTGGTGGTGGGGTGTATTTAAGTGGTGGACATTATTAGATGCAAGACCTATGATGAAAACAAACTCACCTTTTTCATGGTGATAATCCTTCAATAGAAAAGGCACAAAAGCAACTTTTGCTAGTGGTATGCGCTCTTTCTGCCAACTCTTGATGTCTCTTGGGGGACTGAAATAGAGCCTAATAGTTAACTTGCTAACAGTTGTTGTGCATGCCCTGTCCTTAATGAAAGATGTGATAGCAGATGTGTGCATGTTAATATTGCTGGACCTGGAAAAAGTTACAGGACTTACTTTTTTTTCTGTTCTGAAACATCCCATGGAATAGACTTGACAATTTATTTTAAGCTGTCTCTTTTTGGGTAATAAAGATCTAACTGTGTACTGTGTATTGTATTTATGTGTATACACGCATATACATATAAAACTATTTTTGTGGAAACAAATTGTGTGCTGTAGATACCAAGCATATAGATGTTCAGAGGAGGAAATGAAATGTGACCAGAAGAGAGATGTATCACTGTTCCAAGTCTCCATACTCCTCCTCTGAGTAGCCCTTCCCATCTCTCTTATTTGAATGCACCAATTCTTGTGCTTCTGAAGTAATTTGTCCTTCTGCCAAACTAGAAAATGTGTTTGGTTTTGTTTTGTGTGGGTTTTTTTTTTTAATGCTACCTCCCATGTCTACTGCAGAAAAAGCAAAATGGCTTAACAAAGCAAGCAGCCAATTTCTGACTCATGTCTGGTTGAATCCACACTTGGGTTTTCCTGCCTCTGTGTCTGAGCTTCTGAGAAACCTGTTTCTTTCCTGGGTTTCGTGCTCAAGAGCCTTTTATAAGCAAATGTTTGCAGTTTTCTGCTGTCCTTTCCTGTCTGCATTTTGAGACCTCCTAGAAGCTCTTTTAGCATGCTGTGCTATTAGTTTGCTCTTTTGTAGGAAGGCTCATAATTTCCTCCAGGTTTGAGGAAAACCCTGTATCTTACGTAGGAGCCTTCCTGTCCAGGCTACCTTCAAAGCCTATTTACCACTTGGTAAGCTAACAGCAGAATTGATCTGACTGCAGCTCTTAAGTGGTCTGCACTCTCTGGAGCCTTTGGAGTCTGTCCTTTTTTTTTTTTTTTTTTTTGTAAGGAGACTCTAAGAAAGCAACACTGAAATAAAGTACTGTTCTTGCTATGTTTAACTCCTTGAAATAAGGAGAGAGAAAAATGAGAGGGGAAAATTACTAGCTTAGATAGCTTTCTGATTAAAAAAGCATCCTAGAGAAAGGATGACAAGGGAGATTCTTCCAAAATGGTTAATCACCAGCAAGCTATGCTTTCAGTTGGAAGACAAGCTAGAAACAGGTTGTCCATTGAGCAAATGCTTTTCTTGTAGAAGGTCTTAATACTCTAGAATATTTTTGATTGATTAGTTGCACGTGCATGCAGAGTTTTGTGTTCTCCTTGAACTCCCTCTGTGCTTTCAGTGGTCTAATGTGGCTGTGGGTCATGCACTTTTCCAATTCTGATATAATAAAAACAATTCTTATGGAAAAGTGGTAGGCCAATCAAGAGCTGCAATTTAGTGTGGAGGAGAATCAGGGAGAGAGTGAAACTTTAGAAGTGATATAAACCACTCAGTTGTTTATCAGAGCATAATTTCATGCTTCAACTATTTAAAATGTTTGAAGAATTAAACACTTGTCAGTGTTAATCAGTTTAAGTGTAAACTTAAAAATTAAACCCAAGAGAATGCTTAGACCCAGTTCCACAGGTTGTTTGTTAGGTACTGATTGAAAGATGCTGTTCCCTGCATGAAGAGAACTTTTTCTGATATCTAGGAATCTGGAAGGTATCAGGAGTCAAGAACTGTGAAACTAAGAGAAATATGGATTGTTTTTCTGGTTGTTTCTGCACAAGTCCCTAAAGGCTTCTCTTGCAGCACAGTTTGTTTGAAAGATGCCTCCCTGATGAATATACTGTGAAGTATGTTTTGTTCTGTTGATTAGCAATATTACGCGTACCGCAGTGCTAATGTTACACTCATCTACTACTACATTGATAAAAGCCTAATCAGTAGAGGCAACTGCTCAGACCCTAATGGCTTTCCTACAGTGCCATATGTATAACAGTGATGGTCTAGGGTAACGTGACTCTTGGTCTGATATTGCTGCAGTAGAGGTGGAAATAACTGGAGAGAAGGAAGATGGTGTTGCCTGCAAGAATTAGAAAATATTTTCTAAAACCAATTTAAGGTTTCCTCTTTGTATTTTCTGAATCTGGTGGTATTGCATACTACCGTGCCATTTAGTAAAAGGTAAATTCACTCAAGCGTGGTTAAGTAAATTGTTTGAACTTAGAATCAAGCTTTGTTCATTTTCTTGGCAGTTACTGCCCTTTATTCGGTATTGCACTCTTCAAAATTTTGTGTTTTAATTTTAGAGGATAAATCCCTTGCAACGTATTGTGATGGTACATATAGATGTTACTCTACTTTTTGGTATTGAAAAAGAAAAACTCCCTCTTTACTGTATAGATATTTCAGGATGTGCCTCTAATGTAATCTCTACTCCTTGTGTGTGCATGTTGGAAGCTTTTATGTTGTAATGCATCCTGTATGCTGCTGTTATGCATCGTGGATAAGTAACTTCATTCTCTCCATTACTGGTACAGCTTTCTAATGTTTTATGGAATGGCCTTCCCTTTCTGTGTTCTCCAGCAGCAATACTGTCTGTGAAGCATCCTTCTTTCTAACTAGTATTATACACCAGTATTATATGCTGAGTCTGCTTCAAGGGAAAGGTGTTGCTCTCCTTTCTCCAGTCATCAGGCCTGTTACTGAAAAAGTGTCTCCCAGTGGCAAGTAAACATTTATTAATTGAAGTTTTTGGTTTTGTATCTGAATTGTTCTTGAGATTTTTTTTTTATTTAACTAAGACAAGTCTAAGCCACCAAAAATGAACAAAAGGGCACTCAGTGGGGTCTGGCATGCAGTTTAGACTTCTCAGGAACAAGTTTGTACTGGTTTAAACCCTTAAGCGTAAATGGCAAAAGCAAAGATTGTGGTATCACGTCAGGTCATCTGAGAATCTTAAAGCTGAAAATGGCATACAACTGATAGTTTTACATTCCTAAGAAACCCTGGTGAATAGGATGACTAAAAGAACAAAATGTTAGACATGTAGTTAGCAATTACAGTTTTGTTATAAAACAAGATTATTAATCTTCTTCAGTTTGGTATGCTAGTTGTGTCGCAGTTTGTGGACGGAATTGTAAGAAGGTAGCTATTCATATGCCTGGTTCTCAGGAGGATAAGCCATCATATATACAATTAGTATCAGGTGAATTAAAGCTTTTTAGAAACAGACAGACAGACACCTCCCCCCAATACAGTCCAATATGTAACTCATTTAATACATGCAAGAATTCTTGTAATTTTGACCTTGGGAGATCAGTTAAGTCAGTACTGGGCATGCTTGAAGGCTTAGCAAGGAATTAAGCACCAGTGAATTGCTGTCTCTGTTTCCAGATCTGGGTGAGCTGGACAAGTTTATTTCATATGCAGTGCAAAAGCTGATAAGCAACTTGGCCAGGGTCCCCCAAACCTAGTGCTAATGGTGAAAACTAGAATTTGCCTAGTGAATGCTCTCAATAGACTGGTCTTTCTGGTAAAACTGGTCAACTAAAAAGAAGGTTTTAGTCTTTCAGTGCCATCTGTTCTGTGGGGCACCAGCAGGTGATCTGTCCATTCACAGGACTGGCAGAAGTAGCCCTGCTGCAGGGTGGGTGAAGCAGTGATGGCAGAGAAAGCACAGTGGAGTTATTTGCCTGCTATCGCTTTCTCCCTGCCCGATTTCCATTTAACCAATTAGACAGGCATTAGGACCAAGAAGTCTGTACTTTGAAGACAAATTATGAGAAAAAATACAACTGCCTGATGTTTTAAAATGACTCTTAACCTGTGTTCAAGCTGAGGTTTCAGATCAACTGCAAGTGACTTAATTCTTCCTGTCTACCACTTTTGCTTACTTTAAAAGGGGCAGGTGAATCACACAGCTCAAGCTTAGGATGCCTAGTGTTGAATCACAAGGTTTGAAAAGATAAATTATGTGATACTCTAATTGGTTGTTGCACTTGCATCAATGTATCAAAACTCCTATACCATTCTAATCTCACAAGTTCCTGGAGCTTTCAAGTGCTCCAAGGTGAACAAAAGCACTAGCTTATGTGAAGTGCTTGTCTGCACACCCACAGAGGAGTGCAGAGACACTATGGCAGTTGGAGGTGCCTGAGGAGTACCTTGACTGGCTATATTTGGAGGCCCATCCCAGGAGGCATCAGCCCCTCAAAGGCCCATCTCCACAAGCCAGTGAAGCACAGAGGCAAAATGGTGGGCAGGGAGAACCCAAATCGGGGACTCAGAGGAAAGGAAAACCCTGTCCAGGCCCCTCCCAGGGCTGTCCCAGGAGACCCTCAGCCCTAGCACCCAGGAGTGAAACCCAGCAAGATGGGTCACTGCTTGGACTGAGGGGGGAAAAAGCATTTTGGGGTAGCACAGGATTTGCTATGGGATGTTTAGGAGATGAACCAAAGGCAGAAAAGGGAGGGATCTAGGTCATTTGGGGAGGAACAAATGTGGGGAAAATAAGAGGGATAAGGGGATAAAAAAGGCTGGTTGCATGTAAATAGAGTGATTGTTTGTATGGTTATCTGTCCACGCCCTTCACCTTATCACTGCAGCCTGTCCGGTCTCTTTGTTAAATTACTTTCTCTTTTGCTGGGTGTGTGTGATGGGGGTCTGAGTGCAGCAATGGCGTGGGATCACAGGTGGAAAGGCCTGTGTGCTGGTGGTGCCAGCAGTTGCAGACACTGCAGTGAGAGGCTGCAAGTGCCAGCAACTGGAGTGGGACCTTGGGTCAGAAGGGCCCCTGTGTCTGTGGTGCCAGTAGCTGCAGAGAGTGTGGGTGTGCCAGTGAGTGGGTGAGCACTAGCAAAGATCAAGCCTGGAAGAGAGGTGTGTCTTTGTGTCTCTAAGGGTGAGACCATAAGAGGAGCTTAGTACTGGTGGGACCAGGGGAGTCCCACCAATTGCTAGAGTTGGTGGGGTCTGAGGGTCTCTAGGAGCGAGACCTACGTGTGTGTGTGTCTAAGGGGAGACCATGGGTGTTTGGCTGCTGGGGGACCAGGGGGGTTCCAGCCAGCTGTGTATGCAGGTGCATGAGAGTGTACCAGCAACTGGAGCTGGACTGTGGTCTTGGGGGCTCTTATATCCAGGTAGCAGCAACTGGAGAGACTGTGATCCTGGGGCTGGCTACTGGGCAGACTGCTGGAGGAATCCGCATTGTACATATGTATAGATATATCCTCCCTAGTGGACCTCCATCTTGCTCAGACTGGAGAGGAGATCAGGGTAAGGCTGTGGTGCTGCCTGTGTGTGTTTGAGCGCTCAGTGCGTTAATGTCTCTGGCCAACCATGGTATGTAAGTATGTACATGTGTTGTGTGTGTGCCAACAGAGTGCAAGCTGAGCCTTGCTCCTGGTTGAACCTGGTGACTTGGAGCTGCAGCAGGCTCCCCTCTATCAAGCTGCCAGATTCAACCCCCCACACTAATGCAAAGAGAAGTATAATACTATACTATCTGTTTGTCTTAAATTGTGAAGCTGTTCTTGTAAACTAGTAAGTAGTGAAAAAAGGTCACACCCAGGATTTTGCATCTTCATGGCTTTTGTCATGGGTCACTAAAACTCAGCTTCTGTTATTACTTGTTTTAAAGCCCTGTCCAGTTACGTGTATGAATGTAGTCCTATGAACTGAAACTATTTTTAAATATAACTGCAGTCCTTCTGAAAGGAACACTGTATCCACACTGAGAATTTATGTACTGAGTTTGAGATATTACTTGAGATAAATTAACATCAGCCAAGTTGGCCTTTATTCTGAGGGTGCTTTTGTCTGGAAAGCTTCTTAGAAAAGTCCCTTCCAAATGTCACTTGTAATCTTGGTTTTTTATCTCACTGTTGCAGAGGGAGGTGCTGATAATGACAACTTTGCCAAAACCCCCATAGTATTGTTTTAAAAACTTGTATAGCAAGAGATAAAAAATCATATCTGCCTTTTCAAGAAACTGACTTTCACAGTGTAGCTGAGTAACACTGGGCAAGGAATGAAACCCAAAGTGCCACATGCAAGGTTAAATACTTCAAATAATCTCTAAATTGAGATTATTCACATTTGGTCTCCTACCTAATGGATGTGTTGCTCCAAGTGCACTTCTTTCCTAAATATCCTTTTACTATTTGCCTGGCACTTTGCCATATTTTGTATTTTTGCTCATATTCATGCCAATGACTAGCATGTTATTAGAACAACAAAACGAAAGCAGGTTATGTTGACTAAAGGGCAGGAAGAAAAGATGTGCTTGCAAGATGTACACTTAGGACCTTAGTCATCTTCCTGTTTTATCTGTCCGTCTCCTTAAACCACTCTGTTCTCTATAGTGTGATTCCTATTACGCTGGGCTGTACGGTAATGCACAAAGTATTTTGTTTTAACAAGTGTTGAGCACTTGGTCTCAGCAGCTGAACTGTAGCTCTAGGCAGAAAAAGAAACTGCAAAATGCAGTGAATGCTTATATGGAAAATAACGAAGTTTTCCCTTCTCCAAAATCTAGTTGATTTAAATAAGCAAATTTAAAGCAATTTCAAGCTATTTTTTTAGCTGTGTTTTTAACTGAGGGAGTAAGAATATCTTTGGGCTTATGGGTTTCCGTAAGAGACCTCCCGGCTGGGTGAGCACCTGAGGTTCGTTTGATTTGTTGTTTTGATTTTAATATCTACAGTAGAGGAGCCTGTAGTGGATGGGGGAGCAGTCCTCTGATTCCTGTCTCCTACAGTTACCAGGCAGAGTTGGTGAGCAGTCTTTGACTCTGCTCACCTGCTAGGTAGTGGTATTTGGACTTCACTCCTTTTCTTTATGACTGTTCATGATTTCACAGGTTCAGGTTTTATATGTTAGAATCATAGAATCGTTTAGGTTGGAAAAGACCTTTAAGATCATCCAGTCCAACCATTAACCTAACACTACCACGTCCACCACTAATTAAGGGTAGAGTAGCAACCCCATGCATCCTGGCTTGGTGGATGGATCATTTATAATGAAAGTAAAAACTAGGAATCATTAAGATTGGAAAGGATCTCTAAGATCATCAGTCCAATCATAAAACCAACACCACTATGCCCACTAAACCATGTCCCAAAGTGCCACATCTACCCATTTTTTTAAACTCTTCCAGGGATGGTGACTCCACCATGTCCTTGGGCAGCCTGTTCCAAGGCTTGACTACCCTTTCCGTCAAGAAATTTTCCCTAATTTCCAACCTAAACCTCCCCTGGCGCAGCTTGAGCCCATTTCCTCTTGTCCTATCGTTATCAACTTGGGTGAAGAGCCCAACACCCACCTCACTACAACCTCCTTTCAGGTAGTTGTAGAGAGTGATAAGGTCTCCCCTCAGCCTCCTCTTCTCCAGGCTAAGCAATCCCAGTTCCCTCAGCCACTCCTCATAAGGCCTGTGCTCCAGACCCTTCACCAGCTTCGTTGCCCATGTTGAGGCATGCTGAGGTGTGTATGGCACCACCTATGCTTGAAAGGTATTTTTTCTAAAGGAGGTGGGAGGAAAGACAGTACTCTGAGGAAAGCAGAAACTGGCAGGCTTGAGCACAGTGTCACAAGAACAGTGAAGCTCTTCTAATTTTGAAGTTGAAAGCTCTGCTTGCTTGCTTCCTAAACCTTTCAATACTCGAATATCTCTTCTAGTCACAATAGAAAGTTGAAATAGAACAAGAATGAAAAAAATATGATTAAGCAACTTAATTCTGTTTAGCAGCTTATTTATTAGAGGTAGTTTGCTACTATGATAGTTCTTAAAACAACAAAACCCAGAAGTCTCCAAACTCTTGGAAAAAATTATTGTGCTTAAAAAGCTAGACTAAGATTCTCACTCTGTCCTTCTAGAAGTAGTGATATGTAATCTGACAAAAATGAGCATACTGTAATCTAATATGTCATTATTAGTGTAATAAGAAAGCTATTCCATGCTCTACTTGCTTTCATGCTATTAATAAAAGGCTGCCACATTATATTATTCATTTTGAGCTGTGACTTAAATTTTTTACCCTTCAAGCAGGCCACATTCAGTGATCTGATGCCCACTACATTATTTCATATACAAAGTCAGATGAAGTGACAGAGTAGCTGCAGGTTATAAAATTTTGACATTTCAAGAGGATGCAACAAAAGGCATCAAGAGACTTTGACAGCTAGTGAACTACATCAAAAATGCCTAACAATTGAAAGGTTGCACTATAGTTCAGTTTGATGGGATACCAAATGGAATACCAGTATTTTGCTGTATGCTAACATTTTTTATGGAAATAAAATCTCTCCCACCCAGAGAGCATCTGAGCCGAAATCAGTTCGAGACTGTAAGCAAGGGCTGTTGTTTGCCATATCCTTGCTTATCCTTAGGCATTTGCTAACACCTGCTGTTAATGTAGCTAGTTATTTGTCTGTTGTTTTATTTTAACCAAGTCTGGTTTTCTCCAGACTGTTATGCTAAGACAAAGTAGGAATGTTTGTATTAATGTCATGCTGTTAGTAATTTCAAGGCCCAGAAAAGTTCAAACAGACCTTAAATAGGACAGACCAGTCTGCAAACAGGTGTCTCAGCTGTCTCACCCATTCAGTAGGGTTAAGCAATGATGACAGAAAAGGGGAATTGAAAGAAGAATCTTGAACAGGAGCCAAAATTGAGCAAAAGGCATGCCTCAGGTAAGAAACAAGCTTTTCAGGCATCCTCAGGAACAGTCTAGTAGTATTAGAGAAGATGAATGTAGAATGCTCAGATGTAACATGCTGGTGGAGACACTGAAGTGGTTAATGAAAAGCGTTTGGCTGAGGAGGAGCTGTCTGAGAGACAGTATTGCTAAATGAAGGTGTGCTGAGCTGCTACACCTCCCAGGAACTTGCAAAGGGGCTGAATGGTTTTTCAGTGAAGAACTACTGGGAAGTGTAGGAGGGGGCAGTGAATGGGCAGGTGAATGAAAAATGTGAGGATTCTTTTTTAGTGCTGGGGATTGGAAAGGCACTCTTACCTGTTGTCAAAATCTGCTGTAATAAAATGTAAAAAGCATACTAGTTTTATTGTAATAAATTTTTAGCATTCCTTAAACTGAAAACAGAAAGCTGTAGAAGAAAATGTCCTTTGGATAATATTTCACTGGGTGATGAAAGCCCAAGGAAAAAACTTTCGTGCCTTTTTTCTTGTTGCATCTGTCCTGAATTTTAATGTATCAGCAAATTAAGTATTCTTAAATAGTGCACATAAAAATAGACAAGCTGATTAAGTGCAGAGTCTTGTGTGCTTTTATCAAAATGCTCTGTGCCTTTTAAAAAAGGTAGTAGACCGAAATACCTGTTTTAAAATGAGCATGCTGATGCTGTGAGCATTTTGAGAAACTTGATGGAAGACAATCAATGAGACTGCAGTATCTGGGTGCAGATATGTAGGAAATACATTACAGATTAGTTCCTTTGGTAGAAAAGTGCTGTATGATTAAGGAGAATGGGTTAAAGTAAGATGTGTTAATTGATGTGGATTGAAATATGCCTTAAAAGTAGATGAAGGTGTTTAATATTGTAGCTAAGCTGTTGACCACATAATCAGAATACTGACAATTTTGTAAAATGCCAGAAGACATAAAAGAACTTAAGGAAAAAGTTATGGTAATAGCAGGAAACTTTATTTGCTCTCAAGAGGGAGGAGGAGGAACAAATCTCACAACTGAATGTGAAGGAGAGAACATTTTTTCAACTGTCAAGGATGTTCTTTGATCATCTGCCTCAATCTGCCAAGAGGGAATTTTAATCTTATGCAATGCAGGAGGTCTGGTTTAAGATGTTACTTGGCAATCATCTTGTAAACTTTACCTGTGTTGTACTGTTATTTGGCATTCTTCTATGAACAAAAACACTCACAAATTTTTTTAATAAGGCTTATCCTCACCCCTTCCCAAAAAACTTAAGCAAGTTTCACAGACTTAGTGAAGCCAAACAAGAAGCAATGAAGAGGTGTAGCTGTGAAGGTGAGTCTTGCATATGTCACGGAGACCAGATAAAGACAGCAAATTGAAGACTTGGAAGGAAAACGTATCAAAAAAGTTTTTGTGGGTTTTTTTTAAAAAAAAACAAACAAAACCCTACTGGTTAAATAGAATGAAGAAAGCTGATGGTAGCAATCCTTCAAAGAGCAGAGCTCATATCTAAGAAAATAGGAGGAGGAAGGGAGTGACAAATTTAAAATTAAAACCCTAATATGCCTATCACTGACAGTGGGAAGCATGCGAGGAAGGCTGTAGTCTGTGAAGTGACTGTCACGTCAGGGAATTCTCAAGAAAGGTGCTGCTGCAGCAGGCAAGCCACAGGAGTTCTTTGCAGTAGTGTTCACTGCAGAGGACTATCGAGAAATTCCCAGACTGAAGAGTTTCTTGCAGGTGTGGACAAGAGGAACTGTCTTTAATCAGTGTGGTGGGAGTGAATCAGTAAAATGAATAGGAGGACATCATGCAGACCAGATGATATTCACTCAATCTGTAAAATACCTCAGATATGGAAGTGTCAATTTTTTTGTCATAAGTATGTAATCCATCCCTTAATCAGGCTGTGTTTGCTGGAGGAGTGGAAGATGCGAGTGGGATACCACAGGGGCCTAGGAGGGAAGTAGAACTGGAAGCTTCAAGGAAATAAAATATAAAAATTCTGTAAACACATAAATACAGTAAAGAGATTAAGGCTTTTTTAGTTAGAAATTGCGCTTCACAAAGCAGTTAGAATCCTTTGAGCAGGAACAAGTATATGACTGGTATAATGCACTTCGATTTATAAAATGCATTTGACAAGACCTCCTGCCAAAGGCTTTTAAAGGAAGTCAGCTGTTGCGGATTAAGAGGAACCACCTCCTGATGTATTAATAACTGGCCAGAAGATGAGAAAAGAGTAAGACTAAATGATCAGTTTCCACAGAGGTCTTTCCAGTGGAATCTTCAAGGATATGTGCCCTCAGCAAAGTCATACATGTTCTAGACAAAGGAACAAAGTAAACTGACATTCAGCTAGGAATACAAAATCACACAGTCCAAAATTGTGAGACACTCAAGAAGAATTTCAAAATACAGAGAAGCTGGAAAATAAGTAGCTGCTGGGATTTGGCATTGCTAAATGCAAAGTAATGCATACTGCAGGAAGACAATGAAAATAATTCTACTTATATGGCTATCTTAACAGAGTCCTAGTTAGCTGTGATCCTTTGGGAGAAATTTTGTTGTTATTGTGGGCAGTTCTTTGAAAGCATAAGCATTGTGCTCAGTAGCTGTGAAAAATGGAAACAAGGCAGAAGTGTTTAGGAAAGAAGATGGAACAGAAAACATCATTACTGTTACTCCTTGGTATACTGGATACTGTATGCATCTTTGGTCACTGCCTCAGACCGTGAGTAAATGTAGTAATGGTGACAGGAATAATTACTATAGCATGACTTCCATTTGAAGGAAAGCTAAACAGGATTGAGCAATGAGAGGAAAGTTTGTGGGTAAAACTTAAGCAGGTGGATGTTCTGGAAAAGGGACCCAAACGGTGTGCTTCCATGCTTTTTCTGTGCAAGTCCTACCACTTTATTGCAAGTGAATTTCCATTATATAGATTACTGTATGAGTACTGAAAGACACTTTGCACAGTGGATTTTATGGAGAGGGTTACAGAATATCTTAAAGTCCTGATCAGTTTAAGAATTGATGCTAAATACAACAAAATAAAGCACTGTGGAAATAGAGCTTTTCAAGGCTGTCATGTGAAGTATCATTAATTCTGTCATCTAGGAACGATTGTCTCCTGTGTAAAACTTCAGAAAATTTTGGTTTTCATTATCTACATATAGGAATATAAATGTGGGCTAACCTGGGCATGTGAACTTTGAAACCTGAAAAACAGCATTCTTAGTTAGAGGTATTAATCACCTACAGCCCTGATTATCTACAACAGGAGAAGCTGTAGTGAAAACTCTCTTTAAAACCAGAGCAGCTTTAATTTAGTCACCTTCCTTCAGGCCTGAAGTGACAACTTTGGCCATAACTTTCAGAGGGGAGGATTTTGTTTCCTGTTCAGAGACCTTGGTGAGTGTTTCTGGGTCAGGTTTATGGCTAAGCACTGTTGCTTTTGTGAAGAGGAATACAGGTGTTACAACTTCACTTATGGAAAATTTTTCCGTGTGTCACCTTGAATGACTCATCAAATGGACGAGCTGAATAGTCTCCTCCCTGTAGGTTGTGGTGATTGAAAAGCACCTACCGTAGATTGCTTTCAGGTATTATGGATAGTAGAAGAAAAAGCTGATCATCTAATATAAGCTGCTAGAAACTAATTTTCATTTTTAAATTTGATGTAAGAAAGCGAGGATATTAACCCTTCCTTTTATTTCCCCAAAACACTAGCAGTAATCCACCACAATTTTCTGGACAACACTTTATTTTTTTTCCCCCACCTTTGCAAGCTGAGTAAAAAAAAAAAAAAAAATTAGGGAACTATTCTTGCATGCACTGGATAAAGCTGGAAAACAGTTCTGTTTAAAGTTCTAGATTTTCTGTTTAATGCTGTCTATACTTAATTTAAGTGCCATGCAACATAGGGTAAATTGTAGCTTATGCATTACAAAAAGGGGGCAAATTGACCTCCCAAATTTTTTTATTATTCTGAACAAAAAAAGTAAAATAAATCATCTTGTCATATAAGCAATTGAGCAAATGTTACAAGATATTAACAAGGTTCTCAAAACTTTTTTCCATTCCAAAATGATTCACTTCAAAGAAAAAAAAAAAATTTTTTTTAAAAAAAGACCCATCAGTATCTCATGCAAATTCAAACTGATGGAAAGGATTTTTTCTGTATTGAGTTGTGTAAGTGTACACATTAAGCTTTCCTCTTTACTCGTATATTCGGTCTTTTCTGAGCAGAATGGAAAGCCCCCTAACCGTACATAATTCTGTAGTCTAACAAGATACTGTGAGTTTTGAAATGGGGTAGGTTTTCTCAAATTTCAAAATCAGCCCTGAAATCGTCCATGTTTTCTGTTCACGTTTTTATTAACTAACCTCTATTTTGCACTTCCCCCTCTGATGTTAACTTAACCCCATTTCAGACATCATTTAACTGAGCCCTTCCTTTGTCTGAACTGTTGTTCCTTGTCACATACACAAGCAGTTCTGTTTGTCACCTTCTTTCCCAACCTCAGCTTGGGTCTGAAGTGGAACTGCAAGTTTTAAAATTACTTACCACATAGGTACTAACCATGGGAAGGAGGTTACTTGTTTTTTTGCAGATAATATGAAAAGTAGCGTGTGTGCACACTGTTAATTGCCATAAGAATGGAACTTTCTACTGATGTGCTTTATATGTGACTATATCATTTGCTGATTGTGAGTAACTGTTCCTGGCAAATAAGATAACCTGAGAACAGTAAGTATATAAATAGATATTTCCACTGTATCTCTCTCAGTATCTTCTAATTGATTTAGGATCGAAAGAAAAATATTTTGGAGACTGACAAGCACAAGGGGAAAACCTTGTAAAGCACAAGGCTAAGTTAATAATACAAACAAAAGAGAAGTTATCCAGTAGCTGCAGTAGATAAAACATCAAAACAATATGGACAGTGAGTGAAAACTGATAAATGCCACACTGTAAGCCACTGTAGAGACACAGCTGGAGACAACTGCCATTAGACCCTATGGCTTGGGGTTATTTCTCCTCTTTATTTTCACCTTTATATCTTTTTTTGAGGGAGCTGTTTAGGGTTGTTTCTTGTTTGATATCAATTTAGTGCTCCTCACTTTTTGCAAGATATAAAGTTACATTTATAGTAAATGCTCTGTTTTAAAGAAAACCTCAAATCTTTCAAACCTTGTTCTTTGTTTTTAGGACCTCCTTTTAGGAGAGGGGAGGAACAGAGAGGACAGCAATGAATGAAGAGAGTTATATTTTGAATTTACATAACAGGCTGAAAATGTGGAAGATGTCTTATTTTCAGTGCTTTCTGCAACTGAATATTTAAAGCAGATGCACTTAACTAGTTAACTTAATGAAAGAAATTTCTGAACACAGTCTTTAGTGAAATGTATGAAGGGAGATAAAACGGAGGTCACTCTTTTTTTAGTGGAAAAGCTCTAAACTAAGTTTGACATAATCAGGGTTAGTCTGGTTAAAACAAGGTTATATTTAGAGCCACATACTACAAATGCAGAAAGGGAAATCGATGCAAATTGAGGATTTTTATGTACTGTGTTAGAAATTGTATCCTAAGAGGACTGTTTCTGAAAGACTGTGTTTTTTCTCCCTCAAATTAAAATCTGTGAAAAGAAATTAAAGTTATAGTTGAGACTTCTGGTATGCTTGAATCTGTTACAACTGAGGATAATCTCCATGTAGAGTAAATTAGCAATAAAGCAAAATTCAACCTGGATTTTTTGATTTTGCATTTTTTTAATCTTGTTGTAATTTCCTGATCTAACTTTCTTGAATTGGATGTTTATTTAATGTTGTAAATATATTTTTTCATTTTAATTTTTGTTGAACTGAGAAAGTTGTCAATTTCTGCATATGGAGATGAGAATTGACCACCCTCTCCTCTTAATGACTGATGCACTGGACTTCTGACCTTAATAGTGAAAAGTCACCTAAATATTAAGAAAGCTAGATACAGCTATCTCTACAGTTAAATTTTTTGTGAACTTTTCTGAAGATTATTCTATTTTTATCTATTTTAAGAAAACTCAGCTTTTACAAAAACCTGTGAAATGCTTCCTGTGTTAATAATCATGATTACTTTCAGAGTGGTTGGAAGAACAGTACTGGCACAGCACTGCTCTTAAGCCTTTGAATGTGTAAAATCTTTTCAAGGCTTTCTGTTAGAGTGGAATTAAACTCCAGCGTAAAACACAGCCTAATCCATACCAGGCCCAGATTTTTTTAATAAAAATGAGGTTTTGCAGTGTTTTTGTACTGGTTATGCTTTCTACAGAAGTGATTTACAAATGCTTCTGAGTTTAAGTTCAAATATTCATTGTAATTTTGCTGTTGCAACTTTAAAAATTTTTTCTGATATGAAGATGTTCTTAGTTTGTGCAAGAATTCGTGTGGAGATCAGCTGTGACAGGATTAAGATTGCAGAGGGTTGAAACAGGTTTGCCTTTAGGGACTATGACTGCTGGAAACCATTTGTTTAAAGGTAAAAATGTTTGGCTTCATTTGTAGTTTGTGTGCACACCAGTCTTATCTCTAAGCAAAATGCTTCATGAAACCAACCCCTGATAATTCCACATTTGTTTGAAATGCCAAAATGTGTCTGTTTAAATAATTAGAAATCCTATTATTTTTGTTTTGTTTGCCAAGTCTGACACTATACTGAAACATGACCACCAAATTGCTTCTGTTCCTTTTGTCTTTTTTTGTGGTTTACCATTTACACAGTAAATTGCTTAATCCCTCTTCCTGCTTAAGTATTGTTAAAGCAGCTAATGCTGTGTAATGTGGGTCACTGGCTAAAATGATGTCTACAACTTAATTCCTTCTGTTCAGACAATTATGAAAAGGGGAAGATTGATATACTTCTGAAAAGTAGGTTTTCAACAGTTTTTGCTTTCTTCATGCTTAGGTTTTTTTCCTTACCTTAAAGCATTGGATGCATTGAAGAGTTGAGATTTAAACTCAAACTATCTTCCTGTAAGGACAGGGTTTGGACTGTTCTCCTTTTTTCAACTCGGAATAAGTCTTGGTGATACTGTCAGTTTATGTAGCTGTATTATTGGAGAAAGTAGGTGCATGACTTACTGCTCATGTCAGTGCAGTGGAAATTATCTGAAGAATTGTATAGTTCACGGAAGGATTAGTATTTCACAGTTGGAGAATATCTGAAGCTGAAGTTGTCATTCTCTCATTTAATGTGTAGAAAGAATGCGGGTTCATTTCTAGGGCCCCTTTTTAAAATCAAGATATGGAAACATCAGTGCAAGTGGATTGCAGTATTTGTAGCGGTGCTTACAAAAGGAAAATCTCTTCTGTTGTGGCAGAAATGTCGCTCAGTCCTTGGAAAAGGACAGATAGTTTTATAGATGCTTATGGAGTATGAAGTAAATACCTTATCTGCATATTGTTTGAGTGTTAGTGCCACTTAGCAATTTGCTAGTAGAGCACATCTTTCTTAAATGGATTTCTGTCAGGAATAGAATAGCTTCTCTGTGTTGTGTGTCAATTCCCTTTTTTAATGTGGCATCATATTTACCAAGAATGTTATTTCAGTGACAGCTAAATGTGCCAGATTTAGAAATGGTGTTTCTTCTGATTTAAAAGGACTTCAACCTATTTTCCATTTTCCCTTTCAAGACCCCTTCTTTCCTTCAGCAATTTTTTGTCTTCATTCCAGCCTCTTTAGCTTCTGGTATTCAGTAATATGGTGCTATCTCAGGTATTGCTGTTGCCTGGAAAGGCTCAGGAGTTGCATGGAAAATGAGAATACTGGGCCTACTGATCTTCATATGCTCAGAGCACACTTTACCTCTTGAGATGATTCCCTTCCTGAACATTAATTCTTTTGGCTCATTCTATGCATGATGTATTCTTGTTCCTATGCCCATGTGCCCTGGTTTCAGCTGGGATAGAGTTAATTTTCTTCCTAGTAGCTGGCATAGTGCTGTGTTTAGTACAAGAATAATGTTAATAACACACTGATGTTTTAGTTGTTGCAAAGCAGTGTTTGTACTAGTCAAGGATTTTTCAGCTTCCCATGCTCTGCCAGGTGCACAAGAAACTGGGAGGGTGCACAGCTGGGACAGCTGAACCAAACAGGCCAAAGGGCTATTCCATACCATATGGTGTTATGCTCAGTATATAAACTAGGGGGAGTCGGCTGGGGGGCAGTGATCACTGCTCAGGGACTGTCTGGGTATCGGTCAGCAGGTGGTGAGCAATTGCATTGTGCATCACTTGCTTTGTATATTATTATTGTTGTTACTATTTTACTTCAATTATTGTTGTTATTTTACTTCAATTATTAAACTATCTTTACCTCAACCCACGAGTTTTCTCACTCTTCTGATTCTCTCTCCCATCCCAACCACGGGTGAGCGAGTGAGCGGCTGTGGTGCTTTGTTGCTGGCTGGCGTTAAACCACGACACCATGCTAACCTGTTTTCTTTGTTCAGAATAGATTTTGTTGAAGCTTGATTTGAATGTCACATCTATTTCTTCTTGTTTCAGGAGAGTGAAATTCTTCTCCCTGATGGCTATCTTTGGTGAATAGTCATGCCTGAAGAGTGCTTAACATTGCTAATAAAATTAGGCAGCATTTTGTAAACTTTGTCTCAGCTGAGTACTAAACAAGCTTTTGTGGAAATTTAATAATGTTTGTATTTATTGCCATGTCCTCACAGTAAACTTTCTGTGTGTTCTCCCAGCTCCCTTTGTCATACACTCTGGTATTATGCCTGGGTTTTGGATGCCTTACATGCGTATGTTCGTGTTTGCAGTTAAGATATAGTTTAAAGCCTTGTTTACGCTTCAGGGCAAGTTCTGACCCAGCCACTTTGCAGAGATGGTGTGCAGTCAATCTCATGTTAGGTGATCCTTCGGTGTAAACCCACATTTCTTAATCTTCTGGCCCTTTTGTCCACTCATTTCCTATGACCCAAGAGTTGTCTGCCTTTCAGTGTTAAACACCGTTCAATTTCTGCAGTACATGGTTCACTATACCCAGGGAGCCATCAAGGATGTCTAGCTGTAAGACTGTTAGTACCATAGTCAGTAACTGTTAAAAGTTTAGGGAGCACTAAAACTTTAGTTATTGTTGCCTGCATCCACTAGATAAACAGGGCTTGGTGGCCTGTGGATCAAGTACTGTTAGAAGCCAGCTATTTATTTCAAGCACACTGGTTATATCTCTCACTTTACAGGTAGGCCATTATTATAGTGGAGGCTTGTTGGAGATTGTTAATCTTGGTATGATAACCCCCCAAAATATTATCTATAGGTCTTTTCAAGGCTGAAGTAGGTAGCTTTCTGTTAGCCATAGCTTAGCAAGTTTAGACAGGTATGCCATTTCTTGCTCTGGTTTCCTTCACCAGAATAACCTGTTACACTCAGAAAAGTCAGTGACTGCAGCATGCACAAAATCTTCCTCCAAGAGGCACCATCACTTTCTGAGGCAGAAGAAACTTCTGTGGAATTGCCCTTGGCCTCTTATGCCTTATCTGTATCTTGGGGCAGCAGCTGGGTAGTCAGAAGCAGGAACACTTTGTCTGTACTGACTCCATGACACAATGTTGACTTGATCATACAGAAGCAAGAACGGAAGTTGCTTCATTTATGTGTGTTGTGGGCTATGAATGCCCTAATAGGGAATCTGAAAGAAATGACAGATTGCCTTACAGACAGTGATGACTGTTTTCAGGGTGCTTCTAGTTTGTCACCTTTTTAGCCCTGAAAATGTTCTGTAGAAATCCTATTGCAAAACTAATGTAATTACAATATAAGTATAATTACAGGAAGATGTTTGAGACTTTTGATATCATAAGTCATCCCCGTATAATACTATGGGGATACTCCCAGTCTCAGACACTGTTTTCTTGGGCAGGATTCCACTAGTACCTTATAGATAGGTTTTTCTTTAAGCAAAGAAAGGCCATGTTGCTTGCACTTGTTTTTAACCCCAGGCTTTCTTGTTCAGTTGAATACTGCCACCTGTCCAGGAACTTAAAAATCTTTTCAATAAAAAGGTTGAAATTAGCTGTGGTGGCCCTCATCACAATGGATTATCCTCATTGGTAGCCAGGAATATTTTAGTAACAGCAGTTATTGTTCTGCAGCTTGAAAACTTGAAAATTCTGGGGTTGTGCTATTCTCTTAATGTACTTTGCTATTTTTCTTAGTATCCAAAGCTGTTCCATAGCAATTAGAAAAGGCTGTACCAATTCTTAGTGTTGAGATAGTTTTGAGAATGTAAGTAACTGTACTGATCTTCAGCTTTGAGGTTACAGCCTGCTAGGCTTAGATAACTGAAATAAGGAAAGTCAGAGCTTCTTCCATTTGTTTGAGGAGTGCATTGGTTTTCAGTTCTGACTTATTGCCAGTTCTGTTGACTGCACAATAGGTATATCCAATAAATGCAGATGTATAGGCGTAGTCATCTGTCTAGTTATGGTTGTCAGCAAAAAGTCTTCTGGGATGGAAGGACATCTTAAGTATAGACTAGATGAGCAATTTCAGATGTTAGGTTTGGTAAAAATTTTCTAGTAAAATAATGTGTGTCGGGTGACTTTTCTAAGCTGTGTTCTGAAATACTCCTCATAGAATCCCATTTAATAAAATGAAGTGTCATTATTTCTAGTGAATATGTTTGTGTAATGAAAAATATTTTAGGAGATTAACATTTTTCAGTGAAAAAATACGCAGATTGTTAGTGGCTTGAAAAAATTCTCAGTGAGAGGGCATGTGTCCGCAAGTGAATGATAAGCAGTACCTCTCCCCCTGATGACTTTTGGCTTTTATTCTTTCAGGTAAAGCTTCATATTTCAGACAGCCGGCATTTATGAACCTTTCGGGCATTTCTGTCATCAATTTATCAAGTTCAATCTTAAGAATTGTTAGAACTCTTTTCCCTTGTTGAAAAGAGTTGGTTTTTTTTTTTAATTACACCCCCCCACACCCCCAAATAACCCAAACTCTGCTTCATTTGGAAGCCTTCTTTTAATTTCAAATCAAACTTTACAGACAATTTATACACATCTGTTCATAAAACAAACTTTTACTGTTACTTAGTGTTATTCCTTCTTATTCCAGTGTATTTTAGAAGACAAACACACCTCTTTTCACACTTAATTTCCTAGATTCCTAGGTTTGCTAGGTTTTCCTAGACCAAGATGGGTTAGTTTCTCCTCATCAAAAAGGCTCTCTGATGATTATTGAAGTAGCACTGTGGTGTGCCTGGCTTAGTTTGAATTGGTATTTTTTTGAATGAGGAGGACCAGAATCATAAATGTTTTTTTGATCTCACCCATTGCCTTATATAATGACATCAGTACAGTACTTTCTCTACAGGCAGCATCTCATCCTCTGGCATGCTCTCAACTAATGAACTGCCAGTTTATAGCCACAACTCCTGCTGTGAGTCCTTAGAAATGCTTCAGCTTGTACTCTATGATTAAACTTTACTGCTTTTTTTTGCTATAGTTTTCAAGGTGTTCTAGTACAATATCCTAGTCCTCTTTTGGTGTCCAACTTTCTGCTGTCATCAAAATTTACCACTACTCTGTAAAACATATTCATAGTTATTTGTGAATAACGGTGTGGATGATCCTCATTTCACCCAGGCCCTAGCCCAGTTTAGTCCACTGCTATAGATGTAGCCTTTGTTTTGCTGGCCAGTCTGCATGCTTGCTATGTTGAGTGTACACCAGACACATTGCAGCTTCCAGGCTTTCATTATCAGGCAGCTCTTCACAAAAAAGCAGATTTGTTGTTCTCCTCTGAATTTCATTTGGTTTGCTGTAATAAAATGCAGGACTATGGGCTGTATTTCTTTTCTTGCTCTGGTTCAGAAGAAAAGATAACAGACTGGAGATTCCCTATTTGTGGAATAGGGAAGCAAACACACACACAAAACAGTTCATGAAACACTCTTAATCATCTCTTGGGGACTGATGCAAAAAATACCATGCTACGGTGCAGTGTGTGGCCCTGCTGCTGGTCTGATCTTGGACCTAGCTTGTGGTTCTGTTACATTTTATTAAATGATATCGTAAAGGCTGCTTTCTTGTGTTGACTCACTCTAATATCTAGTCAGAAGATTCTCAAGGTAAAACTGTTGTTATGGTCAGATTTTTTTGGTCTTCTGTTAGAGTTGCATATCAGCAAAGAATAGGATGAGCCCACTTAGTCTCACACTGTGTTCTTGGAACTGACTTTTTGGTGGAAGCCTTTTGTCAGTATGAATGCGGAAAAATGCTTTCACAAGAGCAGGACAATAGAAATAAACTAATAACTGAAATGAGTAATATAAACAGTGGAAGAGCAGATGAGGATGCTATTAAAATGTTGGTACTCTTTAGGGAAAAAGAGAGATCTCTTGTGTGGCAGCCTTGAGAGAACAAAAACATACAGATGAAACTACAAGTAGTGTTTGGAGATCTTTTCATGTCTTACAAAAGAAACTGGTTTTCTGTTCAATGTGAGTTGTATGCTTTATTTCCCTTTCCATGTATCTAGGTTATGGCAATTTAAACTGTATTAAAGATTGAGCAAGTGACACTTTGCATAAGAGGATGCTGCTTATTATATTACGTATGGGTGACTTAACAGCTTATGCTATGGCTTACTTTTCCTTCATGAAAGAGGAACCATTTTTATTAATAAAAGCTTTTTCTTCTAGAATAATCCTGAATAATTCCCACCACAGCTGCCTAGATTATGTTGCTTTGAACACAATTAGGACTGAAGCTGTATGGGAAACTTAAAACCCGATTTTCTTTTTTTAACTTGACACTGAGTAGCACTATATTTAATGTGATGATCTGATTCAAAAGTTTTCCTTTCTGATGTCTAGAGTAAAACCTGCAGTATTTGTGATTTGTTTTTGCAGATAAGTAGATTGCTTTTTCTCCCTTTGCAAATGTTTGTTATGGATTTATGCATTGATATTAGTAGATATGTTTTTTCTGACAAGTAAGTCTTGTTATCTGTAACGGTGCATTGTTAACTTCTAATCTCTTATTATGCGATTACTAACAGAACATGGAAACTGAAGTTTGAAATTCCAAGTGCTTTGCTTTCGTAATAGGAAAAAAGTCAGTATAGTCCTGTAATGAACCATTTTCAGTTTGTGTTAACATAGAGTAAAGGAGTAGAAAAGTTCTTTTAGGTTTCTAAATGGAACAATATTCAGGAAATAGTCTATACACAATAAAATAGTACCGCATGCACCTTGACATAGAGAGGACATGGGCTTGTGCCTTTTTAACTATAAAACAACTGACTAAAGTGTCATGTGGACAACAAGAAGTCTTAGGAGTAAAGGATGGATTTGCATGGGATGGTGGCAAAGCCTGCCAGGGAAAGAACATTGCTTTTTCTATAGTATTGTCATATATATGACAATCAATTACTAACTGTAAAAATTTTTGGTTATGAATTAAATCTTTTCCTTTGCTGCTTCAGACTTGGTAGTAGTTTAACTGTTGAGGGAGGGAGGAATCTATTCATATACATAACAAGAATTAAAACCAGAAATCTGAGATGCAAGTTTCCATCAGTACACAGGTAAGGTTAGGCACACCAAGAGAGTCAAGAGTCATTCACTATTCTAGAATTTTTTTGTTTGCTCATGCCAGGTACAAAATTGCAAAGGTCCAGCAATTTTTCCCACACCAAAGGACCCAGGACTAAAAGATGTGACAAAAATGATCCGAGGGCTGGAGCACCTCCCCTTATGAGGCCAGGCTGAGAGAGTTGGGGTTGTTCAGCCTGGAGAAGAGAACGCTGCAGGGAGACCTTATTGCGGCCTTTCAGTACTTAAAGGGGGCCTATAGGAAAGATGAGGACAATCTTTTTAGCAAGGGCTGTTGTGACAGGACAAGGAGTAATGGATTTGACCTAAAGGAGGGTAGATTTAGACTGGATATAAGGAAGAAGTTGTTTACAGTGAGGGTGGTGAAGCACTGGAACAGGTTGCCCAGAGAGGTGGTAGAGGCCCCATCCCTGGCAACACTCAAGGCCAGGTTGGATGGGGCTGTGAGCAACCTGATCTGGTTAAAGCTGTCCCTGCTCACTGCAGGGGGTTGGGCTAGGTGACCTCTAAAGGTCCCTTCCAACCCAAAGCATTCTATCATTCTATGCCATGTTTAAATGAAGATTGTTACAGTTAGGAGTGATCACGTGTTATGGAGAGTAATGATGGGGGGGGGGGGGGGGGGAGTTTATGTGGTCTTTTTTTATTGTATATAAATTAATTGAGATGTGTAAGATTTCTGAAGTTCTTAAATACATGACTTCAAGAGTGAAGTATTTTTGCTGATTGGCATGTGTCTTACATGGAAAGACAATTTTGGTGATGAAGGAAGTGGTTGCCAAGTCACTGTTCATCCTAAAATCACTTGATTTGTCTCTTTAGCTTATAGACTTAGATATGATATGGCATGAAAATAATATTGGTTACATTGCTTGTTTTATGCCTGTGGTGATGTGCATGCAGTAGAAAGCTGTCTATGCTGACTGGATTTGTGGAAGTGGCGTTACATAGGTAAGTTGTTCTGATGACCTCTGGTCCAGTAAGGAGTGAGAATTAATATTGTGTCATTGACTGGCTTTACAGTAATTCTCAGTGAAGAATGATATCAGATTTAATTTTGTCCAGTGGTATATAGATCCCTAGTAGAAGATAGAAGTGATGCTGATAAACATGAGGACCTTCAGAAGACTGAAGTGCTTTATCTGTGCTTGAGGCTACTTGAGTTTTGGACTTTTCTTTGTTGTTTTTTCTGGGTTTATGGTACCATGCTAAATACATGGACCTTATGGAAGCATGAACTAACATGTCCTTTCATCTGCATATGGTAGGTCTTTATTCTTGATGTGTCATGTAGAAAAAATTACCCACACTTTGTCAACTTCAAATATGTTTATGTTATGCCTAATGTGCTTCAGAACCTTCAAAACATTAAGTAGAAATAGAATCATTGAGCAGACAGGATTTCCGTGACAGCATAGTGTACTTAGCTTGGCAAAGTCTGACAGCCTGCTGAATTTAAAAGGTTAGCTGTGTTTTTGTGAAAAATCTGTGGCCAAACAACCTTTTCCCCAGAGAAAATATCATTCCCTCTTCTCCGCTGGACTTCTGTTTATGCTTGAAGGTTAGATATTGAATGTCCTCTGACCTTGGAAGTTGATCTACTTGAATTTTCTAGAGCCTGAGCTAGGGAACCTTTAGATCCTGCTCTGAGGTTTGCTTGCTCAGCATGTATAGTTCTGTTTTGTTCTGACTTTTCATTTCTCTTTAGTTGGCTGTGTGGTTTTATATTGGCTGTAGCTAAGGAAATGTATGTAACAGGCTGAGCTGACGAAGTTATTTTTTCTTTTAAATGCCAGGCTGATGTGCTTCTTATAAGCACTCTTTAACAGAAACTGGATAAGCAGTGTTGATTCTTGGCCATGTCTGGTAGTGGGAGAAACACAGGAAAGTACATTTATCCAAATGTAAGGGATGATGAAATTGGTGAGTTTTTCCCTAGGGCAAAAAAGGTGTCATGTGTTTGCCCAAGTCACAGTAATCACTAAAGCTCAGAAATAGTATTGGTGTTTAAAGGATCTGTAGAAAACACCTGTAAAAACTTACCTTGGGTATTGGTGTAATTCTAAGCAAACTGAAGTACCTTTTTAGTGCTTTTTTTCCTCTTCCATTTCTCTGAAGGGAAGAAGCAGCAACAGAGAGCTTGTGTGTGGGAGTGCATTTATGTTGTTATATTTGGCCTACAAGACACAGTGCTGACCTGTAATCTTGGTATATTGGTACTGAGTGTCAATCTAGGGGTCTTTAAAGAAAAAGCTTGAACATTTCTAGAGGGCCTTGAGGAGGGAAAGGAAAGTGTCTGCAGAGGATATGAGTTTCAAAATGTCCCAAAATGGACATCGGCTAATCAATTTTTTTCAATATTGGGGCTTGGACAAGTAGTAATAATCTCTTTAAACTAGCCTCACATAACTGTAGATTGATCTTATTTGCATCACTGGAAGTAATTGTTGTAATTAGAGCTAACTTGCGAAAGCTGTGATCTGTTCTCTTATTTCAATATTGGAGAACAGGAAAAAATACTGAAAGTGATAGGTTTTATGTCTATTGATTCCTATTACTTGCTGTGACTTGAAGGAAAAGTGTTTAATATAGGCCTTGTCATTTATTTATTAATTCTAAGGAATCACCAAGGTGACTTCTTTTCTTAGCCTAGCCTTGTTCTGTAACCGCAAGAATTTTTAAACTAAGGTGATGGGACAATCCAATAAACTTCATCATTTGTCTGAATTTAATGTGAGCTTCCTGGAGTGGAACTTCTCAAATCAATAGGTTTTAGTGCTACTTATTTTTGAAGGAAATGGCACCAACCAATAATGACAAGCTAGCAATAAGAGGAATAGCCTTTTTGGAGAGATTTCAAAAGAATAAGAGTGTTCTTAGATCTTTTGGTGTATGATCATTTCAGAGACACTGAAACTACTTGACTAATGTTGAAGAGACCAAACCAGAAAGCTGGCTAAATGTTGGCTCTGTATGAAATGGGAGAGGTGTAAGTTTTTTGCAAAATGATCAAAGATGCTATCCACAGTTAGATGTGTAGTACTTTAAAATACAATATCAAACTTTAATTTAGGGAGCTCATTAGCTTGTGGCAACTTGAGTACCAGTACAAAGGACAAAGGTAATCAAAGAACAGTGTAAATAAGTTTTAAAAGGCCATGAATACAGGTTAAATGTGCTTGTTTTAAAAACCCAAACCAAATTGTCTAATTGTCAGTTGACTTAACCGTAATTACACTTAAAGGAAAGGACTTTCCAAGAGTAGTACCTACTAATTTTTTTTTTCCCCCCAGGTTTACCATGTGAAATAGAAAGTGATGACATCAGTGTAACATCTAGTATTGGCATTGCCTTTTTCAGTTGCTGAGAGGGGACTGCATTGTTTCCTGTTACCCGTTACGGTATTGATAGTTGAACTGATTCAGTGGTGTGAACTGATCCACAGTATATAGAAAGCTTAGAACTAAAAACATGAATAGAAGTTTGAGAGATTAACAGGGTAGCAATATGGGGCTAGATTATGTGTTTTCGCTATTCTGTTTAACTCTACACTAACTCAGTTTTAACAGAATATGTCATTTAGAGCAAATTTGGTCCCATAGATGGAAGTCTTATCAGGGACTAGAAATATTCATTTCAGCAAATTTAAGACTGCCTTGGAAAAGATTAATGATTACTTTTCACTAGCTGCTTTGTGATTTCAGACATTATATGACTTTTGCTTGATAATACAATTATTTAAAAAAATAGTAAACATATCTCCTGTTTCTGCTAAGATGTGTCTGATTTTTTTTTTTCAAATAATACATATATTTGTGTACAAGGTGGGAGGGGGAAAAATTTATTCTTTATAGCAAGGGAAAATATCTGTGTCTTCAAGTCCAGAACAGTAAAGGAGAACACCCTTTGCAGTGTCTTTCAACAGCAAGAGGTTGTTGCAACAATTGTTCCACAAAACTGCATCCCCGGTGCAAATCAATACTTTTTTTGCAATGGTTGTCTCCTTGATTTTTGTAATTCACTAGATGGGACCTTCTCAGGTAGACAACTTTCCTATCTCCATGCCTATAAATAAAGTTCCAAATTCATGAATCTCTCCAGCGCTATATTTTTGTAGAAATCCTTTGTTTGCTTTTGCAGCTTCATATGGAGATCTGGTTAAGGAGCTTTCTTACACTTTCTGATACTAATCTTCATCTTACAGGGTGTGGAATAAGCAGGTTGTTTTGTGTGTTGCTTGACCTTCTGGTGGTAATGGCGGTGGCTACCATGGAAAGCCACTAAGGTGACTGATGCACTGTCACAGGTGAGAATTTCAGTATGTGCCTGCAGTTTTGTACTGAAGATGCAGTTTTCCTGTGTCCTTTTTTTCCTGAGAGAAAGAGGCTTTATAAAATGAGTGTGCCTGTACACTGGCATTTATCACGTGTTGAGACAATGGTGACTGCTTCTTGGATGGCAGTGTTATTCGTGTGCGTGCAGGACTGCCAAGTGAGGGTGAGATCACCTGTAGCAGGGTCGAGGCCAGGGTTTCAGCAGACTCTAAAGTCATGGCTTTTTGACACTGTACAGCAATGGCTGCTGTTGTGGCCCCAGGGATTGAGACCAGTTTTACCTATTTCTTGCGTTCACTTGTAGTCTGGCTGTAGTGATGTTACATTTTGTGTGTCAGGCCAGACTTTCAGTAGCATGTGCTCTCCATCAGACAGGGTGGCAGCTGCATAGGCACAGCAGAGGTGGAACTCGCTGGTTTTGCCAGACCTTCAAAAATACATTGGCTTGGTTGTTTGGTTTTTTTTTTTTAACATCGGGAAACTGAGTATCATATGAATCCAATTCTTTCATCCAGATGTGTATGCTTTAAAAACAGTTCTGTCAGTGAAACCTGAATGCTTAGAAAACTAAAAAAGTGTGCAGATGGTCCATTGTAAGATTCACCTTTCTTGTTTACTGTTGGTTTCTTTGTCTTACAACAGGGGCTTTGCAGCTATCTGAGCACAAACTACATTAGCTTTGTCTACATGCACCTCTGGCTTTCTGGGAGTGCGTGATCTGGGGTGCTGCTGTGTCTCTTGGGACCCTCCCTGTGCAGGCCTGGCAGCCATTGGGCACACCCTGCCTCTTTCCGCACAGCACATCTAGCGTGGCCGCCTCTCCACCCCTTCCCTCAGTGCCTTTCCTGCCACTTTGGGAGCCCTGCGTTAAATTTCCAGCCAAGTGTTTGCTTGCTTTTTGTGCTTAAAACTGGGGCCTAACAGACAAGGCCTTCTGGAAGGCTGTGTGGGTCCCTGGTGGCGGCCATCAGGTGGCCAGCCCTGGATGGCCATGGTGAGTAGCTGCTGTCTTCCCACACGCCTGCAGCCCTGGAGGCAAAAGCTAAGGTGGGTTTACCCTGTTGCATGGCCTCCTTTGGTCAGTGTCTTAGCATGTTACTTCATCAAAGCCCTTTGACCTGTATGGGCTTTTCCCCTTTTTGTGTGTGTTGGTTTTTTGTTTGATTGGGTTTTTTAACAGCTTCTATCATCTAGACTTTTTTTTTCCTGTTGTAACTACAAGAGATAGCATTGGGGAGTTTAACATTTTTACAGATAGCAAAGCTTTTATCAGCTTTAGTGTTCTTCCCAGGGACATGCATTTTTTCTGCCTCCTATTCAATAGGTCTAACTTCTTCAGCATATAACCCTCTGCTTGCTGGTTCTTCACTTCTTTCACCAGTCAGTCTTCACTTTAATTTGCTTTGCAAATCCCATTGTAAATAAATTGGGAAAAAGTATGAAGTGTAGGTATTTCCCTTTCTTCGAATGGGAGAGCTTGCAAAGCTCACCAGCATCGGTGGCTCCTCTGTGTCCTTTCGTCTTTGAGGTATACCTGAGGTACACCAAGACTGTGTACCTCACAAGACATTGAGACAAAACTATGTATTTGTCATGAGAGTATTCCTAACTATGGAATATTTGGCAAATCAAATGCTGTATTGATCTTTACAATATTTAGAAATGCCTAGACTTTCAGAGTGGATGTGTCAATAAGGAGGTTGGTATTAAGGTGAGGGATTAAAAGGGAAAAAAAGCTCAGTTTCATCTTGAAACCAAAATATTTATTAGCAGATGGAATTGGGTTTTGTTTCATTTTTTACCCATAAGGTTTCTAGCTAGCACCACATTTGAGGAAAATCCTTTCCCATCTGTCCAGTTTCATATTTGTGCAGATGTATAAATAAAGCACAAAAGGATTTATGAATAATATTTCACTTAACCTCAAATAAGTATGTCACATTAAAATGCAAACACTAGGAGTAAGCAGAGTTTTATGCTATTAAGAATGAAACCAGTATGCTATTTCTTCCTTGTTCTGGTATCTACATTGTAAGAAATCTGTTTAAATGTCGGAGAGAGTGCAATAAAAAGCCAAAGATAATGTCTGAGAATTAGAAGGATTACCTTACATTGATTAAATTGAGAATAACATAGAAACTAATATTTTGCACCATGGAACCACAGGTTGCTGAGGCAGTATACATTCCATATAATGGATAACCTAAAGCAAGTAGCATCACAGTTCTGACACGGGTAAAATTCACGTGCCATCTTTAAATCCAGATCTGACTATTTTTTAGACATGTTCTCTGTTAATGTATTATGATATGAGATTTAAATACCTTCAGAGTTAAAATCCATCTTCATAATATTTGGGTTTTTCTAAAGATAACCTGTTTATATACTTACTATTCATCTATTCAAAATGTTTTCAACAGTGAAAGTTTCAGGCTTTGATATAAAATATTGTTTGTCCTTGAAAGTACTTCAGTCTGCTAAGCAAACTTTAGTTTGTCATGTCAGCTGTTCAAGTTTACATTTTCTTCTTCTTCTGTTTTTGTACTCTTGATTGTTTTCTATGTGATGGGATAACTAATTTTTCTTTAAAAAAAATCCTAAAATGTGCTTTTGTCACTGAATTGGCAATATTGATATTGCTTTCATGATTAACTTGAAAATAAAACTAGTGATGGGTCAGTCTTGCAAGAAGTGTTAGTTTTAATGGACAACTCACCATAAAGTACAAATTTGGACTTCCTGGATCATTTATCCAGTTTGCTGAAAATCAGTTAGCAATAACTTGGTTTTTTTAATAGTTTAAGTTTCCCAAAATAATTTGTTGATCAGCTTTATTTAACCTCCTGCTTTCATCACCAACTTTCCCCTAGTTCAAAGAGCAATTTAGAATATAATTGGTGCCTGGTATTAAATCTGCTGGTATTGAAGTATGGAGAACCTTAAAAAGGTCAGCGGCATATAACCTAAAATGATAACAAGAGGAGGGAAAGTTATTTGCTTGAGCATTAATTGGAAGGCATGGGTATCTGTCACATAATACAAGTTTTCCAGCATGAGTTGCTTCATGATACCTTGTCTCTTCCATCTCCATTGCCTAGCCTGCTTCCCTTTGTGCACATGCACGAAGAGATGAAGAGAAAACTTTCTTCTAAAGTTCATCCTATTTCAGCTCCCTGAGCAAATGCAGAAGAGTTCTCTTTGAGGGTGATATTGTGGGGTTTTTCTGCTGTGTCCCCAAAGAGAAAATAGGTAATATGATTTAACCTCTGTGTACTTTCAATAGATCTGAAGCAAGCAGCTTCAACAGTTGGACATAAATAATACTGTTGTAGAGAAATGGTATTTTTATTGTTTGCTGGTCTTGAGTGAAACACTAGTTATTTCACAAGTGCACAAAATTTTGATGTTTTCTAAACCAGTTAATTTTGATACTAAATTTACAAATTTGCAGCATAGTGACTTTTAAGAATAATTACTACTATGGAAATCTAAGCCACTTTCAAAGAAAAATACTACAGTTTTTATAGGGCCACTAGGTCAATGTAACTTTTATTTTTGGGACATAGCAAGCCTTTCTTTTCACAGTATCTCAGTCTTTCAACTGTGACACTGGAATAAGCGAAAGCAGGCCGTTTAATTTGTGTTCGGTCCCTGTTAACAGTCCAGTGTTAGCATTGCTCCTTACAAGGACAAGCCTTTGCTTTTGTCTAGTGTTGAGGCTTCATTTTACAGTCTTTATAGAGTATATGAGAGGGAAGATATAGGTTCTAATGCAGATTATTTAAGATGCATGATTGACTCAGGTTTTATAGCTTTTGCCCTTTTTTCACTCAAGATGTGCAAAGTCCAAAACAAAACAAAAAAACCCCAACCCCACAAAACCCAATGTTCTTGACTATTTGAATATGTCCATAATAAATCTCCTTAGGAGTTACAAGTTCTATTTTTATTCAAAACAATAGCACATTTAACTTGCTTGTGGTAGAACTTGCCATGTAGTATCCATATGTGGCAGAACTCATCAAACTGGTGTGAACATGACTTAACCTACCATCAGAAGGAAAGTCCAGTGCCGTTTCCACCTCACAGTGCCCCATTGACTAGAGGCAGTGGCTCAGCTGAAGTAAAACCTCCAGCTGCCACCGGATAGCCTCTTGCATAAGCACATAATCAACTTACTGTGTTTCTTAATGTTAGTAATTATCTCTTACAATCAGAATACTTCATTTGAATTCAATTTATAATGTATAATTGACCCCTTAGGAGCCATGTGTACTACAAAAAAAACAGAATAACTAGTAGACTCATGATCTTTCTCTGCACTAGACTTAACAGCAGCTATCCACTTCCAGGGATATGGTTGTTGGATATGGTAACTGATACTGCTGCTGTGGCAAGGCCTCAGATGCAGTCGTAAGTGCGCTTTACTTGGTTTTAGTCATAGCTGCTTATAAATAAGACAAAATGGTGAGTTTTCTTTTTTGTTTGTGCTATGCCTCATAAGAGAATTCAAGTCAGCATCTGTGCCTGGTATTCCCATCTGCATTTATTAAACATAGTTGTATTTTATTTCCAAGGAATTGTCCAATAGAATGCTTCCTAAAACCAAGAAAGAGTAGTTGTTTCTAGAAGCCAAAAGTAAATGACTTTCCCCTCCTGAAATTACCTCTTTTATTTATGGGTTAAATCTTCTTATATTTAAGGAGGAGAAAAAAGGAAAGTATTAAGAAGTAGACAGAAATAACTCCAGTAAGACATTGCACTCCCGACCAGGGCACTGCTAAGGATTAGTTATCTCATTTGTAGTAATACTCCTTGGGCTATCACCTGAAGCTTTATTTTTGGCACTATAATTTTAGTATCTTGCCCCATCTTCTCTCCCTGCAGGACAGCTCATGCTGTCTGTAGGATACAAGTCCTGAAGTGCACAGAGTGTAGTCAAAACCATTTGTAAACATGCAGATTTTACAAAACTGATAGTATGTTCTTCTGAAGGAGGCAAACATTCCTCATTCATTGTGAGCATATATTTGTGATATGTCTGTGGTAGGATTTGTAGAATCTTCTGTTATTTTACTGCATTGGGGGGGGGGGGGTGGGGAATGAGCCTAGAACAATGATTTCTGACTTGATTTGGATTTTGCCTTTGGCTTCCAACTTTCTTAAGGGCTTAAGGTAAAAAATCTGCCTGATGGGATAAATGTCTTGAATATTCAGGCTTGTGTTTACAAATACAGTTGTTACTGAAATTGGCGTGGTAGTCAGTAAACTTGTGTTAGCTGGTTTTAGTGATAGCCTAAAATTACCTCTCCTAAAATCACTGAATTGTGGGCATTTGTCTGGCAGTTTATGCACCCAGTTAAACTTACCTGTGGAAGTTGTTTGATCCAAACCTCTTGTCAGAATATGGACAGTTTTACAGTTCAATTGAACTTTGAAGTCGGATCATGTTGCTCAGTAAATCTGTAATCATTTGAGAAGATCTATGAATAAGGAAGTATGAATCAAAGTACAGAATTGTTATGGTCATGTATTTTCCAAATAAGCAATATTTGGAATATATGTTACAGTATAATAAGAGCATTGGATATTTACTTGAGACTTCATTTATTTCCTGGACACAGGGGTGTTAAAAAAAAAAAAAAACAAACCACGAACCACACAACAAACCCACAAACAAAGGGGAAAAAAAACCCAACCAAACATGACAAGCTAGATCAAAATTCCTCATTGCTTTTCCTAACCCAATTTTGCAGCAATGGAGGATTTGCTGTTTTGTTTTGTTTTCTTCCTTGGACCGGTTCCAGGAATTTCTAGTCAAACAGGAAGAGACAGATGGGGGACACACTGTTTTCTGGGCATAGATGAGTTTTATTGAGCATAAAAGCTAAATCTTTAAAAAGAAAGTCTGTCTATTGGACTGTTTTCAAAAAGATAACACTAAGAGAGGAAACAAAATATTTTCTTCGCTGTTGTAACAACTCCATTCTTAAGTATGTGTATACATTTTAAATACAACAAAATGTTGCAAAAGAAAAAATATTACATATTTTTCCCTGTTTATGATTACCTAGCTGTTTCAGTTTGTAGCTTCTTTAGCCTGTCATACATAGTAGATTAAAATAGATAATCCTGATGATTTTGGTTTAAAGTGGTTTTTTTTTTTTTTTTTTTGATACTCATTCAGTTGAACTAACACCTCTCAGGTATCTTCCTTCTATTTAAAGATTAATTGTTTTTTTTCTAAGATAATCTTAGTCATAGAGGCTATCCAGAAGCCTGATACTCTTGACTTGGTTCTTGAAGGGCCTGTGATGTCCTCAAGTACATATACGATTTTTCAAGTTTGCTAAATAAAGGTGTTTCCTGCCAGCATGTACTTTGTACTGGGAGTTTACTTATGGTAGGGTATGGTATCACAATATGTGGGATACAGGACACTGTCAAGCTTCTGTAAGCTACTCTTGGCTAATGTTGGTTTCCTTTGTGGTCTTCTATTGAGAATAAAATGCATTCAGATTTTTTTCTTATTTATTTGCTTATTGTTGACAAAGGGAAGGGAAAGCAGATCAGCCTTTGAAGTTTGAGAAACATTTCTTTAGGGAGTAGTTCACCAACTCATTAAAGATGTGAGTTAATGCTGTGGGGTATGTTTGTCTAGGGAAAAAAGGGGGATTTTTTTAGATTGCTAGAGTCCTGAGAGAGTGAGTTTTATGGCAAAAAGAGACTATCCCAGCACAAGCTGTTTTTAGGAGGTGATGTATTCTAACTACTCACCTCTATCACTCCCCACATCAAAGAAATCACAGCAGTAAATGAAAGCCTGGAAGTGGGTGCCTTCTGTTGTGTTTTTATGTATGCTTTTGCTGCTGAATAGAAACCCGCAATATCAAAAGGTTGTTTAACCTTTTCTGTATCACTGAATGGCAGACATGTGAAGGTTGAGATTGCACTTATCGCCTCATCCCAGACAAAGCTACATAACTTTCTTTGCCTTTACTATCAAAATCATTGCAGCTCAATATATATTAATCTCAATGTACTACCCTTAATAGAAAAAAAAATCTTTCTTTAAAAATATCTTTGCTTTCCTGCATGAAGGACACAGAACAGTTTTGATACATTAAAATGGAATGTGGACATTTGTTCTTCCACATATAAATAAAAGGAGGTACATGGAGCATCGAAGGCTTTCAAAAGCATGTTCCTCATGTTCTATAATTACATTGATACCAGTTTTATAGCATTATTTAGGACCTTCCTTGCTGAGCTATAGATAAATGCTAGAGTGTGAGATTTACATTTTAAAGTGGGAAATAGCTACAGTTTTTACTAAAAAAAAATCATTTGTACCTTTACTTTTGATCAAGAGGTGGTCATAGACACTGTATTGAGTATATTGGAAATTTACTTCAGATGCATTGGGCATAACATGTTGACCTTACTGTGAGTTCCCTAGCTATCATTAATGCTCTTAGTAGTAGTATTTTACAAGTATGGAATGTCTACTCAGGACAGCCAGTCATTGTGGATCAACTTCTAGTACCTTACATGTCAATGAATATATGTTAGAAAAAGAGTGCTTTATTTAAGTGTTCCTCACCTTTGTTATATCAGAAGTTCCCTCTGAGTTATTAATGATATTTTGGTTTAAACTTCACTCAGTCTTCACTGAACTATTTTAAGAGGGTAAAAACCAAAAGTCTGTCTTTGATTTCCAGTGTCCTGTCTTGTTCAGTGTTTAGTTAGGTATTGGAGTTTCTCTGAATTTAGGTACAAAAAAGTTTAGTTACAGAACTTCCTTTTCAGTTTTGACTACTAAGCATTGCCTATTTTGATTTCTGAAGTATGCTATTTAATTACTTGTATAATATATGTTCTGGACTTCTTAGACTTTTTTTTTTAATAGCAGCTGGCACTAGCTTCTAACTGACTAGTCAATTTCATTTATTTTGTATTGTGGCTAATTTTTTTTAGTTGTTGCTTACATTTTTCTGAGACTATGACAAAGCTGTAATGTAAAATAATTTTGTATTAATATCTAACTTTTAAAATATAACTAATAGCAAGTATGTTTAGAGCTTACTTTTTATAAATATTTGACTGGTTACTGTAGAAGTGTTTGTTCATGAAATAACTCTTTTGATGTTTGTAAAAGTAAGAAGTTGTGAAATATTTGTTGTACTTTGTACTGTTCTGTTGCAAATCCTTAAATCTGTTCTTTGAGAGTAAAAGAAAATATTGAAAAGCTCAGCACATCAAAGGAATTGTCAAGTAATATTTATTCTTTGTGGAATTCATGTTCTTCAAGTGCAGTGAAAACAGAAGGGATTCTAAAATCTTGTGGTTATTGGTGTCATAAAGCTTTTTATGCATCATGAGTAGGTTTACTCATGCTCCTGATATGAACACCCAAGGGTAACAAATGTCCTTCATGCCATTTTATAAGTTTAAAACTCTTGTTTTTCATCAGTATAGATTTTACGTGAAGTCAGATTTATGATCCTGATGCCTGCTACTTTTGGAAAATTTAAAAGATCTTCACTATTATGTGTGTGGATTGAATGTTATATGTAATCAGCAACACCTGTATGATAGTAGGTAAAATTGTAAAATACTATTTGTGAGCTCTTACTTGAATTGGCACATGGCCTTTTCCCCTCAAATACTTCAACATACGGCATGGCTTTGCAGTGTTGGAAGAAGTAATAGATGAATATCTTACATACATTTATTGTGCCAGAGCTGTACTGGAATCCTATTGTATAATTATGTAAGAGTTTGAAGTTTCTTGAAAGTAAGTTTTTCAAATAGCTCCAAATAAATGTTTCATTAACCTTTATAACCCTGTGTAGTTAGGGTCCTTTCTCATATCAAAGTGTGTGTCTGGGTGTTGGTGTTCACCAAACTGAATTTGCATCACATGGGATTTGGTGTTGGTATGCAGTAAAAAGTAAGATGATGAAGGGAAAAGCTAGGTAGCTTCCACTGATATATAATTAATCAGTTATTCTGAACCACCAAGTTATTTTTGAACTATCAATACAAGATTTCTTCAAGATGAAGTATAGGTATGCTGGGATTATGATGTGACTTTTTAAATAGCTCTCAAAACCAATTGCATATAAAATAAAGCAAGATATCTAATTTGCAAGTTTCACTGCAGGGAATATGGCAAAATATAATTACTGATAGTAGAAATTTGGCTGTTAATATTGTCATTTTGACTAATGCCAGGGCTTCCAGGCTGTTGATAAATTTACCAGTAATGCAGGGAAAGCTTGTCATTTGCACCTTATCTGTTTACATCTGTGGGTAGTTATGTAGACCAATACAGTCTGGCTTTAATGAGGGGAATAAGTTGGGGACTGGAGTAAGTGAGCAAGATGTTACTTTGAAAATTTGTCAGAACATGACACCTGACAATTTTGCTGAGGATTTAGGTTTCTCCTTATAGGTGTGGAATCCTAACAGGTAGTAAGTATCTACATTAATTGTACTGCTTTCTGCAGCACCCATGTAATAGTTTTCTCTCTCATTTTTCTTGGGGTATTTGCTTCCGATAAGCTTGCAGCCTGACCTCTCAAGTATGTATGGTAGCATAGATAAAGACACACTGGGAAGGTTACTTTTTTAATTAGTCTTTGTGTAGCAAAAAACCCCAAAAAGGGGTTAAATAGTAAGTCACTGTTCATTAAAAAACTGTAGTTCAGTATCAGCTAAGTATAAATAGATGAATATGTAAAGATAAATATGAGATAAAAGAGTTTACAATAAATATTTTGGTGAATATCCAGTACAAATATATAACATAAGGGCTAAAGCCCTAGATTATTACAGATGGAACAGTTCATGTAACGTCTGAATGTTCTTTGGCCACTGACTCAATGGCCTGCAAGACCATCATTTTACAAATTGTTAGACTTATATTATAAAATATGATGATACCGCAAAGTAGCTCCTCCTCTCTCTGCTAGAATCATAATTTCACTAGCTCTGTATCCATTTAGGAATGAAAATCCTGTTGAACTCTAACAAAAACTGACCATCAGGAGAATGAATAGTTACTACTCGCAGTGAAGTTGTTATAAATTTAAAAACGATGACAAGGGTTAACAAGGAAGGAAGGAAGATGGTTTTTTGGCTGGAAAACTGCATTATATTTCTCTAGTGAAAGTACAAATAGAGAGGTTTCCTGCTCAGCTGTGTGTCAGTAGACTGTAGAGTGCAATAGTTAACAGCTTTTTTTTATCCATAGCTGACCTGAACAATTTAGAAACTGGTTAACATATAATGAGACATTTTGACAGTCATTGTTCTAAGTGTAAAGAAGCATATGAAAGCCTGTATCTTTTAACTGTCCTTGTTCTGTAATCCAGGCCAGAAATTTGACCCTTCCCCTTGCTTTTTTTATTTAGGTGTAGTCATAACTCGATTTTGGCCTGAGGGTCTGGCAAGACTGCCACCATGTTGCAGGCAGGTAGGTATAGTACAAAAATACAGAGTTCTGTTTAGGACTTGCTTAAAGAAGAGCAGCACTTTTGAGAGTGAATAGAAGATAGGCAAATAAATTGAATATTAGGTTCATTGTTTGCTAAAATCCTTGTAGAAGGTGTGGTCACTGGCCAGTTCTTATCAGGTCCATGTGAACCACAGAATCACAGAATCATTTAGGTTGGAAAAGACTTTTAAGTTCACCCAGTCCAACCATTAACCTAACACTACCAAGTCCACCACTAAACCAATTAAGGGTAGAGTAGCAATTTCGTGTTTCCTGGCTTGGTGGCTGGATCATTTATAATGAAAGTAAAAACTAGGAATCATTAAGATTGGAAAGGATCTCTAAGATCATCAGTCCAACCATCAACCCAACAACACCATGCCCACTAAACCATGTCCCTAAGTGCCACGTCTACCCGTTTTTGAACACCTCCAGGGATGGTGACTCCACCACCTCTCTGGGCAGCCTGTTCCAATGCTTGACTACCCTTTCCGTGAAGAAATTTTTCCTAATATCCAACCTAAACCTCTCCTGACACAGCTTGAGCCCATTTCCTCTCATCCTATCGCTTGTTACTTGGGAGAAGAGACCAACACCCACCTCACTACAACCTCCTTTCAGGTAGCTGTAGAGAGCGATAAGGTCTCCCCTCAGCCTCCTCTAAGCTAAACAACCCCAGTTCCCTCAGCCGCTCCTCATAAGGCCTGTGCTCCAGACCCTTCACCAGCCTTGTTGCCCTTCTCTGAACACGCTCCAGCACCTCAATGTCTTTCTTGTATTGAGGGGCCCAAAGGCTGATGGTAGGGTAATTGACTGGTCTAAATATAAAGCATATTTTTAGAATGTGTCCCTTTTGAATAACCTGAAGCTTCTTTAAGAACACCACTTAGAAATGACTTTTAGTTGCCACTGATATTGTTAGTCTTGCCAATGCCTATTGTCCCCATATGCATTTACTTGTGCTTTTGAAAAGGTTGACAGCAGGTATTTTTGCTTGATTTTTCTTAATCATTTAGTATATTCATATAAAAGAAAACAAACAGTATGGTATATCTGTGTTTTGATTACTTATTTTTGAATGAATGAAAGCAGTCTGCTGCTTGCCTCCCTCCATCCTCCTGTTTCTTTTGAATATGTAATCTGTAAAAATAGTATTTTTTTGAAATGTCAATTTTCTGACCTCAAAATCTTGATGAATTACTGCAAATAGAATTATTTCCTGGCAACTGAGAGTATAAACCCCTGCATTCTGAAATATCTGTACAACTCTCTTTAAAAGTATCTATCTTTAGAAGTATCTTTACAGATACTCTCTGAGTTTGACTGGCACTGCATGCAAATCTTAGTGGTGTTTAGTTGCCTTGCAAGAAATAAAATTGCTCTTGTTGTTTTGCAGCTTTTGTTAGCACCTAAGGAAGCTGTAAATTTTCTCCACAAACCTTAATTTCAGCTGTTGGTCTGGAGCTACTTAAATACAAACTTGATTTATAATTAATTTAAATGCTAAGGCTGCCAAATATCATGTGTCTTATGTGACACTTTCCCTTCTAGCTTCTCTTATCACTTCTATTTGCAGTGTAGTTTGTTCCTCATTTGCCTTTCTAATTGCAAGTGTGACAGTCTTGAAAGGATTTCCATGTAGCAGTTCTTGACTGGGGCTGGGGAGGTGTGCAAGGAGGCACACTATCTCCCTGTCCCGCTGGCAGCAAGAAGCAAAATGTGTCAGAACCAGTATAGTGGGAGGAAGGGAAAGAAATGAAGCAAAAGCATTTTTCCAGCTGTCCAGTAATTCACATATTTCACAGATCTACCTTTTTACCATCATCCCAGTGACTCCTTGAAATTGGTTGAAGATTAAACATGTGAAAGAAATAGAAGACTTATCTGTATCACTCTTATTGCTCCTTTTCGTGGAAATAAACAGGGAAACTAAACATGATTCTTTCTCTTGAAGAGAAAGCACAAGCGTCACAAATAGGTATACCTAATGGGCCAGTTTGTCAGCAATATTTGGTGTTTAAATTGACCATTTATGAAAGATCTTAATCTTGCTTGAAAAACTTGGGTTAGTTTTTATGTATTTGAAACAAAGAATTACTGTAACTCTTTTTAGAAGGAACACAGATCACTGGCTTTGTCATCCATGAAGTTGAATGATTCAACCACTCATGTACATGGAATTCAGTTAAAGGTGATGCTCTAAACTGGAAATCAGAAAGGACAATTGGACTGTCTACAAAGTGCTATATTATATATTAGAATGTCCCTGTGCAAACTGATGTGACAAGATCGGAATATAGCTGTATTAGGATAGCTTCAGAAACCTTTTATTCTAAGTACAGTGCTCAAGGAGGCATGAACTGGAAGGCTGAGATAAATTTATATTGAGTGCACATACAGAGGTGTTAGGTATTTTACAGAAACTGGAATATTTGCTATTGTGTCAGAATGTTTGTTCTAACCACTGTGAATTACAGAACTTTTACATGATTTCATCATCATATTTCTGCATTTCCTCTTTCCAACTTCAAGCAATTTCACAAAACTTTATGTAGCCTATTGCTATGAAATCATTTACTCTTCTGCTTGCATGCACAAGACACTTGCAGGAGATGGAAAAGAAGGATCAGAAAACCAGGATCCACCAAATAGTATAGGTGTGGCTTTGTCACGAAATTTACTTGTGGACCTAGCACCATTTTCTGTCGTTAAGATGTACCTCACTTTGCTTCTAATCACATCCCTTACCTGAGATTTGTAAATAAAATAACCTATTTGAAGTCAAAGAATGTTTATTAATCTTCTCTTTCCTCTCCCTCCACATGTACTTGTGTCCAACATTGTGTGATTTGTAGGCAATTGTATTGGGAGTTTTATTTTCAAATGTTATTTCTGATGAAAATCACCATGCAAGGATTTAAAATGCATTTGCTGAAAAGAAATGCAGTGGTAAATATTCTGTAGCAATGGTACAAGGCAACAGATCCCATGACAGTGACATTTCCTGTAGGAAATGTGTTGATTAGTCATAGAATTTTCTGGGAGAGAGTTGTTCTGGTTTTGTTGTGGTTGCCTCTGAAGTGCTCCATTTTGGTTTTCCATTAAATTAGTGGTTTAATGGCATATGTCCATATGGCTTATAGGTGCATGAAATAATTTACTTTCTGTTTACAGTACCTAGTACTGAGGTGGTCCTTTTTCAGATTATAAAACCTGATAGTGAATTTATCTGATAATTATATGTTTGAATTATTTTATCTCTGCCAGTCTATATTCATATGAAACATATGAAAGCAATCTTAACAGCTTTAAAAGTTATATTTACACTTCATTCTGAGCTTGGTTCATTCATATGGAGGGCTGATACAATGCTGCGAACAAAATGAAAATCTTAGGTGATCTATATAGGTCTTAGTGAGTTTGCCTAACATTTAAAATCTTACTAAGATCCTTTAAGTGGATGAGAATTTCACCCTTTATCTCCATGGAGACAGACATGTAAATTCATGAGATTTCTTGCAAAGTGTGGGCTATTTCAATTCTTAATCTCTTTTACTGGCTAGCCATTACAGGAAATGTAGATTTATTTATTTATTTAGAGGGATTCTGCTTTTTATGATTCATAGATCAGATCTACCTTTAAAAGGACAGTGTATCTGACTGGATTTGGAAAGTTTTGGTAAAAATTTGTACAGTGTGCCATTGTTTGCATAGGACGATGGCTGCACATTTACCTGTAGAATGGTGCTGAGTCAAGTATAAACAGGTACTCGGTACCTTTGACAAATGAAGACAAAAACATGGTTATATGATCTCATGATTTGGTAAATAGTGTATGATAAATAAAGAAGATAGTTTGCCTAACATATTAGAAAGGAAAAGTAGTTCCTTTTTATCACTTTAGTGAATTACAGCTTTCTGAGATACTGAAGTTGTTTCTCTCCACTGAATGAAAAATTACAAACTGAGGGCATTTTTTTAGTGCAGAGCTGTTGTAATGTACCCAATTAGATATGAGCAAAATTCTCTATATGTGAAAGCTTTTCCACACTGTGTGCCATTAGTTCTTCCTGCAGGTTTTGAGTGATAATAGCTTGTCAGTGTCTGCTGTCCTGAAGCTCCAAAGTGATTGAGCAGCTGTGCATTTGGTGTGCAATTTTAACAACAGTGCTAATTGCTTTACTGAGATCAAATAGTGTTTTATTGAAACACCAGGCTGTGGCCAAAGCCTGCCTTTACAAGTGTAAACTATTTTGTTGTGTAAGAACTTGAGTTACAGCCTGTGTGAACAAGGCTGTAGCTGATGCTGAGAATTCATTGCTGTCAAATCTGCGGTTAGAGTGTACTGTCCATTAATGACTTTCTGAGAAAGCATTTAGCAAAAAAGTAGGAGAGAATATTGTTCAACAAAGTGTACTTACAGCCTGGCCAGGGCAGATTTTAGCTGAATTTTCAGCTGTACTTAATGCATATTAACTTATTTTAGTGGTGGTTGTGTTTACATTATTTGGAGAGAGACTATAATTTTAAACCAAAGACCATTGCTACTAATTATGCCCAAGTTACTAGTTTAAGTGGAGAGTCAGGAAATGTCATTCAATGTTTCCATTGATTTCCAAACCATAAGTCAAATCTCTTTACTAAAAATACTTGGAAAGACTTGGAGTCTTCCAAGGTCTGTTACTTTTCCAAGAGCTACTGCTAGCATCTTCCCATCATCCTATTGCCTGTTGAATACTAACTCCCTTGTCTTTTCAGATAATATATTTTTATTTAAATTAAATTTAGATAAAAATTAGCAGAGTAGCATGAAGGTCAATCTCAAGGTAGTTTCAGTTTGATTTTTAAATCAGAAAAATAAGCTGCATGAATACTTGAACTCATACATGCATTAAGGTATAATCCTGTTAACTGGCTTTATTTAGTGTTATGTAAGGAGGACTGTAGTCTTTTGCTGGTCTTTGCTTTCTGTATTGCTGACCCTGCTTGAAAGAGTAAAAGCTAAGTAATGCTTCTTCCTTGATGTGCCAATGAAAATAGGTCTCAGTACATTGAGCTTTATACTATAAATAGAAGCAGATAATGCTAAGGTTTATTTATGGTTTCTTGGACAGAGCCTTAATGGGTTTAAATAATAGAACTTAAAAAAAAGTGAATATAGCTCATTGTTCTGGCAGCAGCATCAGATTGCTTTTTTCAGTTACCCTGGTGTCATTCTGTAAGTGGTCTCTCATGTGCAATACCTGAACATTAAAAGAATTTTTGGATCAACGTGTTTGGCTTTGTAGATTAGCAATACCAGACATTCAGTTGGTGTGTTTTGATATTTCTGTGGCATGTGTCCTGACTTACAATGCTGTTTTCCTAAAAGCATCTTTCTGCTTTGTGTAAGGGACTTTCCTTGTGGTCATACTGAATAAGGCCTGCTACTTTTTGCATTGCACTTCTATCTTGCTGAAAAACATAGCCTTACTCTTCCCTGCTAAATTTTTACACTTAGACTGTGAATGTTTTGGGGTTTTGAAGCAGTTGAATTGGATTAGTGAAGTGCATTTATTTTCTGTTCACTATTAAGGGCGCAGTCTCAAGGGCGCAGGAGCGGGCTGTCCCCGTGTGCCGTAAGACCAACCGGAGGGGAAATCGACCGGCCTGGCTGAATAGGGAGCTTTTGCGGGGACTCAGGGAAAAAAGGAGAGTCTACCGCCTTTGGCAGAAGGGGCGGGCAGCTCAGGAGGAGTACAGGGATCTTGTTAGGTCCTGCAGGGAGGAAATTAGAAAGGCAAAAGCCCAGCTAGAACTCAATCTGGCCAGTGCTGTAAAAGACAATAAAAAATGCTTTTATAAGTACATCAGCAATAAAAGGAGAGCCAAGGAGGATCTCCATTCTTTGCTGGATGTGGGGGGGAACATTGTCACCGAGGACAAGGAAAAGGCTGAAGTACTTAACGCCTTCTTTGCCTCTGTGTTCAACAGCCAGACCGGTCATCCCCAGGGTACTCAGGCCCTTGAGCAAGAGGATAGGGATAGGGACCAGAATGGAGCCCTCATAGTCCAGGAGGAAGCAGTTAATGACCTGCTATGCCACCTGGACGCTCACAAGTCTATGGGGCCGGATGGGATCCACCCGAGAGTACTGAGGGAGCTGGCAGAGGAGCTTGCCAAGCCACTTTCCATCATCTATCAACAGTCCTGGTTAACAGGGGAGGTCCCTGATGACTGGAGGCTTGCCAATGTGACGCCCATCTATAAGAAGGGCCAGAAGGAGGACCCGGGGAACTACAGGCCTGTCAGCCTGACCTCGGTGCCGGGGAAGATTATGGAGAGGTTCATCTTGAGCGAACTCCACAGGCAAGTACAGGTCAACCAGGGGATCAGGCCCAGCCAGCATGGGTTCACAAAAGGCAGGTCCTGCTTGACCAACCTGATCTCCTTCTATGACCTGGTGACCCGCCTGGTAGATGATGGAAAGGCTGTGGATGTCATCTACCTCGACTTTAGCAAAGCTTTTGACACCGTCTCGCATAATATCCTCCTCGGGAAGCTGGCAGCTCACGGCTTAGACAGGCATACTCTTCGCTGGGTAAAGAACTGGTTGGGTGGCCGAGCCCAGAGAGTAGTGATAAATGGTGTTAAGTCCAGTTGGCGGCCGGTCACGAGCGGTGTTCCCCAGGGCTCTGTTTTAGGGCCAGCCTTGTTCAATATCTTTATCAATGATCTGGATGAGGGGATCGAGTGCACCCTCAGTAAGTTTGCAGACGACACCAAATTGGGTGGGAGTGTCGATCTGCTGGAGGGTAGGATGGCCCTGCAGAGGGACCTGGACAGACTGGATCGATGGGCCGTGGCCAACTGTATGAGGTTCAACAAGGCCAAGTGCCGGGTCCTGCACTTCGGTCACAACAACCCCATGCAACGCTACAGGCTTCGGGAGGAGTGGCTGGAAAGCTGCCTGGCCGAAAAGGACCTGGGGGTGTTAGTAGATAGCCGGCTGAACATGAGCCAGCAGTGTGCCCAGGTGGCCAAGAAGGCCAACAGCATCCTGGCTTGTATCAGGAATGCTGTGGCCAGCAGGAGCAGGGAGGTGATTGTCCCCCTGTACTCAGCGCTGGTGAGGCCGCACCTGGAATACTGTGTCCAGTTTTGGGCCCCTCACTACAAGAAAGACATTGAGGTGCTGGAGCGTGTTCAGAGGCGGGCAACGAAGCTGGTGAAGGGTCTGGAGAACAAGTCTTATGAGGAGCGGCTGAGGGAACTGGGGTTGTTTAGCCTGGAGAAGAGGAGGCTGAGGGGAGACCTTATCGCTCTCTACAACTACCTGAAAGGAGGTTGTAGTGAGGTGGGTGTTGGTCTCTTCTCCCAAGTAGCTAGCGATAGGACAAGAGGAAATGGGCTTAAGCTGCGCCAGGGGAGGTTTAGACTGGAAATTAGGAAAAATTTCTTTACGGAAAGGGTGGTCAGGCATTGGAACAGGCTGCCCAGAGAGGTGGTGGAGTCACCATCCCTGGAGGCGTTTAAAAAACGGGTAGATGTGGCACTTCGGGATATGGTTTAGTCTGGTCTACCCTTGATTAGTCTAGAGTGGGCTTGGTAGTGTAGGTTAATGGTTGGACTGGATGATCTTAAAGGTCTTTTCCAACCTAGATGATTCTATGATTCTATGATTCTATGATTAATATATCGAAAAAAAATGTTCTGTGCTAGCAGATAGTTAAAATTAAGTTACATATGGGTTTGTACTTTGTGGCGAATTTATCAATTCATGATAAAACCACATCCAATTAAGCTAACAGAAGAAGTTATCCTGATTTGATACCCATGCTTAAAGTAAATTTTATAGAGCCTTTCTCTAGGGATACAAATTCCAGGTTGTGACATTAACTTGGTTTACTTAATGTTAACACAATACTCCAGGGCCATCAGACCTTTAAAAGCTGGTAGTAATACAGGAGAATGCTGTTTAGAGCTTTGTCTTTGGTACTCCCTAGCTTGATAGGTAATTTCAGAGGACTGTTTTAACAAGAGTCATGATAAAGATCAGTTTTACTGTGAAATTTAAAAAAAAAATGCTTTTTTTGAACTAATAATATCCTTCTCAAGCTGTCTTAGATTGTCTCATAATAAATATAAGAGAAATTGTCAGGCTGGGCCTGTGTAGAAGGAAGGAGAAGCCGAGGGATTTCTTCTTGATGTTCGAGGATTCATGTGTTGAATTTCCATTAGTCCTTTATGCAATAGTCTCTGAACTCAAGCACTTAACTGTATCAGGAGTAATCTTTGTGTTGCTTTTGTGTCTGGAATGTCCTCCCTAACGAAAAATTAATAAATGTTGTACAATCTAATCTACTACTTGGAAATATCTCACACTCTCTGGCATTTCTAGGAGTATTACTTAGGACAAGTGTCAATAAATCATTTGTGTGCGTTGTACATTCAAGTGCACTGACAAGGTAAAATATATTGTGTTCCAATAAAATGATAAAAGGTACCACATTTTGTTCTTGGCATAGAAGGAGGGTAGAATATGGAAACATATTCATTGCTTTACTTTCAAAATACTTTGGGTTGCTGAAAGAATTCTACCTGGTCTTCATAAGTGGGCTGAATGTCAGTTTGCTTTTTGAGTTGTGAAAAGTCTAATCAGTGACACAGAAAGAGTTGTCTGGCTGGAAAATCAGTGTAATTTTTAAACTAACCCACATCCTAATTTCAGGTCCACACTGGAGGGATCTGACGTGTGAGAAATGTTGTGTGTGCATTCCTACTGAGTCAGGCATACTTACAGAGTGTAGCATAACCTGTGACTAGGCTATTGGTGTGTCCTATGGCTGTCACTTTTATTTCCTTTAAGTAGCTTGTCTTCATATAATATTTAGGTGACTCTTTCAAATTATTGAATATTGAATAACATATTGAAATGGCTAAGAAAAACTTTGGGTTTACCTTTATTTTTAGTTTTACGCCTAATTTTGTAATTTTGGCCTTTGGTGACTTCTGAACATAATGCCTTCATTTTTCTGTAATGTGCAAGAATTGGTAATGGTTTAGGGTCCTTTTTAACTAGTTCTACTATAAATGCCTGGGACAGCAGAGATTGCTTCTCTTTCAGCCTCTTATTTCACTTTACATTTTACTTCATGACTACTCAGCTATTCTGCGGTTAATAGTCTGAGTTCAATAGGTTTTCTCTCTATTGTTCCCCCCACCTGCACGAAAGTCATGCACATCACATAGATAATTGTTTTATAAGCTTCACTGCTCCAGGTTTTGACAGTATTGCAAGATTTTATAAGTGTATATAAACTGTAATTTCAACAGTAATTTATGTTGAAAGCTTGTTTTTTGCATATGTGTTGCACTTAAGGCAGTGGAATAATCATAGTAATGAACCAATAAAAGAAATGTTAGGGTGAATATTTTTTTAAGTTTGAGACTAAATTTTATTTTAGGCCATGTCTGTAGTAGTAAAGTAAATAAGCCCAGAACTATTGACAGCAAGGCTAGCTAGAAAAGAAGATACCATGTCTATATGATTGAACTCTTACTGTCAAGAACTGCACAGCTACATCCAGCTGCTTTGGGGAGTGATGCTTTGGTTGTTCTATTTACCAAACTGTTCCTGGTATTTTTTGGTCTTATTTTGCTAAGTAGCAGTCTGACAGGTCACCCTTAGAGGTGCCCAGGAGTGCTTTCAGGACATATTTAATAAACCAAATAGATGTAGCTGTTGAAGATGCAGAAAAGAAGCTTCCCTCTAATATGCTAAATGGAAGTGTATGTAAATACATCATTACAACATAAAGCAGAGTTTTTGAGTTTAAATTGATTACATATTTAAATAGTTAAATTACTGCAGACTTGACCTAATGATGATGTTAAAAGAGCTGATGCGTGGGCTTCTCTATGTGGGACAAAGTATTAAAAATGTATTTTGTACTTAAAAAATATTTTTCATATGGTAGATTGGAATTAGTAAGACTGTTGGCTAAGGGATGAGCATTTTGTAATCCAACACCCTAAAAAAATATTTCTAGATAAAAATTGATCATTTTGGTTTTATGTAAATTCATTTTCTGCAGTGACTTGTACATTTTTTTACAGTGAATTGAAAGCATAAAGTGCTGCTTTTGGACAAGCTGTAGGTGTGGTGGGGTTTCATGATGCAAATATATGAACATTTTACTTCGGCTTATCTACTTTTTTTTTTTCTACTTGCAGACACAGCTTTCATTAAAGAGAAAGGGATCTGAGTTGACAAGCTGAGGTCTTTTTCCTGGCAATCTAAGAGTCCCTAAACTTGTTCGTGTCTGGGGAAATAGTTATTACTAGTGTTTCAGAGAACAGAGTATCACTTTGCAAATAAGATACCAAGTTATGGCTAGCTAGTCTTAAAAATGAGATGTACTTGTCATATACATAAACATTTTAATTACCACTGATTTTTATCAGCAGTAAAAAGAGTAGCAACCACATAAACACTTATTAAATATCTGAGATACTCTTTAGCCATTCTTCTTTATTCTGACTTTTTAGCTTTATAATTGAAAAGTTATTTTCATGGATTCCCTTTTATTGCCTTAAGGGAAAGTGCAGTGCAATTAGGGCAGAGTTTTGACACTTAGTTTTATGTGTTTTAGTGGTCTTGATTATACAGAGAAGTGTGAGGGGTTTGCGGTGATAGCTGTGTGTGTTGATGATCAGACATGTGACTAGTTAATTCAGCATGTGATTTCTCTTACTGCAGAAATACTGAGTGAACTGACACGATGACTTGTTTTTCCCCCCATAGTGTGCTGGAGAAGAGAATTGGGTGGACAGTCGGACTATTTATGTTGGGCATCGTGAGCCACCTCCAGGCACTGAAGCGTACATTCCACAGAGATTTCCAGATAACCGAATAGTTTCATCAAAGGTAGCAGTATTTTCCTTCATTCATTTACATAATCAGCTTAAGTTATTCTTTGTGTGTTCATTTAGTTCTTTCAAGATTTTCTTCCTATGCTTCCTATATATTTCTCCTTTACCATGACTGGCAAAGGTAAAATGAAGGTATCTCAAGTTTCTTCCACAAAAACTAATTGCCATATTGCCTCTAACATGAACAGGAATAGAATGACTTCTCCAGTTTACTGTTATAGTACATAGTAAAGTCTTAGAGTGATACTGTGCTTTTCCAAAAAGGAGTAAGAAAGCAGTTTTCATTTGGGGCAACCCTGGAGTAAAGAAGATTTTCCCAAGGAAAGACAGTGTTCTTTGTAATCTAAAGCAATACCTCAGAGTACTAGAAATAGTGTGATCAATATAAGTGCTCAACAAATGAAGCTATCTCCACAATAACAGTACTATTCCCTTCAAAAGCTCATATTTACAAAACCCCATAGAAATTATATTCTTTGTTACACACATACAGGTGAATCATTCTTAAACTCTTGGTACTATGATACATTTGTGCCCTTTAGAAACCTCCCAGTTGCCCCTCACTGTAACTAGTAAATCTTTCCATAAGCTTCAGCAGCTTTCTGTGAGCAGTTTCGTTGTTGGTACTCTCCACCTGTTTAGACTGGCTTGCTGTAGCCAAAGGTTCGTACTGTAGTGGCATGGAAAATTGCATATTTACTGCCTATTGTATGGCTAACATCCCAAGAACTTCAAGTTTTTAATGTGCTTAGATTTTAATCTTCATGAGCACACATCTTCAACCAATTGCAAAATATTGAATTAAAAAAAATAGCTCCTCTGCTGGGAAAATTTCTTTTTGAACAGTGGCTCAGCTCCACAGACTCATTTTAAGAACCTTAGTAGCATTGTGATCTCAAGGAACTGAGTGCTTGCCTTCATGGATCTGAACACTTGCCATCCATTAATATAATGGCAAAGCTGTAATAAACCCCACACTTCTCAAACGGTGCCTCATTTCTTATGTGAAATTTTGTATTTTAATACCTTCCTTCACTACTACTTTTACTACTTTATTTCTGTACTTCATTCAAAGACAGTACAATAACAAACAGCATAGTATCTAGGCATCTTTAATTAGATAGAATGTTCAAAAGGTAATGTGATGAATAATCCAGATGGAATACAGTCACACCAGTATAGTGGGAAATTCTGTGGTCTACACATAAATTTGTTTTGCCTTTTGGATTATTGAAGAGCAAATACATTTTATACAAGTCTTTTTCATTCCTGTGACACTTTTCTTATTTTTTTCATCTTGTACATCTCATCTGGGACATACGTAAATAAGCCATTGAAGTTACTGCTGATACTTTTTGAAATAAAAACATCCTACTTGACTCTGCAAGATGTTTGACATCTTTTTGTGATTATCAAGTTAGTGGAAGTTTCAAGTTACTGTGCTTTCCAGAGTGAGATTTTTAAATATGACTTAAAGCTGGATTGAGCTGAGGATCCCTGCCAGCAATTAGTAAATATGTATGATTTCAACTAGTTCAGGAAAGAGGCTTCACTATGTTTTTATTTGGATATAAAGCCTGTTCAGTTAAATGTTTTAAATGTTAAACTCTGTAGTTGTGAACTGTATCTGTAAACAGTTTTCCATAAACAAAAGATTATTAGTGGAAATAATTTTTTTATATATACAATGTTTCTTAAATTTTCTGTTTATTGACTAAACGTCTCACACTTAACATATGTCTTTGTGAAAGTAAATACAGTGGTGGTATTGCAGGAGGGAACAGAGTTCACATAAATGCTTTATAATATTGAATAGCTCCTTAGACTGAAGGCTCAGTTTTAGTGACAGTTGTCTTTAGATGAAAACTTTCCATACTGTCTTGCCTGTACCGTCCCTTTTCAAGTAAACTCTGTTATTCACATGCTCCATCCCAAACAGCCTGGGTAAAACACCATCATGACTTGACTTGCATTCATTCTGGTTCTGTAAGCTCGCTAGCTCTTAACCTTTCATTCTGTCCTTGTCACTTGCTCCCTTATGAGCACTCTGGTGGGACATCTACCACAGCTTAGGAAACACAGACATAAGCTTCCTGAAAAATGATCAAATGTACAAAATTAAGATGGGGAATCTGTAGTTGCTAGAGTAAAATATACATGCACACAAGCACACTGTATAATGTTACCTCAGCCATGAAGGATATTTCCTTTGTCTCTCATCCATAAGACAGAGAGTAACTTTCAGCTGTGCTTTTATAGGTCTTTAATGCTTATATAAGAAAGTATATGACTGCTCTTCAAGGATGAGGAATTCTGAACTTCCAAGTACAGATTTCACCAATTTAAGACAAACTGAATTTCTAAAAAGGGTAGTTTAAAACCATGAGGAAACCTCATCAATTAGACTACATGTATGCTGCTATACTAACAAATGTCCTGTCATAAAGCTGTGAAAAAAGGCAGCAGCTTGAAATAACTAGGAAAGTCTAAGGTTCATATTATTTCCTTCCAAAGGTAAACTCTACTGTTCTTCGCCAGAGGTTTCCTGGTGTCAGCAAGACAATAATTTGATTCCAGTACAGAGGGATATTTCTTGTGTATTGCAGTGTCACTGTGGAATGTGGTTAATGCTCTGTCTGCTTAATGACATACTCCTGGTGGTGAAAAATGATATCCAGACAGACCTTGGCCAAACAAAAATGCTCTTTTGATTTGATGTGTTAATTCAATTATGATTTAACAAAGCATTACAAAAAGGCTGTGTTGAAATAATAGAAGGCAAAAATTTATGCCTTTTGGATTGTGTATGCAGTTTGCTTATGTTCTAGAGGTAGTGACCTTTGTAAGGTGGATCCTTATGTTGATCTAGCTTCTAGCTACTTCAGCTGCATAGGGTGTTAGCCTTTAAAGTAGCTTTTGTGTACCCTTGATTGAATTTATCATATGACAGTGATGCAGCATGGCAGAATATCAGCTGGTAGAAAATCCTAATGTTTCAAATGAGAAGAAGGGAAAAGTAATTGAACTGGCAGGGAGGCTGCTTGCTTTTTTTTTCTTTAAAAATTATTCACATTTTGAAACTACTTACTGATTAGTAGAATTGCTATGTCAAAAGGAAAGTAAGTTAAGCTAAGTTAAAACAGTAGCAGTTAGCAGAACTCTGTAGGAAAAATGTTTTTTTCCTTCTAAAACAGGATAACAAAAGGGTTTTGTTTTTTTAATGACTGATAAATTACAAAACAACTTTTTAATATGAAACTTCCTTAAGGTCCAAGCTTCATATTTTTGTGCTGGGAGTATCCCAATCAGTATGCTAAACAGTATCTGTACATGCATAGTAATATGTGGATGTGCCTGACCGACTAAATTGCCGAAGGTCGATACTGCTCAGTATGTTGTCACCAGCAGTAGATGCCTAGGGAAGAATGCAAGAACAAGTAAGCACAGAGTGATACTTCCCCCGACTACTCTTAGTGTTTGCTGATATGTGACCAAGCTGTTTGTGAGCCAAAAGTGGTGGTTTTGTATTTAATAAGTCTTTAATGGATTTCTCTTCTGTGAATTTCTTCAATACTTTGAGCTCATGTAAATTTTCAGAATACATCATTAAGGCACAGTTAAACTGTAGAAATGTTTGCCACAAGAAACTATGAACTTTAATTTTGAAACTCCTACTTGCTAACTTCAGTTCACGTTCCAAGTACTTGAATCTGAGAACAACTGTTATCCCCTGTTTACCTTCTTGATTCTGTTAGTGATCTTTCACTCTATTTCTTTCCAGGCTGAATAACCTTAGTCTGTTGAATAATTGCTTGTGTGGAAGCTAGTTCATACCCTTGTTCAGATTGGTCTGTACCTTTTCCCAAGCCAACTGTAGAGTTTTTAAGATGGAGAAATGCACGGAACAGTCAATGTATAGGCTAACTATGGATTTATACAGTGGCATAATGATGTTTTTGGTTCTTTAATCATTTGTTAATTTCTAACATTCAAATTCCTTTTCCTGATGTTGATCAGATATCTTTATAGAACTGCTATGCTTCAAGGATCTCATTCATCTGTAGACAAAGTAGGGGTTTGCGTCTCCTGTTCTAGCTGAATCAGTGAACTGAAGACTAATTGAATGTGTACATTTGTCTCATGAACAGAGGGGAGAGTCGTATAGAAAATAAAATCTTTTTGGGGCAACAATATGGAGTTCTGTAAGAACATGTTTAATTATAGCTGCTTACTGCTTTTGACAGACAACATAAAGAATAAACCACAAGAAAGAACTAAAAATTTCAGAGATGTCAGGATAGGGACAGCCTGTTGAATGAGAGATCAGAGACAGCTGACAAACTTAGAAACTCCAGGAACATTCTGCAGGAGGACTGATTGGTTTTTTTCCATACCACCCATAGAGAAAGCTGGGTTAGAGAGGCTTGCAAAGTCTTTTATTCTTCTTTTCAGTCTGGGGGTAATCGGTACCTAGTATTTTGCCTTGATGATCATATCTAGCTGCAAACTTTTACTGTCATAGTTTCATAAAGAGAAATTTTTACAGCTACAAAAAACGCATGTGCCTGGGTCACTAACATAAGTGGAAGCAGTGGGGGCCTAAGCTCCCCAATGATGATACTGAAGAGTAGCAGGATGACTCGTAAGTGAAATGCAAGATTGAATCTACAGTGGATGCAGAACTGTTATTTGAAGAATTTGCCCTGAAGTAAAGAGATTTCATTCAAGTTAATTTATGATATGAAATGCTGACTTGTACTGTAGCTTTATTTCCTGTGTAGGTTCTTATAAAGAAGCAATAAGGTGAGCTTAGATGGGAAAACAGTATTATTATTACTCCTGCTTTGCAATGCTGTACAACTATATTCATGGACCATAAGTGCTCCTGGTTTTGCTTTACAAATAATACTGTCTCCAGTTGTCTGCATGTTTCCTTGGGACTTCTCATCAAATACTGATCCAAACATTGATTTGTATGAGAATGGCCTGAAACTATAATGCTGCATGTTGAGAATCCTATAAATTGCAAGGGAAACCTTAGCTACTTTCAGTGCTAATCTGATTAATTCTGAGTCATCTCAATTGCAGTGACTAATAGTTAAATAAAGTTAAGTAATTCTGACATGTTTCAGTGGATGTTGTTGAAATGTTCCTTTCTTCCAGCAGAAGTTCATGCCCTTGTGCTATACCTCTTCCCTGCAGCACTCACTCTTAGTGTCTTTACAAAAATGCACAGACTGGGGGTGTGTGTGTGGTGTGTTCTGATTCCTCATTTTGTTGCCACATTTAGAAGAAATGTTAATGCTGAAGCTTAAGGAAGTATTATAAAATGCCTCCACCAAGATAAGCCACTTGGAACCCAGAGGAGACATAGGCTGTCCCAGACCTCTCCAAGGTGATGCTTCATAACTGGAAGGATTTGTCTGGCCTCTCCAGGGCCATGACACGGCAATTTTAAGTTGAGGAGTTCAAACACAGCCATAAGAAATGACATTTGAAAGTCAAAAAAGCATCCAAAGCCCACAGTGGAAACTGGCATGGTTGTATGTTTGTGAAGGTGACAAATATTTATGTAGCATGCCATGTGGGGTCAGAGAGGATGGGTAAACACAAATGCATATTGGGACAGGTATCAATGCAGGGAATGTTGTGTGTGCCTTTTAGTGTGGACATACTGATCTGCTCTAAAAGCAGCTGTAACATGGAGCTCCCAGCTTGTGCTCAGGTAATGCACTGACTCACAGCCTTACTGGCTGAAGCAGAAGGTCAGATCCAATGCTGCAAGGGTTAAATAGTCAGGTTTGCGCAGCCATGCCAAAGCAGTAGTAGCTGTTAGCGATGAAGAAAGAGCAAAGGGGCTTTATCTGGCAGTCAATCTAAAATGTTTCTGAATCAATTGGGCTCTCTAAGGTGTCAGGCTGAGGGGTAGCAATAGCAGTGATGGGATGGGAATGCATGTGTGCAGTTCTCCTTCCAGGCATGATAATACAGTTTCCTTCTGTGGACAACTGCCAGTGCCTAGAGAGCAAGGAAGAGCTGTTAGCTCTTGGTGATTGTTGTGGTTTAGCCCCAGCCAGCAACTAAGCACCACGCAGCTGCTCGCTCACTCCCCCTACCCCGATGGGATGGGGGAGAGAATCGGAGGAGTAAGAGTGAGAAACACTCCTGGGTTGAGATAAGAACAGTTTAATAATTGAAATAAAGTAAAATAGTAATGCTAATAGTAACAGTATAATAATGATAATAATAATAATGATACACGAAGCAAGTGATGCACAATGCAATTGCTCACCACCCGCCGACCAATACCCAGACAGTTCCTGAGCAGCGATCGCTGCTCCCCGGCCACCCCCCCCAGTTTCTATACTGAGCATGACGTCATATGGTATGGAATAGCCCTTTGGTCAGTTTGGATCAACTATTCTGGCTGTGCCCCCTCCCAGTTTCTTGTGCGCCTGGCAGAGCATGGGAAGCTGAAAAAGTCCTTGACTAGCATAAGCAGTACTCAGCAACAACTAAAAACATCAGCATGTTATCAACATTCTTCTCCTACTAAATCCAAAACACAGCACTATGCCTGCTGCTAGGAAGAAAATTAACTCTATCCCAGCCGAAACCAGGACAGTGATCCTGCTCGGGTGGGATTTCCAGGGCAAAGACTCTCTGCAACCTCCCAGGAGAAGCCATCTACCCTTCCCCTGACAGCCCAGGGTTAAGAGTGATCTTCTATTCTCTGCTGGTACTGCCCCAAACAGAGCTTTTAAGTTAAGTTTTTCATATCAGTATGGAGTCTGCATGCAGTAAGAGAGAAGCGGAAGAAAGGAAGGAAAGCAAGCAGGTTCAAACCCAACACTAGGGAGGACAGGTGTAATTTGTCTCACTTTACATATAACAAAGCGAAGCTCACTCACTCTTGCACACACTTTATTACGCTTTCTTCTCTTTGCCTAATGCTCTCCGTGACTTCTGTCTTTTAGTCAGTCATTCTTGCTGTAAGTTTTTGGTTTTTTTTTAAATTGTAATTAGATAATCTTCCAGATGCTGGGGGTACCTTTGTCAGAGGAGTTCCTGGAGATACAGCTCCCATTTGATAAGATTGAGAGTTGCTGAACAAGGACTCCTAAAGATATGCTTCTTTGTAGTAGAAATCCTGTTTTACTAGCAAGTATTTTTAAGAAACCCTATGACAAAATTTGTATGCTTGTTCATTCAAATGCATAGGCACCATTTGAACTGATTTCCCCAAATCAGTTTCATTTTTGCACTGTCTCTGAAGTGTACAGGTGGCTCTGTCACATGCAAAAGCCCTACATGTAACAGAGCTTACTGTGATCCATGTAATGTGAACCACCCTACATCATGTGGTGTACAGAAACAGGGGCCTCTCACTCAATGGGGAGTGATAAACACTGTGTAGGTGGCATGCATGTTAATATTTTCATTAAAATGTAGTTAATTGTGTATCGCTACATTAATTCCAAATTGTCCTAAATGTTGCAAAATGCTTTTCAAAATTTCATGCATATTACTATTCTAATTTTGAGTTGTATATAAGCACAGAAGTCTGAAGTTGTTTGCTTGAAGAAGTTAGAGTTGACACTGATTTAATACATGGTAGATTGTAGATCAGTTCTGCTACAAACTTCCTGTGTGGTTATAAGCAAGCCACTTGAGATAGACAAGCCATACTCTCAACTCCGTTCTTAGGACTTCAGGTAATTATTGATTTCCTTTTTTCACAGCCTTTACTATAGTTTTCTCTGCCAGTTCTCTGCTCTATTAGACTTTCACAAACTGTGTCTTTCTTTAAAAAAAAAAGTAACATTTTTAGAAATAAAACTAATTTTAAAGAAGCTGTCAAACTGCTGATCAGACCCTTTTCAGCTGTTCTCTTGAAGGGGGATAACTATAGGTATATAATATATGTAATACTCATGCTGTTTTAATAGCATAATAATATGTAAAGTAGTATATATAAAATGTTACATGCATATATATACACACACATACAGTCCAGTTGTTAAGCTGGCAGCTTTAAGAATGTGTTGTCTCTAGGTGATTGATAGGTACTATAAAAATCTGTATGTTAAAAATACTGAAGCCACTATGGACATGTTTAAGGTTTGTGTATGTGTCTTGATCTATTAAAAGAAAAACACTGAAAAACTTAAAGAAGTGACTGCAAGATTATTGTTCAGCTTCTATCTGTTCTTCCCTGAATTTATTATCCTGAAGATGGATTCTGTTTTGCACAAGGGATGAGAATCAGCATAGCAAGATGTCTAAAAACCAGGGCTGGAGCAACATAGTAGATATTTTTGTCAGAATAGTTTTAAGCCTCTACAAGAAACAGTAGAAAAGTTTGAGGGAAAAGAGTGAAGTCAGAGCAGGTTAGAAGAGAGATGATGACTAAAACAAATAGGCTGTAAGAAACTGAGGTGTTGACAGAACTCAATAATGCAATATGGAGTGCTTTTTTTCTTACAGCTCCAGCTTTTGATGTCAAGTGATTACTTAAGAAACTCTCCTTTTAATTAAGAAAATACCTGCCTCTTACGGTGGAAAGAGAAGCTGGAAATGTCAGCCAAAATTCTGACATACAGATATGTCAGAATACAGTCAAAATATGTCAGATAGGTCAAAATACAGTGTTTAAAAAAAAAAATTAAACCATTATTAAGATGACCTATTCTATATTTTTTTAATTCATGGGACTGGGTCTAACGAGGAGGTGTTGGAGCTGGAAGCAACACAGCATTAGCCAAGAGGGTGCAAGAAGTGCTGGGATGGAACAGGGGCATGAGCGGGAATACTGTGGAGGTGTTCATAAGTAGTCCAAGCACGTGATTACAGAAATACACCAGCACTGCAGGTGCTATTGCAATTATAAATGGGAGGACAATCTACTTGAATTATGCTGTTTTGATTCTACATAAACTGATTTTATAGTTCTTTACACAGTGTTCAGATGCATCTGTTCACACAATGTGTTCATCTGTTGGATGAAAACATAACTCTACTATTTGCTGTCTGATGTATTACCTCCTGTATGTAAAAGGCATATATGTGCTATGGCCTTTAAGTCTTTTGCAGCAATTGAAAAAGATCAGTTAAGCCTTCCCCAGCTTAAAAGCTTCAAGTGGACAACTATTTGGATACCCTTACTTCCTTCAAGTGAGTTATAGTGAAAAAAGGTAGTTAAATATACATAAACTGCTTTTCAGAGTTTTCAAAGAGCATGACTAGAAATTATCTGAGGAAGAGAGATGGTATTAACTCTCTATCTGATGCATTTGATATCCTCATTTTTAATGCCTTTTCTTCAAAGATTTTTTTGTGTGTGTGTGTAACTAGGGTAGAGAAACTGCCTTGAATGCAGTCATGAAATAAATCTTGTTGAGTGGCAGCCATTTTGTTGTTTCTCCTGGGAGTGATTATGGTGGTTAAACATTAATCAACCATTTGTCGATACTGCTCTGAGCTGCTGATGGCTAGGGCAGGGGGGGGGTCTGTCTAGGCATCTTAGTGGTCTGTTTTTCTTACCTAAACTCCTTTAAAAATTGTTACTTCTTCTTTAAAGAAAGAAGAATGGGCAGAATAAAGGTGTGCTTTGTATGTCTGAAACCCAGTGTAATAAAGTGCTAGAAGTCTGTCAGGTTGATTGAAAATAAAGTTTTAAGAAGTTCTCTGTGTTAAAGAAGCATCCATTTTAAGTAACACCTCTTGGACCATAAAAATTACCTGCTCCCAGGTTATTCACACTTATTTGGGTAAGAGAGATGCTGACCAAAGGTGGAACTGCAGGAAAGACCACTGCTTCACAGGGAAAGCGGTGAAATGAGGTTGGAATATGAGGAGGATCAGATACTAAGGGTAAAGATGAACATTTTTTTTTTTACATGTTTTTGTAGATTGTTGTTTAACTAATTTACTTGACTCCCTCAATTAGGTGTTTTAAATACCTAGTCTGACAACAGTATGCTGTTGCCACGCATTTAGTCAAATAACCCTCTAGGAGATTTAAACAGGGAGTTAATTGCTTAAGAGATTTTATTTTATGAATGGTCATTTGAGGAGCTTGTATACATCATCAGACTTTAACAGTCAAAAAAAACCTCCTTAACGTGGAAAAAACACTTGTTCTGTCAAAAGAGCTAAACATAAAAATGTGAACAGAAGTTTTTCACTGAAACCTCTATAATTTTTCCTTCTCAGCAGAGATTCATAAAGAAATAAATGTGTAAGATTAGAAAACAGAGATAATTTGCCTGATAATCAAAGTTAATGATGAAAATAATAAATTCTTAGAATAGAATCTATATTGGCATATATCGCAACAGCAGCTTTGAATGAGTGGGACTGTTGTGCAAGGAAAAATAATCAAGTCTAACCAGTTCCGTTTTGAAATTCCAAGATAAGTAGCTGGGTAGTGGGCAGTTCAAGCAGCATTCCAGTGTGATGAAAAGTATTCTGATTGCAAGATGAGAGCACTTGACTTCCTAGCTGTTGCATGTATGCCTGCCTGAGTTTTGGCTTGCTCAGAGGTTATTTAATATTGAGGTAACTATTAAGCAGGATAAGTGTTTACTTGGGACATATTTAGAATAGATATTGATTTTTGGCACATGATAGAAAAAGAACATTTCATTCCTATGTCCTACAGATGTCCAGGTTTTAACCCAAACGAGTAGAAAGATGACTCTGCATACTAGGGGTTTCACGTATAACTAAGGTGTGCTTTTTGGGGATCCTTTTCATCTGCAGGCAGAATGGAGGTATTTTCCTTCTACAGCTCTGGCTGTCTTTGCGTTTGGGGCCAAATTCAGAAGATGTATAACTCATGGCATAATTTGCCTATCAGCAAGTATCAGTGCAAGCTGCCAACAAGAGACAAGGCACATTTGTAGCAGAGCAAATAATTAGGAGAACCTTTTTAGCCTGTCTCCTTTGAAATGAAAGTTACATTGGAGTTGTCATTTTATTATGTGTCAAATGATAATTTGTATAATAGGATGATACGATATTAATTTTCTCAAGCCATTTTCCACGTGTTTTCACACAGTTTTAGCTGGCATTTTCACATGCATTCCAATAAGCAATCCTTGCCTTTTTTTTTTTTTTTTGGCTCTACAGAATGAGCTGTGTAAAAAGACTACTTTTGAAACTGCTGCAGGGCAGGGGAAGGGACTAGATGACATAAGATGCTTTTTCACTTATATGATTTTTCTCATTTGGAGTTTTTGTGTTTTCTGTTTGCACTTTTATATACTTATAAATTTTAGATAGTTTGTAAGATCAGTGGAGAAATATGCAGCCATATACTCTTATTCAGTCCTACAGTTTATTTTGAGAAGTGTGCTTGTGTCCAAGCCAAGGAAGAGAAGTGGGGCTGACAACTTTTATTTGGTCAACTTGCTATGACTACATAGTTAACTCTCAGAATGCCACCTACCTCCTCAAGTCATGCGTGCAAATATGGAAGTGAGGTAAAAACGATGTTAGAAGTGACTAGGATGTTTTTAAAATCCTTTGATTTAACTGAACTGTTCAGTTATCTCTGAATGAATATTTTTGCTAGTCAAAAACTATTTCAGTCCCTAGTACCACAATTATCACAGTTGAGAAAATTCTGAGGCAATTAATATGATTCCAAGAATACATGATTGCCAATTTAAGATTCCATTTCAGTAAATTATTAAACAAAATAACATGAATACTACCACTTTTTGTCTAGTTTAATCTAATTGTGAATTATGAATTTGTTTGATTTTAGAGCATAGAATGCAAATAATACTTCTCTCATAAATACTGATAATCTGTGCGTTTGTTTTCAGTACACGTTTTGGAACTTTGTACCGAAAAATTTGTTTGAGCAATTCAGAAGAATAGCTAACTTCTATTTTCTCATAATTTTCCTTGTTCAGGTAAGATATCCCCATTGTTTAATAAATTTCTGGACTCTTCCTAGAAAACCAAGGAGTTGAAAAAGATTTAAAAATCCACTGGTTTTAAAGACCGGGGAGGTAAATGGTTGAGCCTGGATAGCCTTTTACATTCATGACGTGACAAAAGGAGTTTTATTTCATTTCCAGGTTGTAAATGTGAATCTAACCTAAAGAGAAATTGACACGATCACTGGTTTGATGGCAAGACATCCCTTGATAAAATTGAAAAGAACGAGGGTCTTTTTTAAATTTTGTAATAAACAAATACCCAGATCAGTAAAACCATTGTTTTAAATTATGTGGACAATAAACTTTTATTAGTTTTGCTAAATATTACATTTTTTATAATGGAATGATGCTTAGGTAGAAATTTTCCAACTGTTCTGTCATCAAAACCTGTGGAGAAACCAAAATATAGATGCTTATACAATACTTGCTTAGAGTAGTACATAAATATTTGGTTTTGTAGCTATTACCTCAGATAACTAGTTTGCTACTTTCTAGGTGTCTTCATTCTGATCCTTTCGCTGTTGCTGAAAGGTGTTAAAGAATAAATATTTTCCTAAGTGAAAAGCTGTGTTACTTTGTACACCAGCTTGTGCATCTATGCGGATTCCCAGAGCAGTTTTGTTATTATCTGAACTCCCTCTATGGAGTCTACCTCTTTGTATATAACTGTAGAAGCCATAGCTCAGTATTTCAAGATTTACTCCTTGCATGCATGCAAACAGCTGTATAGCATAATGTGAAAACAGTACTATGCTAGTTTCTAACACTGCTCAGTAATTTTGCCTCCAAAGCTGCAGCTTTCTAGTCTGGTACTTAATTAAACTCTTGCAAGCAAATATTTTTACTAGGCATTAATATCTTAATGTTAATATGATTTAAATATAGTATTGTATCTTACTATAACGTATAGTTATTTTTTAATTTTTGTTGGTATGGTATATGTTCTTAAAATTGTATTAAAATACTGTTGTCTTTAATTCAAGTTCTTTGGTGCTTTGTGACATATTGGCGAAATGATTACTTGAAACATCTTGCTTGAAAAATTGACTGCTTATATTCACAAAAATGTAACCAGAAAATATTTGTTCCTTTTGTTGCAGTTAATTATTGATACACCTACTAGTCCAGTTACAAGTGGACTTCCACTTTTATTTGTCATCACGGTAACGGCTATCAAACAGGTGAGTAATTTAGCGAGCAAAAATAAAACTAAAGAGAAAACTGAAACTAAATTATTATTTGTTTTGCATTTCAATTTTCCCTGCCTTTTTGTGTTAGAATGTCTCAGGGTAATGCCTAAAGAATGATTGCTGTGAATTTTGACAGAGTAATTTTATTTTTATTTCTGTAGCTTAAATAGAATTGATTGCTATATGATGTGATCTCTCTAATTCAACATAAGCTTCTAAATTATTTTATAATTTTGATCTCATTGTGTTCCAAGGAGTCATTTACATTCTTGTGTTAACTCAGCACACTTTTACTTATTGTTTGTTTCTAAATAGCTGTCCACATCCTATTATGTTTTCCCATAATGACTGAAAATCAGTTTAGTAAGAACTACGAAAACTGCTGTTACCTTTGAGGTTTCCTTGGCCTTTACAGTATGAACAGATAATAAAAATTATTTTGGTTCAAGTCTTTGGTATATGTTCATTATAATCTGCCATTCATAACAGTAGCTGCAGTGCTTTCTACAGATTAGTATTGACCAGACATTATAGTATTCTCTCATTTTTAATGTGAAAATTAATCCATAAAATTGAAGTATTTTTTTAGAAATCGGTTCTTGCCACATCACTGAGTATAAAAGATCCTAATAAAAGTTGTTCATTCAAAATAGAATTGTATAGTACACATGTGGAATTCCACTTTCAAGTTAGCACTACCAAAAGGAAAAGATTAAGGTGGTTTTTCACTTGCTACCCTAATGCTGCAGTGCTACAGTTGACATGAGCACTTAAATGTAGATGGGATCTTACTGAAATGAGTGGAACCTCAGATGAATATAGAATGTTTTAATTAATATGGGGATATTGCAATCAGATCTATGTGTTATTAGGGTTTCTGATATTACAAATTTGGTCTGGATCAGGCATGAGCTTATGATTGTCCTTCTGTTGATTTAGCCAGAGCCAAATTTGACTTTGTGAGTTTCAGGCCATCTGCAGATGATACCTGATCTGGCATCAACCTTGCTAGTGCAAAGTTATTTCATCAAAAATTTTACTAAATTTGAACTAGCAAGTGAGTTTATAAGCAGTACTTTGCATTCGGTGCCTACAACACTATTCTGCATTTACTGTACCATCTCACCATAGCCACAGAGTAGATTCTAAAAATCTGGGCTCCTAAAGTAATAGTCACAAATAATGGTCTTTACAGTGGTTCTGTGATGTGTTTGGCTTTTTGCCTTCAGTCCAGTTTAATGATAATTGCTCCTGCAGGACAGCTATCAGCATAAGAACTCAGTGGTCCAGTGAGTTCCCTTTCATGGTTTAGTCTTCGCTATCTCTGGGTCCAGAGCACAGCCATTTCTTTCCTTCATTTCAGTGAATGGGATGGGAATGTGAAAGGAAAATGTGTGCAAGCAGCTTGACGTTCAGCATCTTTTGCTGGGCCACTTGAAGGAGTTAGCACTTTCATGGGCATAAGAAAGATCTCTCATGTCATGCTTCAAAAAAAAAAAAGTAGTTCTGTCTTTTCGGAAAAAAAATTCCATGAGGTAGTTGAACATCAAGAAAGTTTCTAGGTCAGAGTGCTCCTTGTTTTAGCTCAAAATTTGTAGGGGGAGTGTCTGTATTTCTTATGTACCTATGATGGACTGTGATGATTAAAACAGTGAATAACAAAAATGAGAGTGTGGTGGGTTGACCCTGGCCAGCAGCCAATCACCCACCCAGCCTCTCGCTCAATCCCCCGTCCTGTGGGATGGAGAGAAAATAGAGGGAAGGCGAAAAGACTCGTGTGCCATGTTAGTGATGCTTTAATAGGGAAAGCAACAGCTACGCACACAAGCCAAGCAAGGTAGCGAATTCATTCACTACTTCCCATCAGCAGGCAGGTATCTAGCTACTTCCTCAAAAGCAGGGCTTCAGCACATGTAACGCTTGCTTAGGAGGACAAATGCCATCACAACAAACAATCTCCTTCTGCCTGCTTACCCTGGGCTTTTCTTGCTGAGCACAATGCCATACAGTGTGGAATACCCCCTTTGTCAGTTTGGGTCTGCTGTCCAGGCAGTATCCCCTCCCAGCCTGTTGCCCACCTCCAGCCTCTTGGTCTTTTTTTTGGTGTGGGGGGAGGTTGGAGAGAAAGTCTTGATGCCGTGCAAGCACTGTTCAGCAATAGGCAAAACAGTGGGCTGTAACCAACACTGTTTTAGCCCCAAGTGCAAAGAAGGAAGAAGAAAGCTAACTTCATCCCATTCCAGCCAGACCCAGTACAGAGGGTACTTTTGATTGTCCCTTAATAGGATAGCTGATGACCTTCACAGTCTTTATGTTAAATGCAGACTTTTCCTTCATTAGTTTTCAAAGAAACTACAAAGAGCAGTGTTTCTATTTCTTTACAGTGCTAACTATACACACCTGAGTGTATTCTATAGTAGAATTCAGGTCTTGCTGGTGAGCAAAAGTTGTGATACATGCAACAGCTAGTATTTTAGGTGTGGAATGTTACGCTTTAGGGTCTTACTGTAGTTTAGTAGTGGTCTATCAAAGCCTGGATTATGACATACTGTGCCTAGTACTGCAGTTCTGTCTTTCTCCTTGAGTCTTTCTCCTGACAACTGGTGTAGACTTTAGGACCTGCTTGAGGAGCTAGTTGTACCAGCCCCTGGAATTACATTACTCTAAAATTATAAAGACTCTGTGAGTTCCCAGATGATCTCTGAGAGCATCCAAGGTAGTGATACTTCTGTTCTACGCTGAATTTTCAAATGTGCTGAAGAAAGTCAGATGTAAAAATGCTATGGAATACAAGTGATATGTTCCATCTCTTAACCACTGGTGTCTTTTTGTCAGTCCCAGTCTTTATCCCACACCAGGACCTTGTGAATGGAAAGTTGCAGATTCCCTGTCCTTTACTTTGTCTGTTTGTATAAAACAGAAATTCATAGGATAATTGCACAATCAAAATAGGTTACACTGCAAAGTCTCTTGAAACAAAATTCTTCAGGACCATATATGTTTTATATAGGATTAAAAAGTTTGGCATGATTGTATGACAATCAGGAAATAAGACAACCTTCAGTCATGTTGTGACTTTATCATCTTTCAATATGGAGTCCCAGTCTTCCAAAATATATTTTCTACACTTTTATCTTGTCAGCAACTGCTTCTATATCAGTACTTTGCACTTACTCAAGAGTCAATAGAGTATGAGCAAGAGATGATCACTTAAACACCAGAAATTGTTCTACACATTGTAAACATCCCTATTCATCCAAATGTCTTCATTAAAATACATAATTTTGTTGACTAATTGTAACCATGAATGTTCTTTTTCATATATGTCTAATATGACTGTATTACTGATGTGTATCACAATTTAACTTGTTTTAGTGAGAATATTTTCTTTTTATTTCCTTATCTTGATCAGGGATGATTTTTTAAATTTTTGTTGCAAGCTAGAGCTGTTTTGTGTCTTTATAGCCAAATATGCGTCACTGCATCATTCCATTTCACTGTTTTCTAGGGTTATGAAGATTGGCTTCGACATAAAGCTGACAATGCAATGAACCAATGCCCTGTTCATTTCATTCAACATGGTAAACTGGTTAGAAAGCAAAGCCGAAAATTAAGAGTAAGTAACTATGACGTAACGGATTTTAGGAGTCAGGCTTTACTTCACAGTTCCTGTAAAACAAATTATACAGAAATGTAGCGTAGATGATGTTGTAGCATTTATTACATTTAATGGAGAGTAGACCTACAATATACTAATTTTTAATTTAATGCCTATGAATAAAGTATTTTTAGAAGCTAGACATGTTTCTGCTTTATCGTTGTTTTATTACTTCCTCTCATAACTGTTCCTTTCATTTTCCATTTTTTAACTTGGAATTTCACTCATGATTTGTGTTTTGTCTTTTCTCCATTTCAGTCCTCTGTGGGTATGCACATTAATAATTTATTTAAGCCTGATTATGATAGTCAACGCTACCGATTTGTCCTACGTATACAACGCATATATACATATGTATGTATATACAACACATTCAGAATACTTTCTTTATTACCCATCAAATCAGATCCTCTTCATTGGCCATCTGAATGCTGCTACATTCCCTTCCTGGTATTTTGAAGGTTATTTTCAGAAATTAATTGCTGCTGTTGCTTTTTTTTTTTTTTTTTTTGTGAACGGATCGGCTTTTCATATTTGTTCTCTTTAGAACTCAGCAAATTAGATATTTGTTTGGAATTTCCTTATTTCTAATATCTTTGTTAGGGATATCTTTTTCTGCTCTGCCTTGTTTGGGCATAAATGGCTCTACAGTGTTCACAGCCTTTCTGCTGTGACCTTCTCTTTGAGTGTGATAGCTTCTGCCTAGGGCTTCCTGGTAATAAAAAAAAATAAGACATCATGTGCTGAGTATTCTGTGTGTGTAACTAAACAGTTAAGTATTCCAAATAAAAATAATAAACTGCTACGTAACTGGAATTTGTATTCCATTAATTAATCTATCGCCTATATTTTCTCAATTTCTCCCATATTCGTTGCCTTTCAGAGATTGTATTTTAAGCAACTAAATGGTAGGAGAACCAGGCATAGGAAATAGTTGCATGGAAAGGGATATCTGTATGTATGGGTAAATGGGCAAAATTCTCTGACCGGTTTTACACAAGAAAACAGACTAGATCGTATAAAGGTAGACCCTTCTGCACCTAAAGCCTGTGGACATTTGATTAAAGAAAGGAAAAAGAGAATTGCTAAAAGATGAGGTTTGGTTTTTTACAGAATCACAGACTGGTTGAGGTTGGCAGGCACCTCTGGAGGTCATCTCATCCAACCCTCCAGCTCAAGCTGGGCCACCAAGAGCTGGTTGCCCAGGACCTTGTCCAGACAGCTTTTGAATGTCTCCAAGGTGGGAGACTCCACAACCTCCCTGGGCAACCTGTGCCAGTGCTGGGTCACCCTCACAGTTGAAAATGAGATGGAGCCTCGCATGCTTCATGTTGTGCCCATTGTCTCTGGTCCTGTCGCTGGGCACCACTGAAAAGAGCCTGCCTCCATCCTTTTTGCACCTTTAGCTGACACAGTGGCAAATGTCAGAACACCTTTTAAATTTTATTAAAAATATGCTGTTTGCTAGTATTTTTTAATTGTTTTGGGTTTTTTTCTTATTCCTGCTTTTTTTTTTTTTTCTTTTGCAAATTGCTTAGATTATTAACTTCTGTTTTAATAGGCTATTGTATTATATATTGCTCCTGGCCTGCAGGGTGACTTGTATGCTGTGGCTTACAGGGAGAATCTTGCTAGATTAATTAATAAATAATAGTGATCATTCAACACTATGATCTATGAAAATCAGAAGTAAGAGGACTCTTTTGTCTTTGAGTTACATCTAAACTCACTTTCTGATGTGTAAATGTTTTCAGTGGCAACTTAGGAAATGCCAGACATAGTGGGCATTTTTTCTCATACTTGTTCTGGTAGTGACACTTTACTGTCAGGAGGGGTTTCTTAGCTAAACTGGCCTCCCGACTTTCTCTCTGGCCATGTTCAATGTCCTGAAGAATTCTGATTTTTCTTTTTATGGCATCTGTAGAGGTGATTAAACTTGCAGTAATATTGCTGTGTTTTACGTAGCTGATAATTAAATTAATATTGTTTTCAGTGGTAAAGAGAGCTAATAAAATCAAAATAGTTATGTGGTGGTCTTACAGTTTGTTCTAGGAATAGGTGGATTCTCTGTCTCCTAACAGTTTATTCAAGATAATTCCATAACAGTGTTGTGTCTGGTTGTGGTAAAGTTCTCACTTTGAGGGGTTTATTACAATTTGTCATGTCACTATCTTTCATAATTAATGATTTCATGGCAAAAAGACAAGCTCTCTTGAAGACACATCTTGGAAGAATAAGGCACCTTGAGCAGTAGTGTGGTCCATCAGGCTCCACTGCCCTTTGGGTTGAAGGCTCTGTGTTGTTCAGGCTGGCTCCAGCCAGGACATTCACTGCCTCCAGTTCCAAACTTACCCCTTCTCTGTCTCACTATGTATCTTCACTTCCTTGAGTCTGCAGAATCAAGCACAAGAAGTCATTTAATCAGAAGGAAATACATGAGGAAATGAATCCCTTTCTAAATTTGAACAGCCCAAAACTTTTTATTATTTGTTAAAAGTGCAGCTTTTTCCCCCCTGAGAAACGGGGTAGCCAATTGTCATTATGCTGTTTTAATACATCTCCAGTTTTTGTTCAGAGAACAAAAATTAGTAAACTGTACAGTTCTTCTGCTGTACTAGAAGTTGTAATTTTCAAAAAGATGCCATCATTTACACAAAAGATGGAAAATTTCTGATTTAAGTTTCTCTTAATTTTTTATACCTGATTGTTGCAGGTATGCTTAGCAACTTGCACTCTCCTATGCCATGTGTACAATCTGCAGTTTTTCATTGCTATTGATTAAAAAAAAAAAGCCTTTTTCATATCTACAAGAAGTTAAATATCATTTATTATCATCATTCTAGTTCTTCAATACATTTTAGTAAATCTGTACACTTAGTACTGTTAGTAGTGCTTTCTTAGTACTGTCACAATTTTATTTTTAAATGTTACTGTTGCTGATTGTTTTCAGACTATTCTGCCTAACTAGAATTTACTGACTCCTGCCAGACTGCTAAGGCTATTGGAATTTAGCTTTATAACTAAGAGAACAATGATTAAGCTGAATTTTGTAATAATAAATTATGACATAAAAGTGTGTTGAGCAGATGCTGAGCTACATGAAAAATGGCAAAATTTACATATTTTGGTGGGATTTTTATCGACACTTTGATATTATTAAAACATATAGTATATCTTTGCCATTTGTTCTTTTTTATATATATATTCCTTCATAAAAGATGAGCTCCAAAAATGTATCAAAGACTGTTTTTCTCATATGAATGCTTTACACTAGTCTTTTGAATTTATAGATGGTTGGCTGTTCTGTGACGCTGTAACAGGCTGTAAGATATTATCTGTGTTTACATGAATAAGAATTAATTTGCTCACTTTTAAACATGGATAAAAAAATAGTATGGATATCTAGTGACAGATTCTGCTGAACATGTATCCTGTTTTCATCGGCAGACTTGGAATTCTTAGCTTTTTCAGCTACTTCTAGTTATAATATTCTGAGCTAGATGCTTCTCCTCAATAGCCAACGAGAGTTGCTCACACCTCCAGCTGTTTTGAAACTATATTTTGTTGTATTTAGTCTTAAAACAAGGCTAGTATCTTGCATCTCTCAAATCAATGTTGCAAAACTTAATAAGACAATACATGCAAAATAGTTTGAGATCCTGAGAGGAAGGGTAGTACACAGTAGACCTCATTCATTTTCCAAGGTGTAATTCAGTTTTCAGAGGTATTTCTGTAGTTCTTTCTGCTGTGGTAAAATCCTGGTGTAAATAAAATCAATGAATTTAAGATATTTGAGTGAAACTAGGTTTTGGTTTTGAAATCTGACATTTGGGCTGCTACATAAATGATAAATGCATTTTATTTTGTTGTGTTTTTTTTTTTTTTTCCCTAGGTTGGAGATATTGTAATGGTAAAAGAAGATGAAACATTCCCATGTGACTTAATATTTCTATCAAGTAGTAGAGGAGATGGAACATGTTTTGTTACAACAGCTAGTTTGGATGGTGAATCCAGTCATAAAGTAATAAAATGTTCTACATTTTCTTTTTAAGGCAATGTTTGCATTTAAATTTTTACACAGATCACACTATGACTTCATGCATATATGTGTGAGGACATAGACTGACTTGTGTAACTTTCATTTCTACCAGTTGACTTAATTTTTGCTAAAGTTTCATTATTTTATGTAAAGTTTTAAAATATAATAATTTGTGGTTTTGTCAGTGTCCAGTATAGGCATGCAGATTACAGAGACAATGCACAAACTTTATGGATGTAAATGCTTTTCATGGTGACCTGATTGTGAATATACTGGAAGGTACTCGCATATAATCTAAGATGATGCCCAGTTAGGAGCATTTAAAGGTGCATCTTATTTGAACTATGAGCTCATATGTAAAAGCTAGTAAATCTATTTCACACTGAACTGAAGTATATCTGCAGATTAACATCTTGTATATCTGTCCTTATTTTTTCGATCTTATTTACACCTTTTTATTTGTTCCAGACTTACTATGCTGTTCAAGATACAAAGGCATTTCACAATGAACAAGAAATGGATGCACTTCATGCTACCATTGAATGTGAACAACCTCAGCCTGATCTTTATAAGTAAGAAAATAATTCTTACCTGTTTCATTTAAGGTAGCTTACCAGTAAATTATAAGAATATCATAATGAAAAGATACTGGCTGCATCTGTGTGGTTAGAGTGGGCTCAAGGGTGAGCTTGAAGTCAGGTTAGTTTTCCATGCATGCTCCTTTCCTGCAGGTAGTTCAGTGGTCTGCTGTAAGGCAGTGGTCTCCAAAGGGGGGTGCACCAGAGGATCCATTGGGGTGTGTGACAAAAATTTTAGAACTTCTATTTATTTTTTAAATCTAAAAAATAAGAAATTAAGCTTTTTACTAATATTTAATATATTTATGGACACTGGCACCCTCACTCAGTCTGTATGTCAGGGGGTCCTGTGTCACCTACAGTTTGGGAGGTGTCCTGCGGGAAGAGAGGGTGTCCCATAACGTGAAGAGGTTGCCAGTGGTGTCCTCACTCATTCCTTTGCTTTCAGTGTATTGTGAAGTTTTACAATTTGTGCGTACCTGGTTAAGTGGATTTATGGGTTATATTATCTAGTTTTGACTAAACTAGCCCTCACAAAATGGTCAAGTGGCTTAAAAAGATTCCTGCAGAGAAACTGCTTGTTGAAGATAATACTAACAGTGCAAGCACAAGTGAACAACAAGAAAATGGCAAATGTTTCCACTCCTAGTTTGAGCTCTTAATCAGTCACATTATGAGATAAAAACAATGCCAATCTAATAAGATCTGAGAAGCAGCAAAAAAACTTTTAAATTGTCAAGACTGTTTGAAAGATGGATTTACATCTGCTATTGTTAACGATGAACCTCACCCTACGTGCTTTGACATATTAGCTCATGACAGTATGAAGCCATCATGGTTTGCAAGACATTTAAAAACTAAGCATCCAGAACATGAAGAAAAACCTTTACAGTTTTTTAGCAATTTTGAAGTCATGCAATACTCAATATTTTACAGAAGTACTGTACAAAATTTCACTAAACTTAATGGTGAATCTTCAGAAGCCTCTTTTGGGGTTTCTTTCTTAATATTGAAAGACAAAAAGCCACATACCACTGGGGAAAACCTTGTTCTTCCTGCTGCAGTAAAAATAGCTGAAATAATACACAGAAGACAATATGGCAACAAACTAAAATGCACTCTTTTGTCAGCAAATACTGTTGGAAGATGCAGAGGAAACATTGCTTATTTCTGAGGTGTGAAGGTATCTCTTTTCCCTGATCTCAGGGACCAAGGCACTGCTCTAGAAATCTGCAAGAGAACAGATTCTTTAGAATACCAATTCCGTGAATGGTTTGATTCTTTTTTAAATACATGGCTCGTGAAGGGAACATTTGGAAGTTGAAGCTCACGCCATTGTAGATGGTGGAATTTCCTGGGACAGCTGTTGAGACATGAATAATGAGAACACATTGGCAGACAGCTTCTATCTCTCCTCCTTTTTACTTGGCACTTTACCTCTCACCAACCACAGTGGTGAATCTTTCTTTCCAAAGGCACATGGTCATTTTACATCATGAAGCATCATAACAAACTGTATGGTGTCTTTAGATGTGGCCCTACTGCCTTGTGTATTCTCTTAGCAGACAGGACGCCACTCCTCTGAGCCTGAGAGGTTCCCTTCCAGGGTAACAGACCTGCCAACTCCCTACAGTTTCCTCCTCCATCCAGAATGCTACTGTTGGGCTTAATCCCTTTTGGTTTGAGGTTACCCACTTGGATAGTGTTATTGCAGATACATGGTGTACTGGGTCTGGCTGGAATGGAGTTAATTTTTTTCCATAGCAGGCCATGCGGTGCGGGGTTTTAGATTTGTGACTAAACAAGTGTTGATAACAAAACACTGGTTTAGTTATTGCTGAGTGGTGCTTGCACAGTGTCAAGGCTTTCTCTGTTTCTCACTCTGCCTGCCCAAGCAAGTAGGCTGGGGCTGGGCAGGAGGCTGAGAGTGGGCACAGCCAGGACAGCTGACCCCAACTGACCAGAGGGATGTTCTGTGCCATACAATGTCATGCTCAGCAATAAAACCAGGCAGGGAGGGAGTCTTTGCAAAATAGCTGTTGCTTGGAGACTGGCTGGGCATCGTTCTGCTTATGGGAGGTGGTGAGTGGTTGCCTTCACATCACTTGGTTTTTTGTGGGTTTTCTTTTTTTTTTTCCTTCGCTTATAGTGTCATTATCTTGCTTTTGCTCTCCTGATTCTCTCCCCTGCCCTGCTGGGGTGGGGGGTAGGGGGATGAACAAGAGGCTAGGGGGTACTTAGTTGCTGTCCAGGGTCAACCCACCATATATAGATAAAATATACTTAGAGATATTCAGAGGGAAAACTGCTTTTGTTTTGTTTTGGTTTTAACTCAGTTGTAGGATGTAAGTTTTGTAAAGGATAGGAATCACTCTGTTACTTACCTCAGGTAGCTTAGAGAATAAGATTGGGAAGAATGGGAAGATTTATTCATAATCTTATCTTTTATATCTTTTTATATGCAAACTTTAAATTGACTTACTGTTAGTGTATTTTTGTATCTACATGTTCTAAATGTACTCATATGTATCTCTGTAGTCTTGTTTACTTCCTGGATAATCAGAGCATGTTTAATTGGAAGGTGTTTGTTCACTGTAATAAATACTTTCTATAAAATATTTCTCAAATAGTCTATTCTCACATATACTTTTTAAAGATTTTAAAAGTGAGAGTAATTTGCTTTTTTAAATATGTATGTGTGGTATATATACATCTGTATATAGAGAGAATGACATGTCCTTGTAATGTACATTTAAAAAACTGAAATATTGGGGCATATATACACAAGAATACACAGATTAGCAGTGCTGTTAAATGACTTGTGTATTTCCCTTGCAGATTCGTTGGTCGAATAAATGTTTACCATGATATGAATGAGCCTACTGCAAGGTAGGGAAAATCCAGGGCTTCTACTCATTTAAACATTTGTAGGGTTGAATAAGTATCAATAATGAGAATTACCTTTGTTTCACCGACATTGTGCTGCCTTGTCTTATTGATAAAATATTTTTCTCTTATAAGTTTACAGACTGTAATTTGATATATCATAAATATTTAATATTTTAATCTGTTAGATATCTCTTATTTTATGTCTTTATTAAACTTCAGTTTTTATTTGACATGCATTTCATTTGTAAATTATGTTGATAGGATTTTGACAGTACTTGGATAATACTGCACCATTAGCATGGCATCTTGGTAGTGCACCAAACATTATGGATAGTTTCACTTGTGTGTTTCTCTCCTTTTTCTTAGAAATTGAAGAGTGTGACCATGCCAAATATCATATTTAGTTTTACTAAGGGGGGTTGTACATTTGTCCAAAATGTCCACAATGTTATGTGTATTCAGGAAGGCAACATCCAGGGAAATGCATTTTGTATGTGGTGTAGGGGAGGGTGATCTATTACCCTGGGTCTGGCACCTGGAAGGGTGGCAAAGAGGCAAGAGTTTTTCTGTCTCTTCTGCCTAGAATCTTCACTCTACCCAGCAAGGAAGAGACTTGCTATACTGATTTTGTTCAGCACCTTGCCACAAAGAGGCAAAGCAATAGGAGGGAAAGGCTTCTCGCTCAGGTGATATCCTAGACCCCAGCATGTGGGAAGTTACTCCATTCTGGCTAAGTGCCTTCCTAACAACAATGTGTCTGTAGAGATGTGATTTTCTATCAGTAAGCAAAGACGAGGGGAAATCTGGCTGCCGAGTGTGTCACTGTCATAGCTTCCTCAGGAAACACCTGTGCAACTGCACTGGAAAACAACGCAAAAATCTCTTATCGGCATCCAGACCGACCATCTCTTGGCAGTTCTGGTCTGTATTCTTCCTGGTGTCTCTCAGATAAGAGGGTCAGGCAGAGAATTGGCCACGTGAGCTGTTCTAGCAACAGCTGCCTACTTGCAGGGAGTAGGGATCCTTTCCTGAGGATCCTGCTGTCCTTCACACATTGAGTGATGTATCACGTGATAGTAGATTGCTACAGTTGGCTAGGAAAACCGTCTTTTTTGCTTCTTTCACCTTAAAGATTCTTTTGGCTAATAAAGCCAGTCAGAAAGGGACTTGGGTGGGAGACAGAAGGAAAATAAGCAGAAAAGACCTTTTTAATCTCAACAGCAACAGATTGATCTGTCTATAACACTGTGAATGAGAAGAAAATCTGTGGCATTAAACCTTGTATTCCTTGGACAGCACTATTAAAGCAATTGGTATTTTTTACTGTATTGGGGTATAATGTCATATAACCTAAATCATTCCTATAACATCACTCCACTGGTTTAAATGGAACTAGTTTCAAGTTTTACATCATAGTTAGGGCCCTGGGGTTTTTGTTTGTTTAGAGTTTCTTGATTTTGGGGGGTTTCATGCCACAAGAACACTTCAAATAACATTAAAAAATACTGAACATACTTCTTGTTTCTTTTCCGTTGCTGTATAAATTGAGTCTGACAATTCTGCGTGCTGTCTGTCTATAAAGTAGTCCTTGGTTTTGTACTTATATGGTGATTTGTATTACATATCATGCTCCAAAATACTGTTTTAAACTGCATAGGGATCCTTACATTAATTCCCCTACTCCTCAATAAATTATCTTTACGCTTTGAAATGTATACAGTAAGTATCAAACAATACCTTGTATGCCATTTATACTTAAAATAAAAATTGAAGAATGTATTGTCCTTAGTAAGTAATTCTAACATGCAGGACACTATAGTTTATATAAGCCTAAAAATTACTTGAATCAAAATTTTTCAAAATAAGCACCTTAAATTAGAATGATGAGTCTTTATTTAGCTACCTACATATGTGGTTTTTAGATGCATTAATTTAGGACTTGAATTGTGAAATTATGAGCTTAATTTTAGGCACATATGTTTTTTTAAAAAAAAATCACTTAAAAGCTTTAAATACTGTCTAGTAATTTTGTTACACAAAATAAAAATATTTGAGTAAAACTAATTTCCTGTTTTACATGGCTTCCACTAAGGTCCACTGTTTCTCTAAATGTTTGTATCTTGTAATACTTACCTTTTGCAGGCCATTAGGATCTGAAAATCTGCTTCTTAGAGGAGCCACTTTAAAGAATACAGAAAAAATATTTGGTAAATATTTTATTTAAATGGACCCTGAAGTAATAAACAAACATCAAACAAGGTTACAGCTCTACAGTTATTACTAGGCATATGATTTCTATTGAATCACTTGATTTACAAGTTTTTAATAAGGTTTACTGTTGCTATAATTGCAGTAAAGTAACTGTTAATGATGTACAATGACTATAGAGATTTTGGGGAGGGGGATTTCATAGTTTAGTCTTCAAGGATTAGTGAAGATGACTCAAATTCTTCATGTAAATATAAGGCTTTTGAACAAGCACTGTGAATTAATGTTGTTGTCCCAAAGCAGTTAATGAGCCTGTTGAAAAATTTTAAATGTTTTGCTCATTTGTCAAAATAAACAGATATAAATATGGCTGATTTAAAAAAAAAAAGATCCAGTTCCTGATCAAAATTAGACTTTCTTCTAGCCAGTATATTTTGTGTGTATGAATTGTCTTCATTCCATGGAAAATTTTGAATGTTTTAGCAGAAAAAGGAAGCACAAACTGAGAGATGTTTTTTGGAAATTCTTCAGGAAAGCCTAGTGGGAAGAGTAGTTCTGTTGTAACAAGCCACTCTTGGCTGGTGACAAAAGGGACAAGGATCCAAGTCATCCTCTATCATATACAACTTCCATACTCCCAAGAAAGAAGATCATAGATAGCTATGAACTACTTTAGCCTATAATACCAAAATCTTGCAACTTTTTCTCCAAAAAGAATGTAAAAAGTATATATTAATTCAGACGTGCTCTCTTTGCTTTTAATTGTAATCTAAAATAGATGAACTAATGTAATTAGTTTGTAGTAACTATTTCTGTACACTTCAGAGGATGGTTTTAATATTTCTGTTAACTTGTGTATCGGGCAGAGATGTTCCTAATATGAGTGGTTGTTTCTGGTCTGCCTAACATGTGCAACGTTTGCCATTACCCCAGCACAATTCATATCCTAAATTATTTTATTTTAGCAATGTAAAGGTGTGCTGGTTTAATAAGTACTTTAAATCCATTGTCTTGTTTACAGCTTCTTTTAGTTGTATTTAATCTTCTGAAGTTTAGTCTCTCAATTTGTGTTATCAACAGGAAACTGGTAATATCAAAAGAACACTCCTTTCATGAATTACTAAATTTTCCTGAAGCAAGCAATATTGATGGCTGCTTTTTATTTTTCTTGGATGTATCCTCTAGTTTAGCCCTATATGGATTTTCTTTTAAAATTTATGACTTAAATTCTAAAATTAAAGCCAAAAAAGAACTTAAAAACACAGGGGATTTATTCAAAACCTAGCTTTGGTCTGGCTTTGATACATAGCAACGTGTTAGCAATTGGGAACTGTGACTCTGGAACGGGATGTAAATGCTGCTTAAAATTTCCCTCTAAGAACCAAGGTATTAAAGCCATTTCTAGTTTTTGAGCATCATCCAAATCTTTTTCTTCAAACTACAGAGAATTAAAGAAATGACAGGGTATAATTATCTAGTGAGTTGTGCTTTTATTAAGTTGTTGTACTGTGCAATCTTTAGTAAAACAAGTTGTCTAATTTCAGGTGTTGCTATCTACACTGGCATGGAAACTAAGATGGCATTAAATTACCAGGCAAAATCACAGAAGCGATCTGCTGTAGAAAAGTAAAATAACTAATATTTATTTTAGGGGTGGAAAACTGCATGTTTGAATAGTGAATAAAAGGGTTTGGTGGTTGTGTTGTGTTTTTTTTTTTTTTTCTAAAAGCGTGTGTTTCATTGAAATTAAAAAAGAGGTGCAGGGACTTAAAATTTGCTTTTTTTTGTGTATCATTTTTTTACATATAAAATGCATCATATAACACTATAAATGAGGTTCTCAATACTGAATTTTTATTAAATGTTAAATATTTTTTAAAAAGCCACCTTAATGTAATGCTTACCTTTTGATGTGTTTTGCTGTTCTGGAAGACTTTTCTTTCACTAGTTAGAGTACACCTACTGACAGCTTTCCAAGATTATGTGCTTCAATATCCTAACATTCCTTTACATTGCAATTAAGTCTTGAATTCAGTAAAAATAACTGTCTTGATGCACTTCACTTTGGATCAACTGCAGTAACACAAAGCCTGTCTGTGGCAGGTTTTCCGTGGTTTAGCTATAATTAAAAGTTCTGTATAGGCATATATGATGGGAAAGGAAGACACTGCTATGTGAGTGTTTTTATATTGGTTCAGGGAAATGGCATAAAAAGGTCTTCAGATACAAGCCTGGTTATTCTGTTATGATTCCATCTATGCTATTGTTTTCACTGATATACTATGTTTGGTAACATGTTGCACACATTTTGGAAACAATTATAGCAGTTAACTTTTTAAATAGAAAAAGTCCTCAATTATATTTTTCTTCATTGGGAAAACACTGTAGAGAAGTTTTTTAACATTATAGCGTTGTTAGACTTGCCGTAAATGTTAGGCTGAAACACAAGTATAACATTTTTTAATAAACTCTGTAGTTTGTGTGCTAATGGAAATTTTTATTTTGTCCTTTTTTTTTTTTTTTTTTTAGATCAATGAATGTGTTCCTTATTGTATACCTCTGTATTCTCATCAGTAAAGCACTAATAAATACTGTCCTGAAGTATGTTTGGCAGAGTGAACCATTTCGTGATGAGCCATGGTATAATCAGAAAACAGAGCCAGAAAGGAAAAGAAATCTGGTATGGAAATAAGTCAAAATACAAAATAAGTCAGAAGTGTCACTAAACCCTTAATCTGTAAGAATCCTACTGAAAAGTATATACAGCCAGTCATAAATTGTTGCTTTTTTTGCTAACAGCGGTGACAGTATATTTGTAGAAATCTTGAAATTTTTGCACTTAAGTTGCATGTGTTAATTTAACTGATGAGAAAACGTCTCTTTTAGTGTAAAAGCCTCATGAAAGTCTTTTGGAGTGTCCTGTCACTGATGTGATTTACTCAAGAACTGACCTCTTGCAGAGAAATATAGGACTGAAAGGAATCCCACAACTATTGGCAATCATATAACAGATGCGTGTTCAAAAGAATCTGCTGTAGGAATCTCTGTAAAAAAAAAAAAAAAAAAAAAAACCAACACCTTCAAAAGCTTAGTTTCATATAGCCCTGTAACTCTGTCATGAGCACTAGAGACCAGCAACAGAGTTACCGGTGTCCGATGTCCTTACAGGAGCAAGCACACAGTCCAGAATGGATACCCAGATGATCCGAAGTAACAAACCGAACCCAGCAGTACAGAAAGCATAATATTATTTCAATAAATCCTCCTAGTTAGGCTAGGAGAACGTTTCCTTCTTTACCCTAAATGCCTGATGAGCACGCACTAGGCAGGCATGTTCTAGATCTCTCATTACTACCAGTAACACAATCTCAACCTGCTTAGCAGATTGACTGTACCTCCAACAAGTCTCCACCACTGAAAAAGTCAAGCCAGGTTATGTGCACACATTCTACTTGTATTGAGAGAAGGAGGGGAAACCCTTTATTAATGAAATGCTGCCTGCAAGTTATGTAATTTGGTAATCCTTGAATGAGTTACTGTATTTTTATGGTATTTTTCTGGTGATTTGTGAATGCACATTTTATTGTTTTCCTTGTTCATACAGGTGTTCACCGCTCTCATTAGTTGCTCTAGAACTTTACAACAATGATGCGTAACTGCACCCTACACCTGTATGTCTGTAAAGAAAAATACAAATTTAAAACAAAGTTTTTTCTTCATACTAAATTAGTTGTGATGTTACAGATCATGAAGGTGTACATCCTGTGCTGAACTGTGAGCTGTGAAAGGTGTTGCTTACTGTTTGAAGGTTATTAGAAAAAAATAATTTGCAAATGTATCTAGTCGTTGTTTGGGTTTTGATGGTACATGAAAAAAATCAGTATTTTCATCTTCTTTCTTTGGCAGTTTCTTCGAGCATTTACAGACTTCCTTGCATTCATGGTTCTTTTCAACTACATTATTCCTGTATCTATGTATGTCACTGTGGAAATGCAGAAATTTCTTGGTTCTTATTTCCTTACATGGGATGAGGAAATGTTTGATGAGGACACAGGTGAAGGACCACTGGTGAATACTTCTGACCTCAATGAAGAGTTGGGACAGGTAAATTTCATTGAATGCTAAATTTTTTCAACTATTTCTATGATAATTTTTTGTTTTAAAATTGTCACTTCAGGGTTTTTTTTTTGCAGCTGAGTGTGCATTTTCTTTAGTGCTGATTAATTTTAAAAATAAATTTTGAGATCTTCTGATTTTCAGAATAAAAAATTCTGATTTCTCAGCCAGTCAGTGGAAGTCAATTAGCATTACTGTATTAGTAAAGGAGAAACACTTTATGAAGGTAATGATTTCTCTCCACTGACTGTAGAGGGAGATTATATAAGCATCTAACTTCCTTAGAGTAAAAGTCAGATGGAAAAAAGCCCTTTTTTGTCTGGCTAGACTTGACACCAAATCTTCAGACACAAGTTTCATCCAGTAAAATGATTGACTGTCACTCCCATTTTCCAAAAGAAATTTTATGTTTAGTATTCTGTGTTAAGAAAATCATCACCTTGACGCAGATACGCATGAATATTTTTTGAGAAAATATTTAGGATCTCTATTAATTAAAAATGTTTTCATAGATTTTCAAATAAATAAATAAGATGGTGTATTTCCTTATTTTTGTACAGCCAAACTAGTAATTAAGCTTTTAGGGACACATATCTATTTGGATAAAAGGTGGTATTAAGTATTTTATTATGGGAGACAGTGCTGACTGTCTCCCATAAGAACCTCGTAGAAAAACTGATGAATTATGGGCTAGATGAGCAGACAGTGAGGTGGATTGAAAATGCCGAACGGCCAGGCCCAGAGTGTGGCGGTCAGCAGCGCAAAGTCTTGTGGGAGGCCAGTAACTAGTGGTGTACGCCAGGGGTCAATAGTGGGTCCAGTCCTGATCATTAGCAGTCTGGGTGACGGGCCACAGTGTACCATGGGGGTGACCCAGCTGGAAAGCAGCTTGGCGGATAAGGACCCGAGGGTCCTGCTGGACACCAAGTTGAACATGAGCCAGCCAATGTGCCCTTACGGCAAAGAAGGTGAATGGTATCCTCATCTGCATTAGGCAGAGTATTGCCAGCAGGTGGAGGGAGGTGATCCTTCTCCTCTACTCTGCACTGGTGAGGCCACACCTGGAGTACGGTGTCCAGTTCTGGGCTCCCCAGTATAAGAGACATGGGCATACTGGAGGGAGTCCAGTGAAGGGCCAACAAAGATGGTAAAGGGACTGGAGCACCTCTCGTGTGAGGACAGGCTGGAAGAGCTGGGACTCTCCAGCCTGGAGAAGGAAAGGTTCAGGGAGGATTTTATCAATGTATATAAATACCTGAAGGGAGGGTGCAAGGATGGAGCCAGGCTTTTTTCAGTGGTGCCAAGTGACAGGACCAGAGGCAATGGGCACAACCTGAAACAGGGAGGGTCCATCTGAACATCCGGAAACACTGTTTTGCTGTCACAGTGACTGAGCTGCCCAGGCAGACTGTGGAGTCCCCATCCTTAGAGGTAACCAAAAGCTATCTGAACATGGTCCTGGGCCACCAGCTCTTGGTGGCCCTGCCTGAGCAGGGTGGGTGGACCAGATGACCTCCAGAGATGCACTCCAACCTCAACCTTTCTGTGATTCTCTTATAAAATATAACTTACTACTACTAAATTTAAGTGTCATCCCTAGAATTGACTCTCATCAGTACTTGGCATTATTAGTATGAATCCAATGAAGTAAATTTTACTTCTACAGTTTTGAAAGATATTATACATTGTATTTCTAATGAAGGCTTTGATTGTGAATCCTTATTTGTGGTTGTAGTAAACACTGTCATAGTGATATATACACTTTATTCCTTTATTCATGTAATGGATGCTGATTCCAAAGCAGCACACTGAATGAATAGAAGACCTTTGCTTGATAGCATTTTGTATCTTGTATAAATGCATTATGAAATGGAATATAGGAGTTGAGATGGAAGAAATCCATATAATCCTGTCCACTTTGAAAAAAGTTGAATATGGGTATTGTGTCCACAGATAACTAACCACTGGAAAACTTGGAAAGTTGCCTTTTCAGATTAATCAATATTAGCAAAGTCAACCTAGGAAAAAAGTTCACATATTTAATAACTTCTCTTATGACTGAGAGTAAAAATCTGGTTCTTATTTTGTTTGAAGCACTTGATAAATGTTGAAGTTTTTAAACACTGACAAATACTACATAATTGCCTTACTTCTAGTGTTTAATTCTTATCCTTGCATAATGCTCTCAGTTTATCAAACATACGCATGCAATCTGTATATAATACCTATATCCAATATCCAAAATTGAGCTTGTGCCTATCTAGCTGTTCTGGTTTATAGTTCAGGTTTTGGTTTTATTTTTGATGTTGTTGTCCTTAAATGCTGGGGGTCATTGTAAAAGATAAAATTAATGAAAAATTCAGTATTGAGACAATATTGTTATTTCCAGGGCAATAACAGTGCCCATGTGTAAACCGGTATGTGACCATTACTCCAGAGTCCTCATTTAAACTAAGATAATTGTAGTGGGGAATTCTGATACTGCCCTTAGGACTATTCTGACAGTAACTGATCTAAATCCAGGCAAGTACATTAAATAGTGATCCCTGGGAAATGAAATCTGTGTTGCAGCAAGACACTAAAAAACCCAAGACATTAAAAACCAAAAAAGAGCTTGAGAGAAGAGTGAAAGTAGGTTAAACACATTATTTTTGTGTTATGAGGCAAAAGATAGCTTTGCTGATAGTCTGGCACGATGAAATCTTTCAGGGCCCACATTTCCATGGAAGATGACTCCCAAAAGAAATTGTTGTCTTCCTTTCTGAAAGAGCCTTCATAAGGATATTTGAAGGAAGGTGTAACCCAGTAATAATCTCAGTTTTGTTAAGAGACCTTGGAAAATCTCTGTTCATATTCCTGCTGTTTTTAATTTGTGCTCATTTGCAGATTGAGTATGTCTTCACAGATAAAACAGGAACGTTAACTGAGAACAACATGGAATTTGTAGAATGTTGCATTGAAGGGCATGTTTATGTACCACACGTTATCTGCAACGGACAAATTCTCCATGATTGTACAGGCATTGATATGATCGATTCTTCTCCAGGAGGAAGTGGAAAGGTATGATGACTCTTTGTAGGTTCTCGGGTTTTTTACAAGGAAACATGAAAAACTGAACTGTGTTGATGAAGGGAATATTAGAAATATAATATCCTTTAATTTCTCTAATCAAAGTAGATAATGGCAGGAAATGCATCACAACACAGACATTTTCCTTTCCTAGTTTAGAGTAAGATTTAAAGGCTTAATAGGAAGTTTTCCCAGCTTACTGCAGCTGTAAAACTGCATTAAATAAAACCCTAAAATGTAGAACTTTCTCTGGTTCTAAAAAGAAAAGAAATGTAATAGCTGGTTTCCATTTAACATTAGCTACAATAGGGAAAGCAAGGCAGGAAACTCCTCCAGGGGGAAAATGAGTGCTCAACGCAAACACTTACTTAGTCATCACTGAATAAAGATGTGGCCAGAGAATGGTTTATGATCAAATTAAATTACTTTTAAATGTGACTTAATATAACCACATCTGAAATGTGCTAGACACAGCATGTATGTGCTATGGCTTTTTTGTTGTGTAAAGCATAGTTGAAAGTTAAGGAGACTTCACATGTCCATTGATGAGCAGGGTGTAAATGGGCAGAATAATCATAGCTAGAGGACAATATATTTTAAATATATCAATACAGTCTCAAATCATACTTTGGCTATACCCTTCATTATGGCAAAACAAGGCCTCTTAAAATATGTTGGTGTAATTCAGCAGCCTTATGGCTCTCTCCTATGGCCCTCAGAATGTGGTCCCAACGTGCACTGTGTTTTTATCTTGAAATTGTAATGCCACAGTTTGTATTGAACAGCATAGAAGAATAAGATTCAGACACAAAGATACACAGCCAGGTATCTGTGAAATAGAAATCTCTTTTCCTGTGTCAGAAACTGTCATTACCAAACCATCTGAAACTTTACAGAAGTTGGTTGGCTCCAGCTGCCAAAATGTCCACACTCCTTTTATTTTATATGGCTCTGAGAGGTGTTCAAGCAGTGTAAGAAACTGAAATCTGTAAGGCTTGTTAACACTTGTGCTCCAGGTGCTGCATCCCTCTGTCTGGACTTGGGAGTCCTAAAATTGTACCTTGACTAGTATTTAATATGGGTTGTTAAAGTTTAAGCAAAAGTAAAGAAAAAAAATCTTTAGCCGCATCTAGGCACTCAGAGGAAGCAAAAGATGCATGCTGTCTTTTTTGGGCATCAGCAGCTTGACTTGCATGGCAATGCTAGTAGCGCTGGCAGCTATTAAGCAGTTGTGTGGTTACCACTGGGAAGGACTTGGCTCCCCCTAAAGGGTAAGTGACCTGTGACACTGCCTTTATCTGATAATAAATAGTAGTAATCAGTGACATTGCTAACCTTCCAAAAGAAAAGTTTTCAAAGGAATGCTTGAAAGTGATCACACGTAATGGCAACCATTCCTTTCATTTTTTAGGAGAGAGAGGAACTATTTTTCCGAGCTCTTTGCCTTTGCCACACTGTTCAGGTAAAAGATGATGACAGTGTAGATGGGTTGAAGAAAAACCAGCTCTCAAGAAGGTCTTGTATATATATTTCATCATCACCTGATGAAGTTGCTTTAGTTGAGGGAATACAGAGGTATGTGTGTAATTACGTGTTCTACTTTTCAATCTAGAGATCTAATCACTGAAGTTCAAAATTGTTTTCATCACAAAAATCGTAATAACAAACACCAAATCATCTAGAGCTAATTATTTTCTTAACATACAGTCATGATTATTCATATTTATAAGTCAAATAAAAACAGTTTGGGTTGGGTTGGTTTTTTTTTTTTTTCCAGAAGAGAAACTCAGTGTTAAATCCTTATGACATGCTTAAACTGGATAATTATGTATTTGCTGTATTCATTCTCTTGATGTGTGTTTCATTTTACAGACTTGGTTACACCTATCTAAGACTGAAGGACAATTTTATGGAGATCTTAAATCGGGAAAATAACATAGAGAAGTGAGTGGTTAAATATATAACAAAATAGACTGAGTTTTTCTGATATGTTTAATAAATCATTCTTTCCCTATGCCTTAATTTTAAATTCAGAAAAGTCAGAAACTGTACATTTTAGTAGAAAAGTAAATGATCTACTAATATTTATAATTTTAATAGATGCTGTAGTTCTGTATTTTCACTTAGTTTGTTAGTTTGACAGTATATGCAATATGAAATATTAATATAACAACAAAGATGTGGTGTGGGGTTCATGACCTAATCTAATAGTTCCTAATAGTTTTAGGAATTGTGGGTATTTTGCCTTTGTTATATGATAAATAATATTTTCTTAATAGAAAATGGTATGTAGCCCATTTGTTGTTCACAAATAATCCATATCATTTACAGGAGTGTAATATCTATAGAATAAATTTTTATAGCTAGGTCAAAGAAAATTTAAAGCAGGTGCTGATTTTTTGTCATTTTCCTTTGACATGTAGAATAAATCTTGTAGACCATAATTCGAGTAAAATTTTCAATAACATTTTAGTAGTACAGCAGTTTAATGAGATGTACATACTTTTGAAAATGTTACCTTACACTTCTGTAGATGCCTACTGGTTAAGGCTATTGTACATCTGTGTCTTCCTGCATGTGTGTTCTGTTAACTACACAGGGACTCTTGGACACAAATACAGGAACCCTGCTGTTATTTTTCCCCCTTCTAGGGGAATATGGAGGATTTTTCCCAAAGGTTACTTCTGACTTTTGTGGCTCAATTCATAAGAAGTGCAGTCAGTATAATTTGGTGATTTATGAAACAACTATAATTATTAGGAATTTTCTCCAAAATACATCACAGTTTGTTAGACATAGGCCTGATCCAGCTCCTTGTTAGAATCTGTTGTAATTTTTAATGAAATAAACAATGTGGTCTTGCATAGGTTTGAATCCCGGGCTGTTGTAAGGACTTAGAACTGAATGATCTAATTAAATAAGCAGATCTATTTTATAAGCAATTAACAGATGAATCCTGAAGAGATTGGGATTAATGATTAGGGTGCTTCTGTTTGTGCAGAAGGGGGGGCTCTGTTAGATAAAAGGAAATAGGAAAGAGACTAAATGATAGAAGTATATAAACTGATGAATTAACCTAAACAGTACAACAGGAGCTTGTGTTCATTTTTCCTCCTACAAATGAAAGGAACATGGGATAAAATCAAATCATAAAAACAATGGCAAATATAAAACCAGTAAAAAGAAATGTTTTTTCACTTTAATAACTTGTCAGTCAACACTTGAGCAAGATTCATGAAATTAGGTGGGCATTTTTGGGAGATAGGAATAGTCAAAATTAGAAAAATATTAAATAAAGACTTCTGTGTAAGCATCTACACACTTAAAGTTCTAAGGCTATGCCTAGGTATTATAGGTAGGAATTTACTTACATTATAAGCAGTATAGTACTCTACTGCAAGGTTTCTAGTCTTCTGCTTAATAAATTATATTGACTATACATCCAAAGATACTTATGAACGTCATGCATACAAACTGTTTCAGGTAATTAGGAGCTGAGGGCCTCTCCTATGTGTTATTTGAAACCTGCTGTTTCATTCTGTACTAGTTCCATATTCCATAGTACTCAGCATAATTTTCCATGTTAGAAGTCATGTTTTATTTGATATGCTCAAAGTCATAATAACCAGTTTAGTGACCTGGAAAAGCACAGTTGTTTAAAAAATACTCTGTTTCTGTTTCAGGTTTGAATTATTAGAGGTTTTGAGTTTTGATTCTGTGAGACGGCGAATGAGTGTAATTGTTAAATCTTCAACAGGTAGGACTGTCACATTCTGTTTCTTCTTAGATGTTTTTGTTTCACTTGAATTTATTTCAGGTTTATCAAAGAGTTAAGTATTAATCACAGTCTGTGTGTCTTTCTTTATAAAAAAGAGGGGACCTGGTACCAGCATGAGTGCAAAGTTGGAAGAAAACTTTTGGAAGACTTAGTAATTTGGATGTTTTTTTGGAGAGAGATATATTTGGCCATTTTGAATTCCATATGCTGTCTCTTTTAGGTGATATATTTCTGTTTTGTAAGGGAGCAGATTCTTCCATATTTCCTAGAGTTAAAGAAGGCAAAATTGAGCAAGTACGATCCAGAGTTGAACGCAATGCAGTGGTAAGATTCCATTTTGTTGATCTGTTCACGTGATATCAGTGTCAAAAAAAAAAATTAAGTGTCCTTACATCCTGCTTGATCTGGTAACAGTTTTGTCTTCCCTGGCACTGAGATTATTCTATGCCAAAGTGCACACAGGCTGTATGGGTAGCAGTCTGTGTTACTCCCTTAATTCAATCTGTCTTCCATCTCATCTTCCAAATGGCAGTTGTGGTGAGATATGAATGCATTAGATCTGCACAATGGTACGTTATATCAGAGGTCATCAATTAGCTTTTTAGTATGGCATTTTCACAACTGTGGTGGTTTGAATTAACCTTTGAATGAAAGAAAAGTGAAACACTTCACTGAAAATCTCATCCCTGCTTTCAGTCCTCAGACTTAGCAATTGTGATTTGCTGCCTTTGATTGCTTTACAAGCTCTTAAAAAAGAAAATCCATTAGAGCACAATGTAGGAACAGATGTGCTTCTTATGGGGAAACAGTGCAGTGGTCATCCTTGTACTTACATTTTAGCTTGCTAAAAATGAACTTTGAACTGCCTGATAATCTTTAAAAGAAATTGAGAACTTGGTTTTACCTAAAAGGTGAAAAGGTATTTGGAGTTGTAAAATACTGGATTCTGCCAAAAATATGTAAAACCCATTGCAATGGAATATGACTGCCAGTCTTATAAATAGGATAAAATTTGCTGGCATCCAGTACTCAAACTGAAAACAAAGTATTATTACGTGTATGTGAAAAAATACCTACAGTGTTACCTGCTTTTGTTTTGAAGGGAAACTTCAAAACTCTTTGCCAAAGTGCTTTGCTAAGCTTTACTATATGAAACAGCTGTCTGGTAATTACAAGTGAAGGAGGCTGGTGAAACTGAAAGAAGTGTTTACATACCATATCCATCCAATGTCTGTGAAGAGAGAAATCCAGATCAAGAGCTATTTCTTCATCCTGGATAACTGGAAATAGGTCTGGCTTCTACACGCAGAAGCTTCTGAAAGAAGATACAGGCAGCCACCTGGCACGTGCCCTTATCAGTAGCAAGAATCAGGGAGATTTTTTAATAATTCTCCTTCTTGAGTTGGTAATAAGTAACTATACAAAGACATACTGGATTAAAGTTTATGAAGATAAAGTGCCAGTTAAATGGTGTTGTGAGAGGCAATATATTTGAGGTGGCAATACTTCCTTTCTGTGTTGTAGCAGCTTTTTCCCACCTTATACGCTCTATGTACTCCCTTTCTTACTCATCACACAGTTCAAAAGTCTGATCTAGTCTGAAGTACCCACAAATAAATTTTAGTTTTCATTTGACCGAAATGGCACAGTTAGATTTTCACTTTGAATACTCTCTGAGATATTTTGTCCTTGTCCCTTTCTCTGCTGCAGCACACCATCAAAATCAGACTCTGCAGAGCTACTATTTATATTATTGTTATTTATTCTGATTCATCCTGCCTAATTATACACATAGGGAAGGAAACCTTTATCTTGACTCTCCTTTCCCTGGTAATCTCATTCATCCAGCTGGGTGGCTGAGATGTTTCTCTTCTGGAGGACTGAGGTTCGTCCCTCAGGTTGTAACTGCTTCCAGGGCAGCACAGGATCAAGCTGACCCATGTTCTAGTCTAGACTATACTGTACTAGTCTATACCATACTCACTTCACTATAAAAGTGAGTAGCGGGACTCTTCATGTTAATTGTAAAATCATTCCAATTTTTCATACATTCCAGCAAAAACACCAGCAAGAAGTCTAAGAAGAGTTTTCTAAGAGGCATTTTGGTTTTTTGATTGCATTCTTTAGGAGGGACTGCGAACATTGTGCGTTGCATATAAAAAGCTCACAGCAGAAGAATATAGAAATGCACAGAAGCTGCTTCAGAATGCAAAGTTGGCCCTCCAGGACCGGGAAAAGAAATTGGCAGAAGTGTATGAGAAGATAGAGAGGGATTTTATTTTACTTGGTGCTACAGCTGTTGAAGATCGGTTAGTACATTTCTTAGTTTCTTATGTTTAGTGATGTTACCAAAGTAGAATCATAGAATTATAGAATCGTTTAGGTTGCAAAAGACCTTTAAGATCATCCAGTCCAACCATTAACCTAACACTACCACGTCCACTACTAAACAAATTAAGAGTAGAGTAGCAATTTCATGTTTCCTGGCTTGGTGGCTGGATTATTTTTTAGTGAAAGTAAAAACTAGGAATCATTAAAGTTGGAAAGGATCTCTAAGATCATCAGTCCAACCATCACCCAACACCACCATGCCCACTAAACCATGTCCCACAGTGCCATATCTACCCGTTTTTGAACACCTCCAGGGATGGTGACTCCACCACCTCTCTGGGCAGCCTGTTCCAATGCTTGACCACCCTTTCCGTGAAGAAATTTTCCCTAATTTCCAACCTAAACCTCCCCTGGCGCAGCTTGAGCCCATTTCCTCTTGTCCTATCATTATCAGCTTGGGAGAAGAGACCAACACCCACCCCACTACAACCTCCTTTCAGGTAGTTGTAGGGAGCAATAAGGTCCCCCCTCAGCCTCCTCTTCTCCAGGCTAAACAACCCCAGTTCCCTCAGCCGCTCCTCATAAGGCCTGTGCTCCAGACCCTTCACCAGCCTTGTTGCCCTTCTCTGGGCATGCTCCAGTACCTCAGCGTCTTTCTTGTAGTGAGGGGCCCAAAACTGGACACAGTATTCAAGGTGCAGCCTCACCAGCACTGAGAACAGGGGAACAATCACCTCCCTGCTCCTGCTGGCCACACTATTCCTGATACAGGCCAGGATGCTGTTGGCCTTCTTGGCCACCTGGGCACACTGCTGGCTCATGTTCAGCCAGCTGTCAACCAGCACCCCCAGGTCCTTTTTGGCCAGGCAGCTTTCTAGCCACTCTTCCCCAAGCCTGTAGCGTTGCATGGGGTTGTTGTGACCGAAGTGCAGGACCCGGCACTTGTTGACCCTCATACAGTTGGCCTCAGCCCATCGATCCAGCCTGTCCAGGTCCCTCTGCAGGGCACTACCCTTGAGCAGATCAGCACTCCTGCCCAACTTGGTGTCATCTGCAAACTTACTGAGGGCACACTCAATCCCCCTCATCCAGATCATTGATAAAGATATTGAGCAGAACTGGTCCCAAAACTGAGCCCTGGGGAATGCCACTTGTGACTGGCTGCCAACTGGATTTCACTCCATTCACCACAACTCTTTGGGCCCAACCAGCCAGCCAGTTTTTTTACCGATCCAAGCCATGAGCTGCCAGCTTCCTTAGGAGAATGCTGTGAGAGAAGGTGTCAAAGGCTTTACTGAAGTCCAGGTAGATGACATCCACAGCCTTTGCCTCATCCACCAGGCGGGTCACCAGGTCATAGAAGGAGATCAGGTTGGTCAAGCAGGACCTGCCTTTCATGGACCCATGCTGGCTGGGCCTGATCCCCTGGGTGACCTGCACATGTCTGTAGTTGACGAGTCTCTTGTAACTCTTTTTCTGGATTAGAGAATTATTTGAAAAAACTTTTATTTGAATCAATTCCATACATTTAGCCTGCTAAAGCTACACATGGTAACTTTATAATTTAGTAAGCTAGTAACAATAGTTAAGTGTACAAAAACCAGTATATTCAAGCCATTTACATGTAGTTCATGTAATACCTTAATGAAAAAATGTAGGGAAAAGTTTGGGAGGAAAGAACTACAAAATGGGTATTGAGAAAATGAAGGAAGAATCTTTAGGTCTTACGAAAATGCAAAAACTGTCTGTTAAAACTGGGAGGTCACTTTAATAACTCAGCAGTACTTCACTGTTTGATGTCATTAGCTGAAAGCACTGAAAATGTTTTGATTAAAGTACTTGTCTGGGGAATGAAGCATCTTGTCTTTTAGGCTATATATATGAAAGGTGAAACTTTGAAAGTGTCAAAACTAATTATTTATAATGTTCTACTCCCCTAAACAATTTTTAGATTCACACCTTGGGGAAAATTCTTAGATCTGATAACTTTTATTGGAATTTTTTATTTAGTTATAGAAACATTTCAATAAGGACCTCTGAATTTCTCATTTCCAAGCAATCTATCAGTGTATGTTGTCATTTGACTTCCACAGACTACAAGAAAAAGCTGCTGACACTATTGAAGCACTCCAGAAAGCTGGAATTAAAGTTTGGGTTCTGACGGGAGACAAAATGGAGACTGCTGCAGCTACTTGCTATGCTTGCAAACTGTTCCGAAGAAATACACAAATACTTGAGCTAACCACAAAGAAAATTGAGGAACAGAGTTTACATGATGTGCTTTTTGACCTAAGCAAAACTGTCCTAAGACACAATGGCAGCTTAACCAGGGATACTTTCTCAGGGTAAGGAAAAGGTTGAATTTTTAAGCCAGGAATGGGCTTCTGTGCATTCCATAGACAATTAAATTTTTTTGGTAATTAAATCAATTACCTTAAGAGCAGCAACATACTATGTTTCAGTTTCTGTTGTTAGTGTGACTTATTGTATGGTAATTAAGTACAAATTTGTTCCATGTAAGTTTAAATTTTCAGTCATGGTTCTTTATCTCATTACTGGTACTGCTGTAACTGTTACAAGAAAAATCACAACTGACATTTTAATTATATATTTTTCCACTACAAAAATATTCTTGGCAAAAATGATAGTAAAGCAAATACTGTTTCTAACTTCTAAAAGGAAGCAGATATGATTTATTGCTGTAATCAGAGTTAGTATGTGGTGTGACTTTCTTGATAAGACCAAGGCCGTAGGGAGCAACAATATTTGGCCCTACTGAGCTATTTCTAGGGAAGATTATGCTACATTTGCAGACAGGTAACAGGCAACAGCATAGTACCAAATCTTCTGGTGTGCATAAAAATACTTAGTGCCCTAAACTATAAAGAAACCAGTAACTTCTGTGGATTTTGAATATCTAGAGAAGGATAGGTATCATGTATACAGAAGTGATTTCCTTGAAACATAACATGGAAGAAGATAAAAAATGGCATTAAAAAGCAAAAAAAAAAAGGTATAATGTAACTACAGGTAGTGAATTAGGCTACTTATTTGAGGCATAGTGTTTGGAACGCATTAATTGCTCTTTTTTTTCCCCACTGTAAAAACCTAAGAATTAGGTTCTAAAACTTTTTTATCATCTTAAGATATTGTTAAGAAAATAAGTTGTCTTCCAGACATAATGGTGTGTATTTGCCTTGTTTTTCTTTTTAATATGGAACCAGCTAGCAAGTCCATTTTATATGCATTTGCAATAAGTTTTTAGTAAAGGAACAACAAGCTAACAATCATTTGTGATATTTTAGCAAAGTTTCTAAAACTCTTAGCTTTACAGCTTGAAACTCTGAGCCTGAGCATTTTTCTTAGCTCTTCTTAAACTTTAAACCCTATTGGTCTAATCGAGAAAATTTGTATATTCAGTTAAATAAATTGTATTTCCCTATATCAGCTATACCTCATTTAGCTTAAATACCACAGTTTTTACAACATATGTCTAAATATGTTTGTTTAACTTTTTATGCAATGCCAATTTTCTAGACATTAAGACTCATCAGAATTTTTTGTCTTTGGCTCCAGATTTGGAGAATGTGCTAAGATAGTAATAGCAGGATTCTGCCTGGATGTTGAAAGTCAGGCTGACAGTCTTTCACTGTAATACATTAAATATGCAGTACATTCCCTGAACTTCATAATAGTACATTTTTGGTTGTTATCATTGTATAGTAATGGCATTGCCCTATTTGTGCCAATAGTAACAAGGTACTGAAAATACCTGTGAACTGTTATTAAGTATAGTTTACAGTACTTTATATTATTTGTCAAAAATAGCTTGTGTTCTAGTAGTGAAGATGGAGAAGCATAGAATACACTTGTTAATAAATGTGGTGTTTTCCTCGCAAACATTGGTCCTGGTGAAACTACGTTTGTTGAAAAACCATGCACAGTAGTACAGCCTTGGAGCACTGAAACCAGAGCACAAATAAACCTCAGTGTATGTTTAGACAACACTCACTGCTGAGCTGGAGCCTGAGGCTGCTGTGTAATGCAGGCAAATCAAGGTTGCTCTGAAATAACTGGTTTGGATGCTGCAGAAAACTGTTCTTGTAGTGTGGCACGCAGTGTGGACCATCTTCCCCCATTGTTCAGCATATGTTATGGTGGTAAACTGTGCTTCATGTGACCATGGTTACACTTCTAACAATGTCCGAATTATTACAGGTATACCAGTAATAGATTAATATATATAACAATATATTGTAGTGTTATAGATTACATATATAATAATTATGTTATAATATTATAATTAGAGATATACCTGTACTGGACTTAGCCACTACACTAAACACAAAGTAGACATACTGTAAATGTAAGCAGTGGCTTTATTTCTCCAGGCCAACAAGTCTCTTTTAGGTGTTTCCTTCAGAGTGTGGTTCACTTCCTTAAACGTAGACCCTTGAAAAACAAGGCTATTTTCTTCATGAAAGTAGATTTCAGAGTACCAAAGGCCTTTCCCTTTAACTTTTTTCTCTACATTATGGAATGTGCCACAAAATTAACCTTCTTCCTGCAACTCAGTTTACCTCACTGCAGTTCTTGGAGCCCTTTCAAACCAAACTGAAAGGTCATTAATTATACACTCATATTCACTGGTGAAGTCACTGAGGTATCAGATTTCTGTCTTCAAACTGGTGAAGCACTTAGTGTTTTCAACATAAGCTAGAATTTTAAAATGTCATAAATAGCAGTCCTACACAAGGAATTTCCTTTAGAAGTATATTAATTTTGCAGTATTCCATACTCATTATTTTTTCATTAATTAATTTTCACAAAAGAACTATTGCCAAATTTAGAATATGTCTGAGAATTTTACAGTGACTCTTAGTTTATATTTTATCCCTGAACAGACTTTCAACTGATATGCAAGATTATGGTTTAATTATTGATGGAGCAGCATTATCATTAATAATGAAGCCAAGACAAGATGGGAGCTCTGGTAACTACAGAGAGCTCTTTCTTGAAATTTGCAGGAACTGCAGTGCAGTGTTATGCTGTCGAATGGCACCTCTGCAAAAAGCACAGGTTTGTATTTCATTTCATAATTGTTTGTTAGCTGTGCACATATGTAAATATTGGAAGTTAATATTCTGTATGACTTACATAATAACTTAAAATGTTGCTATTTACTTTTGTGTCTTCTAAAAAGGAAAAAGCAAAAAAAAAAAAAAAGGAGGGGGGAAAATTTCTACTGGCAAGCAATTCAGAGAATGGTATGCTAAAACGGCACCCAGCTGTGCACCTGAATTTGGTTTGTGTACATATTGTGCAAATTTTATGGTTGGTACATGCTGATAAATAAATGTATTTAATGAACCGAACTAATCGCTTCCTTTTTAACCTAATAATCTTTGAATAGCCTACTATCTGGTGATACTACAAGAACCTGCATTATTTATTACTTTAGAGTGGTATTTTCTATTTTTAACATAAGTGGGAAGCCAAGAAAGAAGAATCCAGACAGAAAAATATGTGCATTATTGTTTTTAATACTTCTTGACTGTTGTGTACTAGTTTGTATCAAGTAACAACATATCCTTCCATTACTGAAACATCTCAATATAGCTGAAGAACTTCTAAAGGAAACAAACATTGGAATATACACTTTTTTTCCTTTCAAACTGTCATGTCTATTTCTTAGTGCTCAGGAACAGTATATGTAGGCCTTATTCATCTTAACAAATGTATTTAGGCAGCACTTTTAACTGTGTGGAAGTTTGTAGAAGTTTTTAGTTGTAGCTAACTCAGTACCAAATTTACAGAAGTGATAATTTATAATGGAGAGATTTGAAGTCAAATTTTTGGACAGTTTCTGTGTCAACAGTGTTTAGATATATACGGAGTCCTATTATCTTTCCTTAAACAGTAAGAAAAAATTTCAGCACAGATAAGAATCTTTCAGTGTTTAGTTTCAGAATTTCTTTGAAATGGTATGCTCTGTTTCTGGAACCCTTTTAATTTATTAATGCACTTACACAGCATTAAGAAATCTCAACAACATCTTGCTTTCTTCTGCTCTTCCTTCCTCCTGTCCATCTCTCTCAAAATAGTTTAGAAGTATTTGAAAAATGTTTTGTTTTTTTTTTTTTAATATTTGGAACAAATACTTTTAATATGAAGAAACGACTGTGATCTTTATGCATAGTAGTTGCATTGGGTAATACTGGTTTTTGTGTCCCTTCAGAGAATTTCTTATGTAACCGTGTTGGTCATTTTTAATTAATTGAACACTCATGCAAAATAAGCAAAGCATTACAGAGAAGAGTTTTTAACACTTGGGGTTTTTTTTCCAGATTGTAAAATTGATCAAGTTATCAAAGGAGCATCCTATCACATTAGCAATTGGTGATGGAGCAAATGATGTCAGTATGATTCTAGAAGCACATGTTGGTATAGGTAAGTGCGCTTTTTAGAATATTAGTTCAAGTGAAATGACAAAAAACACGTCTTAAAAGCAGGCGGTCTCAAAGAATCAGGTTATACATTTTATAGACAACTTTTAGTGAATTTACCCCAGGAATTTTGAGATACAGTGATGATCACTTATTAGATCAATGTCATATCATTATTATATAATTTTTCAAGTAATTGTATCTTTGAAAAAGCTCTTCAGTTAATTAAACAGCTTCATCACTTTTTTTTAAAGGAATCATTGGCAAAGAAGGTCGTCAAGCAGCGAGAAACAGTGACTATGCAATACCTAAATTTAAACATTTGAAAAAAATGTTGCTTGTTCATGGGCATTTTTATTATGTTAGGATATCTGAACTTGTGCAATACTTCTTTTATAAGGTAGGAGAATGCTTATTCTAATTACATAAATCTCAAAAACTTCCATGGTAATATCTAACTATATACAGTTTGTGCAGTCAATAGTACAAAAAGCAAGAATTCCATAAAGAGATTTTGAGTGCCAGACGCAAACCTGAAATGGGATTATTGGTTTTATCCAGACCATCAAGTGAAATAGCTTTTATATAGATATATTCTGTAAACTATGGTATGTTTAAAAGCAAAATTTGCCTTGTCTTTTGTTTTCCCGTCTTACATATTCCAGCATAGACTGTTCTACTTACTTTCTACTTACTTCTGGTTCTCTCTAGAGTGGATCAAGTTGGAAATAGTATTTGAGAACTTAGCATAATGTATTTTACATTAGTTCCTAAATTCATTAGGATAGCGTAGGTGGTGAAAGTTTGTAATGTGCGTCCCCCTGTTTAGACAGTTTTGTTTTGTCTAAATGCTGGGATCCAGTCAAAGTCCTTTCAGTAAGCAATAGAAGATCATAGGAAGGAACCTTCAGAAGATAATTCAAGGTCTTAGTGTTTGACTATATGTATCCTTAGGAGAGGATGAAGTTTGGGTCATAGCTGGAAACATCTTAAAATTACTTTGCTGGGAACCATGCTAACCAGAGTATCCCTGCTTGCTTACCACAGTTTGTGTCCTACTTTGGATTGTACCTTATTTCCCTTGCCTTAACTGAGCTGTGCTCCTGGATTGCAAAATTCATTGCCCTTGAATTTTGAAACTGTAGCCTTTAAGTTTGCTTTCAAAATATTTTAAGTATTTTTCTTAACAGTACTACTGTAAGATGGAATGTTGATGTTTAATGTATGCAGCTCTTTCTACTGATCCTGCAGTGTTTATATTATTAGTGTTATAAAACGACGATATGCATAGCTATAGCATTGTACGGCATATAAATCAGTGCTTATATTTCATTTGATGACTGTGTCACTCTGTCTTTCAGAATGTCTGCTTCATTTTTCCTCAGTTTTTATATCAGTTCTTCTGCGGGTTTTCACAACAGGTTAGTTGTTCTTTTTCCCTCACTGCCATATTTTCTTCAGCATTTTTTTTTTTAAATGGATCCTTTAACACTGTGCCTGTTCAGCTGAGAAAATTTCTAGGTTAGTTTAGACATTGTAAAAAGAGCAGCATCATTTTGGTTCATATGGTTTTCAGTGGCAATTGCAGTTGAGTTACAGAAATCAATTTTGAATTATCATAAAAGCAATGTTTATTTTCAAAGTCAAAGAACACAGAAACAAAAATTTGGAAATGTCAATGCAAAGTGAAATGTCTGTTAGGTTTCAGCTTATTGAACATGAACAGAGATAATCATGAAAGATAAGTGATTGAACTAGTTGTTCATTTTTAGCATTCAGAATGAAAATGGAAGAACTAGTTTTCTCGGGGTGTGCAGGTATAAATTGCAAACTTCAGACAAATAGCGGCATTCAATTTGTTGAAAAGGAAAAATAAACATGGAAAGATAGAGCAAAAGTGAACTGCTGCTCACCAGAAAAGTGCCGTCATTCATGAGAGGATCCAGTATTCTCCTTTCTAAATTTTTGTTTATTTGCTTTTCCCCTTTGCTCTTGTCTAATTTGTGCAGGAAAATCTACCTCTTCTTTCTTCTAAATGAGGGAGCAAAAAACAAAGGAATGAATGACTGGACTTAGACAAAGAGAGGATTAAGTTTTCAGGATTAAATTGGACAAGAGGAGGATTTAATTGGGAGAAAATAGTACTGTTGCTTTGAATTTATGGAATGTCTCAAAAGAACGCTTCAGGAGGAGTAAAAATGATAGAACTATTTTTTTGGTCTGTTTTGGTTTTCATTTCAAATGACCATTGAAAACTTTGTAGGTTTTTGTCAAACATTATTAGGATTTATATATGAAAGCATGTCTTGATGAAAATTTAGTTGTAAAATTTCCTGTTCTTTTAAGTGCTAAATATAGTTCTAAAACAAAAAAGGGGTTTTGACAACAATTTTTATGGCATAAATGATCACCAAATAGGTTTTGGGAAATAAACAACTTTTTTTAATGGGGTGATGTGGTAAGTTTGAGTGCTGGTTACAATGATGATACATACGTGGAAAAGTAGTTCAGAGGGAAGAAGAATCAAAGGCATGTTGGGGTGTTTCTTTGTACAGCGCATTGCAGTCACCCACAGCTGAAGAACCTCTGGAGTACTCCCCCTTCCTCCCTGTATGTCTCCGTGTTAGAGACATGGAGGAGATAAAAGTGGGGGTGGAGGTGCCAGAGAGGAATTTCTGCCTCAGCAAGAATCTACTGTTGTTCAGTTTGGGTAGTTTGGAGTTGGTCTTACAGTTGAAACAATAGGAGGGACCGATACATGGACCAGAGTATTAAATCAATCTTTCAGTTGACCTTTTATCCTCTAGATGAATGGGGTACAAGTGCAGAGTGGTGTCTTATATCAATTAGCAGCTGTGCAGGGATATTTGCCTCAACTGTGAAGGGATATAGTTTTTTTTTTTTTTCTAAAGAAGTTGACTCATTCATTTTAAATCAAGTGTCATGCAGTGGATCATTTTTAAAATTAAAACTAGCTGATTTAATTCTTTTCCACCTACAGACTTTATATGATACTGCGTATCTAACACTGTACAATATCAGCTTCACTTCCCTTCCTATCCTCTTGTACGGTCTACTGGAACAGCATGTCAGTGCAGACACACTCAAGAGAGAGCCTTCCCTATACAGGTAAAATTAATAATTTATGCCCCACAGTTTGGCTGTTCAGTTGTGGAATCTATCTCCATTATAATCAAAGTCCTCAGGATTTCTGTATGAGGTTGCTGTAGAACATCAGACGCTGCAACAGAAGGGTTGAAGACCAGAGGCGCAGTCTATAAACTACAATAGATACACATGTATTTTTACATGTATATTTACATACTGCAATCCACACCATTCATTTGCTATGTTAGTGAGAGCAAAAGAAATTACTGTTCTACAAATTGAAATATGATTTATTTTAGTACTCTCTATTTCCTCCAGCTGTGGGGAACAGAAGTATTTTAAAAAGAGAAAATGTACTGTTTCTTCTATATACATGTTTTATTCTGAAAGAAAAGAGGACTGAGTGGTAGAGTGTTGTATCATAGCATGTATTCTGTGTGGTGTCCAACATTGTCCTCTGTACATTGTTGACTCACTTCTGTGCATTGAAATCATGACTGGTTTAGATTCTGAGCCACTTGAAATACAGTTCTTGCTAATTAACTGCATGTGGCCATCTAAATTAGGAACAGTGCACAGTTTTCATTCTTGTAGCTGCAAAACCAGTACATTTTAGAGAGTGGTAACAGTAGATAATCAAAGGGAAAACATTTTTTGAGAGGTAGTATTAGATGCCCAAAGGTTAATCAATGCAGTGATGTGTGTTTACCTATGAAATTGAAGAGGAATACAAGATATTCTGTGGAAACCCAATGCCCCCATTTTTATTTTCTCTTCTATATTTTAAATGTTTTCAGTTTTAGAAATGGCCATTCAGAAGACCTTCTTGGGTTTTGAGAGCTAGCAGAGGTTATCTGGTCAAAACCAAAATGGTTTTGATATCTAACAGAGTCTATCACTAAGCTGTTTTGGGCAATAGTGGAGTCATTCTGGGTCAGATGAGGCTACTCTTAGCCCTATATGGTATTGCACTGTATATTGGTAATCTGTGGGGAGAAATGACTTAAACTGTCTGATGACCATATGAAAGTGCATATGGTGAAAGTATTGGTTGGTAGTAAATGTTTCTGTAATTCAGGGTTTTCATTTAACTGTGTTCTGATTTACTCTGATGTCTTTTATGATATGTGCCAAGTTGAGGGCAAGAACTAAAGTTGTAATATGTAGCTTTTCTGTAGTAAGAAAGTGCATGCTAGTGAACAGTTCCATTGTTGACTAATCCCTGTATTTTTTGCGGGAAAACATTCAAGAAATCCAATTTGACCTCAAGCTGCAACTTGACTGCAAAATCCTTGTTTCGCATGTTCCGCATAACATTAATATTTTGTTTTGTTACAATATTCTGTATAAAAGTACCCCATGGGAAATAAAGCAAAGTCTCCAGAGACCTCTAGTGTTTCCCTTTAAAATCTACAGTGGATCATCACATGCACAGCAAATACTGGAAAACAGATATCTTCTTGTCCTGGTTTCGGCTGGGATAGAGTTAATTTTCTTCCTAGTAGCAGGCACAGTGCTATGTTTTGGATTTAGTATGAGAAGAATGTTGATAACACACTGATGGTTTAGTTGTTGCTAAGTACTGCTTATGCTAGTCAAGCACTTTTCAGCTTCCCATGCTCTGCCAGGTGCACAAGAAGCTGGGAGGGGGGCACAGCCAGAATAGTTGATCCAAACTGACCAAAGGGCTATTCCATACCATATGACGTCATGCTCAGTATAGAAACTGGGGGGGGTTGGCCAGGGAGCAGCGATCGCTGCTCGGGAACTGTCTGGGTATCAGTTGGCGGGTGGTGAGCAATTGCATCGTGCATCACTTGCTTTGTATATTATTATTACTGTTATTATTATATTGTTATTATTACTACTACTATTTTACTTTATTTCAATTATTAAACTGTTCTTATCTCAACCCAGGAGTGTTTCTCACTCTTACTCCTCTGATTCTCTCCACCATTCCATTGGGGTAGGGGGAGTGAGCGAGTGGCTGCGTGGTGCTTAGTTGCTGGCTGGGGCTAAACCACGACACTTCTGTAGAAAGATTGAAAAGTAAAAGGGTGCAGCACAGCAAAATTTACCATACAGTTGGAATAAGCAGAATTACAGGTAGCAGTTAAATGGGTTTAGTAAAAATTAAATAAAAAAAATAAAGAGGAGATGTTCAGGAAAGATGCGGTTGTGAAGTGGTAGACAGTTCTCATGTGGAAATGTGGTGGCTTTGCATGCCATCTCTTAATTGTTCTTCCTTCAAAAACAATATGAGTGACATCATTTGTCTAAGCTTTTTGAACATGCTGATAATGAATGCATATATCTTGTTTTATACAGAGATGTTGCCAAGAATGCTTTGCTGCGCTGGCGTGCATTTATCTATTGGACATTCCTAGGAGTGTTTGATGCTGTGGTATTTTTCTTTGGTGCCTATTTCTTGTTTGACAACACAATTGTGACCAGCAATGGACAGGTTAGTGTTGGATTTGATCAGTCAATCAAAGGTAATTTTTTTTTAATGTCAAATGTGCTATGAACGTAGTTTTAATTGTTTTCTTCAAGATTTCCAGCACAGATGATAACTGTTTTATGAGTTACGATGAGATAGATGGATTATCTGTTTAGCAAAGTCTGAACTATGTAATAGGAATTCCATGTATCAGTAAGCAGAGGCATAGGACTAGATACAACTTAGGAGAAATATAGTTTGTAAATTCCAAGTATTCCTTCAGAATTTACATAGTAACCTTTCTGTTTTGTGCTTAACATGCGTCTGATGAATATCTGATTAACATATCAAAAGACTCCTGGTAGAGTAGTTATGAATGATCATAAAAGAGCTTAAATGTAACAAGCTTTTTAATATTTTAATTACTTTTTACATATGGCAGCTTAAAATAATCTATCTCTACTTGCTTTGCAGTCACATGAATGCAAATTTTAAGAACTTTTGCATTTTATTTATTTTACCCATTGATATTTTGGTCTATTTTATTTGTGTGCTTTTTTTCTTTTTGCTACTTGCTTCTCTTCCTATCCTCAGCTAATGACAACCAGCACTCACATGGTAAGACTATTGTGGATTTGTCATGATACCCATTTCATTTTTCACTGTTCTTTAATTAAACTGTTAAAGAGCAGTTAAGTATTTCCTATAATGATTTCAAAATATCACTTAAAGCTATAGATAAAAATGTTCTTTATTCCTTCTTTGTACGTACTTAAAATATAAAGAGCTTATGTAGAGTATAAGGTGTATTAAGGTGTATGTGGTATGGTAAAGAGCCATGAGATTTAAAAAATAAGTAGGCTTTTTGCTTCCTTGAGTTTTGTTATTTTGTTCTATGCTTTTCTGTGACCTACATTTTGTTGCTGACTGCTATAGAAAATTTATTACAGTTTCTGCCATGAAGTGCTTGAATGGCTTTGGAAAAGACCCTCAAAGTGAGAGAAAATAAACTGGGCACAGTTTTGTTGCCTATATCTAATGCACAAGTTTGCTTGAAATGCAGTATACAAATATCATTAAATACCATCTTTGTGATATCTGTCAGGGAAATGAACTTCTAGTGTGTGAGAGAACACTTGTTAGAAAGAGCTTTTCTAAGGACAGAATGAATTTCCATTAGACATAACTGTACACTGCAGCACTTCTTTTCCAGGTAGCATTATGTTCTCTGTCAGATGTTCAAAACTCTGCATCAGCTTCTATTTATAGTCCTGAAAATTAGTCTTCTCATACCTTTACACATTTTGTAAACAGTTTGTATTGCAAATATTCTGACTGGGTTCCTGTTTGAAATTTTAGTTTACTTCTGTTGCACATATTAAATCAAATTATTCTTGATAAAGCTCTAAAGCCAGACTAGTGCCTAATTTCCAAATTTTGAATACATATGTGTACAACTAGAGACCCATGTTAATATTTGATGATCAAATGTGTTTCTTGATGAGACATTCTGACTCTTGAGTGCCAGAGTGGGTTAGAAAATTCATCCTCATTCAGCATGCATGCTTGTGTGTATGTATAAAACGTACAGATTTTGAGTTGCAATTTTAGATTTAAAGGCTTGAAAATGTTAATGTTTAGGAGTAGTCAGAGATACATATGTGAGTTCTTACATATATGAATGCTAGTTGGTGTTGATGGTTATTTCCAAGTATTTAAATTATGCTCATGTCTGGAAAAAGTCAGTGAAAGATTTGAAGATTTGAAAGGTTTACTGCAACAATATGTTATTATGGAACAGGAAGAAGTAGAAAGCGGGAAAGGGGATAAAAAAGCTGAAGGTAACACTAATGCTATAAACGATATAAGATGTTTCAAGTTAGGTTCAAATTGTTAAAATGGGTGGTGAAGCAAAAATTTTGAATTATTATTTTCTTCCAGAAACGAATTAATCAATTGTTGCAAAACTAGTAAAACATGAAGAAAGTCAATGACTTTCACTTAGATTGATGCCCGTGTCAGACTAAAATTTACATACCATTAAGCTTGCTTCCAAACATAATCCCTCCAGGATGTTTCTCAGTATTTAGAAATTTGTTTGAAACTGTTTGCAAGTTGTAGAGTGATGTTACTAGAATAATGGAAAAGCATACTTTTAATCACTGAGATTTACTTAATAAATGCCTGTCTTAGTCATTTCCTGGTAAACAAAACTAAGATGCCAAAGATTTATCTCTTATTAATTGTTATTAATTTGTGATACTGCTTTGCGTATGGTGTTCCACTTTGGATATGGCATGGTTGGTGTTGTAAAAACATATAGTCAGAGACCAACTACATAAGGAAGGTAAGAAGAAAAGAAGGCACCATGGAAGTAATTGCAGATTGTAAACGTCATCTTAATTTACCCATATAATAAAATGTATTTCCTGTGTGATTTTTTTTTATTATTTTAACATTTGATGCAGTGGATTAAATATAATTGTTAAGCTGGGTTCAGAGATGGGTAGGAGAAACTAAGATAAAAGGAATAACAGAATAGGAAATACAAAACAGCAGGAGGAGAGAGAAGTGAGTGGAATGATGAATTGGAACATGGAAAAACAGTCGCAGAAGGAGGAGGGCAAGCCTTGGACAGGCTGTGAGCAGAGCATGGAAAAATATTTATTAATAAACTAGGTGTTAACAAACAGACTTACAAAAGAATGATTCACATCCTGAAGACATCAGTAGCATCTTGAGATAGTCAATGCTTAATATACATTGTGAGTTTTTGTAACTCGCACCATCCTGTATTGCTCTGCTTACCCCTCTCTGGGCCAAATTAGCAGCCTCGTGGAGTCTGCTGTCCCTAGGCTATGACCTCGTTTTCTGAGCCAAAAAGATGGGTAGGTGAAGGGTTTGGCTGCAGCCCAATGCTTTCTATCTAGCCTGACAGAGACAGGGGAAGGTTGTTTCAACTTTTTTTTATTTAATCTAGCAGCTTTTATTGGAAATATGGACACACCTGTTTAGTATGCAGAAACTTACCAGACTGACACTAGGCTTTCTGAGAGATGCCAGATAGGACATGACAGTATTGTCAAATTTAACTGCAAGAAGAAAGTCAGTAAACAGCATAATTTGAAGTTCCTGAACCAGATTCCTGTCTACTATTAACTGCACTGATTTTTTTTTTTAAGGCACACAAAATATTGTAGCAATGGCATGACCCTATAAAATTGTTATATTCCATATCAAAGTAAAAAGTCAAAATGGTGAAGGTTTTCTGCACTTCATCTTGTGTTCTGTGCACTTGGTCACATGTTGAGTAATTTTAAAATAATGAAATGGTTACTCAGAATAATGACTCTTTGAACCAGTCATTTGTTTATTTTTTAAATGGTTTTCCCTTTCCAGTTGATCAGATTATCTCAGTCTAGTTTCCTACAGATTTCTGTCTCGTGGCTGGCTGTGGTCTCCATTCAGAGTTTTTCCTCTGGCAGCACATTTGTGTGATCACTTGCGCATGTGGATCCCTTGTCATCTAATATTGGGAGAGCTCACATGGAAGAATGTAGATGGGAAGGGACCCTGGAGGTCATCCAGTTCAACTCCCTGCTTTTTGCAGTTGCTCAAGGCTTTGTCTCGTCTTTTTCAAGGTTTGAAATCCCTCAGGATGGACATTCCATAACCTTCCTGGGCAACCTGTTCCAACATTTTTCTGCCTTCATGAGGAAAAGATTTCTCCTAATACCTAAGCAGAATTTTTCTTGTTGCTGAAGAGAGGTCTGTTCCAGTTCTTCATCTTTGTAATTGTTCTTCAAATATTTGTGGGCAGCTACTAGGTTGTTCCTTAACCTCCCCTCCACCAGACTAAATAAGTCCTTCAACTTCTCGCAGGAGAGCTGTAGACTGCTAACCACCTTGGTTGCCTGCCAGTTGATCCTTTCCAATTTTTCTCACATCCCTCCTGAACTGAGGGGCCCAAAACTGGGCACAGTGTTCCAGGTTCAACCTCACTATAGCTGAGTAGATGGGAGTAATAACCTTTCTTCAGTGGCCATGTTCCTCCCAATACAGCTCAGTTTGCAGTTTCCCTTATGTATAGAAAGCACACACTATAGGCCTGTATTCCACCTGGAGTCCACTGCAAACCCACTGCAACTTCCTTTCCAGCAGGGCCATTGCTCAGCCAGTCAGTTCCAGTATATGGCGTTACTCCTCCATAGGTGTAAAACTTTGCACTTCTCCTTGTTTAATTTCATAAGACACCTGTTTTCTCAAATCAATGGAGGTCCCTCTGGATTGAAACTCTGCCATTCATTGTGTCAGCTATTCTCTATTTTTGTGTCACCTGGCAATTTGCTCATGGTGCTCTCTGTGTCATCATCCAGGCCATTGACAGAGATATTCAACAATATCAGCCCCAGTATCAGTCCCTGGTGTAGTTCACTGATTGCCAGCCACCAACCAAGCATCAAGGATATTGATCACTAAACTTTGGAGTCCAGTGGTTCAGCCAGTTTTCAACTCAAGTAGTAGTCCATTTACCCACCCTCTGCTTCCTTATCTTCCAAACGAGAATGCTGTCCGAGTCAAGTGTCAAATGCCTTGCTAAATTCAAAATAGATTGCATCCACTGCTCTCCCTCCTTAACAACTCCTTAACCTGTTGCTCCCATACAGTTGGCTGTTCCTTTCCTTCCCAAGTTTTGCTGTTAAATGCAAGGAGCAGGTTTTGCTTGTGAAGACTAATACCCAGAGTATTGAATACTTCAGCATTTTCTTTAACATCTTCCACTAGATTGTCTTACCACTCTATCAGTGGACTTATGTTTTCCCTTTGAAACAAGGATACCTGTAAATATCCTTTTTGTCACCCTCAACACCCCTGGCTAATCTTAGTTCGAGCTGGGCTTTGTCTGTGTGATTTTGTTCCTCTGTACCCAAGCAACGCTTTTATGCTACTGTTTGCTGCCTACCCATATTGTCACCTCTTGTGTGCTCCCATTTTGCTTTTTTGTTCATTGAGAAAAATCCTGCTTGGCCAACTGGGTCTTCTGCTGACATTTCATGTCTTCCTGCAGAAGAGAGTTCATTGAGATGTCAGCAGTTTCGGCTTTCAAAATTGTTCATCTCCCTTGGGCACCCTTCTCTTTCATGGGTGCAATGCCCTGAATAAAAACAAGTCTCTTCTCCTAAAATAGTGTCCTAACTCTGTTGCTTACTTTTCCAACATTTCTCTGGATCCTAAACTTAGTCATCTCACAGCTGCTGCAGTCCAAGCAATCCTCCGTGTCCATGTTCACCACCAGTTCTTCCCTCCACCAGCATTAATGATTATTTCTGCCCACTTGAAAAGCTAAAGTGTTTTTACTTCATGATGCATATGAGGAGAAAATCAACCACAATTCAAAGTGTTTTATCTTAAAATGTATGTAGAACATTTATGTATTTACATGGCTTTGATGGTCATCACATCCTTTCTTGTACTGTTATTCATCTGCATAACATGCTGTTGAACCCCCAAGAAATTGTGGGACAGCAGAGAAGGGAGATCAGAGAAAAGATAATATCCAAGAAGATTGATTAAATGACTGCAGTTCGTTTGTAAATCTCAGTGATTTGTCAACTGTGCTACACTTCATTTTTATTAAGAAACATACCTGTGAACTTTATGTTGAGTGCATTGATTGTGTTTTTTTCCTGTCAGTATGAAATCTGAGGTGTGTACACACAAGGGCAAGAAACAAAAACAATTTGCACTGGATAGATCACCTAAGAATTCAGTGTTGTTGCTTAAGTGTCAGTTTCTGATGCAAAGCAATACATAGCTTTAAGAAGTTTATTCTGGACAGTTCGTAGTGGACAATATTACCTATAACTGCTTTGGACCATTTTTTATAGATGTTTGGAAACTGGACCTTTGGAACACTGGTGTTTACTGTGCTTGTATTCACGGTTACATTGAAGGTAAGGTATGCTGTATTTTATCCATTGAAACTTTCTTAGAGCTTGTTTTCTAATTGCTGCTTACTTATATCCATTTTTCTCTATGACCATATATTGTTGTATTAGTTTGAATAAAGATTTAAATTAGTTTAAATATCTATGTGTTCTTAACTGTGCTCAAAATTGAAAAATGTTTTTTAGCTAATTCTGTGTAGAATCCTTCCCTTGTTTCAAAGGGTGTAATTTTATTTCATCTGCTGCTGAGTATTCTGTTGCTGCTAGATAGTAATAACATCATATAATCTCCTGGGTTTTTTTCAGCTTGCACTAGATACACACTATTGGACGTGGATAAATCACTTCATGATCTGGGGATCACTGGTATTCTACATTATCTTTTCTCTGCTCTGGGGAGGAATTATTTGGTATGAACCCTAATATAAATTGCATTGCAAATGTTATTTCAGAAACAGTTGTTAGAAAGTTGTTATGTATTTCACTTTTTTTGTCCCAAATAGAATTAAATTTAACTTTTGTGTATTGCTGAACTCCAATAGCAGTCACGTTTTAAACACATCAGTAATGGTAATTACAGAATGCTCAGCTCTTCTTTCGCTGAATGGCTGCTAAAATATTCTTAGAGAAGACTATGAAGAGAAGAATATCAGACCTCAGAGTGCCACTGGGGCTATCTCAGTAGTATCAGTCAAAAGCAGTCCAAGGGTTGGTTCAAGTAGCTGAGGCTGTCTGTCTGAAGCAAAACGTCACAGAGTAGGGTCACGTCTATGCAGCTTGGGGCTAATCACCCATCCACTCGGCTTGTCTTGGAGGGAACTAGCTGTAGCAGTCTAAACTGGGGTGAGGGAGTGGAAATAACATTGAAGTAGTGTGGATGACCAGGAGTCCTGTGTTTGAGCTCATTATTTGTCCCCTTATTTAGCAAAGTAGATTTACTGTAGATGTCTGAGCACCTACTTGTTCTACTGTTGGCAAGAAGCTTTTGAAGAATTAGTATAACTCTTGTGCATAGCTGAATGAAAATAGTGGTTTTTTTTTTTTTCTTTCCCTGTTAAAAAATTCTGTTTACTTGAAACTGAATTTTTTGGGAAGGAGACCAAGTTGAAACAGGTTCAAGTTTTCACTATGCCTGATTGCCATCAGGAACTTAATTTGCATTTCTCACCTGTAGAGTGCCCAGTTACAAGGTTGCCTTTTCTAACCTCTTCTGCTGGAACTGTTCTACTTTGTATACATAAGTAAACATTTTGAGAGAAAGCAGAGCCAAACTGTTGCATGATGATTAAGGTGCCATTTAATTTGGAGTAAGGATTTGTATTTCAATGTGTCCTTTGCAAACGAGTAACCACCTGTCAACTCCTTGGATATTCAGTAGCCTCTTCCTTTTTTCAGTAAGATCAGATCTCAGTTTCTTCAGCATCAGAATGAAAACAGTTTGCAGAAGTGACATTTGCCCTGCTAATGTTTTCCAGCCAGCCTTGCTGTGTATTAGAGATGTGACTATTCACATGCAGCAATGTATTAACTTGATTATCTTTTTAGATTGCAAAGACTTCTATCAAATTTTGGAAACTAGCAGGAAACTGCCCTATTGGTAGGAGGGCTTTACACTGCAGTGTTGCTACAAACTGTCCATTGATCTTTGCTCTCAGGAAATGTGGCCTCTGGTTCCCATTACCGTACAGTGATGGCATTTTAATGACCAGACAACTGCTATGGAGATACAGGAAAACATGGAAGTGAAGGCAGTGAAAGTGGGGGTAGATAAAAATGTGGTGACTAGGTTAGGGAGCATAACATGAAACCATCAGAGCAGCTTAGGGGAGCTTGAGAGGTATGAAGAAAGGTGTGCTCAATGAGCCTTACTTTGAGGATACATACAAATGAATGTGCGATGGGAAAGAGGAGGAAAATAATAGGTGGGACACTGAGCAGAAAGGTGGAAAATATCTGGAGCAAGATAAGGAGTAGGTGGAAGAGCGTAAGTAGGATAAGAATGTAACTTAGTTTATCTTTGCAAGGGAGAGGCAGCTTGGGTGGGAGGATAGCATGGTGTTTCCTACAGCATGGAAGACAGAAGTAAGGCATTTCTCTCTAGTCAGTGAACGTTTAGATCTCCTTTTGAGAAAACTGGGATGGATGAACTCCCACAAATGGGGGAGCTGAACATGCAATATTTCATCAGTGTCATAATTTTTATATTTAACATTGCCATCTTTCTTTTGCATACTGAAGTGTAATGTCTATTTAATCTTTTTCCTACTAGGCCTTTTCTCAATTATCAGAGGATGTATTATGTGTTCATGCAAATGCTGTCTAGTGGTCCTGCGTGGCTGGGTATAATTCTGCTCATAACTGTCAGCCTTCTTCCAGATGTTCTCAAGAAGGTCTTATGCAGACAGTTGTGGCCTACAGCAACAGAAAGAATCCAGGTAACAATATTTTTCATTGTGGAATTAGTCTTTTGTATCACAAGTCTCTTTAATAATTAGACCTCTTTCAAGCTTAGAGACAAGATTAGAACAGAGGTTCCTCATCTGTGGTGTATATCGCTGGGCAGTATGGTGAAAGAAGCTCCCTGGGGCAACCCCTGTGCCTCTGTACCAGCAACCATGGGGAAATCAGCTGATGAGGGTAGTGGGAGACAGGTGTATGGCTCAACATGATTCCTGACTTGAGGAGATAAGAAGGGTAAGGGGATTGGGATCTTGGTGAGGGTAGGTAGGAGGCACTTACAGCGGCCTGGACAGCCGTTGTTCCTGCTGTTGTGGAGTATTCAGAGGCACTGCCCACACCTCTGAATTGAAGTAATTATCTTTCATACCAAGTCATTCTACTGCATAAATGAAACTCTAAAGTGGACATTTTAGCATTTACCATGCAAGCTGAGCATAGTTATCTGAAATGGAAAACCAGCTGAAATAAGTTAAACTCAAAATAAAACCAGTAGGAAGGGAGCATGTGATTTTATTGAAATCCCCTTTAAAGCAGGGATTTGCACAAGCAGTTGCAGTCCTATACCACGGGACTCTACAACTGCATGTGTGTTTTATATTGAATAAATCTAGAATTTAGACACTTAAAATAAACTTGATGAATATATAGTATGTTGGTAAGGAATATGTAGTAAATTCATGCCAACATTTATATTGCATGATCTGTGCAATACAATACTTCCTTAGCAGACTATTTTGTACTGTCGCTGTCTGTTACAAGAAGACATGTATTAAAACTTACTCATATTCTAATAATAACTTTTTCCTCTTTTATATTTCAACTCACATTTTGCCTGTTTTCATACGTTATCTCTATGTAAATGTGCCTTGCTGTGCCAATGGGAAGACTATGTTAAAATCTATTGGCACCTCTCTTGTGATAAGCCCAACAGGATAAACTATTGTGTAGATAAAGACTTACTCTGATGAGGCTGAAAGGGAAGTCAGGTTCTGTGGGACACATGGTACTATTCTAGGGCCAAAAAACCAACCGCAGCTGAAAATTTTACATGTATTTTTGACCCCAAAAAACTTACACATATTATACATGTTAGAAGGTGAAGGACAGTAGGGATGTTAAACCTGAAACTTAATGTTATTGTGCTTGCCTTTTTCAGCCCATCAACTGCCACTGTTAGGTTAAAATAATGAGTTACCAGTGACTGTGCGTGTAGCAGTTAGTTAGTGTTTTGATGTTTATTTGAGAAGATACTTTGCATTAAGAGGAAAGGAATAAAGGAACTTTACTTCCCAGGAAAGTAAAATTTCCCTTTTGGCAAAGGTAAAAAAATTCTTCTCTCATATCTGCAAAGTAAAACCCCTTGCCATTGTTTTGTATTTGATGTACAGTTGTGAAAATGGCACACTTCAGGAGGACCAGAAAGGATAAAGAATAGCAGAAAAGCATTCCCAGGCAGATCAGCATTTAGCATCTTTCTATTTCAAGGTGTTTAATAGATGTCTCTTTGCCATATATGCTACTTGTGGAAGAAATTGATATCAATATAGGTTCTACGTGCTTAATTTAAAAGTCTAAAGAGAGAATGTGGATGGGTTAATGCAGAGAAACAAGCTAGCAAACAAAAGCCCCAAACAAAGGTATTACTGCATTTCTTACAGACATTGTATGTTAGTGCTGGAAAATTAATCAATTGTAAAGCTGACTTGGGGCTTAACACTGGCAATACTCTTTTTTTTTAATATTTAGCAGAAAATCTTTGACTTTTAACCAGATATATCCCTTGTGTTTCTTCTTCCCTCTCTCTGTTTCTTCCTGTCTTCCAATCCACTTTGTCTAAATAACTGCTACCTTGCTTTAAACATAAATGATGTGCACGGTTACTTCCTACAATCTTCTGGGGAAATCAGACTAAACATCAGTGCCTTTCTGTTGAGCAGTCCACCATCTTTATGCTTTCTCAGACTTCAAGCAGTCTAAGTTTCTAATGGAACAAAAGGTGACTTTTTTCTGCCTTTCTGCATGCTTGGCCATTTCATTCAAAGGACAGTAAAAAGTTTATCATCAGAAGTTATTTACCGTACTCATTATCTCCATTTCTGATTCACATAAACTATATTTTGAAGAAAAATACTTGTTAGTATAGTTTTTTCCTTCTTCTGTTTGTTTATCTCAAAGATTCTGTGAATTGTTGTCACAATCTGTCACTATCAATATCACTTTTGTCACCGTTGTTACTGAATTTTACATAATGTTTCTGCCTCGATATCTTAGATCCTCATTTTAATCATTGGTCTATCTGTAGGTGAATGCATGTCATGCTTGCATTGTACCTGAGTAAGTGGAATAGTTGCCACACAAGTGATAATTCTGATTATGCTGATGTTACAAGTGTAATATAGTAAATGTGGTACTGGAAGCCATTTAAGCAATCTTTGGAATACATTAAGATATCTGCTCTGCTGTGATAGAAGAAAATCCAGCTTTTTTTTATTAATAAGTTATTTCCAGCATGCATGTTGAAACTGAGCTTTCTTTATACTCCATTTTATGAAATTCTGTGCTCTTCCTAGAAAGAAAACAGTTCAAGATCCAGAAGCATATGCCATTTAATTTAAAAGTGGAAGAAATGCTAGTAAATCTTGGCTTCCCTGCAGTCTGCAAGAAAACTCCTTTTGACTTAATACTAGAAACTGTTGGTTTCCATTGCAGATTTTGTATCTTTATTTCTTAACTGGTTAAGATAAAAAATACATTTCCTCTTTCTTTCCCCTTTCAAAAATGTACAGTCAATAAAAAATGACTGCAATTATGTAAGCCACAGGGAAAATACACAAAGTTTTTTTCACTATTGAAAATTCTGGCTAAAATTGGCTTTTAAGTGCCTTAGGATTGGTTTGAACTGAGCTTTTAACAAATTATTTTTAAACTTAACTGCATTCCTATAAGCTATATTGCTTTCTTTATAATAAAAGGGCTTCTGGAACAGTTGAAAAGATTTAACATAGGACTAGCAGCCACCTCCCAGGTGGCTAAATTAGTTCTCCGTAAGCAATAAGATCGCATGAAGCCTTTGAAGCAATTCTTCTCCTTCTAAATTTTGCAATTATTTAAGTCGCTCCCATGTGTGGTGGGTGGTTGTTTACCATCATTATAATTCAGAGGTTTTTAAACATTCCAGATTTAGTTCTGGGTTTTTTTGAGAGTGCTTTTCAGTGAGAGAGAGATATATACACACACACGCGTGTGCGTATGTGTGCATACACATACATATATGTACATACAAGTATATGTATATATATGCGCGTGTATATTTATGTATCTGTTACACACATGCGTGAACTGTTGTCTTTCTTGGGCTAAAACAATTCTGCAAAAGCTTTGGAGGAATCTGTTGTCTTTTGGTAATTTCGGTCAAAATCTGCTCATGTCTTATAAATGTCCAAGTCTCTTTGGCTCAATGAAACAAGCTGAATTTTGTGCTTTAACTGGAAATTGTGCAGCTGTGAGGTTTCTTTTAGCCTTTACTTCTAAAAAGCAAAAGGGTATTTTTTTTTTTTAATATATCCAGTCTACACGAACCGATTATTTCCTTTTTCTTTATTCTTCTTTCATTAATAGCAGAAGCTCTGTTAAGGAAAATATAAATTCACTTTAAATTGTCCTCTTTTCATTTTTATAATTGTCTCTTCAAATGGCAGTGTTTCAGCAATCCCAAATATTTTGTAGCTGAAATGCTAGGTGTTTTGATTCTGAGCTGTAAATAACTTCTGTGCTTTCATCCCTTTTTAAGATATATTTTTCTTTTTCTCTTCACTTCTGACTGATGGTTTTTTACTTCACTTCCACTTCAGTCACAAGATTGGCCCATCAGCCTCATTATGAGATCTCTACCCTTTGCTGCACTTGGGGAAACCCAACGTGGTACTTTTGCCTGGGGAAGCCTCTCGGGGGATGATGATGATTCTGCTGTTCCTCAATGGGCTTAGCTGCTGTTGAACAACTGCTTAGTGCTCTTAGAAAAATAGTCACCAGCACACTCGCCTTTGTCATGTGGTGGGCTCCTCTTCTGTGGAAAACAAAGAAAAGGAGCTGGCTGTTGCAATATTTGAATCCCATGGAAAAAGTTACCTTGGTCACTCCCCTGCCCTCTCTCCCTATGGCATAATGACTAAGCTGTAAGTCAGCCTTCATTAGCACTGGCCCCATCACCTCCATTTGTAGCGCTCCCTTCAGTGTACCAGTTGTTCTGGGGAGTAGTGAAGCGGGACATCCGCTCCTTAATATGGAATCGATCTGGCCTCATCGTATCACGGGGACCTCTCGCATTCAGTACAGGTTATTATCAGAAGGGCAGGACACACAGCCCACAGTACTTAGTCATGATACAGTTTAAGTGCTTTTGAGAGTAATTAAGTATTTTTAACAGAGTTTGAAATGGAATTTAAAACACCCTCAGAGTGGCTCAAAGGATTAACCTCAGGATCATGAAATAGAAACCTTGTTTTATACTGGATAACCTTTCCTTTTTAAATCTATCAGAAAATCTGTCACTTTTACAGGACTTTGCCATAATAGTTACGTTTGTACCAAACGGTACAATTCATTCACATTTCCCTCTTGTATTCAGCAAGTCTCACTGTTTTTCCTCATCCTTGCAGAAGAGTATGAAACATAAAACAGCCCTAAATGCACTGGCGAACAGCGATGGGCCACTTCTTGAAGGAAATCTTTCAGCTTCCGAGCCATAATTAGATCAAAGCTAGGTAACAGTACTGTACGTGTTGCCAATTTGGATTAATTTCTATTGGTGAACTGTGCTATTTACAAACCAACTGTTTCCTCCAGAGTTTTTGATGTACTGTATCAATATTGATACAAAATCATTATGTTTTACTTGGAGAGCCTAGTTTTTGCAAGAGATGTTCCATGCCACAGGTAAGATCTTTTTGTCTCAGACACTTACTCGTGCAAGGCAAAACAATGAATCAATATACCCACGTTAAAGCCCTATAAATACATTGTGTTCTGTATAGGTGTTGTGTGACATTTCTTCTATAAGAACTGCAGTTGTTATTGCAGAGTGTGCTCACATTACACCATGGTGTTGAATACGTAAAGTCAGAAGTAATTCTTGCACGTTAGCAGTTTATCCATCATCTCTCGTGCTCTTGAATACATATATAGACCAAATGCAGATGGTAAAACAGGAAGATAATCACGCAAAAGGAAGCTAGTTACTTGTGAATATGACCTTGGATCAGGAGACTGGGGCTGTATATTTGACAGTATTTACCATAGCAATGTGTTCTGTATAGACCCGTGCATCACTGCCTCAGATCGAGAGAAGTGTGGTAGTCTTGCCAAATACCTGAGACAGCAGCATGAGTGGTGAGCTCCTAAATCCTCAAAACATTAGGGCAGCCGAATGAAGTTCTCTGCTTTACATCATCTCCTTGCCATACCACTAACATGTATAAACAAGAAGGTACACTTTTTACTCAGATACATTCTCACCTGGATGCCATTGTCTGCTCCAGTCCCTTCATGCTCTCCTGACCCCCAAAGCAGCACGAGGAACTAAGTGAAGGTGCAGAGTACCAGTATGTGAAGAGGGCAAATGCAATGTCATGTGCTGGTGTGGGCTGTAGGGCTTAAAGGTAGTTGAGGGGTGCTTTTGATTTACTTCCAATGACTGCTAGACAAGTAGTAGTAGAAAACCCCAGCTTTCTTGAGTAGGTTCAGGCATGGCAGATTGAAAGCACTTGCCTCGGAGCTATGTGTGGAAAAAAATTATTTTATTTTTAGAAATATGTACAGTAACTAAAATACTTCACTTTCTAGCTGGAAGAATAGGAGAAATAGTTACCATACAGTGTTTGACTACTCCCTTCAACATTTCCAAACCAAAGTGTATTAATCTGTTATCTGATTATCTATGTTTTCCTGTATTAATGTTGGTATTTGGTCTATATGTGTGTTTAAAAGAATCCAGGCCTCACTGTTAGTGAGCAGTTTGGTATAGTTTGCTGACTTTTCCAAGAGTAACTGTTGTAAGAGAGCTTTCTGATTGCTTTTGGTTATGCAAGAGTAGTGTTTCAAGCTTGTGATTGGCATTAAAAGTGTAATACTAAATCTTAGTCAAACTTCTATAAGCTCCATCATTAATATTTATTTTGTGATTTCATCCCTTTTGCTACTCTGTTTATGTTAACAGAGAAGGAGGAAGGGGATGATTAAGAATAAAGGATTAACTGGTTCATGTAGTATTCATGGAGAGGGTAATTTATAACATTGATTTGAATCATGCTTATAATAAATTTATATCTTAAGTACTGGCACATAACCTCCATACCTGGAAATTATATGTGCATTTAGCAAGAAGAATGAGATAAACTCATTGGGGAAAGTGCTGTGCTAATTTTCTTTTAGTTTGTGCACGTCTTCCAGGTTCTTGTCATGCCACTGTGGTGTTACGGTAGTCCTGAGTATTTCCTGAGTGGAAGTGCTGATACTGCCAGTGTGGAGTGATTATGTAGTACAGATAAATTTTAATGAACAATTAGACCAAGATAGTATAAATTATCTGTATAGGTGCTACATGTAACCTAAGCAAGTCCAAAATCAGGTACTGCTTAAGTACAAAGCAAGTGAATTAAACCTCTGGAACTTTCATCTATTAGCACAAACCATCTGTAAAGAATTCCCTCTCTTTGGAAGTACAGGGCAAAGTACTTGAATCTATTCTGTCTTAAAATTCCCCATAGAATATCCTGACTAAAAAAGTTCAGAGATAAAAAGATGTATCAGGAGAGATTGCAAAATGAAATATAAACCTGATTTAAAACAATTCAACTTGAAAGCAGTCCTCTGTGTCCCCATCTGTTCTCTGAAGAGCCTATTATCAGATTTAGAGATTATATGTAAAATTATGCCTCGTTCTGTAGGTCTTAATGTAAAACTAATCATGTGGAAGTGGTTGATCACTCAAGAACATGAGGGGTTATACCTTTACATGAAACAAATAGCCAGAGTGGTGATCTAGTGAAAGGCATTATTATCCGAAGGGCACAATGGCCCTATGAAAGAACACAATAGTAGACTTTTAGCTCCAAAATCATGTATTTACTGTGTATTTGGTGTTTTTTTCCTTTTAACAGAATGCTTCGAGGCACTGTCGGGAGCACATCTCAGAATTCACACCTCTTGCCTGTCTGAAAAGCCCAAGATACAGGAGCAGTGACTGCAGCAATTCCCCAGCAAGAAGGTCTAATTCTCATTCTAAAAAAATGATGTTTACGCACTGGAGAGGTGTTGATTATTCAGTACTTCCATCTGTCTTTGGCTATTCAAATAAGTATTGCCGTTCCAGTGCAGGCTACTGCTACAGTGGGTCAGGTTTGGAAACGTCTGTATGACAGAACACCAAGTCAAGCCTTTAAAAACTGTATTTTTGTTTATTTCTTTTTTCAGGAAACAAACATGTCACAGAAATATATTAAACTGTACGTGGCTTTTGCTGTCTGAGGTAATGTTCAGACAAACAGGATCAAGAGCTAGAAGTATGAACCCTTCCAGGCCAATAGGCCTCTTTTTATGTTTTGAACTACTGGAGCAATGAACAATCTTCACAGTCTGGTACTGTGAGACGGGTAGCACTAAAAACTCTCTTCATCCTGTGTCAAGACTTTTGTGCATTTACTGCTTCTGTCATCTTTAGTCATTTTCTTTGTTACTTGAAGTATATTGTTTCAGTCAGTGACCTAAATTTTGAGATCAACAGTTTTACTTTTCAGCCAGAAGCAATGACCTCAGTTATCTCCAATGAAAGTCTTCTACAGAGTATTTAACAAGTGCTGTTTCTCATTTTCCTGTGTCCTTTTTCTTTCTTTGCTCTTTCTGTAGAACAAACTGGTGTTTCCTCTGTGCAAATCTGCTTTCAAGAAACACTCTCTAATGTTCACTTCCTTGTAAGTGGCCAAATCAGGGCTATGTCTGGTTTTCAGTTAGTTTTCTCCTGTAGACAGATAGGCAAAACAATCCTTTGGTAGAGTATGTACACACTATATGGAGTCAAGTTGGCTGTTAAATAGGTAAATATAATTGATGTTGAAATCTACTCAGAAACAGAATGTAAGCATTTTGCCTAAAAGGTCTTTGGGAATTTGTCAAAGATGCAGATTACCTGGTGTTCCCACTTCCTGTCCCTGTGATTGTAAAATATGCATAGCAGAAAGTATTATATATATTAAGCTTTTTTTGACACATTTTTTTTTTTCCTTAAAAGAAGAAAGGCTTTTTTTCCAAATAAGCATCTTTTACTATCTGGATTCATCGTCTTCATTTTGATTTTTTTTTTTGTGTGTGTGTATGGTTAAATACTGGTTAATCAGCTTGGTAGATGTATTACAAAGCACACAACTGTTAACTTTTGCAAGCAAACCACAAGGTGGCACACGGCTGTTTACTAACAGTTGAACCGTAGTTGCGGTATAGAAACTAGTTTGACTGCAAGGATTCTGTTTTAAATTCCTTTAAGAATGACAGCCAACTTGCACTTCTGTTTTCTCTGCTACATTTATGTTACCTTGCACTAATTCAGCTATTAGCTGTGTCCTTGTCTTGTTTCTTTAGTCCAGTGTTTTATTTTGGGGTGCAAAAATATCTGAAGGAGTAACCTGACTTCAGTCCATTTCAGCCTGGTAGTTAGAACTGGTTAATAACCATAGTCATTAAATACCTCTGGGAGGACATTAGCTAAAAATTTATTTCAATGTGAAAACAAAATATTTGCAATCAGAGCTGCAGCCTTTATTAGAAGACTTGGCCAAGACATTGTTAGTTGACTTTCAGATGGACTAAGGTGGCAGAGAAAAATTTTTTCCCTTTTTGTGTTTTTAAAAAAAAAAAAAAAAAAAAAAACAACACAGAGGCAAAAGAGTTTACTTACAAATTTACTCTTTAATAAAAGAAAAATCAACTTACTAGGAAATGTTCCTCACACTATTCTGAATTACTTTCACATTAAACAAACAGTGAAATATTATTAAAAGGCCCTGGGACAAGCAGAGATTGTAAAGCGACTTGTGAAATTTTCAGTATACCAAAGATAAGAGAATTTTAAAAAGTCTAGTGGTGAGCACCACAGATGAAGATATTTTTACCATTTAGCATGTAGCACTTTTAATTTTCAAAAAATGTCCTCATAGTGTAACATTTTGAAATACATACGTGTGTGGGTGTGTGTACATATACTTGTTGTCACAGACTTGAATGTTGGTCAGTTATAACCGTCCCCTACATAAAACACTGGTGTATATATTTTTAAGAAGTTAATATGGGTATAGATTTTATACCAGTAGCAGTGACAAATTTCTTGTGTGTAGTTAACAAATTATTTGTAACGTATTTTTTAGAAATCTTAAAATTGCCTTTGCACTGAAATATTTTTCATACTGTAGCTATTTATAAATCTGTTTTACGCATACATTTGTTAACACACCATTTCTATTTTTTTTTAAGTATATGTTTTGAAGGCTTTTTTTTATACCTATGAGTTTTGGCCACTTAAATTTAGCTTAGAGGGGAGTTGTGGCTGAATGTTAAAATTCTAATGAATGTCAAATTAGAAATACAGGTCTATTGCTCTGTCAGTCTCACCTAAACTATTGATGTTTTGTTGGTATTTGTGATAGTGGTGATTAGAGCACTGTACTTTCAGTGCTTATACTATTACTGCTAGCTTTTTTACTCTATAAAGCCTCCTGCTTTTTTTACTTTTCTGAGTTCCATCTTTTAGCCTTAAATAAGGAGATTTTTGCTTGATGTTTTTGAAAATGCTGCATTCCTGTTCTGCCTACTAACAAAGCAGTTCATTGCGAACTTCATGTTGCCCAGCACTTAGAAATTCCTGACAATGTGATTCAGGCTGAAAGACCTATATAAGTGCTTGGGAAATTTTAATTAAACATGTCATTTTTTTGGAGGAGAAAGAATGCTTGAATGTAAGTGGAAGTTTCTGCTTTGATTTAGCAATACTTTTACCTGTAAGAGTTGGTACTGTTTGTTTGTTAAAATAGACTGTTCAATGGAAAAAACATATAACATCAACCAACTCGGTTTCACTTGATGTGCTTTTGCTTCAGTCCCTGTCACTATTGCCACGCAAACCTAGTCCACTGCAGCAGGTGTTACCTTGGAGTTTCATCGCAAATGGATCAGACAATACAAAGACGAAAAAGTAGAAGTTAGACCAAAATGAATTAGAATGTTTTATTATGGATGGGACACTGAAGAGAGACAGATATTTATGTATTTTAAAAAAAAAAAAGCATTAACAGGGAAAAGTATAAAAATCTATATAACTTCCTAACTTGCCTTGTTTAAATTGTTGCAGCTTTAACAGCATAGTGTCTCCATAACTGCTTCTATAACTGTCTTGAAACTGGTAAGCGCTAACCAAATGTATGTGAAGACTTCAAAAGTATTTCAAGCTTTTCGGCCACTGAAGTTCATATATTCCTGCAGTGGCTTGTGGCAAAAGATCTTTTTTGTTTTACCATGTACAATAATTGTTTGTTCAGCCACTTAATGTAAAAGCTTACAGTTTACTTTCTTGCTTGCATTAGCCTGTTTGTCTTGACCCAACTGGCTTGCAAATACAAAAGGAAAAAAACAGCTTAATTGAGCAACTGCACTACTTTTCTTTTGGAAGCCAGTGGGATCAATGTGCTCATGCTACTGTCTCTGTTAAAAAAGCTTTAATGGAAATTTGTGAAAGTATTATGAAAGTGAAAAAGTACGTGATTCTACTTTGCAGAATAACCTAAATATCAGTTTATATAGCTTTAATTTTTTACCTTACAAAAATTCACAGAAGTTTAATCTGCGTTGTCTCTAACATAAATTCTGTGCTGTGTACACATTGCATTTTAAATGTCCTTTCATGATCTAATGTAAAGTAGAATCTGCGAAAGTTGCTGTATGGGGGCTGGGGGGTAGTTATCTGTGCATTAAACATTAAAGATGTCTGTAGTCATCAGCACCAAATACTGACACTTATTTTTAATTGTACAATTATAGGTGCATTTATTTGGAAATAAATCAGCCTTCAAATCTAATGTTTAGATTATCCTATACCAGTTCATTTATTTGATTTGAAGAGTCAGTGTGTGAATACATTACTGTAAAGTTTCTTTTCAGTGCTATTTTTAACTTTTATTTCTGTAGATAACCAAATAGAACTTGTTTATATTCAGTCACATTTTGGATCCTTATGTAGAATATATAAGCAGGAGACATGAATCTGCTTGCAATAAAAATATAAACATTCAAGACTGGTTTAAGTTTGCTCACGAGTAATTAAAATAATTCCGGTGTGAATATGAGATGGATTCATATTAGTCTGTAATAAAATGTAAGTAGATAACAGAAAATGGAATGAGTGTTCGATTCTGTTATTCAATATGTTTGTAGTCACATTTATTTTCAGAGAGTAGATGTAGCCAGCTAAAAAAGCAAGCTAACAGAAAGGCAAATTTGGAGAAAGCTAGAACACGAGCGGTGTGCGGGGTTTGTTGCAAAGTTAATAGAAATTGGTACCAGTCTGGGAGAGCTTTGTTCCTCCTGCACAGGCTGGCTAGGTGCTGAAGTTCTTCCCAAACTAAACTCGTAAGCTACGCTTGAGAAGATCTGGATTTCCTTACGGTTCTGCCGCACGGGGTACCCAGAGCTATTTCTCCTTTCTTTTGTAATGTCGGCAATTCAAAGAAAATTAATTAAAGGTGAAAACAACGTGCTTTGCCATCCACATTGGTAGCAGTGTTCACAGCTTCTTGCAAAAGAGGCTGAGTGCACAGAAATACCATCGTTTTGTTTCATTTGGTGGTACAGTATTACGGGGCTTTCTGTAGTTTCAAAACCGTTACAGCCTATGAAGTACCTTGATGCAGTCAGACTGAAGGCGTCCTAGACAGCCTCCACCAAGCAAGTCAGAGCGTTAGGTTCGGTGCCTTCCTCTTCCACTCTGAGGCTATGTAGAAAGCTTAGGTACCTTGTTTGTATATTGATTTCACACTTCCCTTAATAAAGATTTTAGAGTAACCGCTTTGTATCTATAGGAACTTTCTCTCCAAACAATACAAGCGTATCGTACCCATCTCCCTTTCGTGTGTCAAAGAATTTTGTGTTTCTACTGAATGAGCTTCTGGAGAAGGTAGTTGGAGGGGAAAAGGTAAATATGGAAGATGTTTTTCCCTTTATTCATGTAATGAAGAAAAAACGCACAAATTGCGATTAAGTAGAAATATTAAATTGAAACTGGTTTTGAAAATAAAATAATGTGATGATGCATCTGGATTTCAGGAGGAACACAGGAGCAAGAGGAACAAATTACCTCATAAGTAGGCAACTTTTTATTTTGCATGTAAAAATGTTTACTTTTTTTAAAGGAAAAAAGGATGGAAAGTCAATGGTTTCTGAAGAGCATTCTAAATTGAATACCTGATGTTTTCCTTTACCTCTTTAAATTATGCTCTTTTAGTAAGTTACATTGTAGAATTAATTGAAAACTGTTTCTTATATTCTATGATGAGACTACATTTTTTTTCTGCAATATATGCAATACTGCTATATAAAATCTTTCCTGAAGGTTATTTTCATATGAAGTGAGATAGGCTGGAGACAGACTGAAGTTTCTTGGGTTTGTTTTCTGCATATTCTGATTTCCCCAGGTGATACTCTACAGGAATTTAAAAATAGTATTTGACCATTCTAATATGGCTTTCTTGTTGTGTGTTTCCATTACACATACTCACAGGTGTTTTCATTTTAATTTCATCCAAATGCTAAAGCAAAAATCATAGCCATTCAAAGGCTTCATTTACACTGTGAAGTGATAGGACAGGGATAAAACCAAATATGGCCATCAACTCATTTCATCATACAGAACAGTTTAGCCCCCAATGTCCCCCTATATAGGTTTAGATGTGTTTATCGGAAAATTAGTGTGTGATCAGTTCTTGTTTAACTGGTGAGTCTGCAGTAAATTAATAGCGGTGACTCTTAATAATTTCAGTGTTTATTTTCCATTTAAAGGAGACAAATAGGAGTAGTATTCAATTTTAAACTACCAAAAGGTTGGTGATTGTTTTCCATTATTCATTTTGGTTAAGCAAATCTCATAGTGCATTAAGCTTTTAAAAATATATATGATACAGTGTCCTGCTAGGTTCAGAGGCTCCCTATTTAGATTCTATCAGGAAGAAGTGTTAACATCCAGTCTCCTTATTCAGCGTGGGAAAAGCTGATATGCTTCTTGTTCCTGACAAGGAAAGCAATGTTAATAGTTGTTCAAAAAGCACATCAACACTTACCTTGAGATTTTAAACATATTTTGTAAAGATACTTCACATTGAAAGGTTAACCAAATTTGAAAGCTAGATCTTGCAATCTAATAAACACTGAGCTTTAGAAAATAAGGAAAACAAATCCTGGCCCAAGGTTCAAGACCATCAAGTGCTATGTCAACTTTTATTTCAGAAAATGCTTCCAACCAAGTAGCTAGCCTAGGAGAGTATTCTAGGAAATGCCGAACAGCTTGCTTCTAAGACGATTATAAACTACATAACTAGAGAAAGTTGTCAGTATTAATTAGGTTGAAGTCTAACTGTTTATTCCCAGCTATGAAGATGTACTGTGTTCCCTTTTATTCTGATAAAATTATAGTCCAGAAAGGAAGACCTCACCTCCAAAGGGATTCCAGGCACAAGATCACAAAGTTTAACACTGATGCGGTGATACAGCTCAGTAATGGTTGGGATTCACTTGGCTTTTAAGCGAATCTTCTTAGAAGGTCCAAATTACGTCTGAGTTGAGCCCAAAAGCAGTGTTTGCGCATCGTTGTGCTGAAAGGAGCTGGCCCAGATGGAAAGAAGCTGAAGATCCTTCCATTGTAGATTGTACTGCAGCGTGAGTCGCTTCGCTCTGTCCTCTTGGATAAGGCCCACAGCGGGTGGTTTGGAATCCACCTTCCTTGGAGGCCCTGGGCTTGTGCGTGCTTGTGGGAAATGCCCAGCTGTCTGCTACCTCTAACCTCAGCAGGTGTTTATGAGAGCAGCCGCACAGAGAGTGAGCTTGCATCCATTGTAGTGCACGTCCAGAACAACGTTTCCGCCGTGAACAGGTTTGAGTCCAAGATGGTCTTGCTCCTAGGTAGTACTGGTCTACGTATAATATAGTAGGTGCTTACTGCAAACAGCTGTTGGAGATAATTCTGGCACTTCATTTAACGTCTTACTTTTTTGGGGGGGTGTAAGTTTACATATTTGTTCTCAGCCTAGAAAGAAGATGTTTTGTTTTTCTAAACAAGTATTCTATTCAGTTACTTCTGTTTTCCATTCTGAAAACAGCAAAACAAGGAAACAAAAATCCACAGCATTACCACTTTACACTAAAATGAGAGCAAAGTTGATCAGCTTCACCCCCTGCCCTGCCACATTGCTCATTGTCTTAAAATTATCTTGGTTTTCTAGTTACGCTTCATACCAGGAACTTTTACTAGCAGCTAAAATGCTTTATACAACGTATAAGGGTAAGGTAAACCTATGGAGAACATTTTTCTTAAAATGAGATTTTACTCCTAAAGCTGATTTAGTTGAAATCTTTGTTATTGTACACAATTTACAGTCTTTCACTGCCGTCTGCACAGAAAAGTTGAATTCATGGTATTGCAGCAAAAAGCTTTTAATATGCAGCAATTAAAAAAAATTCTGTAAATCATAGTACTAGTGCTGGCTAAGTCACCTAAGCTAAATTTAGTAAGACCCACTACAGCCCTTTCAAGAGTATTGAGGTGGTCTTTTATTTTTTAGGTCTCTGATCTCCTTTTCTTGTCATAACACTAAACAAAAGGTGACTCCTAGTCTCTCTCATGTGAAACAGGAGCTATTCATGGAATCGTAGAACATCCTGAGTTGGAAGGGACCCATGAGGATCACCGAGTCCAACTCCTGACTCCAGCCAGGGCAACCTAAAAGCTAAACCACAGATCTAAGAGTGTTGTCCAAACGCTTCTTGAATGCCAAGGAGCATGGGGCCATGACCACTTCCCTGGGAAGAACTTTTTTCTAATGTCCAATCCGAACTTCCCCTGACACAGCTTTAAGCTGTTCCCTCATGTCCTATTGTCAGACACCAGAGAGAAGAGATCAGCACCTCCCTCTCCGCTCCCCCTCATGAGGTAGTTGTAGACAGCAATGAGGTCACCCCTCAGGCTCCTCTAAGCTGAACAAGTATCCTCAGAGGCTCCTCGTAAGTCATGCCCTCTAGTCCTCTCTTTGTTGCTCTCCTTTGGACATGTTCTAATATTTTCACATCCTTCTTACATTGCGAGGCCCCAAACTGCACACAGTACTTGACAGGAGGCCACCCCAATGCTGCGCTGTGTGCAGTCTGATGTGCTGACTGAAGGGTCTGAGGGAACTTGGAGAATAGCAACTGCTTCGACCAGCCAGCAGGAGGAACTTAAAAAGGCACGTGCAGTTGGTTAAGTAAAAAAATGTGCACATGCAAAAAAAAAAAACCAACCCAAACCACCCAACAAAACCAAAACAAAACTGTATGTAACTTAGAATTGTCCATTCTAAGAGTTTGACTAAGGTTTCAAACTTAAATGCCTGCTCAACTCTTGTTCTCCCTATAAGTAACAAATGGGATACATAAGTTTATAGCTCTGCTTTCTTGCCTCTTTTCTAGTACCTGACATGCTGGGGTACCTCCCTTTCCCCCAGAAGTGTGTTTTAGCACTCCATGCTTCATTCTGAAAGAAGGAAACCATTCCTTCCATGTTTGAGCAAAGCATAGGTCCGTACGTGGCAATAGGAGACATCTCTTTCTCATGCTGTCTCAGAGAGGCGCTCGGCAGGCAAACCAGCACATTTGAAGCAATATGGTCACCACCACAGTGGTTACTGCCTTGGTCACTTCTATCCAAGAAGTATTTGAACATGTGCATGCAAACACCACAAACTGTGTCATCTGTGTCTGTCCATCTGTCCCCCCGTGTGAATTTCATGTGGGAGAGAATCTCGCTCTTACCTTCCTCCTGCATACAGCTCTGTTGCTTTTCCCGGGTCTCTTTTTAAGCAAATTAAGACTCAAAATAAGCTCATCCATCCTTTTCTCTACTAAAACTCCACGTTTTGGAAATTAACCCTCTCCCTATTGAGTCCATTTATGCTAGTTGCTCAAAAAGGGTATGTGGTCTCATGGGACTTTTTTTTTTCCCCTTATGAAAAGTTGTGATTTTAAGGTATTGGAAAAAAGGAATTTTTAACCCACTACCCACTGAGTTTATTGCAAACTACCTGTATCCTACAGTTTTGGCTTGAGTGACACATTACCTGACCACTCACATGTTTGAGGGTCTCCAGAAGGAATTTTTTTTTAAGAGTGATAACATTTGTAAGACAAGAGAAAATGTCCGTTTTCATATATACCCAAAGATTTTAAGGTAATGTAGAAAGGGAATGGCCATTTAAATTCTGACACAGCGCACCACCACCACCCCACCACCCCCCAAAGGAATTCTTATCTATACCTGAAAGATACATTTCCCTCATACTGATATGGTTCTGCATCGATCATGATTATATCCTTCAACTAACTTTGGGCAATATGCCACTATCCTGAGGCCATGAATCTTTCCATTGTAGCCTATCTAAATAATACTCATGCACTCAACTTTGGCATCTTATATTTCCAGATGGAGTTCATGAGAACCACCTGCCAACTCTTTATTTCCAAATATGTATGAACGTTGAAATACAGAAAGTTGAGAGATTATCTTAATTTCACTGGCAACTAATCTGCTCGTTCAAGAAGTCTCCACCCTTACCCATTGTTTAAGAGCTCTTGCTATTTTAGAACAGTAAATAATTGGTTTCTAGAAGGTGCTCATGTTTTTCATAAGGTTAATATCCAACTACCCTATTAACTTTTTAACCGCTTCAGTTTATGAAGCTTTACATTCCCCTGACTTTTCCCAGAGGTGCACACTTAACAGTTCTGATTTATCATAATTAATTTTATATCCAGGTATTGAGCCAAGACAGAATGTTTGGAATCCTACTGATTTAAGGAACAAAGTGGATTGTGCGAAAAGCCCAGACCGCTGCTGCCAGGCACTATACTATAGAACCCATGATACTCTTGTCTGCCTTCTCACCATCTGTGCGTGGACACTACAGATGCTATATTAAAGTATGTTGGTGTGGTGGGTTGACCCTGGCTGGATGCCAAGTGCCCACTACAGCCACGCTGTCACTCCCCTTTTCAACTGGGCAGGGGAAAGAAAACATAATGAAAAGCTCGTGGGTCGAGATATAGGACAGGGAGAACACTCAGCAATTACTGTCATGGGCAAAACAGACTTGACTTGGGGAGAAAACCAAATCTTAAAACACCTTCCCACCACCCCTCCCTTCTTCCCAGGCTCAACTTCACTCCCGATTTTCTCTATCTTCTCCCCCCGAGCAGTGCAGGGGGACGGGGAATGGGGGTTGTAGTCAGTTCATCACACATTGCCTTTGCCGCTCCTTCCTCCTCAGGGGAGGACTCCTCACACTCTTCCCCTGCTCCAGCGTGGGGTCCTTCCCACAGCAGACAGTCCTCCACAAACTCCTCCAACGTGGGTCCTTCCTATGAGCGACAGTTCTTCACGAACTGCTCCAGCGTGGGTCCCTTCCATGGGGTGCAGTCCTTCAGGAGCAGACTGCTCCAGCGTGGGTCCCCCATGGAGTCAAGCCCTGCCAGCAAACCTGCTCCAGCGTGGGCTCCTCTCTCTCCACAGGTCCTGCCAGGAGCCTGCTCCAGCGTGGGCTTCCCATGGGGTCACAGCCTCCTTCGGGCACATCCACCTGCTCCGGCGTGGGGTCCTCCCCGGGCTGCAGGTGGATATCTGCTCCACCATGGACTTCCCTGGGCTGCAGGGGCACAGCTGCCTCACCATGGGCTTCACCACAGGCTGCAGGGGAATCTCTGCTCCGGTGCCTGGAGCACCTCCTCCCCTCCTTCTGTGCTGACCTTGGTGTCTGCAGGGTTGCTCCTCTCACATATTCTCACTCCTCACTCCAGCTGCACTTTGTGTCCCAGTGTTTTGGTGGTTTGTTTTTTTTTTTCCCCCTTCTTAACTATGTTATCCCAGAGGTGCTATGACCGTTGCTGATGGGCTCAGCCTTGGCCAGCGGTGGGTCCATCTTGGAGCCGGCTGGCATTGGCTCTATTGGACATAGGGGAAGCTTCTAGCAGCTTCTCACAGAAGCCACCCCTGTAGCCCCTCTGCTACCAAAACCTCACCATGCAAACCCAATACAGTTGGCCTGGGAGTTAGGAAAGTATTATAGTAGCATAAAAATAAATTTTACTGATACACAGTAGAACTCAGTCATCTCACATGGACTGACCTGTTAATCTCATGACTGTTCATTTTGAACATCTGCCTCCAACTCATCTTCTACATTACTTTTCAAGACATTTCATCTTACTGCCATGTTACACCACTCTTCTAATAGGATTTATGGGTTACAAATCCATTTATTCTCTACCACCACACTGGATGTAGTCAAAACTAACATGCTCTTCCCTACTAATATTTTTAAAGAAAGTCCATGATTTGTCCAGTCCCAAACTCTTTCCTTGACTGTTAGTCTTCACCATTATGATGGTGCACTACTCAGCTGTTTCATAGCGCACAGTCCAAAACTCTGATCTGCAGTCTGTGCTTCCCGCAGAACAGGCAGCAGCACGTTACACCTCTGAAATCCCTTCCTTACATACTGCAGACCAAAGCACACCATGTTTCTAGTCCTGGGACCTTTTCCACTCTCCTCTCCCTCTCTGCCTCTTCTCTGCATAAGCCAAGGCAGGAATTAAGCGGGAGCTGAGTAGTTGAACAACTCGACATCAAAATATGATCCCAGAAGCCAAGCGTGAGGTTCAGGTTCAGGCACCGATAGCTGTGTGTGTACAATGGAGGTGTCTAAGCACCCATTACAGCCAGCAGAAGATTCTCTGTTGGATGGTACGCTGAGAATAAGAACAACAAAATAACACCAACAACATATTTTTAATCATGACATGCAGCCCAAGTCCTTCACTATGTATTGTATTTGTTTGTCAGACATTAAAAACATATTTACTCTGTCATGGTACCAAATATAAGCACAGTGAACTCCATTAATGATTTCAGTTCTTTTTTAAGCTCTCGGGAAAGCCAAGAAAAAAATCAACTAGGAGAGAAAGAAAACATACATGGCAAAAGATGTTTTGCATCCATGTCCAAGAAAAAAAAGACAAAATATTCTCAGTGCCTTCTGTCACTATGACAACGTAGACACAGAGACATGCAAAATTCGAAATGTGAATAGTGAAGGTAGAATTTGGGGCACTTGCACAAGCCATTAGCAGGATGGACTTACAGTCTCATCCTCCTACCTGACTTTTGTTGCTTGTGGCCGTGTCCCCAATTCACAGATTAGGACTAATCTTATTTAGCTGACAAGGTCTGGACCTTGCAGCCTGACACTGTGGGGTTTTGTAGGACCTAAGCATGTTTAGAGTCCCAGGTCTCCAGCCAGGGAATCCTCCTCCTTCCGTTTAGATGTATTCCACGCTCAGGGTCACAGGCAGATCTCCCAGTCCTCCCAACACCTTTAATGGCTGTGGGACTGCTAACGAGAGGCCTGGCCTCACTTTTACAACCCTGAAAGGAAGGAAGGGAGGAGAGGAAAGAGAATCACATGCTCCACACATCACATATGCTTTACAGGCACCAGAAGTTGGAAGAGTCTGATTCTGTGCCAACCACTGAGGAAATCAACAGGACAGATTTTCCATGGCCACTTCCAGCACGAATTTGCTAGAAATCTCACGTGTTTGCTAAATCAACGTACAGGGTGATACTTGCACTGTAGATTTCTCCGTGCCTGTAGGAAACTGCCTTCCATCTCGTGACAGGCCTTTGAGATTGGGCTGCTCAGGGAGAACCATACCCAGCTCTTCGAGGCCCCTTCTGGAAACCCTGCTATGCAGGGTAGCTATGGCAAGCATCAGCTGCACAAACACTGCCTGCTTTGTGCTGCTAGCACTTTCCACACAGTGTTGGTTCAATTAGAATGAAAAAAGCACAGAAAAGCCCCTTCCGGATTTCAGAAGAGTTTGGAGTTTTTAACCTGCCCTTTTAGAGCAATATAAACAAAGAATCTTCCTCCACATTAGCTACGGTTTCCCTTAGTCCCTGCTCCTGTCGCTAGAGATTTCCTAGTACCTTCCAATGGGAAGGTCCCACCAAAGGATTCCCCTTTATCAGCTGATTCCCTGGAGATCATTTTCTTCCTGGTTTATTCATTCCTCTTACATCTTAGAAGACTGGAGCGTATCTTCACTTTTGTTGCAGTGACTAGCTCAGGGAATCATGGCAATAAATGGTGGAAGGCTTACAATGAATGACTTCATCTCCAGCACCCCGTGCGTCCTCACACAGGTTGTGACAATGCTTAAGAAGTCTCCCATCCTGCCATCTGGTTTTTAAAGCCCAAGCCTGTACACTGCTTTTTGATCAAAATGAGTTCAGGAAGGGCATCAAAGAGCAGTTGGTGTGCACATTTCTTTTTCCCTGTAGCTAATTAGTTTTATTCCTAGTCAATGCACACATTTGAGTGTCTTGTCCATTTGATTCCTCCCCAAGCCAGTTCCTTTCAACACAATCCCATTCGTTATGGCAGTCATTCTGTGTTTCATCAAGAACTCTGGTGGGCACAAAAGGATCGCCCAGCCATAACAAGCTGAATCTTCAGCAGTGCCCTTTTGGTAAACTCCAACTTCCTATAGGCTAAAAGGACTACTATGGGCTACGCTGGTATTGAGAATAGAACAGAACAGAACAGAACAGAATACAATACAATACAATACAATATAATAATCTAGGTTGGAAAAAACCTTTAAGCTCATCAAGTCCTACCATTAACCTAACACTGCCAAGTCCACCAGTAAACCATGTCCTTAAGTGCCACGTCTACATGTCCTTTAAATACCTCCAGGGACGGGGACTCAACCACTTCCCTGGGCAGCCTGGTCCAATGCCTGATAACCCTTTTGGTGAAGAAATTTTTCCTAGTATCCAATCTAAACCTCCCCTGGTGCAACTTGAGGCCATTTCCTCTCATCCTATCACTTGCTACTTGGGAAAAGCAACCGACACCCACCTCACTACAACCTCCTTTCAGGTAGCTGTAGAGAGCGATAAGGTCTCCCCTCAGCCTCCTCTTCTCCAGGCTAAACCACCCCAGTTCCCTCAGCCGCTCCTCATAAGGCCTGTGCTCCAGACCCTTCATTGCCCTTCCCTGAACACGCTCCAGCACCTCAATATCTTTCTTGTAGTGACGGGCCCAAAACTGAACACAGTATTCGACGTGCAGCTTCACCAGTGCCGAGTACAGGGGACGACCACTTCCCTAGTCCTGCTGGCCACGCTATTTCTAGCACATTCAGCTTGCTGCTTCAGCCATAGAATAACCCTGAAATCAAGAGTCTTTCTATTATTTATGGAGAGACTGCTGTTATTTTTAGTGAGTTCTTAGGATTTGTATGAAGGTAAATATTTCATACCAGAGGAGGAGGAATTTGTGGAGATACTTTACACCATCAGAAAGCAGAGTATGATTGCACCGTGTCCCCTGAGCCTATGAGTCATGTTTGTTAATGTTTATGGTATAATAAGAAGACAGGCTAGGTTTTCTGGTAACATATTTTGCTCACATCTTGCAAAAACCATGAAATTGTGCAGCCTAGCAATGGGATTCTCTGAAGCCTGGCTCTTCCTTTTCCCGCTTTATCACATTTCCGTATTTGCCACTAATAAATCATTCAGCCCAGTGCTTTATTACACGATTCTCAGTTGCTCTGATTTTTTTTCAGACTGCCCTTGTTTTATTCAAAATTGTTTTACATCATTCACTAATCATTGCCACAATTATAAAAAAGAGAATCACTGTCAGTCAATTTAAAAAAAAAAATTTTTTTTAATTTCCTCTTCCCTGTGGACAATCATTACTATTTTATTCTCGTCATGTTTCAAAAATTTTCCTAACATACCCTGGAGAACTTCTCCAAATAACAGCTTTGAGGCTTAATTTTCTGCATTTTTTTTTCTCAGTAGATTGCTCTGATGTTACAGACAGTTTCTGATTCTGTACAAGACGTGGCTCAGACCAGTTGCTCAATCAAGAAAGGTCTCTGATATTTGATAGACACAATTCATGTAATCTCTCCCTGAAAAGCAACCTCTTGTCATTTTGTAGCCCCTCCAGACTTCGTAACCAGCAGAAATGGGTACGGCTCATACTAAGAGAACTTCTTGCTATAGTGCTGTAGTTAGTTCTGCTCTCACTTGAAATACGTGCATGTAGAATCACACCGGACCACACAGGGCACACAAAAACGATTCCCTATTTAGATACCTTCGTACACCTCTTCTTACTCCTTACAATTTAATGTAAACATGTGTTCTAGAGTGTTCTTCTGGATAAATTCGGCAACAGGCATGGGGCACTACATCGGGAGAATTTAACTCCGGAACTAAAGACCCTTCACTGAAAATACCATCACCTGTCTTCCCAACCTGACTCCCAAGGCACAGCAATGCCAGCAAGTCTCAAACACCTTGCAGAGTTTGTCCATTCATAGTCTGCAATGTCTATGCAATATATGAGCACGTCCAGCACCTCAGCATTTGTTAGATCCTTCTGGGCTTTCTCATCACAGCTTTTGTTTGAGCTGAAAATTTAAAAAAAAAAAAAAATCAGCAAAACTACCCCCGTATTTATTATAAATAAATAACTTCCACACTGCCAAGTACTGAAATACCATGTACATGCATTTGAAGGAGGTGGTCCCTGGTACAGTTTTTGCCAGAGCCGTAATACTTCATTGGTTTACAATTCCCAGGAATCCTACCCTACTCCTCCTATTTAGGGTGCAAGTCTTAAGATATCTCAACCTCATTCCAACCCACTTTTACATTCAGCTGTTGTGTGTGATTTGTGCAAGTGTGAAAGCACACATTTGCTCCAGCGGCTGGCTGGCTTGCTTTCTTTATTAATTTCTTCAGAACTCCTAAATGCAATGTGTTCTTGATGTTTGCTTGAAACTTAACTGCTTCCCTGCTGAAATTCACCCCAGCTTCTTGGCACAGCCAGAACAAAAGGGTATCTTCTATGGAATATAGCATTCTTATCAAAGCTAATGTTATAGTCATGAATATATTTTATTTAATGCAGAAGGAATAACATTTGTGAGGAAACAAAGGAAAGGCTACTTGTAATGAGATAAATTTCTTCCATAAATTCTGATTCTACTAGCCAATGCAACTGTATCTTCTTTTGAGCAGAGGTTTCTGCAGAAATCCTGCTCAATCAAAAAATGCTCAGATCTTCTTGCCTGACTTCTCATTGCTTGAAACCAGCTAGTGCCTAAGTTTCTGGTTTGACACAGAACACAGTGGGCATTGCAAAAGTCAGAAGCCTCTTGTTTCTATGAGCAAATAAAGCAGGTCAGGAACTGTCCTTTGGCACAGGAACCAGCTGGTACAACACGGCTTGCATACACACAACTAAACTCTCTTATCTCCCAAAATAGGTCAGCTGCATGCAGACGGTCTGCTGGGAATGGCCACCGGGCCATACCGACCCATGAGCTGCGCTGGGAATTGCTTCAGAGACTGCTGGTTTGCTAGGACAGAACCACGCCAGGGACACCACCACCAAGGAAACAGCACGGAGGGTGACCGTGTGCTGCAGTTTAAGCCTGAACCCTAGCCCTGTTTAGTTTACTGCTATAGGGGTAGCTATAGGGATAGAGACCAAAAAGGACCGGCAACACAAAACAGAACTGACATATAAATTGTATGTTTTATCGATGTCTCCCTTGTGCTTCACAGACTCTTCTTTCAAAGCTATTGTTGACAGTATCTCCAAATTAAGGCATCCTCTCTGCTCTTTCACGTCATTATTAATTGGCCCTTTTCCCTGGACAACCAACCACTTCTTTTCAACCAACACTGAAAATGTTCTTGTGAGGTACTGAGGGAAAAAAAAAAGGAAAAAAAAAAAAAGTGATTTACCTAAATCTGCACTTTCTCTCTGCAGAGTCCCCTGTTTTACACTGAAGTGTCGCAGGGTCACTCTTTCCCATGGCATACTGCAGCATAGGGTATCTCATGGAAAACAGAGCATGATTGCTGCTAAGGCGACTTGATTACCTACTTGCATGTCAGGTTCTGTTTGACCTGCATTTTGGGTTAAGCTGCTGTAAGAAACCGCTAGATACTGAAACCTTGCTTCTGTAAGCCATTTCCTGACACTACCTTGGGTGACCTGGCTTTAAGAAAGAGCATTTCAGGTTATTAAGAAGAAAGACAAGTGTATACAACATATCTCTGTCGTCTGATGCTTTTCTAAAAATCACATGCCTCTTATTCAAGAAAGTGCAAGAAATAAGTGGTAATCCCGCTTTGTCCTCAGTCCTGGAATACTCTTCCTGAAAAACTTAGTTCCCAAAACCTGCGGTTTGGTTATCATGAATGTAAACCACCACTCTTGGAGCAGGGGTGTAGAGAGTAGCTTGAAAGACTGCTGACCGCCTGAGAGAAGAAGGGACTGGAAAATTCTGCGTTGTCAGTTACGCACACATCTCCGGTGCTTCCCCGGAAGCCCACACGTGTTTATACATCCAACACAAAAGCACACGCTGTGCGCTATTTTCCTGATAGGGAAGGTTTTTACTGTTTGAGGATACCCAAATAAGAAAGCAAATACATGTTGTTGGTTGGTTGTTTTGTTTTTTTTTTTTTTGTAATGGGAAAACTGTCTAATTCACCTGCAGCTGTTCAATTGTCTGATCAAGATGTAAACACCAAAAGTACTGTTATCTTCATATACACATTCTGATGAAAGCAAAATAAAACGCCAGGAGCCAAACCCTGAAATACCAGGAAATGTCAGAACCGAGGCCGCAAAACTTTCGCGTAGCTCAGCCGGATCCTGCCTCCGTGTCATTACTGTCAGTTGCCGTAGTTTCCCAAAAGATGAAGCAATGCCCCTACAGGTTGTAACTGCTGTCCTGGATATAACCGCTTTTCCTAGAAAAATGGCGTGTTAAGACCCTACCTCCGACACTTCTTCCTACCCGGTGAGCCCCTGCCCTTCGCGCCGCCGGGCTCACGGCTGCCAGCCGGGCTCACCGCTGCCAGCCGGCCGTGCCTCCCCGCCTCTGGCCGCCGGGCAGTCGCAGCCGCCGCCGCCCCGCTCTTCACAGGGCCGGCGGGAGAGCCCGCCCCGCCGCCTCCCCACCCGCCCCAATCCCGCACCCCCGGCCCCAGCATATGGCGGCGGCGCCTACCTGTCGGTGGCCGTGAAGGACGAGGGCGATTTAGCCCTCAGGTTAACTCCGCCCCCCCCCCCAAAAAAAAAAACAAACCGAAAAAACAACAAAAAAGAACCGTTAACGGACCGGCTGGGTGTGGCGCGAAGTGAGGCGTTGCCGCCGGCCCCGCCTCGGGGGGTCCCAACGGCCGCAAGGGCCCCACGGAGGGGCCCGGTGAGGCGCGAGCCCCCGCAGCTCGCCCCGCTCCCGCCTCGGCGGCCCGGGGCTTCCCCCCCGGGCGGAGACCGGCCGCTGGCGGCGGGGCGGGTGAGGCGTTACAGGTGCTCGAGGGAAGCGGGGCCGGCGGGCCCGCGGCGGGGAGGAGCGCTCCGCTCTGCTCCGCTCCCCTTCCCCGCCCCGCCACACAAAGGGCCTCCGGCCGCCTCCCCCGGGAGCACGCACGGGGTGGCGGAGCCGGGGAGAGGAGCGGAGCCCTGACAAAAGGCATCCCCTCTCCGCGCCCCCCCCCCCCCCCCCCGCCCCCCACTCTCCGGGCTGCGGGCGGGGCCCCGCGGCGCCTCCCCCGCGCTGCCAGCCATCCCGCCGGCCCGGGGGGGAGGCGCTGCCCCACTCGCCCGGGCGAGCTGCTGAGCGACGGCGGCAGCGGCTACCTGGTCGTGCGGGCAGGGCGCCGAGGTGAGTGGCGGCGGGCGCCTCATGGCCCGCGGGCAGCAGCGCACAGCTCGCCCGCTCGCCCCCGGGGGGGAGCGCCACCATCTTGCCGGGGGCAGCGCTTCCCCCGCGGGCAGAGGCTGCGGGAGCCGCCGGGCAGGGGGGCGGCCGGGCCGGGCCGGGTGAGGGGCGAGCCCCCGTGCCGCCGGCGGCTGGGCTCTCCTCAGCGGGCACCGGCGGTGGGGCTTCCCCCTCGGCCACCGGGACTCCTCGCTGGGGTTTTTGTCAGGGGGAGGGTTGTCTTTCTTTCTTTTTTTTGCCCCCACCCCCAGTTTCGGTGGCGGTAGGTCTGGGCTAGCGAAACAAAGGCAAGCACGGTAACCTGCCTGAGGACGAACGAATAAATAAATAAACGTGGTGGGCGCCACGGGGTGCCCTCTGCTCCGTGGGATGGGGTGGGGGCCTGGGGCTTGTCCCGCCGCAGCCTGCCCGGCGCCGTGGTGGTCCGAGCAGGGCTTGTGCTTTGGTTTTGTAGTAGATTGATTTAAGCATCCCGGAATTAGAGAAACAAAGCGGTCCCCTGGTATGAAGAAGATGTTTGAGATGTGGGGGTTTGTTGGCTGGTGTTACCTGCAATGGTTAATCACGCGGAGTGTGAAATAGGATGTTTCTGCTGCTTGTGGTGTTTATTTACTTTTTGTATTTCACTGGGGCTGGACTATCAAAATAAATTAGCCATCTGTGTTGTCTGTGGATTTGTTGGGTTTCTTTTTTTTTTTTTACTTCTGTTTCTTTTTGTATCTGCAAAAGGAAGGAGACTTAAGTGTTCAGTGCAATCTAAAAGCCAGAAAGAAAGATTTGTTTAAAGGTATTTTAGCAAAAACCTTGAAAAAGAACGTACAACTTTGTCTTGATAGACTTGGCAATAAATTTGCTCTCACAAACCATTTATTTAATTGTTTTAAGGTCAGTCTGATTTAGTGATTTCAGAATGACTGAGGATGTGAATAATAAAGACTCAGAAAGCAAATAAAAAGAAACCAAATTTATTTTCTAAAACATCTCCTATAGCTTGCCTCTTTATGACAATCTTTTTTGGACTTTATTAGTACACATACAGCCTTTCTGGTTTGGGGAGTGGAGCAGTCAAAATAATGTTCATTAGCAAGGTCTCTGTTTATTAAATGTACTTACCCAGTGCAAGTCTGGTTAGCATATTGAAAAAATAAAGATTACCGTTCTAAACAAAAGTACACAACTTGTCATGTAAGTAGGAGGGGAAAGGCAAAAATTTGATTTGGACCCCAATTCAAGAAGGTGCTAGAGTATATGCCTAATAAAGGCACAGTGATAGGGTAGAGGATTGAGCGCTCTTTTAGTGCTTGTTGATGTTGGCTATTTTTTCTTGTGTTTTGGGCCTGGCTGCTACCACACAACCCTCTTTTACTGTCCTTATCCCTTCTGTAGGGAGGGCTGGGCTGCATCCACATAATTTTTTTTCTGTTGAAATTTGAAATTCTTGTGTTTCACGTGGCTTCCAGAAGTTATATGCTTCACTGATTCAGGACTGGACTGTACAAAAGTATTTACAGAAGTTGTATGGAAAGGCTTTTTTTTAATGACAAAGATGTCCGTAAAATCAGTCTTGAAGGCAGCCTCCTGTGTGCACTGTTGAGGCTCTGCAGGACCTTCAAAGTAGATATTAGGTTTAATCATCTTAAAATGTACATCTACTCGAAACTTTTAATACAGTGCATCTTTCAAGATGCAAGTTGTTGTCAATTGCTATTTCTAACAAAATTACCCTGCTGCGTAAATCTGGAACAACTTCATTAGGAAGTATTCAGCATGGTTACTTGAAAAAAAAAAAAAAAATCCCAAATAGATCAGGAGAGAACTTACCTCTTCTTTCTGAAAGGGTATCCTTTACCTTGCGCTTCTGTTCAACAAATTCTGCAGGCATGGGATGTTGGCAGTGCTCTCTATGTCAGTAGACAGGCAGTAGGGAAAGTTTCTTGAGCCTTAGGAAATCTCAGCCACGCTTTTCCCCCCCCCCATGCATGTTATGGTAAAAGGCTGAACGCTGAAGCCATGAGTCTTGAGGTTTTTTTTATGGGTTATTGCAAAATGCTTTTGATCTGCAACAATCGATCTGGGGTCCGGAGGGAGGAGAAAGAGAAGGGACTTGTGGAGTAGATGTTCTGTGAGTCCTTTGAAACTGGACACCTATTATATGTTTGTCAGCAAGTCGGTGGGATGAAGTGACCCAAGTGATCTCTCGGAGACCTGTGTCCTCTAAGCTGAGGAAAGCACGTACTCCTGTTATATGGTCACTGAACAAAGATGCTGTCCGAGGAGCTTTCTCCAGAGAAAGGTCTTTGGCATTCCAAGTTCTGATTTCAAGAGAAACTGCTAATATTCTAATACTTGTTTCTGTGATAAATAAATTAAAAATAAACAGAACATGCCATGCATTCACTGACCTTCAGAAAGTAGCATATATTTTGCTTCCTTCAACTGAATTAGTCTAGGAGTTAGGATTTGCATGCTTGGCCATGGGTACCTCTAAGTTAAACAAATGGTATTTGCATAGTGTCTTCACGCTGGTGGCAGTGTCTTATGTTTGTCACGGCTTTGCACGTGTAAGAATAATGCTTTGGTGAGATGGGAGTTTGGGTTTATCATGAGAATAACTTGAATAAGGGGAGACTTATCAGCCCCTTAAAATAAGGGGTCAAGCATGTAACCACCTCATTCTCCACAGAATGCTGCGTAGCACTGTCAGGTTCTGTTGTGTTTCAGGCTTAATTTAAAAATGAAACCTAGCTTGTCATTCTCTGGGGTCTTGAGAAAAATCTCTGAAATGTGATCCAAGTGGAAATAGATACAGACTGGGAACAGTTTTAGAGAGATGTAAACCACCCTTCATGCCGTTTTAGAGGACATCATGTCTAGGCCAGTATGATTATTTGATTTCTCATGGATGGAAGGAGAAATGAGTGGGAAGGAAAACTTTGGCGTGTGGGGGCAGTATGAGGGGGCAGGAGGAGAAGAAATTTAGATACCTAATTCTAAAAGCTCAGTTTTCAGGAATGTAGGTGGTTTGGTGGGAGTTTTAAAGACTAGGAAATTATGTTTTTGCTGATAATGATCTCTAGGCAACCAGAATTCTATAATATGGTGCTTTTCTCACATTTACATTAACACTCCTCAGACTCTGATTTTATATGGTTATATTGACTGAAGATAGGGCAGATCTTTTGCCCACCATTAGACATGAAGTTTGTACAAAATGGACAGCAAGCCACTTTACAAACCCAATACCATATTAGAGTTGAGGGCCTTTGTTTTTTCCTGTGGTATATCCAAAGTAGAAATAGTGTGTGTGTAAGATCCAGATTTCTGAAGGACTTGAGATGCAGCTCAGGTTAGGATGCTTGTAGCTGGTGGGGGAGGAGGAAGAACTTCTGACTTTGTCCATACCTTGTTTCATACCTGCAAGAAGCTGTTCCCTTGCCCTGATGCTCTGCTCTGTGATGGTCTGTGGGCAGCTTGGTGTGCACTGGGCCTGTAGCTCTGAAAAGGGAGAGAGAATTTGGCCGAGTACTTGAAGCTATTCCTGTGCCTGCGTGCAGAGTGGTGTAGGCAGACTGTATGAGGTTTAACAAGGCCAAGTGGCAGGTCCTGCACTTGGGTCACAACAACCCCATGCAACACTACAGGCATGGGGAAGAGTGGCTGGAAAGCTGCCTGGTCAAAAAGGACCTGGGGGTGCTGGTTGACAGCCGGCTGAACATGAGCCAGCAGTGTGCCCAGGTGGCCAAGAAGGCCAACAGCATCCTGGCTTGTATCTGGAATGGTGTGACCAGCAGGAGCAGGGAGGTGATTGTGCCCCTGTACATGTTAGGTTAATGGTTGGACTGGATGATCTTAAAGGTCTTTTCCAACCTAAACGATTCTGTGATTCTAAGGTTGCTCAAGTCTTGGGAGAACTCAGCTACCCTCTGTGATGTGTGTGTGTGTTTACCTTTTTATTCTTTTTGTTAGATGTCTTAAAATATGATGCATGTTTCTGGGTTATTTAACAAAAGATAAACCTTTCTTGTGTGGCTGCCCCAAAAGGTAGAAGGAAGAGAGCTGAGTGACTTCATTTAAACTTGTAAGTGTTCCTCGAAAGAGTAGTGGCTCCCTATCAGATGAGAAGTTGAATAAATAAGAAAGCATTTCTCTTACAAAACACAGTTGATTTTTTTTTTTTTCCTTCCTTTGAAGAGGCCTCAGTTTAGCTCTTGCTAAATAGTCTTGCAATTTTCTTGAAATCAGAATTTCCTGCATAAGTCTGTTAATGATTTCTAATGCTTTGTGGAAGGCTTTTAAATAAAAAATGAGAACATTTATCTTGAAGGACTACTTACTACTCAAGTTAAATGTTGATCACAGTGAAGCTCCAAATGAGAAAAAAAATTTAGTCTTTAAAGTGATTTTGGTTTAAAACACGTAAGGGTATTCTACATGCCCTAGAGAGAGATGAGAATGTCTGGGGCTTTGCTGCTGCTGCTGCTTCCCCCTCCCCCATCTTTCTGAAAAAAATGAGAAGGGACTGGGGGCGGGGGCAAGACCAGAAATACAATATCTCTATAGGCAGAACTTGAGTAGTTTAATAGGCTTTAATAAAATCCTAAAATGCTTTATTGTTTTCTATTATATGACTCATTCTTTGTGGCACTCTGTCAGTAATACAGAAGTGGGACTTTTCATCATACAAACTCAGGTTCATCCACAATTGCCTTGGGCTCTCTGGAGTCAATGTGGGGGGCCAGTGAGCCTCAGGAGATGTGCATCTCTTTTACTCCTGTGGATGCTGAAGGCACATGGGCCAAGTAGGTTCCTAACTTAGAATTCTCAGTTTAATGCCTGAATTTAGGTGGGAGGAACCTGGGCTATAATGTATGTGTGTCTTATGTATTTTGCACTTTCCTGGTGTATTGTGCAGTGGGAAGAATAACTGGCCAGTATTGCAAAGCATAAAAATTGGAAAGAAAGCTGCAGCCCAGAGCACTTAAAATAAGATTCTCATCAGAACAATATTGACAGGTTTAAATACTATTCAGTGTACTTTAATCCATTCTAAAATAAAGAAACATTAATTAGTACTATACAGACATTGGTGTCCAGTTCAGTCCAATTCTCCTGCAGAGACCTGTGAGGTACATGGATAAGCTCTTAGGTCATCAGCTGGACTCTACTCTCTCTGTCTCTATGGGTGTGCTGACCTTGGTCAATTACTACGTGTGAGCCTGCTTGTTCAGGCCGGACAATGTATTAAACAGTTTTCTTTAAGAGCATTGGAATAAAGTGTCATCATGTTTACAGAAAATAAGGGTGTGAAATCATAGTAGGTGCTAAATTAGGACCAGTTTTCCTCATGTAAAACCATTTTTTTTTTTCCCAGTGACTTAAATGGAGCCATGGTGAAAGTGTGGTAAAACACTGCAGTGATTAGATGCCAAGTGAGGTAATTCACAGGATAATCTGAAAATATTGGACAAGTGGTCTTAGAAGTGAGATACATTTAAATGTTTATGTTACACCTGACTAAAGTCCTGCGTAAATAACCAGGGAAATAGCTGAAGAAATTGCACCATGTGGCAGCAACAGAGATCCAGTAATAGCGTATCGACTCAGAGCAATGGGGACCCTAGGAATCAGGTTTAACTGCTGTGATGAAGTGGCTGCAGAATATGGATTTAAGTTTCTGAGATAACAGGATGCCTTACATAATCTGGCTATGTTTGAAGATAATTATTAACTACTCCTTTTGCAGTGCTATTCTTGAAATAAAGGGGGATTTTGGGTGGGAAACTGAAATAAATTCAGTGAGGTGTGTGTGCAGTGATTGGGATAGAAGGACTCTTTCTTTCAAAAACTGCTCTTTTGTCTGAATTTTACAAGCAACGGGTCAGAGAGTGTTTGCACCTTAATTAAGAAGTGGAGTGCTACATAATAGTATTACATATTACTTCTTAATAGAATCATAGAATGCTTTGGGTTGGAAGGGACCTTTAGAGGCCATCTAGCGCAACCCCCTGCAGTGAGCAGGGACAGCTTTAACCAGAGCAGGTTGCTCACAGCCCCGTCCAACCTGGCCTTGAACACTTCACAGACGGGGCCTCCACTACCTTTCTAGGCAACCTGTTCCAGTGTTTCACCACCCTCATTGTAAAAAAACTTCTTCCTTATATCCAGTCTAAATCTACCCTCCTTTAGTTTAAAACCATTACTCCTTGTCCTGTCACAACAGGCCTTGCTTAAAAGATTGTCCCCATCTTTCCTGTAGGCCCCCTTTAAGTACTGAAAGGCCACAATAAGGTCTCCTCGCAGCCTTCTCTTCTCCAGGCTGAACAACCCCAACTCTCTCAGCCTGGCCTCGTAGGAGAGGTGCTCCAGCCCTCGGATCATTTTTGTGGCCCTCCTCTGGACCCGCTCCAGCAGGTCCATGTCCTTCTTGTGCTGAGGGCCCCAGAGCTGGACACCGTACTCCAGATGAGGTCTCACCAGAGCAGAGCAGAGGGGCAGAATCACCTCCCTCGACCTGCTGGCCACACTGCCTTTGATGCAGCCCAGGATTCGGTTTGCTTGCAGTGTGCAAGTGTCCGTTGCCGGCTCATGTCCAGCTTTTTACCCACCAGTACCCCCAAGTCCTTCTCCACAGGGCTGCTCTCAATCCCTTCATCCCCCAGCCTGTATTGATACCGGGGGTTGCCCTGTCCCATGTGCAGGATCTTGCACTTGGCCTTGTTGAACCTCATGAAGTTCACACAGGCCCACCTCTCCAGCTTGTCCAGGCCCCTTTGGATGATATCTCATCCTTCTGGTGTGTCAACTGCACCACTCAGCTTGGTGTCATCTGTGAACTTGCTGAGGGTGCACTTGATCCCACTGTCTATGTCATTGATGAAGATGTTAAACAGCGCTGGTCCCAGTACAGACCCCTGAGGGACTCCACTTGTCACCGGTCTCCATGTGGACGTTGAACCATTGACCACTACCCTCTGGATGCGACCATCCAGCCAATTCCTTATCCACCAAACAGTCCACCCATCAAACCCATATCTCCCCAATTTAGAGAGAAAGATGTTGTTGGGGACCTTGTCGAAGGCTTTACAGAAGTCCAGCTAAATGACATCCATAGCTCTTCCCTTGTCCACTGATGCAGTCACTCCTTCATAGAAAGCCACTAGGCTGGTGAGGCAGGACTTGCCCTTGGCGAATCCGTGCTGGCTGTCTCGAATCACCTTTCTATCGTCCATGTGCTTGAGCATAGCTTCTAGGAGGATCTGCTCCATGATCCTCCCAGGCACAGAGGTGAGGCTGACAGGTCGATAGTTCCCAGGGTCCTCCTTTCTTCCCTTTTTAAAAACGGGCACAATGTTTCCCTTCTTCCAGTCACCAGGGACTTCATCTGACTGCTGTGACTTTTCAGATATTGCATATTAATGCATTATTGGCCCCATCTGTAATTACAGTTTCAAAGCTAGGATCTCGTCCATTTAGTGTGCTGTCAGCCCTTGCAGACGAAGCACGTGGTGTGCCTAATTGATATCAGAATGGCTGGCAACTGTTTGTTGTAAATGAGGGGATGGTGACCCCCTCCTGATGTTCCCTCTGGGAGTGACTGGCATCACAGGGCAAGAACAGAGCTTTTACATGGAGACTGTGAATTCACAGTGACCCATTGTACCTACTGTGTTCTTGGAGACCTTCCTGCCTTCACAACCTGGAGCGCATGCTAAAGCTGTAACTTATCTCTGCCTGTTTTCATACAGCGGTGAGGAACTACCACGTTCATCAGATCTACTCTGCTAAGTCCCACATGTTCCTGTGTGCTTTGCTGTATGCCCATGAGAGTTATATTTTGATAAATTTAATAAATGGTGTCAGGGAGCAGCAAGAGTGGGGCTGCTGCACGAGAGGGGCTGAGGCAGGAGCCGAGGGTGGCCCCAACACAGACTGACTGACCAGGGCACTGCTTGCAGGGGCTGAACACCGCAACCGGGCGCTGGTAGCAGACTCTACCAGCCATCCCTGACCCAGCGAGCAATGAACCATGTCCCTACAGGGAATCCAGCCAGAAGCGAAAGGATCCAGAGCCAGGACTCGAAGCAGGCTGTGATATAGGCAAGCCCAGGGGACAGGGCTGCAGACAGGCATGACAATAGTGTACACAGGGACTAAAGGCCTCGGACTGAACTTATGTGCAGCTCTTGGGCCTGTGAGTAGAGGTCCCAGCTGAGGCTGGTCAGGGCCAGTGATGTCTACCAGTGCCTTCAGGCCCTGACAAATGGATCCAAATTCTGCCCTTGCTTTTTCTCGGGTAGTTCACCAACTTTGATGTCTGCAATCTGGTTTAAAAAAAAAAAACACAAAGAACACCACCCGTCCCTGCCTCTTTCCCCACCAAATCAAACAAACCCCAACAAGCAGTATTGATTTTTAGCATGCAAAATTGAGATTCAGGAGCAGTTGTTTAGACTTGCAAATGTCCAGTGGGGGTTTCATTCTTGTTTTGTTTTCTTGGTACATCAGTCTAGTTTTATGCTAGGTGAGGGCATTGATTTATCTTTGGATGTCTTGAAATAATAAGGAAAACTACTTGTGTCTGCAGTATCAATGCAGTGATCCAAGCAGACACGTATCCATCAAGGACGCTGTGACTATTTGGAAGATTTTACGTTAGCTCTTAAGACAAAAGATCAATCCCCTCCATTTTTTAACACTTTTTTTTTCCTTTTTATTGTCAATCTTGGTCAAGGCAATTTTGTGAATATCTCTGTGAGCTGCCTTGCTTCATGAAAGTACGAAAAACATATGCAGTGATTATGTCTCAGTCCTCCCATATTTTTTTCCCCAACTTCTTTGCCCTTTGAGTCCCTGAGCTGTTGGCTTAAAAACTAAGTTCACATTACTGCTCTTAAAATCAAAATTAAGATGATGAGTGGGTCAGAAAATTAATTAAAGTAGGATTAAGGTCATAAATGTGTGTCTGTAACTGCATGTTTGGATATAATTATTTCTGGTGATCTTCAGGAGTTTCCATTCCTTAAGGAAAGGCAATAAATCAAAATTTTATTCCTAGAGTAATTTGCTGACTACTGAAGCATAGATGCAGCTGCTTTTCAGTTCAGCTTGCACAGGAGCAGGGGAAAAACTACTGGAAGTTTCTGGGATTTTTGTCTCCTTCAGAGGAGAATTCCCCGTCTCTGCCCCAGTTCTTGGGGTAAAAAGAAGAAGTTCTGGACAGGAAAATAAACTTTACTAACTGGCTTTAAGAAGAAAAATCTATTTTTTTTAATGTCTTAAGTGTAAGGATAGTAGAAAGAAATCCCGCATCTCCCACGGAACTAAAAAAAAAACCCACCGCCAAAAAAACTATTGAAGTGCTATGAAATGCTTCTTTCATTAAGACCTCTGTGCACATGCTGCTTGGGTACCTGTGTGTGCACGCTTGTGGCCCATCGTTGCACGTGGCATGTCAGGCGGTTGCAGAGGCAGATGCAGCTTAGAAGTTCGTACTATGTACTACGTACATTATTTACAAGCAGCATGTGTTTGTGTAGTACAGCTGTAACTGTCTGCCACTACCTGTGTGACAAGGAGGATGTGTGCACTGAACCCTTTGGGTTGGCAGCTGTAGAAAGAGTTGAGCAATTTGCTTTTAACTCCATTACGCGTCCTCTGACAAATGTTGCAAAGCCTGAAAAGCCTGGGAACAGGCAAAGGGAGAATTGAGGAAACTGGCAGTACTTTGGCTAAAATAAAACAAAATTACTGTCTTGAAACTGGTAAGAAGATGCACCTTGCAGTAAGATTTGAAGAAGAATATTTTATCTGGAAATCTTCTTTTCTGTTGAAGAAATAATGTAAGACAGAGCGAGTACTTAATCCTTCATAGGTGATTCCTGGGAGATCTGGTACTAAATAAAGTGAGCAGGTTTGGTTTTTTGGGTTTTTTTGGCTGTTTGTTTTTAAACAGATGACCCTTTTATATCAAACAAGCTTTTCTTCATGGCATTTACTTTTTTCAGGTCTATAAAACTGTCACCTTTAAATGTAATGTAGAGAATCTCTACATGTATTGCTGTTAATGTGCATGGTCTGGAGTGGTGTTTTCACTGAAGCTAATCAGCAGCTAGAAACAGAGATATGGTAGAAACACTTGAATGTGATGCTTGTAGGATAAATGGAGATCATGCATCTCTTCCTTATCCAAAAAGCACTAAATTTACCTGGACGTACATCTCCCCTGCTTGGCCTTGGCGTTTTCCAGACAGACTTGGAAAAGCTTATTCAGGTCCCTTGTGCTTGGAGGTTTGGACAATTTTTTTTGTTGCCCACATGCCCTCTGGAGGAGAGTGGGAACAAACCTGTCTCTGGATGTGGTGTAATTTCCTGAAGAAATGACACCTTGCTAGCACTTTGCAGAATTCCCAAATAGTGCTAAGCAACTGCAAGTACTTGGAAAGCTCAAGCTGCTTCCTTGTTTAGAAGACATCTTTTACAGTTAATGGTGATTTAGTTGTAATTCCAAGAAGGGGGTGATTTTTGTTTATGTAAAATAGTAAAACCACTGTAGTTCTCTGGCATTTGTTTATGTAAATTGAGAAACCTAGAGGTGTTTAAGAACATGCTCGCTGTCTTACCTGTAAGCACAAATAAGCCTGGTAATTAGCTCTATCTAGGCTAAGATTGCCCCCCCATTGCCCCTTTCTTCTGCTCAGGAAGAGGGCAGCCCCGAAGGACCTGGGTGCTGCATCAGAAACCAAAGCATCTTTTCTTCCTGCCGCGTTTCCAGTGTCAAGGTTTCCTTCAGTTAATCTGTTTATGAAAATTTCAAATGGTAATTTCAGCCCCCCATATCATGGGAATCATAATATATTATTATTATATTGTTTCACTTTTTGAAAGTCTGCGTTCTGGGGTGTTCTTTCACTGGGTTAAAGTGGGTTTCAGAGGGTACTTTTAAGATAAATATTGACTTGTTCTGCTGAAAATAGAGTGATATTGATATTTTTTGCCTTCATGCAGTTATTATTAAGATCATATGTAATTTGATGCCTTGATATTGTTTGGGGGGTTTTGTGATTAGCTCCCTGACCTACGATTTAAGCACTTTGAGAAACTACAGGGGACTCCTGAAGTTTTTACTTTGGGTACAATACTGTGGATAACTTTTATGAACTGCATATGATACCATAAATAGCTATTATAAACTGCATATTTTTTCTTTAAATAAAATTGAAGATACGATAATCTGTATGTAACTGTCAATCTTAACATTATTTGAGCCTTTTCTTTCAAGTAGCTAGGTTTTTTTCTTCCTGCAGAAAATGATTTTCTGTTTGTTTTTAAATTTCAGAAATCAACTTAGAGCATTTTCATGTCTGACTACTGGTACTGGAGGTTGATCCCATGCAAAGAAACTGGAAGCTGCAACTGTTTTGCAACAGCCAGCCAGTCTAATGAAGAGAAAGAAGACGATACAAACCATCAGGTTGTGGTGTCGGATATCATGCAGCTTGTGCGAGATAAGCAGGAGGTACCAGAAAGCACAACAGGTGAGAAGAACATAGCATATTTTGAAAATTGTCCAGCTGGCTTCCAAACTGTGTTAAGAAGAGGACTGATGGCTTCAAGAATTTTGTGTGTATCATCACTAGCAATGAGAGTAGGGCAGGGAGCCCAAATAAAGGAATAGCTGAGTATTCACTTGGAGGAGGGTGATGTCACCACAAATAAATGTTTAGCAGCAGCCAATGAAGAGTGAAGACCTTTACTCGGGAGGACTGGTGCTTGTTGTAAGAAATTAAAATAATTCCATAAATTTAATTGATTAGCAAAAAATAGTCATCCCAGAGAAACCTGACCTACCTTCCTACAGTTTTAAAATTGTACTTTAGAGAAACTACTGAGAAGCAAGTACAAAATACCTCTGCACCTTACCACATTGCTTTTGTTGCTGTGGTGCCTAAGCAGAAAACTGTAGTGAGTGCTATTTTGTAATTACAGGGATTAAGAATACATTATTTTCCTGTACCATCTGATCTTATATTTACCCATTCAGGAGGCTGTTGCATTCATGTATGAACTACGTGACTTTTGCCTTGGTACTGATGCAGAGGGACTATAATTCTATAATTTGATTAGCAGTTGCATCTGATAGTAATTGGTCTTTATTTACACATCTTAATTTCATTTTGTTAAATAAATTTTTAAAAAGCCTCCTAGGTAATTAAAAAATATCTACACATATTCATGCAAACCTCTCTAAGCTGGAAAGATGATCCAAAACCAGAAAGATGAAATTCACTAAAATGCAGTTTTGCATTTAATATACAATTACAAGGCAGGATATGACTCCTTTGTAATAAAGGAAAAAAAGCTCATTCTTTCAGCCTGAATGAGTTAATGATGTTGGTGCTACTACAGAATGATTCATATTCTGCTGTGGTTTAACAGGAAATAGTTATTAGAGTAATCATTTTATTTGTGTACTAGTGAGGTCTCAGCCAGAATATGAGATTTCTTTTGAGGGCAACAAGGAAAGATACCAAAAAACCCTGCAGAAATTCCAGAGAAGGATGTCAGGATTGGTCAGAGGTTTACAAAATACGACTTTTGTGGAAATAAGGAGGGTATATCTAGACTACAAGAGAAAACAGAAGGGAAAGCACACACATTCTGACTTTCTAGTGGAGATCTTTGTAAATTATAGAGGAAGGTGGACATCTGCTTGTTTTATTTTTCTTGTTGTCCATATCTAATAAAATAAGAACGAGAAAATGCAAACTTGATTTCTTCAGAGATGATTTAGACCTAATTGTGGGGATTGTCCAACAGACTACTTAAAGAGCTTGTGCAGCCTCTGGCCTGTTCTTAATGAAATCTTGAGTGAAACAAACCACTGTGGGAGGAGAGGTAGGTGTACGTGATTCCATCTCGGTGCTTTGAGCTAGCCTAAGAGATTTCAAGAAGTTCTTGGTTTTAGTAGGTTGCTTCTGTGATGGAAGAAGATACAAACAACTCCTGGGAAGGCAGGCCTGGAGTATAAAGTCAGAGGAAAGGTAGTTCTGTCTTGTGTCATCTGGAGGATCTAAAACGGAAAATTGCTACTCTTAGGTTCAGACTAAGGTACATGTGTATTCTCTGTTGAGGTAACAGTGAATCAACGGTTGACTGGTTGATCTACAAAGGAAGTTTAGTAAGCTGCACAGATCAGAACGAATGCAGTGAAGGTGGACCAGGAACTGAGTGTATATACATCATAAGCATGGGACTGCCTATAATAACCTGTGCATACTTGACTATGCTAATTTCACCTTTTAGCTGTGGCTGCTGTCTTTCTGTCATGGAAAGTGAAAAAAAGTGAAAGAAATTCTGAACAAAGTTTCCTGGCCTGAGATGTAGCGGATTTTTCATTATTACATCCATGCCTGGCTTGATAGCTGAATTGCAAGCCATTAATCAAAACTGAAAAGCACCTGATCATACTCTTTATGCCTGGAAAAAGTGGGATGTAGTTTTCAAAAAAAAGGTGTGTTTGTTTTCCTTCAACTAGAAGAAGAGAACAGCATGTAGACAGGCAAAGGAGCCTTCCCAGAGCTAGGTATGAGAAACTCAGTTGCAGATAATTTTCTGGTAAAGTTATTAAACTTTAAAACGAAATTCAGTAGGAAGGCTCTTTCTGTGTCATAACTAATACTGTTGCTAGTATTGGGGATTGAATGCGTGGTTGTGTTTGTGGCCATTTTATGGGGCTTTGATTTTTAACAAATTATTGCTCTTAATTGATGCAATCTGCATGTTAATATTTTCTGACTTTATCAAGGGACTGCTAAAAAGAATCTGTTCTGAAAAGAACTACAGCAGCATGATGTGGTGAATATTTAAAATGGGCAATTTGTATGTTGGGTATGTTGTGGGATGAGCAGTTGTTTTGCTCTAGTTCTAATACTTGTTCAAGTACTTATTTCAGGAAAAGAAGCAAGTATTTTTGTGGTTGGTAAAGAAAGCCATAGTGCCTTGTTATGTGAAGCTATAGACTATAAGCTTATAGTCTTCTGGTGGGAAAAGGCAGAAGGAGAAATGCTGCTGTGGAAAATAAACTCCAGCAATATTGCTGGAGTCTTTTTCCCTTCTCTGTTTTTGGCTTCTGTAAGCAAATGTGAGGGGTCTTAGTCTGTCATGCAGACTAATAGTACTGTGGGATGGAGAGCATCTTGCTGGTCGTCTTAGCTAAACCATATGTTGCTGAAGTTTTAACGCCTCTGTTCCCTCCCCCTCCCCAGGAACTCATCTGCTATGTTATTGATACCATATTAATAGCAATATTTTTACTGCAGTGTTTTCCTAGAAGTTGTAATTAAGATCAGGTCTTCATTGTGTCTGTGAGTTTACACACTTTTGCTTGAGAACATTTTGCTTCTTGGAAGGCTTAAAAGCCTAGCTTGAAAGCAATAGATGAAGCAGCATGGGAAATTCAGCTTGAGGCAGAGCACAACTGAGATAGAAGCATGATAACGTCCAACCAACTTATGTGTGCTATTGCCTCATTTCAAATGGTGTGTGTAATGTATCCTTCCCTCTCTTGTCTTCAGAAGAGGCTGGAAAATGGAAAGATCATGGAGAAAGGGTGGAGGTGTGGAAGACAGTCATGAGTCTTTAAAAAAAAAAAAATCCCGTATTTCTATAATTTCTCAGTACCTGTTATGTTGTTCTACCTGGTTGGGGTTGGACTTCAGGAGTGCTGTGCTTGGAGGCCTGTTTACATAACAAAACCCCCCCCTTTTTTTTTTTTTAATGGGGTTTTTCTGCTCTGGAGATGATCACCTTCAAACAGTTGTCACTTTTTCTTTGTTTGGTTGTTTTTTCCTTCAGATCTGTTTGGAATATCATCTTTCCATGCCGGGGTTTTTAGCTTCCTGCCATGATGCTAAAGCAAGAGGGAAACAGCAGAAACCTTTTGCGGTATCAAGATTTGCTACTGTGGTGTCTTGGGAACTGTAATTGCTGATGTTATAGCAAATGGACACAAAGGTGCTACAGTTAAAGCTCTTACAAAAGTAAGGGGACTATCATGACTCTGCCCAGGTTTTGAGGAATCCAAGGATACAGGTGACTGATGACTGAAGTCTAGAGGCTCCCTGGTCCAAACTTACCTGAGGAGACATACTTCATGAGTAGAAAAATTTTTTTAAAGCATCTTAAATTATAAAACAGGTGTTGTTTTACCATTTTACATGATTGTTAGGATTTTTGCATGAGAAATTACAAGGCAGTTGAAAAGACAGCTGAATGACTCTGCGATGTGCCAATTCTAACACTCATAACAGTGCTGCAAAACACACCATCGGCTGTTGCACTCACAGGCACTTGAAATGCTCATCTGTTACACTCATGCTCTTGGAAAGAAATGTGCTTGGTATCATCTCAGAATGTTAAATTGCATTGTTTTCCATACGTAAACACCTTTTAGGCACTGTTCAATGGCATTACTGAAGCTGACAGCTTTGACTGAATTCTATACCTGCTACAATGTCACTGTCTGGAACAGTGTGGTCAGGTTATATTATCGAGACCACTGATGGCTCATCACTTGCATCAGAGCGGGGGAAAAACCAACAACATGCTGTCTCTTAAATGCTTGTACATCCTGGTGACTCCAGTTGTATTCTGAACCCAGAGTATAACTTCAGTTACACTCATTAGCCCCTTGCTTCCACTAGTCACAACTGTATAAATACAAGATTTCAGTAGTAATGTATGAGGGAAGCATTGTAGGTGTTTATAATAATTACACTGTTTCAAATTAAATGGCTTTTCAGAAAAAAAATAGCTAGTGCTGTTTGGATCAAGTCCATTCTATTCCTTGATGTCTACAAATACAACCTTTTAAAAATCTTAACTAAAAAATAAGGAACTTAAAATGATCTCTTAGAAGCTGCTTGCATTGGTAGCTAAAAGAATGACAGAATTAATCCAGTGCCTTTTTGGGGAGAAGTCCTCCATTTATGCAATATATTTGGAAAGTTTCTTGATTCTTGGAGCTGCTTTATATTCTCCGAGAAGCTTTATCATGCTCAGTATCTCACTAGAATTTAAATTTTAATTTGCAAAGCTGTGTACATTACACCATACCTCAAGTAACAATGTGATGAAAAGCTTTTTTCAAGGGATTATTTATAAACTAGATTAATACAGCTAGCAGGTATATGTAGAAAATGAGGCTATGAACATCATACCAAGTATTTTTGATGATGTTGGTTGCATAATCAAAAAAAAAAAAAGTCAAGTTAAGACCAAAATTTGTGAGGCAGTCGGAGATTTATTCTGTGTTAGAATTCCATGTGCAGCTGCAATGAGACTGCTTTTTTCATGGGAGTGACAACAGCGTGCTGTCATCTGATTAACATTTGTACGTCTTCTGTGGAATGAAGATGGCATTACAGACTTTTCAGCCTATCTGTGCAGGTGCTAAATAGCTCATGACCTTTTTTGCCTTTAAAAACAAGCCAAGTAGGGCAGGAGTCCCTAAGCTATAATGCACAAGCCACTTAGTGATACGCAGTCCAGCAGAGAGCTGGGAGCTATTGCTGTCCCTGGTGGTATCTGTCATAACGCTCAAGGCGGGGGACTAGGAATTTATTTTCTTTTTCATGAATATAGAACTGGGATCACCGTAACTGTTGGCAGAGAAAAGTATTTGTTTTGCTGTGTGCTTCTCTTTGTCTGCTTGGTGGCAGTGGGTTGTCCCTAAAGGACTGGCTGGATTTTACTGTGGGAGCTTTTAAGTATATCTGTGCTGAGCTTTCTGTTTGGTACTGGTAGTGTGACTGATGTGAAGTGCATGTCCAAGTAAGATATAGCAGATATGTGCACACTTAGCATTTCTCAGTGTTCAAGGCTATTTGCTTACAGTGGAACTCAATTTTATAAATAAATGTCTTTACAGGCCTGCTCCTTTACTGGCTGCTGTAGGACTGCTATTGGTCTCAGCAGGTGTTTATGAGCCAATGTTTTATGTGTTTGTTAGTTAAAAGAACTGCTTTTTATTAAAATTTAATTTCTACTGAAGGGATTTGGCAAATTCTTACAAGTTTAACTCCTCAAAACGAGACACGTTTAAAGCTAATTGGAAGAATCTATCTAACAACGCAGAAAGGAGAACCTTTGCATGGTAAACCTCATCTGTATTGTGCTGCTGCTTCAAGTAATAGAGCAATGAAATCCCAGCTTGATTAAAATCAGTAGGAGTCTTGTCAGGATTTTCGTCTTAAGACTTTTAAGCTATGCAGGTTAACCAGCCTCTTAAATGAAATTAATATTAAACATCTTACTCGAATTCCTTCTTTCCTGGGAATTACAGCAAATATGGAATATATAAAAATAACTTCTTGTTCAGCTAGCAGCATTCAGTTCAAGTAGTTAGAGCAGAAATGCTCCACTAGTGTAAAAAGGCATTACAGCTAAAAATGAGCTATGGAGAGGTATTTCAGTAATGTCAGCAATAAAGTTCAGAGTGTGTGTATGAATGTGTGCATATATATATATATGTCTATAATTTGGTGCTACACTTGATGAATTTTCAGTTCAACTGCTCTTTGCTTTCTTGCCTGTCTGGCTATTTCATACAGTAACAGAGGAAGAATGCGACTTTAAAAACAAGACAAAAAAAAAAGACAAAGAAAAAAAATACACACTTTCAGGAAACTGCTGCCTGAAATGACTCTTAGCCTTTATTACCTGCTAGTCATCTTTTCTTTTCTTTTTCTTTTTGGCCAGGCCACTAAGATAAAGTTGAAGAACTTATGGTACCATCTGCAGCTATAGTGAAGGCATGAAAGCATTTTTAATTTTTCTCCAAAGTTCCCTGAACCCAATTAGGAAAGATTTTAGGGAGATGTTCCAGGTACTGAGTGCTGCAGTGGCGTACACTGATTCATCGCAACTTTTAATGGTATATTAAGTGTATTGGAAATACATCTGCTGGATTGTTGCGCTTCCTTCTACTTTTTCACTTTTTTCTGTTGTAATAAGCAGCCCAGCCACAGCATTTGTTATTTTTCCCTTTCCATTCTCCCATTTCCTAGAGAGTCTTTTGCTTTTCAGAAAGAGTTTGGCTGGGGTTCCTTGTTAGCTGTGAGATCACATGAACCTGGGAGGTACAGCTGGAGCTCTGCCAGCCCGACTGACTGCCTTCGTTTCACTGCCTGTTCTGTGCTTGGAGAGCTCCTTGCCGAGGGAGAGGCAAACACCAATAGTCTGTACAAAGAAGCAAGGACTTCTTAAGATTAACTTAGGGGGAAGCTATACCTGCTTTGTTCTGCACGGTGTTCAGAACGCTTTCGTGATGTGATGTGTGTAAACTGAAATTTGGAGTTTCGTCAAATAGTGGCATTTTTATGTTGCATAGGGAGGTATGAAATTATTCTCTAGCAACATTAAACTAGTAGAAGTTAATACAACTTTCTTGGGATTATATATTTTACTACTATGTAGTTATGGATGTCCTTTTGTTTATAATCTATTGGAAATATATAGCCATTTAATCAGAAGAGAAAGCAATAACTTTTAGTTTATTATGAGAATTAATAGCTTTTGTGATACCTCTAAATGTAATGAATCTTTCTCTTTTGATTTAAATCATGCTTCACTTTTCAGATATTCTCCATGCAGGATGAAACATTAGATATTTGCTGAAACTAAAGTAGGAAAGCTCTGTCAATTCTATTTACTCCCTGATATGAGTACCTTTGTGCTTTTGGTGCCTCAGGTGGCTCCAAAGAAATTGGAAAGTGCCTAAACAGCAGTGTAATTGAAATTCAGGAGGGGTTACATGTCTAACCTGTTTAGGCATTCAGTAAATCCCATTTTTCTGCATCTGTAGGCAGTGGATATCTTTGTAAATCTGCTTGATTATAATATCTAAACAGGGAAATACAGACTCTATTATAGAAACTGGCTTATTCTTCTGACAAGGTAGTCATGACTTTAGACATCTCATGCCTCCGCTGTGCCCCCGTGCAATGGAGAGCAGTGGCATGGCAAGTTTGCAAGTTTAGAGTTCTTCCTTGCTTGTTGCCTCATCCGCTTCTGTAGCGGCAGACTGCTTGCTGGATTTGGCACGCGCTCTGAAGGCCATGAAGATGGAGAAATTGTGAATGTAGACATTAGGTCTTGCATAGGTGCAATAGAAACCATCTGAGCTACAAGGTTTCACATGCTGCCTTAATGTCATTTCAGCATCACCTACACATCTGTAGGGTAAAAAATGGTGGGTTAGATTGACTCACTGGCTTCCAGCTGGACCACTTGTCATGGAAATTAATTGCTTTGCCTCTGTTCTAGCCAATACCCAGATTAGATGTTGGGTTCAGTTGTTGCCTCTGGCGCTGAAGAATTACTCAGGGCTGTTTCATGCAAATGCACAGATTTGCTGGGGTTAATCAATGCACCCTCTTTGAGTGTTTAGAAAGTCAAACCATCACTACATAGGAGGAGGGAGCTTTGATAACAGAAATACTGGAAAATAATGAAATAAATTATTTAAGGGTTGTTTTTCCAAGTCTATTTTTGCATTTTACTATAGCTACAATAGGCATTTATGTCCACAAGTAAGGTGCATAGAAATCTTCCTACCACTGAAAATAGACAGCTGCCTGGGAACTCCTTTTGTTCATTATTCACAGGTACAAACTGCAGACTAGATGCATACTGATATGGCTGGGTTTCTTTCCTGTTGAAAACTGTGCTATTTTAAAGTTGACTAGAATTGGTTAAACAGCCAGCTGTCAAAGGAAAACCTTTTCCTCCAGCTGAAGATATTGTGTTTGTTTTAATCGCTAGAGGCTAAAGAAAGTTTATTTAATTTGGACAAGCAACTTAAGTTACTTAGTGAGCAGTTTTATTCTCTCAGCTCGGCTTATCAGATCTGCTTAAGCCTATTTGTTGATCATAAGGTACATTAGAAAAATTGTGATTCTTTAAAATTATTTATTGCACATAATTATATTATTGCTTGTAGTCTTAAAATGTCATCTAAACTAATTATTGAACAGAGTAATTTATGTTCCATTGACCATTACTAAACAACTTTTTATGTAGAGAGGAGGAGGGAAATAAATTTGAAATTGCATCTGGTGTCTGTCAGTTTAAGCTTACTGCTGTCAAATTTGTGTGACCTGTTTTGCACAGGCTTACCTGGGGAGATGTACTTTTGCTAATTACTAAGTGTGTGGAGGGAGGGAAGGCTCTGTGGTAGCCCAGCAGCACACGCGACCTCCATCCAAGAATCATCTTGGGGCAAAACAGCGATGCTGAAAATGATGGATTGACTCGGTTTCTTTTAGGGAAAGCAGCAGTGGAAAATAAGCTGCCTGGGATGAACTGCTGCCAAGGAGACCTGTCCAAAAGATGAAAGTTCCCGGAAAACCGCATCAGTGTCGCTTCTGCTGAGGTTTCTGGGAGGTGGGGAGCAGGTCCTTGAAAAACAAGGCAGTCTTGCCAGCAGCTTCTGTTTCCAGTAAGGTGTGTGGATGTGTGCATGACGCTATGTATGTGCAGAAAAGGTATTGGGGACTTCTGTAATGCTGTCAGGACTTGCAAAAAAATCCAATTGGAACAAGGCTGGTGGGCCTAAAGCAGAGTCAGTTCTCTTAATGCTGCCTGAAGTCCTCTTCACTAGCACTCTCTGTGCTGAGGAGAGGTTTTTTCCAGGAGAAATTCTGGAATTTCCTTCTCCCACATAGGCAGGGCTTGCAGTCAGAGGAGTGGGGGAAAAAAATACAGCAAAAATGCCCCATTACGCATGTTAAGGAAGCTATTTTACTTTTTTTTTTCCCCCCTCCCTATTACCGCTTATTTTCAGAAACACCTCTCATTTTAGAATATATACTATATGTTCTAGAACTATACTATACATAGAAATTTGCTGTTCCATCTGTGTGCTGTAGCATGCTATTGTATAATTCTAGCTCTGAGCAATAGTACAATGTGGTGTATTGCATACCCTGACATATTTCATTCCACAGAAATCATCTGTGCCTGCCGTTTTGACTGTTGCAAAACACATTTACGCAGAAAAGCTATAAATGAGATTCTAGAAGGTATCACAGTGGCATACATGTGTGCAGCCAGGACTGGTCCCAAAGGGAGCAGCAAGGCTGCTTTCCCGTTTTACTAACTGGTGTGGCTCCAGCAGGGCTGCTGGCCTTGCTTTTGTTCACTGCACTGCAAAGGAAGAGGCTCACCAGCAGCGCGCAGGAGAGAACAGTACCAATGTTTGGGGGACTTCAGTAGCGTTTAGATGTTTAAGTCCAAGAGGGTGTCCCTCACTCACTTCATAATTCCTTCAGTAGTTTTTCTGGTGAGGATTGAGCTACCTGGGGTTGATAGGTCCCATTGACTTTGCGCAGAGTTGCTGCCTTCTTCAGAAGGCTGTCTGCAGTTTGGCATGTGCCATGCTCTGGAGCTGCTATGTGTGCCCAGTATACACCCTGCTGAGCTGCTCGAAAGATAGAATGGTCAGCTTTGTGGAGGCTGGATACAGAGGTATTGGGGTTCCTGACATACGTCATAGCGAAGTGGTTGGAGCACTTGCCTAGAAAAAGAGAGCGCTCTTTGGTTTGCTTCTGGGTGGATGCCCAGATTACCAGCTGCTGGGCTCTTCCTGGGTGACGACACTCTTGAAGGAGTCAAGATTCACTAGACCAGAGGAAAGGGAAACTTGGTTCCCTGCTGACTGAGTGAGGCCCTAGCTTGTAAAATGAGTCTTGAGTTTTGCTCTCTGTTTCCAGTAGCATTTATACATCTAATAAATAATCACTTGATATGTGATGCGTACTCAGTGCTTGGAGTAGGGAACCTGTTCTCATCTGATTGCATTTTAAATGAAGGAATTACATAGCTGTCGAAAGCCAGGCAAGGGCTTTAATTGTGAACCCTGATCATGATGTGTGCTTTGCAGCAGGCAGATGAAATGCCAGTCTCTGCAGAAGGGCAGAAAGAGGGATGAAGCTGAGCTACCCCTCTGTCATTGTCTTTGGCTTGCTTAGATGGGGGCTGCCAGAAATTTGGATTAGCCTGTGTCCCTCTCACAAGGCCTCAATTCTTCTTGTGTTGCCCTTTACGGGATTTAGACCCTGGTAGATTCCATTATGGAAGGTAAATGTTGGGTGCCATTAGGCCAAAGTCCTTTTCTTGTTCTTAGCATTTAATAGGTCCACATGTGATCATCTTGTTCCCTGTGAAGTTTTGAAGACCACCTGCTTAGTCTGATCTGGCTGGTTATTAGTCACTGCTGTTTGGTTGCTTTTGTGTTTTTTTTTAAATCTGTGTATTTGTTTAACAAAGAGGGAAAATAGATTTAAAGAGCAAAAAAGTGTATAATAAACCTCTTCATTGCATGAACTTGAAGATTGTTTGAATACTTTTACTGGCAGAGTTCCTGTCAACTGCTATTGTTAGCCCAGTGTATCTAATATTCTTAGGAGACGTAGTATAAATATGTTGTTTCCAAATGGCAACCAGAAGTCATCACTATTCTTTTATCCATCTTTTTGTTGGGTTTGTTTTCCTTTTGGAAGGGTCAGTAGAAAGCAAATGCATATTTAAAAGCTTTGTTCCTTTCAGTTCTGTTTTTGCAGTGACTGGGATGCAAAAGTATCCAGAAATAGATGCTGTAAGTATTTTCTGCTACTGTGCCTGGGCCTTTAATCTCTTTTAAGAAATTGAATCTTGCCGTTCCATGCCCAGTAGATGTTGCTGTTGAATCAATAGCACCGAAAGAGGACAAGGGGAAAAAAGCTTTCAGAGCTCAGAAGGTGCGGTAAATATTCTGGTATCTTATCCAGAGAAGAGAGGTCTAATTTTTTTTTCTTTTTTAAATGCAGTGCCCATAGTGTTTTCATTTTTATATATCAGCTTAGGAATCTGCAGTATAAATGAGAAGTAAGCATTGTGTGTGTAACTTTGAGTTACAGGTTTAATGTCCTGTGGAAGACCTGTAGGGAAGGTGGATTTTCTACCCTGCATCTCCATTATGGTTTTACTAAATATTTGTATTTTGTACTCTCACCCTAAGAAGCATAAATCATGTCAGTCATAGTGATATCTCTATAGCATGATACAATTTTGCAAAGCTATGCATATGGTAAGAAAAGACAATTCCTATAGTGTCTCCAACTTGTTGGAGCACCTTTTAGGATGAAAACTTGTGATACAGGGTGGGGTTTGCATGCTTTTATTGAAGGAGACAAAGCAGGGTAGGCAGGTCACTTTGGGAGAGGAGACTGAGAGAGGAGAAAGAGGAAAACATTTAAAGGTGGCATGCTTCCTTTAGCAACACATTTTCAGTAAGATTATGTGTAGAGAAGGCTCTTTTTTATTTTATTTTTTAAATGCAGTCTGGTCTTCCAACAGTGTTTGAGGAATAGTTTGCTATTGATCAGAAAAATGTGTGAATAAAACACTGAGTAAACAAGTAATCACACTGCTGAATTTTCTTTCCCTGTTATATGGAAAACATCTGCAGCTATTGGTTTCCTTGGAAACAGATTCACTGCAAAAGCTAAATGCACTGCACTGAGCCTGTCAATTTTACTGCATTTGAGAAGAGTTTGACATGCACACTTGGACCTTTTTGCTACATTTGTTTCTCAAATGCTGTGTCATTTATGCTGTTCTCACATAGAACACCTGATCAAAGGAGATGTGCGACATGCTTTGGATTTTGGACAGAACAACAAGAAAGGTTGGTATTTACAAGCCTAAACATGGACAGTGTGTGTATATATATATATTTACATACAGACAGCACCTAGTTTTCTGAACACTTATTTTTAAAGTCTTGCCTTTTAAAGCTCAGTGCTATTGTGTGCAGTCTTAGCTGTTTTTTGGAGTTGAAGATCAGAGAGCTGCTGAAAGGAATTGCTGGTACATTTGCCTCATAATAGGATTTTGGCAGGACATTGATTTTATTTGTAGTGTGTTTAATTAATTCAATACGGGATACATGTATGTGTTCTCAGAGATTAGTATTTTTGTTCTGTCTGTGAGAGGAGCATGATTTCATATATTGTGTTAGAAGATTTTAGTGATGCTTGTGATTAGCTTCAACTGTTCAAGCTAAAAACAAATCTGTGCAACAGCGTGGTTGTGTAATTATATCAGGAAGAATTAATTGAAAACTTACTTGCATTATTGTACTTTAAGAAGGAGAAGTTCTGTTAAGCAAGTGTTGCATAAGAATTCAATTGTTTTTCAGCAGGTATGTTTAACATAGCTTCATGTGTGTACCCGGGTCACAAGTACATGAGGTAGAAGACACATTTGTGACTGTCTTTCTGTTAGTAAAATGGTTTCCCATATATATTGGAAAAATAACATATAGTACTGAGAAGACTATGCGGTGTAGAAAAACACTTTTGACACATGTTGACAAAACATTGGCTGTAGCTTGTCAAATATTGTAGAGACATCTGGCAGTGATTCCATGGTGAGATTGCTTGCTAAAATAAGCTTTAAAATGTTTCATAAACTCTTTTTCCTCTCTAAAAGGAGACAGCTGTTCACATGAAATTATATATAAGTTTAGTCACTAGGCCCTTTGCATTTGGGATTTTATTCATGAGCATTAAACAACGTTTAAATCTGAGACCTTACTGTATTCTCCCTATGGGTAATGTTGCCTGTCATTGCTGGAGGTATATCTTTTTAAAGAGTTCTCTCTCCAGAAAGGACTTGAAGTGAAGTTGTCATGGACTCTCTTCTATTACTATTTGCTTTGGATGGTCAAAGTTACTAATATTATTACATCAGAATGGTCCATGTGCTCTGTGTATACAAACTGAGCCTATTTGGGGATTGGGGAGGTGGGGAGAGCAAGCAGATACTGTTTTTTCCATGAGAAACTAGCCTTCAGTTTTAAATACTCTTTTGCAAATGTCAGGGGGAGAGAAAGGAAAGGGATGTAAGTAGAGTGAAAGAATTACTTGTATGTCAGCTGTTATTCATGATCTATCTTCTGAATCCTATCCTACTCCTCCTTGTTGCCTCTACACATTTAAAAACCTAGAAAATTAATTAAAAAATATTTATTCTATTGTAAAGCAAACAGTGCAGGTCCTTGAACAGCATGCTGCCTGATCCCATGAAAGCAATAAAATTAAAGTTAAGCTATCTAATAGCATAACTACGTCTACTTTTTGAGAGCTGTTTGCCTGCAACCCTTTGCCACACCACTGCTAATTACTCTACGAGACATCCCATTTGCACATACATGTGACAGTGAAGATAACTCTGATGTTTAGAAAGATGGAGTAGCAGGTTTTTACAGGTAAATGTGTTATGGAAAGCTTTTGGATAGTTACAGAATATCTGACTTCTGTATTTGATAACATAACTCCAAACATTATTTGCTAGGTTGTTTATTTTTATGCATTTAGTTTGTTTTACCAAGTAGAGCCTTCCAGTGAAAGTTACTTAGTGATTTTTGCTTTTGTAGCAGGTGATCCTAGCAATGGTAGATTCAACTGTACTAATAACCACAGATGCAAAGGCGATTATTTCCTTAATGCCTGTTTGTTTCCCTGAAGGGTTGGTCAAGATCTTGAAGAAAGTAAATGGCTCTTAGGGGGATGCTAATGCAGATCAGTCTCCAGGGACCAAAGAGACTTTTCCTTTCATGTGTGTTAGTGTGGTATAGCTAAAGTTTCAAGTCAGGCCTTCCAGTGCATGGTATTGGGCATCCTCAAGCCTCCTCTATATCCTGCCCTTTGGAATCACAGCTTTTAAATTATATTTCATAATTCTAGCCTCCCTGTTCTCCCTGCTGCTCATCTGTGCTCTGCTGATGCATTGACAGTATTTGTCTCTGAAAATGCTCTTCCTCTTGGCTATGTATGTGGGAGTGGTGAAGAGGATCAAAATGTTCTCCTCAGAGATTCAGGCATTGCCATGAAGTATACAGGAACATGATCGGAGAATGCTCATTGTAAATCTGCTGTCTTGGAAAGGGGCATATGGTACCATAATTCTCTCTTTCCTTGAACTGATTTCCAGGCCCAACACCCTGACAGTAATCATGCAGAAGCATTGTATGCTATAACAAATATATGACCGTGTACAATGAAATAGTGTGAGATGCTGTGTTTTCTGTCTGATGCATTCATGTATTTTTCCTTTACTTTCTTGGAAATGTTTGTGTGCTTCTGAATTTTTTATTGTCATAATTTTTTTTTAATGTTGTCATAAATAACATCTGATGGGAGCCAAACCAAAACCATCATTGTAGATATGCCCTTTGAATCAGCACATCCAAGTTGTACAACTGGGTTTCAGTAGGCATTCAACTACTGAGCTTTTGAGGGAGCTCTGTTCAATCTTGATGTGGTAGCTACATCTGACGAGTAAACACAGATGGGTAAGTGGCAGAAGTGTGGGGCAGGATGGCACTGACATTCTGCTGAGTCTCTGGGGGGGAGCTGGCAGCTGAATGAGTGAGTCATTTTCAGCCTGTTGAAACTGGTCTTGTGAAGAGAAGAACTCCAAGAGCAAAACTTTGCAGAAAGAAACTTGAAGAACTTGAGAAATAGCAAGAGTACAGAACCTGAAATTTTGTGGAAGTCTCATTTTGAACTTTGTTTATGTCTTGTAAAACATGACATGTCTAAATGAGCAACAGAATACAGTGCAAGAGCAGCATGATTACAAAGCAACTCTTGAGAATTCCAGTGTTGAAAATATTTTGATGCACTGGTTGGTGCATCCTGGAGGTTATTAGTTACCAATAACTGCAACTGACCTGACAGCGTTGGATAGGGTTAGAAACACACATCTCATGAGTTGGAAGAAGAAATGGTATACTGTGCTCTGGCGATGAGTGTTAATCTTTGTGGATTTATGGAGCCAGCTCTTGGTTGTGGTTGTGATCAACTCAACTCAAAATATGTTTTTTAAAGTATCCAGATGTTATAAAGCTTAAAAAATTATTTGAAACTGAAGTCCATGCAACTTCTTATGTGTAATAGATGGTTTGTCGAAAAGCACTCTTACTGCATTTTAAAGGCAAAGAAAGTGAAAATAAACACCATTGCATTAAGCTTGTCACTGACAAAAGAATCCTTGTTATGGAGTGGAAATAGCTGTAAGAGTGAAGGAGGGAAAATAAGAAAAAGCAACAGCAGTATGTAATCAAAATAACAAGGAAATGTATACATGCACACTTAACATTTTTCTTTCAAAAGCAGTAACTATTCAGGACCATGGTCCATCAAGAAAACTAACAGCAACACTTTCAGAAGCCCATTAAAGCAAAAATTCAGTCTTTCTGTTTCAAGAAGGTATGAAATGGTGGTTTGGATGTGGCTTACAATGTAAAGAAGCCTAGATGACATTTTCCTTTCTGACAGCTTTACCATCATGAAGGCAGAGAAACTATAAACTGAAGAGCCATCGTTTTCCCTCACCTAGTGAGGCATTGTGCAGACCAGCTCCCAGGAGAGATCAATTTGATTTGGCTTGTTTGGGAAGTAGTGTCTTCTGTGAAGAATATTAAATGGAAAAAATGATGGGAACTGATAAATGTTCACTATTTCATATTCTAATTTAAAAAAAACCCCACAAATCATTGTGAAATGAACATAGTGATTTTTTTTTTTTTGCTTGTCAAGAAATGAAAAAGTTGTAATTGTCTGTGAAAGCCTGTTTTTCAGAGGCTTCTCCCCCCCCCCCCCCCCCCCCCCCCCCCCCCCCCACCTGGAATCTCCTCCCACTTTTGATGAGATCTGACCTGGTCTTTCTCTCATGTATGAAGCATCTGTCAACGTAAATAACCAGACTAAGAAAATAATGCTATTTTATTTACTGGGGATTGTATGCAATAAAATAGATGGGGGAATCAGTTTATTAAGGAAACGTACGCAGAGAAGTTTTCAAGCTCTGTTGTTAAAGACACAAAGGCACCATTGAAGGACCCGTGGTGAGGGAAGTGTTCTGCAGCAAGACTGGGATCTTGTTCGGGGTTTGGCCTCTTTGGCTACAGGCTAAATACCCTTGTGGTTGTTGGAAGTGATATTCCTATTCCTGGATTTTTTTTGAGACATCTCTAAATTTTCCTGTTCTGCATCAAGACAAAGCCAAGTCCTTTAACAGTGCTTGGGGTGCAGTCCAGTAGGGAGGCCAGCACCCGGGGCAGAATAGTAAGTAGCCTTGTGGGGGCATGTCTGCCAGAGGTAGGCAACTCACCCAGACTAATCACAAACTGCATTTTCCCATGTCCTCAGTGCGTTCCCTGAGTATCGCACTATTCTTTTCTGAAAAGGGAAAAGCCTTCCGTCACCCTAAAGCTCCAGTGAATGCTACATTTTGAAAGATGTAAAAGTGGAGAAGGGCAGTCAAATTCTAAGATACGTTCCATTAAAAAAACGTTCCAAATTAAAGTTGACATCCTTCTACTCTGTCCTTTATCTGTGATAAAACTTGTCAGCCTGTTCCTCAGGGGTAAGCACTTCAGTTTTATTCTCTGCAATCAAACTGAATGGTCCTGGAAATACCCTACTTTTTTATTCTGAATACTTTTTAGATTGCTGATTGTATGTGAAATTAACAATTGTAAGTGACAGTTAAATATCACATTTTGTTACAGAGTAATTTCCTGAGAATATTTTAAATCAGCCCTGACTCTTGAATGGTAGACCTGCTAAACTTTTATGTGTACGGCCAGTTCTTTTGAAATAGTGATTTTTATGAAGTGGGACATGTAATAAAATTTGGACTTTTTCTTAATACTCCAGATCTGAACACACACAAAAAGGGATTGATTTAAAGTCTAATACTTTTTAGAAGACCTCAGATTTAAAAAAATATTGGACCGACTTTTTTGTGGGGGAGTAATTAATTTTACGAATCTTCACCTTGCATTTCCTTTTAAAAGAAAACCACCATGACAAGAGAAAACAAAAGATGTGTTCTTTGGATCAATTTCATTTCTTCATTTAAATACAAAATAACTAACTGTGGTGGAGAACATGACTATGACATCTCTGCATCCAGACTCTACCACCTATTTAAGTATCATGGTACCTTTCAATATCTGCTCTTCTAAAACATGAGCTCCCCGATTTCCACTTTTTTCTATGTTTAAAGTACTGTGGTTTCATGGTTTTTAGGGGTTGGAGTACAGTTTCCCTTGTGTGGCCTTTCCTTTAATTACACATACTTGTGGAAGCAGCCCAAGGAAGAAAATAACAGTGATATTTCATTTCTTTCCATATTATTTCTGTTTGTGGCAAGTTCTTTCCTCGCTCACTTGCATGCTTCCTGTCTTCGGTCTTCCTAACTCCTACAGAAAGCGCTTCCTTCATCTATAAAGACATCTCAGTAAACTTAGAGAGGTAGGGTCTTAGTTGGCATTGCGCTGGTGAAAAGGCAACATTCATTCATTGCCATGCCTGCTTTTAGAGGATTGCAGCTGCTGGCACATCTGGGTAGTTTAGCTCTCCAGACTGGAGAGGAATAAAGGCCTGGACCAGCCCTCAGCTGAGCAGGGGCAGTTGGAGGTGTTACACTAAATAAAGTCTTTCAAGGCTGTTGGCTCTGCAGTGATTACTTAATCCCATGTGGCAAAAGAGGAGGATGAAGAAAACTGAATGAAGCAGTTAATGGGAAACTTGGCGCTCCTTAGAAACACAGAAGATCAGTCGAAGAGATTCAAATGACATTTCATTTATTTGCTTCCTACAAACAAGGGGAGGCTGGGGAAAAAGAAGACCCTGCCTGTTATGCTAGGGAGTATTGAAACCCTTGATCTGGTCAATCAGTTTAAGTTCATTCAGGCTGAAGAGCCTAAATACAAAACTTCACGGGAGTATGAGGAATGCTGCTCTAGTGTAAAACTGAGATACAGGGTATGAAAGAAATGAATTATGGAAGAGTTAGTGGCTAAGCTAAACTTCAAGAACTGATCTTGATTATTTTGGTTGGTTTTTTTTTTTTTTTTTTAAGGAGAGGCTAGATTGCAGTTGGTAAAGGGGAAAGAAAGATGTTTAAGGAAGAAGACTGAAAGTACTGGGAGCTGCACTGTAGCAAGATTGGGCCGAATTGGGGATGAGGCCACCAAATAGAAATGAGTATGTTGCATTTCATCCATCTTCTACTAGTTCTCAGCCATGGGTCTGGGCAATAATGGAAAGGAAGGGGAGCACCTATGTAGAAAGAGGGTGAAGCTTTTCCCCTACTGCTGAGTACTTGGTCCGGGTACCATGTCAGGCTGGTCCCTGTGTGGCTAACACACATCCCAGATGAGGGAGGGTGGAGAGCAGCCACTAGGCCTTTTTTTCCTGTATGGCACTTACTTTCTCAAAGGAAAATATTATGGAGGTTGATCTGACACAGAGGACTTGATAGAGATTTGGTAAGTTAATAGATGAGTAAAACAAGGCATAATTTCGGTAGAATTCCTCTATTAAATGCTGCTGCACATCTGAAGGCTTCTTTAGTGTGTATTCCTATATGAACCTTGCTCATACTCTGGCTTTGTACGGGTGTTTGAATGTCAAGTTTTTAAGAAGAAAAGACTTTTACTTTTTTTTTTTTTCCTTCCTGCATGTATTTGCAGGGTAATGACTTGTACAATGCGAAGTTCTCTGTATTTCTTGAGATTGTGAATCTAGGAACAATTTTCTCCTTGTGAAAGAGTGAGGTGTTGCCAGAAACAGAATACTGCCATCTCTGCTTATGAATCCCAGTTTCAAATCCCAGATGCTTTACATAATAAAGCCTAACTGGGCTGATTACCAAGAGAACTCAGTCATTCAGAAAAATAAAAGGGAAAAATCCCTTTGCTTCATGAAGGAAGAATTGGTGCCAAGAAGAGGTTGAAATGTTAAAAATGCATTTTCTGTTCGGATCTTTCATATCAACTGTCCTGTCTCCCCTTTTTTTCCCATTTTATTTAAGGCTGGGGATCAGTATTTCTCTTGTGCAGTGGATGTATGTGGAAGTTTTTTGTAGGACCTGTGAGGACCTAGACTATGAAAACCTCATTCAATGGGTCTCTTCCCGCTCTGCAGGAGCCCAGCTTAGGTAAGTCTTTCTGGCTACGTCTGCAGTGTCTTAGGACAGCAGTGGTGACGTGGATGCCTGTAGTTTCATTGCTTACACAGTCTATAGAGTTCTGTAGCATGTAATGTTGCAGCCGTCCAGAAAAGAGCGTGGCTGAGTTGCCTGCCTGATGTTGACCATGTCGTATCGCTGGAGAGCAGCAGTATGGGATGTTTGGCAGAGGATTCAGCTGCATAGGCATAACCATCCATATGCTCTGCCCGTTCCCTTTGCAGCAAGCAATGTGGTAGGGCCCATGCAACATGGCAGGGAAACCTGTATGTGTTTTAATTTCTTGTAGTCCTACTTTATATCCTATAAATAGTATTTCTTCCACTGCCATGCTCTCAGGCTCTTACAGAAACTAAGCTTCTGGGGGTTAAAATGGAAGCCCTCTTGTGGATTAATAATTGATTAAAAATATAAGAAACAGTTGCTTTAGGTGGTCAGTTTTCTGTGCGTGGGTGGATGGGGGGTTACTGGTGGAGTAAAGCAGGGATTTCTGCAGGAGCTTCAGCTATTCAACATAATCCCAAATGAGCTGGAAATGGAAAGGACGTGTGGAAAGACAGAATTTGCAAATACGTGAGATTAATCAAAACAGTCAAATTCAATGCTGAATGCAAACAGTTGGAGGATAAATTGGTGATGCTAAGTAACTGAGCAGTAGAGTAGGTGAAATTAATTGTTTGTACAGAGTGATGCATATGAGAAAACACAACACTATTCCCTAAGCTAGCTGTTACCCTTGGTAAGAGATCTTGACCGATTGTGGGTAGTTCCCTGAAAACAGCAGCAGCTCAGTCGGCACTCAGTGTTGGTCCAAAAGGCAAACAGAGCATTACAAACCGCTGAGAGGGAAACTGAGAACAACAAAATCCTTATGTCACTGTGTAAGCTCTGCTGTGCCTACTTCTGGAGTACCATGTCCAGTTTTGTTTGCTTTGTTAGAGTAGAATTAGGGTATGCGGAGGCATGGTGAAGGCGGTCAGAGGTATGGGGTTGCTTTTGTACAAGTAGGAACTAATTAGTGTAGGAAATTTTCTGTCTGGAAAAAAGGCAATTGGAGGGGACATAATATCACCTACAGTGGAGGTCTGTATAGTCATGAATGGCTTGGGGAAGTGAATAGAGAGTGTTTGTTTCCTGTTTTTTTTTCCACTGCTTCACAAAAGGCAATCTGGGGCACCCAGAAAAATTTCAGGAAGGTAGTTTAAACAAAAGCAGTTTTTCACACAGCACATCATTAAATTTTGGAACTCATTGATGAATGATATTGTGGAGATCAAAGTAAAGTGAGCAGAGAAATCTTTAGGTATATTGTTGCACATATCTTTTGCTCAGGCAATACTCATTACATGATTATATGCTAATGACTTAAGGTTATTGCTTTGGCTCCTCACATGAGAGGACAGCTGTATGTTACTTGTGGAACAGTTTCAAAATAGCTATAATTTCTTGAAAAACTAGTTAATGTTTTTTTGGCTGGAGCTCTTTGAAAATAACAGGGGTGTATGTTGCTGTGTTTGAACAGGGTTTGCTGGAGATCACAGCCAAAAACACAGTGAAGTAGAGTACTGAAAGAAAAAAATAAAGTGGTTGTGGCTTTTAAACCTGGTAGAATTTTAGAAGAAAATCAGTACAAACCTGCAGAAATCAGGTCAAATATTACATCCATGTAGCCCTGGAGGTTGACTGATAAAATTCTGCAATATATTTGCTCCTTGCTTCTTATCTTTGCAGTTTCCCCTGAAAGAAATAGGAGTACAGGCCATTTGACAAAAGTGTTTTCACTACATTTTAAACATCTAAGACAGAACTAAAAGGACATGTGTTCCTCAAATTTCTTTGTGAAAGTATTTCTACACAGTTGTATACTTCAGTATGAATTCCTCTGCTGCAGCAGGGCCTTGCCTGGGACTACTGAAGAATTTTTGCTAGTGGTGATACATTAGCAGAAGTTAAAAATCAGAATCCCAGAAGCAGGTTGAATTTTTCAGTAAAACCAAAATATACATATTAAAAATAATCACATTCTACATGAAAAAATGAAAACATTTCCTACTGTGTTTACAGACTCTCAGTGCTAGTACTGGACATCAATCCTTTCACACTCAAATTTTGATTTAGCATGAGATGTGTGGGGCTGAAATGGCATGTTTAACTCCCTATTATGATCGTCATGATGACCTGCAGAAGTGTGGGGCATCAGGCACAAACTTCAAGAGAGTGAAAATTGCAGTAGTTAGTTCCTGAGCTGTACTGACGCTGTTTTTTCCAGGACCGTTTTGATTCCCTAGGTAGCTTGTGGTAAGGTATGGTTTGATTTTTGTTGCAAGGAGGCTCAGCTGGCTCCTCTTGTTAAGAGCTGATTTTAATTAGTTTAAGGTCTGTTTCTTTACTCTGATTCAAAGATATTCAGAAGCCATGGGTGATTTGGTTTGATTCCAGTTTCAAACCAGCAGGGATCCTAGTCCCTCATTCTGTGGTTAAGTATATTGAAAATACTGTATCTCTGTTTCCTTCAGTAGAGAAACTATGCCTAAGCTTGTTACTGTATCACTCCAGACAAGGCTGCCTGATCTCCCTGAATGTATGTGAGTAAACAAGTAAATGATTAAAAGAAAGAACAGTTTTAGGTAAACTAACTCTTAGTCCAGGTAACTGAAACCTTTTGCTTTGATGCTCTGCTTATGCCTTGCATGTTTTGAATTTGTTTGAAGGTATAGAAAGTATATATAAAGTGGTGATATTGGTATAACTGGGGTTAACTACCATATTAGAGTTCTCCACTCATTTTGTACAAGTATAAATAGATATTATATGCATGTGATCCTGAAAGTTGACTGGCTGATGTGATAAAATTCATCGCATCTATGTCTTGCTTTTCATTTTTTATTTCACTGAGAAAACACCGTGGAAAAATGGACCTTGTGATATATTGGGAGGCTTAAGCAGTTTGCTGATTCTCCAAGGAAAATGTGGAATTGTTATTGAATTGAGGCAGGACACTCAAGGGAAGCTGAGATTCACCTAGCATCTTCTGTTGCAGTAGATGCTTATGAGTGAATATGTCTCCTGCACTTCTTGCTGCACTGGGAAATAGTGTAATCTTACAAGTGAATTTTGCTGTTCTGCATGCACTAAAATGTCTTAGGCCTCCAACTTGCTGCAGTCAACAAGTCCCATTAACTTCCTGATATCTGGAGTTTGTCCCTGGGCTGTCTTTGGATGCAGTGTTCTGTCCCACAGCCTTTGTTCCAAAACAAGCCTCAGCTATCCATATGTACCCATGGACTTGCACGCCTCTTCTAGTTCCTTTGCTCCTGGTTCACCACCTGAATGGCCAGAGCCTGACCTGGTAATCATGGTCTTGCTGCAGCTTGCTTGTTCCTTTGCAAACATGCAATCATAAATAGCAGTCAGAAAAACTAAATACTTTTTCCATATCAAGTCGGTATAGGTGCTGTATTTCTATAGTAATACTTTGTTATGCAAAAGCTTGACTGAAGACTTAATTTTTTCATTTCTATTAACATAGAAATGAAAATATATATGACTCTAGTCATATATAATACATGGAGCTGCTGTAGGCCTGTCATACTTAGAGCAGAAATAACGTGAGACTTTTTATAAATGAGTATTTAAATATGATCTCAATTAATTTTATTGACAAAGGAAGCCCAGATAGATTGATGAGTCCTCTTAAAAAAAATTTTTTTTTTAATTTATGTCCCCAATATAATAACATATTGTTGAGAGTTATGAGCAAGTCATTATAGGTATCTGTGTATGTTCCTGGGCAGTACTGCTGCTTTTTGCCTGATGTATGTAATCTGTAGAGAAGAATCTTTGTCCTAAATAACACAACGCAGTCCTTTTAAGTGTACAGAAAAACTTCCCTTCTTCTTTTAGTTATAGATAACCATTTATTTATTTTAATGGCTAAAATAAAAGAGGACATAACTAAAACCAATAGGGTAATTATAAGACTGGGAGAATTCAACTGATGATCATCAAAAACATGGGAATAATGAGATTTAGAAGGCATCAAGATAATGTTGAAAAAGGAAAGTGTTAAAAGTCTCATAGTTTGAAATTTGTAAAACAGTCTGTATAAAAGCACTGTAAATCAATTACCAGGAGCAGTTGTACAGAGAGACATTGTACGTCTTTCAGTCTTGTAGGATTCTCTATATCCCTGAAAGTTTTCCAGTGGTGGTGTACCCTCTATAGCAAATGGAAGTTTAGTGGCCATTAGGCTTGCTTTTCCTAGTTGCCTTCTACAGCAGTTCTCTTGTATATACTCCATACGCCTTGTGAGGTCCATAGATTCTGACTCTAAAAACCCTTTGCCTAAGGTGGTAATACAGATTTCATGGAAATCTGGATTTTGCGGAGTTGCGGAGACTGCTGTGGCACAACATTTAAGCAGTCAAGCTCTTCCAACTAGTCTGGAAGATGGCTGTGGTTGTTTTGGTGTTTAAAGGAAATTTGAAGTCCTCAGCCTTCAGAAATGACCATTTCAAACTGAACGTGAAGGCATCGTGAGGGCTGGTGAGAGCGGAATAGCGGTGGCATTGTCAGCAGGAAGGCATTTTCCTCCCCAGCTACTCACCCTGCAGCAAACGAGCAAGAAGGCAGAAAGGAGCCTAGCATTCACGTAAGCGTGAGGATGGGGCTTTCTGCAAGCTCTGGCTGCTCGCCGTTCCCTCGCCGCGCTGTCGACTGAGCGCAGCCCTTCCCAGCACTCGCTGCAGGCTGGGAGAGACTGGCGATACGTCGGCTAATCAACGCTTCACATTAATTCTGGCATTTGAGGACTCCACTGCGGGCAAACCCATACGCAGAGGAGGGGAGAGAAGTTCTAAGCAGCCCTGCTGTCATTAACATTCACGGCTCTGGCTTCAAGCAGCACTTGCCTCACCCAGGCACTGCCAGGAGGGAACGTGCACTCCTGCCTCCCTTTGTGCTGAGCGGGATCTGTGTGGAGTAATTGAAATGCAGGACTGCGAAGCACTGCTGTAGTGGTCTGGTTTGGGGCTTTTTTCCCCTCCCTCCCTTCATTCTTGGAGCAGGGAGAGCATGTTTGCTGTGGATTCTTTTTGTTTTACCAGAGAATGAGATGCTGGCTGAAAATTGAAGAAATGGCCCTAGAAGAATTGATGCAAAGATTAAATGCCGTTTCCCAGTGTGCTGGTAGGAGGAGCTGCTGGTCTTAAATAATGTGTTGTGTGGATGCTGCTAGTGATTTTGTAGGATTTACAGAAAATCCTGGTAATCTGACTAGCATTCTTTATGCATGCTGGCATTAATAGGAAAGAAAACATTAAGAGCTTTCGTCACCAGGTTAAACTTTTGTTTGTATTAACACTAATTAACATTTTTAGTGCTTAGGTATTCATAAGACAAGCTTTAGAAGGTCCTCTTGAATAGTTTTGGGTAGCTGCTAGCCCAGTCAGATACTCTAAATGGGTCTTGATTCCCTTTTTATCTCTGACTCAGCTGTAGCTAAGAAGTGGGGGGAATTACAGATTTGTCTAGCAGATCGGGTCTAAGATGAAGCAGTGAAAAGCCCAGCTAACTGTAAGGCACTGCAGCCACTATTTTGGGTGGGTCTAAATTGCACTTTCCTGAGAATGAAGAGTTGAATGAATTAATCGTGGTAAATGTGGTTTTACATCTGTATGGATTAAAAATTGCAGTATATCTGCTAAAATGATTTTAGCACTGTAGAAAGATTATTATGATTTCTGAGAGATTTTGTTTTCTTGAAAATGTAAATGCTTATGTGTTCAAAACTAGAAGTGAACAGTAGCGTACAATAAGCTGATCTGTGATTAGATCTAGGAGTGTTTTCCTGGCTCTTGCTCATGCAGAGATGTAAACATATTTCAGAATAAAAAGTTACTGGAAAGAGAAGAGGTGTGGTTTTTGCATCCTTTGAAACTGTTTCTTTTGCCCTTTATTCTTAGTCTGTTGACAGATGTCAGAAGTCTTGCATCTTCTTGTCGTTAGAGGCAAACTGGTGGTTTGCTGATACAGAATGTTTAAGGTATTATTCATTGCAGTATCAAAACTTGGAAATTTTCCTCCCATTTCCCTGGTCCTCTGTTTCCTAAAGGTGACTTTTTCAGCTTTTTCAATTTCCATGTGTTGCAAGGAGATAATTGGCAAGATGGCTGATGCTGTAGTCCGATGAACAGATAGGTTTACGTGACAAATGTGGAATGGACAGATTAGCTGCATCAGCTTTTCTGGATAGGGGAAATCAGTATTTTACCTTCTTAGTAACATTTTGGGCGGGGGGGGAGAGCAAGACTTAATCTGATGAGGACAAGCATTAAATTACAAGTAAACGTCACCATGCATACTATTTTCTCCTTCTTTGTTTTTCCTATGCACTTTTCCCCTGATTATCTTCCTCTTTTCAAAACTTGTCTTTATTAAATGCTTGGATATTTGTTTTATTGCCTGTTTTGATTTTCTGAATGTCTAACTAAGAATAAAGCCAGCCTGATATTTGCTAGGGCATACTGTCTTTTGCTTTTTTAAAATTATTTTTATTATTTATTAAAATTATAATTTTAATAATTCCTACATTGTTTTTTCCATTCCCTTAGAATTGTTGCTGTAGTTTATTTCTGATTATTTCTTCTCTTGCTCACCTTCACTTTATCCTCCAACACCTCGCAGATACGTTATCTTCTTCTGCTTCTGGCCATGTTTAGCTGTTAAGGTCATAAAGATTGTGTTCTTTAGTTCAGGCAAGATAAATTTTAATAATGTGTAGTAGAATTGGTTGGGAATATGGGAGCCTTTTCTTCCGGAATTGAAGTAGAAGGAGCCTCCAGACTAGCAGCAGGCTCACTGGTTTGCCTGTGACACTGCCTGCCTCTCAGCTGTGCAGATGTAGGTACACTGTGACCTTCATGTAAGCCACCAGCAGCTCCAAGTGCTGTTTTCACACTTGCCAGCAGACTCTAACTGTGTGCTGATATTTAGCTCATTAAACTTGCATATTTTTCAGAAAAAGCAGCTGTTACTTTACTGCCAATTTCATGGTCATGGGGTTTAGCTGGTCCCTCTCCTCCCCCTTCTCTTTCTCTTTCTGCCTCTCTGTAATCCCTGTGTGGGTATTGCCAAGCCAAATGCACCTATTTTCTACAGCCAGTGGTTGTATTTATTAGGTGATTGTTTCAGTTTTCCTTTTTCCTTTTTCTCCCATAAGCAGGCTGAGATTCATCCCATGTAGTTTTAAGCATCTAAGTCAGAAGAGGAATTCCCCTAAAATCCATGTGCACAGAAAGGACAGAAGGGGGCACATTCAGAGGGGAAGTCCTTCCACCTCCTGAGGTGCACTTGTCCTTCCCTTGATGGGGGAAGCCTGGGGTAGCTCAGCTCCTAACCTAGCACCTCCCAATGCCTAAAGTTAGGTATGGTAAATCTGAGTTGCAGCCCATAATCTTGTGCTGTTTCACAACAACCTTTCTGCCTCTGGCTGCTTTCCTGCTAGCAAGTCCCCTGTGTCAGTCTGGCACTGACACAGCCTTTCTGGGCTACTCGTCCCACATGGCCACACCAGCACTTTCCTCAGTGGTCCTTCTGCTCCCTGTGCTCTGACCAATTTTGGATTTACTCATGCTCCCAGCCCCCATGGTAAATTACTGACCTCTCTCTCCTTGCTCCCTCATGAATGTGTGATCCTCTCACAGGATCCCTCGAGTGCCTTCCTCTGCGACATTTTACGAATCTGAACAGTTTCCTCTAGCAAGCTTTGATTATTTCTCATCTTGCTCACCTTCACTTTATCCTCCAGCACCTCACAGATACATTATCTTCTTCTGCTTCTGGCCATATTTAGCTATTAAGGTCATAAAGATCATGCTCTTCAGTTTAACAGTATCATCCTCTTCATAGGCCTTCTCTGACTCCTGCTCCACAGTTTTAAATGAGCTTGTACCCTGCCCTCTTCAAACAGCTAATAAGGGTGCTCCCATGACATCTTCCTCTGTTTACCCCCACATATGCTCCTCAGTCTTCCTGGTCACTTCCCTTCTATCAAATGGCCTCCTGGACTTGGATGACCAGACTATTGCTTTCCCCGTTTTCATATAAATCCTTAAAACAAGGCAGAAGCGATTTAAAGAAATTCTCTATTTCTACCTCAGGTTTTTTTTCCATTAGAATTGTGGGGTTTTTTCAGGAAAACTATGAAATGAGTATTGAAAGTAAAAAAAAAAGAAATGCTGGTTTTGTCCTTGTTTATTTTTTTGATGGCTAATTGCATCATTTCTGTTCATTTCACCATAGTTTCTACGTTCTTTCTCTTTTTCAGTTCTGTTGCTGTGTTAAATTAGACCCTCTCCCACAAATTGCTGTTTATGGGCAGAACTTCCCCTCCCTGTGGAACAGTGGCTCCGAGGTTGAAGCCCCAGGTTATAAACAAATCTTGTCTGGGGCCTCGTACATTGTCCATATTACTGTCTGCCATGAGTTTTCTGCTGAGGACTCCATTTGCTCTGACTAATAACAGAAACGGCATTAAGACGCCGGCTCTTTCTGTCAGTCATGACTTGTGTTTGCATCGGCACTGAGCTTGGAAGCCTTTCAGTGACCATGTTGTCCAATTCATGCAAACAGGCAATACAAATCTAACATTCCCAGCCTTAAGCTTGTGGTAGCCCAACTAATGGTTTCTCTCCACCTTGGAAAGGTGCCACTATTACAGCTACCGTCTGTTTCCTCTCCTCCAACAAAATTTTAGCACTCTGCAAAAAGAAGAAACATCTGCAAATCAAAGAAGATAAACAAGTATGTAGTTCCTTAGTAAATACGTATGCAGTGCTTGTATTTTAAGTACAGGTACTGTCCCTTAGCCATTTCAGTTTCAGTCAGTTTTTAGTAGCTCCTGATTTTCTGTCATATTCACAATCTGGGCCAAAAGTTTACACTTCATTTCCCTGGCTTTGCCTTATTGACAGGCTGACTTTTGAAGTTCTGAAGGCTGGCTCACCTGTCTTGACAAATTAGGAACAGATGTAGAAGGAATGGACTCGCAAACCACCTCCAAGTGCCCAACATCACTTGGAGGTCTGCTGCCTCCCTGGGGCCTGGGTTAGGGACGTTACTAGGAAACTCCCCGACCTCGTGAGGCCCTCCGATTATTACCCGTTGCTGGTTGTACAGGTGGGTAGTGATGAGATTACACATAGAAGTCCTAAAGCAATGAAGAGGGACTTCAGGGCACTGGGGCGATTGGTCAGAGGATCGGGAGTACAGGTAGTGTTTTCCTCAATCCCGTCAGTGGCAACAAAGAGTTCTGAAAGGAATGGGAAAACTCATCTGATTAACAGGTGGCTCAGAGGCTGGTGCCATCGGTGGAATTTTGGGTTTTTCGATCACAGGGAGGTTTACACGGCACCGGGCCTGCTGGCGGCTGATGGAGATTGGCTGTCTCCAAAGGGGAAAAGGATTCTCGCCCATGAGTTGGCAGGACTCATTGAGAAGGCTTTAAACTGGGTTTGAAGGGGGAAGGGGATATAAACAGGCCCGCTAGTGAGGAGCCCAGGGGCAGCATGGCGACATTGGGGGCAAAATCGATAGCCCAGCTCAAGTGCATCCACACCAATGCACGTAGCATGGGCAACAAACAGGAGGAGCTGGAAGCCCTTGTGCAGCAGAATGGCTATGACATAGTCGCCATCACAGAAACGTGGTGGGATCACTCTCATGACTGGAGTGCTGCACTGGATGGCTATAAGCTCTTCAGAAGGAATAGGCAAAGAAGGAGAGGTGGTGGGGTGGCTCTGTATGTTAGGGAGTGTTTTGACTGCATAGAGCTCGACAGTGGTGATGACGAGGTAGAGTACTTATGGGTAAGGATGAGGGGAAAGGCCAGCAAGGGGGATGTCCTGTTGGGAGTCTGCTATAGACCACCTAACCAGGATGTAGAGGTAGATGAGGCGTTCTATAAGTGGCTGGCAGAAGTCTCGCAATCGCTAGCCCTTATTCTCGTGGGGGACTTCAACTTGCCGGACATCTGCTGGAAATACCATACAGCAGAGAGGCAGCAGTCTCGGAAACTCCTAGAGCATGTGGGAGATAACTTTCTGGTGCAGCTAGTAAGCGAGCCTACCAGGGGAGGTGCCTCGCTTGACCTGCTGTTTACTAACAGAGAAGGGCTTGTGGGAGATGTCGAGGTCGGAGGCCGTCTCGGGCTTAGCGACCACAATATGACAAAGTTCTCAATTCTGGGTGATGCCAAGCGGAGGGGCAGCAAAACTGTTACTATGGACTTCCAGAGGGCAGACTTTGGCCTCTTCAGGACCCTGTTTGGGAAAGTCCCTTGGGAGGCAGTCCTGAAAGGCAAACGGGTCCAGGAAGGCTGGGCCTTCTTCAAGAAGGAAGTCTTAAGGGCGCAGGAGCGGGCTGTCCCCGTGTGCCGTAAGACCAACCGGCGGGGAAAACGACCGACCTGGCTGAATAGGGAGCTTTTGCGGGGACTGAGGGAAAAAAGGAGAGTCTACCGTCTTTGGAAGAAGGGGCGGGCAACTCAGGAGGAGTACAGGGATCTTGTTAGGTCCTGCAGGGAGGAAATTAGGAAAGCAAAATCCCAGCTAGAACTCAATCTGGCCAATGCTGTAAAAGATAATAAAAAATGCTTTTATAAGTACATCAGCAATAAAAGGAGAGCCAAGAAGGATCTCCATCCTTTGCTGGATGTGGGGGGGAACATTGTCATCGAGGACAAGGAAGAGGCTGAGGTACTTAACACCTTCTTTGCCTCTGTGTTTAACAGCCAGACCGGTCATCCCCAGGGTACTCAGGCCCTTGAGCTAGAGGATAGGGATAGGGACCAGAATGGAGCCCTCATACTCCAGGAGGAAGCAGTTAATGACCTGCTATGCCACCTGGATGCTCACAAGTCTATGGGGCCAGATGGGATCCACCCGAGAGTACTGAGGGAGCTGGCAGAGGAGCTTGCCAAGCCACTTTCCATCATCTATCAGAAGTCCTGGTTAACAGGGAAGGTCCCTGATGACTGATGGCTTGCCAATGTAACGCCCATCTACAAGAAGGGCCTGAAGGAGGACCCGGGAAACTACAGGCCTGTCAGCCTGACCTCACTACTGGGAAAGATTATGGAGAGGTTCATATTGAGTGAACTCAACAGGCAAGTGCAGGTCAACCAGGGGATCAGGCCCAGCCAGCATGGGTTCATGAAAGGCAGGTCCTGCTTGACCAACCTGATCTCCTTTTATGACCTGGTGACCCGCCTGGTAGATGATGGAAAGGCTGTGGATGTCATTTACCTGGACTTTAGCAAAGCTTTTGACACCGTCTCCCATAATATTCTCCTTGGGAAGCTGGCAGCTCATGGCTTGGACGGGCGTAGTCTTTGCTGGGTGAAAAACTGGTTGGGTGGCCGAGCCCAGAGAGTAGTGGTAAGTAGAGTTAAGTCCAGTTGGTGGCCGGTCACAAGCGGTGTTCCCCAGGGCTCTGTTTTGGGGCCAGTCTTGTTTAATATCTTTACCAACGATCTGGATGAGGGGATTGAGTGTGCCCTCAGTAAGTTTGCAGACGACACCAAACTGGGTGGGAGTGTCAATCTGCTGGAGGGTAGGATGGCCCTGCAGAGGGACCTGGACAGGCTGGATCGATGGGCCGAGGCCAGCTGTATGAGGGTCAACAAGGCCAAGTGCCGGGTCCTGCACTTTGGTCACAACAACCCCATGCAATGCTACAGGCTTGGGGAAGAGTGGCTGGAAAGCTGCCTGGCCAAAAAGGACCTGGGGGTGTTGGTAGACAGCCGGCTGAACATGAGCCAGCAGTGTGCCCAGGTGGCCAAGAAGGCCAACAGCATCCTGGCTTGTATCAGGAATAGTGAATAGTGTGGCCAGCAGGAACAGGGAGGTGATTGTCCCCCTGTACTCGGCACTGGTGAGGCTGCACCTGGAATACTGTGTCCAGTTTTGGGCCCCTTAATACAAGACAGACATTGAGGTGCTGGAGCGTGTTCAGAGAAGGGCAACAAGGCTGGTGAAGGGTCTGGAGCACAGGTCCTATGAGGAGTGGCTGAGGGAACTGGGGTTGTTTAGCCTGGAGAAGAGGAGGCTGAGGGGGGACCTTATTGCTCTCTACAACTACCTGAAAGGAGGTTTGTCGTGGTTTAGCCCCAGCCAGCAACTAAGCACCACGCAGCCGCTCGCTCACTCCCCCTACCCCGATGGGATGGGGGAGAGAATTGGAGGAGTAAGAGTGAGAAACACTCCTGGGCTGAGATAAGAACAGTTTAATAATTGAAATAAAGTAAAATAGTAATGCTAATAGTAACAGTATAATAATGATAATAATAATAATGATACACGAAGCAAGTGATGCACAATGCAATTGCTCACCACCCGCCGACCGATACCCAGACAGTTCCCGAGCAGCGATCGCTGCTCCCCGGCCAACCCCCCCCAGTTTATATACTGAGCATGACGTCATATGGTATGGAATAGCCCTTTGGTCAGTTTGGATCAACTATTCTGGCTGTGCCCCCTCCCAGTTTCTTGTGCGCCTGGCAGAGCATGGGAAGCTGAAAAAGTCCTTGACTAGCATAAGCAGTACTCAGCAACAACTACAAACATCAGCCTGTTATCAACATTCTTCTCCTACTAAATCCAAAACACAGCACTATGCCTGCTGTTAGGAAGAAAATTAACTCTATCCCAGCCGAAACCAGGACAGTATCCACCCCTTATTCTATACCATCTACGTCATGCACAGGCCCTCCCCTTTCCAATGTGTTCCAATTAATCACCACCCCTTTCCCTATCTTGATATACACACAGATATCATTCCCTTCGTCTATGGCCCATCCCTCTAAAATGTCCATTGAGTTCATTTAGCCCATGACTTTGGGTTCCATCTGTCATCACAGTCTTTCAGAGCAGGACAGGTGGTGTGCAGTGTTGGACTGTTGCATGCTGAAGTCAGTTCTCATTCCAACATGGTTTCATCAAAGTTCATTTTCCTTAGGCTGGGCAATTCTTACTGCAATACCATTGATGCGGCATATAGCAATCATAATATATAGTATTATATACTTAATATTAACCTACTATATTATTATATTAACATGCAGTTAAGAGATAACATATAGTTAAGAGATAACATACAGTATTATAAAGCAATTAATATTATACAATTCAGTTCATTGGCTATTTTCACCCAAAATCAAATTCCCTTGAGGTACACATTGGGCTTCCCCATCCTTTCGCATCACCCACCAAGTGCACCCAGGTCCTTGAGCAAAAGCAATCCCACGAATGGGTTTGCCTTTGCCAGAGGGGGAAGTAACCCAGACTGTCTTCCCCAGCATATTTTTCATGTGCACTACAGGAACTTTATCTCCTTCTACAGTACGTAAAAGTTTTGATTGGGCAGGGCCAGCTCGATTGGCAGATCCCCTGGTGTTGACTAACCAGGTGGCTTTTGCTAAATGCGTATCCCAATGTTTAAACGTCCCACCACCCATTGCTCTCAGGGTAGTCTTCAACAATCCATTGTATCGCTCAATTTTCCCGGAGGCTGGTGCATGGTAAGGGATGTGATATACCCACTCAATGCCGTGCTCTTTGGCCCAGGTGTCTATGAGGTTGTTTCGGAAATGAGTCCCGTTGTCTGACTCAATTCTTTCTGGGGTGCCATGTCGCCACAGGACTTGCTTTTCAAGGCCCAGGATGGTGTTCCGGGCGGTGGCATGGGGCACGGGATATGTTTCCAGCCATCCAGTGGTTGCTTCCACCATGGTGAGCACATAGCGCTTGCCCTGGCGGGTCTGTGGGAGCGTGATGTAATCAATCTGCCAGGCCTCCCCATATTTATATTTTAGCCATCGTTCACTATACCCAAGGGGCTTGAACTGCTTGGCTTGCTTGATTGCAGCGCATGTTTCACACTCATGAATAACCTGTGCAATACTGTCCATAGTTAAGTCCACCCCTCGATCACGAGCCCATTTATACGTTGCATCCCTTCCTTGATGGCCTGAGGCGTCATGGGCCCACCGAGCTATAAATAATTCACCCTTATGTTGCCAGTCCAAATCCACCTGAGCCACTTCAATCTTAGCAGCCTGATCTACTTGCTGGTTGTTTTGATGTTCTTCAGTGGCCCGACTCTTAGGTACATGAGCATCTACATGACGAACTTTTACAACCAGGTTCTCTACCCGGGCAGCAATATCTTGCCACAATGCGGCAGCCCAGATTGGTTTGCCTCTGCGCTGCCAGTTGCTCTGCTTCCATTGCTGCAGCCACCCCCACAGGGCATTTGCCACCATCCATGAGTCAGTATAGAGATAAAGGACTGGCCACTTTTCTCTTTCAGCAATATCTAAAGCCAGCTGGATGGCTTTCACCTCTGCAAACTGACTCGACTCCCCTTCTCCTTCAGCAGTTTCTGCGACTTGTCGTATAGGACTCCATACAGCAGCTTTCCACCTCCGATGCTTTCCCACGAGACGACAGGACCCATCAGTGAACAGGGCATATTGCTTTTCATTTTCTGGCAATTTATTATACAGTGGGGCCTCTTCAGCACGTGTCACCTCCTCCTCTGGTGATATTCTAATGTTTTTTCCTTCTGGCCAGTCCATGATCACTTCCAGGATTCCTGGGCGACTGGGGTTTCCTATTCGAGCCCGTTGTGTGATCAATGCAACCCACTTACTCCATGTAGCATCAGTTGCATGATGTGTAGAGGGGACCCTCCCTTTGAACATCCAGCCCAACACCGGCAGTCGGGGTGCCAGCAGGAGCTGTGCCTCAGTACCAACCACTTCTGAAGCAGCTCGAACCCCTTCATATGCTGCCAGTATCTCTTTCTCAGTTGGAGTGTAGCGGGCTTCGGATCCTCTGTATCCCCGACTCCAAAACCCTAGGGGTCGACCTCGAGTCTCCCCCGGTGCTTTCTGCCAGAGGCTCCAGGTAGGGCCATTCTCCCCGGCTGCGGTGTAGAGCACATTTTTAATATCCTGCCCTGCCCGGACTGGCCCAAGGGCTACTGCATGAACTATCTCACGTTTAATTTGTTCAAAGGCTTGTTGTTGCTCAGGGCCCCATTTGAATTCGTTCTTCTTCCGGGTCACTTGATAGAGAGGGCTTACGATCTGGCTGTAATTTGGAATATGCATTCTCCAAAACCCCACAACGCCTAAGAAAGCTTGTGTTTCCTTTTTGCTAGTTGGTGGGGACATAGCTGTTATTTTGTTGATCACATCCATTGGGATCTGACGACGTCCATCTTGCCATTTTATTCCTAAAAACTGGATCTCCTGTGCAGGCCCCTTGACCTTACTCTGTTTTATGGCAAAACCAGCCTTCAGAAGGATTTGGACTATTTTCTTTCCCTTCTCAAAAACTTCTTCTGCTGTATTGCCCCACACAATGATGTCATCAATGTACTGCAGATGTTCTGGAGCTTCACCCTGTTCCAGTGCTGTCTGGATCAGTCCATGGCAAATGGTGGGGCTGTGCTTCCACCCCTGGGGCAGTCGGTTCCAGGTGTACTGAACACCCCTCCAGGTAAAAGCAAACTGGGGTCTGCACTCTGCTGCCAAAGGGATGGAGAAAAATGCATTAGCAATATCAATTGTGGCATACCACTTAGCTGCCTTTGACTCCAGTTCATATTGAAGTTCTAGCATGTCTGGCACGGCAGCACTCAGCGGCGGTGTAACTTCGTTCAGGCCACGATAGTCCACTGTTAGTCTCCACTCCCCATTAGACTTTCGCACTGGCCATATGGGACTGTTAAAGGGTGAGCGAGTCTTGCTGATCACTCCCTGGCTCTCCAGTCGACGAATCAGGTTATGGATGGGAATCAGGGAGTCTCGGTTGGTGCGATATTGCCGCCTGTGCACAGTTGTGGTAGCAATTGGCACCTGTTGTTCCTCAACCTTCAGCAACCCTACAATCGAAGGGTCCTCTGAGAGACCGGGCAAGGTGGACAACTGTTTAATTTCCTCTGTCTCCAAAGCAGCTATACCAAAAGCCCACCGGTACCCTTTTGGGTCCTTGAAATACCCTCTCCTGAGGTAGTCTATGCCAAGGATGCACGGAGCATCTGGGCCAGTCACAATGGGGTGCTTTTGCCACTCATTCCCAGTTAGGCTCACTTCAGCTTCCAGTACAGTGAGCTGTTGGGATCCCCCTGTCACTCCAGAAATACAAATGGGTTCTGCCCCTCTATAGTTTGATGGCATTAGCGTGCACTGTGCACCAGTGTCCACTAGAGCCTTATACTCCTGTGGGTCTGACGTTCCAGGCCATCGAATCCACACAGTCCAGTAAACCCGGTTGTCCCTTTCCTCCACCTGGCTGGAGGCAGGGCCCCTCTAACACTGGTCACAGTATTCGCTGTTCACTTCCTGTAAATGTGAATCAAAAGTTCCCTGATCAAGGTCGGAAGTAAAATTAGCCCTCTTACTCTGTCTCGGGAACTGCTCACTGGAAACTGGAGCTGCAATTTTCCTGGGAGAACCGCCTTTTCTAATAGTTTTTCCTTGCAATTCACGCACCCGTGCCTCTAAGGTTGAGGTGGGTTTTCCATCCCACTTTCTCATGTCCTCTCCATAATCACGCAGGTAAAACCACAGGGTGCCCCGTGGTGTGTATCCTCTATATCCTCTCTCTTGAGCATAGGGACGTTGACTCCTAATGGCTGAGACACTGGTCCGTGCAGGTGGGGAGTAGGACAGATCCTCTCTGAGTTGTTGGAACTCTTGGCATATTTTTTCAGACAGTTTTTCCACAGCCGAGACACAGGCCCGTAGGGAGGAAGAGAGCTTTTCTTCGTAGTCCCGGAGTTGTCTAGCCACTTCATCCACCGTTGGTGCCTCGTCGTCTTTCCAGGCTAGTATTGCCAACGAGTTGGAATACGATGCTGGTGCGCTCCGTACCACCTTCCGCCACATGGATTGTGTGCACCTGACTTCATCTGGGTCTTTGGTTAACCGCTCATCATTCAGGTCACTGTAAATCACCTCCAGCACGCCTAATTCCCTCAGGTACTGGATACCTTTCTCTACGGTGGTCCATTTGCTTGGGCGGTATAAAACATCCTCCTTGAAGGGATACCTTTCCTTCACGCTTGACAGAAGTCGCCTCCAGAGGCTGAGCGGTTTTGCCCCTTTTCCAATTGCTTTGTCAATGCCCCCTTCCCTGGAAAGGGATCCCAGCTGCTTGGCTTCCCTACCCTCTAAATCCAGGCTACTGGCCCCGTTATCCCAGCATCGGAGCAGCCAGGTGATGATGTGCTCGCCTGGATGACGACCAAAATCTTTTCGCATATCTCGCAGCTCACTCAGGGATAGGGATCGGGTGGTCACCATCTCATTTATGGGTTCTTCCTCCTCTGGTTCTCGTGATGGCCCTGGTTCATCTTCATCCCTTACTAAACGAACTGATTTCCTCGTGTATTTTTTCTTCTGTATAGGGGCAACTGATACCGGCGCAGGTTGGTTCTCTGGTTTAGCCACAGTGTCTGTCACTGGGGTTTGAGTAGCCGCAGTGCTCATGGCTGTGGCTGGAGTAGCCACAGTGCCTGGGGCAGGGGTTTGAGTAGCTGCAAGGCCTGTAGTGGGGGTTGGAGTAGCCGCAGGGCCTGTAGTGGGGGTTTGAGTAGCCACAGTGCTTGTTGTTTTGTTATCAGATCCAGAGACCTTCTCTTTCTTTTGAGGGTACTGATTAGCGTTGACCACGGCTCGATAGGCATGGGCCAGTCCCCAGCATGTTGCAATGATTTGTGTCTCTCTGGAGCTACCAGGGTGACAACATACTTCTTCCAAATACTTTACTAATTCTTCAGGATTCTGCACTTGTTCAGGGGTGAAGTTCCAAAACACTGGAGGTCCCCACTGCCCTAGGTACTTGCGCATACGATCCCACACACCCTGCCACTCATAACTATCCAGCCTTGGGGTAGATCTCTGGATGGTATTTTTAAACTGCTTACTGACCTTTATCAAAATGGAAACAACATTCCCAAGAATTATCAATAGAAGTATCTTAACTGCCCAGGGGTGTTCAAGATACAGGAAAGTTGTTGTAATGAAGGAGGAAACATCATAGAAGAAAGCAGCAAAGGTGCCATTCTGTATTTCCTCCACAACAAGCCTCTCAGAGTAAGAAGTATAATTGCTAACTCTCTCTATGAGGTAGTACCCGAAGTACAGTAGTGACTTCTGTATGAAACCCAAATACCAAAGAATGCTCAAGGTCAGGGTTTTGATAAGGAGCCTCCCAAGCAAAAGATCATGAATCACTGCAGAGCATAGCACACTACACAAACTGACAGCAAGCTTTAACGCGTGCTGCAAAAAAAAGAACATGGTGCAGATCAGAAGAACTAATATCGTGACCGGCAACTGTTAACAGACTCCTTAATACACTCTGATTAATCTGTTGTTATCTCAAGTCCCTGTTCGGGCGCCAAAAAGGACTGTCGTGGTTTAGCCCCAGCCAGCAACTAAGCACCACGCAGCCGCTCGCTCACTCCCCCTACCCCGATGGGATGGGGGAGAGAATTGGAGGAGTAAGAGTGAGAAACACTCCTGGGCTGAGATAAGAACAGTTTAATAATTGAAATAAAGTAAAATAGTAATGCTAATAGTAACAGTATAATAATGATAATAATAATAATGATACACGAAGCAAGTGATGCACAATGCAATTGCTCACCACCCGCCGACCGATACCCAGACAGTTCCCGAGCAGCGATCGCTGCTCCCCGGCCAACCCCCCCCAGTTTATATACTGAGCATGACGTCATATGGTATGGAATAGCCCTTTGGTCAGTTTGGATCAACTATTCTGGCTGTGCCCCCTCCCAGTTTCTTGTGCGCCTGGCAGAGCATGGGAAGCTGAAAAAGTCCTTGACTAGCATAAGCAGTACTCAGCAACAACTACAAACATCAGCCTGTTATCAACATTCTTCTCCTACTAAATCCAAAACACAGCACTATGCCTGCTGTTAGGAAGAAAATTAACTCTATCCCAGCCGAAACCAGGACAAGGTTGTAGTGGGGTGGGTGTTGGTCTCTTCCCCCACGTAGTTAGCGATAGGACGAGAGGAAATGGTCTCAAGCTGCACCAGGGGAGGTTTAGGTTGGAAATTAGGAAAAATTTCTTCACAGAAAGGGTGGTCAAGCATTGGAACAGGCTGCCCAGAGAGGTGGTGGAGTCACCATCCCTGGAAGTGTTCAAAAAACGGGTAGGTGTGGCACTTTGGGACATGGTTTAGTCTAGTCTACCCTTGATTGGTTTAGTGTGGACTTGGTAGTGTAGGTTACTGGTTGGACTGGATGATCTTAAAGGTCTTTTCCAACCTAAACGATTCTATGATTCTATGATTCTATGAAGAAGTTGGCTTACTGCAAGGAGCAATGGGGACACCCTTGGGCACACTGAAGGGACATTATAAATTTGTGGGCAGCCGGAAGGACCTGTTCTGTGTGTCCTCCCCATTCCTACTCTCTTGCGAGCTTGCCTGCTCTTTCTTACCCTCTAACACCTGTCTTTGGTTCACTTGATTTTCCAGTTCAGGAACCCCAAAAAAATCTCTTTTCTCCATGTCGCAGAGTGCTCTGCGTGTGCGTGTTAATTTGGCAGGCAGGCAGGTCTGAACGTGAAGGGCATTAAATTACTATTTGGCAACTTTGTCAGCTTTCCGTGTAGCTGGTGGCGTCAAAGAGATCCAGTTGAGAACTCTGAAATCAGCAAGTGGTTGGTGTACACACTGCACCTAGGTGGCATTTAATGGTAGTGGGGGATGCCTCTGTCTGGTACGAGCTTGCTGGCCCTGCATTTCAGCTCTCCTGCTCCCATGTAGAGCTTAACCATGAAAGATGCCTCTGATTTCCCAGGCCAGAGGGTATAGAGTAGGCATGCTCTTCCTGTCATGAGGTTTAAAATTTCAAGAATTAGGGTAAAAAAAAAAAAAAAGGAAAGAAAGAAAATGCCCATGTGACTTTATATCCATGTGCACTTCTTTTGGGTCTGTCAACAATAATGACCTTTCTTATCATATAATCTACCCCAGTCTTTCACTGATTTTAATTGCAGTTGCTGAACGACAGTAGGAAAATTGCAATCTGTGCAGGTAGCTTTCAACAGACAAACAGGAGATCGGGGCAAAATAGGCATTAAACAGTAAATGATGGCACGTTTGTAGTGGCTTTTCAGAGGATTTCAGGATGCATAATGGTCAGTCTCCTTGTTCAGTCTATGGACTTTGGGTATATATACTTAAAGCTTGCAGAGCCAGGAAAGCCCTGGTTGGACTTACGTACTTAGTAATACTAAAGAAGAAAAAACGTGTTGCTTTGATGCATTTTTATTATCACAATGACTTAGAATACTTCCTCGGCAAGAGTGCCAGGCACAGCTGCCTGCCACGCTTGCAACCACAGAGAGCCAAGCTGCAAGATTACCTCGTGCATATCAAGTAACAGGAAACTTCTGCAGGAAAGGAACAGCATGGCTTGGGGACAGAGGTGTGGTACCTAACACAGGCTGCATTGTCTTCAAGGTGTTTGCTCTAAGCTGATGTGTCGAGCAAAGCCAGGGAGCAGGAGGCGTTTGGGTCACTCACCTTGAACGAAGCAGATCAAATGAGCTGCAGAAGAGACTTGTGATTTTGTTGTTTCTGAGTCAGCCCAACAACTTCTTAAGGTTTTCAGTATCCGAAACAGTGCATTTTAGCTGGAAGTTTGAGCTTGCTGTTTTACAGTATCTGGCAAAGCCACTTTAATTTTGTTTCACTGTTTCTTTTGTCTTGTCCTATTAAATACCAGCCAGATACGCTTTTATTTCATACAGAAAGAGCATGATCTTGGATGCTTTTATATGGATTAATCACTTGTAGGTCTCTTGAAGTAAGCCTGCGATACCATGTTAGATATTTTGACCTCACTTTACATTCTCCAGTTATCCCCATAGCTGCATAGCTTGAGCATGAGCCACCTGGCTCACCACACGTAGGAATGTAGGCGTTGTGGTCGAGGCAAACTGTCTGGTAGTCCAGCCTTTAACATTGCTTTGAACAGCACTGCGGGTGCAGCCAGCTCAAGCCTTGTGGAACAGTGAGGGTAAGCATATGGTCCTGGGCGTAGGTAGAGACAGGATCATCATCTTGGAGGTTGACTTACTGCACAGTCTCAGCAGTGTCAGGCAGTAGATCCCCTCACTTAAAGCAATCTTGGATATTAGTTATATCCTTAATCTGTTACTGCTGGTCTTTTTGTGGCTTTTGAGTTTTTGTACTAATGCTTTGAATTTCTTGATGACTGATGGGAAGTGCTACTTGGGTTGTGGTATACTGGAAGCATGGAGCTGGCTGTTGGGCTTCCTGCGTGGTTCCCTGGAGCTGCGGGGAGTCGGGCACAATGAATCCTGTGTTATGATTGAGAGATGTTAAACTTGGTCACACAAAAGGTGGAACTGACTGCAAGTTTCAGCATGAGCGTAAGCTGAAATGAAGAAGCCTAGTGATACCCATCCCAAAACGTTTCTATCTTCATGTGAAGGCTGATGGTTGAGCTTGGGAGGAGCTGGTGTGACGGGGCCTTAGGCAGTTGAATGCCTTTGGGGACACAGGGGAAGATGGCTTCCTGGCAGAACGTGCTGCTCAAACTGTGGCAAGCTGATAAGGCACAGTGCAGCATGGTACTGCCTGGTTTTGCGGATGTCGGTGTGTAATGCTGCTCGGTAGCAGTCTGACTTCTTAAAATTGATAATCTGGGCAAAGAGGTATTTGGTGAGTTGAGAACTGCACTCCTATGCGGTAGATAGGCCTTCACTTTCCACCTGCACTGCTACTTCAGGGGTGTAAGCACTGTTCCCCTTAATGTGCTTGGGGGATTTGCTAAGTGCCGGTCTTACTAAAAGTCTTTTCTGTCTTTAGCACTTCATGTAGCAGGCAAAAAATTTGCACCAAGAAGTGACTGTCCCGGTTCTTTTATAGTCTTGATTCTTGTTAAGCCAGAAATGTATCTTCCTTTTCTTTCAACTCCTGCCTATAGCCTGATGAATTTAAAGGGAAGGTGGCTTTGCATATGGAACAACAGGATAACTTATATAAACAGAAAATAATGAGAATACACATAGCTGATTTTAAAAATGACTCTTCAGGCTACAACCTTTGTTATTAAAAATATCAAATGATAAATTATAGCCTTTCTGTAAACAGTTCTGTGTCTGGCTTCTGGGCTGAGCAAAGTGCTTCACTTTGGTCAGTATTTTGTCCTGGGCTGCTGGTTGTCACTCCATGTTACCCTGTGTTACTTAACCAGTTGGTTGAGGTTACCTCATGTCACATGCCTGTGTTTTAACAGCGGCTTTGCAAACCCAGCCTTGCATCAGCTTTTGGCCAGTGGAGTACACTGAACGAACCAGCGTGTTGCATGACTCATTTGTTTCCCCATCCCATGTTTACCTTGCATCTGTTACTATAGGCATGATGCCTCCCGAAGCAACTGCTGTGGAAAGGCCCTGCCAAACTTTAATGTTCCCTACGGCTCTGTATCCTGCTGCCACTGAGTATCTGTAATTGAATTGATTATTCCCTATTTCCATTATCTCAGCATTTTCAATTTTTGGATTTACAGTGAAGTAATTTTGGATTTACAGCAGTGAAGAATGAGAGACTCATTTGGTGAATTCATGTGGAGAGGTGAAAACTAAGAGTGGGTTTGTCCAGTTCCCTGCCTGCCTCTGAGAAGTGCCTGAACTCTCAGGCAGGTGCCTGCTGTGTGGCAGGGCAAAACTTACCTGACTTGTCCTCTCTCACTGCTGTATACCATGCACTCCCACCTCCAAACACCAGGTAATTCTCCTGCTGGGTTTTGTTGTCAGCTTCCAGCTGAGTCTGTAACTTGGTTGTTACTACCCAACAGATTTAACAAAGGCAGCTTGATGCTTTCTTTACTTAGCATTTCACTTTTTTGACACATTTTACTCAGACATTCAGCATATTTGGAATGGCAAAGTACATTTATATAAAATGGTCTACTCTTGTAAAAATACTTCAGAACAAAATAAAAGCTCCCGCACAAACATTCAGTGAAACAAAGTAGAGAAAAAAGCGTGTCTCTGTTTGAGGGAGGAATTTTCCCAGCTGATTTTGAGGACTATTAACAGTGGAAGCAGAGAAGAGAAAAGAAGAGCAGGAGAAAGATGGGGTAAGGAAGCAAAACAGGTGTGTTTGGTTGTGCAGCTTGGGTAAGAATAGCAAGCTGGCAGAAACAAGGTTATAAAAAGATTTTCTGGATGTTTTACTCATAGATAGTCATTTAGTAGGACATGAAGCTGGGGCCCCCCATAATACAGTCCCTGAAACACAATAGCTTTATATTTAATAGAGATGATGGAATATGACCTACATACACAGAATCACAAGAGTGATAAAAATTCATCATCGTTACTTAATTCATGCTTGAGTAGATGCCAGGCTCTAATTATGAGACAGCTCCAGTCTGCTCAGGACCCAGACATTTGCTGTGATCTTGGCACAGCTGGTTTTGTCGAGGACAGCCACAGTCAAAAAACCCCCTTCTGGGTTCTGTGCAAGGGCTGCTGAGGCTGCAAGTGACCCATGCTATGTACTTTGGAGTTCTGATACTAGAGATTTGAAGGTAAAGAGAGGCAAAGAGCATCTGAGTGCGTCGAGGAGAGCAAGAGGAAGCCACTGAAGTTGTTGCTGGTATTCAAAATGGTATCAGCAGCTTACAGAAAAAAATGGTCATTTCCATCATCAGACAAATCACTTGTGAAGTAATTTATGAAGTAAAGGTAAGAAAAAAATATAAAACAATACATAGTATTCCCAGCTTTCTAATTGTATACTTTCTTAATTTCCTGCTGCTGAGTCTCTTCAGTGTTTCTTACCCCTAGCTAATGCTGTACTTGCCTTTCAAGGACATTGCAGCCTGCTTCTGACTTTGGTGCCATCGCTGTTTCACAGTCAGTTCCTTTGAAAAGAGTATACCTGAATTGCTTTGAGAGCCTGGAGCAGGAGAGTGATATTAATAGAAACAGTTTCCCTCTGTTGTTGTATGAAGACAGAAGATTAATTATTTCAGCATGGCAGGTGGAGGTGTTTTTCAAAGCAATTGTTTACATTTTTTTAAGATCTAACAGGGAATTAAAAAGGTCTGGTAACAGCTGGATGGCACAGAGGGCTGCCATACATTTTGCAGAAGGAGAGTGAAGGTATGCATTAAATACTGTGTTGTTAATTTTATATATGTCTAAGTTAAAGTAGTACTAACAGTTCCCATCCAGCCTTCAGAAAATTGGGAACAAACTTCCCTGCATCCTACCACCTGCCTTTTAAAACATGGAAACAGAACAATAACTCTCAAAAATAAAGTTTTATTTTACATTATTTTTAAGCACCCCCTCACCCCCCCGATGGTTCTTTTAGTGTAATGGTCTAGGACTGAATTCATTAAAGACTCTGCCTGACATTTATATGATACTGTAGGGAGCTCTTATTGGAGCTGGTGAGAACAGGCGGGATTTAAATTTTTATCCCCTAAGGAGGGCGAGAATTTAGAGATATCCAAGAGCGGTTTGAACGGAAATACAGGTATTTGATACAGTCCTGATGTACAGCTGCCAAGGCAGGAAGGGATCTGGGTGTTAACTGTTTGGCACTCACATTGCAGAGAAGCCCCTCCTGTTCCCCCCTGTTCCCTCAGGAGTTCCTCTTCCATCCTTTCCCATCAAGTAGCTCCTGACCTTTTGCACGTGGGCATTGCCTGAGCTGCGGCGTCGCTGGTGGCTCTCTGGTGTGTGTCCTGCCTGAGAAGGAAAGCAGGAGCAGGCAGTGGTACGAGAGAGGAGCCTTCCCGCTCGCCCATTATCACCACTGCCCCGGACCGGCAGCCTTGCTGGTTTGACAACTAGTCTGAGCGTTTCCATGACATGCGAGGCGTGTGATGCACGGCTGGTATAGTGAGTTAGCCCTATGACATTAAATAGGAGCGAATGCAGTATATAGTATTCAGATTTAAAGGTACACATGGAAGAAAAGGAAGCAAAGCAACTTGTACACCCACATTCCACTCTTTCCTAACCTTTCTCTCCGCTCCCTGCTCCTGGCAGCAGATCAGCTGTGGGGTAGTCATATGGGGGCTATTTTTGTTCATTAGCTTCCGTGGGGCCTCACAAGCCTCGCACACGTGTCAAGAAGAGGAAGGCCCACAGCTCTGCTCGGTTCCTGCTGTGTGCGCATCGCTGTCCTGTGCAGGGAGCTTGGGCCATTCTGGGGGCTGTGCTGGGGGTTTGCAGAGCCTCCCCCGCACAGATCCTGCCCTACAGCCTGTCCGGGTCTGCATGAGCCTCCCTGGCTGTCAAGGGGCCCTTCACTGAGTTTGGAGTGCTCCGCAGGCAGCTGCGCTGGCTGCAATTTACTGGCATTGTGATGTACGCAGGAAGAAGTTATTAAAAGAATCAGATTTAATTTTATAACATCATTAATATTGGTGATCTTAGGCTTTTCAAATTACCATTGCATTCACAAAATACTTAGGGGGGGAAAAAAGCTTAGTTTGAACTATTTATGCCTTTAGAAAGAGATTTTTTGAGGGTCAAAGCCTGATTTTTAAAATGTGTTACTAATAACACATTAGGCAATGAATTAGTTAGTTATTAAGCTATGAATAAATGAAGCTGTGTTTGTTTTAAAGGCTGGTCATCTGCTCTGCTCTGTTTTTGTTGTTGGGTATGGCACTGCACAGCCTGCCAAGCCCTTTGCAGGTGAGCTATACCGCACTCGACAGCTCCCTGCCTCAAGTGACTTGTTATCTGTATCAGACACGGCAAAAAAGGAAACATCAGACAAGCATGGTGGAACTGATGAGGGAGGAACATTCCCAGCAAGAAATAAGGTCAGGCGCATCACTACACAGTACCTTCAGTGGGCTTCAAGCAGTTTTTCTAGCTGCGCCTGCTCTTATTTGGGAGAATAAGGGCTGTGTGCCCCACGGTATCTCTTGGCAGGTCTGTTGCTCTGCTTGTGAAGGTGGGAGTCCTCTTGTGGTTCCTGCTCAGCTCAGTTGCCTGGATCTCCTTTCCTTGGGATGGGGTGGGATGGGAGGGAGGCCTTGGCATTTGGGCATCTCCTCCCCTGATAAAGTCAGGGCATGGCTAGGGCGGGAGCCCAGGGAAACGGCAATTGCCCTCGTGTTGTCTCATCCGGGGGTGGCCTTGTGTGGCATCCGTTTGATGATGGCTGTAGGTAAACCTGGATATCCGGGGCTGTTACCTGGTCTTGTTCTTCACCTCAGTTGCTTCTGTCAGTAAGCAACTGAAGTTACGTTATGAACAGTAAGATATGAAATAGCATTTTTGCTAGTGTTTTGGTTTTCATCTTTGTAATATTATTTTTTTTGAGAAATTGGTTGGAAATGGCATAAAATATCACATTTCTCGATGCTTAATGCAGAATTGTGATTTTGTATGGTGTAAGGTCAACACTTGGCTAGCTTGTTAGCCTCTGATGGATTTACATGGTTAGTCAACAAAACTGCTGTTTCCCCAAACAAAAGTTTCTAGTGCGAAGCAATAGTTTGACTGCTAGTAATAAACCATGTTATTGCCACCTAATAAATCAGGCCAGTTAAAAAAAAACAAAATCAAAACCCAACAACCACCATTTTTAATAAAGTTTTTAATTTTGAAGCTTTTTGAAAACAGTTGGTCCTAAATCACTTTGCAAGCACATCTTTTGCCCTAGGTTTGCCCTCAATATGTGGATTAGAATGTTTTCCTTATTAGAGCTTTAGCCACGTTTGTAATGAGAAGGCAGTTTTCTGCTAAAGCTATCAGCAAAAAGGAAGAAAGCGAATTTTAGTGATTTTTTTTTCAAACTGGAATTGATTGAATATTTTTTGTTACTAAAAGCAAAATTTCAACCAACTGTTCATTGGAAAAAACTTTTTTTTTTTTGCCAAAAATAATTTTGTGTAGCAAAAATTTTATGTTAAAAAAATTTGCTCTAAATTTATGATTAGCGGTATTTAGCAAAACAGTGTTTTTGAAGCAAAGGAAGCTTTAATATTCTTGTGACTGCAAATATAGTGTGTATTTTATTTCTAGATGCCATATGCAGAATCATGTAAGCCTGTGAAAAGGATTATCTTTTCTTTTACTGCAAAGAGAGTGTAAAGTATGTCTGAATAACCAAATTCGTATCTAAAATTGTTCTTTTTTTCATTTCTAAAAACAGGTTAGAGACATTAGACTTTGCTGGAAAAATAAATAAATCATGTTTCTTTCTGAAGGCAGCTGACAAAGACAGCATAATAAGTTATGGAATGAACCAGATTTTCCATTTTCTAAAACTGTGTCATAAGATGCATGACTGAAAAGCAAAATATAACATACTTGAGGAAGTAATGGAGCTGCTTGCATTCTGAAATAATTGCCCAACACTGTCCGGTTCAAAAGTCATTCAGTTGGGAAGTTTATCCCATGTGAAGAATTAGCTCCGTTTTGTAGTTAGAGACTATGTATTCTTTTCAGCCTGTTGTCATGTAATTTGCACTTGCTTTATCTGGCTATCAATTGCCTCAGCAAGAACCATTAATCACTTAAATTCAACTTTACACTTTCTTAAAAAAATTATGTCAGAATTGAATATACTTTTTCATGAGTGTGAGTGTAATATCACACTGTACTTGATGATGAATATTGGAAATGGGAAAATGATGGCCTCGTTTGGCTTTATGCAGATGATGTTTGCTCTTTTGGAAGTCTTGGCCTTACGACCTGTTTGAATTTATTGTGAAATACCTTCCCAGCCTACCTCTAGATAACATGACAGAGGTGTGGAAGGATCTCTGTGCCAAAGCAGTAGTAAATACTCTGACTGGTTGCAATGTAGAGAAAAGATGCTTCCATAAGCACATCCTTTCTCTTAGCCCTGCTTCCATTTAATTGAGGAATTCAGATACCTAGATAGAGAAAATTATTTTGTATGGCATTTTACTACAGGCAGGTATTTGCACAAGCCAATTTTATTCTAGTAAGGATGATCTGAGCCGCCTTCTATGGTGAGTGGAGAGGGACAGTGTCCTCTGAACAGCTGTCAGAGCAGAAGCCAACTCCTCTGAGCCGCATCTGGAATGGACTGCTCTCTCTCTGTCCTGGGAGCCATCTGTGGATATTAATCACCCTTGGTTAAAGTTAAAATGCATTTTTAAAATACATGCCATCTGGTGAAACTAAGTTGTTGAAGAAAGAGCTGGTCCTACATTTTTTCTCTCCCTTGCCTTTGGCTTCCCATAGTTTCTCTTGCATCAGGGGAGAGACAGGTACCTGGCAATTGTCTGAACCATTTAACTAGTTCAGTTTGTTGATTCAACCGAAAACTGGGTTTTTTTTGTGGAGGGGAGAGAAGAAATGTGCTTACTGTCAAATCTGTAGGCTGCCCTGCCTCGCCCTGTGGTCATCTGAGCTGGTCATCTGTGGTACCAGGGCAGTAGTGGGAACACATGGCTGTGGCACTGGAAGAACAGGGGTTGGGTAGGACTAGTGCTCTGCAGTTAATTCAGAGGACAAATGGTGAAACTCCTGATCTTTGTAACCTTCTCCCATAATTAGTGTCTCCTGGGCTCCTGAGCCAAGTACAGTTGTCTCTTTAGAAGTTTACTTGTCTTGGTTAACCTCAAATCTGAAATGGGTATTTTGTGGTATATTATGGCTGTTGTCTGGCAAAGCAGAGACATGCTTCTTGATCTGTTTGTTACAGTACTGTGGGTACTTGATTTCTGCAGAGATCTGCATGGATCCACTGCCCATTAAACACATAGAAACATAGAATCGTTTAGGTTGGAAAAGACCCTTAAGATCATCCAGTCCAACCATTAACCTAACACTACCACGTCCACCACTAAACCAATTAAGGGTAGAGTAGCAATTTCATGTTTCCTGGCTTGGGGGCTGGATTATTTTTTTAATGAAAGTAAAAACTAGGAGTCATTAAGGTTGGAAAGGATCTCTAAGATCATCAGTCCAACCATCAACCCAACACCACTATGCCCACTAAACCATGTCCCACAGTGCCACATCTACCCGTTTTTTGAACTCTTCCAGGGATGGTGACTCCACCACCTCTCTGGGCAGCCTGTTCCAATGCTTGACTACTCTTTCTGTAAAGAAATTTTTCCTAATTTCCAACCTAAACCTCCCCTGGCGCAGCTTGAGCCCATTTCCTCTCGTCCTATCATTATCGACTTGGGAGAAGAGACCAACCCCCACCTCACTACAACCTCCTTTCAGGTAGTTGTAGAGAGCGATAAGGTCTCCCCTCAGCCTCCTCTTCTCCAGGCTAAACAACCCCAGTTCCCTCAGCCACTCCTCATAAGGCCTGTGCTCCAGACCCTTCACCAGCCTTGTTGTCCTTCTCTGAACACGCTCCAGCACCTCAATGTCTTTCTTGTATTGAGGGGCCCAAAACTGGACACAGTATTCCAGGTGCAGCCTCACCAGTGCTGAGTACAGGGGCATGGTTGCTTCCCTAGTCCTGCTGGCCACGCTATTTCTGATGCAAGCCAGGATGCTGTTGGCCTTCTTGGCCACCTGGGCACACTGCTGGCTCCTGTTCAGCCGGCTGTCTACCAACACCCCCAGGTCCTTTTTGGCCAGGCAGGTTTCCAGCCACTCTTCCCCAAGCCTGTAGCATGGGGTTGTTGTGACCAAAGTGCAGGACCCGGCACTTGGCCTTGTTGACCCTCATACAGCTGGCCTCGGCCCATCGGTCCAGCCTGTCCAGGTCCCTCTGCAGGGCCTTCCTACCGTCTAGCAGATCAACACTCCCACCCAACTTGGTGTCATCTGCAAACTTACTGAGGGTGCACTCAATCCCCTCATCCAGATCGTTGGTAAAGATATTAAACAAGACTGGCCCCAAAACAGAGCCCTGGGGATCACCACTTGTGACCAGTTGCCAACTGGATTTAACTCCATTCACCACTACTCTCTGGGCCCGGCCACCCAGCCAGTTTTTTACCCAGTGAAGAAAACGCCCATCAGACCATGAGCTGCCAGCTTCCTTAGGAGAATGCTATGGGAGACGGTGTCAAAGGCTTTACTGAAGTCTAGGTAGATGACATCCACAGCCTTTCTTTCCCTCATCCACTACACGGGTCACCAGGTCACAGAAGGAGATCAGGTTGGTCAAGCAGGACCTGCCTTTCATGAACCCAGTTTCTGGACCGAGACTTTTGACTTCTTGATGCATACCTCTGTCAGGGTTCAAGTTAATTCATTTTGAGCTCACCTATTTTCTTGGGGTTCATTTCTGTGGGTGTCATATCAGACTCTTAGTCTTCCATGTTGCATGCATTAGAAACATGTGACATTTCTGCTCATTCTCTCCCCTGCCTGTAACTGAAGACTGCTGCACTTTAAGATGTGATATCTGTACACAGTTTGTTTTTACATAATATTTAATTTCACTGCTGTAAAAGGTAGCAACAGTTACATTTTATATGGCACCACTTAGCCAAACTCTTTTACAAAATTATTCATGCCTCTTAAACAAATATGTGGTTCCTCAAGCAGTATTTTTCAGCAGGCTTTGAAGATGAAAACTGTATAGTTAGAAATTACAGCGAAATTCAGATTTCTAGTATGTATAAACCAATACTGAAATTTCTCCAAGTGCCAGATTTTTAACTCACAAGGTGAGTAAATAGGATGTAGGTGCAACCAGTGATTGACTTAGACTCTGCATTTCCCTTTGCATCTTGTCCTTGCACTATGTCTGAAGAAACCTGCAATAGGATGGTGATCTGGGAAGGCACAAGGCTGAAAGCTGAATATGCAGATTGTGTCTAAAAGCGTTACTTTTAGTTTGACACTTTGTTGTTACTTTACCGAGCCAGTAAGTTTCTCTTCCTTTCTTGTTCAGTGAATATTATCAATTGCAGTTTACAGTTTTGTCATAGCTGAATCCAAACTGAAATGGGAGAAAAGAATTTGAAAAGCATTATTGCTTAAACTAAAGTAGAGGCAAAGTATACATTGTATTAGTAACAACTTCTAAGTATTTGTAAGTGATCAACTGCAACGATAAGAAGAACTAGACATAATTCATTTAGGTTTTTTTGCTGAGACATCTTTTTTGAGCCTTTTCCAAGCCATCTGTTGAGAGCTACAAATATTGTTAAGGTTTGCCATTTATCCTGTTCTGAGCAAGAAAAGCCCAATTATGTGGCAGCTGCATACTGTTTTGCTAGCCTTGATATGAAACATACTTGTTAGATGTTTCTTTTTTCCATTTAGAAGTCTATACTCATAATAAAATTATCTTGCAGCACCAGATTATTTATCTTAAATGTTATCTGAGCACATTTTGGTCATGTACTGGTTATTAACTTTTATTATTTGTTTATAATACTTGGAAAATTAATGTGAGAAATACATATTTTTACATTTCCTACTTTGTGTATGTTATGAGTTCCTGTTATGTTGCAGTTTGATGAGAATATATTCAAGCTCTCAAGTTTCTTGTTTCAGTTGGAAAAGTGCCTTAAATCATGGATTTGAGGTGTAAGATACACTCTGAAAAGCAAACAAGGTACATCTAGGTTTGTCCAACTGCCAAATGTTGCTCCTCCAGGGCCTTGCATTTTTTGCTCTGTAGGCAACTAATTGTCATCTGTAAGATCATGTAAGAGTAGGTGACCTACCAAAGTGGTGTGTTTTACCACACTTGATTAAAATTTGTGTCCCTAAACAGTCAATACTTGCAATGTCAAAATAAGCTGTAATTAGGCTGTTTCTTACCATGATGTCTTGCCTGCACACGTGCACTGTTCTCTCTATCGCCCTCCATCTCCCCTTCCCTGCTTGCATCGTAGGGAACATTTCTTCATTGATACAATATGAACGGAACAATCCCAAGTCTGGCTTGCCTGTTTTCTTCAATACACTACAGCAAAACAGCTACTCCAAGTGAGGTATCAATCAGCCAGCACCGAACAGCAAGTGCATGGGAATTCAGGCAAAGCAGAAGCAGTTTCCCTTGCATGGCAGAGCTGCTCTCTCATCTGCTTATATGAGTCCTGCAAAGTTAACTCTCATCTTGGCCTTTTGGTTCCCCATTACTGCTGTCCTAAGCGGGTCCCCGCTCTGGTCTCCTGCCTGAGGTCCATCTGCTGCACCCAGCCTCACACTACACCTCCTCTCCCAATGGCTGTATCTCCTCTGCCCTCGCTCTCCTTCAGTCCCTGCTGCCCCTCCCCAGCCTCCCCTGTACCAAATCCCTTTGCTTCCACAGGCCTCCTCATAGCGTCTCCTCTCACTAAAAGATGACTCTTTCTGCCCAACATGTTCCATCACCCAAATCCAGCCTCCTTCCCCTCATGCTGTGGTCTCGCTGACTGTGTTTCCCCAAGCTGGCAGGCTCGCCTCCACCTTGCGCTGGCAGCCACGTTTATTCTGCCGGGGACCCTTGTGCCACCTGTGCCTGGTGGTCTTTTCCCGGTGAGAGGAGGCAGGGGCTTGCACCAGGGAAAGGAGTGAGCTCCTGGCCAGGCTGTGTGTTTCTGGGAAACTGTGGCAGGCCCCAAAGCTGGAGGTGCCTTTAACCCTTTCGTCTTGCTGTCGTTACACCCAAGGTTATGGGCTTAACACATGTTATGGATAGAAAACAACCTTCTGGGTACGGTGGAGCTTGTACTAGGTGCTCAGAGGAGCTCCTGCTGAACTTAAAATCAATGACAAGCCCTAACACTTTGGGAAAAAAAGAGGGTAGGAGGATACTAATACATTGTGGATAAGAGATGCTACTATATGTCAGGATATAGAGGAAGTGGATCTAAATCTTCACTGCTGTAAAAGATTGCATCACCCGGTGCCTGACAATAAAGACTACTTTCCAAGGTCCTTTGTTAGAGGGGCCCCCTTCAGAAAAGAAAGGAGATCTTGTTCAGCCAATCCTTTAATGACTATGTCTGTCTGTGTGCATTTGGGGGAAGGGGGTTCAGATAGCCAGATGAATTTTAACAGAAGGTCTTTGTGTAAAATATATGGACATTAAGAAAGAAGTATCTTTTAAATCAGTTTTCAAGAAAAATGTGAAGTTACAGGGAAAAAAAAAAGAGTATAGCAGTACTTTGTTCTGTATCATGGTTACTTTGTAGTAAATACTCAGAGGATGATACTTCAAACCTATTTCCATTTTTCAAACCTATTTCTGGTTAAATTTTATTTGAAAGAGGTTGTTCAGCTGCGTGTGTAAGACAGTAAATACATTTAGAAAGACTGAATTATGAGGAATTTCGTTTGCTGTGCTTGTCTTCATCATGTGTAGAGGTTATTTGGAGTTGTAGGGTATAAAAATTCAGCAGTTTAATATTATTTCTTAGTTCTTTTTTTCTCAGCACCAAAGTAAGAAGACGTAATCCTTCATTTAAGAAAACTGAATAGAGTTGGTAATTGGAGACTTGAGGATTTAGGATCTGTTCATTGTTTTATAGTGCTGTCCACCCATTACAAATGAATTTATAATTTGTTCTCCTAGTCTGTGGTAACCTAATCAGCTGCCAGCACTTGAAAGTTCTACACACTTGTGATTTATTCAATTCCACCCTGCTAAAACATGGAGCAGGGCTTTAATTGCCTTTCATGAAGGATTCTGCCAATGTGGAAATGGAGCCTCATTCCTTCATTTGCAGCCAGAAACTGCTACTCTGGTAGCTCTGAAGTTTGTACAGACTTTAGATCTACCTTAAATACATTTGCTTTAAATCTTTTTAATGACTAAAAAAATTAACACAGAGTTGAAGACTACTTTTCTCTCCTTTGACAAAGGAGTTTGGCTATCATGCTTATAGTTTCTGTACTTTCTAAAAACTGTTAAATATATAATGCTACACCATTTATCTGCCTGCATGTGTGTACAACTTGTAAATAATTTAATGATTTACTTTACCGCTTGGCCTCTTCACATAACTCTAAAATGAGGAAGATAAAATTCTGCTAAATTATTAATTCACTGGGAAATTGAAACAACTGATATAAATTAAGCACTGAAAATGGTTCCCTTTTTCTCTGTGGGAATCAAAGCAGTGAACGCAGCTGGGTAACAGCAAGGGAGCTAAATGGACAAGATGATCATAGAATAATTTAGATTGGAAAGGACTTCTTTGGGGTCATCTAGTCCTGCTCAAAGCCAATCTACTTGTTATGGACATGCTCAGTTGAGTTCCAGGGTGGATGTTCCAGAAGCCTCCTGTGTCCTCAGCTACGTGGGCAGGGTACACGGGACTTGTTGCCTGGTTGGCTGGTGGAATTTGGTGGCAGCCTGCAGTGTTAAGAATTTTCCCACTGGTTAAAATCTTCCCAGCAAAGCCCACTAACACTCCAGTGCCATTGTGGCAGAGCTTATTTCCTGCTCACTCTAAATGGAACTTTAATAGATCAAAACACAGCAACTTGATGAAGGCTTCTAGGTCTTACTACTTAAAATAATCTGGTTTTGTTAATTTTCATAGTAGCCAGTTGTTTCTTCTAGTTCATTACCAGTTTTGTTTTGTTTTGCCATATCCATATGCTATACATTGTAGTGGTTTTCCCAGACTGGTTTTAAATGTTTGAAGATAATTGAATGGTTGTATATAGGGAGATGTTATAAGATATTATAAGTATCCAGGACAGCCGCAAAGTCCAGGCATGTAGCTACAAAGCGGAGTGCTCTGCCACTAAAGTTTGATGCAGAAAAGCTTTCATGGTAATAAGGAGCTATATAAACTACAGTTAAGCCTGTATTCTACAAAGTTTCTGCACTCAGTAACAACCTTTTCCCTGATACAACTTTGGTTTGATTTGGAGTTATTTGGATTCAGAAGCAGCTGGGAAGTTCTCAAATGTTTGTTTATTGTGTATCTTTAACATGAACTGCAGCATCTGTGCCTTTTCTGTTTCATTTTCCTACCTGCTTCTGACTCCAACGATGTATCTGGAAATCCCGTATGTTCTGATGGGGAAGGTCAACATACGTGGTACTTTCCAGATGCGCTGTCTGTATTTAAAGGTATAAAATAAAAACTATTCCGTGCAAACCTGTGCATTACTAATAGAGGCACCTGGTGCTGGTGGCTTCTACACATCACAAAACTGAGCAAAGATTGCTCCTGTGACCGTGTCTCCAATTCATGTTTGATTGCAAAATGAAAGGACCGCTTCCTGAGACGAACCTGTCCTTGGGTTTGGAGTTACACTGCTGAACACCCTGCTCTGCTAACTGTTGTCAGTCACACAGGTGAAACACCAGAGGCTGTTCGGAGGACAAAGCAGTTTTTCTGTGGGGAGGGTGGGATGTGTGCAGGGACCAAAACACACAGTTTAGATGCACAGGGACATATATATGGCATGGCGGATGGAGTGGTGAGAGCAGGATCAGAACTGTCACCTGGAAGAGATGCCAGCTTTCTAGAGCAGATCACCCTGCTTGAAGATCCCAACTACTTCATCCCTGAGATCAAGTCCCCAGTATCAGTCTTTTTGTGTGAGCATTGTTGCTGCCTCTTTCTGAATAGTTGCACTTTCAGTGTCATCATCATCTTCCTCAGACAAACCAGGATTGATTGAGTCAGGTAAGGATGAAGACTGAAGCAATGGGGTAATGATTTTAAGTGTCACACTTTTTAGAAACGAATCCTTGTTAGACGGCAGAGCATGCCTGTGTAACATTTCTTTTATATGGAGACAAACAAAAACTGGTGGCACAGCACTATCTTTAACTGACAAGTGAGAAGCATCATTTAGATTGTCTGGAAAAAAACAATCTGTGAATCCAAATGTAACAAATGAGACCAAAATCTGAGAGGGAGGAAAGGGCTACTGACTGCAATTGACCTTTGGTTGTACAGCTCTACAGCTGTGGGGATCTACGTGTTTTATCCTTTGTAGGCTCTATTCACATGAGAGAATATGCAGAAAAACATTTTTGCTCAGGTATAATTTATAATGTTTTAGCTTTTTCTCTCTCAGTAGCTTCCATACTAACAATGTTATTTCCTTCAGTGTTTTCGTGCAATGAGACTATGTCAAGAGGAGCCATGACTTCATCACTGCCTATTTCTACTTCATATATTTAATTCACAAAATCTTAGTTTCTTTCAACATGTTTTGACATAATAATTCATTTGGAGACTGTAAGTCCAGTGATGCATTTCCCCATTGTGCCTTTATTGGAGCTCTAAGTGTATAGCCATAAATAGTAATCAGTAGAACTAATTTATTAAATCATGTGCAGATCTCTGCGACTATCTCTGCTAAAGAATCCAAAAGAGACAAGCACAGCTTGCAGTACTCATGTTAGGAAACAGTCGTTAACCAATATGCCCAACCTGGAAATCAATAGGTATTTGGGATTTCAGCAGCTTTCCACATACCACATTTTGTGCCAGGGTTATTGACTTTAACCAGGAGCCACATCATGTGTCCCTGTCCTGCTTCTCCTACCTGGAACATATCTGTGTATAATTAACCATGCGGCTGCACAAATGCAAATGCCCACACCAGGGAAGCAAGAGGGGGAGGTTACTGGGAGCGGGAATCCTCCCTTTGGCAGCAGTATTGGGTCAGGTCAAACAGAGTGCTGTGTGATTGTGGCTCCATTCAGTGTTGGTGCTTGCTGATAAGACGCTATAGATGGAATGAGTTTCTCAGTCTTTCTAAGAATTACAGCCAAGTAAGTGCGTATCATACAGAATTTGTTTTACGTTTTCAGAAGGAAATTCTCTGTTGATTCTTAGTTGTCAAAGAGCTTTTCATTTTTAAACTTAAACGCGGACTTGTCCTAGTCCTTTGCAGTTCCAGATGGCGTAAAGACCCTTGGTCTCGCTCTCACTGTGTGCTTAGATCTATTTGTTTGAATGTCTTTAATTATGACTGTGTAATTAAAATATGTCTATTAGAACTGACTAGCTGATAAGCAGAATGAGGCAAACTAACTCTGAACAGACTAAAGCTTTGACTGTCTAGTAAAGTGGTGAATGTCCCACCGGTAACACCCTTCATCCCAGTTCAACTAAATGTGTTTATCTGTACACAGGGAAAATCCCATTTTGCTGGAGGCCTACATGAGCGATCATTGAAATCAGCAGTTCATGAATTCTTTATGCAAATCTCATTCTTTCTCCAAACACTTACATGCTCTTGCACCCCTATGGCCATTTCAGAAAGTTGCAATAGAAAACGTACTGTGCTGTATCCTAACAGTGGCCTGAGAAAAATTGTATTAGGTTCTTACAGCCTGGGGATTTTTACAGCATTCCCAAAAGGTCCCTAAAAGGTATTACTTCTAGCTGCATACCAGCTTTGTGAAGTATTAATAGCACTGTTTCATTTGTGCTGAGTGAATTACCACCATATAAATTTGTAATTGGTGTAACAGTGCATGCAGAAGAATTTCAAAGCAGCTACTCAACTGAAGAATCTTTTGCTTTATTAATACCCCATTCATGGAGAGACTAAAGAGGGAGGATCGTGAAATGTGGAAAAGAATTAAAGCCTGACAGGGAAGAGGTGAGAGCTGAGCACAGGATCCCTCGGGTCCAAAGTGCATGGCAAGAGAGAACATTTTTCAGAGGAAGGAAATTACAGTAGCAGAGACTGAAGGCTCAAAGGGTGCTTCTGGCCTGCGGTAGCACGGCAAGACAACGTCATCTATTTATGTAGGTGCACAGCAGTCATTTCTCACTGTACACATTAGATTATTGAGAACACCATAAGCTGTAGCCAGGGCTTGCCCCTGCTGAGAGCTGTCTCGATGCATCGATCTAGCAGTGGTCTATGCCATATTCCACACTTTGTAATTGTCAAGGTTATCGTCTTCAGGAAAAGACCTTCTGAAAATCAGCCATCTAATTATAGATTTTGCAGTATCCTGAACCTCAGCAAAACCAGCCTTTTCAAATAATTGAGAAACATATTCCTACGTGGTGCAAGAGGTAGCTCTGTCTCCTGTAGAGAAATGAAAGAAGTGCAGGTTTCATTAGTGAGCTGATCACTAATCTTAAATGTGGCAGACCCAGCTGGGGAGAGCAGCAGTATCTGACTGGAGTGTAAATGCTTACAAACCCCTTTTCCCTCTCTGGCTACTTCTGCCAGAAATCAACCCGATGGGGAAATATTGTGTACTTGCTGTAGTTGTTAAAAGATACAATGTCTGAACTAGAACTCCCTTTTGAGCATAACTAAAGTATTCCTAAATTCCAGCAAAAGTTCTTTGAACATCAAATTTTGGCTTTCTCTTCCCCAGCTGATTCCTCACAGAGCTGTTTGCCGGAAGGTCTGTTGTTGACTGCATGTATTACTCATTTTTATATGTTCATATGTATTTATATAGATAGTACGTACTCATACACAGATGCAGATGATTTTTGAACAGAGCTTCCAGTAGCATAACTTAATGGATAAAGGCAATTACTTACCCTCAGCCCCTTACCTTGATTATTATTATTGATTATAGATGTAGCTGGCACATGATGGGAATGACCACTGTGTCCCACGGTGTATGGGCTAGGAATGGCCAATATGCCTGAAACTGTAGTATATTTACAGGACATTGTCAATAAAACTATATTTTAAGCCACTTCTTTTTCTGCCGTTGTTTTATCTGGTTTACATCAGCAGCCATGCCGTGGCTCTATGGTGTGCAGGCACAGTTGTGTAGTGACACTTAAGGTCTTCTATCACTTTCTTTCTCCTTCTTTTGCCACAAAAATCCCCTCTTTGCGGGCCCACTGCCTGCTGTGGTCATCTCCCTCCCTTGCGTTGTGCTCACGGCAGCAGCAGTTGGGTACCGAACACAGAGCTGAGCCAGTGTGGTGGGGTGAAAGCATGGGTCCGTATCAAGCATAGGACCACAATAATTCCCAGGAGCTTCCTAGTCTGAACAGATTCCTGTTCTTCACATGCCTTCACTTCTGACCAAAAAGATGGCCCTCATATCTCTCAGAAATCTGCTCAATCCCAACCTGTAATTGTCATTTGCCATGTCATTTTACCTAATAGAATTTAAGTAAATGAGTGAACTGGTGGTGGCAGTTGCTTAATGAACTCGAGTATCACCGTAGCCTTTACCTGCGGCTTTGGATTGGCACCAGGTGCTAACCAGGCTTTTTCAATGTTCTGCCCTCCTGGTCTTCACCAGCATAAGTGCAGTTTCCTTGCTCCTTCCCAGAACATCTCTGAAATTTTGAAATTGATTGCTAGTTGCCTTCAAAAGTTAAAGGACTTACATTAAAGAACAAACTAGAAGAACTGTCTTGTTAGATGTTAAACTGCACTTTGCTTGGCTGGTCATAAAGAGCCATTCTCTTCTAGATATTTGATCCTCTGTGATTTTCTGAGTATTTTCTATTGCTAATGGTGGAGGAACTTGTTCTTTAGCAGACGGGTCAAATTCAGACATGCAATATAAGATTACTTAAATTAGAGGGCAGGTGTTAGGCTTTACAAGTTTTTTGTTATCTTGACAATTAAATATTAACACTTCCAGAATGCTGAAACCCTAATTTTATATCTTGTGATTTTTTTTGTTTCTTATTGTACATTTAAATTATGAAATGCTCTGTATTGATTTTAGGATTTATTTTATTTTAATTATTTTTTGAGAGATTGCTCTTAAGAAAGACTGGCAGCTGTGGTTCAGCAGCATAATGTGCAAGTATAAATAGAATGCAAGCTGTCCATTTATCTCAGTCCTGATCTACTTATATTCATCTGACGCTTATTACATTCGTGGTTTGTCTCTGAGCAGATACGTCCAGTTAGGATTAAGCTTGGACAACTAACCTAATTTGCTCTGTAACTTAATTCGGGGTTTCTGTGTAGATTTCTCCTAAAATCAAGTAATTCTTTTAACTCCTAACCTTTAATAAATTAATATCAGAACACTGAGAGTGTTTATCACTCTCTATATTTTTGAGAGTACTGAGTTTGTTTGTAATAGCTTTTGTGTTTGCCACCATGTATCTCCATTCGTATGCATTTCTGAGATTTCTCCCCACTCCAGCTTCTCCTTATATGTCATGGGATTTTATTAAATGTAGTTTCTCTAGATTACATTATGGGATCCCTTTCTAAACTTTTTGTTAGAGAGACTGTTCTGATAGAGTAGCCTGAAAGTGAAATATAAGCACACCTATCTAATTCTACCAAGCATAAAAAAAATACAGGCAAAAGATGTACCTAAACTTTATATTCATCTCATCCACATTGAAAAAGGAAGATTCATTCTTTTCTTGTATTTCAGGAATACTAGAATATTCATGGAATAATGATTTATTTCTTGCGTTTTCAGACCGGTTTTCTCTCAGCATTTTCCCTCTACAACAGCCCTGTGGAATTTGTGGGCTGTAAAAATATCAAGTTCTGTGTCTTTAATGTCTCAGTTACCCTTTCATTTTTCATTTAAAATCAGTCTCTAGCTGACTCCTTACTGTTTTAGCCTCGTGACTAGCCTCTGGCATGGATTGATTTTCATCAACTTGTTTTTAATTTTAAAAATCAACACAAACATAATACTTGCCATAATTCAACATTTATGTATAATGATAAGAAAGCTCAGGACTAAGCATAACAACAATCAGTGCTACCTTGTTATGGTTTATGGGTATTCAACTCTATAAAACAGGTTACATTTCAGCTTAGAAGTAGCTTGTATGTTATATTTTTAATGTGTGCAAAATGATCATTTTGTTCAATAATGTAGCATGAGTCCAATTTAGCTTTCTGTTTGTACTCCTCAACAAAATAAATGTGTGAAGAGATAATTGATGAAGCATGCTTTAAAGAGAAAAATCTAAACAACATTTCACTCTTCTTCCCACTTATTTCGTTTTCACTGTTATTGCAAATGTGCTGATGCTGAAAGATACACATGGCACTTGCACCTTTTTGAAAAAAACTATGAGATTTAGCTTGTATGTACCCTTATATTTGGGGTTTAGAAACTGTTCCAAGAAACAGTAATTTCTGAGCTCTGCATATGTGTGTGTTGGATGTAATTCCCCATATAATTTTCATAGTCTTTTGTATTCTTCATGCGAGATCTCTCTTGCAGTCAGTCCTCTGGGTTTTTATTGGGGATGCAATGGCAATTCCGATACTGAAGTTTCTCTGCAGAAGCTCCTCCCTGCAGGGACTCCAGGGGAAAGACAGGAGAAGTGTTAGATACAGACCTCGCAGGTGGGCTCCTGTGTGGTGTGTGCATGGTGGGATCTTGAAGTGCCAGGCATGAGAGGTGCCATGTTTTCTTGTCCATGAGATGCACTCTTTTCCCTGAAAAACAAGATCTACAATTCAAGAGAAATGGCAACACCAGTGGCAGTGTCATATCAGCAGATAGGAAGATCAACTTGTTTTGAGGAGTGGAAGAAACAGAGGAGAAACACTAGGGCAGTGTTGATTCTGCTACCAGAGCCTCCTGCACTGTACAGTTAGGAGGGACACATGGTCCTATAATGTGAACATTTCAGTGCTGCATTGAATGTGGGGATGTAAGGTATGGCCTGTAAATAATTGTTAGGGTTTGGAGGAAAAATCATAGTAGGGTGTTTGAGGTGTCCCATAAAGATAAGGCTCCTATACAAACAAAAAGATGAAAGGAATGATGAGAACAGTCAGTAGTGATGAAAGTGATGGCAGCTTAATTTATGATTCCCAAGAAAACTTGCAAGTTATTGTACTAAAACATTGTGAGATTCCCCGGACTCAAAAGAAGAACCGGAGAGAGCATACAGACATAAGTCAGTGTGGCTGCTTCTGTTGTCAATGTGCAACACTACGCCTGTGGTCAGAAACAGACCTGGAAATGAAGCATGAGAAAAATAAGCCCTGTTTCATTGCCACGATTTTGTTGGTTCCATCAGGCTGTTTGTAGTCATTTAAAGATAATCGTGGAGGTGTTACCCATTGAATGTTACTGTTCATGTGACGTGAAAGAAGAGATAGGTGCAGTCTAGTTGGTTTTGCCAAGTAAGACTCAGAGAATGTTACTTAGACTTACTTAGACTGCTACGTAGTCTGCTGATGCAGTACAGAGCAGAGAAGAAATCCTTGTACTAGGAGCTTTTGTTATAGTAATGCCAACGGCAAGGGAAAATATTCAGATTATTTTCCTGGAGATAGAAGCTGCTGCTGTTTGGAAAACACTGCATTACACCATCTGTTTCCTTCTGATTGTGCACTGCCATAGCCATTGTTGTGATTAATTTCTTTGCTTCTAGGCACAAATCTGAGTGCTCGAAAGAAGATTAAAAGCTTGTTTTGTGGACAGGGATGTAGCTAATGGCTAGCTCTCAGTAGGATTGTGTGTACTTAATAACTTTACAACTCAAGTCATCAATCTTCTGCATGCATTTGATACATGAAGAAAGCAAGGAGAACGTCCTTTTGCTTCATTGTAATAATGCTCTGCACAAATTGTTGGGGAGGTTTCCACCATGTGCCGCTAGTGTCACCGCACGCTGAAAACACCACTGGGACGAAGGGTCACTTTTCGAGCTGGTGGCTTGGCTGCTGGAAGAAGATGTGTAGTTTCATCAGTGTCCCACTTGATTGTCCGATTGGGTCCTTTGGTCATGAGGCTGGTGTGCTCCAAAAGCCCCAAACAAGTAGTAGCCTGCCAGGCAGGAGGAAAGCCCTGACAGTTGGCGATCTGCCGCAGGCATCTCCTGGTCACATTTGGTGCCTCCACTTGGACCAGCAGCAAGGAGCAGGTTGCAGTGTTGTCTCTGCAGATGCTATTCTTCCCCTGTATCTGACCAGAACCACTGCTTTGTGCCCTCCAGTGATGAGCAGCACAAGAAAATGTGGAATTTTGTCTAATATTGATGCTGTGCCTTATTTCAGTTCCTCTTCTGTTTGAACCCTGAATATATAGTACAGTGGCAGTGTGTAGCATGGTGGTTTTCCACCACTAAGCTGTTCTCTTCTTTCCTTCCTTAAGCTTGGTAGGCCTTTGATACAGGATGAGTAGTATGGCTGCAGTCTGCGGTGGTCTATCTGCTTAGTATAATGAATTTGGAGAACAAGTGATATTTGCACAAAATGCATCAGTTCATAATTATTTTGATACCTATCTTGATCATCACATTTCAAGATTGTCACATTTGCCCCTGATTTCATGTTGAAAGTCAAACATTTTCCAACTAAAACTGTAATGAATCGCCTCTGTTAACAAGGTATATTCAAGCTAGTATTTTGTAACAAGTTAGTTAATATTTACTTCAGTGTGACCTTAAATAAAGGTTACCTGTTTTAATTTGTTTTCAGAGTAATGATAATTGGTACACCGTATTTCAAAACATTTCCTTCTTCAGTTTGATGTGCGCGATGGTAAATATTGGGGTTGTCGTGGATCTGTGGCCACACAGGACATAGTTAAACAGAACTGAGAGGAAAATGTTGACTGCCAAGTAAAGCAGCATTATCAGTTTCCTCTCTGCTGCATTGAAGGAGACAGAGGGAACAGACAGTGTAGGGTTTCCTGATGTGTTTTAAGAAAGCCTGGGATTCATTTCCCCTCCCTTCCTTCCTATTAGTTGTTTGTTAACTCCCAGGAAGATTCAGTTTTTTCTTGTGAGACTTCTCTGCTTGCATATTCTGGAAACAGGCTTTGCCTTTGAGGGGCTCGGTCCTCACTTCTGTGCAAATTCAGGGGGAGGAAGAGGAGATGGATTGATGGTGAGAGTCTGACTTAGGGAAACGAACTGAAGAGGAGTTTCTAATTGACAACATTGTATCGACAACGGTATTGTCTTTTAATTTGCTGGCCCCTGAGGAGTTACAGGGTGCTTCAGGCACAGAAGTAGTAAATGCAGCGAGTGTCAGCGTGAGATTTCTGCTCTCAGAGTGCTGAGTTGTGAACTTACGAGCAAGACCGTGAAGTTATAAGAAAGACCTTCAACTTGCCCTTCTTCAGGAGAAATCTCAGATGTCTCTTTGCAATGACTGAACGTCCCTCATGTTAAGGAGAAGGATGTGAAAAGAGAGGCGATAGTACCAGCTACTTGGGATGAGCAGCAGCTTTGGATCGCTGTGCGTGGCTGGAGTGCACTAAAATCTTGATGTTTTGTGGGGGCTTTTATTCACCAGGAGCAGCACGGGGCTGTTAGTTTGGCTACAGTTATTTTGGATGAAACGCTGAAAAACAGACCGTTTCACACTTTTTTTTGAAAATTTCATCTGCTACTCCGACCTGCTTACATGAGAAGCTGTGCCTCCTTTATTTATACTGGTCACACTGAAAGCAGACTGAAAGCTGTGGCAAGATGTCCTGTCTGCTGGGTGCAGCATGCTAGGAACTGAGAGGGTCTCACAGCTTCGTGCAGAAACTACCTTGGCATTTTCAGTCCATTAAGCACACTGATTTTTCTTTTTCCTTTGTAGTAAAACCAGGTATTGGTCTCCAAGGAAAAGCACAATACAAATAATCAAACTGCACCCATTTCCAGCTCTTTAAATCTGCATCCTTTTTTTATCTTTTTCAGTTGCATTTGAATTTGACAAAGAAATTTTATGTTCCATTGACATTTAAAAACAAAATCAGAGTATCTTTCAGTGCATTAGAAGAGTGTAATTCTGAAGAGCTGATTTTTTTATTTCCTTTGGTGAATAACTTGGTGAAGAAACAGGGATACACATCCATGTCTCAACGCCGTCTCTTAAGGGAAGGACATGAAAGTCAGTTTAGGATCCTACCAAGATTCATCCAAATCCTGCATGGCAGACGGCACTCACGGAATAACCCACGTCAAATATGCTCTGGTGAGGTGAATGTATACGTGATCCTATAGTGTGATTTATATCTGCATAGAATGTTTGCACTTAAATTGGAGCAGCATGTGAGGTGAATGTGAGCCGTAAGTAGCCTAGTATTGGCATTACTGATTTTCTCAACTTTGATGATTCTTGCAGGAACTGGTATTTTTTCTCAAAGCATACTCATGTAGCGATTTAGCAACTACTACAGTTAAAAAAATATATACCTTTATCCATAATAGATATTACTCATGGATAGCGATTACTCTCTGTCACCAGTACGTACTGGAGAAAAACATTGGATCTTGTTTTCCTTGCAGTTCCAGGTGTATGGTAGTATCTAACAGACACAGATTTGAATGCTTTACACCAAGCCCCCTTCAATACTCTAGAAGAACTTCACTGAGTTCTCCACTCTTAAAAAATTTGACTAATGACACCAAAAAAATATTTTTGACTGTACTCAAAAAAAATCAGGAAGCCTCTGATCTTTAAGTGTAATGTACTAAATTTAGGACTTGCTGCCATTTATTCAGTCTCACAGTCTGTTTCATACAGTACGTGGTGTAATAATATGTTAGTGTGACTGATAATTATATAATCTTTGTATTTAGTAAAGCTACATTTTGTTGGGTTTTTTCCCTGAAATAGATTAACCCTGACTGGCTGAGATAAGCTGAAGCAGATTTTTCAATAATTAATTAATCCTTTCTTGGTTTTATATGCACATTGACCTATTATTGTTTAAAAGAGGACTCTTGTTTTGTTTCTTTTTAAATTAATTTGGAGCATATGAAATTGAAATCAACATAAGCTAAGCTACCTTTATAGGAAAATACAAAATTTTCAAAGCCTTTCAATATTCCTTTCTTTAACATTGACATTTACTCTTAGAAAAAAAATAGGAAGAGAAAAATGCCTCTCTGGTGGTTCCTTTTGTTCATGCCTTCTTTTGTACTGTTATCACTGAGTCTTTCGTCATTTATTTTGTTTGGAATGAGAACTGTAAGTTTTTTTGATAACCTCTTTTTCATAACATCTGAAATGTAAAAATTTCACCTTTCCTGACTTACCAGTTCCGGCCATTCATGAGGCCAAGGTTTGGTACCTTTAGGAGTGCTAACTAATAAATTATCAAGACTTAACAATTAATTCCATTCAGCTCAGACTAGAAGAAGGTTTGATGTTAATTGCTGGTAATCACAGTAAAGTCAGAAAAAATTCAGTTGTATTTTAAACACACGGGATGCAGTCTTACAAAGCAAAGCAAAACAAGGCCTCCTCAAATTTCAGTCTTGCCTTCCTTTAGGATTGAACAATTACTTGGTAGCAATCACACTGCAGTCAAGTTCAAAGTGTAGCCATAAAAGTTACCACTTGCACCAATTAATTTATAACATTTATGTACTTGATGTACATAAGTTGTGGGCGCCTGCTGGCCATTCATGAATGGATCGGAGCTAATTCCAAGTATAGGCAAAGCCTTGACTGCGTAGGAGAAAAACACGGATTTAATATATTGAACACATTCCAACATAGATAGTTTTCCTCATTTTAGCCTAATTTCCTTCAGGCTCAGATCCTTAACATAAATCTTGTAATGCTGTACAGTCATCTCTTACCTACAGGTTTCTTTCACTATATATAGTTGTGTATAGTCAGAAAACTGCATGTTTCTGTAGGAAGCTGCCTGTCTTCTCTCCCACCTATCTTTATTATTATTCCCAATCTCCTTTTGATTGTGTTGCAGCCTTTTCTGTTTGAAGTCTTCAAGTATGCAAAAATTCTGTTTCCTTTCCTTCCTGTTACCCATTTTATGTTGACAGTAGGAAAGCAATTATATGCTTCTAATGTTAACCCCATATATCCAGTAGCAATTATTCCATTGTTTTGGTCAAAGCCGTTTTATGGCCTTTTGGACCGATAAGAGTTTTCCCGTCTTCCTGATGGCAGATCTCAGTTAGCATTCAGTGTCAGTTCAGACCACATGTTACACAGAAGGTGGACCAAGGGTTTAGACTGGAAGAGGAGAGGTACTGCAGCCTGGGAACATTTCTGTCCCATAGCTATGCAGGGTAAAATTACAATTTTGGCAAGCATGTATTTCCAAAGTAAATGTGCTTGTGATTCTGTGAATCCCATGATGTATGCATCTCTCTTCTCCTTGTGATAAAACTAAGCCACTCTATCCTGTTGTCCCAGGTCTCACAGAGCTTTGTTCTCTCTTCATTAGCATCTCTGGAAATTGCCGAGAGCAGGTTTGCTCGCTGTCACTTCACCCTTTCCCTGCATGTTAAAATCTTTAATATAGAATACAGGAATCTTTACATGAACAATAAATGCCCTAGTTCATATGCTGATTTTGCATTACCTTATTTGCCTTAATAGGGAAGCTGGTCTGGCTTCCAGAGTCTTCATGCTTCATCAAATCCATCTCTGTTTTATTTTCATTTTAACAAAGCGGACTTTATTTACTTACAGCTCATGGACAGTTGTATTTGTCCTCCTTGGCCTAATCCTCATTGCGCTGCTCTCTGTGGGTGTCTTTTACCCAGGGCAGGCTGTGTTGCCTTTATCCCCTCACCCTGGTTGAGCCCTGGCTCTGGTGACACTTGCTCTTTGGAATGCAGAGGTTTGGGACCAGGTGCTGTGTGTCCCCTCCTGCCTGGGCAGGCAGGGCCCAGGCTGATGATATGTGTGAGACAGCACTGTGGTTTCTGCATCCGTCCCTGACCATACATCTTCTGTGTGCTGCTGCATCTCCGACTGCAGGCAGGTGGGACGGCAGTTGTAGAGGTTATGGAGGATTCCAGCCCTGGAAAGCCATGGCTTCAAGCAGCCTTCTGTGGGAGCACCTCTCTCCCATCAGCAGGGGTGATTTCCCAGGGTGCTGGCCTGCTGTGGCCCTTTGTGATGGGCTTCCTGGTGTGGTGCTCACAGACCATGCTTTGAGATTCTCCCTCTTCTTGCTTTCTCTAAGCAAACGGGAACAGTAGGTCAGCGTGAACCAAGAGCTGTAAAACAAGTCTGGCAAGCGGAGACTCCGAAGACATCCGTCTTCAGTCTGTGCTGCACTTAGTATGGACGGGGAGTATCTTTGGAGGTATCCTGTAGTCTGCATCTTTTCCCACTGGATTCAGGTTGGTTTTCTGATGAAGACGACTGAAGCTCTGAGGCGGTTTGCTTTTGTGTGTATGCTCTAGGCATGTAATGAATGGATGGATGAGGAGACTGTCCATGTCCCAGGGTCCTTCCAATCCAAAGAAGTTCTGCAACGAGGTACAGTGAGGCAGCGCTGTAATGTGGGTGTCTAATACTGACAGACTTCTGTAGTGAAAGCGTCAGACAAAGATTGATTAATCCACAACCTGGGTAATCCACCACAAATAGTGAAGAAGAGTCTAGAGGAAGCCGAGGGGATGGAGATATGGTGCATCTTCCTCTGGAGCTGTATGAATATTTCTGTTGGATATTAGGCGTTCTTGTATGGGTAGAGGGTGTTAGCTTACAGGTACAATAGCAAAATGCATGGATGCAGGAAATGTCAGACTGAACATATGTCAGACTGAATACACGAATATAGCAGACATACTTAAGTACCTGAAGGCTTCAACACAGCCAAAGCCTGCCTGAAGCTTGTGTAAACACTGAGATTTCTGGTCAGTGTTAAAGTCTGCCACTACGACTTTATTACTGTTAGTCCCCATGCTAGATAGGTCCAGGCGTGTAAGGCTGTGTTTACTGTTTGCTGCATTCACACCTTTGTCTGTTTGCTGGATAAACATGTTGAAAAGGGATTTATTTGAGATTTGGGATTTCCACGCTTGAGACTTCCATTGCCTCTCCTGCTGGAAATGCCCTTGCACTTTTTCCAGCGGCAAGTTGGAGAAGAGGGTTGGGTGTGAATCCATAGCAGAGGGGATAAACCGCACTGAAATATTAAACCCGTGAGTAAGAAATTCAGTACAGCTATTTCCAGATAGTGTTGTGAATATCTGAGTAAAAACCAGTTTTGCTTTGCCTTGTTAAAGCCTAACATGAGTGAAAATATGCTTAGGGCTTCAGTCTGTAGCTTGGATATGTTGTATCAGAAACCAGGTATATCGGCAGTCTGTAAATATTTGGGGTGGGGACATGAGGGGAGAACACTATAATTAAAGAGATAATTACAAGAACAATGATGTTACTGGAGGAAAATATATTTGTAAAGTCATCTTGTGCCACCTGTTGTATTTATGGAACAAAGTTCAATTAATATGAAAGCTCTTACCATCTTCGGGTAGTTTGTTCTGAGCAGAGGAAGGGAAAAGTAGACATTTTTCTTCTCTGACGATGAATTGGAGAGGCATTTCTGTAGCAGAAATGAAGAGCTATTATTTTTTCTCAGAATGGTGTTCGTGGCTGCATTTTGTGGCACAGGGTGAGTTGGCTTAACTTATATATAACTCCTAGATCTTGTAAATGTGAACAGACTTGTGTAGTCTGCTAAGTCAGGAGTGTGTAAGGTGTATGGCTTGGAACTGTGTTGTTAGAAGCATTTTGAACTCCATGTTTCATGTGTGCCAAAAAAGCATGCATTTCAAGAGTCTTACTACTATAAATTTTGCTAGCTCATTGATTCTTGAAAATACACCTTGTTCACAGAATGCATATTGTTGGAAGTGTCTGACTGGTGGGTGGTAGTGTTTAGGTTTTATTTTAAATCCCATTTTCTGAAGGAAGTAAAATATTAGATATTTTAGGATCTAAATTTTCATATATGGTTTTAATAGAACTTTCTTTCCTCTCAAATAGCATCCCCACTCCCAACTTGTTACCATTTAGTATCTGTGATGTGCTTAAATTAAATGATGTATTGGGCTCAGGCAAGTTACTCATTGAAAAGTAAGCACATCACCAAAACCAGTCACAGCTGTCAGAAAAGTTGTGAAGCAGTAAGTCCATCAAGAATGAGCTGCTGCTTCCCTCAAAAATCAGTTTCAGAGCATCATCACACAATTTTATAGGGCAGTTTTTGCTGCTGTGATGTGTTCAGTATATGTTTCACGATAAAGAGGTAGTTACTGCTCAGAGATACCAATTCAGTGACACTGGCAAATGTTTTTCTTCCTTCACTTAGGTGTCTGTATGGACTTGTCCTATAAAACTGAGGGACACCAGCCTCCTTTTTTAACTGATTTTTTCTGAAATTTTTAATATGGGGGGGGGTATTTTAAAATCTTTATTCTTTGTGTTAAAAGTAAAAGTGAAGGAAATGCATGCTGTGATAGAAAGCAGAAATGTCTTAAATGGATGACATTAGCAGCAGATTTCTGAGAGCAGTCCCACTCAAGATCCCTGAAATTGCTTATTATTTCCCATTTCCTGTGTTAAAAAGTGATTTGGATTCCTTTTTAAACAACATAAAATTATAAATTCTAAATTACAATGTTATAAACGTTAGTATTTTAAAACTTTTGGTGCCTTACTCAATTTGGGTGAAAAATGGTATTTCTTCAGTTGTGTGCATAATCATGAAGGAATATGTAGGCTCTGGTATACTGATATACAGGCCACTGCTTTTATTCCCCTGGATGATGATTCCTCCAAGAAAGCAAGGGCTTTTAAGAATCTTTCCAGTTAGAGAGAGACACACACACGCACACAGAATTAAGGGCAATACAAGACCTTGCCTCTAGGCTCCCGTTCCAATAGATACACTGACTCTGAACTCCTTGAGCCTGTTCCCTTGCCCCTCAGACCTCCCCAGCCTCTGCCTATGATTTTCTCTTTTGTCTCCGTTTGCTAATATTTAAGCTGACTATGAGTCCTCTTACAAGGAACAGACCTTATCTAAGAGTTGTTGTTGTGTGACATTGAGTGTTACACATATGAATGGAAAAAAAAATGTCAAAAATAGTGGTGTTACTTCAATACATGTAAAATGAATTCTCAGAAAACAAAATCTGACTGTGCCTGTGACTCTTGAAATGGGGAAAAAATCTCTTCCTAACCATTAGTGCTATTTTAAAAGCCCATTTAATTAGAGGCACTAGCATATATGGCATTACTGCCATAGTATGCAGTGGGTTAGTAGGAAGTTATATTTTTCCTGTTTTCATGGCTGCTGAAGGATATATGCCTTTATGAGGAAAAGACATTGGAAAAAATAATGCAATAGTGAAAAAAAGAACTTACAGTTTCCATGATGAATAAGCAGAGATACTTTGCTTCAGTAATTTAGAGCTGTTCTTACAGCATGCTTTTGCTTTTCCATATGGAGAATTGTCAACAAGAAGGTATTTACTCTCTGGGCAGAACCAGTCCTGGAGCCAGGATGTGACTATATTTACTCCCTTTATCTTCTTCATTGTTCTTTCAAGAAGTCTCCAATCTCATGTGCTGTTGCAATCTGTTTAGCTGTGCTGAAGTCATGCTTAATAAGATGGCCTGCACTACTTCCTTTTACTGTGTATGCTTGTAGTGTTTCACAAAATCCCGCATGATCTTCAAATTAACCTCAAAGGTTAAGCTAACCTGAAAAGGTTGAACATACATGGCCTCGTGGTAAAGCACGCTAAGTTAAAAGGATCAAAGTTTATTGTAAGGTTTCCAGCACTTCCTGACTGAAGCTCGCTCTTGTATTTTTTTTTTTTCTATCTTATTTCAGAGCCACTAGGTCTTCTTCCAAAGCAGGAAGTGAAGATCAACACAACTTTTATGTGTTTCATTTCTTGCTCAGTGATTTTAAAAAAAACCCAGAAGAGATTCTATTTTAGTCAGCAGTAAATCCAGTCTCACACACAACTTCTGTTTCTTGCACTTTGACTCAAATATGGCATGAAACCTTCCTCAGTCTCATTGGTTGGTGTTTTTTCTGAAACTAATGGACAAGGGCTGGTGACAGTCTTAGTTTTCACATTTATTTACTCTTCTTTAGTACCTGTCAGCAGTCTTTGGTGTCGTTGACGGTGAGTTTGTCAACTTGCACACAATTCGGGGTGAGGGACCGGGCTGTTGAATAGGTTCATTCTTTCCTTTTGGAGTGAGGCCAGAGAACAAACTGGAGAACCCTACGGAAATCTTCTGTAGGGGCTGCTTCTTCTTATTCCTTCTTATCCCCAGGTGGAAAAAATGTGAGATTTTTCCACCTGCGCTGCCATCAGCATGCCCTGAGTCTCATCCTCATCTAATTATTTTAATCAGACTTACATTTATTTTTCATTTCCAAGTTTCTAGTCAATTTTGGAATGTTTGTAAGTAGAGTCCACAAAAAAGTGAGTCCAGGGACCAAGTTAGAAGAGGACCTTGAGGGGCTCAGTGGGAGTCACTTGCAGTTGTCTTTTAGTAAGGAGTTTTGTGCACTTAAACACGTAGCAGTTGGTGGGGCAGCTGGGAGAGAATGATCCTGTAATTTCAGATGTGAGTGGTTAGTCAAGAGCATACTTTTAAAAATTGTGACTAGTACAATTCTGGTGACAATTTATCTTAGAGTTGTCCTGGATTACAATAACTCTTGTGATTTGTGAATTACCTACAGTAATCTTAACCTGGATGGGGCTGTATTCTGAATATCATTAGGAATTTCAGATGGACAGTCTTAACATAGTTGCTTAGTTGCATTAGTCATGAGTAATTCTCGGAATGATTCCATCTTTTGATTTACTTCTCTGAGAAGTCACTTTAGAAGTCTCCACAGTATGTGACATATACTTTATATGATTATATGGTAGAGGGCTAGTTGAAGAACTTGTTTATAAGTGTCCATTGGCTTTTGGGGGAGGAGCTACTTGCTTTTCAGCCTCTTATTTGAAGGAAAAATGCAATCTGTATTTCTCTCCTCTTCCTCTTCTAGGTGAAAGTCATAAGCTTTCATGAAACACAAGCAGCTTGTTTTGTGCAGTGAGTCTGTGGAGCAGAATTACTCTTTAATTCCTAAGCCTTCATGATTAAAAAAAAAGCATTTTCTCTGTTTTAGCCACTTACCTAATTCTTACCATCTTTGGTGGAGTCCAAAGGTGTGTATGAGAAAATGGATAGGGATCAGTAGGTCAGTTGTTTTTAAGGAGAGCTAGCATGTAAAACAAAGAATTCAAGATACGGCCTCTATCCTTTTAGATTAGAGAAGCTTTACCTTTCCGATACTGAATGTCATAGCTGGATTTTTGAAACAGAAACTTAAAACATGTCATTCTTGGGAGCCCAAAACCACATAGCTCTCCTTCAACTCACTTGCAAACACTCTAGCTTCTGCAATATAAACCTCTAGGACTCCAGGAGTACGTTCAGACATTGTAACTGGACTGTGCATGTGGGGCACAGGTAATGTTTTGCTATTTGTCTCTGTATCATCTACCATGATGGCTAACAAAGATTGTTTGAGGACTTCAGGTGCAAGTACAGGTGGTGTCTACTACCTTCTTCAGTGTAAACTTTTCCCTTTTTGGTTGATAACATTTGACCTTGGTTCCTCCTCTGATTTTTTTCTGACTTCCAGCTATTGAAAATTATGTACTTTGTCTGCAAGGTAAGTTGTAATAATAATTTTTGCAGATGTTGTCATGTGGCTTTGTAGAGCTATTCTAGGGATAGATTCCTTGAAGAAAAAAAATCAAGCTACTGAGATTTTGAATGTTTTCCTGTGTAATTAGAAGTTATTTAAAAGTTGAGAAGCAAAATTCTCTGATGTCAGTAAAATGAAAATATTTTATGCTATGCTTTGCTTACAGAAATATGTGATTTTTTTTTACTTGAATCAGATAAGATAATAGAATCGTTTAGGTCCAACCATTAACCTAACACTACAAAGTCCACCACTAAACCAATTAAGGGTAGAGTAGCAATTTCATGTTTCCTGGCTTGGGGGCTGGATTGTTTTTTAATGAAAGTAAAACTAGGAATCATTAAAGTTGGAAAGGACCTCTACCAGTCCAACTGTCAACCCAACACCACCATGCTTACTAAACCATGTCCCAGAGTGCCATGTCTACCCATTTTTTGAACACTTCCAGGGATGGGGACTCCACCACCTCTCTGGGCAGCCTGTTCCAATGCTTGACCACCCTTTCCGTGAGGAAATTTTTCTTAATATCCAATCTAAACCTCCCTTAACGCAATTTGAGGCCATGTCCTTGTGTCCTATTGCTAACTACTTGGGAGAAGAGTCCCACACCCACCTTACTGCACCCTCCTTTCAGGTAGTTGTAGAGAGCGATAAGGTCTCCCCTCAGCCTCCTCTTCTCCAGACTAAACAACCCCAGTTCCCTCAGCCACTCCTCATAAGACGTGATGTGAGATGTAACAGTCTCCAGATGCACGTGCTGAATAATGATAAAGACTAACTCAATATTTCATGAAAAGATACCTCCTTTGACTGAATGAAGTATATGCATTGCTTGTGATGAAATCTTGTAATTCTTCACAGGTGAAACAGTTTGTAGACACAACAGAATGTGCTATGGCAGCAAAGGCATCAGAGAAATAAAATATAGATTTAGTCATCTTTTAACTCAAGCAGCAAGACAACATGTGTATTTAAGATAGCCTGAGAGGAGATTGCTATTTTTTTGTAAGTGTGACTGGAAGTTTTAAGATTTATGTTGTCAAACAAAGGGATTACATTTTTTTGCAGTTTGAGAGAGGAGCTGCTTTGGCTCAGGTGACTGGCTGTACAGTGCTGCTTAAGCATCACATGAGGCTCAAAGACACAGAATGATGTAAATGGAATTTGGGTACATCAGCTAACAAGTGGGACCCTCAGAGTCCTCAGCTGGTTACTGACCTTTATTATTAGAGCTGTCCTAGTGGCCCCAAAGCCTATTTCCTTGCCAAAGGAAGGACTTGGGGTTTTGGCCTGGCTCTTGGAAATTCTTTCTATATTAAATTGTCTAAATTTAGATCAGTGCGTATGCAAAGAACTTCAGTTGTGTTGGAAAAATTTCTAATGAACCTTCAGGTTTGAAGGTGTTAGGAGATTGTTTTGAGGATCATGCTCTTGGACTCAGGTATCAGCTTCCTCCCTGAAGGTGCCTAAGCCACCGTTTGGCAGTGAATCCTGTTTACTGCCTAAACAACTGGAATTTGTCTGGGGGTTTGAGGATAAAGCTCTTACAGTCACAAGAGTTATGGATCCTCCACCCAGTATTTTCCACTCTGGCATGCTTCCAGTGTAATAAAGAGAAAAGGTATTCCCGAACCCATCTTACTAAACGGGCTTTCAGCCATTCACCCAATTTCAGGTCACCTCAGTTTAGCCCCCTTCAGTGTTACAAAGTAACCCAGCATATTTTTCGGGAAGAAGGACTCATAAACAGAGTAATAACAACTGTTTTCCACATTAGATTACTTCCTTCTCGCAGTTACAGAAACCTGTTATTATTATTGTTTCCATTTAAACAATGAGAATGCTCTGTCCCCTCTCTCCCTGTCCCAGCACACTCCAACTTCAAACCCGTGCGGTCCACGGGATTTTTACAGATGCTCTGCACCACGGTCACGGTAGTGCACTGCTGCCCTGAGGTCTCCTCTCCAAACAATGGGCTTGTTCACTCTTGAATAGTTTAAAATTTTTAAAACAATTTCCTCTATGTGACTACGTTTCTTCTAGAAAGGAAAAAACAGAGGTTGCTGTTGGTACCTGCAAACAGCATCAGTGCTTCAGAGACAGAGGGCATGTTTTAGAGCACGATACCAACAGTTAAGCAAGTGAGGGGAGGCAATATGGTATACAACAATAATAAAAGAACAGAGAAGATGTGACAAAGTAGGCTTTAGGTTATATTACAGTTTGCCAGATTGTGGAGCACACCAGAAATATACTGATTAGCTCCTAATCTCTGCTGTTGCATGGCAGGCAGTAGCTTCAGTGGAACTGCTGCTACAGATACGATTGGGCTCCCATTAGGTCTGAGTCCATTTCTCAGTGTTCAGTCTTAAGGAGAAACCTCAGTTGCTGGTTTATAGCACAGCTCTTGATCTGAAGACCTGCTTGCAAAAGGAGTTTTTGCACAGGCTCTTTGTCAGTTAACTGTTGGTGGCTGCACCTGTGAATTTTTAAATGCCTGTGAATTTGCCCCAGCTGGGCTGGCTGAAGCTGAATAGCAGTCAGCTGCCAGGAGGTGTCAGACGGATGCATGCTGCTTTTTTGGGCAAGCTGATGACAGAGCTGTGAGTCTTTTCCTTCCACTCAGGTATGGTGAGAGGTCCTTCCTTCTTGCCTGAAGAAGAAAACATGAACTAAGCTTAATGAAGTCATGGAGTTTTGTTGTTGGTTTGTGGAAACTAATACACTTACATGCTCTTATTTGTAGCTGAGCTGCTGCTTCCTTCGCTAGCTAATAAACTAGGGAGATTAAAAAGAAGATGTGGATTGGTTTTTTGTGTTCTGAGGAATTATATGCAACTGACAGTAGGGACTTGAATACATCTTATACGTAAGCTGCACCAAATTTGTTCATAGTGCGGGAAAAGAGACTCCAATGAAGAAACAACCCTGAGGGTTGCTGGAAAACACTTCCAGAATCTCAGGATGGAAAAAAATGGAATATTTGGGCACCCCTTAAACCTTACTTCCCTGAGTGCTCTGAAGAAGTCTGTACAAGGCATTTCTTAAACAGAAATCCCATTTCTTGCTCTGAAGTTCCCCTCCAAAATGTAGTGCAGCAAATAAATCCTCGCTGGGGAGTGGGGATACTTTTAATACTTTGAATGTTATTTTACTATTGTTCTTTTTGTCTGAGCAGCGTCTTTGGTTCTTTGCTGATCCTTTGAATTGACTGGGTATCTGGATTTGTTATCCTTGGTATTGTGCATTTAGTGTCTGGAAAAGGTACGTATATGCGTTCAGCATTGGCTAAACTGCTGCAGCATGGGGATCAAAACAGCAGCAGTCACAGGGTGTTCTGTGTTTGAGTAAGGGGAGATGGAGGCTTTGGACTAAGGGCATAAAATCTGACACTGTTAACTACTTCAAAGATTGGCTGCAGGATGAGACTTTAATTGAAGAAGTCTTATTTGCTGCCACCATAGTGCAGGGAACTACAAAGAGTGCCCTCACCTTTGATCCGCTTGCCCCATGCTTGTCTCTTAATGAAACTACAAGGGTAAGGGCTAAGTTAAAATTATGTTCAACTAATCAGGTACGTGCTGGGTAAGACAGGAGCTGGTGGAAACTAAGTGCATTTTTTGCAAAGGCAACAAGAGGAAGAGCATAAAGAATGGCTGGGGGTTGTGTCTGGGTCGTCTCTTACTCCTGTGAGATTCATGGGCATTAGTTCAGCTGCTGCATGTGTCAGAACAAGTGGAATTTGCTCTTTGGCCTTCATTTCATCCTTCTTTACGTCTTCATTCTTATTATGGAAAGGAGAAGAAGCACAAAACTATTTCAAAAGCTTTTGGAGGTTGAGGCATTGCCCCAGAACTGCAAAAGGGGGGGACTTGGCAAGATTTGCTTTCTGTTGAGTGCCGAGTCCTAATGGGTGGAGATTAGGAGGTGGATGTGATGGATTGCCAAGTTTTTATAGGTCTTTCCTCCTTGTTAGCTAAAGGCTTGCAGAATTACATCTCCTGCATGGCTGGTGCATCTATTTTTGTTACTGCACATCTCAAAATAGTGTGAAGGTTTTTGAGGTGTGCTGAAAAAATCTTGCCTTCTGAAGTTAGAGGCTAATGCCGATAAACCGCCCTTGGCAGAGGAGTGGTTTTGTTGTTTGAATCCACAACCCTGCCTGAGCTGTCACACCTAAGTCAAAAGTAAATACAGTAATAGGGCAAGTAGCAATATTTAATGTGGAAAATGAAGGTAACGCTGCTCTTAAAGAGCTTGGCCTCCATACGGCTATCCTGAATGGGTCAGGAAGCATCCCAGGAAACTGGAAAAGAAGAAAAATGTCTGTCGCTTTAGGTTGATTAAAATCTCGGGGACTGGCTGCTTTTTCAATCAGGTAAGGGTATAGGTTTCCTGTTTGCTTCCTGGAGACTGGAAACAGGACACAGTTACAGCTGCTATGTATCTTCGCTGCAGTTGTTTATGGATGTTACAACAGTTCTTTGCAGGGTTAGATTTTTTTTTTTTTTGAAGTGTTTCATTAAAGGGATCACTGCCTTTTTTTAATGACACAAGAATGTTTTCTTAAAAATCCTGCATCTATAAAGTAAAAAGGTCAGGTGTGATTGTATGTTGTGTCTTTCCACAGAGAGCAAACAGTGTGAGCTTTCTCTTTTCTCCATTGACTAAATTTAAGAAAGAATATCGCACTGCTAAGCACAAGGGATAAGGTATTTTGTTCTCTAGTTGCAGTGAGATTTTCTTTCTTGGAAGGAATTGAATTTCTGTCCAGAACCTGAAGCAGTTCTCCAGGTTGGCTCACCAGAAGCAGCTAGTTTGTTTTCTGCTCTTTTTCTTTTTGATCAGTGGAAAATGAGCTTTGGTTACTCTTTACTGATGTTAAGCCTCCTCTTTTCTTGAGGGAACTGTGGTGCTTGTTGAAGCACAGGAGGATGAAAGGATTGGCAGAAGTTGAGATACTATTTTGGGAACCTGTAAGTGGAGGGAATGGTGAGCTTTGAGGAGTGCTTGAAGCGTTTGCTTGCATTTTTTCACACTTTTCCCATGAGTGGGGGCTTGGTGGGTTGCAGGGCCACAGGCAGCTTGCTGCAGCATGTATGCCTTGGCCACAAAAATTCCAAATAATGAGTAAAAATCAAAACTGGCTTGAAAAGTAAGAAGCTGTTATGAAGACAGTGGCATTTTTGTCCTATCTGTTTATGTGGGTTTGACCATTTTGAAGTGTAATCTCACAATAATGTGGGTCAGATTTATGCAGGGTAAGTAAGACTTAAGGTTGATGGCCAACTCTGAAGGATTTTGCCTTTACTTGCCAATCTAAAATGACACGTAACTGAGATGATCTAATAGCCAGAATTTTTATTTAATTGGGAGCTACGAATGATCCTCCTGTACTGAAATATTATAACTAACTTGTCCTAAAGCACCTGAACCAATTATTTTAGAGGTGTGATGGAATGAATGGTTTCTGTCTTTTAATTTTATCTCAAACCAAAAGCAGTTTTCTCTCTGTCCTGTTTGCTCTTTCAGGATTTTGGGGAATGATGATTTCTGCAAATGTTCTTTTCCTTTCCTTCCTTTGTAATAAATGGTTTTGCAGCCTTTATCTGTGTTCATCAGTGTTACAGGAGCATCTGATATTTTTGTTGGAACCAATTCTCCCACAACTTTTGACCTGAAAGTTTTTATGCTTCCTGAGTGTCTTGTTAATCTGGAAAAAAAAAGATTCTGTGTATTTTAAGAGTCACAAAAAGGGTTTCCTATTGCTGACAAAATTTTATTTTATATTTTGACTATAAATATAGTTGTGATTGTGGCACACCACTTCATTTCTTGTAATGGCCTGTGTTGGTTTTCCTTGCTTTCTGGAGTAATGTTCTTACTAATATATCTTGTTTCAGAATACAAAATAAACCTGGTTTTCCTTTCCTGAGTTCAATTCCTGTTCGGCTTTCATCACATGTTTCTGTTCTTGTTACTCACTGTTGGGTTATCCTTTCTGTTGCCACTGAACTCCACATCCATTTCTTTTTCTTATCTCCGCCACTTGCTCCTTTAATCCCACTGCTGCTATAAAAATGGATCTCATCCTCATTCTTTTCTTGTTCTTTCCCTGAATTTTAGTCCTACCTTCTATCTAATGTCAGTGGTGGTTTGATTTCCACCTTTAATTATAGTTTTCAATTCTTACCGGACTGCAATCTCCCACCTACTGAATTTTGAATACTGGTGCAGACGACTTCAGTGCAGAGCCAGGAGTCCTCTCTTCCTCACCCCAGTGCAGTCTGAGTAGCCACATCTTGTCGCAGGCACTGCTGTACGGAGTACTGCTGCTTGTGAAGTTAAAAAGGTCACATCCGTTTCGTTGCTGGCTTTTGCAGCTGTGGACAGACAGAACTGTCACCAAATACTGAAGGATAAAGTGTTTTACTAGTAACTCCTGAGTGATTAAATTTGACCTGAAGAGAAGTCCGGTTTTTGCGTCGAGAAAACTCAGTAAATCCTGCAGCACAGGGAAGGAGAGGCCTATGATTAAATACTTGTGGGAGCTTGTTTAGAAAGGATGTGTAAATAGAAAAATACAAACTGATTGAAATTCACTGCACAGAACACCAGAAAGATATGATTTTGAAACTAGAAATGGAAACTGATGTATGATAACTGCATTCAGTGGCCAGGCTTCTGTCATGGTTTTGGGAAGAAACTCTAAGTGTAGTCACGAGGTCGGAGGAGTGCTGTCCCTGATTTCCTTAAAAGTCACTGAAGTTGTCTTTTGCTTTTTGTTTTACTTTCCGGATACCAGGTGTAAGGCATGTGTAATCTTCAAAGCTTTGAAGTTTATTATGGTCTTACAGTGCAAAGTGTACTTTTAAGATGTAATTCCTCAGTAGCTTTCCTTGCGTTTCTTCCTGGCAGTACCTTTTTGAAAGATTGCAGGGTTCATCCTATTAATTGAACAGCATCCTTCACTTTGAAGTGCTCCAGCAACTATTGGTATTACCAGCATGCTCGTTTTCATGGAAGCAGCGTCTTTCTTTATGGATGGCAGCTTTTATTATTTTTCTCTGACCATGAGTTTTGATTGCTCGTGCTTGCGTAAATTTAGGTTTGGATGTGATACAGGGACTTTTTTTTGATGACTTAGCATCTGAGTTGAAAACCGCCAAAGCGTTCAAAATGGGTTAGTTTTGTTGCTGTGTGGAGATTTAGCAAGCTGCTTTGTATAATGGATTTATACAAACACATATGTGTGTGCATATGGATATATAATGTGTATATAAACTCATTTTCAGTGGTTTGGAATCTTTTGATCTAAACCAGGCAGAATTGGCAATTTTGAATGCTTGATGACTTTAAAAAGAATGAAACCTTTTTTGCATTCATTCTTTGAAAAAAAACCATCAAGAAGGATTAGAAGAAGAAAATGAATAGGGCTTTTAAATCGTCTAGTACGCTAAACTACATGCCAACAGATGATGCATCAAATTACTCAACATCTTCAAAACTCCACCCAATTATAAATTCTGCGGTTACCGGTGTGAGTTAGGTGTATTTTGCTAGTTTTTTTTTTTGAGAGAGAATACATTTACATGATGCTAAAGATGATCCTATATGTGGATAGCTTTTGTCATGCTGAATCCCACGAAGTGCCACATAGTTTTATTGCTGTGCTTTTTGCTAAGTACCACACCCCTGAAGGAAAAATACGTTTAATAATTATACTTCAATGTTGAACTTGCCAAACTTTAATATCCTTTACCACGAACGTTGCCACCCTTATGCTGCGGACTTGCACGTGCTTTATTAAGCAGGTACAGTACCTTGTGTATTTAAGCCACAGTCATAGCTTCCTTCTCTGGGTTTCACAAAACTGAGATGACACAGCCTTTTACCCTCAGTTGACTTTGCATGCATCCTTTAACAGCTTCTTCCACAGCGTTTTCCTCTGCTCTGTGGGCTGGAGTATGTCACTCGCAGCCCATGCTGAGGTGGCAGGGAGAGCTTAACCTGAGAATGGAGCATGACTGGAGTTGAAATTAATTTCCTTGCATTTATAAATATACACACGTGTGCCCACGCACATTTTCTCAGGAGGGCTGTTGCTCCTGTGTGTTTTAATAGAGCTTAAATTTGCCCCTAAGTCTTGTTGCTAATATTCATGCCCGCTTACCACAGTTTTGCTCTCAGGTTGTCTTTCAAGCTGGATCGTGAAGGCCAGGGAAGGGTTTTGTGCTTTGACTCGTTTGTTGTTTCTTGCTGCTGTTCTCTGAAGCGCGTAGCAAGGAGACAAGGTATTATAACCCTGGAGCAAATGCTTCCCCCACGCACATAGTCCAAAGTAGAGTCCTAAAATAAAAAGGCATTTGGTTACTGGCTGGAGCCCTCTTTTCCCAGAAGGGTGTTTCATACTCTGCTTCACAGGAGCCTGTAGTGTCTCTAGCCCAGGGAAATTTTAAGCTTTCTGTGCAGAGTGGAACTGCTAGGAAAAAAACCTCCTTTGCCTGAAATACCGTTTAGTCAGGCAGCTGAGGCCAGTTTCCACAGAGACTCTGGGTGGGCTCCTGTCCCTCCAGCACAGCGGGAGCAGGCTCTGAGCCTCCTGTACAGCACAGGCTGAGCTCTCTGTACCATCTTTTCACGTGTGTTGTTCAGTCTAAGGACACTCTGGTTCCTGAAAGTGGGAGGTGAAGGTGTGTCTAGTTGGTTAATATTGAAGGATAGTAGGGTTGAAACAAACAATGCTGTATTTTGGTGCTCTTATCCTTGATCATTATTAGATCTCGAGCAGTCCAGGAAAAACATAGGTAACTGGGTTTTGGAGATTTGAAGGCCAGGAAGGAGGAAGCTAGGTGGGAGCCTGGAGGATGGGTATTACATGTATCTGTTGCGCTAGTCTGAGAAATTAAACTAGTTTTAAACTAGTACTTGGTTTTCACCTGAATGACTTGTTCCTCTGTTTCCTCTGCTCTGATATCTGAAGGCAGAAGCCTGTTGAGAGGTGGTTGTCCATGTTATGGACAACATGAAGGGGCTCTGGAACAGGCAGTGTTGATTAATACGAGGGTTTATACTTCCTCTGTCTTGACAATGAGAACAAGTACAGCCAATATGCTGTAGGTGGTTCTTTTTTCTCTCTTACATTCATGTTTTGGGTTTTGTTTTTCTTAAGGAAGTAGCCAGCTTGCCAAAATATCAGGTTCCTGTATCTTACTGAATGCACGTAGGTGAGTGTGATACCTTTCTGGGAAGGGTGTGTTTCCTCTTTCATTTGGCTTTAATCTCTGAAGGAAGCCATAAAACTTCCTCTTCCTCTCTTTGCATGTTTGGAAAGCACTCCTATGCCTGCTTTATCACCACGTAAAACTTTGGATAACAAGAGTTGGGTTTTCAGCACTCTATGTTGCAGGTGACAGCAAACCCCTGTTTACTACTAACAGGCGTACCTAGTCAGCCAAACGTATTGCTGAGGACTCTCACTAGCAAATGTTTGAGACCAGCTTGGTGCTGTTAAGTAAGAAGTTAATATCGGTGTGTATACTTGCATATGGTACATCATATGTAGTAGGATTTTTACCTGTTCTGAGACTGTTCTTCCTGGAGCCACGTTGTAGTGCAAGAGCTAGAAATAAAATGCTGTGAACTGTGATCTTTGTCTGAGGACTGCAAGTCAAGATACAGATCTAGGGGCATGCACCTCCACCGAGCCGGTTAGGTGACAGTCCTGGAAAGGAGGGAGTGCGGGCTTAGAGTTGAGAGGTAGATCCTGTTTCTGACGTTGCGACAGGTGCTGTTACCTGATCCAAGAGAGGTCACTTACTCCGTCTCAACTTTCACATGTGTGAGTATTTACATGACTTGTGGGAGCGGTGTGAAGACTCATTCACTAATTTTGAACTCTCTTCAAAATCCAATATGCTAGTAATGACCTTGTAAAATACAGAACAGTTAAGTAAAACATTTGGAAGGAGTGTTATTTCTTTTAAATCTACCGTTAATTAAAAACATCTGATATTGCTTAGGAAACTTGTGTTTTGACACAGTACAAAATGTTATGGGCCCCAAAATGACATAGCAGCATTTAAAATAAATTACTTCAATTATACTCTTCAGGTCGCATTTTAATGCCATGCATGAATAGAGCTCCTTATATAGATGGTAGATTATTATGATGTGTCTGACTGGTTTGGGATTATCAACAGTTCCTGCCCTGTGGCAGATGCGTGGTGAGAATACAGGTATGAGGCACTTCAGAAAACAACCTCTGCTGTGGTTTGTGGGTGACCTGGGTTTGTTTTGGTTTGGTTTTATGGGCTTGGTTGATGACCGGGAGTGCTGAAGCAGAAACGGAGCTTTTCCCCATCTGCAAATGGGATTTTGTGAACAGATGCGCTGTCCTCTTTCCTTGACCCTTCTTGGTGGGAAAAGGCTCTTATAACACCATGAAGTGAAGAAAAACAATCTGTTTGTTTTCATATGGCTGTTGCTGTCACTCCCTCTCCTTGATTTACTCTTTGTTTTAGTGAGTCTGGATGGCCAGTAACTAATCTCAAGTGTATTAGTTAACAGGTAGTCTGTCACTGGACAACTACTTTAAAGGATCAAGTAAAGCAAGACTGCTCAGCATTCATGTCTGAAAGATCAAATGGAATACTTTGGTTCTAGTTGTTTTTGTCATCTGTTGCCTTACTTCCTACTGTCTTATGAATACGATTTGTACATAGTTCAACTTAAAGTCACATTAGTAGAATACATGTCCTTTTGGCAGTTCCTGGTGCTTTGGGTAGGCTCCTTCATAGAGAGCAGGTGCTTAATGGGTTTACCACCAAGGAAAACACCTCGGTTTGGTTCTGCCAAAGACATGTGGGTGAGAATTCCCTCACAAATAGGAAATGCTGCATGCATTTCTGGGGAACTTTCTAACCAAAGGTTCATTGGAAAAGGATATCTGCCCCTTGGGCAGTTCACTTCCCTGTGTGGAGTAGGGATGGGTGGTAGAAAAAGATGATGATGACAGAATTACTGGATCATCATTTGTTAGAACTAGGGCTCTCAAAGGGAGGTTCATGCAAAGCCCACTTAGGATTAATTTTTTTAGTGCATTCTTACTCTGATAATGTTTGAACAGTGCATGTGTTCATGTTTAAAGCAAACAGCTTAAATCTAATGTGTGCCAGCACTTTATGCAGGAAGACAAGAAGTGGTAACCAGCAACCAGCGAGCCCTTCGGAGTACCTCTGAGCCTGCTGACAGGCACAGTTGCTCTGCATGTAATTTGAAGAAAGGTATTGTGTCCCCAGTGGCTTGGCTTTGACTGAAAGATGGAGTTTTGTGCTCTCATTTTGCACTGAAGACGAGCTCACAGATAAATAGGTCACTGTCTGCGGAACTATTTTGTACTAAATCGATCAGAAGCAACATGACCTTAAGCCTGATCTCCTTGCTCTACAAAGATATTGCTGAATTGTGGCTTCTTCTGAAGAAAAGCACAGGTGTGTCTAGTTTTTCAAATTTTCTTAGTTACCTGGTTGCAGGTCAGGCAGGAACTCTGTCAGATAACATTATCCTACTGAGGAAAATAGGGTGTATTTTAGTACAAAGACGGAAGTTGTACTCTTTTTGTGTGCATTCATATATAAATACAGTTTATTGTTGCAGGGGTGTGTGTGTTCTGTCCTTGTGTAAATTTGCAGTGTATCCTTTTATTTGCAGATGTGTTTCTCAGTACATCAGACGTATCCACTAAACCTGTTCCTGTATTTTACATGGAAGGTACTTTGTTCAGGATTTGCTCGCACAGTGATTATGGCAGTCAGAACCACTGCTAAAGCTTACAAATAGAATTCACTGTTGCAGAGAGTCCTGCTGTTCCTGAATTGTAGTGGGTTTTAATTTTCAATTCATTGCATTTTATGTGAATATCGGATACATAATTTCTCCTTATCCCTGTTTGAGGTAGGGGAAAAAGCATACTTTCTTTCAAAGGATAAAATTTAGCTTCCCCTAGCTGTTAGTATAGGAGGGTTCATCTAAAATGCATGATTTCTTTAAATTTCTTTCAGTCAAAGCTTTCTATAGGAATCTTGTTTCTGTTAAGATACAATGAAACAGTGGAGATATTATTTGCTGTTAATAGTGCAGCTATGGTCCATTGCAAAACTGAAAGCGTGTTTTGTGGAATAGGGACAAGCAAAAATTGCTTCCTTATTCTGGTGCTTGAATTCACATTTCCAGTTCTGTTTTCCGCTTCTGGTATGTGTGACTGTTGCAGAGGACAACCAGAGAAAGAGCACTGAGTCGATGGACTGGTGTCTAACCTTCCAGCGTTGTTGCTTTTGAAATGTCAAATTTAAATGAAACAGGTATGTAAAGGGTGGATCTTTTAACTAAAGGGTGGATCCTCTTACTAATCTTTAATTAGTATTACTAATTAAATTATCAACATGTGAGTCTGCGTGCTCTGCTTCTCAGTAGTGCTCTATGCTACTAGGGGTAATACCAAAAGGCATGCTGCTTAGGAGGAATGAATGAAAGATTTAAGAAAGGTGAGGCTAGCCAGATTGAAAGTGTGGAGGGATTAATCAGTCTGAGTAATTTTGGTCTTTACGTGCATCCTTGTCTGTGCTGAGAGGAGGGGAGAGGTGGATTTAGGAAATGGCTGGTTACTGTACGGGAGAGGGGATGTCTGTTTTAAACTGCAGAACCAGCAAGTGTTTTGTGTCAAATCATGGTGATGCATATGTAGCCATGACAGGACCATTTGTATAAGTTTCTGAGTTTAGAATAGGGGGTTTTAATCTGTATTTGATTACTGAAAAATAAGTGAGCAGGGCTGCTTTTGTTAGCCACTGCCAAGGCTTGATTTTCTTCTGTTGACTGCCACTTCTTGTGGGCATGTTCAGTGTGCCAGAGATCATTCCTTCCTGGAGATATGTTGGAAGTGAGCAGAGGGGTTGTCCCTTTCCTGGCACTGTTCTTTCCTCTTCCTCTGGAGTGCTGTATGGGGTATTTTTTTGTGTCTACAGTCAGCAGAGGGGAGAAAATTAAACCAAAGGAGATTTGGGTACCCATCCTTCTATTCTCAACCCTATGAAGATTTCCAGGGAAAACAATGTCTTCTTGGGGAAGTCCTTTGTCAGCCCATGTCTGGGAGTGAGGGTAGGGAGACAGCAAAAATGGTGGACAAACTGAAAAGAGAGGATGGGTTGGGAATATGGACACTGGACTTGAGTCTCTGTTCCGCTTAAAGACTGTGCAGGTAGCTGCGAGCAATGCTGGTTCTGGTTTTCAACATCCAAATGGGGGTGAAAACACCTCCTGTCTCGTAGGTACACTGCGAGACTAAAAAGCTTCTGACACGATTTGGGTGTTGCAGTAGCAGGGTGTGGAGCCAGTGCTGCCGATCTGTGGCTGTGGATCCCCAGGAGTTAGCAGGCTCTCTCCAAGGGACAGGATCCCTTGTGGAGGCTCTCCTAGTTTTGTTTGTAGGTAGGAGAAATGTGGAAAGAGGGTGACTGGAGTCCTGGCAGAGGTCTTCTGTGTGTGCTTGTAGTTGAGGGGAGTGTCCTTAAAATCTGGCTATCTCAGCCTTATTTGCAGTGAAGGTGGACTCCCTTCAGCTGCTGGAGTTGGGCACAGCACTTGGGAGTCGCATGTTGGGGAATTAATGGTACAGTGGATGAATTGCCATCATTTGCTACATCTTAGGTGTTAAGAACATGCCAAAGCTTTATCTGAAAGGAGGAAAGTAAGGCGAGTTGGTACCGGGCTTGTTTGTCTGAGACAGTTATGATGTGACCTTCTCAGAGCTATAGTACTGCAGCAGGAAGGGATCTGCTATAGGTGATAGTTTTGCATCCTGCAAAGCCGTTAGCTGTTGACACAGGACCCTTCTGGAGGGTTGTGAACAGTTCTTATGAAACAAATTGTTGCCTGGATCTTTTTAGAAAGCAGAGCTACTTCATCATGACTCCGGGATGTTTCCTCTTTCCTTTGGAAAAGCTATTGCCTTAGTTTTTTTGTTTTGATTTTGTTTTCCAGAAAATTGATATACCATGTAATATATGGTTGTAGACAGATTTTATTAGCCTGAGATTCAGCAGGGGTGCCAACATAACTAAATTTTACCCTATTCTGTATTCATTTTTAAAGTCAATATACTGAATTTAGTACACAAATAGTTTGTATGTGTTCATTTGTTGTAAGGCTGTGATATATATGTTGGAAATTTCTCTTTTCTTTCCAGGACTGTGAGGTGGGCTTGGGGACTTTTCACCGGGGAATTCCTTCAGAATTACAGGAAAACTTAGGTTGGGAGGGACCTAGTCCAGCCTCTTGCTCCAGGCAAGACTGACTTTAAAGCTGAAGCAGGTTTCTTGGGAACTTGTCCATCTGAGTTTTTGTATATCTCCAAGGGTGGAGGTTGCTCAGCCTTGCTGGGCAGCCTGTTCCAGTGCTTGGCTCTTCTCATGGTGAATTTTTTCCCTTGCATTCAGCTGGAATTCCCTGTGCTGCGGCATCTGAGTGTTGCCTCTCATCCCTTTGTTTTCGGTAAAGACATTCACTCCTTTCTAATAAGTATTAGTGTCCTTTAAAAACTAAAATAAATGTTCCAAACTGCTGTAGAGCACCTCAGTGGTGTCACTGAAACCTGGTACTTAACTGGGAACTAGGGCCACATTTTTAAAAGTAAATCCCCATCTTAACACCACTGATGGGACTTTTTTTGTTCATTTGGCTTTTTGTTTGTTTATTTTAACCTGCCTTCAGTCTCAAAGGAGCAGTCTATCCAGTGAGGTCAAATGAGACTTCAGATGAGAATACCCACCAACAGGGAAGTTTAAGGTCAAAGTTTGCTCTTTAGCCTCCCCACTGCACACGATGTATGAGATATGCTGCCTCTCATCATTACTGTGATACCCTGAAATGAAGGGAGCCTTATATGTTTGTTTCCTCAAGTGTTTTTATAGATGCTGTTTCTCAGTATCAAAGTATCTATCTTTTCTAAGCATCAAATATTTCAAATATTCAGAATATTTTTTCATTTACGTGGCTTTTCTCTTCAAAATACAGCCCTACTGCCTTTGTTTTGTGCAGAAGACCCGAAGTCTTTGAAAATGGAAGAGCAGCTGCTCACAGTGCTTTTTAAAGACCCTGGCTTTTATAAACCTTTGCTCCACAGAGCCTGGGGAATTTTGCTACATCAAAGTTCAGCTTTGCTGTAGTTGGTCTCGTTTTCTGGTTTTGTGCTTGGTTAGGTGAGAGAAATTGTGAAGGTCATCTAATTCAAAGTGATGCATCTATTCACTTCTCAGTTGAACATGACAGGGTTTTGTTGGTTTTAAGTTCTAAGCAAGGATTTTGTGTTTCACTTGAGATGATTTATGGACCATGGCTTTTCTTAACAAGCAGCAAGTTGTAACTTTCTTAATATGCATCTACTTTGTATTTGGCACATGCACAATAGGGAAATTCTGCTTAAGTAATTTCCCTGTATGCCCGAAAGGGCAGATTTTTAAGGGAAAGCTGCCAATCTTTAGACTTTAAGTCTAGCAAAACAACCTCTCAAAATAGGGGTAACATCCAGTTAGACTGTTGCACTTATGGAAGCAGAATCTAATGTTTTTTTGCAGATGAGACACTGAAATTTTATCTTCATTGATTTGTATTGCACAGTCAGTTTCTATCAAAAAATAACTCCTTGCTTAGAGGGCCAGAGCTTTATTTAGCAGAACTTGATTAGTCATTACAGCCATGAGCCAAATTCTCAGATTGGATAATGAATGGATGCTTCATTTGAGACCTAAAAGAGGTGAAAATGGGGTTCTATAAAGCAAAGGAAGGGAGGCTCCTGCCAAACCTCTAGTGTGCTGCCTGCAAAACGCTGGATGTGAGCAGCAGACCTGACTGTGTTGCATTAAAGGACTCTAGCTGCCCATGAGAGATACTGAACCATGTCCTGCCTCTGTATTACCTGAAGCAATTAATATTGGAAGTGTTTTAGAGAGACATGTGATGGGTTTCATCTTTTTAATGGTATTGGGCAGTAAGCCACAGTGCTTCAAGAGCTGCTTCGTTAACAACTCTGTCATCTGCGTGGTAAGGTGGGGCAGCCAGTTTGGTTATGAACTTGGCAACCTCTTCTTTGTAAGTCATCTGTAGTTAGAGTCCCAAGAACTGGGAAGTTTACAGACAGCTGCAGGTAAATGTGTCCTAGCTGAAAAGTAGTCCTCAGCTCCATATAAGCCACTTAGTGAACACTTAGCTCTTCTTTCTCTCTCACACCTATCAAGTGCTTCACACCCCCTTTCAAAACATTAGTTTATAGATGGACAGTTCTATGGAAAACCATGCTTGTGTCAGAGTACCGTAAAATATATTGTTCATTAGAAGTGATTCTAGCCATCCTACATATCACTGAAATGGTAAAGTTTGGGAAAGACTTTTTACCAGGGCCTGCAGTGACAGCATAAGTAACACTGGTTTTAAAGTGAAAGAGGGTGAGTTTAGATTGGACATAAGGAAGAATTTTTTTTTACGATGAGGGTGGTGAGACACTGGAACAGGTTGCCCAGAGAAGTTGTGGATGCCCCATCCCTGGAAGTGTTCAAGGTCAGATTGTATAGAGCTTTGAGCAACCTGATCTAGTGAAAGATGTTTCTGCCCATGGCAGTCGGTTGGACTACATGATCTCTAAAGGTCTATTCCAACCCAAACGATTCTGTGACAACCTCACATTTATTAGCACTGCAGCCTAATGCTGTGATTAACTTCCAGTCCCATTTCCAGTGTTTGAAGCAGTGTGCTATGCAGCCTTGTACTGTAGCCATTCGTATTGGTAATCCTCCTTGAGTAAAGGAAGTATAATTTCTTTTCAGAATAGATGTATACAACAAGCAAGTAGATTTTACCACTTCGCTGTTTTGTAAAAGTGATTTTAATTTTCAGATCAAGGGTAAAATCATGTGTTGTTTAAAATCTTATCTCGCTTCCAAAATACCACACAAAAATAGCATTGCATTTAGTAGAATTGCCAAGTACTCATGCAGCTGGTCCTGTGTGTGTTAACTTTTCAGTTAAAGCTTTGGGGCATGCTTTGAGATATGTATTTTTCTGCAGAGGGAGGGCTGAAAGCAGGTGGTTTCAATGGAGAAGAATCTTTGGTTTCGTTGCCTGAAAAGATGTCCACTTTAGCATATGTGTTTAAGCCGTGTGATTGCATCATTAGTTTTTAAGTCACGCTGAAGATGAGTCCTATAATTTGCATGCAGTTCTTCTGTTCAGAGTTGATCTTTTCATTTTCCATATTTGTAAGGCTTCCCCTTCTTTGCAAGGCTTTAGTACTTAGAAAGCAAAATTCCTATAATAATTTTCTCAGAGCATTAAATCTTATTAAATGCAGTTGGCAAAATCTAACATTTTTGTTATTCCATGAAGGCTTGCTTGCTAAAGTACTAAGCAAGACACATCTGGGTCACTCACCTTCTTATCACTTGAGTGCTGGCTACAGGAACATTCTCTGCTGCTCAGGCTGTATCTAACATTTCTCCATTTAAAAAAAAAAAAAAATCTTTGTTTTTTGCAAAATCTGCTGCTTGTAGGTGACTAAGTACACGCCATGCTTTAGAAATATTTTTATATTATACACTCAGCATGATTTGCAGTATTAAGGAGTTAATGGTGCTGAAGTTAACCGTATTTTGGGAGCATGGTTCCTAGCAGTCTGAAACTATCCTGCAAGAACAGAAAAGGGTTTACCAGCAGGCAAATAAAATTTCTTTGGCTTTCTTCAGGACATCCTGGAAAGAGGATGAGAGGAATATTACTGTTGCAATAGTAAGAGCATGCCATACATACCACGTGAATTTTTGCTTTTAGATGGTAAGTCCATGTGATGGTGTTGCTGCCCTTTAAGTCATGTTTGCAGCTGACAAAAAGTTATGCTATAACATGGCTGTGTGGCATGACTAAGTTCCCCTTCCTTCCCAGTTTGGGAAGGGAGTAATTATCATGACTTGAAATAGCATGAAGAACATCTCTTTCTCACCAAAACAGATTAGGTACACTTAAAACACCTTATGGAGCAAAAGCATGGCAAAACAGATTAGATGCTATAACTGCTAACACTTTCAGATTTCTTGCAACAATTGCAACATCCCCCCCCCCCCCCCTTTTTTTTTTGCGTAGCTCCTAATATGATTTGTCTTGGTTTAGATTTTCTTCGAGTATAAAGAAATATTTGGTCTTGTATTGATCCCTAGATTACCTTCGTAATTACTACAGTTTTCTTGTAGTTACAGATCAGCTAGTATTTGATTACTTTTGTAAGCCATATCCAAACTTAATGCTGATCCCTGAGAAGCTGTGGGACTACAGAATATGTTTGTCAAGAAGGTGTGACTGATGAAGCAGAAGAGGAAGATGATGTAGTTTTTAGCACTCATAGTATCCTGTGAGTACATCTACTATACAGGGAAGTGAGAGGATTATATTTCCTCTGACGTTTATGCTTTGAGGTAATATTATTTAGGCAAACTAAGACTGAGAACTTTATTGCCTTATGCAAAAGTGGAGGTGGAAGAAGGAAGAAAACAAAGACAAATACATCCTTTGACATGCATAGTAAGTGGGCAAATACAAAAATTTCAGAGAAGAGTTTGAAAGAAACAAAAGTCTTGGCTGTCAAAGCATGCTTTTGAGCAGGCATTTCATAATTTGAGTCAAGAAAATGGGGACTGTTACAGCTCTTGTCATCTTGTGCCAGCCCAGCAGCACTGCATTTGCTGTACACCTCAGAAGTGTTTTTTTTTTTTAAAAGAAGGATCAGTGATTATTCTCCCTACATGAAACCAAACAGTCATCCTCACAGTTTTGTAGATAGTCCTGTGCCAAAGCTCCAAGCCTGTGATCTCAAAGAAGAAACAGATGGACTTTTTTTTTTTTTCTTCCTTTAATTGTGATTACAGGAAGCAGGAATTACTTGGTTAAAGCAGGTGGTTCAGGAGACATCTACATAATACAAAGTTTTTTTGTTTTTCTGTTATTTCACACATTACAGGTTCCCATCCCTTGTATTTAAATACTGGAATTGTAGCATTTTGGGATTGACTTACATCTCTTCTAAGTAGTTGTGGTGTTCTTTAGGTACAATTAAACGAGCAGAGTTATCAAGTTTCATTTCAATAGAATCATTTAAATATTACCAATACCTATGGATTATGAAAAGTGCTGCAGAAATCTCATGGACTCTGTGAAAGATCTGAATGATCAGGGCTTCCGATGCATGAGTCGTTAAAAACACTACTCAAACAATGCATCTGTCCACTGTGCATGGGCTTATAATAGAGGGAACATCACTCCTAAGGTTTTAGATTTTTCTTTGGCAGTACTGCTTCCAAGTCTTGATTCGGCTAGATCCTTACTTAACATTGAAAATGTATAGGATTCCAGCCTAGCCTACTGTAGCAATGGGCTGCACAGACATGCTGTTCTATGCATATTGTGGCAATAGGCTATGCAGTCCTAGAAAATAGACTGATGTTAGTAATGCTGCAGAAGAGGAACTTATGTAAAGCATGATTCAATGAAAAGAAAAAGGGTGTCAACTTGAGCATCTCTTTTATGCATCGGGGCTTTTGAAAGGAAATGGTTTTTTTTCTGACTAGGAGAGGAAACAGGAGATGTAGTTTGACTGTAGGCTGTTAAGCTTTTACAAGTAAAATTCTTACATAGCCATATCATTTAAAATATTTTTGGACACCCAGTGCCATACAAAGCTGTTTGGAGCGCTAGGTTGCTTTATTTTTGTTTCTGCGAACAATTGGGATGCTGTTGGAGGTGAGGAATTCTTACTTCCTGCTTGCTTGGTATATTTTTAGCTCACCAAAACCAAACAAGTTGCAAGAGCACTGTTTTACCCAGGTGACAATTTCCTTCCTTACTATACTTTAGTGGAGAGCTAAAGAGAGTTTTGATTGCAGTGTAGTCAAATAAAATAGAAATGAACTCTTCCTGAAGATATTTCAAACTGGTGAGGTTTTAGTACTTAGTTTATGAACACTTGCATGAACTCATGTCAACAGCCCAGTGTGGCTACAAATAGCACATGGACCCGAGGAGCTTGGTCTGCAGCTGTTGTGCCTGAGCACACCTAGCAGCAGAGCTTGCAAGGCATTGTCGCTACTCAGTGGCAATTTTTAAAATTCAGTTTTAAAGCTGGAGAGCTCTCTTGGCATCTTGACTAGCTCATTAGTTTCATGTGGCTTAGCACGGAAGAGGGCTGTCTTCACCAGCTCTGCTGCTCTGGCCCTTCGTCCTTTGGGGGCTACACAAAGGAGCTGACTGTTAGTGATGGTGGTCAGGGGCGAAGATGAAGAGGGACGAATGAGGAAATGAAAGGTTTGCCTTGGGGCTGAGATGAAGAGACTGCTCTGAAAGTCATTATCTTGCATTTATAATTACCAGATGGGAGGGTGCTTTAATGAAGAGTTTTCAAATGAAGACCCTTTTCATGAAAGGCATTCAACTCTTTGAGTGGGTTGGCTGTTCCAGAGGAGAAGTAAAACAAAACTGGTTGAGAAAAGGACATTATTTCTCCAACTTGAGGCATGAATTTCGTAGAGAAGCCATAGACACGTTTTCAGGAAAATCTTGCTGACTCAGCAAGAGAGAGGAGGAGGAGGAAAAATGATCTGTCGTTTGCTTTATGGTGTGCTACTGGGATCTGTGCTGAAAGGCATAATTGTGTCTGTATGTGTACAAACAGGTTGGCTTTCAAGTCGGTATAAAGCAATGGCTATAGAATTACGTGCAGTACTACTCAAAGGGTGTTGTAATTCTAGCTGGCTCGGTGGCAATTGGATTAAACCCATTACGAGAGGCTCATGAGTTGTCTGGAGACTTCCTTCCATGTAATGTAGGTACGGTCTGTTTAGACTCCCCTCCAGCACTGTCTTCTGTGGAAATGGTTTTGCTTCGGCACGTCAGGCAAAATCCGAATGGTGATGATGAGTTTTGGTTTGATCACAAAAGAAAGAGGAGCTCTTTACCAATAAGTGAAAATCTTGACTTGAGTGACATTGATTGTATTCTCAGATCTGGGTTTCTTCAGGGTTTACTGGCATGAGGGAATTCAAGCACAAGTTATCTTTGTGCCCTCGTGCTTAAATCTGTCATCCTGCTTCATTTGAAACGCAGTCAGGTGCCTTTGATGGGACGGGGTCACGCCCCTTTAAGCCGTCTTCCTCCATCATAGAGACAGGCCTATCAAAGCAGGATTTAAAATTGAATTAGAAGATCATATATCCACAAGACTGTGGTTCACATTTTTAAACAGAAAGGCTTTTTTAAATGAGAACCACATATTTAACTGATTCCTTTATGTTAGCAAGATGCCACTTCTGTCCTGTCTTACACTCATAATTTAAACACTAGATGATGTGTGTTTTATAGAACCTCCAGTTGTTGGCTTAGAAAAAAAATTGTTGTGCATTCCCAGCTATTATGTGTGTTCAGTTTTAAAAAATAATGATTAAAAAAGCAGTAATAACTTTACAGAACCTTCTTTTACTGTTTATTAGCACCCACAATACCAGATGCATTATAAATCCCAGAGGCTTTATTTTAAGCAGACTACTCTGGAAAAATCTTTAAACAAGCTCTTCAGGAAAGACTGGCTATTCTAGCATGTTTTGGTGTGAGCATCTCTTTTCAGCCATTAATTTTAGATACAGTAAAACAGACAAACTCTTAGGTCTCTGTTTGGAAAATACTCTGTAAAGCAGTCAAGGTAGAACAGGGAAAATCTTCATCTGTGTAAATCTTAATCCATTTAAATGGAAGTAGAGTTCGAGCCTATAAAAATTTCTTAGAAAACAGTGAAGAGATTGATTTTCAGCAATTCTGTATTTTAATGTGGACTTAATTAGCTTTACTAAAATGGAAATTGTCCCTAAAGACTGTAGCAGGTGGCAGGTTATCTATTTAAAGAATATATCCAAGAAATTATTTTCCCCAAAGTACATGAGTGTAAGGAGCATGTGCCCTCTCAGTCTGCTTAGTATGCATGCCTTTCATTACTTACCCTGTTAAGGAAATAGCATATTCAAGTAATGATGGACAAACTTAAAGTGAAATCAGATTCAGTCCCAGAAAAACTGTGAACTCTCTTTTCTAGAGGGATGCTAGATACAAGGGAAATGATGCAGAGCGATGAGTTTTTACAATTGCATCTTCCCTGAAAGGAGACAGGGTATTGGGGAGGGATTTCTGGTTAAATCTGTGAGCAGTGATACTGGGTTCAGGTTTATCCTGTCAAGCTGCTGGATGCAAACTGCTCAGCAGTTCCAAAAATTGCATTTTCTTGCCTTTTTTTTTTTTTTTTTTGTACTGTTACTTGTTATCTCAGTTGTTTCAAATTATTGAAAATCAGCTCTGATTTTAAGACATTTTCTGCTTCCTGAAGAGAGTCATGAAACCAGATCAGCATGATGAGAAGGGGGCTGTGCCTCGGTGGAGGAGAGCACAGCAGGAAGGGCTTCTGGAGGTGTTCCATCTGTGAACAGGGACAGTGTGCTGCTCCTGCAGTTGCAAATGCACTGGCTCTTAAACTTGAATTAAAACTGAGTTTTAAACCAGGGGGAGGGAAATAGTGTCTTTTCAGTGAAACAGTATTTCACCGCAAGGTTGTGGGCTGCCCTGTGCTGATTGCAAAAGCTGCTGTTCCTATCAGAGAGAACATTGGGGCAATCAAATCTAGACTTGCGACTTTACCTGACACAAATCAAGACCGCAGTGGGATTGATCGCACGGATACATGAGGAAGTAGTGGTCATTATGCACCTGGGAAACATAAAGTAAAGAGTTTCCCTGACTTAGGAATGTCTTGCCTGCTTGAATGGTGTGTGTCATGTATTTACTTACGTATGCAAAACACGCCTATTTTATTACATGCTTATGCTGCAATAATGAAAATTATTCCTGCCTGTGACTGTAGGCAGGTTGGCATATTACAAAGTGATTACATTCTTTTCCTGTTTCCCATCTCCCACCCAAAAATTAGGCGTTGATCCTGTAATAGGTTCTATTCAGGTAAATGGGTCTGCCTGCAGGCATTGGTTTGCAGAATCAGGGGTGTTTAGTTTCTTAAACACTGCTGCAGGATGGCTCCTTATATTAAAAAGCACTGACAGCAAAAATAAAATCTAAAATCCTTTTTCCTTTGGGCGGGGTCCCCTCTTCTGGAAATTACTTGGCCATCTGAGATTGGACTTTTGAAAGATCTATGTTCAGTTTTCTGTTAAAAACATTAAGATGATGACATAAGTGAAGGTCTGGATGAAATATGACTTTAACAGTTAAACATATCCACTTACAGATTTGACAGCATGGTATGCAGAGGTCTTCTGATCAAGCAGCAGTTCACCGGATGCAGAAAAATAGCTCTGATCAGTGTGTGACCTTGAAAAGTGGTCATGGATCTTCCTCTGCCAGACTGACTGAAAGAGAACAGAGAAGTTCTGTTTTCCCAGTATAAGCTGTTGCTTATCTGGAAGACATAACTGAAAGTAGGGTTTTTTGCTGTTCTCAAATAATTGCAGTTCTCGGAATTTTACACACATGGGAATCGCTTATAAAAGTGAGCAGCTCTCTCCTCAAGGACTAGCATTTGAAAGATCTCAGTGATAGCAAGTCCCTTCCTTGAGGGCCAGAGCTCTATGTCTGTTTGATCAGCTTGTACTTCAAGGTAGATGACACCTATCCTTACATCACTTTTGAGTTTTTACTTACTTTTCCTGTTCACAGTTCTGAGTGTCAGATTTGAGTCTAGCTTTGTGGCATTTCAATGTATATTAAACCCAAAGCTTCTTTATACAATGCCAGATTAAAAGAAATGTTCAAAACCGAATAATGAAAATGTTAGGTTATCCCTCCACTGCTTTTCAGTGAGGCTAAAAATGTAGGATAATTAATTTTTAGAAATTGCAGAAGAGTAAAACTTTGTTTACCCGTTTAAAAAAAAAAAAAAAAAAGTCACAGTTTAATGAATGAGGCAACTCTGTCATGAAGTCTTTATCATGGTCACTGAAGTTTAGGTTTCTGCCTGACCTCTGCAAATAGATGGGAAACACCTCTGCTCAAACACTGTGGCAGAAAACGAAGACTCAGGAAAGCAGAATGTTTGTCATTTAAGCTAAAGTCGAAGGGCTGAGATAAAAGATTAAGCAATGCTTTTCACAGCTGAGGTATAAATGTGTGTGTTCAATGTGAGGATGTCCTTTCAAGCCTGTTCTACCTACCACATTGAACACTGTTGCCTCTGGGTATTTGAACACTAGACAACAGGCTGGAGGGATCATAAGTTTCTCTTTTTTGTGCGAATTGAGAAGGTTTTAGTAAAAATTGAATTTGATATGTAAAAAACCAACTGTTTAATATCATTCCTGAGGAATATTAGCTCTACAGTGTTTGGTTCAGTGACATCCTGTCCTGCTTCCAAGTGTCAGCCAATCCACGTTACTTTACTCTTTTATCAATATGCTGTTCAAAGAAAAGTTTGCCCTTGGCAGACATTTGAAAGACTCCAGACATTTTCACGTATTTTTCAAAACTTGAATAGTTTTCTGGGTGTTTGTGTTCTAGGGGTGATTCTTTTCGATGTCTGCTATGAAATTTTACATAAAATGACTTTGCAATGCAAATTTTTTTTTTTTTCATCCACAGATGAAATCATGCATCAGGATATCAATCCCCTCTATGCTGCAGATATTCAGGACCAGTTAAAGAAACAATTTGCTTACCTGTCAGGTAAGACTACGGTGTTCCCTTCTACAGACGTTGCTCAGGTGTATGGTTGGGCCTGTTGTGCTCTCATAGTTTTCTGAGGTCTTGTATAAGAGAAATTCATATTTTATGAGCAACTCAAAATGCGGTCTACCAAGACTTGTTATTCAAGGATTTATGAAAGCAAGTTGTTTTTTTTTTTTTTTTTTAAAAAGAAGTATAATAGCACTTTAATATTATAGTTCATTTTCCAGTATCCAGGATAATGGGATGGAATTGAGGGTAGCATAAAAGAATAAATGGGGGAAAATAAATAAGGAAGGCTGGTGAAGGGTCTAAAGAACAGGCCTTATGAGGAGTGGCTGAGGGAACTGGGACTGTTTAGCTTAGAGGAGGCTGAGGGGAGACCTTATTGCTCTCTACAACTACCTGAAAGGAGGTTGTAGTGAGGTGGGTGTTGGTCTCTTCCCCCACGTAGTTAGCGATAGGACGAGAGGAAACGGGCTTAAGCTGCGCCACGGGAGGTTTAGGTTGGAAATTAGGAAAAATTTCTTCACAGAAAGGGTGGTCAAGCATTGGAACAGGCTGCCCAGAGAGGTGGTGGAGTCACCATCCCTGGAAGTGTTCAAAAAACGGGTAGATGTGGCACTTTGGGACATGGTTTAGTCTAGTCTACCCTTGATTGGTTTAGAGTGGACTTGGTAGTGTAGGTTAATGGTTGGACTGGATGATCTTAAAGGTCTTTTCCAACCTAAACCATTCTATGATTCTGTGATGAGTCCGGTACAGGAACATGTAGTCTCCTGTAGTCAGTGCACAGGGAGCTGTAGGTACTTACCCTGAACTCCCCAGTGCTTGGAGCTGAGACAGGGCTCAAACGCTGATCTAGAGCTCTCAGAGCTAACTGAGCCCTTGCTGAGAGTTCAAGAGTGCAGTGTGGATGCATTGGTGGTTGCTGTGGTCTTGCAGTCCTCCTCGGCCCACAGGCTACGCTGCCACTGGCTGTGCTGTCAGGTTCGATACTGAAGCCCAAGCTGACACCTTGGACTTGACCAAAGCAGTGTCTGAGTGAGCACTACAGTACCATGTTCCCCCAGAGCCTCAGTGGGAGGGGTCAGGCATGTGTAGCGCTGAGTTCTGGATGGGGTTTTCAGTGTCGTATCACCACCTGCCTTTTGCAAAGGAACCTCCTTTTAGGCGCTAAGCCATCTCTAAAAGCAGCACAGCCATGTTCACACAGCGCAGTGTCTTTGATGCCCCTGGATAACCTGTGCCAGGTAGGTGATGGGGGCCTATGTTTATGTGCCATGCATGTGTCGGTTGCTGGGCTTGGTCCATCTTGATGCTGGAACCACGTCTGGCTGCTAATGGGTAAAGGAAGATAGTGCCTTTGCTCACTGATCAGGCCATGTGGCAGGTGTCTGATAAGCTTCTGAGTTTGTTTTCCTGCCCTCTTGCCTGTAAAGCTCTTGCAGGTGTGCAGCAGCGAACTTGATGGAGTTACTGCCCTGCCCTCCCTTCAGTACATGGAGAGGGAGAGCATCAGTGGCTTTGCAGAGCTGCCCTGCCTCCTTCAGCATAAAGGACATTTACCTCTCTAGGCTGAAGATGGGCTTTATGACTGTTCCTTCTTCCTTTGAAATCCCTCCCTGCATCAGATCAAGAGACATGGGGGAATGAAGCAATGTACTGCTTTGCTTGGTAGGAGCTCATTGAATCTTGTTGTACTCGTAATTAACCATTAGTTATGATTTATTCCTGCCATACAAGCTAAACTAAGTGTGGGTCTGCAGTAGTGACTGTGTTTTCTGTGGGGTGGTGGTAGCACTTGGAAATAGGATTATTTTGTTTATGAAGCTGGCTGTTCATGCTCCATTTAAGATGATGGTGTTTAAGCTACAGTTCTTTTCTGGCAGGTTTGTTTTTTGGTGGGTTGTTTTTTTTTTTTTTTTTTACTTTCCAAGCTCTTCCTTCTTATCCAGAGGCAGAAAATGGTTCATAATAGTGTTATGCAAGAATCAGCCTATCTAGGAAACTCTAAGTAGGGTTTACATTATGCCCCTCTGAAGTGAGGAAGAAAACTGGTGACTACAGTAGAATAAAATCTCATTGAGTTCAACTGGAGATTGTTCACATCTTAAGATTGTTGAGTTCCCGCAGCCACAGGCATCTTCAGCACTCATTACATCCACTGTCCAGTGGAGCTTAGTAAGAGCAGCCGTTCCTCATTCTATTTTCTTCTATTTATTCACCCTTATGTCTATTAGAAGTCTTTTTGTTTTAGTTTTGCTTGCCTGAAGTAGTAGGACAGCTGCATTACTGTGGACTGTGACTATATACTCTGTTGTATTTTACTATTCTTGGGCAATTTGACTATTAGGAATTTTCATTTCACTACGGACTTCAATTCTTTTATCCTAATATTCTCCTGCAGAACACTGATGGTTAATTTTCTGTGCTGTACCAAATAGTGATGTTAGGGGTTCTGTGAACAAAGGAACAGAGCTAATATTTTGATACTCTATTTATGTACAATTTGTTCATTCTCACAGTCGTGCTTATGAGTGGCTTTGCTAGAATGCCACGTAAGACATTCGCAGTGTGTGTGAAGGAGACTTTTTTGCTTATTACTAAGTTGTCTTGGAACTAGAATCTTGGGACATGGCATAAAACTCAGTAAAATGAAAGTCCATAGATTATGAATACTTTTGGTAGATAGCATCTTTGCAGGTATGGTGAATTGCGTAATTATAGAATGCTTTGGGTTGGAAGGGACCTTTAGAGATCATCTAGCCCAACCCCCCTGCAGTGAGCAGGGACAGCTTTAACCAGATCAGGTTGCTCACAGCCCCGTCCAACCTGGCCTTGAATGTTGCCAGGGATGGGGCCTCCACTGCCTCTCTAGGCAACCTGTTCCAGAGCTTCACCACCCTCATTGTAAACAATTTCTTCCTTATATCCAGTCTAAATCTGTCCTCCTTTAGTTTAAAACCATTATTCCTTGTCCTGTCACAACAGGCCTTGCTAAAAAGATTGTCCCCATCTTTCCTATAGGCCCCCTTTAAGTACTGAAAGGCCGCAATAAGCTCTCCCTGCAGCCTTCTCTTCTCCAGGCTGAACAACCCCAACTCTCTCAGCCTGGCCTCGTAGGAGAGGTGTTTCAGCCCTCAGGTCATTTTGGTGGCCCTCCTCTGGAGCCGCTTCTTGTGCTGAGGGCCCCAGAGCTGGACACAGCACTCCAGGTGGGGTCTCCCCAGAGCAGAGCAGAGGGGCAGAATCACCTCCCTCGACCTGCTGGCCACGCTGCTTTTGATGCAGCCCAGGATACGGTTGGCTTTCTGGGCTGTAAGTGTAATGTCTTAGATGCATTTTACTTTTTAGGTTTTGTCTTTTTAACAGCAATGCAACATATACTTGAGAATCGCTTTAGTTTCTCTAACAGGATGTAGCTAGGTCTCGTGGGACGCTTGCTTGAATAGTGAATGAAACCTAGTCTGCTTCTGTGGCTAAAGGCTGTAGCTACTTTCTGTGTTTTGGTATAAATCGGGGTCACTTCTTTCTCTTGCTCTCTTCCTCTGCAGGTACAAAGCAATTAGTGTCCCTCAATCCGCTCGATTATAATGGAAATGCTACAGGGACATCCAAATTAGGCTTGAAATGAAATAAAATATAGCAAACACTTAGATTAATGCTTCAGTTTTTCATTAAATGCAGCAAAGTGCAATGAGATCAAGGTACTAGTTACTCCTACACATGCTGAAGGCTCTTGCTCAGCAGTGAGTATGCAGTCGTGTGCTCAGCTTAAATCTAATGAAAGGACAAGCTGTGGATGAGGTTTTCCATCAGTCATTCACATAACAAGTTTATAAACCCTGAAGTTAATATTTTACGTCAGGCCCAGCTGTTTACTTTTTGCCTTGGAGTTTTTTGTTTCTGTGGAACAAGGTCCTTATCTTTGCAAGAATTGTCATTACTCTTTTTTGTTGTTACTAGGCTGTATTAAACATGCTCTCTAGATGGTTCACTGTTTCACGTGCTTTACTTTTTTCTTCCTTTAGTTAGTATTTGTGCAACCACTTTTCTTCTGCATTGTAAAGGGTCTTCTACCTTTTTTTTTTTTTAGTCTTCACGAAAGACATTGCAAGGTCCATTTAAAAGTATCTGGAAAATGTATTCCTTACAGTGTCTCATTCATATTTTATATTTTCTTTCATAAGTATTTTCTTTTCTCTTTCCTTGATTGGAAGGTTGCTGTGTGACTTTCATGCCCAACTTTGCAACTATCTGTCATTGCTGTATGCAGGTACGTTAAAATAAATGTAGATGAACAGAAGCGTACAGACAGGTGTGTATGTTTATATGCATCTTAAATCGTACAAGCTGCATGATGTGCAAATGAGACTTTTGGCCACCACAAGTACTGAACCAATTATTTCAGCTCACTTTCCTTTGAATGCCTCTTTATTCATTGAACAACTTCAAACAAAGTACTTCCATTAAAGGAAATAGAAATACAAGTTCATGCTACTTGCATTTTTGCCTATCAATTCATAGTTGTCTTCTCTGCAGTTGAAAAATTTAGCATTAGTACTAGCTTTCAAAATGCTTATATCTTTGGCCTTTTAAATTATCATTCTAAATAATAACCTTCTCCTCGTCCTCTGTAACTATTTCCTTGGCTGTGCTCTTGTTCTCCTCTGTGGACATGACCTGAAAATACCTCACTGGTTAAACCGTTCCTTTTGAAGTATCCACAGGTGCTGAGTCTGTTTGTAAAATTGTGTTTGAGAGCTTCTGAGTGGATCCTGTACCACATACATTGCATCAGTTATTTTAAAATATCAACAATTTTTGTTGCTGATATAACATGTTCAAAGTTTGTGTATTGACAGTGGAAGGTGTATTACTTAGCAGTTTGTCTTGCACAGGTGTAGCCTTAACTGCTGTTTTATATTCACTGTGCTAAACCTACTGCCTGTAGAGATTAAAAAAAAAAAAAAAATAGTAGTAGTAAAGAGAAAGGAAAAACATGAATCCTTGGTGAGAGATGGCCAGTTCAAATACATTCACCTACAAATTTAGTTATTGCAGTCTGATTTCTAAGCCAGTATACTTGCTGTTGACCAGCGTGGGCAAAATGCAGCTTGTGAAGTTATACAAGTAAAACTTCTCTCATTTGAAGGAAAGAATATTTTAATAAATTCCTCTTGATTCTGTTTCCTTTGCAAAGGATATGCAATGAAGCTCTTATCCACTACCTCATTGAAGTCTACACGTAATTTCAAATACTGAGTACTCCAGTTAAGTATATTATGCAAGTAGAAAGGAGAAATTCTTTATCAGAAACATACAAACGTAATAGCTGAACCACCACAACAGTAAAGCAAAATCAGTAGTAAGCCCTTGTCTTTCACACAAGGACCTCACTTTTGACATGACTGCAAACAAATTACTTTCACTTAAGCTAGGTCTTTTGAACCAGAGTTGTAGATCTGAGCTGTTTAACAATGATGGTGCTCTTGAATCTTGTGTGTGCATATTGATCAACATACAGATCATATTTTTTTCTTACAGGCCCAATACCATTTCATTTGCATTATAGATTCAAGCCAGACGACCTACCTTTTTGCTCCATCATCATCTAATTATATCCAACTACCTTGCTTCCTTTTTGTGGGGTTGGGCAGAGTGCTTTTGAGAATACCTTTTCTTATGCAAACAGGAGCAGAATAACTAGGAAAACGTTACAGAATAATCTGCTCTTCTTTCCTGAAAGTCTGAGCAACCTCCTTTGCTGCTCCCCAGTTTTGCTGGCCGTACCAAAAAAACTAGCATGTCTTTCCCAGGGCTGTGGGTAATTACACTTTTCTCTATGTCTGTGTGCATGCGCACGTGTTACGTTTTTTAGCAGCTGCACAATTCATAGTTTTTGTAATTTTCCCTGTCAATGCCATTTTAAATTGAAAAGAATATTAATTATTTCTCATTTGAGATTTGGTTTTAGATACCAAATCATCAGTACGCCTTTTGATTAGAATTTGTGTAAAACAGGGTTGCAGTTTCCTTGGCTTGGCACTTCTCTATCACCCTACCTGCTTAACAAAAAAAAAAAAAGAAAACAAACCCAAAAAGGATTGCAGCTGTGATGGAAAAAGTTAGATGTAGTAGAGTATGAAGAATAAATGCTAAATTACCTAGGCTTAAAGTAAACTTTACCAGTCTCATCTCACAGTAGCACAGCTATTTTTCCAAGGATCATTTTTCCACTTATTTCATACACAAGGTTATGATGCTCTGGGTCCACATAATTTTAACGGTTGGTGCTATTGTTTAAATAATTGTATACAAAAGTTAGGAACATGAAGTGCTATTTCCTAAGCACAGTGAGGTCATTTTGCTACCTAACCTGTGGAGCTAATGCAATTCAACATGTTTTTAAAACGCATATTTTTCCAAAATGCAGGGCTGTCGCTGTTGTAAAAACTGGCCTTAGACCAAGGCATGTAGATCTATTTAGAAGAGCTCCACTTAACTGGAGGTTTACTAGAATTGTAGAGGTTTATCCACTGAAAATTCCCATTTTAGAAAGGTAATTTGTGTTTTCTTTGGTATCAAATCTGTTAAACAAGTTTCAGCTGAATAGGTTGCCAAAGTCAGTTATAAATGAGGTAATAACAAAGTTTTCCTTTGATGAAGGCTCACGGAAGTAGGGTGGAAATAGATCTACTTCATTTAAAGTGGTGGTGTGGTTTATTTTTTTATTAATTGCTGACATATGCTTCAGTGCTCTTTACTTCTATGGTGTTTCCATTTTTAGAGTGACAAGTAATAACCCTCTCACTTGGAGAATGTTCCTTACAGATGCATGTTATGAGACAAGTTTCAAGTAATTCTTGGGAATCGTTTTGGGTAAAATGTGTGCGGACTGATTGCACCCGCTTAAGGACTGATGCATTCTCTTCTGCTCTTTGCAATAAACAAAAACTGAAGCTGGCACTCAAGTGGCATTTGTTTAATATTTCAAAAAGAAATAATACTGAATGTTTTTCAACATTTTCATAGAATCACAGAATGGTTTGGGTTGGAAGGAACCTTTACAGATCATCTGGTCCAACCCCCCTGTCATGGGTAAGGACATCTTTCACTAGACCAGGTTGCTAAAAGCCCCATCCAACCTTACCTTTGCATAGTCACAACAGTGTTTATATTTTTTAACAAAAACAAGGGGGGTTAATATCCTTTCAGAATTAAAAAAAACCAACGAAACACTAAGATCAGACTAAGAAAATCTTCTCAGTGCTCTCAAGAGATAGTTGGTTGTCTTAGGAACACATAAAACTATTGAATTCCAATTGTATAGGTCAGTCCATCCCTGCTTAAGCCTAGAAATAGGTGAGTGGGCTTGTATGTGCCATTGTGGATAGAGCTTGCCCAGCAAATAAGTTTAGGCTGTTCCATAGCCGTGGCTGAAAATTTCAGGACTGTGAGCTAGAAGGGAAGGAGAAAGAGGTGATTTTCCAGTGGTTATGACTGAGGTAATTAGACACAGTCAGTCTACCAACAGACCTGAATTTATTAAAATACTACAGTTAAGTCACTACTTTTTTGATGGTGATTAAAATTCCAGTCGCTCGTTCTAAAAATTACTCTGTACAAATTGAATTATTGTCATGAGTTGTAGCACTCATAGAGTTCATCTAATTTTTCATGTCCTTTTTTTGTAATTGGGTGTATATAATTCTGAGATGCTGGGAAGTTATTATATGAATTGGTTTTAATAAGATGTTTACACTTTTGCCTTAAACCTGTGTTTCAAGAAGATGAGAGAAGTAAAATTGTTCACTTTGTCACTTGAATGCATTCTCTCTCACTAAAAACAAAACCAACAGCAACAAAACCCAACCTAGCTTCCTAAACTTCCCCTTTTATCTCCTCCCCCTAAATTCTGTGGCTTGATTTGCTTCTGGGAGAAGGGAAGAAAATCACATTTTACACAGCTAATTTAGGAATAAACTGTGTAATGCTGCTTTTGCAGAGGTGAAGCAAGAAAAAGTGATAGAAAAGCAAGAATAAAGGAAGAAATCTTTCCTTGCTGCATCAGGTTCATTATGAAATGAAGAACACTTTAAAAAGTGAACCCACCTACTGCTTTTACTGTTATTTAATACAAACACAATTTATGTGTAGGATTTTTACTTTTTTATATTTCCCATGCCCGTTTTGTAGCTTGCTGTGACAAACACTCATTTGTAAGTAGTGACTGCTTCACTAGAGCGGCCCATCTCCCATTGACAGCCATGTATTTAAAGTTGCAATATAGAAAGCAGCTTCTATAGGTCAGTAATGTTAAAGTTGAAATTTTACAGAATTTATTATGTATAACACTTGAGGTCACCCTGCCCCAAACTCTTTTCAGTGGCGAGGTCCTAATAAGGAAAAGCAGTTGAGCAGCATTTGAAGGTATATGTGTGCTTAAGTGTCCCAGCAGGAAAATACTGGAGAAAAAGATAATCAGTGAACAACGATCATCTAACAGCATGTGGCAGGACAGAGTCATCTCCACCCAAGATAACCATGGATGACTGTACTAAAAACTGAAAATTAATAGGCAATGTCAAGGCGGGATGGCTCTATTTGCCCTTGACAATTGGTGGTGGTCTGGGAATTTCCTGAAGGTCATAGTCAGGGCTTCTGCTTTTAGGACATGTACTGCAAGCCTATTGTTGTTATTCTTTTGTTTCATATGTCCTATTTATAGAAATTAAGTAAAACAAAGCAAGTAATCAACAGGGATACAGCAAATAATGTATAGTTGTACCTAAAAATAGATATTCTGGAGAGAGCAGAACACCTCGTGAGCAACAGAAATAATCATTAACATGCTTGAAAAATGTTTTAATGAGAGGGGAAAATGCGTTGGTCCCGAGAGCCTGGGTGGAACAAAAAAATGATAAAATCAAAATTGGTCTTAACTTACATTTGTGTTGTGAACATTTATATAGCTAAAATTAACTCCTTTGACTTAACATTGCTGCGTTTGGATGTGTTGTAAAGGTTATGTTTGCAAACTTGTGGTATTTGCATAATAGTTGCATTTTGTTGTTGTTGTTTAAATGCTGTCAGAGCACATTGTTTTCTGATGTAGTTTGATTTCAAGAGTTACACAGTCATTGCACCATATTGCCTGTAAGCTGGTAGAGTGAAGTCAGATTCACCACAAATTAACATAAGGATACTATTTCAGCTCTTCTAGTTACATGCGGTTTTGGAGGGAAATGGTGGTTTCTTTTATCAAATGAATCTGAGCTCAAATATTTCTCTTCTTTTTCTGGTGAGGTTAGATGTAAAGGCACTTGAAGTGGGTAATAGCACACTATAATTTTCACAAATCACTGCTGCTGTCATGATCAGACAGTGTTGTTAATACAGTTTACAGCTGGTTTCTGCACAGTTGTCAGATTTCAGGGCTGGAAAATATACCCTTATTATTTTGCCGCAGTTTTTCTTCTCTTTTTGAACTGTCAAGCAAAGATAACTTTCCAGCAATGTGTCCCTGCCACCCCCCAGCTGTTAACTTCATGCAGGTGCTAAGGCTCAACAAGTCCTTTGTCCAGCCTATCTGTATGAAAGCATATTTGCATAAGACAGGAAACATTAACATTAAAAAAAAATTACATTTTGTATATAAAAATGTGTGTGAAGCACATGAAAAAGTGTTGCATTTGTGAATTCTACCCAGCAGTGTAAATGCCAGAAAAGATACAGATAGTATCTAGCTCAGCAGCAGCCATACTGCAGCGTAGGTGTTCGGCTCTGCTTTACCTTTTGTAGGTAATTTGAGAAGTTGAACAGGAAATCTTATCTGAAATACCTTCCCCCATTTCTTTTAATGTTCTGCCACTTCTTTTAGACTGTCCTGGAAGCAGAACAGTTAACTGAAGGGGTGGGGGTTGTTGTAGGAATGAATTCAAACTGGTAAGAAGGTTGAATTCAGTTCAAGATGGAGATTCACCTACTTAATTTTGAATTAACTTTTTTTTCCCCCCTAAATCAGTTCATTTCTTTCTCCAAATTGTTTATATTTACATAGTTGACATTTATCAAAAGAAAGATGCACTGCCACCTGGTGTCAAAACTATGTTCACATGAGGAAAGACACTTGTACGGAAAAAATCTAATGTGGTGTAACAAGTTCCTTCCTATAAAACTTCCTAAGTTCTGAAAAAGAGACTAGACTGTTCAGAATAAACAGTGTCCATGCTGACAAGCCCTGCACCAAAAAAAAAAGGAAGAAACACAGTAGTTTCATTACTGGGAAATTGGAGGCTAGGTAAAGGGACTTGCATGTAAACGCTTGTTTCTTTTTTAGGTGGAAGAGGGGGAGATGGATGCCCTGTTATCACCTTTCCAGACTATCCAGCTTTCAGTGAGATCCCCGAGAAGGAGTTCCAGAACGTCCTGACCTACCTGACGAGCATCCCAAGGTGGGCACCTGTCTAGGAGAAAATACCCTTTTATCTGCTAAGTAATTTTTCACAGTCACTGACGTGATGGTGTAAAGGTCAGGCTTGGTATTTAGTTAAAGAAAAGGAAAATGCAGTTTATAGTGCAGTGTCAATGAGTGTTGATTAGTGACAGCTGCATAATGTAGTTGTTAGATGAGTTGTATAGTGTTATTTATATTTCATCAGAAAACTACTTCCTAGTATCTATGGATGCTGATTCTGTGATGGACGTTGTCCTTCTTGTTTCTTTGCTATATCTTAGAATGCAATGTTCTGTGTTTTAACTGAAAACACGTATGATTTTGGCAGAACATGCTAATTTCTGGATGCTACTCAAGATGGCTCTCAGTGTGAGGGAATACTCCATAGTTACATACAGAGGTTTGTCCTAACCACTTGTGCTCTGTTTCCCTGGCTCAGCTGAATATACAGTCTTCGCAGCACTTCCAAAACTTCAACTGAGGGTGCTAAGCAGGCCCAGCAATTAATCCTGGTTCTCTTAGAGGGCACAGTAGTGTTATCGATGGGTTGCTCAATAAAAATTGTGGTTTTGTTTGAAGATCTGTTAGGGAATTAAACAGTGGGGTTCAAGATCCTGCTGGAGGTGAGGAAGGCAAGTAGCAGAGTAGGGTACAGACCTTAGACTTCAAGAGAACAGACTTTGGGCTTATTCAGGGAACTGGTAGGTGGGATTCAATGGAAAGCAACTCTGAAGAGTAAATCGGCTGAGGAAAGCTGGCAAGTTTTTAAAGACATCATCCTCCAAGCACAGGAATGGTACATCCTGGAAAATGAGTAGACATAACAGGAGGCTTAACTGGCTGAACAGGGGGCTTGTGACTGAGCCGCAGTACAAAGACAGCATATAGGAAGTGAACACTGGGACAGGAGTATAGAAACATTGCCCAAACATGTAGGGATGATTTCAGGAAAGTCAAAGCACACCTGGAGCTGAAGGACAAGGGGCAAGGGACATCAATAAAACTTCTGTTGCTTTAGCACTGCAGGAATAAACAAGGAAAGTGTAGACTTGTGTTGAATGGGCTGGGTAAATTAGTAGCAGCCAACACAGATGAGTCTGAGTCACTTGAATTCTTTGCTTCAGTCTTCTCTGACAGTATCTCCCAGGCCTATGTGTTTAGAGAGAGGGTTCAAGGAGGAGAATGACTAGTGACCCATGAGGATCAAGTCAAAGATCTCTTGAGAAATCTTGACCCAAATCTAGTCTTTGGGATAAGATGAACTACATCGAGAGTGGTGAGGAGGCTGGCCAGTGTGATAGTGAGGCTGCTCTCCATCATCTTTGAAAGGTTTTTGAGATCAGAGAGGGACCATGATGACTGGAGAAAGACAAATACATTGCATTCATCTTCAGAAAGAGCAAGAATAATGATCTGGAGCGCTACAGGCTGGTCAACCTCCCTTTGGTCTGTGAGAAAATTATGGAGTGAGTTCTCTTAAAACATGCTTATTAGCACAAGAAAGAGAGATGATGGGGAGTAGCCAGCATGGATTGAACGACAATGAACTGTGCTTGACCAATGTATTTCTGTGATGAAATTACTGGATGCATGAATGAGGGGAAGCTGTGCATGTCTTTTACCTCACCTTGAGCAAGACTTTTAAGTGTCTTCCCCAGCACCCTTGTATCCACTTTGTGTTGTTAGGTCTTGACAGATGGGCTGCTGGCTGGGTGAGAAACTGCTTCAGTCATCAAGCTCAAAGAGTAGTGGTTAATTGCTCATGTTCTACCTGCAGAGAGAGAGTTCCTTAGGGAACCCAATGTATCTGTGTTGCCTGACATCCTTGGCAAGGATCTGGAGAAGGAGATGGAGTTGTACCCTCATCAAGTTTGTGGCTGAGAAACTAGTCAACCAGTCAATACACTTGAGGGAAGGCCTGCCATTCAGAGAAACCTAGATGGGCAGGAGGAATAGGCTGACAGGAACCTCATGAAATTCAGCGATAACAAATGCCAAGTTGTGCGATTGGGATGACTAACCCCCTGCAAGAGTGCAGGCTGGGAACTAATTGGCTCCTGAAGAGGACGTGGGGGCCCAGGTGGGCAGCAGGCTAAACGTGAGCCAGCAGGATGCCCTGGCAGCAGTGAAGGCTGGCGACCCTGGGGCTGCACCAGCAGGAGCATGGCCCAGAGTGGGTGACAGCAGGGGTCCCCTGGCTGGCTCTCTCCAGACCCCACCTGCAGTGTGGGCCCAGCTCTGAGCTACAATAGGGTGAGGGCTCAAAAACTGGAGTGAGTCCAGCAGGGCCCCCATAATGGTCAGGGCTGGAGCTGATGTGCAAGGAGGGGCTACAGGAGCGGGGCTTGCTCTGTCAGGGAGGCAAAGCTGTGGGGGCCCAACAGCCACCCTTCCCACTGATGGGAGGGCAGTGGGGAGATGGCAACAGGCTCCTCACAGAGGGGGGTGGTGGGGAGAAAGAGGCCTGATGTGGGAATGGGAACAGAGAGGTTCTGACCTGGATATAAGGAAAAAATATTGTTGCTGGGAGGGTAATGAAGCCTTGAGAAAGGCTGCCAAGAGAGGCTATTGAGTCTCTGTCCCTGGAGGTTTTCAAGACCTGGCCATAGAAAGACCTGAACAACCTGGTCTGAATTTGGAGTTGACCATGGTTTGAGCAGGAGGTTGGACTAGAAGCCTCCTGAGATTCCTTCAAACACGAATGATGGTATAAATCAAGGGATCTCCTTTATGTCTTTGTCAAATTGGGCTATATGGCTCTCCCAGATTAAAATCTCTTAGAAACACAGGTTACATAATACTGATTAAATGTTAGTCTGAAGCTGTATTTCACATTCTTTTCACTGACAGCATTCAGTGCAACTCAGCACGGACCATGCTCGATTCACGTTTGGAGCGAATTGTGGCAGATCTCCTTCATGCATGTGTGTGCTTTTGTTTACTGTACGTGCATGCAGAGAAACAGTGTTCTTCTTGTAAAGGGTTTGCTATTAATTATTTCGTAGGACCTACTCCCTGTGAGGGAATACTGGTTATATGCAGCACAATACTGTAAGCTGCACTCCTGGTTGTACTTGTTAACCCCTAGTTTATCAGAGAGAAGGGCTGTGAAGCTGACAGCCACCTTCATTTTCTTTGTTTATCCCTGTGTTGGTTAAACTGTGTGGTGCTAAGCCTCCCTTGATAGTATCTTTCTTGAATACTGTTATTACAAATAATTATGTACTAAATTCACATCTGCTCCTCCTTTTGAAAGTCCTTGGTGGTGTGCTTCATGGTGGCCCACTGAACTTCCGCAGAGAGTGGGGTTTGTGTGAGAAATTCTGATCAGAACAAACAGCATCTGCTGCAGGGGGGAGGACTGAGTGCATCCCAGAGCATCAGTTTGGCAGGAGCACGTTTTTACTAATTAAAAGTCTGGGAGTAGGTTTTCTGGAGGTTTTTCTGTTTGTTTCCCCTACCTTCCAACAATTATTCTATGTATATTGAGCCATCAGTGGCCATTCCTTAAGTCTGGCTGGTCTTGTAGGATTTTCTTGTTTCTTTAATTTCTGATTCTTTAGAAAGAGATCACTGTTCTGAGTAAATGAAGGAGATAGCCCAGCTGGCTAGATATGAAGAGTAAGGTATTAACTAGTGTGAATAAAACAATATTTTAGGTATTAGGGTGATAACTTTCAATTTCAAACTTGTAAAAATAATGCCACTGTTAAGATACTGATAAAACTGGGACATTTTTGTGCCTGAGAATTGCTATATTCTCAAAGGGCCGAAGACATCCCTGACATCTTCACTAGCAGTGTTATGAGCTTATTGTGTAAAATTTTGTTTATGAGCTGTTATGCAGGTTCATAGGAATAACAAACTGCAGGAATGCCACTAGCTGGATGTCAGCATACATGCCCTTATGAAATACGTCTTGCTAATGGTAAATTATTGACTGCCTATACCCCAAAGATGGGCAGTATTATAGTTTTCCTTGAATTGTGATATTTCTAGTGCCGTTAAAGGTGTCATAAAGTAGGATTTTTGCTGTCAGCTTAGTTTTCAAGGGCTAAAATTTCAGACTGTTTTGGATGCTTTGGAAACTGCTTTTGAGGGGAGTGGAGCAGTTAGTTATTCATTTACTTAAGTTTATTAAAGAGGCCTAAGGAGTACAGATTTACAGGAAGGATAAAAAGGCAGCCCCTGGCTCTTATGCGTGGACTGCCCTCCAGATTAGCGTCGTTTACCCTATGAAATACGTAACTGTGTCTTTCAGCTGTTCTGACTGACTAAGCGGAAATGGACTTTTCTATGAAAAGTCCTGTAGAGCATGGACATGTCTGGAGCCACAACAGTTCCTCAGAAAACTACTTGTGCTGCTTGGCCCCGTACGAGATTCCTGGTCACAACAAAGGGCTGGCAGCAATAACTCAAAACTCATTGTCTGACTGCCTGCAGTCGCATGTTAAGGGAAATGATATTTCATGGGAATGACAGTGAGGAGCTACTAAGAGCCTCATAAGACAGGACCCTTCTGTGCTCTGCAGTAGAGTTCACCCAATGAAATATTCACTGGTATAGTAAATCTTAGCAGTGGCATCAGGTTTTCAGGATTTGTTCCCAAGTAAAAGTAGTAGTCTTGGTAATAAGACTAGCTTAGGACTTTGTTGAAAGAGAAAAACTGAAACCTCTTAACCTAGCTTTATTACTGCCTCTAATTTTATAGCTAGACACGACCTTGTCCCCTCTTACTGTATTCTTGTTCTATACTATCTAAACACTGGGTTTCACAAGCTTTTTCTGTGTAAACTTCTCTTGTCTTTTTAATAGTGAACTTTAATCATGAAGAGTTAAATGTCTCATGGGGCACCTTGCGTTTAGGAATGGAACTATTACAACTTGTGTGTTGACAACTTAGATGACCATGGAGTAGCATAGTGCAAATAGCAGATCTATCAGCATGTGCTTAGATGTGTAAATGCCTGATATATGAGGATATCAAGAAAGGAGACAGTGGAAAGGGAATACCTCATCTCAATTTAAGATATTCGGTGAACTCTGGTGCAACTGTATATCATTAAGCAGAGAGCTGAACCATCTTCAGGTGGGTGTTGTTAACATTGCAAGGTAAATTCATGTTCTATAGAGAGCTGGATAAAACACAATGTCTAATGTGTGGTTTGTACTAATCTCAAAATATTCAGTACAGGGTTGTTGACATGGTGTGTGACAAAAGTCATGTACCATGTGTACTTAAAGATCACTGCTGTATCAGGAAAAAATGAGGGATTAAGGATGAGTACTATAGACAATGGAAAATTATAGCTAATGCTTTTGTAACTACTGTTTTGGTAATGAGATGTATTGTAAAGGTATAAGTGTAATTCTTCTGAAACAGATTTTTCCTTTTAGCAGCTAGTAATTTTTTTATTATTATTATTGAAGTACAAAATACAGTTTTATTAAAAAGGTGGGGATTCTCTTACTGAGAAAGATTTTGCTTAGGTGGGGTGATTTTTTGTTTTATACACACAGTACACAAGATGAAAGAAGGAGAATCCACAGCAGTATGTGATATATTTAAGGCAATGTTTTCTAGGGAGGGTATTTTAACTAAAAAGTTGAATTGGTACAAGTACTTAACATATAAGAACTGATCCACAGGAATTAATAGTTCTTATTGATAGTGTTGCTGAATAAAGTCGTATCTCTAGATAAGTGTCTGTAAGAGGTGAGCACTGTAAATTCAACTGGGTTTCAGCAGAGGACAGTGAGCCAAGTCTTGTATCTGTTTGAGATGCTTTAAGGACATTTTATAAATCTATGTAGCTTAGTCTGATTCTCCTTCTGCAGAGAAGAATGTCTCCTAACACTGGGTGAGTCCTTTGGGGATTGCTGCTGAGCTGGATAGGAAGAGGAGGTAATGCAGAACAAGGTTGTCTCACCTCTTAGCTGAGTAAAAAACTGATAACCTCCATACAGTGTCCATCATTCTTATTGCAAAGTGGAAGAGACACCTGCGGGATGTATCTTTTACATCCCATATATACAAAGGGTGGAGGAAGAATATTCCATTCAGGTTTACAATAGGCTCCTGAAATAGCTGCCTAATGTACCCTTAAGAAGTCATTTCAGGGCATTCAGTATTATCTTCTTTTTTCCTCTGTTTTGAAAGTATTTTTTACCTCTTTCTAGTTATCCTACTAAATAGACTTTTAAGATTTGCGATGTACCCTGAAGGCAAGTGTTATTCATACCTACTTCTATCCATCACAGCTGTCACTCTAAACATATTTTAAGCGTGTACACATTCTTGGAATATAAATTTACCAAATGTAGGGTGTAGCATGAGAACTTGGTCCAAAATAAATTAATAGATAATTGCAGTGGGTAAAAAAAAAAAAAAAAAAGGGGGATTTTTCAACATATGGTTTTGCTTCTGGTTTATTAGCAGTTTCTACTGCAATCAAAAAACATATGCTGTACAAGAGAACAAAAGGATATAGTTTTAATGCATTTCTTCATTGCTCATATAGATTCTCCTTTGAACAAAGAAAGCAAGCTAAAATTCTTGTGGTCACAAGAGCTTGGAAAATTAGTATTTTATAAGTGTAACACTGAGTCTTAAATACCAAGTTCCTTTCAAGAGAAATAAAAATAGTGTAGATTAGAAAATTCAGAACAGGTTTTGATGGCCAGTTTGAGTCCCAACACTGCTGATTAATAGTACACAGGCCTTTTGTAGTTGTGTTCAGAAAGAGACTTGTACAGCTTCTCTTTGTAATGCCCGTCTGTCCTACTGCATGATTTTGAGCATATCTCAGGTTAACTTGTCGTGTTTGGCAATTTCCTGTTTTGAAAGCTGTCCCTGTCGGTTTCCTGCCCGGGAGAACGTCCCCTTCTTTGAGATCCTGATGGTTTACAAATGCTTGAACACCATGTGGCCTTCTAAGAAATCCTGTTGTTTGTGGTACCGTCTGGTGTTGGAAACTAGGGAGCCATCCTGTCAGAGTAATGAAACAGAACAAGGTGACCTCCAAAAGTGTTGACATCTGACAGTTTGAAAGCTCAGTTGTTAGGGTTTGCTAAGCTTCCGTTAGACTGTTCCTTGTTAACTACACCAGCTGCCCATCATTTGGGATAACACCGGGCTTACCTGGAAAACTGAAAAAGAAATGTCTGTGCTAAGCCTTCCAGCAGGTTCAGATCTGAGCAGACTTCACTAGCGTAGCTGCAGCAAAGCGTGATGGGGTGGATTTAGGTAAGGACCAGAAAAACATGCCACAGCACGGCATGGGTGTTAGCTCCAGAGCTAACAAACCTCAGCGCAAGGGACACTGCAGAGCATAGAGCTCGGGTCTGGCCAGTCTCCTCAGCATAGGTCAACCACTGCACTCTGGAAGCCGGAACAGCCATGTTGGGGTAATGCTGTGGTTTCAGCTGGTAAGTTCCTCAGGGTCCAGGCTGACCTTGCAAAGAGCCAGTGTGGGAGGGTAACCGCACGCGTTTCCTCATTTATCCACAAACTAAACAAGCAGCCCACCACTTGCTAAGAGTTAACCACTTTTGTTTTATAGAGTGCCAGGGATGAACGTCGTCACATATGGGTAAGAAGTGCCAAAAGCCAGGCACCCTGACAGTTCGCACTGACATGCTGAGCAACAGCTTTGCAACTTCAGTGTCTATTTCTGTCAGCTGTGTTTCATTTCCACACTCTCCTCTTTGTCGGGTTACAATCCAGGCTGAAGATGTGGACCCTGTACCCTGCTGTTACCTTGGCAGCCCCTCAAATTTCTCAGTGAGAACATCCTAGGACTTCCAGCAAAATCTGTCATGCTGTGTGTGCCGTTCCTTTCTGAGAGCACAGCTGCCAAACAGTTGTAAATGCCATATGTTCCTGTAAGCAGAAAGGAAATGTAAAGGCTTAGGTTTGAAGTAAGCATGTTGCATCTTAAAGTTAAGTGGCAGTCTGAAGCTTTTGTGTCAGATACATGGTTTGACAAGATTAGGTCAAAGCTCAACATGTTTCATAAGAGTCTGAATTTTTACTGGGTTTGGAACAATTTACATTTGTTTTGATGTCCACCTTGTGCATGTCTTAAACTTTTTTTAAAGCTCAGCTCTGTATAGGCAAAGCCTTTCTAGTCTCTAAATCCCACTTACACCTTCAGGGCTTAGAGGATTTGAATAGTATGCATGACACACGCTGTCCAGTGGTAAACTTCTTCTGCCAAGGAGGCAAAGTAAATTAAGCACTGTAAAATTGTGCAAGTTAATTACTAAAATGCTGGACCTCGTGCAGGAGCTTTCATTAGTCTAGTCTTAAGTTCAGAGTAATTACACCCTATTTAAGTATAAGCTCATCTTTCTAAAACACAGCACGCCAGATAAGGCTGTACCAGTACTTTGTGCAGTGGCATTAGTTGTTGCTGAAGTGTACTGGAAATATGTATAATTCCAATATCATAGTTCTGAATAGGTGTAAAAATGCTTTTATGGAGTCTGACTTAATAGTTCTAAAGCAAGGATTGTGTAGGCTTTCTGTTGCTCATATTTACTTAAGCTTAACCAACATGAAGCCTTTTGCCTTTATTGACCTATTTACCCTTAATTGTCCCTCAAGGATATTGTGACCTACTTCAGCCATCTGTAGTTAAGTCTAAATGAGTCCTCAAAGTTGTTGTCTTTCTTCAAACAGTCCTTCCAAGAGCAGCTCTGCATGACCTGAAGAGATTACACTGGGTTTTCCATTTAGAAAATTAAAACTCTTCTTTAAAAAAAAACAACTTACTTTAGTTAATTTCACACACTAAAAGAGGATCTGTTAAGCAATAAGTTTGTCTTTTAATGCTTATTTCTGTTACCTGCAGAAATGCATCAAAGCTGTTCTGATTTTAGTCTGTGGGGTAAGGCTTTCTAAGTTACCATAAAAAAAGGCTGATTGCTACCACAGAAAGGAAATCAGTGCATGTGGTACAAGCAGATGTCCAGGTCCAGGCAGATAATGATGCCCAGACACTTTAGTTCCCATTTTTAACACTGGCTACATTCCCTCAGCTTCTCCCCAACAGCATAAGCTTTCTGGAGCAGAAAGAATGTCAGCATATATGATGGAACCTAGCCAGCATTACTGTACTGCAGTCAGTCATGTTTGCTTGTTTATTGGCTTGAAAGTGGGAGAGAGACTGTTTTGAGGACCTAGAATAGCATATGAGATAAAGAGGAGCTATAGGAACCAGTCAAGGAAGATACTGATGCCCATATCTCTGAAGCTGAGTGAGGAGGGGAAAAAAAGGAATGTGACTGTGTGTGCTATATAAATCAGTGTAAATACTTAAAAATAAATCAGGCATGTACCAATACTGCTTTATTTGACTGAGGAACACAAGCTGGGCTTGAGACAGAAGTGCCTCAGGTAAACATGTTTGGATTCATATCACACAATTTCAAGAGACTTACTGCTGTGTAGGGTAAGAAGCTTTGGTTTTCTTTGAGACCAAGGCTTGAGACCAGCTCTCCTGGTCATCACCGAGTTGTCACTCACCTCATTGACAGTATGTCTCTGATAGTAGCCCATCTTCCTTGTGGGTTCTTGCTTTGCAGGCAGGTGCAGTAAGCTGCTGCTGTTGCAGTCCTGTGGTCACTGAAGGATTTTCAGATCAGGGAAAGAGCTGCATGTAACCACATGTGGTTTTCTGGGATACAGTCATTGTGAAGTTTGGATGAGAATTTCAAAGTTTTGCATTATTATCAGCCTCTTAGACAAAACTCTTTGAAGTTGCTTTCGTCATTTTTTTTTCCCCTGTTTATCTGGCTTCTAAGATCTCCTGTCATTGATACAATCTCATGTGCAATTACCTTGTCTATGCTTATAAAGTTTCAAAAAGCATTTTCATGTTGTTGCTCTTCCAGGCTGTATGATTCTGCTCCTCTCTTCTGCCTCATGAGCAAATTATAACCACTTGCCTGTCATGGTTTTTATTTATGCCACCTCACAACCCAACATTCATCTAAATTCTTCTTTGCCCACTTGCTGTGAGATCCTAAAATACCATTTTGTGTATCTGATGATTCCCCAATCCTGAGAAAATTTAAATACAGTATGCTCTCAGACATACCTGGGGCATGAGCTAATAACAGCTGAGACCAAAAGTAAGCAGAATAGGAAAGGGAAGAGATAAGGTTTTCATCAGTGGTACACTGGATAAGATTTAGGCAGAGTTAACTGGAATGTGGAGAAGGAATGGAAAAAAAAGTGCATAGTGGAGGGAGAGAAGTGCATCAAATTTCTTATCTGAACCTTGTCTAATGATGAAACTTTTACAGGTTCAGCTCCAACACGAAGGCTTGGGTTTTCTACATTTCCCATGCAGCTTCATCTGTTTCTCTGAAAGGAAGGCAGTAACTATCATAACCAAAGTAAAGAGAAGGTCCAAATGCTGTATTTCGAATGTGCATTTAAAAATCCATCTATTCACAGAATTCCAGTGTAGAATGAAAAAGATGGTAGAATAGTATGCATGTTGTTGTATTCATAGTGATTTAGTTGGGTGGGGTTTTTTTGGGGGGGGGGGGTGGGGGTGGTGAATTTTTATTTGCAAAATCAGATTTTAAACATAAGAATCAATGAGAAGTGATGCCTCCTTGCTTACAGGTTATGCTCCTACTGTGGGGTATCACATCAGCTGTGTTGGGTGAAATGCAGCTGTTACTGCCAGAAGCTTTATCTCTAAGTAATTTTACTTGGCATTCAGTGATTTTTGGAGAGACCACTAGAGGCTGCACTTGTACAGCAGCACTTCTGTCTCATTTTAAATTTCTTTTGCTGGAATTCCTTCTTTTTCCTGTATTTCTTCGTGACCAATGGTCAGCCTTAGTTTGAGTTCGGTAGGTTCTTCCTTCTGCAGTGAAAGTTCATTGAGCTGACTGTGAGAGGGCCCAATAATCAAATACAACAAATTCTTCTAGACCAATAGCCTTTTACTGAAACACAGTAAGGAGTAGATGGTAAGTTTTTATCCCTGATTCCAGAGATTTGGATGCAGAGAGATAGGTGCAGTGCAGTGACTTCCACACCACCAAGCACCTCAGGAAGCTTGAGGTGAGCCTCTTCCCTGGGTCTGTGCTCTATGGATGGTTTTCCAAGGAGATCAGAAGCAATGGACACGTTCTCCCAACTGCACTTCCTGCACTAGCTGACTTCTTCAGTGTTTTCAGCTGAAGAGATACAGGTTACAAAAATTAAAGACAAAACTATATTACTAACTCCATTTAAAATTATGCAGAAGTTGTTAATCATTGCATTCCCATTTTTGTCCCGTATGCAGTGCTGCATGCCAGAAATGGAGTGCACTCATCATTTCTGTTTTTTCTCATAAATGTTGCTGGAATAAGAACTAATATCTGATAGACCAGTTACACACCTCAACTGACAGTGATTCTTGCGGGAATCCGAACTGACCTGTCAGGCCCACAGTTTGAATCTGAGCCGGAATGTCACACTAGTTTGCTTGAGGGGCTCAGGAGGTCTGCTAGGTGTCCAAAGAGCTTCACCTGGGTGTTCATAAATGTTATATTCATAAATGTTACCCTTGTTAGGAACAATTCTGTTCTCAGATGTGTGCAATGTTCTTTGGCCTCAGTTAGTCATACATATACATCTGTGGCGGAATTTGGCACCAAATTGCTATTTTCTGTCTAACCAATTAAATGTCATGACAGGGCTATGCAATTGTACGCACAGCCATCTTTCGGGAATAGGTTTTGATTGTATTTATTTTCTTGGCAGATTGTTTCTTTGCCACTGGTGTCTCAATACCAATGCAAACTTCAAATTTTCTGTCATAAAAATGGAAAGTATCATTTTAAAGTTAGCTAATTTAGAGCAAGTGTAGTTAGTGGGAAGGTATTACTGTCCAGCTTTCAGAACACTTCCAATTTTGTCTTAGATGTGTAATCACTTTATGACTTGTACATTTACATTGCAAATCTGGGATATCATTTGTAACACTGGTGTTATAAACCTTTATAACTTTTTTTATTATTATTTTCCAGGCTATTCTTCAGTTGAATGCTTTTAAGTACTAGTGTAAGTGCAGGTTTCTAGAAAACACCCAAGTAAGATCTGAAATAGCAGCAGCGTTACAAAGCGGTATTCAGCTTAGATACTGTGTTAAAACCTACAGGCTCACTTAGCAGTTGAAACTAGAAAGTTCATTGTCCAATGTAGAGCTCAAATAATGCCTGGTTATTACTCTTTTTCAGTTCCTGCTATCTCTAAATTGATTTCATCAGGCGACTTCTACAGTGAGGCTGGTTATTATGGGCTATAAAAGCCTGCGATATCTAAAGCTTTCAAACTGGAGCTTCGTGAAGTGTGATATATCCTCTTATTTCCATCATTTACACAAGAAAGCAGAAGACCATTTTCTTCTCCTTAGAGAGTGTGGTTTCCAATGTTAAGAAGTCCTTAATCTTAATCTCACTTTGGATAGTGAGAAAGAAGCTGTCAACAGATCAAAATACTTAGACCAATCAAGTACAAAAATATTTTAAAATTAATAAGTAGAACGCCTTTTAAAATGAAGGGAACATGCCAAATATGATAATTTTTTTGTTCCTTTTTTAAAATAACCAGCTGGTGGATTTGTTTTGGAATTAAGTGGATACATTTGCCAGTTTTGAAACAAAATAGGCTTTATGATAAGGAGTAATCAAGAACTGTAAGAAAATGAAACTGCTGTAGGTCTAATTACTGCTTAGTGCCTGGGTATTAGATTTTGTTTAATGTTACAGTTGAACTTTTTGTCTTTGTCAAATTCATAAACCATTACATTCTTCTGCTCTGGGAAGAACTGCATCCTCTAGGACTTACCTAGTGAGCAAATAGAAGAAGTCTTGGTTATCCTACATAAAGGACACAAGGAGGGGAGATATGGGGCAAGGCTATGCCAGGTGAATTGTCCCTGCCCTTTTTCTTGCTGGGAAACCAGCATAAAACTGGTAATGTGAAATGTCACCATAGGTCTTAGCTGAATTATTTTCTTTCATAGTTGCTGTGCTGGAGATTTCTATCTTGATTTGTTAATACCATGTTCTTCACCATGTTATCTGGCTGTCTTCTAGAGCATATCAAGGCCACTAAGGGGATGGCTCTTCTCTGTTTTCATTCATTGCCAGGGTGTTAGTGGTTTCATTTGTTTAATGTATGAAACACTTACAATTAAGAAAGAGTTCTTGTCTCCCCCTCACCCCCCTGAGAAGTCATTCATAGCAGCAGCAGGAGAGATGGAGAAGTGGTCTTTAAAGTGGCTCAGGTTCAATCAGTTGAAATGCCTCCAAAAATGTAGGATGCAAAGTTTCTCTTGGGAAACAATAACCTCGCTAGTTAGTGCCTGGTTTCCAATAGCCTGTTCCTAAGCAAAGTAACAGAGAATGCTGTTCTTGATTACCCTAGCTTGTTTGCTGACGACTGAATGTAGGATGGCTTCTGACTTCAAAGAGTGATAGCTGCTGGAAGCATTTTTATCACTGGGGGCACACGGGAATGCTTGGTGTTCAAAGTGTTTGTTACCCCTGTGCTCAGGCTACTGGACTGTCTCCTTGTATATGCTGAACCTGTTTGAACTACAGTTTGTCTCTTCCTGCACTGGAGAAAAATTCTACCTTAGAGGTTTTTTGGGTTTTGGTTTTGTGGGTTTTTTTTCCTAAAGAGCTGGTCCACAGAACCCTTGTGGCATGCCCAAGCATAAAGCTAACTGCTGTATGGACAGGATGGGCAATACTATTCCTAAAATGGTCTGTCACTGTGTCTTGTATGTTTGTCCTATTGTGATACAGTAGTATGGCCGATGATGGGTGGATGGGCCAATTCCAGTCCTTCCTACATAGGCCTATGTGTTGCATGCCAAAAAAGGTCAGGATTTGTGAGCAGCCTGAGACCCTGCATCTCTTCAAGATGCACATTGGTGGTCAGTGATGAGCTACAGAGGGTGAGTAAGCTTGAAGAATGGGTGGTACTAGGGATCTAAAGGCTTCAGCTGCTTATAATGCAGATTGCTGCAGACATTGCCTTGGTGCTCTGCTCAATGCAGTAATTCTTGAGTGAATATTACTGAAGTCCTACTATGAAAATAGCTGTTCGGCTGTTGAGAGCAAGAATTTCTAGTCAGTTTTTATGTATACACAGAGGTATTCAAGGTAGGGAACAATCCTGAGTGTAATGTAAGCCAACTGTTTAATAATAAGGCTTTAAGATTGAAATTAACTTCTATTAAACTGGAGTTATTTAACCTAAAATACTGCACAGAATTTCAAACATACAAGAGCTTGAACATTATTGAGTCGCTTCAATGAACCTGAAGATTTGCTTTGTTTTGTTTGTAGTAGAGACCAATGTATGCAAGCAGTTTTCTTACAGCAGCGTAGAAGCAATAGGAACTTATTTGTGTAGCAGCTGTCACCACCCATACCTTGGAGAAATGCAAGGATCTTTCAGATGGTGACTATGTAATTGCTTCCACACACCCCAGAGGGAAGTTTCTTTCTGCAGTCCTATGTACTATAAGCTTTCCCACCCTTTCCCCCAGGTGCATGAGCTCATAAGTCTTGCAAACAAGACAGAGGGAGATGTCCCCATAATCTAAAGCTGAGGAGTCGCTAAGTGGAAAATTCAGTTCCTGCTCTACAGTCTACGTGGAGAACTCAGTGCTTGTTGGGCAGGTGCTTCAACCTTACTCTCTCACCATCTCCAAATGGTGTTACACTGGCTCCCCAAGGTAGAGGGAGGGGACTGAGCAGACGGCCTACCCTCTGCTGCATTTTTTCCCATTATCTGCCCTCTGTGGCCCCTGTTCGCCTTCCTCTGCTTTCTATCTTTCTGACCTGGCCTTTGTGAGTTTGCCGGACATATTTCCTGCAGAGCAGGGATGGTTTCTCTGCCTTTCTAAAAATGTTCTGTACTTTGTTGTGGTGAAAAAACAGAATAACAGAGCTTATCTCATAATGGGGCTTTTTTGTGTGTGTTAGGAGGGAAACAAAGGAAGGAAATACTAACTTTGAATTACAAGCTTATATAAATTATATTTCGGAAAGTACACCGGATACAAGTTAATGCATTAAAGAAAACAGAGGTTGTAAGGGAAATGTCAAGAAGCCTTAATAGGCAGGTGCTTCTGCTAAGGTTGTCTGCCATTTCTCACTGTAAGGGTTGGTTTCCAGTCATTTACAACTCTGCCAAATTTTCTTTCCATTTGTGAGGTCTCACCTGAGTTCTTGATTTAAAGTTCAGCCAAAATAGCTGAGTTGTTCCCAATAAGCCAGGGAACAAATCTACAGTGCTTTTCAAACATTGAAACAGCCTTTTGTTTGAGAAGCTCAAGCGTCTCCATCCTTTGGTCAAGGACTTGGACTTGACACTTAGAAGAGTGATGGTCTTTGTGTCAAGGAAATACCTTGAGAAAAGTCTGCCTAAATCCCAGGTCACAGATGCTCAGTAGCTACTCGAGTCTGTTGTCAAAAATGTCCCGCTTCATCCTGGGGCTGAGCAGGGGCTTCTCCGTGGTTGTAGAATGAGCTGCTCTAGAGCCAGGTCCACTAACAGGGCTGAGAGCAGGAAGACTGTCTCATGGAGTGCGAGTGCCGCCTGTTGACAAGCAGGCAGTGCAGGCAAGCTGCCTGACTCAACAGGCAGGACCACAGCCAAGGGACGTGTCCACCCGAGGGAAGATACTGAAAGACTGAGTAGGACATAGGGTAAGGGAGACTTGCGTTGGAGGATGAGGGGACTGCCATATGGAAGGAGTGGGGTGAGAACATATTTGATCATATGTCCTGATAGTATAAAATAAAAAAACAAAGCACCAAGACTTAGGAAGCAAGGAATGAGAGTGGTTGAAGTGATGAATGGGCTCTCCCATTTGGGTGGTGGTGACAAGTTTATTGGAGAGTGATTGAGAGGCATGCGAAGACCTGGGCTCAGCTGATAAGTACAGTGTGACTGGAGCAAGGCAGGGGGTAAAGCTTGATGAGCAGGACAGGCTGTGTCCATCAGAGCATGCTTCTGCTGAGACACAGAGCAGAAGCCAAAATGCTTTACACTCAAGCAAATGGTGTGGGGGGTGGAGAGGAAATCAGTATTTGGATAGAATGTAATAAATATGGCTGAGGGGAAAGAGGGACAGCTGGCACTCACAGTTACATCAGGAGCCAAAGACAAATTGAATACCTGCTTGTTACCAGAGCACCATTCATCCTATGCCCTAAAAGAGAGGGGTGTCTTGCAAACTGTCTTGTAACTACGTATGTGAGTATGTGTGGCAGCAAAGAATGGCCATGGTGTGGTTTAGCCCCAGCCAGCAACTAAGCACCACACAGCTTCTCACTCACTCCGCCTACCCTGGTGGGATAGGGGAGAGAATCAGAGGAGTAAGAGTGAGAAACACTCCTGGGTTGAGATAAGAACAGTTTAATAATTGAAATAAAGTAAAATAGTAGTAGTAATAATAACAATATAATAATAACAGTAATAATAATATACAAAACAAGCGATGCACAATGCAATTGCTCACCACCCACCAACCAATACCCAGACAGCTCCCGAGCAGCAATCACTGCTCCCCGGCCAACCCCCCCAGTTTATACACTGAGCATGATGTCATATGCTATGGAATAGCCCTTTGGCCAGTTTGGATCAACTATTCTGGCTGTGCCCCCTCCCAGTTTCTTGTGCACCTGGCAGAGCATGGGAAGCTTGAAAAGTGCTTGACTAGCATAAGCAGTACTTAGCAACAACTAAACCATCAGTGTGTTACCAAGATTATTCTTCTTCTCAATCTAAAACACAGCACTATGCCAGCCACTAGGAAGAAAATTAACTCTATCCCAGCTGAAACCAGGACAGTCAGTAGAGCAAGGGTGCACTGGCAAACAGGCCTGTTTCCAATATTTACTTGTCTTGAATACGTGACTTTGTTGTCTTCGTAATGTTCTCAACTTTTGTTGTACACAATGTCTTAGTTTGGTTTGTTGCTTCCTGCCTACGGATCCCAGACTCAATAGCCAGCCAAGACACTGTTGTCAAGATAACAAATATTTTTCCCACCATGGTTGGTTCAGAACAGAGCATTTAATTCTTTTCAAACAATCTATGTTAATGGAGTGTTTACGGTTTGAAGTCAGGTGCTCAAGACTTTGCCCTTGGGTCTCTTCTAGCCAGCAGCGGGAAATCCTGGCTTTTATTTTTGAGCCTGGAAGGGGGCCGCATTCTGAATCGTGCAACCACCCGACATATTTGATCCAGTGGAAAAAGAAGGCTGGCTAAAGACATCTTTCGGGCTATCTTAGAAATGAGCTTTCCTTTGTCAACTCTTCCACTTAAGTAAGCCTTGTCTTTTTTTCTAGGAGAATGATAGTAAGCTCTGCTTATTGCCAGGTGTTGAGGCAGATAATTAACTGTGTGGAGCTGCCATCTAGATCTTCTCCGGGATCCCAGCTGAGCCTGTATTTCCCTGTGCCTCTGGAGAGAAATCTGACTGACGCTCTGCCAGAGGCTTTAATTTTATTCCTGTTACACAGAAATGTCAATAGTTTCTTGAAATACAATACAGATGTTGCATTTAGATACTCTGTGGGATCTGAGATTATGCTTCCACTGAGGAAGTATGGAGAAATTTCAGGACTCCTGGGGACTGCTACTGAGCGGGAGAAATAGCTCTTTAAGAGTCTTAATATTCTTCAGAATCTGCACAAACTGCTGTGGGAACAGCTGTAGCACCTTTTTGCCTCTATTCATCCACATTTATGCTGTGTGACACAAAGAGTTTGTTTTGCTACTGGATTATTATGGAACATGGTTGCTATTAGCATTTTATTTTGCTTAGTGACTAAAGATTAAAATGGTGGGAACTTTAAATGGAGAACAGAAAGATGCTAAAATCAATCTGGATCTCTTTCCTCCTTTTGACTTTCAAATAAAGAGAAGGAAAAGGGGAAGCTTTAGTAAATAATGGAAATTTACCGTAGTGGGAAGCATATTGCTAATATAAAGCTCTGTTTCTCTGCAAGGGTTATTCAGGCTTAACAAGGCAAGTACTCAGATGTTGTTTATCAGTGTTGTCCTAACCCAGAGGCAAGAGTTAAGTAACATGTGCTGAAAGTGGGCAGTGAGGGGTTGTTGCTAATATTCTCCTATGTTAAAATGACTGCTTAGCTTCTTTTGAAAGCAAGCAAGTGTTCCTTTGCACTTTTTATCATTATTCATGTTTCCCCCTAAATATTTAGTCTGTAAATTTGAGAGAGATTACAGTTTCTAAAAGAGAGGGGATAGACTGTGAGTCATGTTTAAATTTGTAATTTTGAAGAATAGCTTAAGATGACACATCTGGGTACCTGTGTTCTTCATCCTCAACATCCTCTTATTATTATGCTACCAACATAAACTTATAAAGCAAAGCCAGTGTTTTCATGATTCAGCAATCTTGAACAGGGGATCCTGACATTCTGTTCTGTTGATTTTTATATTGTCTTTTAAGGTACGATGATAACAAACCGAAGCACAATATTTCTAAATGTCACACAGTGCCGACAGTAGGCCTTGCAGTAAATTATTACCCGGACTGAAAATACAGCACATATATTAAAAATGACCAAATGTATGAGAAAATAACAAATCCAAGCCCGTCTGCCTTGTTTTTGTCTGTCGTTCCCATTTTGATTGCGATTGGCTGGCAAGGGCTGCTGCTGGCATTGCACAATTGGCTTAGATGGGGAATTACAAAACAGGAGCAGATCCCTTGATTGGGACTCGGTAGCACATGCAGCTGAGCACAGGCGAAAAAGAAAGGTCACCCGTACGCAAGGATTTGAGCGGGATCTCCCTCACAGATGTTTCCATTCCAGAGAAGCGCATCTGATCTCATTTTTCTCATCGCTCACTCGGAGTGTTTAAATGCTATAGGGATTTTTTCTTTCAGTGAATGTAAAAATGCACCTGGGAACAAGTTTGCAACCTGGAGGCTTATGAGAATTTCAGATGCGTGGAGCAGTATCGCAGAATGATCAGAAGGATCTGCGTTTTTTAAGGAGTTTTGAATACCAGTGAGGAGGAAGACGACTCAAACAGAAGGTTAAAAGTAGATGCAAAAGGAAAACAACTTTGTTTTGATCCTGAAATTATGCTGAAAGCAGCATGAAGGAGGGATTATATCAGCACCAAAGCAATGGAGAATCAAAGGGGTTTATTTTCCTCTGAAATAATCTCAGTACAAGAAATGTAAAAACTGTCTTTCATGCAAAAGAAGAATTCATGATTTTAATATGGTTTGAAGCTCTGTGGAACTTATTTAGGACTGCTGTATCTGTGTAGTATAGTATTTCTTCATCTAAACATCTAAGAGAAGATTCTGCACAAAAAGGTCAAGCTACGTTTTTTTTAACTAGTTTTTAACAGCTTTTTTTTTTAGTGAGAGGATCAGAGGAGTTTCATTTGTATTTTTAACTAAACTTTCTCTTTTTCTTCTTTCCTTCTCCAAACTTAGTTTACGAGATGCTGGAATTGGATTTATTCTTGTCATAGATCGCAGACAGGACAAATGGACCTCTGTGAAAGCTTCCATACTGCGGATAGCAGTGAGTACTGGTTTAAATTAACTCCTTAGAAAGATCTTCCATGTTGAACCTTCCTCTTACAATTAGAAAAGCAGCAATGACTTTATTTCTTCAACAAAATGATAGCTGATACATGACACAAAAAGTATCCAGTAGTGCTTTTGTATCCCAGCTGACTGGGACCAAGCATCATGTGTTGATGACGTGCTTTTAATGCAGTTTGCAGCTCAGGACGTTAGCCTGCGAAGGCACTTGGAGAGCGTGTGTGTGTCTGCGTGTGAACGTGTGCAGCGTGCAGCTCTCCCAAGTGGGAACTCATATTTACGTGGACAGCCTGTGCATCTATCTCATAGAGCTTCCTTTTTAGGAAGAGTTGAGGATGAGCGTCCTGATTCAAGTTTACCACATGTGAAAGGAATTCAGGTGTAAAAGCTGATCTTGTGGTGTTTGAATTAAAACAAAGGTTGCTTGTAAGCAAGGAAAGCTTACATACCTACTATGATCAATCAACAGCATATGTGGTTACTTTCAGTCTCCTTTTTAATAAGTATTTTTTTAAATATGAAAACTAAGCTTATTAGAGGGTGTGGGGTTTTTTTTACACAAGTAGGAGAAGACAAATTCATGTTTATCATGTGCTTACCATACTGTTCGTTTACTTTATGGGGTTGTTTTTCTTGTTATCCTTGCTTGAATTGTTAGTGTTGATAATCTTCCCAGTAAGTGCTGAAAAACAGAGCTGTAAGCATCTTTTCTTTAATTCTTCATGGCTGAAAATTTTAAGCTCTGTAAAAAGTCAAATCAAAACAGTAAATGTCATTTTTGTGTAGCCCCATTTTGACCAAAGAAAAAGAACTGTTTATTGTAAATTAAAAGGTATTTATTTAAAGGTAATGTATCATTCCCGCTATATGACTTTCTATGAATGAATATATAATGATATAATATTCCCACAATACAACTTTTTCCACAGTAAGTATGTTTAGGAATGCTAAAATATTAAAAATATACAGAAATATTAGCAAAACCTGCTTTTGCAGCTCACTTTGAAATTTTGAGATGCAGCATTGAACAGATTCCAGTAGTGGAAACTGAAAGCACAATTTGGGGTGATTAAAGGAAAAGGACTCTATTTCTGGAATTTTTAAAATTCTTTCCAAATTCAATGCTGTAGTTTCTCTTTAAAGACAGATAAGTATTCCACATATGACAGTCCTTTTATGTACGCAATTGAGGTGGGTAGGGGGTTGGGGGCAAGTACAGACATGTTGCTTATAGCCATAATATTAATGTTTATTGGAATATTCCTCCTGTGTGCGTTATTTTGCCTAGAAGCACAATATACAGAACCTGGGTATCTATTCCTCATGATACAGGATCCATCACTGTAGTGATGGTGTTGGTGGCTAAGGGCTTTGCCTGGAAAAGGGTGTTAAGTGCAGCGAGCTTTATGGGTTGCAGTGCTGTTGATGGTGGGTTACTTTTCTTTCTTCTTCTTTTCTCATTCTTCTGTGAGCTTTATTTAAAAGAGAAATCATGCTTCCTATCTGAAGTCTAATCTGTTAGAGGCATAATCTGTTTTTTATATATCCGTTTCTTTTCACTGGACCGGCTCAGTGTTGGCTTTATATTGCGTCTGGCGGTACTCCTCTTGGGCTTCTGCAGTAGTCACGTCATCCCTGAACACTTGAAAATTTTACCTTCCCATTCCAAAAAAAGATGTAGTGACAAATCCTTGTTTACAGTCTCCACGGTTTCTTTACTATAATATTTGCCATAAGTGAACTCTAAATAGAAAAAAGCTCAAAGCCAAGTATACGTGATACATATCTTGCACCAATGTCGCAAGGATTTCTCTGGGTCCTGCTGATGGACAAAGATTGTAAAATGGCTCAAGGGTAACTAGAGACTTAACTTCCACTTCTTTGGTTTTCCTAACCATCAGAGTTGTCTTTTGATGATGATGATGAACCATCTGAGTGTTATTTGGGCTGTCTAGGTTGAACCTAATGTCTGAAAGCCTGGTATCTCTAGCAGTTTTGATTGCTTAAGCGTATTGCTGTGTGTGAGGATATGAGTCTCACATTATTTGAGAAGAGCGTTTTGGCTGTTGGCTCACTTGTACTAGGTCATGCAGCATCTTCCCAGCCATCTTTCCCAATTTGTCTCTAATCGCCCTGAGGGGGTTGACCCTTTCGATTTGTGAAATAAGAGATGCCAGCGCAGGGTGCTGTGGCTGGAGTGCTGCCCAACAGGAATATCCTGGCTAGAGCATCTGCCCATCACTAATATCCCAGCAACTGTATGAAATATATTTGTAAGCACTGAGCAGCTGCTAACCAGAAACTCATACTAACATGTTGGGGTTTTTTTTAATAATTATTATTTTATGTTATTTTCAAGACTCTTCAGACACAAATGTTTGGTTTGTACTAGTAGGCATTAGAAGTATGTTTTGAAACAAAACTAATAAAGAATTTTTGTTTCAGGCTGAAATTAGTGTGGAAAATCTTTCTCTATTATGAAAAATTTCTAGGCTTCATTCTGCCTTCTTTGTTGTTAGGGATCATTTCCTTTCCTGGGACAGAAAATGAGCAATGAAGAGCTGAATCTTTATTTCATGCTGATACTTTAGGGTTGCTATAGATAGAGTCAAGGCTGTGAAGACGAAGTAAACCTATTTTTGCAGACATAGTGGAAGGGCAGTGGCTGCAGTGTTTACCCAGGATGACTGCTGCTGAAACACGTGCAACGACAGCAGAACTGAAACCAAAGCCAGAGGCACTGGGCTGAAAGATGGTCCCTCTTTTCCCAAGATGTGACAGAGAGATTGTAGCAAGCATGTGCACAGGCATGCAGGGTTTGCTATTGTTATACTCTACTTGACAAAGTTGCAATGGGCAGGTGGCCCAGGAGGTTGCCCTTAGCCAGTTCAAGACTGCAGACACTGTGGCTTAAGAGACACTGCAAAAAAGATTATTTTTTTATTTTTCCCCTGTTTTAGCTAAAGTGAAGTTACTAGCCCAGTGCAGTCAGGAATGGCACATGTTTGGAGGGCGACTCATCCTGTCTGAGATAGGTGGGATGGATAACCTGGAGATACTGTTGACTATAGGGAAAGCTTAGCTTTTAGATGGCTGTAAGGTGACAGAATTCATCCCTACTGTTGAGTCTCTAGGAAGAATCTGGCCTACTGGGATAGCCAGGCTGACAGGTGGAGCTCTGGTAGAGACACCAAAAGACAAGCTTTATATTGTTAAGTGTGAAGTCTTGGCAGTAAATTGTCATCTTCCTAGAGAGGCTGTAGAAAACTGAGAGGTATTACAAGAAAAATATCAAAGTTAGCTGTTGCAAATTGTTCACTCTTATTACATTGTTGTTTGAAGCTACAAAAGTTCTTACATTTTTGTCCCGTCAGCTGCTGAGATTCTTCTAAATTTGTATTATAACGTCCTGTTTTCAGTCCAACCACGGTATACAGAGATGCACAAGACCTTGCTGAACTTTTTAGCTCCTGTGGCTGAGCAAGTGGGTAGGCTCATGGAAATAAGGTATGGTTCCTGAATGAGGGTGCAGGGAGGAGCAGTCACAGAGCTTGGTAAAACGGCTCCATATTCTCCAACGGAAGTCAGGTGAATGACAAACACCAGACAAATTGATCCCCTTTTCCTTTCCATGCAGTCAAACATGACTCGCGTTCCCCCCCACCCACCCCCGCCATTTTTCTTTTTTTTCTTTTCTCTCCTAGTCTTATCATATTCAAACAAGCAATATTCAATCCACAGTTGTAGGAGCAAGGAACTTTACTAACCAATGTATTCTGAGGTTTCACACTGCCCTGTTCATAGTTCCAGTGTGTTTTCTTAAAATGAAGCCTGTGTCATCGCATGGTCTTTGTCTCTGTTGTCCTGTCATCATTGTCTTCCTCCATCTTGAGGGAAAGGTTGAAGCGTGAACACAGCCTTTCAGACGAACAAAAAACTGCACTCAAAGTCATGAAAAGTTTCACTCACAGCCATCCATCAGCCTCATATTGAAAGTCCAGAGAAAATAAACTACCTTAAACTTGGTGCTTAGAGAATAACTTACGTGTGGGCAACTGCTCTTGAGGAAGCAGTTGGTATGGAGGTCACTCAAGTGGTAGTGAGAAAGGTTTATCCAGTTACAAAACTTTGCAGCCTGTTCTAAATGTGACAAGAGTTGCGTTTTATCCAACCTCCTGGGGAACTTTGCTTCCTGATTTGCCACCTTTGACTAAGGATGAGTTGCCTGCAGGTTTCATGCCTTCTGTTTCAGACCGCGTGGTCCAGGGGACTTGTTTTTCTTAGCTCTTCATAAATCAAAATGCCACCTTTGCTGTAACAGAGGCTTAGCCCATTAATTGCTTTGAAGATTAGGGCCAAGACCTTTAGCTGGCAGGAGGAGACCAAAAGCCAATGGAGAGACTGGTGTGCTAATACCAGCCTAAACCGTGCAGGAGCCAGGCAGTCCCATTTTTGTGCCATCTGGAGTCTTATCGTTGGTTTTATATCCAAGGTGAGAAACAGTGAACTACAGTAGTCTAACCTTGAGTTCGCTGACCTTGTTTGTAGAGAGACGTTGAGTTTCTTAGTGAGTTGTTGATGGAGAAAAGATGCGTTTAGTAACTGATGCTCCATGAAAGGCACTATTTTATGTTATGGATAGGTATTTCCCACTAGCCCGGTTTCTAACTAGCTCTTTGTATCATGTCCTGAAAACTGTAATGACAATTTGTATGGGTTACGTTTGAAAAAACTGTTCTTTTTACAGCCACTAGTCATGCTTCTCATTTTTGCTTGGATTCAAAACAAGACAAAGAACTTGACAGGATGATGAAGCAAGAACAGTATTTACATTAATTTTGTAGCTATTGTTATGAATGATTCCAGTAAATGATAAGCTAAAAAGGTTATTTTGAGATGCTGTATGGTTTTGTCTTATTGCTTTGGATGTTTTGAGAATATTACATGTGCGGGCACTCTCACAGTTATCTTCGTATAGTCTGCCACTTTTCTTTTTTATTACATGGCTTTTTAATACATAAAAAGAGAGAAGTGAATCACTTAAACTCTGAAAACAGGATCATAACATCACAAGCATTAAGCCCAGATCTAATGCAAAACAGCTCAATGTTTTTAAAGCTAGATTTCAGACTGCTTCTTTTATGAATTGATTTAATTCAAGATTCTTTCTTGACAAGAAGCCTGTGTAAGAGACTTCATTCTAGCCAGGAATAAACAGTCTTGCCAAAAAAAAAAAAAAAAAAAAAGAGTACTTATTAGCTCCTTTATATACTGAGGTATTTTGGAAAGAAGTGCCCTGTGGCTTGCGGCATACTAGTAAGTGCAGAAGGGAAAACACCACCACAGAGTTTGGTAATGCGGGTATGTTGAAGCTCTTCAAAAAATGAAAAATAGTGTTGTTTCAAGTATTTTAGGGCAGAACTACTAAAACCGAGTCAAGCATTAGCTCTTTGATGGCTCGCATGGTTCAGATATTTATGAAAGCTGGCTGTTTACTTGGGAAGCAGAAGAAAAGGGATTGTAGGTTCATTGTTTATCAGAACAGTTTTCCTTTGCTGTGTAGGAGTATAAAAGACTTCTGAGCACCAGGGCAGCTGAGTGAATTGTTCTGTGGCATTGAACAGCAGACTGCAACTTTATTTTAAGTGCATCTCTGTCTAAAAGGTATACCTATCTATCTACATCATTCCTTTGTATACTAAATAAGCCATAGGAGGAAACCTGAGATTTGAAAAGCCAAAGGTGTTCGTTTCTTTTTCAAAAGCTCAATTTCTGGTATTCACTGCTGAAAGCTGTAGTGACCAGCTCCTGGTTGTAGACCCTGGCCACCACTCTGCTCCTGCGCTGCCTCTTCCACGGAGCGGCAGCCTGGCAGCACTGCATCCTGTCTCAATGAATATTGTGACTACTGTGTAAAGTATGTCATTTAATGGGACTTACTCCTCCTTTGAAAATGCCGTCTGCCCAATAGCCTGTAGCGCATATGTATGGTTTACAATTGCTGTCAGGCCGGAGCGCATGGGATTGCTGCTCTGCCTGACTGGTGCAGGTAAAATTGTTGAGTAACTTAAATGGCTCCCTCTTGGCACCAGCAGAGCAAGACCGCGTTACACAGTGGAAACGGAAGATAGGAAGAATCTCAGTATCGGTCTTTGGGGAAATACTGTCCTTCCTTCCCTGCAAATAAGCTGCTACCACCCCTTACCAAGCATCAGGCAGGTGGTGTTTCCTGCTCAGCTTTTGTTGTTCCTCACCAGGCATTCAGCATCATGTCATCTTCATTTGTAAGATGGCCTGCCTCTCCTTACTTCCCCCTGTTAGCAGCTGCTTAACTTCAGGGTCACAGTACTGGTGCTACAGACAGCCCCTCTGTCATTATTCTGTGAAGGAAAGTGATAGTTAAGATTATATGCTACTAACTTAATTTTATATTTTGCCCAAAAGCCAGCTGGGTTCAGTTTCTGTAAGTTCCCCCTTTCCAGAGGCCTGGAGCATGCAGTAAGAAAGCTCCCCATCCCTGAGCAGCGGAAGCCTGAAAGCAAGCAGGTCAACCTTCTCCTGAGTATTTATTAACTGATTTCATGGAGGATTTAAGGTAGCTCCTGTTTTGTCCAACGAGTGAAAGTTCTTCCCATGTTCCAGGTTTGGGGTACTCATAGGGCAGCAAAGATCTCAGTGTATTGGAAAGCTTTGACTTAAGGGCTGTGCTGTATATAAATTCCTGGTTTGGTCAGATTTATTTCAAAGCTGGTAACTACATGCATGTCTGTATCTTTCTCTGTATCTTTGGAATTGGCACTGGCCTGACTGGATGGGGAAGTGAAGGAGGTAAGTAGATACAAAACTAATCAAGTAAGTGCCAGTGCTGATGCAAGTGAGATGAAGGATATATGGGTTGGGCTAGAATAGAATAGAGGCTACCCTAATTTTCATAGAGGGGACAAAAAATACTACAGTGGTTTTTTTTCCCCACTGGTCTCTTTTGCATAGGCATTAAATGAGTTGAAGTGCAATATTTGAGACAAGATGTTGGGGGAGCAGTTGATATTAATTAATCTAGTAAAGATACACACTTTTGGAAAAAACAGTTTTCAAGCACACAAACCCCACTTCAAGTCACAATGATGTTCAGTGACTTCACTAAAACAGTCCTTGAAGGCACTTTATTTTATGACACTGCTAAGCATACATGAATATTTATTTTTGTGCTTAACACTTGGCAGAGCATTGTTGAGAAGTCATTGTTTGCTCTGCCTGTTTAGCATACAATGGCTTCAAACAAATATGTTGCTGGACTGGAGCAGAGATTTTTTTGTTGCTGTTGTTCTCTCTTGTTCAGGGTGAAGTTGACTGGTTGATAAAGTTCAAACACATCTAAGGAGTGTCTCTTGCATCATATCATTGTCTCTACAAGTCACCAGGGCTTTAGAAAGCAAAAAAAAAAATTAGGAAAATAGTAGTATTTGGGCAGTGAAGATATAAGCTCAGATAAACTGGAATAGCTGGCACTGGTCCAGCATTGTTTACTGTAGCAATCCTCCCTTTTTTGGTGTTGTTTCACAAAGGTCAGTTTGAAGATTTGACTCCTAGCTACGACAAGCAGAGGAGAAATGATTTTTTGAGACTGGGGTGTTTTTTGTTTGGTTGGTTGCGGGGAGGCAGCGGGACAGACATGGGGAAACAACAAGCATAGGAGACAGACTAGTGGGAACAAGAACAGTGTTGTAGATAGTCATCTAGAATTTGAGCTTTTGCTGAGAGGTTGAGAAAACTTCTGGCAAGTCTTGAATGGGAATTAGTCTAGATGATACAAGACTAGTGATTTCAACCGCATCATTTGGGGTAGACACGCTGAGATGGGAAAAAAATGTAATGTGTATTCTCTATCTGTTTTCTTTGAATTGAACATTAATGAGACCCTACTTAATTTTGTCATGCAGTTAAACTCTCTATCTCATAAAAGCTAATACACAGTTTAGAAAAATTTACTATTGCATTGCATTTGGCTACTACTGTTTGCTTCAGTAATAGTATAAATATCATAGAATAGTAGAATAACAGCCTGGGTTCAGGCTCAACAACCCTGAGTTGGAAGGGACCCACAAGAATCATCAAGTCCAACTCCCTGCTCCTCTCAGGACTACCTAAAACTAAACCAGATGACTAAGGGTGTCGTCCAGATGCTCCTTGAACTCTGACAGGCTCGGTGCCATGACCACTTCCCTGGGGAAGCTGTTCCAGTGACCAACCACCCTCTCGGCGAAGAACCTTTTCCTAATGTCCTATCTGAACTTCCCATGATGCAGCTTCATTCCATTTCCTGGCATCCTGTCACTGGTCACCAGACAGAGGAGATCAGCACCTCCTCCTCCGCTGCCCCCCTTGAGGAAGGTGTAGGCTGCGATGAGGTCACCCCTCAGCCTTCTCTTCTCCAAGCTGAACAAACCAAGTATCCTCAGCCACTCCTCGTAAGTCTTGCCCTCGAGGCCTTTCACCATCTTGGTCGCCCTCCTCCACGCACACTGTAATAGTCTGATGTCCTTTTTATATTGAGGTGCCCAAAACTGCACACAGTACTTGAGGTGGAGCCACCCACAGCAGTGCAGCATAGAGTGGGACTATCACCTCCCTGGGAGGGCTGGGAGGGACCTTGAATGATCATCTGGCCCAACCTTTTGTGGGGAAAGAGAGCCTCGATGAGATTATCTAGCACCCTGTTCAATCGCATCTTGAAAACCCTCCAGCAATGGGCACTCTACCCCAACCCTGGGGAGGTTGTTACAATGAATGATTGTTCTCACTGTAAAATAATTTCATTCTTATATTGAGATTAAACCTTTCCTGGTGCAACTTGTACCCATTGCCCCTTGTCCTCTCCACATGGCAACTTGTGAAGAGAGAGCCTCTGTCCTCTTTGTAGGCACCCTTTAAGCGGTAGCTGGAATACTGTGATGAGGTCCTCCCTGAGCCATCTCTTCTCCCTGGAGAAGAGACCTAACTCCTTCAGTCTTTCCTCATAGGGCAGGTTCTCCAGCCCATGGATAATCTTCGTGGCCCTCCTTTGGACCATCTCCAGTCTGTCTGCAGCTTTCTTGATTGGGGGGACCAGAACTGGACACAGTACTCCAGGTGCAGCTGGACAAGTGCTGAGTAGAGTGGGATGATCACGTGTCTATCTCTGCTAGGATGCAGCCTGGGGTCTGATTTGCCTTGGTTGTTGCAGCGGCACACTGCTGACTCACGTTCAGCTTGTGGTCTGCTAGGATCCCAGGCCCCTTTCAGGATATTTTTTCTAAAACTCTGGAGTAAAATCTAGACTACAGTCACAAAGTGTAAAAGTGAGAATTTAAAGTTAGAATGAAGAAATTTATTACTGTACATGCAACTTAAAGTTTATTTTTACCGTTCAGTGTCTTTCACTCTGCTTCATTTCATGCCACTGTGTGTTTCTAATGTATCTACTCAACTTGAAGCTAACAGGAGATAGGCATTTCCCAGTATTCTGGGTAAGGCTACATGGGTAATGAATGTGCCCTGCCAAAGACAGTGTGTCATCTGCTGTCATGACAGGATGTCATCTGCTGAGGTGGATATCTCACATGAAGACCCATTATTTTGTCAAAATGTATTAGCTAAAAGATATTTCTTTTTGGAGCTTTTTCTTCTGAAATGTTGATACTGCCATTGAATAAATTTCACACTTTGTAAGTTAAAGGTGAAAATTAATGGCTTGGTCAGAGTGTGCACACTGCTGTTACAGGCAGTCTAAATAAATAGGCTACATAGCTATCATTCCAAAAAGATTATTCAGGAGATTTAATTTAAAAAATTCTTTCGGCCACTCTTACACTGTTTCTTAGTATGAGTTAAATAATTTTCTTAAAAAAATTTGGAGTTGGATAATTGAGAAAAAAAATGGTTAAAACAAACTTTTCTTAACTTTTGCTTCTGAATACAGTCAGGAATTTTCTATAAAAAGCTTTTCTTCTGTTTGATAACTGTGGGTTTGTAAGTCCACAGGGTGTACTACTTTTAATACACATAAAAAGACTGTTTACAGTGCAAGGATGGGGAGCTGGTGTGGGCACTCAGAACTACCTGGATTCTGTACCCAGCCCTCAGACAGACTCTTTTGGGACCGAACCACCGTGCTTTCTAGAAAATTTGGACATCACTGAGGTGGAGACAGATTGTGAAGCTCAAGTCCTTATGGTTCCTTAGGCAACTGGAGATCTCAGTTGTACACTGAATATCTGGGGAACCACAATGAATCTATGAAGTCTTCCAGAAAAGCTTTTAACTACTTTTCTCTTTAAAAGTTTGTAATTTCCAATGCTGGAACCCTTGGAAACCTTAAAATGAGTATTCAACCACTCTCCAACCAGACATGGAAACAGAGCACAGCTTAACAGCTTCAGTCAGTGTTTGTTTTTTGGTTGGCTTTTTTTTGTAATTCAATTTGCTAGAGATGTGACAGAATTTCCAACAGCATAATGAATAAAATTGCGTACTTAATGATTATAATGATAATTTCTTTAGTGAGTTTCACTGCCTCCCTGCAGTGGAAATACTGAATAGAGAAGACTTGCATGATTTCAAGAATGGCTAAATGCCAAGTATGCAAACCTCTGCCACAGCAGTGGTGGATTTTTAGTAATTTAATGCTATTTCTTTGCTTTCCTTCTCCTCTCTTCTGTTTTCCCTCTATCACTTGTAGAACTGGGAAAGATCCATCAGACTACTAGTTGGAAGATGATGAGAAAAAATACAGCTGAGAATTACTATGTTTGATTTTTATTTTTGTCTGCAAAATTAAAGTTTATTTCTAAGCTTCTGTCTGGGAAATTCAGTCTTGGTGGCAATAATTTGTGTAGGCAACTGGCAAGGTAGTATATGTGCAAATTAGAAATGCGGTGTTAGGCATTCAGACAATAATGGAGGTTTCTCTTGGCACCCTCTGTTAAAGAGAAGATAAGGTAACCGTGAAGGTAGTGCTGTTGAAAAAGTACTAAGCCATCGCTGTTTGTTCATTAGCCTCTGGCTAGGATGTAATCTTAGCTGAAGAGCAGTGCAAGCCAGTCCTGAAAAATTTGATTCCAGGAGAACAGATTCCTGTTCCCAAAGATGAGTAAATGTCTCTTTGAATGAAGTTCTCTGTGCAAGCCTTGGTAGGTTTGTGATTGGTCACCCCATTAGGGGAGGCCTTTGATACAGTTAGTTTGTGGTTTAGCAGGGGCTTCTCCTTGTTCAAAAAATATTTTCTGGAGCTGAGACCCACCAAGTAACAGACTGAACTTGTTTTGCAGGCATCTTTCCCGGGAAACCTGCAACTAGTCCTCGTTCTGCGCCCAACAGGATTTTTTCATCGAGCTCTCTCGGACATTGCTTTCAAGTTCAACAAAGATGAGTTTAAAATGAAAGTACCTGTAAGTAATCCTTTGTTTTCACTTTATTATCAGGGATCTGTTAAAGTACTTAGCCTAGCCAGCAAGGACAAAAAAGAAGAACCAAACCCCACCAATACCACCCCTAACCACCACCACCACCACCCCCCCCCCCCCCCAAAAAAAAAAACAAACCCCAAACCCAACAAAAAAGCCCATTCTTAAAGGTAGTTCTTGAATCTTGAATGAAAGGTTCCTCTTAGAAAATAGCCATGTATGGTTTATCAAGATAAAAAACCCCAATGGAGTAATTTATGTTGTATAATTCATAAGCTTTATTTTAATACGTAGTTAACTGTGGTGCACATGCTTATTTGCTGTTACTTGAATTTACATCATCTTCAAATGAAACAACTGTTACATTTGTTTATTCTATACCCAAAGGAAATAGTTCCATCACTTGCTTCGGTATTAAACTGAAATTTCTCTATCAGAGGCTGAAAGATGGGGCTTAGAATCCTTAAGGGACTTCTCACCACTGTTTGCATTCACTTTTTTTCATTGCTGCTGCAGATCATAATGCTGGGCTCAGTATCGGAACTGCAGGGTTACATTGATAAAACACAATTAACAGAAGATCTTGGTGGCACCCTGGATTACTGCCATAACAGATGGCTGTCCCGTCGCACTGTAAGTCTAAGTTTTTATTTTAACTTTTCAGCTTAACGAACCCTTCTGTTTTATACCCTGTCATTTATAAAACGGATTCAAAGTGATGCAAGTTGACTTGCTCGGAGTGAGAAGATGTTCCCAATGGTACTTAGTCATCTTAGAGAAAAAAAAATGAGTAATAATTTGGGAGTGGTTTTCTGAACACTTGGAGCAAAGGAACTACAGTGTATTATTGTGTTGAGGTTTATTGGTTTTGCTACAAGAAAGAAAAAGCTCAAGTTGTAGAATAACTCCAGATTATAAAAATATGAGGAAGATATACCTGATACAAGCCTAGGAAAAACATACAATTAAGGAATTAATGGTGACGGTATCTGTTGCTTGCAAAATTATACTTTGACCATTTTTCAGTCTCGTAATTCATCTGCTCGGGTTTGTTTTGAGAGTTATATTTTGTGTGTGTGTGTCTGTTTGTACGTATGCATGTGATGAGCATGAAACATCATTAATGTGTTTTATTCCAAAAGGCTATAGAAGGTTTCGCCCAAAAGGTTAAGCAAACAGCTCAGATTCTTCAGTCCTTTGGGACTGAGCTGGCTGAAACAGAACTACCAAATGATGTGCAATCAACCAGCTCCCTTCTTGCAACACACACAGAAAAGAAGGACAAAATGAAGGTATGTAACTTCTGTAAAGATGCTATCTTCTAGTTAAACTGTGTTTTAATTTATAGCTAATAATGTTAATGGAAAATCTGGAGGATGTTAATAGACAATAATAATGTGAAACATTGAAATCTTACTGAACTTGTTTTGCTTAGTTTGATGTTAAAATGCTTTTTGCATTCAAAAATGACAATTCTTGAGGCTAAGTTTACTAATGTACAAAATGCATAATGATTTGTATGTGGAAACAGAAATTCCTTTATACATAGTGGTGTGTTTAATTTTTTGTTTGCAACAAGAAATTTGATTGTATTTGCATGCATATGAAAATATATGACCTTTTGAAGAATGGACAAATGTTCTTTCAAACTGGCTTAAATTAAAACTATGTGGGGTTTCAAAACTATACGTCTAAAACTTTTGAGATATTTGTAGCCGAAGACACTAGAAGGCTATCTATCATGAAAATTCAACTCAGTTACACTGGGATCTTAAGATGGTAAACATAGAAAGAGCTGACATTTAGCATTTACTGTCTGTATTTGTTGTCAAACACTGCTTTTAATTGAACTGTGCTTGCTCTATTGCTATTAAAAGAAAATCCTCAGTTTGGTGCCTTATGAAGTCTGCTTAAAAAAAAAAAACACCACCACAAAACTACAGTGTGTGGTTTATTTGTTTTGTTTTGTAGGAGGATATCAGGTTAGCAGTAGAACAGGGAGATGATATCCTTGGAAGTATTACAAAACCAGTTACTGAGAATCCTGAATACAAACTGAATCAAGATCAGCTAGACAATCAAACAACAGTAGAAAGGTGAGAGGAGCAAAATACTGAACATTTCTGTTTTTTGACCCCTCCCCAGCTCTTTTACTTAATTACATATGCATGCGTAGCAAATAAGCAAATGTTACAATGTGAACATCTGAAAGGTACTTTCAGAAACAACTCCTCTGTTGTCAGATCTGTCCTGAGCAAAGTAGTCCCCTGATGTTCGTTACTGGGTTGCCTGGATGTAAGGTAATAGGAGATGCGGTTTGAGTTCCAGTACCAACAAAGTAACGCTGTTTTTTTGGTTTGGGGTTCCCCCCCCCCCCCTTTCTGTCAGATTTGGATTATGTAGTTGAGCAGGTTTTACTTATTTTAAAGATATCAATGCTTTGTTTAGAAACCGAACGGCAATCCAAGGAAATTTCACTGCTGTAGGGAAAGCAGGAGGGGAAGACAGAAGTGGTATATCGATTCTTTTCAGTAGATTTGTCCACTTTCATTAAGCCCTTTTGAATTGAAGTGGGAGGTTTCTTTTTCTTTAAACCTGTCTGAAGGAGCTTCTAACGTTGCTGATATCTTAGCAATGTCATTAGTGGCCTTTAAAGGGCTGCTAGGGAGTACACCGCTCTTGAAGTGTCTATGCACAAACTTCCTATATGCTTCCTTTGGGCATACGAGTAATAGATGTTGTTTTCCTTTGCTCCCCACCTCCCTCAAATTACTGCCAGTTTTCAAGACATGATATCACCATAGCACAGATGTAAATTTGCACAAAGCTATGAAAGCATAGCTCATTTCCCCGAGGCAGTATTCTGCATTCTTTTTTTGTCTGTCATTCCATGTTTCTGTTACACTCGGGCTGACTTTTCTTTCCAAATAACTGTCCGTTCCAATCCACAAAGCTTGGCAGAAGTCACTTTTTTTAGTTGTTGTTGCTATCAGCTATACGAAGGGCAATCGGGGTGGGGGTTACTAATTTATCCAAAATGTTCCCACTCAATACAATATCTGACGGAAGCTGGAACAAACTGTGTGTACGTGTGTGTCCCCACCTTTTTTCTAATCAGTTTTAACTTGTAAATTCAAGGTTCGTTTCTCTGCTATTAAAGACAAAAATTCATTAAAATTCTTATGTATGGCCTTCCCTGGATATAGCCTAAGTACAGCAAAGCACACTGTAAAGATAAGTCCACAGGATTCCATACTGTCAAATGCAATGTTGGAAGACAAGTTGAAAAGTAAAAGCCTTAAGGCATTGGCCAAAACTATAATTGGAGAAGATTCTTTTAATCGCAGTACTGCTGTACACTTGCCTGTGATATTTAAGTAGTAATTCTGCTCAGAAGAGGAGGAGCAATGACCTTCAGGTTTATTATGAGCCTTGCTCCAAGGAATAAAACGTAAGGGCAGCTGGCTGGTCACAGCAGTACGAATTTTTGCCTTCATTTTTCCTTATCGCCCAAGGCTTGGGTTCCTCTGGGTCCTAGCCCACACATGTTTTTATGTTTGCTAGCCTCAAGTCGCCATGTCCCCAGGCCAGAGCTGAGAAGTAGTATGTGCAGCAGCTAGCTTCAAATCAGCACTTGCCAATTTTTCAGAACTTAATGTTTGTGCTGGGTTTCAGTTTTACGTCAGTGTTATTCTAGGAAACAATTCTGTGCAATACTCAAAAAGTTTCCTGTATCCAGTTTATTTTTTCTGGAAAATATTGCTTTGGGGAGGCTTTTTGTTTACTGTGGAAGATTGTATTGTCCCTTGAAGGTTGCACCCATCATTCTTACAGTATTTCTTTTTTTTTTTTTTTTTTTAAAGGCTTCTGGCTCAGTTACATCAAACGGAGACTGCCTTTGATGAGTTTTGGATTAAGCATCAGCAAAAACTTGAGCAGTGTCTGCACCTCCGGAATTTTGAACAGAATTTTAGAGAGGTGAGAACTTCTTGGTGGCAGTCAATATTTGATAATATAAAAATGATTCAGAAGAAAATACTTCCCCCTCTTATTTTTGCAGCTCTTGTGTGTGCTTGAAAGCTTTCTCCAACCTTTTTCTTGTACGTGTCCTTACTTGACATCCTGCTATCTTTACTACCTTGAATACTTGCCTATAGAGACATAATAGCTTCTCTTCTGCAGTCTTACAATTTTTTTTTTAACATGGGCCCAGCAGTATGTAAGCATTCAAAAACTCCTTTGAAACCTGTTCTCCACCACAGAAGCATAATATGCTGGCTGCAAAACTTTCATCTTGCCAATAGGCCCTTTTATGGAACCAAGACTTACCTAAAAGTTCTGGCTGAAATTTCTTAAAACAGTCTCCAACGCTGTGGGTGGGAAGTTGCAACCACAACGTTAGAAGCTGGGTGGAGGCTGAACTAAAATTTTTACAGCCAGTTTCTGATCTCATGTTAGTTTAACTCATATGCTTGATGGTACCTACAGTCACTGTATGCTGGTGTAGCTGATCTCAGAGCACAGCCCCTGTGTCTCCATGGGAGCTACGCTCGGAAACCCTCTTACAAGTGTGTGTGTCTGTCTGCCTGCCTCTCAACCAATTGTTAGGGTGAGGACCTCTCCCACACATTTTGCTGTTTATGTTAATGTTGCTTTTTATTATTGTCATCTGGTAAAAGCAAGATCATAAACGTTTCCTGAGCATTAGTTTTCCTGCATTTTTTTTTCAGTACCAGGAAATAGGATTACTTCACTGCCTTTTCTTTGTATTTGTTTTCATTTGAATTAGGGGTAAAGGTAAGCTGACAAAAGAGTGATTTGTCTCTGTGTCCCAGTAACCCCATAGTGTGGGTCACCTGACTGGAAATAGTGGCTATCAGCTATTTAACTGATGGGTCTCCAGAGAGGTGGAATCATCTTCATTGATACATAGCTGTGTCTCATTTCAGGTCAAAGCAGCTTTGGATATTGTGTCTGAGAGACTGTCTGCTTTCACAGATGTGGGAAACAGCTGTTCGCATGTGGAGCACATTTTGAAAGATCTTGCCAACTTTGAAGAAAAATCACGTGTAAGAACTCTGCAAGTCTCCTTAATTTTTAGCGTGACAATGCATGTATGGAGGGGAACAGCATTTGATTATTGAGTGTATTTTATGAGCAGAGCTTAAGCTGACAACAGTGCAGAATCAGTGTCTCAAGTAATATGCAGAAGGAATTTGGAATAAAGTCTTTAACTGTTGGAGCAGCCCAGTTCTCGGGCATCCCTGAATAAAGAGCAGGGTGACCAGCCACAGTCGGTGTGATTGGTTCATGGAAGAATTGCATGAAGTGTCTACATAGCCAAGTTCTGCTCTTAGTCATGAAGAGGCCACTTCCATTCCTATTAAAGCCACTTACTTCATTAAATCGCAGAAATTAAAAAGCTGTGTATTGAATGTACAATAGGTTAAAAGATGACCAACATAAACGTACACTCTGAACAAAGTAGGAAAGGAACCTTATTATGATCTGTGCTTCACAATAAAATATATAGCTCTATAAGCGAGGCTGTTGCTCTTGAGGCTGAGGTGCCAGAGTTGGGTATTTTTTAATTTGGGTTCAGATTGCAGCTGTATTTCAAATTGCATACGTACGCACACAAGCATGCTGCTGAATAACTAAGGCATATAAAGACAATAGTGGTTCCTTTACAGGGAGACATACGATTAAACTCATTAATGCTTCTGAAGTACTCTGATACAATAAAGGAGGAGGCATAAAAGTTCTTGGGCATCTGGGAAGACAGGAAATCACTTTGATTTATGAAGCAAGGCAGCTGTTAACTGAAGATGTATATCAACATGTGTATTTTACTGTATAAAAACAAATGGTATCATTTTTAATTTTTTTCATTGATGTTGATCCAAGGAAAGATGTACCTAAATTAATGCTTGCTTTCTTAGGAAACTATAGCAAAAGCCAGAATGCTAGCCTCAGAGGGTGATGCTTTTATTCAAAGCAATCATTATGCTGTGGACTCCATTATTCCAAAATGTAGTGAACTTCATCATCTCTGTGATGCCTTCACTACTGAGACAGAACGGAGGAGGAATCTTCTTAACAAATCCCTAGAACTTCATGGCTTACTAGAAAAGGTAAATTTTGTATGGAACAGTTCTGTTTCCCATCTTATTTGCTAAAACCTCAGTCAACCAGCTGTCATAACAGCAGGTAAAAATATCTGGGTGTGCTGGAAGTTTTCTCCTTAAATAGCTGAATACGTCACAAGTAGAGGTATGAAATGTTTTAGACCTCTTAGTGTTTGATGATGACATTGGTGCATTCTAAGCCTGTTCTTTTCTCTGTTTCTAGTCTATGAAGTGGTGCGATGAAGGAATTTATCTGCTGGCTTCACAGCCGGTAGATAAGTGTCAGTCTCAGGATGGTGCAGAATCAGCATTACAGGAGATTGAGAAATTCCTGGACACTGGTGCAGGCAATAAAATCAAGGAATTGAATAAAATTTACAGAGAGTATGCACACATCCTAAATGAGGATTTAAAGGTACCAGAAGACATTTATGTGTATCTATGTGTCTATTTGTTAATTTTAGAATTGCTCTCTTGCATGGCCATTGATAAAGCTAAATTATCAGTACTAGGAGTTATACCTGGGAACTGGAAAACCAACACATTTCCCTACCTGAGGTGCTAGTCCTGTCATATATTTGGATAAGCATCAAGGGCTTCAGAGCCTTTTAATAACTACTTCAATTTTTCAGATAGTAGGATTGCTTTTAAAAAAAAAAAAAAAAAAAATCTCCCAAGTGAGTATTTGAAATATCTTTATGTAGCAAAAACGTGCCTGTCCTTGATATTTGTATGACTTCTGCTTTGTAACCGCTTTTTTTTAGAACTTGAGAATATGTCACTTTTCCTCTTGGTTGATCTCTTCATGTAACAGAACCATCAGATACTGTGAAGAAAACTTTTCCCTATTTTTTTTTTTTTAAATTGAAACCTGAACCCCATTGGTTTCTCTACAGCAAGCACACGAAATGTTTTATGAAGTGATGTTCCAATTTTTAAATGTACTAAATGACTGTAAATTATGCCTTGTTAGGAGTGAAGAGTAGGGTAATATTTTTATATGTGGTATAAAAGCCATCACAATTTCAAATCAATGTGCTATAAATGGCAGTGTAGCTTGTTGATAGGTCTCTGACAGGGATTTTTTTTTTTTTTTTTTTAAATTTCTGTGGCAACGGTAGGAGCATGTGCAAAAGGTTTTCCAGAAGCAAGAAAGTATGGAAGAAATGTTTCAAAAGAGACAAGTAAGTCTTAAGAAACTGGCAGCTAAGCAGACACGTCCCGTTCAGCCCGTTGCACCAAGACCTGAAGCCTTTGTAAAATCTCCTTGTACCTCTCCAGGTAAGTAACTGTAGTAGCCTTTAACTAATTTTTCACACTATGCTGAGAAGCTTAGAAAGTTTCAGCTGTAATTTGTGGTTGCACAAACATCTGTGTCAGATCTGCTCAAGTTCTAACTGCTGTTTGATTCTGGTTTATGTGCTTAGGTCTTCAAAGAGAATATGTATCCAACTCAGAAAGCAGTGCTCTTCGGAAGGTAAACTACAGAAGAGGAAAGGTAATATTTTTTTTCTTTGCGCTTTTCATGCACGTACTGCTTAAGAAAATCATAATACAATGGAATATTCAGGAACTTCAAGAAGAATGAGGCAATTCCACTGGAAAAGTGATGGTATTGCCCCTATCAAAGTAACTCTGGTGCAGCACTCGTGATTTAAATAGAGGCTGCTTTGTCACTGGGCTGGGTATGAGGGAAGGTAAAGTAAATAGTTGCCTATATTAAGAAAAATGTTAGGGGCAGCAAAATATAAAATCTATGAACAGGAAATATTTATTATTTGCCAGTAGTAATTGGCTACTCTTAAAACTGGAGAAGTGAAGAGGTAGTTGTCGTTGGCTCCAAGACAGCTTCACCTGACCTAATGGGTTGCCATTCCCAAGTGGGGATGGTCTTCCTGCCCTGCCTCTGGCAAGGAAAGTAACCTGACAGCAGCAACAGAAACAAGTAGTTTCCCACTGGGTTAGAGAGTTTAATCAACTCGGGAAAGGTTCAGCAAGAGACAATGCAAGGAGGAAGGCAGGACCACATGACCAGTAGGGACAACAGTTGGAGAAAAGGGTTGGTTCAAGGGGGGATTGAAAGCAGAACCTCTCATTTCTTTCAGCAAGCCGTAATTAGGTCAGCCATTACAGTAGAAGTTGCAAGAGTGAACTTCTGTGTCAAATCAGGAAGTAACCAGAAAGTTAGCACAGTACTTCATTTTTTAGCTTGGAAAACAGAGTAAGGCCAGTGTTGCCTCCAAGATGCTGATGCTCCTGATGTTGCCTTCCTGGAAAGGGGCCTCATACCATGGTCTTTTCTAAGCTGGCCTTTGGAGAACTCCGTGTGTCTAAATGTTCTTGTGTGCTTCAGGACCTTCAGGTTGACTTACTTTTTTTTGCTGCATTCTTGCAAATTGCCTTCATTTTTTAATGGAGTACAGGCTTTCCTGTGAAAACGCATGCAAGTAGAGCTGAGCGCAAAGCTCTCACTTTAAAGTGTTTTTTTCCCCCATCTGTGATGCCATGATGACTTTTTTTTTTGTTGGTTGGTTGTTTCCTTCTTTAGAGTGAAATGACTGAAGCTCCATCAAAGCAGAGGAGGATCTACAATGGATGATGAAGAAAACCTAGCTGTGTTACGACAGTAAGTATATTTTGATAAACAAAAAATGCTTTTTCTCCGATTTGGTTCCAGCAAAGGGCTGAGTTTGGCTAAGGATTTGATAAGACAGTTCTCTGAATTAAGCCTCAGTGCTTTTTGAAATGCATGGGCTATGCTCTGTACACAGAGGAAGAAGATATTTCAATCTGTCTGCAGCATTATTTATAGTTCATATAGTACCAGACTCTAGCTTTGCTGCAGTGAGGTGATGCTATGGCAGGATAACTACATACTTTCGTCTCGGAGATGACATAGTTTTGAGTAATAAGCCTCCTGTAAATCTATCGGAGGTTTTGGTCTCCATGCTTCGGAAGACTTTGTCTTTCTATTGACTCATTTTAGTCCCTGTTTTGATAAATGTTACAAAAAATCACTTTCTTATGTAAAAACTAAAGAGCATCACTTCTATTCAAAAAAGAACTTAGTACCACCTGCAATGTGTATAGCAGAGCTTGCATTTCTAGCTGTAAACTGAATACTACTACTGTCTTCTCACTGTTATAACCATGTGTTAAATCATACAAAATCACAAGAGGAGGGGGCTGGGAGGGAAGCATGCTTGCTTGACCATTAGGGGCGTTAAAGTTAAAGGAGCACTGTGATATTTAAAGTGTGCCCTAAATGCATCTAATTAAAATGACTGGTGTGACTTCAAGTCTGTATTTGATAATCCTATGCAGCTCTAACTCCAGCTCATGTAATACTTGCAAACACAGGCATAATCAGATTTTGTATGTACAATGATAAAATGCTTCACTGCTTCAGTTACTACGGCACTTAAAATGCTAGATTTTACTTTTTTTCTGTTTAAACACATTTTCAAAAATTTAAAAAAGTTTTAAAAATACATGCTTCTCAATAAGCATATATAAACTGTTGACAGAAATATCCATGAAACATCACATTTTTCCAACCTGGAAATTGTTCTTTTATTGTCTGAAGTAAAGTAGAAACACAAAGTTAATGTTGCCTCTTTACTTTGCATAAGTGAATAGGTGTGTCTTAATTGTCATTCTTTGTCTACAGGCATGTAATTAATGAACTTATTGAGACTGAACGAGCATATGTGGAAGAACTTCTCTGTGTTCTTGAGGTAAAGATTAAAATTCACTGCAACTGTTAGTGAATCTATTTATCCCTTCCATTTCATGGATGCTCTTATGCTTTCCTTATCACTGTAATGCCTCAGCTTGTCCCGTCCAGCAGTGTGGTCATTCTATCTCTCCTCTCTCATTGTATTTTCACAGAGGCAGGAATGTGCAATTTTTTTCTAGAAATATTCACGCAAATAGGATTTTGTATTAGAAAACACAAATTGGGCAGAAAATACGACGTGCCTAACTGTAGGTGGAACATAGTGAGATCTGTAATGATCATTCATTCCTGCAAAAGTTCGTTCCAGAGTCTTGGGTCAACTCCAGGAAGGTCGTGCATCGCACAAGAATGTGAATCTGCATCGAGAGAATCTTGTGTCAGAGGAGAAAATTTGCTTCTTGCATCCCTCTTTGCATATCTTGAAGTGATATTCCAAATGTCTTGGGTACAACTGTGGCAACAGAGTGCCTTGTAATAGTAAATATCTTCATTTGAAGTTGTAAGGGAAACAAAGGTGTTCCCTTTGCTCCACACTTGTGGAGGCACAATTGTAGTACTACTGAGTTGCTTGCAGAAATATGCTGCAGTACTGTGTGGTGTTCGTCAAGTTTAAGTTTTCAGACATGGATGTGTCATCTTGTTGTAGTCCAGTTTGACTGTAGGAGACAATGAAGTTGCAGATAACTGAGGCTGAATGGTTGAATTCTCTTAATCAGGATGAACTCGAATTGAGCCAGGTGGCTACTCTTGGTGTCCATGCCAATTGTTAAGCTCCTAAATAGGAGCTGTCTTAAGTTATGGACTGGGAGTGATAATTTCTGAGTACATACCTTCAAGTAAGAGTACTGTATGAGGGTTTTGAACTCTGGTCTTGCTTTTGCCTCATTTGTGCTGAGTTTTCCCATAGCATTTATGTCCTGGGTCTGGTCCAAGTGCTAGAAAGTGTTGATGACAGTAGGATGGTCACATCTGATGTGTTGTAATAAAGCAAGGTAGGTCTGGAGCGGACCTTAAGGATCACTTCATTCTCTGCTTTTGTATGCAACGTTATCTGTACAGTTCTGTTCATAAAATCAAGACTCAAATAGTTGGAGGATTTTTGGTCCTTACTGCTGCTACTGGAGGGTTGTTGCAGAATCTTTCTATTCTTCTATTACTTTTGTTTTGCGTAGAGTATAGTGCAACCCTTGTCTTGCTAGGCCAAGCTGTCTTGGTTTTCTGCCAATGTGATAGACTTTCCAGTACTCTGACCGTGCAGGCACGCTTCTCTGTGCCTCCTTGCAGTTTGGGATTCATCTCTTGAACTTGGGTGACTGAGACTGCCAACAGTAATTCTGCATCAGATCCTTGCTGAGGTATGGCTCAATGGCAGTCTTCCAGCTTTTGAGTAATTGTAGTTCTGGCTAGTCTCCCAATTCCCTTTGTTTCTCTGTTCTGTTAATCTTCCCATTTCTCCTGTAAAATAACCTGATACTCCTTTTGTATGGACAGTGGTCTCCTATTATTATGTCATATTTATTTGCCATGCATTTTCTCTCTGCCAAGGATTCCGATAGAAAAAAACAAGGTAGTTCCCAGGATTGATTAGTGGGAAACTGCTATAGCTGCTTCTATCTGAGCTCGATAGTTTTCTTTTCATTAATAACCATGGTAATCCCACTTAGTCTGTAAAATCCGTAATTTTTATTGGGGAAAAATATTGGTCTAGTCTATTTTTAGGTATTGTATTGACTTCTTTTTCTATTTACTTCGATGTGTTAGAACAGCTTTCAAATGGAAGACTAAGCAAAGCCTTATATTAAAGTGAGATTAAGTGATGCCTTTGCGTGGGGTGGCTTTCCCTCTCCTTTCTTAAAACACAAGTACTGCATAGGTAGTAAAACATGAAGGTTTATATATTAGTTTTTTAATGTAAGTACTGCAACAGCCTGAAGGGCGGGGGGGGGGGGGGGGGGGGGGGGGGGAAGTAAAAAGCTTTTTGTCAGTGTATGGATTTCATGCCTTTTGTTCTTTCAGAATTCCAAAGTACTGAGCTCTGTCAGGTTTGTTTTCACCTCTGCTGGGTTAGGTACCCCTTTGTTATGCCAGTGCTGTCTTTACTGCGATGTTCAGCATCATCTTTACTTCAAGTGGAAATGAATCATTCTCTTCATGCATCTCTTCACTGCATCTAAACTGCATGGTGGCTGCAGTTCTTCTTTCCCTGATAATTTTTTTTAATTCCATTTTATGTAAATGATTTTTATCTTTTTAAGGCTGTAGCACTTCCCCCCCCCCCCCCCCCCCCCCCCCCCCCCCCCTTTCAGACTCTGCGTTTTCCTATTTGGGGGGAGAAATATGGGAGAGGGATCAACACTATCAAAGCTATCTGTGAGCTCCAGCATCTTTGCCTATACCATTGTTTTTTCTTTTTTGTGGTGTTTGAGGAAAAAATACCCAGATTTTTAAAGGAATGATTCTGATTTAAAAAAAAAAAAACTAATCGCTGTCCTATCCAAATGCTTGAATTCTTCAGGCTAGCTGACTTTACCAGCTAGTTCTGCTTTTTGTAGTTTGGACATCACTTTGAAAATCTTGATTGTAGGTGCACCTTTGCTTATCCTTTCATTTAATTTGTCAGTTTGTTATAATTCAGAGCAATTTATTATAATCAATGTCACTAATGCAGTGACCACTTTGTCCGTGATAATTGTGGGGTTTTTTTTTAAAAAAAAAAAAAAAAAAAAAAGATAAATCTCATCCAAATCTAAAGTAGGTCTCATCATCTTCAGTGCCTGTACACTAAGAAATCTGCTTTAAGAAATCTACTTACAATACAGGTACTAGAGCATTCTTGCAGTTTTTCTGGTTGAGTGGTTGGGGGTGTTTTGTTTGGGATTTTTGGGGAGGGTTGTTTGGTTTTGGTGTGTGCATTTGGTTTTGTGGTGGTTTTTGATTTTTTTTTAGTAGGTTTGTTTTTTTTTTTTTTTTTTTTTAGTGTTTCAGGAGATCACTTAATTGCAGATTAGTGACCTTGGGACCAAAGAAGAACAGTCCTGAGCTAAAGCCACCTGTGTGCTCTCTTTTCCTTATCTGTACCAGATACATGACAAGAGAATGTGGCCTTATATGATAAATGGAAGATGTCAGAATCTAAAGTTACAACTTTCAGTACAAAAGCTAATGAAAATGTCTTAAAGATAGCATTTGCAGCTTAATGGTTTCTGCTACCTGCAGAAATAACTACTGTTGGCTTGTTCCCCCATAGCTAAGACTATCATGAAGGTTTGCGTGTCTACTGGAATTGTGGCTTTCAACTCAGATGTGTGAAGTCTTGACAGAAAAACTATGAACTATAATTTGTAAGCAGTATGGGAATGTATAGCCTTTGCTTGGTGGAAATGATTGCAAACTTTGTTTCAACCTTGCTTAATTAAAATTGCGGTAATATTCAAGGGTCTTTCTAATATATAGGTGTGTCTTACTGGACTGATGGAAAACCAGAATTTGTATACTTTTTTCATGATTAATACTGAGCTCTTTGCTGTCTGTCAGCCTGCAGGCAGACTGCCTTGTCAGAGAGAGATAAGTACTGCAAGTACAGGGAAATAATCAGCGTGCCTATCTCCTGTGTTGTAGGGTTATGCTGCAGAGATGGACAATCCTTTAATGGCTCATCTCATTTCACCAGAACTCCAGAATAAGAAGGATATCTTGTTTGGGAACATGGAAGAAATTTATCACTTTCACAACAGGTGAGGATTTGCATTCAGATCTAAAAATAGCATTTGGATGGGATTCTTTAGTCTTTCTTTTAATCTGATTTAAATTGCTACAAGATCCTTACTGAGTCCCACTTGGCTATCTGGCATGTCAAAATTCATATTGCATAGAAGAGGAAAAGCAAAATATCTATAAAAGATGTGCAAAGCTGTGTGAAACTTTATTCAAATGTTTGCAGTACACAGGTAGAATTTTGCACTGTGGTCCTCTTCCTGAAGAAAGGTATTGGGATCTGGTTACAAGCTAATTAAAGCAAGGTTTGTTTGGGCTGCTTTTTTTTTTTTTTTTTTTTTTTTTTTAATGAAATTTGCTATGGAAAGTAAATTATTATTCTAAACCACAAATTCTCAACTCTTTCATCTGGTTGAGGCTGGTTAATTTTACATTTGAGTGGCCCCTCTCTGAATCTTGAATCCTTGCTGCTAGAGAGGTATTTCTTCACAGGATAATATTTAAATTGGTAGAAAAGAGAAGTATTTTCAAGAGAAATTAAGCATATTAAAGAGTTGGTTCTTATTCAGGCAAAACTAGACTGGATGTTTTGCCACTGATCATTTTTTTTTTGTGTTTTTTTTTTGGTTTGGAGAGGTGGGGTTTGGTTCGTTTCTTGGCTTTTTGGTGTTTGGTAGTATTTGGAAGGAAAAACCAAACACTTTAAGCTGTACAAATCCTGCTGCTGAATACATAAGGCAGGGAAACAAAATCCCCCTTCCCTTCCCAATGTCATATTTTATTTCAGTTGTAGCAACATTAAGCTAAAAGAAATTGGTCAGAATGTTTGTTTATTTTAATTTGTTATCCCTTTTTAAGTACATGATCTAGAAGAGTTTTGTTTAGTTTTGTAGTACAGAATTACAGTTCTGTTTCAGAAGTTTAGAAAAGGAATTGCAAGAATGTAAAAATTTACTACAACTTTTTTAACATGTGCTCTAAGAAAATCTTCTTTCTCATAGAATATTCTTGAGAGAACTAGAAAACTATGTAGAATACCCAGAACTAGTAGGACGGTGCTTTCTGGATCAGGTATGTGTCATCTTTTGCTAGCATTTCGTTTATAAGCCCCTCTAAGCCTGTAACATGTGAGAGTGATTTTCATGTAGTAATTGCCACCACATCCCCTTCATCTGTCTTGAACAGGTAACAGGTTGAGTATGTACATATTAATTGAGAATTGGGGATATTTTCCTCTGTGTGGGGTAATTAATTTTGTTAAAGAGCTACTACCTTGTTGAAAGAGAACTGCTTTCTTGAAGTGGCAGTTAGGAAAACATGGAGTCATGCACTGCATTATTTCACATCACTATAAATGATTGGTTTACTTGGTTAGATTTCTTTACCGGATTTGTTGTTGTTGTTTTCTTTAAAGAGTACACCTCAACAGAGTAAGTAAAAAATATTCTGAAAATAGAAAGCTATGACAGAATTAAAGTTTTTTTTAATCTGGGATTTATGAAACAATGAGTCTCACCCATAGTATACCAAAGGCTAAACAGGAATCTGTTTACGGAAACCAATGTCCTGTTGGTGCTACCTATTGATGTTCTAAAACTCCTGGAAGGAGCCATCCCTCCCCCTCCCACTCACTGGCTACATCCATGGAGATGCTGTTTCCTAAAACTGAGGGACAGAGGTACTTCTGTGCCTGCTGATTTCCTATCTAGTCTTTCCTTTATAGTTACTATGACATTTTCAACAGTCTTATTTCCTTTTGCTTTCAACAAGTGCTGAAGTCGTGCTATTTAGTTGCTGAAGTTATAAGGGCCATCAAACTGCTTGGTCCACCTTAGGGCAACTCCCAGGGAAAAACACATTCATAAAATGAAAATGTATAAAGAAAAAAGGGCAAAGACTTTCAAATAAATTGCATAGAGGGACTCATGGTTGGGCATTCACAGAAGTATTTTTCATATTGTAATATAAATATATTTGTAAATATAATATATGCTGCTTTGTAAGGTGCTTAATATTCAGCTGAAGCAAAAATTAACAGGAACATTTTATTCTGATGTTCCAAGTACAAAATTAGTAGCCATTACAAAATCAGTGATTTTGAATAATTGTTTTTTGTTTGGGATGCCTCAAAGAACTGCATTTTTTTGTGGTGGTTGTTTTTTCTTAGCCTTATTGATTATGAAAAAAATTCTTATGAACTTTGTCTATTAAAGTCACAAGAATTTATTAACTTTTTGCTTGTCTCCCCAATTTCAGATGGAAGATTTCCAGATTTATGAAAAATACTGTCAAAATAAACCTCGATCTGAAAGTTTGTGGAGGCAGTTTTCAGATTCTGTATTCTTCCAGGTATGCTTGCTTGAGTCTACAATATATTTGAGGGGAGTGTGTGTGTTTTGGTTGGGTTTGGGTTTTTTTTTTTTTTTTAAAAACTTCACCATTTATCTCAAGAACAAATAACAGAAATACTGATTAGTGTACTGATGAAATCCAACACTGATTACAGGAATGTCAAAGGAAACTCGATCACAAGCTCAGTTTGGACTCATACTTGCTGAAACCCGTTCAAAGAATAACCAAATACCAATTATTGCTAAAGGTACGTGTTACTAAACTGTAACGCTAAGTATATTTTGTGCATTTGTTTTTTTAAATGCTGCTTCTCTCATCCTGCTGGAGAGAAACCTAAAAGTTAGCGGACAGATGTATAAATCGAAACAGAAAAATCCCAGTTTATCAACTTTCAGCTCAGTTCTTTTCTCTTTCAGCCAAAAAGCTGCTAGTAGACAGGAAAATGTTACACAGAGACACTTTGTGCAATTGCTTTTGCCCTTATATTTCTGCCAAACAGAAGAATGAAAAGTTGATTAGGGGAAACAGAAGGAGTAGGAAGCCTTTGCAACAAAGAAAAGAGAGTATCTGAAGTAGTTGTTACTTATCAGTTATAGTCGCCTCATCCATATTGCAGGAGTTTGCTTTGCTGAGTTTTAGGAAATGCATTCTAGGAAACGTACTTAACTGAGCATTGTAGGGTGTTTTTAGGAAGGATGCTGTTGTGATTCACTTAAACATGCTATACTGAGAGAGCAAAATGAGCAATATAATATCACAATTTTTCGAATTAACGTACAATGTTTTGCCATGTTTGAAGCTGGCTTGTTTTAAGAAATATTTCCTACATAGACACACGTTTCAGTAATTGTATTTAACAGTAGTATAAAAAAATTACCTTGGACCAAATTTACTCTTGAGTTAAAACTGAGCTGAAGTTAACAGCTTTTAAAGAATTAATTATATTAAGCTTGTCTAAGGAGAGGAGTATTAGAAAGGTTTGTGATTTAAAGTATCTTTACTGCTTGCAGTCCATGAGTAAATGCTTATTCTCATACTGTCAAGGTTCCACGTGAACTTGCAGTTTTGTTTATCTGGATCAAATTGGAACATGCAGCTTCACCAATAAGTCCTTTGGAGAAGGGATGCCTTTTTAAATGTATAGACAATGCTCAGTGCAGTCAGTTTAAGTCTGTTACTAGCATCCCAGGCCTCACCATAATTCAAATAATAAATGAAATTTGCCTATGTTTTTACATTTGTTCACCTCTAAAAAGTAAAAATAATAAATAATACCCTTTTTTGTTTGTGTTTTGTTTGTTTAGCAATTGTGATGAAAAATATGTTTGCAAAGTTAGTCTTGTAAAATTCTTAGGTAGAGTTTACAAAACCTCTAGATGGACGAAATGTATTTGGCTAATGAGCAGCAGAGTTGGAGAAGTAAACCTTTAGGGTCTTCTGAGTTCCAGCCAGTATTTAACCCACTAGATTATATAGTATAAAGCTTTACTGGATAACTTTGAAAGTGTTAAAATTTGAACATTCCTAGTTACTGCTGTTTCCAAAGCTAAGTATGTATGTTGCCATTCCTTCCTTTCTCAGGAAATGCTGAAGTACAGTAAGAACTGTGAAGGTGCTGAAGATCTTCAGGAGGCATTAACTTCTATACTGGGTATTCTCAAAGCAGTTAATGATTCTATGCACCAGATAGCCATTACAGGCTATGACGTGAGTAACAGTATTTTTACTTACTTTTTAATTTGTTTTCATTTATTTCTTAGATATATTGTACAGTATGCCCTGTACTGTATACTAACAATATTGAGAAGAACGTTTTACAAAAGGTGCCTTTTAAACTGAATTGTGTAATGAAAATAATGGAAAATGGATGTCTCTATACTCTCCTGAAGTTTTCCTGCTATGAATAATATTTTACTCCGTCTACCCAAGTTTTCTTTCTTTGATCTACTTGACACTGAGTTAGAAACTGAAAATCGTCAGGAAGAGTCTGGTTTAGGCTACTGCCAAATGGGAGTTGCAACTAAGTTTTTACATCTATGTGTAAAACTACACCCAAAACTTCCAGTTTAAAAAAAAAAAAAAAAAACCCAACCCAAACAAACAAAACACAACGTAAGCAGCTTTAGAGCAGAGTTTGGGGAAAAAAGCCCAAACAGCCAAATATGTCTATTGTGCCTCCTCCTCTCTCTATGTGTAGATCTCTGTATCTCTGCTACTGGTACTCTTGGCTGTAAAATCCTGCCTGAACAGTGTTGGGGAGAGAGCAAATTATGTGTAAAAATCCAACACTGACTTTGTTTTTATTACAGTTCCAAACCCAACATAAACACTGATGTGAGAGATTACTTGGAATGACAGAACTTGTAAAGACCTGCTTAGAGTATGCATTTTAGTCCAATGTTATCTTTTTGTAGTTGGAAATACTGCTTTTTTTGTTCCAGGGAAACCTAAATGATCTGGGCAAGCTTTTAATGCAGGGATCCTTCAATGTCTGGACTGATCATAAAAAGGGTCACTCGAAGGTGAAAGATTTAGCACGCTTCAAGCCAATGCAGCGACACCTCTTCCTCCATGAGAAAGCAGTGCTGTTCTGTAAAAAGCGAGAAGAAAACGGAGAGGGATATGAGAAAGCACCTTCTTACAGCTACAAACACTCCTTAAATGTAAGACACTGAGCAGTCCAGTAAGGTCAAGGTACTGAGGGCTTAGCCTGCAGCAATACAATATTCTAGTTTTTTGTTAGCAAAGCTGTGTTATGGATTTGCATTGGGAACTTAACCCTTTCAGGCAAACCTAACTGGTGCTGCAGGTCTGCGTCACTCTGTGTCGCGGTCTGTTAGAGAGTCAGGGTAGGGGGAAATTATCCTTTGAGAAAATCCAAACCATACTAGTCTAGCTGAATGGCAGTTGCATTAATTACACAGAAAATGCAATAATGAGTAGAGCAGGTTAGTATGAAATAGGTGTAAGATCTGGTGGTCTGGATTTTAAAAGACACATCCTGTGGGTCAGTCTCAATTTAATGTACCTAAACCTTTCTTCTCTCCGAGGTAGCCAAGCTGACATAAAGCACTAAATCTCTTACATCCAACATGCAGATCACGTGTTATTAGTTATTCTTTTCCTTGAGCAAGAAGCCAAATGTGGCTTTGCTTTTCAGAAATAGGGTACCAAAGAATACCAGTAGCCGCCTGCTTCCATTGTTGTCATTAATTGCAATTTGGTAGGTCAGCTTCTGTTCTCTTTGCTTGCAGATGGCAGCAGTTGGAATAACAGAAAATGTCAAAGGGGATGCAAAAAAGTTTGAAATCTGGTATAATGCAAGGGAAGAAGTTTACATCATACAGGTAAACAACATGCCATTAAAATTAAAAAAAGAGAGAGAAAGGGAGGCGGGGTGAAGTCTAACCCTAAGAAGATCTGGGGTTTTTTTTCCCTCTGTTATATCACTAATAGACAGTGACGAGGAAATGTAGGGGAAAAAAAACCAAACCAAAACACACCAGATTAATTCATAAGGTAGTTTCTTAAACAATATATTTCAATTGCAGAGTCTTCTGGGGAAAAAAAATCAACCACGTTTTACAATATCCATGGGGGATATTGTATACACCGTTACTATTGCTCTCACCAGCGTAGTGGATGGCTTGGGAGCCGGGATTTGACTGTAGCACGTGCACAGCCTCTGCCTCAGCATGTTCCAGTTGTCACAACTAGTTTCTCTTCACTGAAGGACTGGAGAGGGAGCTCTGTCTCTCTTGAATGATTCCTCCAAGGCTGCACTTTGGCATGCAGCTCTTTGTGCAATAAGTGTTCTGTGCTTGATGGCTGATTGTATTTATTTTCGGGCAGGCACCAACCCCTGAAGTTAAAGCTACTTGGGTAAATGAAATAAGAAAAGTGCTGACGAGTCAACTGCAGGCATGCAGAGGTAAAATATTTTGCATATATATGTTTTTTTAATCTCTTTTCTCTTTGAACTTCAAAACCTGCCCTGTATATCTTCACTGTGTAGGACTGTAGAAGTGAAAAGCTCAAAACACAAATCAATTTTAATAGGTTTTTTTCTTTCCTCCATTACAGAAGCTAGTCAGCACAGGACACTAGAACAAACACAGAGTTTACCTCTACCAGCATCATCTTGTACAAGGTAAGTATGTATGTTCTCAAATCAGCCTGGCTGTCTTGTAAATATGCTAATACATCTAGTTTGCAGTTCTTCATTACCCCTGTCCCTTAATACTGGCCCTTATGTTTTAGGGGTTTTTTTTAGGTCTCTTCCTACTATAAAGCTGTAAAGCTTGGGATTTATACATCTCCAGAAAATGAGTAGCGGTGGCATGGGCTTTGCCAGTTGATAGAGAACAACACAGAAATGTCGTTTTCTGTGCCAGCCCAAAATCCTGGTGGTATTATGGGTCTGTTTGTTGAACAGCTAATTATATACTTTATACACCAGATAAGAGAGTTAGGTAGAGCAGCCTTTTCCCTTCCTTCTCTGTTCTTTTCCTTCACCTGGATATTTTTTTTCCCCTTCCTTTTCCAATGTCATGTTATCTTCCTTTTATCTTTTTCAGGGCATTACCTCTTTTCTCTGTCCCTTGTTCTTTTCTTCCAATTTTTTTTTTTTAATAAAAACTAAGCAATGTGTTGATTCCTCCAGTTCTGATTCCTGTTGATTCCTCCTCCCAAGTTCTGAGTCAAGCTTTTCTTCTCTTCCTATTTTTTGTCCTTCACCCTACCAACCTGTATATTCTTCTGCTCCCGCGTGCTATTCTGCCCCTCTCTGACATCTCTTTTTAATCCTCTGCTACTCACTCTTTTTTTTGTGATATGTGTATATGCGCATAAGGCCATGCGCTCATATCTTCAGTCATTCCCACATGGTGTGTGCTCAAATATGTATCAGTGGCTGTCTGCCCTGCATGTTTTATGCATCTACTTATCACTCGGGAAGAATTTCCCAGATGTATAGTATTTGTGGGATGTCTTTCTCCATTGCATTCCCAATCAGAGGTGTGTGGGAATCCAACTGCAAGATCCAGCCTGTGTTCTTTGTTTATCCCTCATCTGTTCGTGTGTGAAGACCTTCCGAGGGGCAGAGGTGTTGTTTTTTTTTTTTTTTTCCAGTTCCTGTTTTTTCCTTAGTATGTTCAGGAGGAAATGTCAGCACAGAATGTGTGCCTGTAGCTGGGAGTGAGTGGAAGTTGTCCTGAGCTGTCTTTTCAGTAGTTCGCACTGCCATAGTACGTGTGGTTGTAGTCAGTTTGGGGAGTCTTTCTCCTTTGTGTGTGCTCATGGTCTTTCTATGCACAGTCACCATGATTTCTTCAATCCTGGAAGGTATGATCTGGGACATAGCTAAGAAATGGTTTGCAGCCTATAAATCTGTATGTAAAAGGCAGCCCGTGACCAAAGGTCATCACCCCTGTTTCAGACCCAGATTTGCTGGAGCTGGATTGATTGTCTTAATTTGTTTCCAATAAACAGTCCTTCACGGAACCACATCAGAAACACCAAAAAAATGGAGGAGAGAAAAGCTGATCTCACAAGCTTAGAAGGTTATGGCACCACAATAGCACCAAAGTACCCCGAGAAAGGCAAAGGTGAGTTTACACGTATGTATTGTTACCTTTAATTGTGAAGAGCATGCCTGCACTGCAGATGCACAGGCAGATCCACCAGCAGAGTAGCCATGGTAGCACAGGCAAACGCAGCATTATACCTGAACAAGCAGGGCTGTGCCACTTTCAGCCCTAAGGCAGCCCACCCACAAAGCGCTGCCCACGCTGCAGCAGCGTGCTGGTCACATCTGCCCTTAGCTGGGGGGTTTCTGCATTCCACTGTGTGGTGTGGACAGGCCCAAAGCCACCTCAACGAAGGGTAGCCAAAAGGAGGTGGGATCTGTGGGTTATGAGGCCCAAGTCTTCAGTAGGTCTCCTTTTAGAGCTGCCCAGCTTGTCAGGTTTCTCTTCCTCTGCATAAATTTCTTGGCATTATCTGTTCTGAAGAGTATTATTTTTCTTTTTGATTTTGGTTCCCGTCACAGAGATTATCTACTAGACCAGTGGCAATACAAGCCCCTGCACTGTAAGAACAACTGGCCACTTAGGTTCTTCTGTTGTACCTGGACTTTCAGTTGTCCTTTCTCATCCAAACGTGCCAGTTCCCTGGCAGGGCTGTAAATGATCTTCTGCCTTGACCTCTTCATGGCCTTCTCCCCTTTCTTTGTGTCTCTCTCTTCCTTTGTAGATGACACTAGCTCTACCTCAGAGTGCTCTGTACTGTCAAAAAAGCGCTTTATGTTGCAGGGCTTTACTAACCTCAAAAGTCAGAAAGGTAATTTTTTTAAAAAAAAGCTAGATTGTTTTCTGTCTAAGGCTGTAATTGAAGCATCACTTTGTGTGTGTATGTGTAGCGTAACAGGTTTTCAGTGTATACACTAGCTTGTTCTCCTAAGTTCAAGCTAGGTTCCTCAGTCCCTGACCCTGACAGGGAGATTTCAAGAGAAACCAGCTCCAGAAGGAGCTGCGCCTGGGAAAAGTGGAGCTGTTGGAGATGCAAGGGAAGGAGTGCAGGTTCCAATGCCTCTGGTCTCACTGTCACAGCCAAGGAATGAGTTTGTAGTGCCTCTCTCCTGTAGGAAAACTAGAGGAAGGAAGTTGTCTTCAGACCAGATACCTGGCCTGCTTCTAGCTTCAGTGGATCTGCCCCAAATGCACCTGTACTTGGCAAAAAGGAATCAAGGTTTTCTAGAATATTTCTATATTAGCATCCTTGATAACAGAACTCCCAAAGCACAACTACAGCAGAATAAGTATGACAATGTTGTTTTGCTGGATACAAAAAGAAAGAAGAATTTCCCTATGCATCCAGAAGCGGTCTTTACTTTTTTTGCTAAAACAGGCGATAGAAATCTGAGCCCTTCCTTGCTTCCTTCTGCCAAGTAATCACACTGGTACATTCAATTCTTGCTTTGAACAGCTGTCTTCGAACAGTCTGAATTGCATTAAGATAATGGCACTTGTTCAAGAGCATGATTCCCCCACCCCGCCCCAGCATCTTTTCAGAATGCCTTTTTAAAACCTGATTACCTTTGAGTTCTTTCTGGAGAGAGTCTAGGGTTGTGTATCTAATGCTAATGAGGTGAGCACTAATATCCCATGCTTGCCTTGACAGAAACTCCATCTCCTTCTGCTAAAAGCCAGACATTGCCAATGATCCTTCTTACAGGACCAGGTATTGCTGTAGCACTAGATTTATATAAAAATGATTGCTTAATTTGGAATTTCAATTTTAGACAAACATTAATTGTATTCAATTGATGTCTAGTTCATTTGGAAAAGTTTACATATACTTTCATCTACTACTGTAAAATAAATTTGTCAATTTATCTTCAAATAACTACATGTAAATAATTCCTTCTGCTGTAATTGACCAATGGCGGCTAAAATTAGAGTGATTACAGAAATCCATTTGTTTTCCAGTGTAAACTCAAAGGTATTTAGTATGCAATCCACTTACTCTCTTTTTTCCAGTTCTTCAATATCTCTCTTCTGTGTTTTTTGCCTATTCATCCTCCTGCAGCTTCTCCTACCAGTCCTGACAAAAAACCTAAACGCCATGAAGTAGTGAGTGACCCAACTCCTTTTGGTTTAAGAGGTAGAGTGATACCACATCTTGTACTCCACAGATATCCACACATCCCTCATATAATGTGTTACATCAGAGCACTGGGGATACCTGTATGATGCTGTTGTGTGCAGTGGTATTGATAGCAGCTGAGTTTTTCCAAGTAGGTCTGTCAGCTTCTGTGTATACTGGTTTTGATAATGCAACTGGTTGAAGTTTTACCTTGGCATTGAATAAAGCAGCATATGACTTTACTAGTTTTTGGGAGAAGGCAGTGGGAAAGGGATGTTCTGTTGAAGAAATAACCAGAAGCTGGATGTTTAATGGAACTACAGTGGCATCCAGTTGCTGTGAGATACTTGGTTTTCCAGTTAGCATCCTCCTGTCACTATGCCCCTTGTGGAGAGGATTTAACTTTTAAAAAAAGGGAGGGGTGGAAATCTGAAACACATGTACTCTAGTCAGAGTGGGGATCATCACTGTCATGTGGAATTTCCATTTTAGATCTGCATTTATTACTGTAGTCACAACCCTGCTGCATCTTTCTTTGGGTGATAGTAGGCAATTTTTACCACCCTGTGAACCCCAGATAATTTAACTGAACACCTTGTAGCAGTTTGCCTCCTGTCCTCCCAACCCACAGCTAAGCAAAGAATAAAAAAGCATTTCAGTTAAATGGCCCATTTCAAACCAGCAAGGCTGTTGGTGAAGGCTTGAGTTACAAATCTCTGGGGCTAATTAACTAGAGAGTACAAGGAAAGCAGTCCTCCTCTTCCTGACTCTCTTTCCACCACCATCTCTTTTAGAAAATATTATTCTAAAGATGAAGCTGTTTCAAGCCCTACCATCATCCTCCTTTCCAGGTTTCCACAACCTTTGTCTTCGTCTCACCTGTGGAAACAGTGCAGGTTCAGCTGCTGTGCTGGGGAAACTATGCAACACCATTCACCTTGTCTGAACAGCAGGCAGTGTAATCCCAGGCCAGACACATGCAGAAACTCTACAAGTGTGGATGTGGGAGTTATGAGGTTAATTTTTTCTGCAGGTAGCAGTCAAACCTCTGAGATCTCCAGGTACCATGGAAATCCTGAGGGCCTGAAAATGCTGTCCGAAAGCAAAGGTGTGGCCTCTTCCACAGATGCTGAAATTTTCCAGGGTGGAGAGTCCTCGCTTGTTGCTAATTTACAGTAAAATCGTTGGGTCCTTAGAACAGACTTGTCTGATTTGCTGTCCTGTCCAGCAGCCTCTCACTTTATGAAACCACTAAACCAAGTAAATTAATTAAAAACATCTAGTAACTCCCCTTTCTGTCTTGCACCTTCCGATCTTTTTTCTGACACTTTATCTCTTCTCCTTCCCCAACTCAAATAGGGATAAGCAGGCAGTTGACCCTGGCATTTCAGGATGAAAATGCACCAGGTGATGGTCACAGCTCCTTGGTGCAGAGCACGTTACCCCCACTCGTTTCCTTTCGTTGCTCCATCGCTCCAGCTTACCTTGCAGTGAGCTCAAGGAAAATGAATTGGTGACAGAATCCCATCTTGCAGATAGATCCTACCTCTGTGAATAAACCTGTGGCCCCATTTCTGAAGAGAAGTGGTTAATGAATTCTTGGTTTTCCTGGCGCCATCAAATCTAAGCTTGTTTCTCTATAACTTTGCCTTTTCTCAAGACCATCTGCCATTTTTTGACATTTCCTGCCTTTATAGGGAGCTCTGATTTAGTCACACCGTGCAGAATAGGCACATGCACATTGAACACATTGAACACATGCACATTAGGACAAGAGGAAATGGGCTTAAGCTGCGCCAGGGGAGGTTTAGACTGGAAATTAGGAAAAATTTCTTTACGGAAAGGGTGGTCAGGCATTGGAACAGGCTGCCCAGAGAGGTGGTGGAGTCACCATCCCTGGAGGCGTTTAAAAAACGGGTAGATGTGGCACTTCGGGATATGGTTTAGTCTGGTCTACCCTTGATTAGTCTAGAGTGGGCTTGGTAGTGTAGGTTAATGGTTGGACTGGATGATCTTAAAGGTCTTTTCCAACCTAGATGATTCTATGATTCTATGATTCTATGAATGTGCATGCATAATTTTGGTGCCTGTAGTTAGCTAATATGAATATGACCATGGTGACTACTTCCCCTCCTGCCCCAGGATGAGACGGGCTTTTATACGGAGTTGTTAACAACAGAGTGCCAGCTTGTATGAGGAGTAGGAGTGCTGTTGCTATGGCAGGATCAGGCAGGTCTGCTCTTACCCACACCAGCACAATATATGCTCAGAAGCAAGAGCTGTTACCCAAAATGTTCCAGATGAGCAGGCCAGTGAGTATGATGCTGCAGGCAGAGCAATTACTGTGATTTTACTTTTGTGCAACTCGTTGGTTGTGTTTTCTAATGAGAGCTTGGAACAATTAGGAGAAACCAAGTTTTCTTTTGTTGCATTGTTCTTAACTTGGAAATAACGGAAAGGGTTTCAGCTTTGTCCCATGAGCCAACAATAAGATGTGAGGTTCCAAGGAGATTTACATGGAATACAGCAGGAATTTATTGCTCAGTTTCTTCACAGATGAAAGTTCATTCTTAACCCTGGACAGGGCCAAATAGGTCAGTACTTCAAACCGTGTGCAGATCATCCAGCAGCACAGGCGAGGCAAAAGTCCCAGTCTGGTGTGCTCTGGGTGTGCTTTCTTTCTGTGATTCTTAGATTGCTCTGGCTTTACTCTGGCGACGCTCAGGTTTTTTTCCTAATACACTGGTATGACCAGCCATGCAACAAATGCCTCAGAAGCAGCAAAGAGCAAAAATGCTGGTGTGTTGTCCACTTAACTAATAGTTACATAAAAGTTGGGAGGTCTGTTCTTCCTTTCATTCTTTTCATTGAGTTTCATTGTTATTGCCCTTTGGCTTGAGCCAAAATCTTACTTACAAATGTTTATTTGTCTTTTATCATGACTTTTTTTTCATTATAAGCTTGACACATTTATTAGCAGCTGCTGACCTCAGTGAAAAGCATCCCACTAGTAAAACTTACTGTAGTTTTATTTGGAAAAGGATTTTGTGCACTCTGGATATGATTCAGCCTTCTAAATAAATGAAATGCTTCACCCTGAGAGACAAAAAGGAACACTTGGCAATAAATGACAGGCAGAAGATGGTTCTTGTGGTGCTTGGTGCAGTGACTTAGCATGCTGAATTATCTTGGTGTTTAAGTAATCCTTGTGCCTGAACACCCTTAAATAATAAACTGCTTTGTCAGGTGAAGTACAGAGTGCCAGTAGCTTGTGTTTGAATTTCTTGACAACTCTAAGCGCTCAACAGTTTGAACAAAGCTATGTGCAGCCATCCCTTGTTCTAGCAGGCTGGTTAAGTTGCTTTGTGTGACAATCCCATGTGTTCATCCTCTTCCCCTAGAGTGTACGTTCCTGTCTTCTACCTCCTCCCAAGAAAAAGAGTATCTACCCATCGTTCATCATTGCATAAGGGAGAAATAGCTTCTTTTTAGTTGGGAATTTGCGTTCTTTCCATCTGTTTCCCTCTACATAAATCCAAAGGGCCAAATTCACTGCTGTGTCTTGCCACAACTCCACTTACTCTGGAAATGGGCCAACTTTTGCCAGCTGTGAATTTCACCTAGTGGCTGTAATAACTTCCCCATGAACTGTTTTTCTCCTGTTTATGTTGATCACTTAAAAGCTTTTTCGGTGGGAAGAACATTTCTCCCAGTCAGTGGCTCAAAGTTAACCAGCGGCTGTTTGTTCCCCAAGGTTGGGCTAAAACATCTCACTCTCTTGATGCATCTGAAGAAAATGATGGCTGGTCTAGTGCTGAAGATCCGCTGAATTCATCAGATGCAGAGGAAGAAGGAGGAGGAGGAGGGGGAGGCGAGATGAAGCTGGTAACCAGAAATGCTTTTGTGTTGAGCTAAGCAAATGTTACTGATAAGTTGTGTGTGGCAGTACACAGGAATACTTTCGAAGCTTGCAGGAAGGAAAGTGTCTGCCTTGAAATTCTCAGCTGGGCAAAATTCCTAGGGAATGGAAAAAAACCCCTTCTCTTAAATCAGTGTTGTGTTTGTACTTTGGGAAGGTCTGTCTGGGCCTTTGTGTAGCCGCGGACTAGTGAGACCGTGACTGCTTATGCCATACATAGTACAGCAGTCAAACAATGACATGCTCAGCTACCATGTTAACAGACTTTGACATATACATCGTGTCACTAGTTTGGCAGCTTGGTTTGGGGTTTTTTTTCTTGTGATTTTTTTTTTTAGATATTTGAATTAATTGTTGTAATGGAAAACATTTCACTGAATGTTTTTCAGGGTGTGAGAATTCATGTACTGAATTTGCATGTAACTGAACAGAAAGTTTTTTACTGCCTCTCAGTATGTACATTTACACTGTCTTCAGCATGTACGTGCATGAGAAAGGAGGGAAAAGTACGAAAATGTTCTTAACAAAAGCTGCAACATACCTTAAATTACTCAAAAGAAGTAATTTGTTTGTTTTTCCTCTGTGTGCATTTAGACTCCTGGTAAATATACAGTTGTGACTGATTATGAGAAGGGAGTTTCTGAAGAATTTACAGTGAAAAGTGGAGATCTAGTTCAACTGATTCGTGAAGGGGAGGATGGACTTTGGTACGCAGATCTCTGTTTGGAAACTTTTATATGCAGAAGTGTGTTTGGAAGGCAGATGTTTAGGGTAAAACTTTCGAAGGCATGAAACGAAGCAATTTGACTTTTTATTTTTATATTATTTTAGGTATGTAAAGAACCTGAGCACTGGTAGAGAAGGTTGGATCCCAGCAAACAATCTGCTGATGCTCATAGGCAATTCAAAATCAGCTCAATCTTTAAGCAGCTCTGGTAGGCTATTTATTATAAATGAGATGATTGTCCCTCTGAAGATTCCTGTTATGAAAGTAAGTTGTGAAAAACAGCAACCATACCATATTTTCATGTGGGTTTTTTTCTTTCCCTTTCCCAGAATCAGGCACTGCCTCCAGCACTTTGAGCACATCATCAAGTTGCAGTGATAGCTGCAATGCCAGCAGCACCAGCTTCTCGGACATTAAGGGCTAACATTAAATTTTCACCTCACCTCCATGGAAGGTAACTCCGGAGTTTTGTGCATTTTGTGCAGAGTTCTGGATGTTGGACTCACAGAACTGGTGGTTCTCTGTTTGTTGTGAGCTTTGAGTATTTTCACTGGTCATTGTTACAGGTTCTCCCAGAAGATCCTAATGAAAAGTGCATGGAATGTGAAGTTGTAAATAAAAGTTAAACGATTTGAAATAGGGTCTGCTCTGAAGTCTGAAGCTGCAGAGCTGTTAGCATAAAACACATTTTCTCATTGATATACAATCAGGTTTCTGCAGAACTGGATCATTTTGTAACAGCCAGGATCTGAATGCAAGCAAACAAAATGTGTTCAGTGCTAAATCCTTATTGTAAATTAGTAACACAGCAACGGCTGTACAGGAGAGGTATGAAGAAAATAAATCTGAGTTTACAATTTCTCCTCCCCAAAAACCCCTTTCTCCAAGGACGTACCTCGGTCAATGCAGTGAATGGGACTCATACAGCAACCAGGAAGGAGGTTTGGTCCAGCCTTTTCTCTTCTCTTGGATCTTCAGGATATTCTTCTGCTCCCTAGAGACTGGAATGCAGACATGACCGATCCACTGACCACAACAGCATCAAAAGAAACTATTATTTTATCCTTTCCAACCTTTTAATGATGTGTGCAATGGAATAGCTGTTTTCTGAGGTATTTTGGCCCCAGAATCAAATTCTTTACCAAGATCACTGTGTTTACATAGCCTTGGCAATTTAGTAGTATCTTTTTCCTTACGCACGGGCACAATGAAACACCAATGTTCTTATTCACAAAATGATTTCTTAATAAACAGTAATTGCATGGTTACCTTCAGCTCTCACAATTAACATGCAGTTACAGGCAGAGGAAACTATTGTGGCTGCACTCTGGGTAAAGAGCCTTCCTTCAGACAAACCTATGACGGTTAGAAACCAGTCGTATTTTTAGTCAATAGTGTTTGTTGCAGATTTATTCAAAGAGAACAACACGACAACATAGTTTTTCTACAAAAGGGGAGCACGGGAGAAGAAAAATCTTAGAGAAGAGTCAGATTTATGCTACAGACAAGTATTTTAAATTTTTTTTAAAAGAAGGGTAGGCTAAACTTGCCATTTTTCAAGGTGTGATGTAAGCAATGTTGTAAATTTTCACCTTGTCAGATGTTCTTTGCACTTCATCCTTACAAACAGTCCAGAACTGTGTGCATGTATGGAATATTGTATTCATTCCTGTCCATCTCAAAAATTTTTACTTATATGAAAATAGGTTTTTAACTGATTCATGTATCATGTTACTTAAAAATAATGTGGACATTAAGAGGGTAATTTTTCAGAAGCAATGGGAACTGCTGTTAACCATCAGACCCTTTGATGGCTGGGCGCTGCAGTCTGTCTTTATGCCAGAATTTTAGATTTTAGAGGCTGCAGCATAGGAAACGTAAAGGACAAATACTCTAAAGAATAATCTTACTCCTGAGTTGCAAAAGCAACCCTACCCCAGACGCAATCAAAATGCAGCTGACTATGGTCAGTACAAATTGAAACATATATATACACACACACACATATTTATGTACTTATATATGTGCATGTATGTGCTTGTGTGTATATATGTGTGTGTAGATATGTATATGTGTGTAGATATAATGTATCAATGTAAAAGATGTATTTATAATCTTCATGCTGCTGATGTGTCACTTTACAATTCATAAATACTTAGGTTTCTTGCAATACTGCAATATAAAGGCTGATCAGGGTTTTACGTCAGTCATCTTTTCCAACACAGAAAGCCTCTGATCTTGTTTTAATTATCCCATATAATACTGGGCTGACCGGGAATATTTAGTCTGATATTTAACAGTGGAATGGCAACATGAGATTTGGCTTATCTTCATCTATGTGTAAGTTATTTTGTAAATTATCTGTAACATAATTTACTTCTATATTGCTGTCATTGCTAGGATGAGACTGTCCTCTCATTTCTCACCGCAGCCTCATTTGTGTTATTTCAATGGTTTTCTCCACATCATTGCACTTTAATACAACCCATTTCACCATTTCCTTTTTTACTGCTGTTGTGAATTACAAGTTCAAAGTCAGAGGTCTCTATTGTAATTATGAAAATTTGAATAAATTCCAGCACTTCTTGCTGAATGCCTTTATATAGACATGCTCTGTGTTTTATTTTGTCTCATAGTCTTAAGAGCTTCTTATGGGTATCATATAGAAAGAGAGAGAGGCTGAAGGATTTGCAAAGGAAAGCCAGGTGTGTCCAGCTGTTGCTTGTCAGGGTCTGTGTGTTCAAATCCTTTTGCCTACTCATTCTGGACCATCTCAGAAAAACACCGTTTTACCCTTGTGATCTTGTCTCACTTACCTGGCACTGGGGAATTAAAGCATGTCTGCAGGCTGAGGATAAAAATGAAAGCAACTGCCAGGTAATTGGATTGATTCCTTTTCTCCTGCACACCCTCTTTTGAAAGACGGCACATTGCTGTTGGGTTTTCCCTAAGACAGCTGTGTATCCCATGGTTCCCCTCCTCCTCCTCTACACACACTCCTCTTGATCCTGTGGTCTTAGCAGAACAAGCTGGATCCATGTCTGGCAACGGCTGCAGCTAGGTGAGAAACAAGAAACCACATTCACACTTGCAGCATCTGGAGAGGAACATGTTTGCATGTTCAGTGATTAATGGCTTTAAGGACCATCATGCCGTGGTAGGAGATGAATCATAGAATTGTTTAGCTTGGAAAAGACCTTTAAGATGATCAAGTCCAACCATTAATCTAACAGTACCATGTCCACCACTAAACCAATTAAGGGTAGAGTCATAATTAATTTCATGTTTCCTGGCTTGGTGGCTGGATTATTTTTTAATGAAAGTAAAACTAGAATAGAATTATTAAGGTTGGAAAGGATCTCTAAGATCATCAGTCCAACCGTCAACCCAACACCACCATGCCCACTAAACCATGTCCCAAAGTGCCACGTCTACCTGTTTTTTGAACACCTCCAGGGATGGTGCCTCCACCACCTCTCTGGGCAGCCTGTTCCAATGCTTGACCACTCTTTCCATAAAGAAATTTCTCCTAATATCCAGTCTAAATCTGCCCTGGCGCAGCTTGAGCCCATTTCCTCTTGTCCTATCATTAATTACTTGGGAGAAGAGACCAACCCCCACCTCACTACAACCTCCTTTCAGGTAGCTGTAGAGAGCCATAAGGTCTCCCCTCAGCCTCCTCTTCTCCAGGCTAAACAACCCCAGTTCCCTCAGCCGCTCCTCATAAGGCCTGTGCTCCAGACCCTTCACCAGCCTTGTTGTCCTTCTCTGAACACGCTCCAGCACCTCAATGTCTTTCTTGTATTGAGGGGCCCAAAACTGGACACAGTATTCCAGGTGCAGCCTCACCAGCGCTGAGTACAGGGGGACAATCACCTCCCTGCTCCTGCTGGCCACACTATTCCTGATACAGGCCAGGATGCTGTTGGCCTTCTTGGCCACCTGGGCACACTGCTGGCTCCTGTTCAGCCGGCTGTCTACCAACACCCCCAGGTCCTTTTCGGCCAGGCAGCTTTCCAGCCACTCTTCCCCAAGCCTGTAGCGTTGCATGGGGTTGTTGTGACCCAAGTGCAGGACCTGGCACTTGGCCTTGTTGAACCTCATACAGTTGGCCTCGGCCCACTGATCCAGCCTGTCCAGGTCCCTCTGCAGGGCCATGCTGCCCTCCAGCAGATGGACACTGCCATGCAAATTTCACACTGAATTGGAGTGATTTGGGCTGAGTTGGTGGCCATGTGCAATTACATGATCCAGCTAAGCTGTTACTGGGGTTTGATTCGTTTTATTCACTCTTGTTACCTACTACAGAGGTAGCTGTTATTTTTTTCCTACTGTTAGGAACTCCTTTTGCTACTGAGCAAAAGGAGGTCCAGCCTTTCTGAGCACAACCACATCATACTTGTTACAGCAAAAGAATGAAGTAATTCCAACCCAGACTTACCTTAGTGGAAAGTAAAGTTTTCTATAGAAAAGCCTGCTAATGGATTGATTTCTTATTGTGATGTTGTTTATTTCCTGTTGCAAACATCATGGACTCATCTTCTTACATACTAGATATCTGGCTCAAAGTTGGAGCACAGTCTTTCCTCAATACAGAGGTTGTTAGCTGGAATTCATTCTGCACAGATGTTGTCAGTGAGCAACGCTGAGGACTTTGGACCATAACTCATTTACATCAGTTCTCTCAAAATGACAAGGACTCCCATTCCCCTTCAGTATCGTACGTCAGATGGTTATTATGGACTGCACAGTAAAGTTTTGAGTGTCCACACAAATCCCCAGAATTAGCAGCCTCCCTAGATTTGTGGGGGTGAGTGCCAGATCAGCTTGGTACGGGGGAGCTACCCAAATTCAATTCCCTTAACTTAGGATGGAGGAACAGAAGATCCAGATTCTGTTGTCCCTTAAGATTTGGTGTAAACTGTGTCTAGATACCGTATTATCAAAATAAGATGTTTAGATGTTGAAATAGGTTCTCTGAGCTTTCATTTGAAAGGAGTTAAATAGGTAACACGTAAGCTATGATGGCCACATTAGCAATAACTACTGTTTATTTTAACAGCTGTTAAGGAAGATAAAGATGAGATTTTTTGGAGATCATAAGCAGCTGGTAAGAAATGAATGGCCATGTAAAGACTCTAAGAGGGCAAGGTGGTTTTCTGACTTAATAGCAAAGCACTTGATAAACAGCTTCTCCTGCCCTTACAAACACCCTGGCAGGGTGAGGCCAGCTGCAGCAGGACAGCCCAAGGCCTTTGGCCAAGGCATTAGATGTGCTCCAACTTCCAGAAACCCTCTTTAAACACTGTCCCATTTATTTGGGACAGTTAGGTCCAGTTAGGACCCTTGTTAGGTCCTGCAGGGAGGAAATTAGAAAGGCAAAAGCCCAGCTAGAACTCAATCTGGCCAGTGCTGTAAAAGACAATAAAAAATGCTTTTATAAGTACATCAGCAATAAAAGGAGAGCCAAGGAGGATCTCCATTCTTTGCTGGATGTGGGGGGGAACATTGTCACCGAGGACAAGGAAAAGGCTGAAGTACTTAACGCCTTCTTTGCCTCTGTGTTCAACAGCCAGACCGGTCATCCCCAGGGTACTCAGGCCCTTGAGCAAGAGGATAGGGATAGGGACCAGAATGGAGCCCTCATAGTCCAGGAGGAAGCAGTTAATGACCTGCTATGCCACCTGGACGCTCACAAGTCTATGGGGCCGGATGGGATCCACCCGAGAGTACTGAGGGAGCTGGCAGAGGAGCTTGCCAAGCCACTTTCCATCATCTATCAACAGTCCTGGTTAACAGGGGAGGTCCCTGATGACTGGAGGCTTGCCAATGTGACGCCCATCTATAAGAAGGGCCGGAAGGAGGACCCGGGGAACTACAGGCCTGTCAGCCTGACCTCGGTGCCGGGGAAGATTATGGAGAGGTTCATCTTGAGCGAACTCCACAGGCAAGTACAGGTCAACCAGGGGATCAGGCCCAGCCAGCATGGGTTCACAAAAGGCAGGTCCTGCTTGACCAACCTGATCTCCTTCTATGACCTGGTGACCCGCCTGGTAGATGATGGAAAGGCTGTGGATGTCATCTACCTCGACTTTAGCAAAGCTTTTGACACCGTCTCGCATAATATCCTCCTCGGGAAGCTGGCAGCTCACGGCTTAGACAGGCATACTCTTCGCTGGGTAAAGAACTGGTTGGGTGGCCGAGCCCAGAGAGTAGTGATAAATGGTGTTAAGTCCAGTTGGCGGCCGGTCACGAGCGGTGTTCCCCAGGGCTCTGTTTTAGGGCCAGTCTTGTTCAATATCTTTATCAATGATCTGGATGAGGGGATCGAGTGCACCCTCAGTAAGTTTGCAGACGACACCAAATTGGGTGGGAGTGTCGATCTGCTCGAGGGTAGGATGGCCCTGCAGAGGGACCTGGACAGGCTGGATCGATGGGCCGTGGCCAACTGTATGAGGTTCAACAAGGCCAAGTGCCGGGTCCTGCACTTCGGTCACAACAACCCCATGCAACGCTACAGGCTTGGGGAGGAGTGGCTGGAAAGCTGCCTGGCCGAAAAGGATCTGGGGGTGTTAGTAGATAGCCGGCTGAACTTGAGCCAGCAGTGTGCCCAGGTGGCCAAGAAGGCCAACAGCATCCTGGCTTGTATCAGGAATGCTGTGGCCAGCAGGAGCAGGGAGGTGATTGTCCCCCTGTACTCGGCGCTGGTGAGGCCGCACCTGGAATACTGTGTCCAGTTTTGGGCCCCTCACTACAAGAAAGACATTGAGGTGCTGGAGCGTGTTCAGAGGCGGGCAACGAAGCTGGTGAAGGGTCTGGAGAACAAGTCTTATGAGGAGCGGCTGAGGGAACTGGGGTTGTTTAGCCTGGAAAAGAGGAGGCTGAGGGGAGACCTTATCGCTCTCTACAACTACCTGAAAGGAGGTTGTAGTGAGGTGGGTGTTGGTCTCTTCTCCCAAGTAGCTAGCGATAGGACAAGAGGAAATGGGCTTAAGCTGCGCCAGGGGAGGTTTAGACTGGAGATTAGGAAGAATTTCTTTACGGAAAGGGTGGTCAGGCATTGGAACAGGCTGCCCAGAGAGGTGGTGGAGTCACCATCCCTGGAGGCGTTTAAAAAACGGGTAGATGTGGCACTTCGGGATATGGTTTAGTCTGGTCTACCCTTGATTAGTCTAGAGTGGGCTTGGTAGTGTAGGTTAATGGTTGGACTGGATGATCTTAAAGGTCTTTTCCAACCTAGATGATTCTATGATTCTATGATTCTATGATTTATAAAAATTCCCCTTCTTGCCTTAATACCTCCAGGAAAGAAATGTAAAGCTTGTGAAACTTGGAGCTTGTCACTTTTCTATGCAGGAGGCTGTGCAATGACATGCTCCAACAGCAATGCGGGGACCAAAGCCGCTGTTCTCCTTAACCGGTGAGTTGTTACTTGCCAGGCAGCAGGAGGTGCTCCTGAGACAGACCTCAGGCAGAGGGATGCCAGCTCCCTCGCCAGCAAGATTGTATGGGATTTCTCCTGGGTTTTTTATTCCTTTCCACATATTTCCAAGCTGTCCCACCTCAAGGTGATATGTTCAGCTGTACCATGTTGGTCAGTCAGAGATCAGAAGGTAGAGAAGGGAGAGCGCAGAGCACATGGATTATTTTTTAAAGCAAACACATGGGCTTGGCGGGGCGAGGAGCACAGGGCACAAAAGCATTTTAACCTGCAAAAATGCTGCACGTCATATGCCAAAGTAGCCGCTGCGTGGGGCTGCCGCCAGTCCAGCAGCAAGCTCCCCTCTTGCCTCCCAAGTGCTGCGCCGTTGCACCCGTGCTCCCTCCAGCTCCAGGGAGCAACTCCGTTACCGGCCCCCCTCCCCTTCCCCAGGCAATTTTTGGCCGGGTCAGCTCCCCGAAACAGGCGCGCCGTTCCCCTCCCCGAGCAGCAGCGGCCTCGCTTGCCTCCGTGGCCACAGCAGCCTCTGCAATGCCAGCGTGGCTCCCACCAGGACAGCCTCCGCAGGCAGCAGGGCAGGGGCGCCGGGTGCCCAGGGCTCGAGGTGCCGGAGGGCTCTGCTGGAGCGTGGGTAAGGCCGGTACGGCTGTTTCGGCATCCATGCCCTCCCTCGGCTGCTCACACGCTGTTGTACGTGGTTAGCTCAAAATACCTTGTCATACGTAAACAAACACACGCCCCTCGTCAATGGGCTCCAGCCGTTCTGCTTGGTCCGAAAGATGTTCTCAGTGAAGCATCCTCACCCAAAGCCCAAGCCTTTTCTTGAGAAATCTGGGGGCAGTGTTACATCTAGACAAAGCCTCGAGAGAAAAAAAAAAAAGCAGCGCGGTGTACACAAAAAGCAGGCTGCAAGACGAAGCGGCAACATTTCCTCATCCAGCCTAGCAGTGTAGCAAGAAGAGGAGTCCCTCAGCCCTTCGCGAGGAGAGGCCGAGCCGCGGCCAGGGCAAAGGCAAACCACGAGGAGCTCTGCCGGCTCCTCCGCGGCTCTGACCCTGCCGAGACGGGCCACAATCACCCACAACGTTAAGTCCCTTTGGGCTCAGACAAGAAGAGATGATGTGCTAAAATATGCTTGCTGGGCATCTTTGCACCTCTCCCAAGTACGGCTGTTGCCGCCACCGCCTGTACCAGCAGCAGCCTAAAGATGGTGGTAGTAAAACAAGGAACAAGTTTTGCATTTTTGTTCTGAAAGGTTTGTACTCAGATTAGCCAGGTCGGTGCTGAAATATTATCTTGGACAAATCAATTGAAGTAAATCGATTAATCACCTTTCAGGTTTTTATATTTACTCGTTTCACATCAATTGACAAGACAGCAAGGTCCCCCGTTGCATTTAAAAGACTACGGATTTACCAGTGGTCCTGTTGCAGCTGTGATGGTCTTGGGACACAGTCAAGAAAAGGGCTGTAGTAGAGTTAGTATCTCTTATTACCAACTAGGTAAGTGGCATAAACATACTTTGGGGCGTGTTGCCTTTATTTTAAATCTAATTTTTCTGTGTCTTTTATTTCCTTTACTAACGGGTATCTTCAGACATCCTTCTCCTCAGGCAGCAAAAGAAGAGGAAGGAATAAGCCACATCAAGAATAAAAAATAAAATGTTGAGCACTAGTATTCAGAGCCAGTCACAGAGAAATTCTCAATAATGCTACCTCCCCATCTTTTCCTTCCTCTTTATGAAAATATTTGCTCTACAGGGATACAGAACTCAGTCAACAGGCAAGTAATTTTCTCCTGGAAAGAAATAGTTCTCTTTTGAGGTCTAAAAAGTAAATAATTTGCTTTAAACCTTAGCAGCAGGATATTCATGTATTTATACATTAATACAATAGAAACAGGAAATTATTAACTTGATCACAGGCTTGACTTGCTTTTAATTAGTCTGATAAATGAATGATGGTGAGTTAAATTGATTTAAATTGAATTGTCCATAAATTCATGAGGCAGCTTGTTCCTAAACCTTTCTTACCAAGACACAGACTTCTCAGCTTACTCAAATGATCTCTTATGGCCTCTTTGAAATAGAAATCATTGATTTATTTTTTTAAAATTGTTCCTGAGTGCTGACTAGAAAAGTCATGTTGAAATGACCAATGACTTGTTGGATCAGATCAAGTTGCACAGTTCCCAATAGCTTTCATACCTGTCTTCTCTTCAACCCAAAATATGAAACTAAAAATAGCAAAATCGTAAGAGTTTTTTCTTTGAAAAATGTCAGCAGGAAACAAAACAAGAATAAAGAATGGTGTGTTCTGAGACACCAGTTCATCATGTCTTCCTGGCTAATGTTTCTGCTTTAGATTTTTTTTATGTCACATTGTTAATATTTTTAATATTTTTTTTCTTTTCTTTTCTTTTTAATAAAGCAACTTTGGCACATCCAAAGCACGCACTAAAGAATACCCTAAATCATATTTTCTGAACAGCTGTCCCCAAACTGATTCTAGTAGCAGCAGGGGTGCATGTTTGCATTAATATTTTTCTTGGAATTGCTCAGAAAACATAAGCCAAGGCTGAAGCCTGCACTGGCAAGGAGACTTACAGAGCAGAATACCAGGGCAATTCTCATGAACTACAGCAAGACCACACAAGAAGAAAAATTAAGTAAGACTTAGGAGGGGAGAAAAGCGAACAAACTGATGTTTGCTCCTCTGGCTGGGGTGTAAGACAGTAAGGAAGGGGAGTGCTTCTTTAAAAACACAGCTTTTTAACCAAAGAAGTGGCCCGGCTGAAGTTAGTAGGGAACAGCTTTGAGACGAGACCTGTGAATATGAAGTTCATGAGCAAAGAGCTGTAGTGAAGTCCTGGGGCTGCTGAATCCCCAGCGGCCCTCCTCATGGGCATGGTCATCCCTGATGAAACCTAATTGCATGAATTTTTCTTAGAAGGACTGTCCCCCTATGAACTGACTGTTGTTCCCAGCACTTGGGCTTCTCCCTGAGCTCTAAAAACAGGGAGTGTTTGGCTGTATTCCCAAGCAACAAAAGCAAAATCTTTCACGCTTAAGGGATGCCAGCAGACGAAGGAAGACAGAAGGAAAATATTGCATCAGTCCTAAAGGATGTGCAGGATCTGCACACTCCGAAGGAAGAAGACGAGGAAGCGAAGGGGTGCCGTGGCACAGAGGTGCTGCGATGCCGCTGCGGAGTGGCAGTCGCTCCACCCTCCCTGGCAGGGAGATGCCCACCCAGCCTAAGGAAACGCAGCTCGGGGGGGGGGAATAGGTGCAGACCCAGGCTGGCCTCAAGCACAGCCTCATGCTCTGCTCTGCGCGACTCATTCAAATAGATGGGGATAGATCGTTCCCCAAGAAGATGAGACAAAGAGAAATTTTCAAGCAGCTCCAACAAGCTTAGCTTTGGTCTTGCTAAGCCGAACATGCCCTTGCTATTTTAAACTCACTGCCGTAGGCAAGCAAACAAGGAATGAGGGAATGAGGATCATGATGGCAGGCTACGAGGTGTGGAGAGGGTTCCCGAAAAGCAGAGGCGGGGACAGTATGGGGCTGCTGTGGCTCCTTTCGTATTCCAGCAACTGGCCTCCTTCCTCTGCCCCAGGACAGGACCTGCCACGGGTCCCCAGCCGTCCCAGGAACTGGGCTGCTGGGAATTAGCCAGGCTTCAATCCAGAGAAGTGCCCGGGTGCCCCCTCTTGGGAAAGCAATTTCAGAGCAGGACGTCCAGTTGTGCGCACTGCCACTAAATAACACGAAAGCAAGAGAAGAACAGCCGGGAGACCGGCTTTCCTAAGCAATCACGACTTCTGCAGGGAGCTACACTGAGCGTTGGCAGCAAAGTAACAATGCAGCTGTTGCTTTTCTTTGCTGTAGCATTCAGATGCAGAGCTGACCCTCCTTCCTCTCCACACAGGAAGGGGAGAATGGCCTGGAAAATCCTCCAGCCCTCAGGCAACGCTTCACTTCTCATAGGCAAACATGCTCTTTACCTCACTGCTATCTTAAGTAAATATTTCCCCAAGAATGTTGTCAGCTGTCTAGTCTGATGCCATTAATTGATTTCCATTAAATCAGGAGGACTGCTTGTGTTTCAGATAAAACACTTGCTGCGGATTTGCCCCTCAAACCCCTATCGTTACTAATGAAATATAACGTGGATCAGCTCAGTGCCTCTTCTAGCTGGTACAATTTGTGCAGGCCACATGGGTCTTGCAGTAAAGATGGAGAAAAACAGTGTAGGGTGTTTCTTGCTGGTTAATTAGTGTCTCCAAGGAAATTCAGCCAGAAGTGGAGAGTTTCAATTGGCGATGGAAAAATGGGAAAGGACAGGTATCAGTGGTTCGATCATACTCCAAAGCACTGTAAGGCCGTATCTTGACTGCCAAGTCAAGATAAATATCACATCCCTGCTCCCTGCATGCGGGGCCATGTGGCCAAGTTAAGTGCCAGTCGTACAGATGCAGGGTCCCGGTATTCATGTTTCTCAAGAAAAAGGTGCGTTAGATATAAAATGGAGGCCCGGGGTAGCAGCTTGTGTAATCAGCATAGCCTTTGCACAGGTCAGGAGAGCGCGCTTCAAAACCAAGCTCCCCGCTTGTGTGAAAAGGGCACATTGCAGGATTTGCATGTGCCCTTCTGCTCAGCTCGCCGGGCTGTCATGGATCTTTTTCTGTTTCCGTGACTCGCCGGCCCCTCCTCTGGCTCCGAGCATTTGAAGCTGAGCTCTTTGGCCAAACAGTCCTTGCTGAAATGTCAATACACTACCGGGACGCTGGCTCGCAGGGTTCACCATGGTTTCCAGGCAGTGCATGGCTTTGTTTCTCTGCTTTCTGCTACTGATTCCTCTTTCCCTGGATGCAGGTATGTCCATAAGATACAGCTGTAATTATATTTACTGGCAATGGACCTCATGTTACTCAGACACCATTTTCATTGCAAGTTTTGATCACTGTTGCATGTTTGTCCTGGTTGTGGTTGTGCCTCTGGTTGTGCCTGTGAGTTATTCTGAGGCTCCTGTTTGCTTTCGGTGAGGGCGTCCACGCGCTTATTTTGCCAACTAAGGAAAAGCACCTCTAGACTGCTAAGTGAATCTATTATCTCACTGCACAGACAGCAGGCAAGCAAACCATCAGCTGTCTGCCCACTACGTGAAAAAAGGAACTTGGATTTATTGTTTTTTCATGTTGAACTGTGGTCTTTTTCAAAGCAAAGAATCAATAGTCTGTCACTCAGCTGATGAGAAATTAAAGAGGTGAGGATCCACTCTGTTTTGGCAGCAGTAGAAGGCAGTGAGGCGGTAGCTCTTCGGTAGCTCCAGTACATCTCTGAAAATGAGCTCCCAAATTAATAAAGCAGACCCAGTGCTTTCATATTCCCAGTTAGGCATTGACTGGGTCTCCCACACTACAGTGAACAAAGCTGGAAAAACACACAGCAAAGTCAGAAGCGTTCCAATGTAAATAAGTGGAGAACGCTGAAATAAAAGCAGGAGGATGTCCCCAGCCACACGCCCAGGCACGCTCCTCTGTCAGAGCCTGTGCCTGTGCACTGATACATGTGTCATGTATCTGCAGTGTAAAGTTAATTAAAAGCCTTTGAAGAAAGCCATATTAAATGCATACAGCCTGACTTTGAAATCACGGCAGAAAGACTCAGCTGACATTCCTACAGTGGGCAAATGCTTATGAAGCACCCTGGGATAAATTCAATGCACGCCACACAATATTTTATTCCTTCAAGTAACTTTCAAATACAGGGAAAATTACCACTATTCTGCGTGTAACTCAGCAAATGTTCTGATTATACACAAATGTTTAGAGATACCTCACCAGACTGGCATAAACCTTCTCAGGATTTATGTTTGTGTGTATGTTGGTGAGGACCCACACGAGTCTTGTCCTTCAGCAACCACCTTGAGGCCCTTCCAGCAGGTAGGAAGTAACTCCCGCTTTCTCAGGGGTCATGTAGCGGAGAATGGCCCGTGGAAAAGGCAGGTGATATACATCAGCCTCAATCCCCAAATCTACCCACAATCCCAGGTGAAATAGTTAAAAGCGCTGAAATCTAAGCTGTTGTCATGAAGCTCCAGAATCCCCTACTGACATGGAGGAGAAAAAAAATGCAAAATTAATGATTTCAAGACTTGTTCTGTGTAGTACATGGAGCAAAAGTACACTTCCACACTGGGACTTCTTGTTCATTACGCCGAATTATACCAGGAGGGCATAGGTGTGTGATGTGCTTGTATCCTAAAGCTGAGGAGCAGATCAGCGTGGTGACAATGCTATCAGCTCTTTCAGTGCATACTTCTGTCCGTTGCAAGTTGATGTAGCTCTACAATGTGAGCTCTGCTCACGTCTGCTATTGAACCTGTGTACCCAACGTCTTTCCAAAGCATGGCAGAGATGCACAGGGAGAAGACCCACGTGGCTGCGGTCTACGGTGCTGGCAGCACCTAGGAGCCATCCACCCTGCAAACAGCATTGTCCAGCCTTCCTATGTACCCTAACGTAGCCTTTTTTACGGAAGAAAACTAAAGATAAATATATTAAAGCAGTGGTTCTAAAATTGTGGTCTACTGGTGGCAAGGGAAGTCCCTTCTGCAGGGCCGAAGAGTGAAGGGGTGTGAGATAACACGGGTGAGGAATGGAGCACTGGGGAGTTAGGGGTGACTGTGGTCCACCTGTCACCAAGTGACTTACTGTAGCGAGTACAGGAAAATCGGCTGTTGCCAGGTACGTCAGCGCTAGATAAAGCAACACGTGCTTTTCAGCCGCTAGAATTGAAAGCAACTGTGCTGTGCCTGTTGACACCTACTATATGACGAGCGATGGTACCTTAGGAGTCACTGATGTACAACACTGGTGTCACATGCCATCTTCTCTTAAGCTCTCAGCTCTGTAAAATTCATGTCCTGCCACTTTACCTGGGAGGCAGGCTAGAGAAAGGAGGCTCTTTCACGTTTGCCCATTTCTTTTCTAAAGCGTCTCAGAAAAAGCCTGGGAAACAGAAAAGCTTTCAGGGGAAATCGTCCCCCCCATCCTCTCTGTCTGGAGAGAGCGCAACTGTGCGACAAACAGAACATGCCACTGTTTTTCAGTCTTTCTAAAGCAGGAAGAGGCAAGCAGCGTTTTGCAAAGGCAAAGACGAGCCAACAGTTTCTTCGAAGAGATAAAACTGGGGTCACTAGAGCGAGAATGCATGGAAGAAAAGTGTTCCTTTGAGGAAGCGAGAGAGATTTACCATGATGATGAAAGGACAGTAAGTAACACGGGGCTGGGTGAGCGATCGCTGTCAGATGGACTCCCCCTACTCAAGGGTGTGCTTTGACGCGTTAAACCATGAGAGCAAAAAAATCACTTTGTGTCCTGCTGTTTGCATCTTTGAATTGCAGGAGGGCATACTGCATGGGCCAGCCCGGGCAGTACTGATCGGGGGAATGGTGGGAAAGTGGATGCTCTCTAAGTTGTCACCCTAGCCCCCCAGCAATTCCTGGCCGGACAATACCTTAAATTATTGTATTGTGCAACATCTGTTTCAGTCAACCCCACCTCAACTATACGGAGGTTATTGATGCATAACCTATTTGTGTGTGTTACACAGTGCCCTGCCCTATTGGTATATAAAAATAATGTAGAATGTAGGAAATAATTTAGAATATTTTATAGATATCAACTTTGATAAATTGTAAAGGCAAAGGGGCATCACTGTGGATGCCTGTAACCCCTCTTGTACTACAAGGACTGTAGGACTTAACCTGAGTTAATTTTTCTTTAATTAAATCTCGCATCTTTTTCTTCCAGAAAGAGTTCTGGCACATCTATTCCGGTACGATCGTTCGGGATGTTCTGGCAGCTGCAAAAACGCTCCTGCTGCTGCAGCTCTTCACGTGAGCTGGTCTGACACTGAATGTTTTTACAGACCCTAACCAGTGTGACTCCAACCCCTGTCAGAACGGCGGGAGTTGCGATGACCAGTTTCAGGATTACGTATGCCGCTGTCCCGTCGAATATGACGGCAAAAGCTGTGAAAAAGGTCAGCTCTGGCATAGCTTAGCAAAATAAAAATGTCATTAATAATTCAAATGCAAGGCATTGAGATAAACAGCAGCAATCATTATCATTCTGCAGTGACAGCTACTGCTCACGCTCCCTGCGGTGTCGTGTGATGGATCGAACCAGCTGGCAGTCAGGCCCTGCAAGGCACCAAGATGATTATTGCCCTATGATGACTTTGTTAAAAAAAAAAAAAAAAAAAAAAGCAGCCTTTTTTTTCATGGTCTGAGTGAAAAGGAGGAATTTTTTTTCCTACCCAAGTGCTGAAGTTACATTGACTTAGAAGCTCGGTACAGTACAAGAATGAGAATTACGCTGCATATGCATCGTACAAAGCCTGAGGGGACAGATCCAGCGGTTAATGAAGTCTTTCCGTTGATTTCAGTGGTCACCGCATACTGAGTGTTACACTTATACCCTCAGAACATGCTGAGCCCAAACAAGGACCAGGCACGCGTCAAGTCTAACCGGGCACTGTCAACAGCCATCCCAGAGCATCCTTCTGCCAAATGGCAAAGTACGAAATAGTTATAATTTTTCAGTCATATGTTATGACGGTGACCACACAATTACACCACCTCCACACAGCTCAGATACTGTATAAATGCAGACTGACTTAATTTTAGGTGTATGTTTCTTAGGCATAGACTTTTCCTCCCTAATTCCTGGAGATCCAGGTCTGCCTCGCTTTTGCCAAGCAGAAGGTGTGTTGCATGCAGGCACTGTACATGAATCACAGAAATCTGTTTTGCTGCCTTACCTCCCTGTCAACATTTCAAGTTGCAATTCACTCAATTCCAAAACCCACATTTGGAAACCTAAATACTCTTTCTCTAACTTTAGCCACGGCTGACAAACTGAAGTGCATTTATGACAACGGTGGCTGTGAACAGTACTGTACTGATGAGCAGTCTGAAAAACGAGTGTGCTTCTGTGCGGATGATTACGCTTTAGCAAGTGATGGCGTGTCCTGCATTCCCCAAGGTAAGATACTACTAGCCTGATGCTAAGTCTAAGCCAGCCCTGGAAGAGGAGTCTTTGTGTGCACATGGGGAGGTGCAAGGTAGAACCCTTAGCCACCAGCTCCCCACCACTTCTTCAAAGGCAGAGTCCAAAGCAGTAGGTTTGGGTTTCTGATGGAAGCTAGACACCCCAGAAAAGCAGTCGGGAAAGCGTGCACACCGAGCAGGGAGCCTTTTGGACCCCTCCTTCCTAGGTAAAATATTTTGGGAAAATATTTTTGGGCAGCATTGTTTTACTGTCGGATCTCCAATCTGAATTTGTGCCTATGGATTTTATGACCATATTTATTTCAGCACAGGAGTCAAGAGAGGAAGAGGCCTATTAAAACCAGAGAAAATCAGTTATTCTTTTTTTTTTTTTTTCTCCTTCTCTTTTTTTTCCTCCTATTTGGTAGAACCAATACACTTTTGGTATTTCTCTAGACACTATGGCTAGGTATTTCTCTCACTCATCTAAAAAGGTAAATTTCAACTGGGGCTAGGATAGCACAAGTTAATTATTTTTCCAGTACATAAGCTGGCACCTGACTCTTGCAGATGCCTACTTCAATTACTTTATTAGAGGGGAAAAAGAGACCCCTGGGGATATGAAAATAATGGACAGAGCTGCGGGGAGCATGCGAAGTAATTCTGAGGGGTAGTGCCCCCCCTACACACACCTCAATGGAGCACTCATGCAGAGAACTGATAATGACAACCTAGCCCTCAACAACAGCAATTTCATTAGAGAACAATGTCTAGTAATGTGCTTATCCCTTATTAGCAGATTCTGCAATATCACGTGATGGGGAAGCTGCTTTTGTTAAAAGCTGAGAACAATTAATTCAATATTCCCCACAGGCTTTTCAGCATGTCTTCCCCTGCAAGGAAGATGTATTTGTTGCTGCTTGCTTCTTGGGGACCAAAATACCCGTAGCACTGACCGTGTGTTGCAAGGAGACAAAACTGTGTAACTGCCAGACTGCCAGTCCCTTCACCGTCCTTCTGTCACCTCTCACAATGTCCCTTTCAAACACCCAAAGTTGCGTTGCCCTGCATACAGCGTTAGAGGGTGTGAGTTTGTGTTACGTCTCTCCTGACCTTCCACCAGCTGCCACCAAAGAGCCAGTCCTGTTCCTCCACACCTTGCCTGTTCCTGCAAAAGCCTGATGCTGTCTTTGCATCAGGTGAAGTAGCCGGCACGTCCACACTATTACAGATCCGTGGGGATGTCCCACGGATTCAGCTCAGCATGGGCTATAGGGCTCTGGCTCACAAAGTGATAGAGGGTGAGCACTCGTCCACACAGTGTTATTGCAGTGACAGCTGGATGTAAGGGGCAGTGTGTTCAGTTACAGCACAGCCACGTGGCACACAAAAAAACCCAAAAGCAGACCTTCTTCTTCCTGAAAGGAAAACTCTGTTGGGTGAAGGACGTACTGAAAACATCAAGGCTTCCTCTGCACTGCAGCTCAGTCGCAGGTTCAGTCCTCAGGATTTGATTCTCCTATTGCCAACCTTCACATGCTTGCTCAGGCTAAAAACGGACCTTAGACTGAGCTGCGCAGTCCGGAAGAATCAAGGATGCTCTGGACCCAAGCAAACTAGGCACAGTCTGCTGGGAGGCATGCCAGAAGACATAGTGTCTGCTCTTAGGAGATGTTTGGGTCCACCCGAACGAAGGATAGCAAGCTGCACGTCCCACGCTTAAGCCTGTGCCTCACCATGCTGCGGATGCTGTGCACTTAGTATGACTGAGTTAAAGTCAGCAGGGTCGCTGAAAATCTGTAGACTACAAAGCTTGACAGGGTCATTTCTGCTCTCCAGCCTGCAGCCTACCTCATTGTGATGACACGTATCTGAGGCAGATACATTGTTTGCAAACTCCTGTGGTAGCTGAATATATGTCAATGATACTGTATGGGCCTGCACTCTATTTGTAAAAGTATTTCTGGCTGTTTCCAAACAAAAAGACTACTTACCTGCTGAGCTTTTTTAAATTACTTTTGAGAACCCATGCTCCCAGACCTGAAACCACTTTTTCAGCTAACATAACCCCACTGAAGACCTTACACATTTTGCTGTGAATTCAGTGCAATAAAATCACACTTGCTGCCCTTGGGGTTTTTTTTCTTTTTTTTCAGTGAAATACCCATGTGGAAAAATACCAGTGCTGGCAAAAAAAAATGCAACTGCACAGGGGAGAATAGTAGGTGGTTTAATCTGTCCTCCAGGTGAATGTCCATGGCAAGTGAGTCTTCAGAAATCTTTCATTGCTTTTTTTTTCCTTATGAAAACACTATCTTAAATTCATTGTTTTAAATGTATGATGTTAAAAATGTGTAAAAAGCGCCAGGTCTGGACAACCAGATTCCTTCCCAGCAGATCCACCTGTTTCAGCCATACACCTTAGCCTTGTTCTGGAGTGCCTGCTTTCATAGGAGTGGGGTGGTAATACAACCTCCTCTATCTCCTGACCCCTTAGTCCTTAACCATACCACCAGCAAGAATTTTAGCTGCAGCTTGCAGGGATATGCGCTTGGCCACAATAGGCAGGGTCCATACTACAAGATGGAGAACATGTCAACGGAAAGACCCCCTGCCCCCCCAAATTCTCCAGACAATCAGCATCATATTCTCAAACACAGTTGCATAAAGTGACAGAAAGAAGCAATATAACCTGACTACTGAGATTCAGGTCAAGTGCACCTCTGATGTAAGACATACATTTGTTTTACGTTGGCAGGCCCTTATAACACAGAATCAGAAAGAAAAGTGTGGTGGTACCCTGCTTTCCCCAGAGTGGGTGGTCACTGCAGCTCACTGTTTGGAGTATACTCATCCTAAACAGCTTCGGGTGAGACTGGGTATGTATCTTCCCCTCCTCATGTTATCAAGCTGTGGTTGTGGTGCCAGCTTCTCATCCTGACAAACCAGAGTAAAAGACAAATGTGTAGGCTTTGGTATTAAGGGAATTGTCCTTTGGTTTATAAAGGAATTGTCCTTAAGAGGTGTCAGAGTAGAAACCCCCTATCTCCCCAAACTTCTGAGGAATCAAGGAGGTGCCAGACATGACCTGCGATTAATCACTTTTCCAGGTGAACACAAAATAAATTACGATGAGAAAACTGAGCAAGAAAGTGGAGTCGCCAGGATAATAGTTCATGAAGGATACACGAATGGACAAGTCAATAACGATATTGCCCTCCTGAGCCTGGAAACACCTGTGAATCTCACTGATTATGTGGTGCCGATATGTTTGCCTGAAAAACGGTTTGCGGTATATGAACTGTCCTCCATCAAGTTCTCCACAGTGAGCGGATGGGGACGCCTACTAGATGGAGGTGCCACCTCTTCTGTTCTGATGAGAGTTGATTTGCCACGTGTAAAGACACAGGAATGTGAAAAGGAGACCGATTTAAATATTACAGAGAATATGTTCTGTGCAGGAGACCTGGCCGGTGTTAAAGACTCCTGCAAGGGAGACAGTGGTGGACCTCATGCTACCCAGTACAAGAACACTTGGTTTCTGACTGGGATTGTCAGCTGGGGAAAGGGCTGTGCTGTTAAAGGCAGCTATGGGGTTTACACAAGGGTATCCAAATACATCGACTGGCTGAAGCAGCACATGGATTAATGATGTTGAACCAGAGCATTTCCAGATCATGTTGCTGCCCCTCAGTCCCTCTGTGCCATTTTCCTATTGAAGCATTCCTTAGATATGTGATACATGCGATACCTACACCACTATTAATGATTTGAAACGAGCCTAATGCCTACTTGAACATATAAAACAACTTCCCTATCAGTATTGTTTGTAAACTTGCATGTCTTGTCAAGGGGGCACAGAACAGCCATAACAAATCAGACAGCGTCCCCCTCGTTCTGCATCCATTTTCTGCTAAGGGTCAGAGCGAGATGCTGAAAGACGGTCAGCAACACATCAAGCATACCATGATCCTTCCTCCAGCTACCCTCTCAACTTCTGGTAATCAGTGATGTACAGACTTCCTGAGCCAGAAGTTGCATTAGGTTGAATCGTCGTGAATGAACCTGTTGTCCACAAATGTGTGCAATCTCTTTTGAACACATTTATGCTTCTGGCTTTCACAACTTCCTGTGCCAATGGGTTCTGCAATGTAATGATGCAATAGCAGAATAAATAGAAAAAATTTTTCTTTTAGCTTGTGTTAAAGTAGCTTTCTCCAACAGTTGCAGTGGCAACAGGCAGATTTGAGGGGGAGGAACTGTAGAGAGTCTCCACCACAAGAAAGCTGGGAAAAGGTTAATTCCTTATTTACAGATCTGCTATGAAAACTTGATTTTAGTCTTCTTGCACCAAGCGTTATTGCAGTAAGGCTATTAAGTGTAATATTTAACCCTATATTTATAAGAATACCACTGATTTAATCTTATCTTTGCCTTGGTATTATGCTCGTCGATATAGAAGAGAGCAAATGATAGGGAATGTTTGTTTAGTTTGCTGTCCAGTATAATCTAAATTGTACTCTCTGTCCTGAGATCGAAACCCAGAATAAGATAATTGTCTGACCATCCGCAAAACACTGGCCAAAGACCATTCTCTAAAGCCTTAATGCATAAACGGTAGAGCCTGAAGACCTCTGAAAACACCATCAACTACACCACGAAAAAAATGTACCTTCTAATCTAAGCATGAAAACAGTGAAAAGGTGAGGGAGATAAAGCTGACCAGGAGATTAGAAAACAGTTCATGTATCTTATGCCGAACTTACACTTTGGATTCATTCAAATCATGCTGAGTATCAGCTCAGTCACAAAAGCTTATCAGCAAGAGGGACACTTACAATTGACCATACTCTATTATTAGGGGAAAACATTGACGTTATATGGTACATATACCATGCAATACGGAAGGTCCTATAACCTGCTTTCTGACATAGAAGAATGGTATACTATTCATTTAAGCAGTGAACTGAATTGGGAAAAGCAGCAAATTCAGAGACCTGAGAAACAAGAGGTCTTACAATACGAAAACATAGCCCAGAGGTGCTCATTGCTTGTAAAAGGAAAGCACATATGCCAGCAGAATATATTCCCAGGGCGGAAGGTGACTAGAAGCAGCAAGCAGCAAATAAAACCTCATTTTCATTGAGATGAGGCACTCAGCATTGCAAAATCATCCCTCCAGACCCTGAAGCTAAAATAGTTTGGGGTTTTCCATGCTCCATAGGATGATTTCTTCTCTGTAAGGTTCCAGTGTAAATATTGACACTTATGAACTCATCACAATCTGGCAGAAAAAGGGTAAAACGCTGAAAGAAAACAACCAGTACTAATGGCTGCACAGAGTGAATTTGTCACAGCAAAGCTGGGGTTTAGGTATATTTTTAATAGAACAGCCTGCTTAAAGAAGGCCGGACGATGAAGGAGACCCGCGGCGGGCTCTGGAAGCACCAAAGCCATGGGCTCCACAGCGCACAGAGACCTCGCCGGGCACAACCGAGGGGAAACCCCCCCAAAAAAGGGGAGCTGGAGGCCAGCTCCCGCCGGGTGCCAGGCCAAGGTCACCGGGCCCTGGGTGTGGAAAGCAGGGAGCCAGCAGGCTATGGTGCTGGGATGTGGGAAAGGCGGGCGGGAGGTGCCAAGGGCGGCGGGTGTTTTGGGGCGGGAGCCCGGCTTTGGCCCGGCTCGGCCTCGCACCTGCCAGCGCCCGGCCGGGCCGACGCCAGCCTCGGCCAGCGCTTGCTCATTAAAAGTGACGATTCACTTCCCCTCCCCCGCAAATAACAGCTACAATTAAAAAAAGCCGGCTTCCTTGGGATTTAAAAAAAAAAAAAAGAGCTTCATCATCAGGCCGCCCCCCGGCTGAGAGATCCCGCGGCGGCTTTCCCCCTTCCCCGCCGCTTCCGCTATTTCTGGGCAGGGTGAAGCAACGCCGCTTCAGTCTCTCCCCGCCCGGGGGGGTGAAGGCTTCGGCTCCCGTCCCGTCCGTCCGTCTGTCCCGTCCCGTCCCGTCCCGTCCCGTCCCGCCGGGCCGGCAGCAGCGGGGGGCTCCGCGCCACCATGGCCGCCCGCCCGCTGCTCCTCCTGCTCTGCGCGGCGCTGGCGGGCGAGCTGCGGGCTGAAGCAGGCGGTAAGGCGGCACCTTTTTTTTTTTTTTTTAATCTATTACTTATTCCCTCGCCTCACAGCCTTCGAGGGGCTGCCGGGGGAGCTCGGGAGGCGGTGGCGGTGCGTGAGGGGGACAGGACAGCCCCGCGTTCCCCGCCGAGGGAGGGGGCCCGGCCGGCCCCTGCCTGCCCGGGGAGCTGCCTTCGGGAGCGGCGGGGGGCGGCAGCGGGCACCCCAGGGCTCGTCTTCCCCCGGGGTGGGGGGAATTGGGTTTCCAAGCTGGCGGAGGACTCGCCTGCACTTGTGCCACCCCTCGCCAAAAGACGGGCGAGCTCCCCCTCGGGGGCAGGGAGCTGCCCGGGCGGGCTCCTCGGGGTGCTTGAGCCCCAGGGGTGCCGTGTCCCGCTGCCATCTTGTGTGGCTTTTCCCAGGCTGCCGTGCCTTCCCCTTTTCCCCCTATAAAATGGGGTTGCTGGCCCTCCCCGTTGTTCGCAGCGGGGGGACAGCGGCCCTGGCAGCCTGAGGTGCTCGTGTCCCTGAGGGGGAGCCTGGCCGAGGCTCGGTTGGGCGCACTTGGCCGCGGAGGGGGAGCACGTCCCGCTGCCCCTCTGTTTGTGCCGCTAGGGTCAACACCAAAGTCCAGAGCGGCATCAGCAAGTGGCTTTTTCAAAAGTCGTTAACTCTTCCTTCAGTGAGTCAGCCTGCTTAGGCTTTAAAATGAGGTCTTCTGCACGTTTCTGGAACGTCCTACTTGAGTTGACCAACGCCTGTTGCTCCTTGATGTCTCCGAAGAAGGAAGCATGAAGGAGAGCTTGGGAAAGAGAATGACCAGCCTCGGGAGACTAATCGGCTAGTTCAAGTTTACAAAAACATCCTCTTACGCGGGTGATGTGGAGGCAAAGGAATATAGCGGCGATAACCCCACTGGCTGCATCCTGTCGCTTTCCTGTCACTGCAGAGAGGGATTTAAGGGCAAATAAGATAGTAGGCGAATGAACTAACAGTTGCTGAGCTAGGCGTTACAAGCACTTTCTGTAAGCCTTCCCTGCGAGGAGACTTTCAGAATAAGTGGGGCTCCAAAGTTCTTATGGGCTCTATGGGATCGATTAATATAAATAGCACTGGCAGAATTTGGCTCCCTGTTGCTGATACACCAATTTCAGTGAAAGCAGAGTAAGTCCCCACTGTGTTTGCTTAGAGGATATTAGGGTATGTGGTTACTATCCGCTGGTTTATTTATTGCTGAATTGAGCTGCATGAAGAGTGCTCCAGCAGGTACGTGCAAGCTGCCCGCTGAGCGTGAGCCATTGGTCTTGAAGTCCCATCTCCAGCACTGTCTTCCACACTCCAGTCTGTGATTGGAAAGTATTTTTTCTCTTTAAATTCCAGGTGTTCAGAACATAATTAAATGCTAGCTTCCAGACTCCGCAAACTTTCCAAGAATGTATGCTTTTTACAGGGTAATTGGCAATTTATTTACTCCAGTGTTGTTTCTGTTTTTCCTATCTGGTAATGTGTGCGCAAGTCACTGGAGAGTAACACTACTGTTCACGCAGCCAAGTGGCTGAGCTGAGTTTAATGCCTCTGATCCTTCAGTTTAAATCAACAGCTACCTGCATCTTGAACTTGAAGGCAGCAGGTCTCACACTTCTGTGACACCAGGCTTTTAAAAAATAAAGCAACCCAGCAAACTGACCTCAGGCTGTACTTTCCTGCTAAAGCTGACGTTCGTTTACTTCTGCTCTTCGTTAAATCTTAGAACGCAGCTGCCTTAGCTCTCCCTGCACATGGTAAGGCAGGAACATTTCTACAGGCAATTGGGAAGTGGTGTTAAGAGGGAAGGAAGACCCCAGGGCTGCACAGTGGGATTTGGAGTGGTGAAGGGCAGTAGAGCTCATACGTGGGCTGGGCTGTGAAAGAGCTTTTCCCACCTGTCGGTAGATACGTTACTGCATCTTGAGTTCATGTGGCATTTAGTTTCTGTACCACAGGCCCCTGGAGCAGAAGGTGGTGTTGCCTGGTTGTCAGCTTTAAAACCAAATCAAGGAATACAGTCTCCCTGGCCTTCAGGGAAAGTCATTCTGATGAAGACTGGAGTCTTCAGCAGGAGCAACAGAAATATAAGCCCTCAGTGGCAACCTGCATGTTCTTATTTTCAAGACTAAAAACAGTAGGAGAGAATTTTGGGTGCCTACGGTTTGTCCTGGAGTCACTGATTCTCAGAGAGAGACTGCTCTGAGAGGTCCTGAGATATATCAGTCTGTGTGAGGACTGACCTCACAGGCAGTGTTGCTTATGGGTGAGAGGGTCTGTTTTGATTTGTTTCCACTTCACTTATTTCTAATGACTCTTTACCACCACCAAATGTTACCTGCCACCTGTACAATTTTCTCTATTGTCTAGTATTCATCAAGAAAGAAAATGCTGACAAGTTCTTGGAAAGAACAAAACGTGCTAACTCTTTTTTGGAGGAATTGAAGAAAGGGAGTATTGAAAGAGAATGCAATGAGGAGCGCTGTTCAAAAGAAGAAGCAAGAGAAGCCTTTGAAGACCGGGAGAAAACCGTAAGGATGAACTAATATGAAACACAGATGTATATATTTCATGTTTGCAAAATAGTATTAAGGTCTTTTGAGCTGGGCATCGGAACTTAGAAGTTGCTCTCAATCATTTAACACAAAGAATAAATAGTGGATTTGACTGTGGTTGGAATTGCTAAGGCATAAACATACAATAAGAGTCTTAATTTAGCTCTTGCAAGGTCAGCCATGTTAAAGCCTCCATTCTTTTACCTGTTCTCATCTGTTTGATTGCCGTTGTGAGATATTTGACCTTTAAATGATTTGATACTACCCATGTTAGAAATGCGTTCACGCTATCTGGGTGGCATAGCTGAGGGTTATGACTATGTTCTAGAGTTCTTAGGTGGAGAGTCCATGGGAAGATTGAGAAGGCAAATGCTGACATGGAACTTCATGGGAGAATTTTGCCGAACTTATCTTAAGCAGCTTTGCAGTGTTTACCATTTTGTGGCTCTCTCTTTCAATATCTGAATTGACAGAATGTATACTGTTGACAGTTCCTATATGCCTTAGTGTTAAGTTGCACATGTGGAATGAAGTTTGTATGTGCGACTCTCATGTTACCTTCCCTGATGGCTGCTTAACGTTAGACAGAAATGTGATCTGTTCCCAAGCTCAAGGGAGAGTTAAAGAGATGATGCAGCTGTGGGGACTGGGGTCAGTAGAAAAGGTGGTATTTGAAAACTTGAAATGACTTGGTGGTGGAGGGAAATTGGGAACATTGGCCGTAGCTATGTGGCTGTTAAGAACAGCCCTGAAACTGGAGTTAATGCTAAAGTGAAATTAATCTGGCCTTACTTGATGGCCAGGCTGTTCTTGGAGTGGCCTTGAGATGGCCTGGGTGGGGAGTCATGGGTGCATCGCCAGGGTACTTCAGAACATAAAGGTTGGCTGATCTATAGCAGAACCAGCACAGCCTGTTCTGCCTGGTGTCCAGATGTCATTGAAAAGGACTGTCTTGGACAGACAGCATACCTGGAGTCCTCAGTGCGGAGGGAAAGAACAACACAAATTGGACAAAATATTTTTAAATCTCAGGATTTCTGAGGTCCTGATTGATGGGGGCACGGGTGTGTGTGCAGGGTGCAGATTGAGAATTTGGCATTACAGGAATGTAAGTAAATTCAGTCAAAACTGATGGAAAGATAGAGTTATGCAAGAAATCAAGTGCGTTATGCTGACTGAGTTACATTGGGAAATCTCTAAGGAATTTTAGATACTTCTGAAAAATGCATGAGACTTGTTTCTGTAGAGGCGGGCACTATAGATGGGTCATATGTTTTTCATTAAATGGTAATAGCAGGCTGCAAGGCACTGTATGTGCCTGTAACTTAAATATTTGTTTTAACAATTGTTAGCTGCAAGTATCCTCTGTATGAAAGCTCTAATATTCTTCTGAAGAATTCAGTAATTCTCATCTAACCGTTTTTGTCTCCTTTTATTCCCCTTTTCCCACATCTACCTGTAGGAGGAATTCTGGAACGTCTATGTAGGTAAGAAACACTCTGCGTTTGTTTAGAGAATTAAGCTTCCTTATTGCAAGGTTAAAAAGGATGCACCTCTTAAGTACCCACTTCCTGCTCCCTTGCTTCCTCTCTTTCCACTGTGGGATGCCCTCACTTTGTGTTTCCTTTGAAGAAGGAATCTGATTTACTGCCTTGCTGTTGCTTGAACCCAGTCGCTTCATTCAAAGGCAAGGTTCAGCTGTCTCCAATTGCTGGGATGATCTTTGTCCTCTCAAAAAAAGAATAGTTGCCCTTTGCATGCAAAGGACAGTGAGAAGTAGAAACTGGGTGTGTGACTCTGCTGGTCAGTTGTCCTCCAGAGGGGCAGCCCCAGATGGGGGAATTCAAGATGCAAAGAGTCATAGATGAGGGTGGAGCTGAAATGCCCAAAATGCCCTAGACAACACAAAGTTATTAGACTGTATCGCACAGTCACTTGCCAGTTGCATGTCACCTTCCATGCCAGAGTGTTGTTGATTCCTGTATTATAGAGCATTTTGTGGGATGTGTTTTCTACAGAACTGTTTGGCATTCAAGGGAGACATATCAGTAGATTAGCAGATACTACCCATCAGTCTTTTCTGTTTTTTTTTTCCTAAAGGTCTGAGGTGTGTTTATTAGGGTTCTAGTGTTCATAATCACAATGCAGGGACAGATTTTTAATGTATTAGTGTTTGGTGGCGTGTTCTCCTGAAAGTATGTGTCCAGCTTGCATGTTAGGAGGAGTACCTCAAAAATGTTGACCAAAGACAGCTCAGCTTTGTCTTTTGGAATCTGCAGAAAATTGAAGACAGTTGCCATGAAGAAGATGCAGACTTTCACAATCCTCTAAGTGGGGGATGAACTCTGCAACCTACAGGCTGAAATTTCAAGCAAAGCCTGTGTCAGTGTTGCAGTGAACAAGAGCAGAAAATTTCAAACCATTTTCTCATGAGAATACAAGCAGCAGAACATCTGTGCCACTGTTCTTAGCAGAAATGCCAATTTCATACATTTTAAACCGCAGTCCACGAATGCTTTGTTGGTGTTTAGAAGTATTGAAAACCACAGCTACCCTCAGCCAAGTTACTAGAACAATTCATTCTTGCTTCCTTTTTTAGTAGGGGACTCTGCAATGCTTTTGTGCAATATTGATATGAAACTCATTACCACAGCGGCAACTACAGTGTAGGGAAAAACTAAACGAGTACGGTTTCTAACAGGAGGGTGCTGCTTAGCCAAGACCACTACAGAATGGAGTGCTCTGGCACTGCGGAGGAGGCAGAAACCAGGAGCTGTGCTGCAGGCCTTGAGTCTGTCTTTCTTTTGGTAAATGGTGGTCTCGCCTTCCCTCTGTTGAGGATAGACATCCATCTTCAGTGCCTCTGTGGTGGACCACACAGACGCAGCATTTGGGACGCTGTTGGTTTTGGCCAGTGCAGCTACAGAAGGGGATGTTGAGGCATGGGGGCAGCAGGTGTTCCCTGTGACAGATAAAGCTGCAGCAGATAAGGTCACAGGCCAGAGCCACCATGCAGGTGGCAAGCTGGATGCTTAGGATGAGCAGCTTCTTGCATCTTGTCTCCTCTGTGGGCATTGTCATTCTTCCATCTGCTCCAAACAGGGGAAAACAGGTGGTAAAACACAGAAATTTGAAGAGCGTGTATCTAAAGCAACAAATTATTATTAAGTGTCACTTCTCCAGATATCCTGCTTTTCTTATCAAACAGTGCAGAAGAGGCCAGCAAGGTCATGTGATGCAGGAATGCATTTGTTGCAGCACGTCACCGGGTAGGAGAGACTGTGGCAGTGAGCATCAGTGCAGGAGTGAGATACCTTTGGCGGGGTGGACAAAGGGCTGCTGCATGGAACATGTCTCCAAATGCAGTGCAGCCTCACTGTCCTGCATGTGTGAGTTTGTGAGATGCATGTGGTTAATCTCTTCAGACAGCAGTTGCAATGTGGAAATGTCCTGTCTGCTTTTACAGCCTTCACTGTAAATGACATAAATACTCTGACCATGAAGTATTAATTTTATCTTCCTACAAAAAAAGGCTTGCGTATGCACCGTCATACAGTAGCCACCAAAACCAGATTGCAAAACTGAGGATATGTATATGAATCATTGCTGGTATGGAATGATGGCATTTATAGTCCTTGCTCCATCTGGAATGTGGCAACTCACAGGACACATGTTTTAAAAGGAAAGATGAAAGATTGCTTATTAAACTAACATCCTTCAGAGTTCACTGAAAATGCTTGCACTCTTATAATTTGTTTTTTGGTTTATTTTTGTAGATGGGGACCAGTGCAGCTCAAATCCTTGTCACTATGGTGGACATTGTAAAGACGGAATTGGTTTCTATACTTGCTCATGCTTGGATGGTTATCAAGGCAAGAACTGCGAATTTGGTAGGTTTCTGCTTTAGGAAACTGTGACAGTGAATTTCCCAGGGAGCTGAAACAGAGAGAGTTAACTCACTCTTAATGAGCATTGGTTGCCTCTTGGAAAAATGCATAGAATAGGATGGCAGTCAACAATGAATTGGAGGACAGTGCCAGAAGCACAAATCCCTGGTGGCTCTACAGCTGGGTAGTGTTAGAATTGTAGAATCACAGAATAGTTTGGGTTGGAAGGGACCTTTAAAGGTCATCTAGTCCAACCACGCTGCAGTGGGAAGGGACATTTTCAACTAGATCAGGTTGCTCAGAGCCCCATCCAATCATGAATGCTCCTCTTAATTATGATAGTGCCTCTTTACATGAGCTTGAATCCCCAAAACGTGATGATAAAACTAAGAAACATAGGATTCTTATAACTGATTTCGAAGAGCTTTTACTCCAAGTACAGAAGTACAGCCTCCCTGCTCAGCTCACAGCAGTGAAGAACCAAAGAAAGTAGATTTCAGTAGACAATGCAGACTTTCTCAGCCTTGCAAGGAATTGTTTTTTGCATATAAATCCTTCCTGAGTCTCACTTCTGTGACATACATCTACTACCCTAATTATGTCATTGGAGCATGTATCAGTAGCCCAGAAGTTAGAGTGGTGAGCCCAGACTAAAAGGGTGTGGAACCGAAGTTCAGACACAGGACTGAGGGGAGTGATGAGGAGTTGAGTTTTTTAAGGCGGGAGGGAGGAGTCGTGCAAGGATTTACTAATACCTGGACTTCTCTGTTAGTGTTTTATCCATTCTTCCACTGTCATTTTGTCTCTGCTTTTTTAAACTCGCCATGACATGGCCACTGGGCCCTCTTGGACTTGGAAAGCATGTTTCATGGGGTGGATGTGACTGCTTTTTAAGGCATAAGCTAATGTTAGCCACTCGTGTTGTTACTAAGATGTGCTTCAGGTGTTTTACAGGTGGAGATACAGATCCTGTTTAAAGAGTGTGGTTTAATTTGGTGAACTTCGAGATCTTCTATGAAGTCAGTGTTTATTTACAGTTTTTCTCCAAACTTACCTCTTTTATAGTCATACCAAAGTACTGCAAAATAAACAATGGTGACTGTGAGCATTTCTGCAGCATCAAAAAAAGTGTACAGAAGGATGTTTTGTGTTCCTGTGCAAAAGGGTATGTTCTAGCAGAGGATGGCAAACGCTGTGTTTCATCAGGTATGAAGCCACGTAAAAAACTAATAGCAATGGTGGTGAGACCTGTTTCACAGTTAAAGAATGTCTTTTGAACCATCATTATTCTACATGACATAGACTTAACACAGAGGCCAATTGATCTGTATTTCCAAAGTCTTCCATGTGTGAGGTGATGTGATGGACTTATCAAAATCTAGCTGATGTGGAACCCTTTGCAAAGTGCCTCTCTCAGAATTACCTGACTATACTCCGCTATTGACAGGAGAAAAGCAATTGCAGTTGTATCTCATTTACTTAAACACTTACACTCCATGTAAAATAGCAGCTCACCAAAACTTTTCTTCTGGATTTCAGTTAACCTAATCAAATAGTAACTGTATGTAACCTAATCAAATACTAACTATAGTATCATTAAAATAATTCAATGACATTAAATAATTACGATTAATGCTATTTACATTTGTACATTTTTGTTGTATTTCAACAAACCTGGGGGGAGGGATAAGTCAACCATATACTCATGATGTTGGGTTTTATATCCTTTATAACTAATAAGAAATTGCTGTCATGAGCCATATTATTCCTACAATAAAACACTCAGTTTCCTAATTCCTAAACCCATCTTAATAGACGGGTTTAGTAAGAGCAAGTACATGAATATAGCAATGTAAACAATTGAAGATGATGTTTTAAATTTTAAATACCTTGAAAATGCTGTCCAGAGACTGAGCCCGTGGACAAGTTTTAGGACCACAAAATGGCTTTCCTTTTTCAAACCATCTGGTCTTCCTCCTTTGTTACATCTGCCAAGGTTTTGCTAGTGTTTTGAAAACAGGACAGCCGCATTTACTGATTTATTGTGAGATGGTGTTGTCAAGGAGTTTCCTCTTGTGCTGGTTCTGTCCTTCTCTAATTTTAACATTCTTGTCTTTACAGTGAAGTATCCTTGTGGAAAAGTTTTTGTGAAAAGAAAAAAAAGGTCGGTTTTTTTACCTGCTGATAATAGCAATGTAAATAGTGATCAAGATGGCCTTCCCAAGAATGGAACAAGTTTGGAGGAGGACATTCTTACTACCACAGAAAGCCCAACCACCCGTCCTGGCAATGGAACAAGTATCAAGGGTTCATTTGTCCATACCAGGATAGTAGGTGGTGATGAATGTCTTCCTGGCGAATGTCCATGGCAGGTAAATCTGGTGTTTGTGCTCTGCATGTAAGCAGAACGTGTTTCTGAGGGAAAGTGTGCAATTGTTCATTTAACCTGGTTGCCTTCTGAATGTTACCCATGTAGTATGCCATTTGTAGCTGGAGGTAGCTGAATTGCGTGAACCTAGGCACTTAGATCTGCTGTTCTGCAAACTGCAGCCTTAGATTTCAAAATGAAAGGCATTGTGCAATTTTAGACAGTGCTGCTTAACCTGTCACCAGAGAGGGCTTGAATCATGCTGGCCCGCCAGTGTCATTTTTGCAGGTTATATTCCAGTTCTGCCTGATAGCAGTCCATTTAGGTAGTATACCTGAGAGCATGGCATATAAAGCATGTGTTTGCTTCACAAATACACTTTCATACCTAAGTTTTCCTCTTGAGTTTGGACCAGCCAAAATGAGTTCGTGTATTCGGGACACTAAGCGGGGCAAACAGGAGCAGAACTTGGACAGGAATTCTTTGGGGTGGTAAGCTCAAGAGATGGGGTGATTTGGGGGCTGCGCTCTCCTGCTCAGTCAGTCAGTGTCTTGTTCCTAAAAGACGTTACTAAGCACTGTGGGTGAGGTAACATGGAAGCCAAACATCTGCTTCACATGAAGACAATTGAGACTCCATAGCAGTACATGCCCATCTGTAGCATATGTGTGTGTGAATGCAATATTAGGAGAGACCTGCAGGGTAGTACATGTCACAATAATAAGCATATATATGTAGTGTGCAGAGAAATCAATTCCCTGCTTATAGCTCATTGACGTTAAACTACTCTTCTTAATTCTGCACTTACCTCTTTTCTTTCACAGGCTGTTCTGTTAAACGAGGCAGGGGAAGAGTTTTGTGGTGGAACTATTTTGAATGAATATTTTATACTTACTGCAGCTCATTGTATGAACCAATCTAAAGAAATCAAAATTATTGTTGGTAAGTGGTTATTTATTTTACTCCTGTGATGTTTAAGCATATGTTGCAGACTAATCCTCTGTGCTCTAAATCTCGTGAGAGATGTACTCATATTACTTTATTTGTTATGGTTTGTTACTTTTTTGTTGTTGTTTTGCTTTTCATAATTTCTTGTTATTGTGAGAATCCTGCTTTGCAATAACAGGGGCAGCTGGTGTGGAAGGTGATAACGGTGCATCCCTCACTTCTTTGCCAGGAAGTGATTAAGAACAAATGTTCTAGAAGTGTCGGCTAGTATTGTGTTCATCAGAGTGGTGCTTCTTCAGAAAGCTTATCATTCATGGCACATCTGAAGCATACAGATCTGTTTCTGCAGGAACACTCAGGAGAGCTATGACACGTTGACTAGAGGAAGAAGAAACAAACTCAAATTATGACAACTTCTGAGGCATGATACTAGATCAACACAACTTTATATTTGCACTGTTTTAGCATTGACCCAGACCAGTTTCTCTTCCCTGATATAAGCCAGGCTCAAACTCCTGTAAGAGCTTCCACCCAAGTTGCATTAGTTTAGCTGAATCGGTTTATGCCTTTATGTAAACTGGTACAAAAATCTCCATTAGCAAAAGCTAGGAACTGAAACTGATCCAGGTGCTGCTAATAAATACTGCAATACATTTTTACAGTTTACTTGTATGGTATAAAGGCTTAGGCAAAGTGTTAGGAATGGGTATACTACTCTCCTTCTTTATCAAGGTTGTTCCTAATTTCTTATACTATCTCCATATTAATGACCCTTTTACTACTCTTGTACAGGTGAAGTGGACAGAGAAAAGAAAGAACACTCTGAAACGATGCATACTGTGGACAAAATACTTGTTCACTCTAAATACATTGCCGAGACTTACGATAATGACATAGCCTTAATAAAGGTGAAGGAACCTATAATGTTTTCTGAGTACATTATCGCAGCATGCCTCCCCGAAGCAGACTTTGCTAATGAAGTTCTGATGAACCAAAGATCTGGGATGGTTAGTGGCTTCGGGCGTGAATTTGAAGGTGGACGACTGTCCAAAAAACTGAAAGTGCTTGAAGTCCCCTATGTTGACAGGAACACTTGCAAGCAATCCACTAACTTTGCAATAACAGAAAACATGTTCTGTGCTGGTTATGAAACAGAGCAAAAAGATGCTTGTCAAGGAGACAGTGGAGGCCCCCATGTAACCAGATACAAGGATACTTATTTTGTTACTGGAATTGTTAGCTGGGGAGAAGGATGTGCAAAGAAAGGCAAGTATGGTGTCTACACCAAAATGTCCAGGTTCTTACGATGGGTAAGAACAGTCATGAGACAAAATTCGTAGTGGTGTGGCTTTTGATCCTTCTGTTAGCTAACAAGGTGCAGTTTCTGTAACGAAAACTTTATTCTTTTGGGGTTTTTTTTAGCCACATCTGCTAAACTTGTTTTGAGAGCTGGTTGCTTGAAGTTACGGTGCTGCTTCTTTTTGTTTTATTCCTGGCTTTAAGCATGTATATGCGGACTGCTGGTGTTATTTTGAATTTGTACAATGAGGGGCTTTCCCCAAACAAAATGGCTGCTCAGTGGGGTCTTTTGTTTGCTTGTTTGATTATTTTAATATTGCCATTTTGGTTCCTGTCTGTTTGCCCAAGTGCTTCCACCAGAGGCTCCTGGACATAATACGAGCCTCCACTAATCATGATGAAAGTGGGAAGGACAGGACTTCAGTTAATCCTCATATTGCAGCCAGCTGGCTCAGTAGGGAGTTTGTTATTACTAGAGCTGTTTAGCTTCTACCCAGAGATGTATTTAGAAGATTAAGGGAGCAGGGAAGCTTGCATAGTAAAAGCTGAGGCACAAGTAGGTATTCAACATGTGATGCTAAATAACCGCATGTTCCACAAAATTGCCTGCTTAGGTAACACCAGCTAATTAAAATGGAGTTTTGCTTTATATGGGTTGTACTTCACTTTAGTTTAATTTGAACACTTCTGTTCTGCTCATCAGAAAAAAAAAAAATGTGTGCATGTTCACTGTTTTCTGTATCATATTCTGGATTGTGTATGGCTGAGGATCGGAAAGCTCCTTGCATGTGTACTTGTTCTAGGTGTTTCTGTAAGGTGCAATATTGATGTACACCAGCATTTGAAATAAAACATTCTTTCTTTTTTGTTCTTTTTTTTTTTTATTATTCCCTCCAGTCAGCTTACAAATATATGAAAACAAAATCTCATTTGAGAGTGAAAAAAGAGTGAACATCCCTAAACAAATACCTGTGACACATTTCACCTACCTTATGTCAAGGCTGATTAGGAGGTAGAGAATGGAGGGGGGGTAGTTAAAAGACTTTCACTGGCCTAGAGGTTCATAAATGGCAAGTTAGATGCCAAGATACTAATTTTCTTAGAAAGAGGCAAACTCAACCACTGTTTTCCCACATACAGGCTGTTCAGTTACTGTGATCTAATCTGTGCTGTAAGGTTTCCAGGCAGAAGCTCCGCACTCTGGTGGTTTTTTGTATGTGGAGTAGCATTCCTCCATATATTCTTCTTTAAGCCTTCTCACCTTCAGTCCTAGTTACAGAAATCATGGAAGAATTTACAATGGAAGGGACAGATGAAAGTGATCTGGTCCAACCCCATGCTCAAAGCAGGGCTAACATCAAAATTAGAGCAGGTTGTGCAGGGTCCTGTACAGTCAAAACTTCAGAAACAGAGATTCTGTTAGCCTCTGGGCAACCTGTTCTGTGTTTTAGCACTCATGGCTAAAATTTCTTATGTCCAGTTGGAATTGTCCTTGTTGCAACCTCTGACTGCTGCCTCATCTTCTTTCTGTGGGCACCTCTGAGAAATGGTTGGCCGTGTCTTCACTGTAACCCCCATTTAGGCGGTGGAAGACTGCAGTTAGATCCCCCAGCTCTCCCTTGCTGAACAAACCCAAACCCCTCAGCCTGTGACTGTACATCATGTGCTTTAGGCCCCTAACCATCCTGATGGCCTTTCCAAGGCTCCTCTAAACTGTTACGTGCCCCTGTTGTCTGAGGTGCACTGAACTTCACCAGACACCTGCTACTTAGCTCTTAGGGTTTGAGCCAGTACTGGCTAGTTTCGTATAGCACGTCATGTGAGCAAACCAGGCTGAAAAACTAGAAATACAACCCTGCACAGCAGGAAGGTATTGCTGCAGTCAGCACTAAATGCGGGCAGGAAGGACTGCAGGTCAGTTACCCCAGCTTGATGGTCTCCACCTGTATAAACCCTCAGCGGGCTTACTTCAATGTTTGTTCAGCAATGTTTGTTCCCCTGACTTCTTCTGTCCACTGGATTCCTGTTCGAATTCCTTGTCCTACTGGTAGCCTGCCCTGTGCTCCATCAGGGTGAAACATCCCTCTGCAAAGGGACAGCCTCCAGCCTAGGTGCTACCCAAATCCTATTTACATACTCAAGGTAAGGGCATTCTTCTACTTCAGTGAGGCCTGAGGGCTGAAGTGAAACTCCGACTGGACTATATAAGGTGTTGAGGTGTCTGAGGGGAGGACCTCCCTCTGGCAATGGTGGTAGTAGCAGGGTTTTACTAGCCCGTGTGTATATACGTCTTTGTCAAGTCAAGTAGCACCTTGAGAGCAGGCACAGAGCTGGCTCAAGAGATGAGCATGCAAGAGGGTGATGAAAGTCCGTGTTTGCATGCAACATGACTGTGCTTAGAAGAGAAGTGTCATTATTCTGTAGAATATGAGAGACTTTGTCCTTGGGCTTCACAACTGGAGTTTATTTGTCTTTTACAAATTAAACTGGTTCCTAGAGAGCCTTTCATCCTGTGACATGGTGCCTGTAGTGGCACAAGGTGCAAGGGCTTTATATTAATTCCTCGTTCATAACAGCTCCTGTGCCATGCTGAGAGGACACGAGTGAAACATCTGCTTAAATCTTGGCCTCCTACCAAAGCCCATAACCAACTCTAGGGCCTGCAAGAAAAGAAAGAATTAAAGCACACTTTTTTATGTAGACTAGTTGTTTTGGGGTAATTTCACATAGCGAAATTTGAACAGATTGTAAAATACAGGCAAGAGGTACAGCACACAGCTGCTGTGTAAACTGGTGGATTTTAAAATAACCAGAACTCCTCACAGCAAGCAAACACTGCTGGTTTAGGCAAGAGCTGACATTTACCAAGGATGGTGGAAGGAGAAGCTCTAACCTACCCTCTAGTGCTCAGGTTTCCTCAGCCTTTAAGGAAAAGCCAGTCCTGAGAAGAAAGGGAAGAAAGGAAGGATGGTAATTAAAGAGTGTAATAACTTTGAGGCTTTGGAAGGGACTAATATGAGGACTAAAAATGTAGGACATTGCTCAGTCTTAGTCCAAGATGATGTATCTGGGCAAGAGACTCTTGTGCATGAGGCATTGGGCTTTGAAAAAAATTAGGCTTCTTTAGACTAAAATAGAGAAGGCCTAAGGAGAAACATAGCTGTAGCCTTCGTGTGTGCAAAAGGCTGCTGCAGAGAGTAGGGACTAATGCGATCATGTCAGTGGTGAAGATATAAAGATATAGCACATCTCAGTTGCAGCGAGGAAGGTTCAGGGAGATCTCAGGGAAAATCTTCTAACTCTGTGACTAGAAAAGCCCTCTGATAGGTTTTGGCCGGGGGGCAGTGAAGTCTCCGATGTTGGTGCACTTTGCGAGCAGGAGAGGTAACTAGCTGTCAGGCATGCAGCACGATGCGGGCTGCCCTAGGGAATGGAGGTGGACAAGCTGGCCTTCGTTACGGCATCCTACAGTAAGGCATGAAAACACGCTTTTGCAGGTGCAGCATCCAACTGGAAGCAATGTCCCAGAAGAATCCTTTGCTGGAGCCTTGGCCAACATGCCGAAGAATAACAGAGGTAAACTTGATCCCTTGTTGGCTCAGTGAGCTGGGCTGGGTGATCCTGGAGGTCTTGCCAGCCACTGTTTTCTGTGCTTCCAGGTGAGCAACACAAGTGAAGGGTCACAGTTATGGTCATGCTTTTGTGACCTGCGCGAGCACAGTAATAACAAGCAAGGTTTTCCTTCCTCTTTACTCACCTGACAGGACTGTCTTCTACAGGCAGGGTCCCAGACCACAAGGTCCTGTCAACAGTTGTCCCCATGGAGCGGTGTGAGCCAGGGAAAAAAAAAAAAAAAAGAATCCATCCAGAATAAGGTGGAAATTGATGAATTTGTGAAAGCGTGGTCTGGCCTGGTGCTTGTGGCAGAGACTGGATTCTCTGTGTCCCAGAGGCCCCATCCAGCCTGCTGCATCTGTATAGGGTGCCTGCTTACCAGCTCCACTGGATTCAAAGGCTTCACCTACCAGCATGACAATCGATTTCACCTTACCTAAAGCACTTCAAACTACAGTGGTTTGGAACAGGGGAGACCAAAACCTTGTGCAACACTTTCTAGGCCTACCCCAGAAAAAAAGCTTCAATTTTCCCCTCTTGTTTTTTCTTGTTCTGATTAGCTCCATGCATTACTTGCTTCCTAAGGCACTACCAGAGCTAGGAGGCAACATCTTTGCAATACGCTTACTGAGCTCTGCAAATTTGGTGCCCTGAGCTACTCCTCACTTCTGAGATGCTTTCCTGCTTCTGCCCAGCTTGTAGGAGGCACAAAGCTCTGGCTCTGGTTGTTCTGTCTTCCTTGGGGCATGGGCAACAGTCAGATCACTTTAGCTCCTTGCTGCCTGGCTAGTAAAGCTCTTTTAGGGAGGCTTTGTCCATATTTCCTGAAGATGTAGAGCCACCTTCAGCAGACAGGGAGAAAGGAGATGGCAGTAGACCATGGTCCTGCAGAGGAAATCACCAAATGGCAGTCTGGTATTTGGAGTTTCAGTAGCATAAACAAGTTTAACCGTGCAACCACATGTTATTCTGCTGCGGCAGAACCTGCCTTGGCTTATGGACTCCCCTCTTCCTGAGGAGTCTGACATACACAGGTGTCACAGCCTTGGTGGCAAAGCCAGCTCCACGCTGCCAATGAAGGAGAGAGGGTCTTTGCCGACACACGGTGCCTGCAGAGTGGCATTGCTGCGGCACAGTGGCTTTTTTCTGTTTTAACAGTCCCATGCTGACATTGAGCCCAGGCTTTGCTCTTAGAGGTTTTGTTTTCTCGTGAGTTAATGACCTTTGCACTGTAGTGTTTCTCATTTCACAGCTGCCCCAGAGCCCTGCAGAGAAACTGGTGGGAGATGCACAGTGAGCTCGGAGGATGGCAATGGCAGGTCATCAAGGGACAATGTGGCTTCCTCCCATTGTCCTCCTTTTCCTTCAGATGGTGCAGGCAGGTACAGCCTTTGCTTTAACTTGACTTTGTGCTGCTTTGTCTAAACCACACAGGTAATTATTTGCCATTATTTGTGCTTTGTGGACCAGGGTGACAGGAGTGGAAACCTGGTAGGTTTGCTTTCTCACCCGCATTGCTCCCATTTGTCTGCTGCAGTGCAATAATATCCAGGGCTTAGTTATTAGAGGAATACCATTTTGGACTGAAACAATTGTGTCAGTGTAAAATACAGGGTTAATATGTCAGTATGCAGGGCTTTCAAACTGACAGCACAAACAATGTGCTATTCTTCATGTCCTCAAGAGAAGTGACAATTAAATAATCCTTACTATCCATTCATAAGCTATGGGGTGACAAAATGAACCCCACAAGGTTTAACAGTGCAGAGCGGAACCAGAACCCCACACCATCACCCACTGTGCTTGTCTAAATCTCAACACAAACAGCACATCTCCACTTGAGGAAGCGTCCCACCTGCCTTTGAGGTTGGAGCCTGAGATGCTTCTCTACAGAGTAAGTGTGTGAATCATTCTGCAGACATGATGCATGCCTTGTTGTTTAATTTTGCTGTAAAAGTTATCCAATGATTACAGAGGACTGGTTGGACACGACTGAACAAACACCTGAGTCACCCACATTACAATAGCTGGGAGTAAGAGGGAGATTTGGACATACCAGAGATGAGATGGGAAAGGTACTTAGTGGGACAAGGGGTGCCCTGAGAGTCTTCAGGATGCTTCAAGGAAAATTTTCTCTTACAAACATGTAGAAAGCAGTTTGGAGTATGCTAATCTACATTTAATTTTGAACAACAGACTAGAAGTGGCTGACAATACAAAGACAGAAGGTTAATAGAAGTAACTGTAAAATGACAGATCCTATGAAGGAAGTAAAGAGAAAGAACAAGAGAATAAAAGTAATGTATTTTTAAAAGAGAGAAAGATTTGGCTACTTCTTAAAAAAAATAACCACAAAACCCCGAAGTGTTTAAGGCACATGTCCAAACTGTCCCAAGGTCAAGAAAGGACAGGAGGATTAACTAAAAACATGAGCTCCTTCATGACCTGACCTCCCGAAGGAAGTATAGAAAAATCTGGATCTGCAAACATTCTGGACTTGCAAAATCTGGACTTGCAAACATGCTGGCATAAACCAAGAGGAGCTAAGGAGCAAATACAATAAGACAGACATGATGTGAAAATCAAGAGCTGATCTAAGTATCTGGATATTGGAAGACAGACCAAGGAAAATGTTAGTCTGTTCCTAATGGAGAAGAAAATCTTTATTCCTTAAGGTACCAGATTACTTGTGCGCAACAAGGAGGAAAGACACTGCTGAGTTGCACTAATCAGGAACAAATCACATCCCATCAGTCTTCTCCAAGGACAGCATAACAGGCTGGGTGGCTGCAAAAGATGCAGTACATGTCAGGTCTCTCTATTAAAGGAGGCTTCTAACATCATTTTATATAATGCTTTTATTGTAACAGAAAGACAAACACTGGTCTGGATGAAACTGCTGTAAGTTTGGTGCGCATCTGGTTGGGAAACTGCTGGTCAGTGGAAGGATTATGTGGAGTGCCGGGCTCCACAGAGGTGAGCCTGAGGACCTCTGGTACTGGGTAGTTCCCACCGCGACAGGCAAGGTGGGAGAGAGTGTTTACTCACTGCATTTGTAGCTCATTCCAGACTGGGAGGACTACCGTAAGTCGAGATGAGAGTTTAGGACAATCTTGTGAAACTGGAACAGTGGTCCAACATAAATAGGAGGCAATTCAGTAAACACAAACCCAAAATTTCACCCTCAGTCCCACAGTACACAACCAAGGAGAATTGTAAAGTATGTAATAAAAGCAAGAAGTCTCCATTTTCACTAGGATGAACAGCCAGGACAAGAAGTAATGGGATCACACCACACGGAGGGACACTCAGGTTAAAGAATAGGAAACACTTTTTAGAAGCTATAAGGCTAGTTAAGGAGCGGATTAGGCTACATGGGTGAGCTGCAGAATCTCATTGTGAATCTGTAGGAACAGGTTAGACAGCATCTGTTAGGACTGGTTTACCTCTCCTTACTGGCACACTGTTAGTGCTGGGAAGAGCTCTCCCATGCTGCCTGTGATCTTGCAGTGCCAGGGACTGAGCTAAAGTGAGTAGTATGAGCCATATACAGATGGAAAAGGAATATTGCAAGGGTCTACCAAGAGTCCAATACTTAATTTGTTACTGATACTTTAGCTGTTGCTAATTTTAGCCTCTTACCCACACCCATGTTCATCTTTGCCTTAGTACGATGGCTGTTCTGGCATGTACGGATTATCCCTTCCTTTGCCCTCAAAGACCTGCCAGTTATTGCTGGGAAACACAGAATAAGATGTAAAATAATAGTGGTCTACCTAATGTTGACACCTTACCATTTTTTAAATAACGATAGCCACAACTTGTTATTACTAAGGCCTTTGGCAGGAATTGCACAGTATTTCCCAAAATGATGGGGTGTTTGACTAATGTTTGCAAGCGAGGTTTTATGAGCTGCTTGTGCTTCTATGAAATCACCATGAATTTATAACCTGCCTATACGTTTGTCTCATTTGCAGTCATACCAAATGCATGCAAGGTCAACAACTGGAACTGTAAGCAGTTCTGCAAAACTGGAGATGAAGGAGTTGTATGTTCCTGTGCTGCTGGCTACGCTCTCGGCAATGACAACAAAACCTGTGTTCCTGTAGGTATGAAGCCACATTTAAAGTTCATTCTATGGGACACACATCACATCTTCACCACATTTAGTAAGTACTGGTGTGTTGCAGTGCTGTTGTAGCATAAGGAATAATGTTAACTGTTCATGTCTTTCACATGGCTTGCTTGAGGTGTTGCCAACAAAGTTATTAAGATCTTAGCTAAAGGTCATAATTTAAGTAACATCAAATTGTGCAACTATGAGTGATGCGCAGTGGCAAAAATAGCTCACGGAAATGTTCGGTGCAAGTGGGTGCGTTCTCAGAGCAGACTGCAAAACCCATGTTCCAGCAGGTACGAAGCCATATGAGAAACTGGTGGTTACAGTGGGGCTCTGATTTCTCTTCTCTCACAGATTGAAATAGGTCTCTCATGCTTCAGGAGGTTTTGTTAGAAAGGAATGTGTTAGATTTATCATTGGTGAGAACTGGTGTCTGTTTTCAAGGCCTCCAACTTGTGCTGGACACGTACAGATCCAAACGAGTAGGAACCCAAGAAACTTCTCCCTTTACAATATACAGTTCACATTATAATTTCAGCAGTAATGACATAATGTGATTGCAGTTATATCTCACTTGTTTCCCCTCAAATATCACCTGTTCCATTTCAAAGGAATAAAACCTGCCTATTTTCTTCTAGAAGCAGGTTTTCTGCAGTTAACATATAGTAACCTAAAGACATTAATAACTACTGACACTGAATTTAAATCCATCAGTTTTACCTGCAGTCAAAGTGAACATTAACAGTTATTAATCTTGGTCTATTCTTCTGTCTGTCTGATGATATGTTATAATGTCCTTTGTCATTTAATACCAAATTGCTGTCATGAGCTTATAATTCCTAACATAGAATACTTTTCTCTGTTTCCCAATTACAAAAGATTTAATAACAGCAGGTACACGAAAATAATTATGCTAATTATGGAAGGTGTTTAACTTTTAAATACTGTGAAAATGGTGAACCCATTTGCCCACTTGGTCAAAATGGGCAAGTTTTAGAAGTGGAAAAAGATTTTTCTTTTTCAACCATTCTGGTCCTTTTGCTTTTGCAAAGTTTTTGTTAATGTCTTGAAAAATCTAACAGAGCCACCCCTGATAAGGACACCTGCATATCTAATTCAATTGCAAAAGGCTGCTGTCAAGGAGTTTTCCTTGAACTGTTGAGTTTTCTCTTGTTTTCATGAAGAGTTGATTCCCTGAAGGCAACCTGTTTCCCTGCAATTTTCCTCCACTATAGGTACCTATCTGTAACTCTAATGGCTGCTTTTGACTGCAAAACCCATGTCCCAGCAGGTTTGATAATTTCTTGTGGTGAAGAACACCACGAGGTGCACTGGAAGCTAGATTTACTTTTCTGACCATGAAACCATCCCTTATACTGAGGGATCTGTCAGACAAGCTCTGCTGAATGGCAGTTCGGTGATAGGAATTATTTTCACCACCAACTGTCTTTCCTTTTTTTCTGCTGGAGGTTACTATCCCTTGCATGTCACTTGGCTTGGTGCTTCAGGAACAGCACAGGCACCATCCCCCACAGAGATGGAAGACTGTGGTCCTCCACATCCCATAAATTCACTTAAATCAGCAAAAAAGTTAGCTCTGAGCCAAAGTGAAGGCTGGTAACAGCAGCTGAACCTTCACAGCTGTTTCCTCAAGGTTATGGATGGGAATGCCTTGCTCTCGGCATGTGGCACGTGCCTCGAAGTCCCAGTACCATCCAGACATCAAATATTAGCATCTTGGTTTTGCCTTCACAGTCAAGTTCCCGTGTGGTAAGCTTCAGGGAAATCATGAAGCCGGTCAAGAGCAAGTCATAGGAACCACAGCAAGTCCAGATGCTCATCCTGAAAATGACGAAACCACCAAGTCCCCGAGCAGCCATTCGGAGGTCACCAGGGAGGCTGGCAGTTTACCCCGCGTGTCCCCGCGGCAGGTAAGATGCCCTCGTCCTGAGATGTTTATCACCTGACCCTCCTCATCAGGACCAGCAGCCATTTATTCTTCATCGTACTCATCCCCACTTGCCAAGGGGACCTAGCTTGATTTGAGACAGACTTACCTGGTGTCGACATTTTGGATGGTTGTTCCACTCTCCTGAGTACTGTGTTTCTGCACAGGTCTCCTACCATGAATGATGTTGTGCCTCCATTTCAGCATCAAGCAAATGTTGGGAAAGGGAGGCCAGGAGAGAAGAAGGGTTGCAGATATGGGACGTAGAGCTGGGTGAGCCACAGGGCCCCTTCCCTGCCAGCCACCCTGTTACTCAAGTTGCAGCATGGTGGTATCAGAATAGCCTGAGCTCCTGTTGTGGCGAGGGCTAAAGTGAAACAAAAACCCCAAGCAGAAACAGTGCTATTACAATATTAGCTAAATTTTGTTTAAAAAATAACAACAAAAATCTGCTGGTAAAATAACTGAATGCACAAACTCTACTTTGAGCCAGAAAAAGGTCTGTCTTGACAAGTTTCCCGCTGTGGTGGCTACATCTCAGTGAAACTCTCACCAGCTCTGAATGAGGGATGCCTTTGACAGAAAATACGTATGAAAATGTCTACTTTAAGAACACTGCTTGGATCTCAGCTAGCTGTTCAGGATTTCTCTGTATGTGTACTTTTGTGCTTTATCTTTCTTCTCTCTCTTTGCAGGTTGTTCTGCTAGTAGATAAGTACAATGAAAGGTTTTGTGGGGGGAAAATACTGAACGAGTATTTTACTTTCTGGAGCTCCTTGCGTTAACCAGTCTAAAGACTTACGGGTTCTTGTGTCCTGGTTTCGGCTGGGATACAGTTAATTTTCTTCCTAGTAGCAGGCACAGTGCTGTGTTTTGGATTTAGTATGAGAAGAATGTTGATAACACACTGATGGTTTAGTTGTTGCCAAGTACTGCTTATGCCAGTCAAGGACTTTTCAGCTTCCCATGCTCTGCCAGGCGCACAAGAAACTGGGAGGGGGCACAGCCAAGACAGTTGATCCAAACTGACCAAAAGGATATTCCATACCATATGACATCATGCTCAGTATATAAACTGGGGGGAGTTGTCTGGGGCGTAGCGATCGCTGCTCGGGGACTGACTGGGTATTGGTTGGTGGGTGGTGGGTGGTTGCGTCACTTGTTTTTTTTTCTTCCTGGGTTTTGTTTCTCTCTCTCGTTGCTCTCCTTTTCATTACAATTTTTTATTATTATTATTACTACTACTACTATTTCTTTATTTCAATTATTAAACTGTTCTTATCTCAGCCCACGAGTTTTCTTACTCTTGCCCTTCTGATTCTCTCCCCCATCCCACTGACGGGGAGGGTGAGCAAGTGGCTGTGTGGTGCTTGGTAAGTTGGTAAGTGCTTCTCATTTTGCCCTTTACTACAAAAATAAGAAACTGTCTTGTGTTGTAGTCTCCATATGCAAGATACTGAACTCTGCCGGAGTTGTTCTTACCCTCTTGTTATTTCTCACTGCTTCATGTTGTCCCTTGACTAACAGTGAAATACATGTTCAACTTTGTTGTAATGGACAGTTACTGTAAGCCTGGCTTGGCCTAGTGTAGCTTGTGTATGATAGAAGCCAAGTATAAACTGGAAAGGTATGTGGGCAAGTAAGGTTGAGCTGATGTAGTTAAATTGGTCTAACATTACACCTTCATGCAATTTCCTGTGTTGGCCAAACCTTGAAGAATTCCAGATGCCTCATTCAGATGTTAGCAATAACTGTTTTGACAACATGTGGATACCAGTCTGAGACTGTTCCATACTTGAAACCTCAAATTTATTGTTTATTACTGTCATTTATGAAAAAGTAGTTTATCACAAGTTCTAGGCACTGAAAAATGGTGTTCTGTCATAAAAATTGTACTCAGCCTACAACAGTAAAGCAAAAACTGTGTTTGCCTAAACTCCAATTGTCTGTCCATTTAATTCCAAAAGAGACTTCATACACATTGAGAAACACTAAATATAAACTCATGATTTTTTGTATACAGAAGGTTAAAGTTTTAAAGGAAAATGAATATCTATTTCCTGTTTAAGTCTGTTTGACTATGTTGCTCTACAAATGAGAGGGGCAAGATCCTTCTCTTCTGCGTTGAGGCTTTTGGTTGTATATTGTAAGGGTGCCTTTGGGAATATTGTAATGAAGCCCAAAACTTTGTATCAAAACTTTCATTGAGAACATTATTCTGATAGCAAAGTTCTGATCTGCTACTTGATCTTGCATTTTGGCAGCCTTCTAAACCCCTCCAAAATGGGCATAAAATGCTACAACATCAGGATACAGGCCTGGTCTATTCTATTTGTACAGTACAATGCCTATACAAAGTGCAAGGAATTTTGGTCCCTTCTTTTATTAAGACGCAGTTTAGACTTGTTGGTATTGTCTTATTAACAACTACTTTAATAATCTGACATAGGGATTGTGGACAAAAAAAGTAAGATTCAAGTAGAGAAATGCACAGAGTGGAAAAAATAATTGCACATGCTGAATTTGATACAGAAACTTTCAACAGCAACATAGCCCTTCTCAAATTAGAGGAACCTGCCACATTTTCTGAGGATGTTGTCCCAGCATGCCTTCCAGAAGAGGACTTTGCTAACGATGTTCTGATGAAGCAAACATTTGGAATTGTCAGTGGCTTTGGGAACACGTTTGAACGTGCACAGCCGGTCAAAAGAATGAAAGTGCTTCAAATCCCTTACGTGGATGAGGACACTTGCAAGTTTGCCCTTCGTAGCCCAGTCACAGAAAACATGTTCTGTGCTCGTTATGATAAAGATGGAAAAGATGTCTGCCAAGGAGGTGGAGGAGGCCCTCATTTAACCAAATACCATGGCACTTATTTTGTTATTGGTGTCATCAGCTGGGGAGAAGGATGTGGAAGGTGAGGGAAATATGGAATATACACCAACTGGTCAAAGCTCCTACCCTGGGTAAAAAGTGTTTTGACAGAAAACTCTTAATGGTTTGACATTTAATCAACCTAATTGTCGTAGCCATCAGATCTGATCTCTAAGTAATATTTTCCTCTTTTTAACATGTTTGCTAAAATTCTGATAGTTTGTTCTTCCCTTAAGGGACACCATCTATTCCTTTATGAGCTAATGCCTGTTTTTCAGAAGGTGGGCTTGGACTTCAAACAGAGCTTGCTGGTTTTGGACAATAATGACATTTCTTCAAATGTGATGATTTAGGAATTTGTTTTAAGAACAAGTTCTGTCTGCAGGGACACTTATCCCAGCTGCTTAATTGCAGAGAGAATTGCAATTCTCACTCGAGATACATACGAACGCACACACCATGTCATCTGTGCTCTGCCTAAATGTTATTTGAGTCCTCACAGAGAGGACAGAGTTTTAACTCAACCTATCCTGGAAGATTTACTTTGAAACTTGAATAAGCTTTTTTGCCATCATTTTTCAATATGGATGGATTTTTTTTTTTTTTCCCTGTCATAAATGCAGAAGTCAACTCCCAAATGCAATCCAGCAGTGTAGCAGTTGCACAAGTCCACAGAGTCCATATCTCCCACGGCTTGGGAGTCAGGTTTATGGCAGGAGCCACTTCTACCACCCAGCTATGTCTGTCTGGGCTGTGGGTGGAAGCTCTTGGGTGCTGGTTTCCACTGGCAGTGCTGAGGTCAGGTCAGGGCTTCCCTCTTGCTGAATCTCTTGCAGAGGAAGTGACTGGCTGGTCATGGGAACACCTAAAATCCCAACATCTGGACACAGCTGCAGGGCTGCTGCCCCATGACCTCAGGGGAGAGAATCAGGCAGAAAGAGAGAGGAATAGGAAACAGCATTAAAAAGTCTGAATTTCAGGTAAACTCCAAACACTTTCTTATCTCCTCATTGCCTACTTCAGACTTTGTCAGTGTTCTGGAAGTTTGCCTGAAAATCCTCTGTTTAGGTTTCTCTGTGAGCCATCCTTAACCATTTTTATCCTGAAGTCAAGTCTAGGATAATGGGGAGATGTTATCAGAGAAAATTGGAGAGAAAAAAAAAATCCTCATCCAAATGGCACAGACTCCAAGGGGATTTTCTGCATTTTTCACAGGGGATCAGGATATTGCTCACCTCATGGCAAAACTAACCACCTTACTAAACTCTCTTATCCATGACTGAAACTGTATCTAGGACCTCAAGTGATAAGACATCTGTGCATGTGCTCTGCCATCCTCTGACTGTTCCACACCCAGTTTTATTGGTTGCAATTTTGGTAGGGAAAAGGATATTAAAATAGAAGTGGGAGAAAAAGGTAAAGAAACAGGAAAGTGGAAGTAAAGAAAGAATGTATTTTAATAACTGAAATATTAACAACAATTACTATTTTTAGCAATGTGTGAACAGAAATAGAAAATGTCAGAGCTTGCATCTACAGAGATCACAGAATCACAGAATGGTTTGGGTTGGAAGGGACCTTCAAAGTTCATCTAGTCCAACCCCCCCTGCCATGGGCAGGGACATCTTTCACTAGACCAGGTTGCTCAAAGCCCCGTCCAACCTGACCTTGAACGCTTGCAGGGATGGGGCAGATGTCAGAGTAATTCCAAGACAGTTTCTGGTTTTGCTGCCAGGCTGTCAGGAGACTTGCACAACCTTGTGGCTAGGCTCAAGTCCTTGTTGTGGGTGCAACATCCACGGGAGAGAATCAGAGCTCCCTGGGGCTGCATTCCTCCCCCCTGCCCGCTCCTCCAGGATTTCCTGCAATCTGTAACCACACCAGAAGGGCAGTGCTGACGCTCCTCCAAAATGACTGCAAGTTCCTCCAGCTTTTGGAAATGATGATGCCCTTTGGATTTGGCAAGAAAAAATATTTTTTTTTCTGCAGATGGTGAACAGAACTGGCTGACAGCAGTCCAGGTGTTTAACTGAATTATAATCCATTTTAACTGCCCTAAGGATTAACCCTTTGCAGCATATGTGCTTCCTCTCTGCTGGCCAGGCAAAGTTCAGCTGACATTTTTGTAGCTTCTGTATACACAAAGACCTGTGCTGCTTATAAGCGTGGATGCTGATAACTGTGCTTTGTACGAGCAGAGTGTACGTTGGCATGTAAATGGGATTAGCTTGTGTCACTCATTGCTAGCTCTTGACCAAGACTACATGTGACCACAGTCCCCTGTTCTGGACTGACTGGTGTCTAGTCAGAGCTGAGGGATGCACTCCCATCTTGTTGTTCCTAAACATTGTCTGCAAGTGATCATTTCATCGTTAATTTGAAAAAACTTCTCCCTTGTTCCTGAATCTGCTGCTTCCACTTCCATATTCTCTATGCAAAGTATAACTTAAAGACCCACAACATGTCTGACCCAAAAATCAGCCCTCTGACAGAAGAATTACTGAGTTACACCACAGCAAAACCTGGCCTCTGCCCTCTCCATCTCTTTGGAGCTGACAGCGATTGCTGTGATTTGCCTGCAGCTTCTCCAGGGCTCTTCCCTATGGGGAGGGAGAGACCAGCCAGGCAGGGGGTGGCCGGTCCTGGTTCCCTCCTCTGCCTCAGGCAAAGGGATGGTGCCTTGGGGACCCATCGGTACTCAGGGCACGGGGCAGTTTTTGTCTTCAGTTTGTTGGGCAGGAGGCAGGAGATGAGTGACCTGCGTGGAAAATGATGATGTGGAGGACAAGGAGGTGGCTTGCTGTAGCCGTGGGGGGGTTTAGCAAAAGGGGTGCCTGCTCCTACCTCCTCGCCCTGCCAGCCGGGGCTCTGGGTAACCTGGAGCAAGGAGAGAGCACAGAGGACGTCAGCAGAGTTTTGAGGACCGTGCCAGAGGCAAAATGGGGCAGGAGAGGAGGCAGAGGCAAGAAATTCGCCAGGTCCATCTGCAGCACAGATGGCTCAGAGCAAGAGGGGCCCCTGCTATCACCTCACTTCCAGTGAGTTGAGCATTGCCGGTTCACTAACCACCAACTTACACATCTCTAAGCACATCAGAGAAAACACTTCCTTCCGTTTTCTTCTGCCCCTGCGCTTCCCAGAGCTGTGCTCTGGCAACAGGCAGACAGGACCAGGGGTGGGGCACGGTACAAGGTGACACCGGAGGGGTCTGCTCCTCGTGGGCCCAGTCCCCGTCCCTCCTCCTTCTCCCAGCCCTGTGGCAGCAAGCAGCTGTGGGCTTTCCCTCACCCCAGGGCCTCCAGCTCCCTGCCGAGGGCTGATGCAAAGAGAAGAGGAGGAGAGGGGAGGCTGGAGCTGCTCCTGTGAGCCTGCACCTCCTGCCACAGGGCAGGTGCACCACGGTCCACTTCAACTTGAACCATCTTCAGCATCCACAACCTGAAACTAAACACAGTGCCCGCATGCCGCTTGGCGGGAGGACACCCCCAAGGAGAAACGTGGCTGCAAGCCCAGCCATCAGCTTTCATTATTTGCTTAGTGCAGGGGCGACATTTTCTGGAAAATAATTGCTGCCCCCTTTCGCTAGCTGAGGTGTGCGTTTCCCAAAAGCATATGACAGTGACAGAGTTACTCAGGACAGCTGCCCCTGCCGCAGCAGGGCTGATGGCCAGCCAGGGGCACGAGGTGGGTGGCATTGGCATGTCCCCATCACCGCCCCATCACTGCCCGGGCAGCTGGTCTGCAAACCCCCTTTCCTTGGCTCCCTGCACTGCTGGGGGGAGGACTGCCACGGGAACCAGTTGCTAGAGCAGGACCAACTCACCCGGCTACCCCACCCTGAGGAACTGCAGATTTCATATCTCACACCGCGTGCAGGCTCCACGCTGGATAGGGTAACGCTTCAGGCAGGAGGCAATCCTTAAGCAGGGCTGCAGGAAATAGGGGTGTGGGGCTCCTTAATGAAACACGTCTCCATGTGCTCACTGCGGTAATTAAAGGAATGGAAAAAGAAATCCCAGTAACTCTTTATAAAAAAAACATGTGAGGAAAGGACAGCCCTTTCAAAACACTCTATGCAATTTTCCATAATATTAGGAAAATTTAAAAGTAAGACCTGTTGCAATAATATCAACACAGAAAAAGCCAAGTCAGTGCCATAACGCACTGAGTACACTGTGGCCTGTCCCCAAGGACACAGCTGCCCAGTCATGGAACACTGTTTAAAACAACCACAGTAGGAAAAAATGACTGTGTAAACTAAGGTCCGGTGAGAATACAGTTTCCGAAGCTCTGTGTTGTTATAAATAACCTAATTTGAATAATTACCTTATACCTACAAGAGTTCTTTAATTGACATAGGTTTGCAAAATGTAAACAGCTTGTTTTTAAAAAAAAAAAATCTGCAGATCCGCATTTTTGTGCTGGGTTCTGCAAAGTCCTGTGCTGACATCAAGTGGTGACATATGTTTCATCCTGAAGGGAGCCAGACTTGCCGTACTGCATATGCACAGGATGATATTCCTTGGCACGGGAAGGTAAAGGCAAATAGACAGGAGCTGCAGAGGGGCTACAGCAGCAGCCTCGCTGGCAGGCGCTCCCGTGGGAATGGTCAGCCAGAGGAGTATGGAAAAGCAATGCAGCCACCACCGTGCAAGGCAGGAGGGTGAGGTGAGCCTCTGCAGCGGCTTCTGGGCACACGAGGTGCTGGCTGAGCCCCCCAGCACCCACCAGATGTGACCACTGGCAACAGCCCCCTCTCTCCCCAGCCAAGAAACCCCCGGCTGGGACAGCTACAATGGGGCTTGGTGGCCTCAGGGGACTGAGGAGAGCACGGAGAGCTCATTTACTAAAGCAAGCTCGACACAGTTAACCAAAGAGGATGGGAGGCTATATTAATTAGTTCTGCAGAAATGTCAAGGAGGGAAAAATAAATATCTGAGGTTATGAACTGGCTGTGAATAAAATCAAGCTTGAATATTAGAAGGGTTTTAAACGCCGACTGAACTTCTGGAACACCATTCCGTCAGAGATTGTGCAGGAAAAACCTCCCACAATGCAGTTTTAATGTGGAGGTTAATTATTTGCTGAAGGCATTAGCATCCGTGATGTGAGCTGCAACATCAGCCTTGGGTTGGCAGGGACTGGCCTTGGTGAGGCATGTGGGCTGCTTCAGCCCTGCTCATCTGCCTCGGTACTCACTAAAGGTGGTTTTAAAAATTGCAGATGATGTAAAGTGAAGTTTTCTTTGGGGATTTACCCATGAATGCTCAGATCAATTATACTTTGTTACAAGCAATGCATACTCAAATAATAGCTGGGAATTCTATGATTCTAATTTATGACATGAAAACACAGACCAGTCTCTGTGTTTCTAACTCAGATAAAACCCCCACTTTTCCTCTCACTGGTTGTTGCTCTGACTGTGGAAATGGTTTCCTGCTCTTCCCATGATTCTGGCTGTGCTGGGAGCCAAAAAACTCCAGGCAGCACCATTGCCATGGCAGAGCCCAGCCTGTGCACGCCAACCCTTGGGTCCTTCCTCTCACCCTGGGCCAGGCAGGAGGGCTGCCCCAGCTGCTGGGTGCGTGGCACAGCAGCCCAGGGAGGTGCTCCCGTCTGCTCCGTACTTACGCCTTCTTTCACAGATTCTGCGTGTCTGTGTGTGACCAGGACCCTGAAGTCAGGAAGAGTTTCCCATGCTCTCCTCACGGCCGAGCAGTACAAACCTAACAGTGAAAAAGAAAAATGTCATATCCATTCAGATATGTCCTTACAGGGGAAATCCCATGCTTGGTGGCTTGGTTTGCTCCAAAAGTCGATGGGATTTGACCAGTGCAGCTAAGCCTTGGCACACGTTTTGTGGGGACAGAGTATGAAAGAGCCTCGCCATAAAATTGATCCCTGTAGTCATCATTCAGCTTGTGCTTTGATATGGTGCAAGGAAGCGTTCACACTGTTCGTCTCTCCCTGTTTTGTGTTACAGTAAATGAAGGCTGGGGGATGGGAGGAATACCCAAATCTCGGAGCAGCTCTCAGCAGAGCTGGCAAACCTGCTCCACCTTCAGCCAGCGCACGGAGAGAAGGGGCACTGTTGCACCACTAAGCAGGATTTCTTTGGGTTATTTAATGTGTTGACATTGAGGCCAGGCTTTGCCCTTAGATGTTTTGTTTTCTCATGAGCAGCTGGACTTTAAACTTCAACATCTCTCATGTAGCCATTTCCCCCAAGAGCTGCAGGAATGCAGGCAGGCGGCCATTAGGCTCAGAGGGTAACTATGGCAAGGTGCTCTTGGACAAGATTGTTTCTTCTCTCTGCCCTTTTCCTTCAGACAGAGCAGACAGGTATGGCCTTTGTTTTGTTGTGGCTTTAATTCTGATTTGTGCTACTGCTCTTCTAAACACACCAGTAATTTTGTACCTTGTATCGTGTTTACTTTGTAGCACAGGGTGACACCTCCGAAAACTGTCTGTTCCTTATTTTCCTTACATTTCTCCTGATTTTTTTTTTCATATAGCTAAGTAAAAACTGCAGTAGGTTACTAAGGCAATGTAATATTGAATGACCATCATTTACACCAGGGTGATATTTTGTCTTTTCTTATCATTCTTAAAGAGTGCCCCAGATATTAAAGAGAATTTTCTTTTATATTTCCAGTCGCTGTGGAAATAAAAGTAAGTCTTATGAAAGAGGCTGAGATTCATGCTTGTTATAGCTTGAAGAAATTTATGCTTCTGTATTAATCCTCCAAGGCTTGTCAATATTAAGGAGGAGCTGGGCAAGGAAGAAAAAGATGGTGACCACTTAAGAAGGTCAAAACGCCCCTGGCAGCAGCAGAAGGGCACTGCCAGTTATGCTGGGTGCGTTGGAACCACTGCACAGCAGAAATGCGCACTGGGGTGTCAGATAACACTTGAAAATGCAAAACACAATCATGAAGCTTTTTCTTTTGTAATATTGCATGCAAGCCTGTTGCTTATCTAATACCCTTCAAAAGCATAACTAAGCATTTGTATGCAGTTTCAGAATAATTTTGTTATTGCTGTCGCTTTTTCCAGTTCTAATATTATTTATTTCAGCCTTTGTGGCCAGCAGTGCTGGGCCCCCAAACACTGTATAAAATACAAAAAAACCCCAGTCCCGGCCCTGACAGGTTTATTTTCCAAGCACAAGAGAACTGACAAACGCACGCTGACACACACAGCCACATACTGCTCAATGTCAAAGGCAACAGGCTCCAGCACGGCACCAGCCATACGGCAATTTTTGTTGTGGGCATCATTGCAAAGAGGAGTTTTAAGATCTGATAACTCTCATGTCTCTGATCTCTCCTCCTCTTTACTGAAATAAAGAAGATTATGGTGTCTTCCACATAAAGGACGGTATATGATATAGCCTTCATAACTTTGAGCATCGCTGAGGGGTAGCTTTTATTTATTCTCCTTAAGAGAGATTTGATTGAGAAGTCAGCCATGTCATGGTTTTTCTTCTCAGCAAAAAAATTGCCGTGAACTAAGACTGAAGGGCTTCGGTTTGGATCCATTGTCATAAATACAAATGATTTTCACTTCTACTGATGAGTCTGAAAGCCCCATGCAGTCTTTCAAAATAGCCTCTGCCTTTATGGTAATACTTTTCCCCTTTCCCTGGCCGTGCCACAGCAGCACTGCTCTGTGTGTCTGGCGCAGGGAAAAAATGTGTCAGGAAGGGCTTCAAACTCCCTCTGCTTTGGAGCAAGTCAGACTCTCCCCAAAAGAAAAAGGTCATGGCTCCTCAGCTGAGTTTGGGCCAAGAGAGTAGGGCGCTCTCAGTATGTAAGTTTAATGTGCCTGAAACCATTGAATCAGCCAAAAGATTTCTTTTCACGATTAAAATTGGATGCTGAATAAGATCTTTTTAAAAAAAAAGAAGAAAAAAGGGTGAAATTATATAAGGAAATGAATCTAAGTACTGACGTTAACATTTTGTCATACAACATTTCAGTGTTTATATCAGCTGATGATGCAAACAAAGTTATCAAGAGACAGAGGCGTGCCAGTTCCCTACTTTTGGAGGAGGTCCTCCAAGGCAGCTTGGAAAGGGAATGCCTTGAAGAGAGATGTACATATGAAGAAGCAAGAGAAGTATTTGAAAACGATGAAATGCTCGTAAGTATTTTGTTTGCCTGTGTGCATATTAAAAATTACTGCCTTGGTCCTTTACTATCAAATTCAGCCCCGCAGCCTGCTTCATCTGTTTGGGTTTCTCTCCATGTGAAACCTTTGCGCTTTGCACCTCAGCAGGTAGAAAGCAGGTGTCTTCAGTGGTCAAAATGGAAATGCAGAGGTCAGCTCTGACACTTTCAGAGTCCCCTCCTGAAAACGACGTGTCCTGCGCCTTATGTTGTGGGGCTGTTGTGCCATCCTGACCGCACACAGAAAAATAGAGCTTCAGCATCCCTTAGGGACCAGGAGGGGCAAGGGGGTGTTGGGATGGAGGGAAGCAACACACCAGCAAGTAGTGGGACCTATAGAAAGAGGCCACAAGTCCCCTCGTACAAAAGACCCTCCTGACACGTTGGCGTGGTTTAGCCCCAGCCAGCAACTCAGCACCACGCAGCCGCTCGCTCACTGCCCCTGCCCCGATGGGATGGGGGAGAGAATCGGAGGAGTAAGAGTGAGAAACACTCCTGGGTTGAGATAAGAACAGTTTAATAATTGAAATAAAGTAAAATAATAATGATAATAATAACAATATAATAATGATAATAATAATAATGATACACAAAGCAAGTGATGCACAATGCAATTGCTCACCACCCGCCGACCGATACCCAGACAGTTCCCGAGCAGCGATCGCTGCTCCCTGGCCAACCCCCCCCAGTTTCTATACTGAGCATGACGTCATATGGTATGGAATAGCCCTTTGGGCAGTTTGGATCAACTATTCTGGCTGTGCCCCCTCCCAGCTTCTTGTGTACCTGGCAGAGCATGGGAAGCTGAAAAGTCCTTGACTAGCATAAGCAGTACTTAGCAACAACTAAAAACATCAGCATGTTATCAACATTCTTCTCATCCTAAATCCAAAACACAGCACTATGCCTGCTACTAGGAAGAAAATTAACTCTATCCCAGCTGAAACCAGGACATACGTACAGCAGGATGCTGTGCTCTTTAACGGGAATCTGGCCAGTGATTGTGTTTGCAGGGAAAGTAGAGGAAACAGCCATCCGGCTGCTCCCGGTGGTCCCGGTGCTTTGGGGAGGGGGAGGCACAGGGAGTGGGGAGAGGTGTCCCCTCAGGGAAAGCGGCGGCAGAGCCAGCTGCAGTATCCAGGGGGAAGCGGGGCACATGAGGGTGGTGCCCGGCGCCAGTGACCTGCAGCTCCGCTCCCTGCTGTCCCCTCTGCCTCCAGCAGCACCTGTGCTGGGGGACAGGCGGGACAGGATGGGACAGGTTGGGGTCACTTCCCAGGCCGCTGCACGCCAGAGAGACAATGGCCAGCCAGTTTTTCCAGGATGCCGTACTGCTAAAGGATTCAGCTGTTTCTCTCTTGCCTGCAAAGTGTTTCTTTTCCTTTATAGCTTCTTAAGAAACAATAAAATGAGCAGGATGCGAAGCGCCTCCCGTCTCATTCAAATTTTGCTGCCAGGGCAGAATTTGCAGTCGTGCAACTGTGTAAAAGTTAAACCATAGTATATATTCCTTCATATAACATTTTTGTTTTACCAAAATATTTATGGAAGATGATATTATTTGAGAATTAAAATCTAATTTCCCCTTTTTTTTTCCCTAGAAAATGTTTTGGGATGCCTACTATGGTAAGCCGGCCTTTTGATTTCTTTCCTTAATAGCAGCGTCACACTATGAACATTATGATTCAGTCCAGTGCTGGTTTTCTGAGAGTTTTTAGCAATTTATTCTACAAGGAACGCCCAGTCACTATTTGGCATGTCTGTAGTAAAGCAGGAGGAAAAGTCTTGATGTGAAAGGATTAAAAAAGTCATAAATAAGAAAAAACATTTAAGACTGGAAGGCGAATAAAAGTTGAAGGTGAGTAGATGTGTCGTGGTTTAGCCCCAGCCAGCAACTCAGTACCACGCAGCCGCTCGCTCACTCCCCCTACCCCGATGGGATGGGGGAGAGAATCGGAGGAGTAAGAGTGAGAAACACTCCTGGATTGAGATAAGAACAGTTTAATAATTGAAATAAAGTAAAATAGTAATGATAATAGTAACAGTATAATAATGATAATAATAATAATGATACACGAAGCAAGTGATGCACAATGCAATTGCTCACCACCCGCCGACCGATACCCAGACAGTTCCCGAGCAGCGATCGCTGCTCCCCGGCCACCCCCCCCCAGTTTATATACTGAGCATGACGTCATATGGTATGGAATAGCCCTTTGGTCAGTTTGGATCAACTATTCTGGCTGTGCCCCCTCCCAGTTTCTTGTGCGCCTGGCAGAGCATGGGAAGCTGAAAAAGTCCTTGACTAGCATAAGCAGTACTCAGCAACAACTAAAAACATCAGCATGTTATCAACATTCTTCTCCTACTAAATCCAAAACAGCACTATGCCTGCTGCTAGGAAGAAAATTAACTCTATCCCAGCCGAAACCAGGACAAGATGTTATCACAGTAAATAAATTATTCCTTTTCCTGAACTTAAGGCTGTACTGAAACAACCTGGGACCTAAGAAAATCTGCTTTGCTGATACAATAGAGCAGCAGAGCTTTACCAGCAAAACCTCCCAAATACAAACCTAGCACTTAAACCTGAGCGAGATAAATAGGTGTTAAAAGCTGCTGGGCTGTCTGCAAACTCTGGAAGCTGGCACTGCACCATCCCTTGGCTGCTGTCAGGGCAAGAAACAAATCTATAAAAGCTGAGAGGCTGATGTAACTAGGTGCCTCCTGAACAAGGAGTCTGGGGCACCAGCTTATGGTGACTATGCCTTATTCCCTTCCTCTTTTCTGCATGCCGCGTCCTAAGATTTTCTCTTGTTTTTTTACTCAGCTTTTATTCATTTCTAATGTTAGGTTTAGACAGTGGAGAAGGAGGTGGCAAAACCAGCAGTCAGTATTATTTTTCTGCAGAAGCCACTAAAACACTGAGTCCAGGGAATCGTTACATAGAAGAATCCCAGCGGTGGTATAAATGTTATGAAAAATGATGCTAAATATCTGGCCTTTCATTACTTCTGTGAGGGTGGGATTAACTTCTCCTGATTTCAGTCATTGAGTGTTTGTACTACGCATGTCATGCAGGCTCCCTCTCTAGTCTATGACGAGAGAAGGGCAACTGGTTGAGAGTGGTCCATCCAAACAAGCTTAGCCACAATCAGGATTCATTAGTGGCTTCAGCCTCAGAGGTGGCTTACTTGCCATAATTAAAAAGCATTATGTCCTGTCGTCTTCCTACAGAACAGCAGTGTGTGTTTCCTTCTTTGTGATATCTTTTCTAACATTTTGAAGAGTGTTGCCGTGCATCTCCATGTCTTCTTTTCTCCTCACTAAACAAACCCATTTTTTCATCCTGTCTTCCAAAAATCTTGTTTTCTAGACCTCTGGTATCCTTGTTGCTTTCCTTCCATAGTCCAGGGTACAGTGGGTAAATCTGCACTGTGAATAAAAGAGGGCTGGGGAGAAAGGCTGAGCACCCACCTAACTGCTGGCTCACCCTTCGGCTCAGATTTGTACTGCTCCACCTTGGCCTCTTCAAGTCAAAGCTGATGTAGCGGCATCTTGCTCTAGCATGGATGTATGCTGTCAGGGCACTTGGCCTGAGGTCACACTTGTCCCTGACCCTGTTTTATTAACAGTATAAACTTAGCTATTGATAACCTCTCTTTAAACATAATTTTCCAAACATTTTTGTGCATGCCTTATAGTTGTCTCTGTTTTCCTAGCTCACTTAATGACAGTCAGCTGAGACATTTCTATTCTATGATGTTTGCTGATTCCTCACTAGGTCCCTTATCCTGTAATACAACTAGATTTAATCGGTTTGGATTATTTGATCTTGAAAAATGCCTGTTGGTTGTTACTTACCACCTTCTTATTTTGCTGGGTGCTTACAGACAGGTTGATCATTCCAGTAGCTTTCCAGTAACAGAAATCGTGCTGATTTCTCTATAATTCCTTGAATCTTCTCTTTCCTCCTTTAATAAAGCAAGGTTTACTTTTTTCCCAGTCTTACAGAACCTCATCTGACCCAAGACCTTTTTTTGACACTTTCTTACCTGTTTTTGAGCATGTATTTCAGAGGCTTGAAACCATCTAACTTGCTTCAGGCTGTAGGTGCAGCCCTTCTCTAGCTCCAGCTACCCACCACTGCTGCTGGAGGTCCTCACTCCTCAACTCTACCTGCTCTGCTGTGCTGATGAGACCCCCCCCAACCCACCCAAAAACCCTCCCAGGAGACCTAAATTGTGCCAGGGTATGCTGGTGGCATCTGACTGCAGGTGGGCTGCAGGTGGTAACTGCATTAAACCAGTATTTTAGTACCGCTAAAGCTAGAAGATACACATGCCTATAACCTGAGCAGATGGTAGTTAGGTTTTTTTCCCCAGTACCAGGCAAAGTTTTCACCTTTCCATCCCTGATATCAATTATGGCAGCCCGCTGACTGAAGTTAACCTCTCTGATGAAGTGTTAAATTTTAGAAAGTTTGGAGAGCATGTCCCCAGTTAGGCTTTTCTGGCTTGCTCCCTGACCGCTCATCACCACAATAAGCAGTTATTTGGAGAACATTTCCAGACTGGTTTGGAGTGTTTCCAGTGGGCAGCTCAAGCGGGAAACTTGCAGCTCTGCATGGTGCTTCACCTGTAGTGAGGCATCCTCTGGTTTCAACGGTCAGTTCATCAGAAAGACTAAGCTTGCTAGTGTCCAGTCTGCTGTATAACAATTGTACGGATGTGTAAAAGCTAGATTTCCTCCTAGTTTGATGTTGCTCACTGTATAATTTTGGTGCCAGGTTTTTTTATTCATATATGCATGTAATGATTTTTTTATCTGTATGCGTATTGGCCTAACATGGGAGACCTAAAACACCAGTCTCATTACATTTGTAATGAGCACATGCACTGTAAGTCAGTGCTTTTCCGTGAAGCAGCATGTCCATCCTCCAGAAGTGGGCTCTGCCTTTTGGGCACCTCCCGGCCTCCCTGCCAGGGGCTGCAGGAACACCTCTGGAAGCAGAGACTTGAGCTAAAATTACTCCCGAGGAGCAATTCAGTGAGACGTAGCCCATTTCCTTCCAAACCGCTTTTTGCAATGCTTCTCTGAGCGGCTCACATGCTGGGAAGGGGGCTGTGTAATTCGGGTCAGCGGTGGTGGCGACTCGTCCCTCTCTTGCGGCATTTCTGCAGGTGGCCGGAGGTGCTCATCGAGCCCCTGCCAGCACAACGGCGTGTGCGAGGACAGCATTCGCAGCTACACCTGCACCTGTGCCGAGGGCTACGAGGGAGAGAACTGTGCTTTCGGTAAGGCGTCGCCCCTCTTCTGAGAAGCCCCATCTCTCCTGTCGTAGGGGGTCCCCAGGAACCCGTACGCAGCGCTCCCGTTAACAGCCAGTTATCAGTTTTTTAGGTAAAACACACAGTACTTGGCAGAGCAGGGGTGATTTGGGCTGCCTGTCTACCGAAAAGTTAAGGCATCCCGAGGTTATGCAGGCTGGCCGAGCCTCCCTTCTGGGGACGCAGCGGAAGGGCTGAAGCAAGCCCCCCTCACGGGTGGGCTCCAAAAGCAGCCCTCCCCCCTGCCACCCACGCTCCCCCGCTGCTTCCCAGCCACCCCGGTGCCTCCGAGGCCGCATGCACCCGCGAGACAGCCCCTCAGGACGGGGGGACTGCAGAAAACAAACCGTTCTCCGTGGAAGTGCAAAAGGCGTAAAGCAAAATGGACGCTTTCTGGCATGTAAAACACCCTGGGCCAGATCCTACATTTTTACATCTGCCAGGTTCTACTTTCCAGCCCTTACATCAGTATTTCTGCTGGCTCGGAGGTCCCCCGGGGCAGGAGACGCCCTGGCTGCCACAAGGCAGGGTCATTTTCTGTGTAAGGGGTGTGAGTGGACAGAGGCAGAGCAGCTTCTTGGGGAGCCCAGAAGGTGACACAGCTTGGACCAGCACTGCGGACTGGATCTGCTCAGCACGAGCCTTAGAGAGCGACTTTATGTAGGGGTTTTTTCCTACTTCTCCATCTGTGAGCTAGATCCACCATCAAACGGCTGTTCCTCCTGTTTCTTTGTGCTTGTCGCGGTTTAGCCCCAGCCAGCAGCTAAGCACCACGCAGCCGCTCGCTCACTCCCCCTGCCCCGGTGGGATGGGGGAGAGAATCGGAGGAGTAAGAGTGAGAAACACTCCTGGGTTGAGATAAGAACAGTTTAATAATTGAAATAAAGTAAAATAGTAATGATAATAGTAACACTATAATAATGATAATAATAATGATATACAAAGCAAGTGATGCACAATGCAATTGCTCACCACCCGCCGACCGATACCCAGACAGTTCCCGAGCAGCGATCGCTGCTCCCCGGCCAACCCCCCCCCAGTTTCTATACTGAGCATGACGTCATATGGTGGAATAGCCCTTTGGTCAGTTTGGGTCAGCTGTCCTGGCTGTGCCCCCTCCCAGTTTCTTGTGCACCTGGCAGAGCATGGGAAGCTGAAAAGTCCTTGACTAGCATAAGCAGTACTCAGCAACAACTAAACCATCAGTGTGTTATCAGTATTATTCTTATCCTAAATCCAAAACACAGCACTATGCCGCCACTAGGAAGAAAATTAACTCTATCCCAGCCGAAACCAGGACAGTGCTGAAGCTTAAGTGTTTGCTCAGCTACGGAAAGTTGACTGAGCATGTTTCAAAGGTGATTAATACTCACTTTCTTTTTTGTTTATCTTTGGCAGCTGTTAATTTCAATTTTCTTAGCACAAGCATGAGAAATAGAAGCTATGCATTTGTTTTCTGAAAAGCAGAAAGCTTTAGCCTTTTCCTTCCTCAAGCAATACCTGCCTTCTTAACATGTGCAACGGTCCCCCCCAGTGCAGACACTGAATGTTTCATTTAAAAGAGCAGAAAGAAAACCCATGGTGTCCTTCCATGGGTTCACATGGAAAGTCTAGTTTGACCCTTGGCTACTAACATTCCCCAAAACTCAGAGGTGCAAAACAGTCCCGTGCAGGGAGGTGCTGAGTGAGCACAGCTTGCAACAAGTCTGTGGAAGCTGCAGAGAGTCGGCTGTCTCCAATTTCTGCTTAACAAGGGGAAAAAACAGTGTGGTGGGAAGCACTACCAAGCCAGAGTCCCTACCCACCTCCACATAAAGCAAGTAAACATAAAATACTTAGTAAAGAGGACTCAAGTTATGTCAGAAAACCCCAGCTGAACTGTTCCTAATGCTTGTTCTGTTTAGCTAAAAATGAATGTCGCCACCAAGCAAAAGAAGGATGTCACCACTTCTGCTACCCGGGAAGTAATTCCTACCGTTGTTCCTGTGCTGATGGCTATGAGCTCGGGAAGGACAAAAAACAGTGCATCGCGTTAGGTAGGTGTGAGCATGGAAGTACGGGGTGCACACGCTCAGTGCTGGGGTGGGCAGGCCACCATCTGATACCCAGATGTGATCAACCTGCTTGGAGACTCAAGTGATGAGAATATTACTGACCTTCCAAACTGTGCAGAAAAAGGAGGAATCTAGGGACCACCACCCAAGATGACAGAGCAGTGGAAAAAGAAGCAATATTTGATCAGAACATTTAAATGTGGGCCTGCAGAGAGGACTTGCATCATCCTACATATCACTCACTAGGCCAGGTTTTACACTCGGTGAAGAGTAACTCCAATGAAGACCTGTCTGTTTGGGAATGAGGTTCAATTGATTCCGATCAGGCACCTGACGGTCTGATAAACGAAGGGCAACATTTGCTGCTGTGTTAATTAGTTTGAAGCAGTAGCCCTCTTCATTTTTCTAATCTCATACTAGGTATCTCATTCGATCTCATCGCCTGATAAACTAGGTCTACTAAAAAACACGGTAGTATACTTAGGCCCTCGTCTATATTAGCAAGTAGAGCAGCCAAATAGGAGTTGAGCTGTAGAGCCACACTTTTGGTGATGAGGGCTTGATGTCCACACTCAATACACGTTTCAGGTGGGCTTTACTTCAGACTAGCTCTAGTTTGGTCCTGTGGACTAAGCACCCATTCAGCTATGAGAGTAGGTTCAGTGTGCTCCTGGAGGGCATCTTCTGGTTTAGCTTCACCTGAACAGAATTCAGTTTGTGTGACCCAAGACCATGCCACAAGGTGAGCAGGAAGCGTGACAAATGCAGATAACTGGGGGATCCACTTGAAAAGCGCGCTTGCTGTCTGGACGAGAACACAAAGGAATGCACATCTCTAGAGTGACGCTTTAACAAGGAAAACCCAGGATTACCTTGTCCTGATCGGGCCACAGCTATCAGGTATTTGGCGCAATTCAGATACAGGATGCAAAGATGAGGAAGCAAGCTGTGGTGATGGTTGGCTGGAGAGGAAGCCTCATTTCATTACAGACACAATGAAATCTGTGTCACCACAAGCCTAACGCAATGACCCAAAATGTTCAGCACCATCGCTAAGCTATTAGACTACAGATGCCTGGCAAATTATTCCAATACTCACCAGCTGAGATATTGTCCTTTTCCTTGGTGCAAAAAACAAACCCCAAAGTCAAGGCAGAAGCAATAAGGTATTTGCAGGTATTAGTTGTCTTGAAATGATACAGCATGAGGTTTTGATTTTTTTTCTTTTTTAAATTCATTTGCTAGATCAATGTGCATGTGGGAGACTACGAGACAGTGATAATCTGATAAGTGAAACCAGGAAGAAACGTGACGAGCGATTTCCTTGGCAGGTATTTCCAGCAATTCAGGAAACCTATCACTCAACCTCACATGGACAGTGCTATGTATCATCTTTCTGCATTTTCTTAGGTCCTGCTGCTAGACTCGGAAGGGAAGGGCTTCTGTGGAGGAGTGCTGCTGAAGAGTAATTTTGTACTGACTACAGCAGAGTGCGCCCTTCTGCACAGCCAGTTTGAAATCAGGGTCGGTGCTGGTAGGTGTTCACATTTTCTCTTGTTGGAGCGTATTTTAGTATCGACAAACTAATCTTAAAAAACCTAAAATTTCTGCTGCATAAAAATATTGTTAAAGGAAACAAACCTGCTGTCATCTCATTTAAGCATCTCAGTTAAGCAACTTGGGCTAGAACTACAGCTGTCCCACACCCCTCTACAAGGCAAGCAGAGAGACAACTACTTCTCAAACGCAATTCACAACTCAGCACCTAGGGATAAACTAAACTGGGTAGATTTAGAGGTGGGTCCCCCCCACACCCCAAGGAAAAAAGTTTCATGCCAAAATTTACTTCTCTTAGTTGGGTATTCGTCCTTCCCTCTGCAATTATGCATTATAAAGCTGCCAAGATACCATTCCTAGTTTACTTTTACTGCAGCTGTTTCAAGAAAGAGCGCCTTTAGTTTCTCTACAGCACGTAGTTCTCAGCATGACTAGGCAGCTGTTGTCAGTTTGCATGCAGTTTTCAGGTCTCTGATAAATTATTCCTAAGAGCAGTGAAATGTCATTGCTTCACAGGGCGTAATGGAACAAGTGGAACTGAGAAGATCATGCAAGTTAATGAGAAACACATACACATCCGGTATGATGAAGACACTGGTGAGAACAACATTGCATTACTACAACTCCAAGAGCACATTGAGTGCAACAACCACCAGCTTCCTGTATGCATCCCTGAAAGAGACTTTGCAGAACACATTTTAATTCCAAAATTGGCTGGCACAGTCAGTGGCTGGAGAATGGATGGTGATGAACTTCAAGGTGATGAGTTGCAGGTTTCATACCTTCCTACTGAGGACTGCAAACAAATACTCAACATAAGCCTCACAAACAGGCAGTTTTGTGGACACCTCCAGGAGGCCGTAGACAAACGACTGGCTGGAGGAAGCTTTCTAGCTACTGAGTATAAGGGCACTTGGTTTCTGACTGGTATCCTGGGATCTTGGCCACTAGAAGACGCTGACTGGGAAACATTTCTATTCACTAACACCGCGAGGTATATGATATGGTTTAAACAAAAAATTAAATAAGACACAAACACAACCAACCCCCCCAGCACCAACCCTCTACCAATCACTTCAAGGAAACATTTGGATGCAGCCAGTACACCCATTTGACTCTCTATCACAATCTGCAGCAATGGAAGTTGCAACAATAATACGTATGTAACTCCAATTCATACGGAAAAGCCCGTTTGCCTTTCCTTCTGTTGACGCACAGTACCGTGAAGTCATGATGCAGTAAACCTAGTTATTTTACTAAAAACTGACTGAACTTTACGTTTCCTAGAACTGTTCACCCTAAAACTCAAAAAGCATTGATGTTTTTCTGGGCTTTTAAATGTTGCTCGAAGGAAATGAGTCTTTTTAATTCTTGTTACCGTGAGGTTTGATTCAGCAAATTCATATTCTTATTTCAGCATCCATACAAGTAAAACCTATGAAGACCAGAGGAACTCCAAGCCTTTAAATGTGTATGTTGATGTAGGACTTGACACTGTCATCACACTAAAAAATGCTTCCCCTCATACACGGTATCTGTGTTTTCCCTTATGAATCATGTCCACGTCAGTTAGTGGGTAAAATAAAACCCAACTCTCAAAGACGGGAAAACAATGGTTTATTTCCTTTAAAAATAATTAAGAAAAACCCCAAACTACCATCCCATCACTATGGACAAAGTTACATTGTACCACCCCCAAACAAACAAAACCCCCAAGACAGTAACACTTAAAATAATGGATCCAGTGGCAGTGTCTTCCCCAGAAGCAGAATAAACAGAGTATGGATAAGTTACTTAGATAAGCTTTTGTTCATCATGACAAAAAATGAAACAAAATATTACCAGAATCAAAAAAACCCAAACCCATCTGTGGGTACCTACAGACAAAAATCCCACATTTACTTGCACCCGTAAGTATCACTGACACAGTAAAGCTTTTAGTGTCAAGCACTTCTCTAGTTTTTAGAGACGGCTTGAAGAGAGTATTTAATACCAGCAAGATTATTGAAGAGACCTAAAAAAAAAAGGAAACCATGAGAGAAAACATTATTTCCACTCTGAAAAATGGATTAATACAAGTAACAAAGGATGATACTTCTCCTCTCTAAAAGATAAATGCAGAAATAGTAACACAAAGTACTTCATAAAAAGCTTTAAGTAGTTTGGAAGGAATTTGGAATGCTTTGCTTTATTTCCTCATTAAATACTGTGAATGATGTAGACAGCCTGCGGAAACTATCATTGAAAAGTCAGCATTTCATTCCAGCGCACTTTGTAACACTGGCAGCCTTGGTCATTCTGGGAAAGGAGCCACAAACAGTTCCTGGTATTCCAGTCCTGGACACGAACCACGTCATTTACAATGTTCTCAGGGCGATTAGGAGCAGCTCCACCGGGCAAACTGAGTATCTGAAAAGTACTTGCATGGATAAGATGCAATACTCAACACACTGTTGACAGCGGAGGAAATGGGTTCTGCTTACTGACCACAAGCTTTTGATGCTGATGAGATATATAGCCTTTAATGTGACCCTGGCAGAAGGGGAAGACAACAGCGTTAGTACTGGAAGCTGGCAACACAACGCCTATAACCTCAGCTGGTTCAGTCTACATCAAGCAAAGCTATGTGTGTACTATACTCAATCACCACTGCACTATTGTACTTAGTAGTGCAAAGATCCAATTTATGTAAGTGGGTCAACTCACAGAGTAAGCAGAAAGTTGGAACCATAACCATGTTTGCATGCTAACGGCACGCTCAGACTGAGAGCCTGTTGCCAGGGCCCCCTACTGGTCTGCTTACATTGCCTTGAAGAGACAAGAGCACTGCAGAAGTGTTTCTAAATTCACTCTTGCTCACTTTAAAATGAGGATTTTAATTAATCACTATTCCAAACCTAATAAACTAAATGACATAGTACTTCCTTTCCAGACATGTAGTGTTGTAACACTGAAAGAAATCTTCCAGTCACCTAATCTCACCCTGTTATTCCAAGACCCCACCAAATAACGTTTTGGAAACAGAGAAGGAAGTGGTTCATTTTCTTGCTGACACTGCAATGCTGCTCCAAACCCTCCAATTTATTAGAAGTCTCTTGATTTCAAGGCTTTATCTGTTCATGAGTTGTTGAGATCCATTTAGAGTAAAAGACAAAATGTGAAACAAAACCAAAGAAATGTGGTTTTAACTTTTTCTAATGTTAGAATGTCAAGAGTCTGCTACTTCAAATGCAGAAGAACAAATACCTTTTGGTCCCAGTTACAATTTTTGTATTTTTAAATCAGTATTTATGCATACATAGAGGTGTCAATACTGGATTTGTAATGTAAAATTCAACTTCAGTTTTAACTGATTCCTGCAAAAGAGGCAGGAACTAGAGGAACTCCTCATGGCAAATGAAAACATTTCACTTTGGGCACAAGTGAATCAACTTTTTTACACAAGGAAACCTGGGATTACTGATATGTTTGTTGTAATAAACTTTTGTTCTCTACCAAACATTTTTTACTGTCTGAAGTCTGGAAGGACCAAACAACAAGTGGTCAGCACATACCATATATATAAGGTTAGCTAAAATGCACTGGACTTCATCAATATCAACATCGTCTACTTGCATGAATTTCAGGGCAAACAGAAAGGCATCCAGGGACAGCTGATGGGTTTTTAGTAGTAAATATCTGAAAGAAACAACAGAAAAAATTGTTATTGAGAAACAGTCACTTAAAAATTCTGGTTCTTAGAAAAATGGCCTTTCTACAATAAATTCACTTTAACAGGAATTCAACTCTCAGAGAGAACCAAGGAGCATATACATTTCTACCTCAGTCCTAGGTGAAACCATATTGAATCTGCTTTTGCAAAAATGTAGGTTTTGTTATGCTTACACTTTCTTAAAGAGATTTCTGTACGTGATGATTTTCAGCTTCTCAAGGATAAGAAAGATTCCACATCGAATAAAGAAGGTCTCATGCTTTGTCAGAGCGTCATTCAGTAGGAGAAGATTGCCTTCGCTACAAGGATGAAGAAATGAAAATGTGAGAAGGTCTCACCCAGCAAGAAAAGACATTGTCTGACTTTGTAGGAATATCCCTCCCCTGCCTCACTCATTCATCCCAAATAAACACCTTTTACTTAATACTTTTTGAACTAACACACAACACAATAAAATAATCATCATACCTCACAGCCTTTGTTACTTCAGCAAACTGCATAAGGTCATACTTTTTTAAGAGCTGAACTGTTGGCATGTGGCCCTGAAAAATAAACGGTTTCCAAGTTTCCAGGATAAAGTCAAATGCATTTTAAATGTAATCTAGTAAGCTATAAAAACATTTGTTAGATAAAAAGACAAATGTTTAGCCACTTTTTTTTTCTGCAGAACAAGAGGTGAATAAAAGCATTTGTAAGACAAGCCCCCTGCCCCCGCCAAACACCTTGTAGATCAACTCATGATAACTACCTATTTATCATGGTTTAGGGAGTCTCTTAATATTTCTTAATGTTGGGTAACAGTCATCAAACTTGTAAAATCAAGATCCTGTGACACGAGGCCTAGGCAGATCCAAATTTTATGTCATGGCTGTATGATCTAATCTGCAAACAGAAGAACGGTGGGAATCCCAAGCATTACTAATAATACAAGCAGTGCTTCAGCACTGTCAAGTGCTAGCGCAGCCTCTACCAGATTTTTTCTTCACTATGCCTCCATGCGGAAATAAAAATGTGCTCTCAAAAAAACAAAACAAAACAGAAAAGAGAGAGAAAGTTTAAATTTAAAGAAAAAAACCTAATTCAGTCAGGTAAGACTGAACCACCTGTGCTATCAAAAAGAAACTTGTTTTTTCCCCCCCTGCACAGCAGAGATCAGATTGCACACTGACTTGGGTCAGACTTTAAATTTAGTTACCATCATGCTATGCTGTTGGTAACTCCTTTCCTGGTTGGAGGATTAGCTGAGAGCAGAACTCAGCTGCATGGTTACCGAGAGCTGCTAGGAATAAAAAAAAACATCCAAGCTATTTTAGTACAGTTTAAGGTTAGTGTTAATGTTTGGGCTCTGATTAAAAAAAGCAACTGTAAAAACAATGACCTTTATCTAGTTTCTTTAGTGCCTCTTGTACACTAGAACTGCTGCAGAAAAGCCACAGTAATTCTAAGCACTATTGGACCCACCAGCTCAAGGCACCCAGTCACGACCAGGACAAAGTTTTTGGGAAGACTGTTAGTTTTCCTTTATCAGCCCTACTATTGGTTGATCTGAAAACAACCAGTAAGAAAGTAAATAAATAAAAAATGAAAAACAGAAGCCAATTATACCCACTATGCTTCCCCTTTAGCCACCTGACACTGCATCGGACTGGAAAGGGAGCAGTGAATGAAAAAGGGAGGACAGTCATAAACAGATTGGGGCAAAGGTGAAAGATGGCAACTCACAGAAGCAGGTGATAACAACATTCTCCATGGGTTAACATTGGTAATAGGGCCAGGAACAGGAAAGTCTAAAATCTAGTTCTTGTCCCCTCAGTTACACTGAATTAATTGTTAGCATAATCCCACTAACTCATGGATACACAAATGCCAGCACAGCACATGGGAAAGGACAGGAACAAGCAGCAGAGATGTGCTTAATTCTTTTAATAGAAAGATGAAATGATCAAAAAGTAACCAGTCTTCACTGATTGGTTCAAAAGCAAAATGCTGTACTTCATGACCCTTCTGACATGCCTTGAGTGGGCAAATGTACAAGGTGCAAACAGAAAACCCAAAGACAGGAATCCCTTCTCTTGTGTGGCAAGCCACCCTCAACAGTCTTCAGCCATCTGTTTGCAAATCCTCCTTCCCTTCACCAGGTGAAAGAAGCAGACAGATTTGTACCAGTGAATCCACACACTCCCTGGCCTATCTGTGCACTTAATCACCAGACAGGCGCTCTGCTATATGACGTAAGTTACATTGTTAAGTGCCTCTCCAAAGAACTCAAAAGTTATCTTTACTACAGAAGTGACCTCAGGTTGCACCTTTAGGAGGGGTGGGAGGCAGGTAGGGGAAAAGCAGGGTGTTTTTTGGGGTTTTTTTTTTTTGTCTGGTTAGGTTTTTTTCCCCCCTTTCTCCTTTCCCATGTTGCTACAAATGACAATTCAACATTTTTTGTCCTCACACAAGAACGTGTGCATATGCTGGCTTTTATGGGGGTCAGGCACAGATAGCCTCTGAATTCCACTAAGGGAAAAACAAGAACAATACTGCGTATCAGTTTGGTTATCTGCCCCCAAAAAATTATTTAGAAGAGTAACGTCTACTCACCAACAACATTTTTACTGGCAGCAGGTAGATCAAAATCATTCTTTTGTTCTTCTGGCTTGAGCGGTGACAGTGCTCAAAGGCAAATGACAGATACTCTTCAGCTGCAGACACAAATAAAAGTGCTAGTAACATAAGTCAACAACAAAAATGGATTAAAACCGTAACTCAAATTCTGTGCTCAATGCCCATCTCTCGCTTGAACACATGATATTTGAAGTTATATAAAAAATAACCACACCAATCAACATACATCAAGAAAAATGCTGTAAGAATTAGTAGAGATTCACACAAAATACAAAGTATTACCAGAAAAATAAGTCCTCCTTCAGAAAGCCAAAGAAAACTTGTCAAGGTCTAGATGTCAGAGGTAACAGCTACAAGCAAAATTGGAATTTTCAGCTCATTTCAGTAATATTATTGGACTACTATTACAGGAGGGGAGAATCTCAAGAAGCGCTGAAGAAACAGAACTGTGTTTTCTAAATTCACAGATTAGGTTCTTCAGAGGATGTAAGCTGCATGCAATGCACACATCCGCTGAGCTGCAGAAACATGCCAGTGAGATCACACAGCATGACAATGTGAAAATCTCTCATCAGTTTTCACCAAGAGAGAAAAATGACAAGCCTGACAAGCAGAAGACACTGCTCAGAGTGACAAAACCGGCTTCACAATAGGTTTTGGTCAGGGGCTTAGGTTAGCAACAACAGGTGTACACCTTAGCTCTAGAAGCATTTCTGTTAGTGAATAAGAAATCTCAGAAACGCGGTTTCTACATCTTCCAAAATCAATGCACTGAGAAACTAATTCTACAGTACAGTTTGCTGAAGATTTCCTACATGGCATCCAGCAACTTGAAGAGGCCAAGACAATTGCAAAGCCTCCTTTGAGAAACCTTTTACAAACCTATTCTTTTGGACGCTCATACATTTTATTATGCATGCACACAATGCATAAGACTACAGAGAATTTCACTGACACAAATACTTTAAAGCTGGGCATGCACTACAATTAGAAGTGTCATGTAGTCTCATCTCTGATCTGACTCAGCCTGTGGGTCTTGGATCTTTCTGCATGACTTTTCCTTTGATCAGTGCAAACACAACTGCACCTTTTACATACACCTTGACTCACAGGCACACAACATCAGACAGATCTCACACCAAGCAGCAAGACTAAATCTGTCTTACTGGCACACAGTACCTTGCTTAAAGTCACTGTCAAACATGGCTTTGCGCCCAACATAGTATCTGTACGTAACTCGCTGTGCCATACTATATTCATCCTTCAGATTTGAGCTGTCAATTGCTCTAATTAAGGGCTTACATAGATGGAGCTTGTTGATCTGTTAAAAGAAAAAAAAAAATTGCATCTTACTCAGAGAGTGTAGATACATAGTATCGTATAAAAAAGGGTGGGTTTGACTTAGAATATGAAACACGAAACACAGCTTACAAGACTTGAACCCTACCTTAAAATAAATTTTAAACAGCTGATTCACGAGAAACAACATGCCCCACTTTTTGGAATCTTCAATGCCTGCTCGACTGTCATAAGAAAAGAAAAAAAGAAAAAAACCTACTAGTACTGAACATTGTAAGAAAATAATGACTTTGTCCTTATGGTAAATTCCCTCCTTTTATGGATTTTTAGGGTAAAAATAGGTGTCTGAAAATAAAAGTCAAGGCCAAACTCATTCTCTTAAACCATACCAGCACTGTCAAAACAGAACATGTGTTCCCATCTTAAATTTTAAACAGTTCTGCTACTTTTCTTCTCAACATAATGAAAAGATGTCATGCAAATTATTATTCATCTGCATCAGGGTCCTCACTCCAGTCTGCAGGTAACACATACACTAGCATAGCAGTTGCTTATAACATTCAAGGTAGAAAAAGATGTAACAAAGATGGAAAAAAAAAAAGCATTTTCTCCACTGTGGGAGTGTTAAAATTGCTAAGGCTGGAAACCAAAGAGTCACCTCTTTTCCATCTAACCATAATGAAGCAAACTTCACAACTGAACAGGGCACAAGAGTGTTAATAATCTTTCCTGAGAAACAGGGACATAACCAGTCCCTCCCAACATCATCTGCTAGGAATGTTAAACCTGAAGGGAGGCCTCTCTGGCTTTAGTTAATAGTCAAGAGAGAACAGGCTACAAATGAGAGCAAACGAACCTCAGAAGTGTTTGTTCATACCCAGATACGGTCTGAGTAAATGTGAAAATCTTATGTGAAGTTCATTAAGATCTTAACAATTTAATAGTACAAGTTCTATAGAAGATCTTTCACTTACGTGTCACTGGCACAGACTCGAAAACAGCTCATCAGCAGTTCTGCAGCTTTTTCCAACATGTCACCAACTTTGCTTTTCCCTTTCTTCACTAGCTGTTGATCTGCCTATCATTACACAGCAAGAAACAATGTGTAAGTCTACATCCTGGTTCGCTGGGTTGTAAACAGTTTAGTTCCTTAATACAGCACTTTATAAAGTCTTATAGCAGTGTATTTGTCATGCCTGCTATCCCCCAAATCTAGAATGTAGTCAAGCTCACAGAATAAAAAAACACTCGGAGAGGCTCCTGAACATGTACCACTTCTAAGGCACAGGAGGACAGCCCTTTGAAAACAGCACTGACCGCTATTACCTTTAGGACCATTAAGCTTAATGCAGCTCTCAGAAACCTAAATTCAGGATCATCTGATAGCTGAATTGGAGCATTAACACTTCAACTCAAGTTTTCAAAGACCAAAAGTCTGGCAAAAAAATGTCTTTTGAACAAAAGCAAACTAAAATGATTTCCAGTTATGGAGTCCGAGTTTTAGAATTTAAACTTAAGCTTCTCTCCTCAGCCGTGAGGGCTAGATGTTATTTCTAAACCATATTCAACATTTTCTAGTAGTCACACACATTGCTAGGACCTGGGATTTTCAGAAGAAATGGAAAACTCATGTTACAGCAGCAAGAGAAAAAAAATGAGTTGCCAACACATGGGAAAGATCCATGCACTGATTAATGCAGAACTTAAACAACGAAGAGTGGGGTAAAAAATAGCGAGTAGGTATTTACTACATGCTTTCTAAAGTTTTATTATAATGCCTGCATTCTCACTAGCTAAAATGTAAGGAAAAGAAATGGAAATGCAACCTTTGCTGCAGAAGTCTTCTCTGTATCCGCACCCTTTGAATACACTAAGGTTAGAAGACAGAGTTCAAACACTTCCAACACGACTGATCCCACTTGCCCCTTTCTCAAGCATCTCAAATATATAAATTTGCCTCATTCAGACTGAGAAACAAGACTTGTTACAGAGCAGGCACACACACACACACAAAGTATTCTCTGTGCAAGCATGCCAAATATGTTGTTTTGTGGGTGAGCAGGCACAAGAAAGTGCTGAGGGGACAAACACTTAAAATACTGGATATCGTCAAACTCTAACCTAACTTGAACTCTAGCTTCACCTCTTCAAGTAAATTGACTAGGAGCAAAATCATAACAACCCTGCCACTTACCTTGGCCTAGCGGTTCTCATGACATCCCCTACACAAGCTACTTCAATTCACTAGTCTGAGAAAAATAATATAAGTATGGGGTTTTTTTCTGCTTGTCAGCAGTTGTATGGGCTCAGCGAGGGCTCCAACAAACATCAAAAGCAGTACACACAGCTGGAAGAGGGGAAAGGAGGCAGAAACTTCCCTCTTCAGATGTGGTAAGTGGTTAGATTAGCTCAGTTGTCTGGGATATCTCCACCCTTATAAAGACTCCACCAAATCCCAAGGATAACACATGGGAATAGTGAATTGTGCCACTATGCCACTCTATAAAGACAGTGCTTAATCACTTCATATGCTCTAAGCAACTGCTGAGTTGCGTGCAGGTCCTTAGAACCTCTCTAGTTCAAGCTGCAAACGGGAGGTGGGCAGACTGAGCAACCCAGTTTTTCAATAGGACTGGATGAATTTAGGGGTGTCAACAAAATCCTAAACAAGGAGTTAAACAGTACTGAGCAAAATTACGCTATGTAATAAAGTCTAAAATATTTCCTCCATGGAAACTCCTAACAGATAAAAGTAATGAGGCTGTTAATCAGATCTACTTACATTATTAGCAAAAATTCGAAGATCGAGGGCTACAGCATACATAATAGGTAAAGCCCTGGAAAAGTAAAACATAGTATACTTAGTATGGGCAAATCATGCAGTAAGAAAGACATAAGAAACAAGCTTTTTTTCTTTTTTTTTTGCTAGTTGGTCATAAAACTAGAAAAGTATACATTAATCTTTAAATAAAGGAGGAAGGACTTTTTAAAAAGAAAGGTCTTCAAGATCTCAGCATTTCAGAAATGCTACACTGGAGGAAGAATTAATTCAGAAACATTTTTTACAGTGGCTTCAATAAATACCATCTCACCTTGAACAAATCCTTCATGTGTTTACTTGTGGACCATTCTACATAATTAAGCTTAGATGTTTAGTTTTCACACTTTTGGATCTAAAAACACGAACAGGCAGCAAAAACAATTAGGCTGCACTTAAGTATCACGGTGGATAAATAAAAACTATGGGCATAATTTTAGTTTGACTTCTATGATATTACGATAGTGAAAGATGAGAGTCTAGTTTCTAGTAGCTCTCTGACATACTCACCAGTTTTCCTCTTTATGTGCCTGAAATGCTCGCAGGAAAGATGTATTGTATTCAGGAGAATTTAAAACACTATTAAATGAAGCACAGATATAAAAACCAGCAGTTGTATGGTACCACCTATCACTACATGAAAGGGCAAAAACCAACAAAGCAGTAAGTAGATGAGGAGTCAGGATGCAGAGACGCAGTAGGGAAGAACGCAAGCGCAGCCACGCACTCCTTGGTGCAGCAGTAGCCGTGAGAAACATCGGTTGCTTAGAGATAAGATAGCAGCTTGCTTTATCAGTACCTTCCCCTCCAGCCAAGTACAAACTGGGATGTATATTCATGATTTGAGGGTCTCCTATACTCTGTGAGAAATTAATTTTCTATTTTAGAGCCAAGTGACAGATTCCTTCTTAGTCCAACAGAAAGTTGAAAGAAGAGTGTATCTGATTTCCTTGCTTAAGAACCTAAATAGCTGAAGTGCATTTGGAAGCAGACCACATTCTATTAGATTTTAAAAGGGGTAAAGATAACTTATTCTACAAGAAGACATATAGTTAATCTGAAAACAATATACAAGACTTATGGAAAAGGATATTGGACGATAACTGTTTGGCATTTGTACGCTTCTATGAAGTCATGGTTTCCAACAGCGTAAGTACACCTGTCAAAGAAAAAGTGCGTTAGTGCATCAGAAAATATCGTACACGTAAGACAAACATTTCTTTTTGCCTTTTAATAGGCATAGAGCTTTACAGTTTATTTAAGAGAGACACAGAAATATGATTAGAAACATTCCTAACAAAATGGCACCAGTATTTGAACACAGCAGTTAATCTGATAATTATAGAAAACTGATCTGAGAGAAGAATGGGGATCTGTTTATATAATATGTACAGTATCAACTGTAATATGCTAATACTTATTGAAACTGTCACCACGATCAGCAGAGATTAAAAAAAATCCAAGACTGTTGAAAGTGAACTCAAGACTGTGTTAATGCAGAATTTTTTTTAAAATAAAAGCCTCACATTATTACTTAGGTCCTAAAGCTGTCTTAAGAGTACTTTTATGACTAAAATTTCCTTTTAAAAAGATTTATCTCCCTTACTTATTTCACTCTCAATTCTTGTGTAGCTAGTAAATCCAGAGCAAAGGAAACAGCAAGCACTGAAACGAAAGCTGTGTCAATGGCTATACACAAATGACTATACACAAAGCAAACTTTACGTGGAGAGAAAAGAGAAAGTCTTTATTTCCTGCAGTTCTAGCATTATTGATAAGAGGAATAAATACCAGGTTTTCAGATCTAAGCCCTTTAAAATAACTAAGTAAACTTAAGGATATACTTCCCCACCCCTGCTGGATGCCTCACAACTGATTTTACATTCCTGGTCCATCTTTACCTTAAGTGGGCTGCAAACATTTCATCATATGGTGGTTCCAAAACCTGTTGACACTTCTCCTCTGGAGATGGAAGCTGAGTATAGAATAAATCAATGAAACATTAAAGGAACACCCAATGCGCCAGAAACGGAACATCATACGGATATTTTGCCATGACAGTTTTATATGTACATGCCTTTGCTGTCTATCAAAATCTTAAGTTGTATTAATAATCACATCCAGTGTAATGAATTGCTAGTGTGCGTTCTGTCTCCAGAACCCGATTAGAGCTCGCCATAAATAAAAGCATCTGAAATGTATATAGCACAAACACTAGACCCTTGCCACCCACTAATTTTCTCTTTATAGTCACTTCCACTGTGCCACGTTACTCACTAACGCAGACCTGGCCAGAAGGGACTTTCAAGACTGTATCTGTCCATAAAACAATTCAAAGTGGAACACAAAAAGCCATCCAGGAAAAAAAATAGAAATATATAATATCCTTGTAAGAACAAAAGGGAAACAAACATACAAGGGGATCCTGCTCTGGCCTGTGAAAGAGATTTCTGAGGTTTACCTCCAATGGAAAGGAACCCATGGAGAGAGACAAGAAAACTGAAAGCAAAACAAAAGAAAGGTCAAAACCAGATTCTCACCTGTAGCCTTGGGTTTGCAACATGTGGATGTTTAAATGATACCAATTCTGCACAAAATTGTCCATCTCTGCTATCAATGGCTTCTTGTACCTACCAAAGAAAACAGCCACATTACAGAATAAAACCCAGCCACAGCCATACAATGTATTTACACATGACTACAGAAGCCACCTTCTTGTTACCACTATTCATCCACATCAATACCAACCCAAACATGAGTTTTCCAAGGTTTAAAACTGAATGAATCAATATTGTACTTTCAATACACCTGTTTTTCAAAAAGGCATCAGAGAGAAGGTGGGGTGAATGCTACTGTGGTTTTTTCCTTATTTGTTGGATACGAGCAAACCAGAGAATCTCCAAACAACTTACATGGGCTTAGCATTGTAAAACAGCAGTTGTGAACCAGATTTGGTGAAGGTTTTTAATATTCCAGTTGGAATTATGGGCATCAAACATATATGTGAAGGCATAAAGAGTCTTTGAGTATTATTGTCTGCAATACTGCAAATGGAATTTGCATGTCATGAATCAGGACTCTCAAATATATTTCATATGAATTTAACATTTAATAAGAAAAAACTACTTCCAAAACACAAAATTAGCTCTCCTTTACTTGGAAAAGACACCAATCTCTTAAAGAGTTTAAGCACTCGCTTTTCCCTCTTTTGCTTCTTCCTTTGCTATTTTAGTCTATGATCTTTCCCATTTGGTGCGGGCTTTCCATACGGGAAAAAGATTTTTTTTTTTTCCTATCAGGACACAAAAATATGACAAATAAAGCACAAGTAGTGGGAAAGGATCTCTTAAGAAGTCATATCTAAAACTACTTCTACAACTGAAGAAATTTCCAGCTTGATGTCACAATAAGCTGCTCAGACAACTTTTTTCAGGAGACATCTTTAGCAGGAAGCAGAATTAAACTGTTCTCCCACAGAATATAACATTTACAGTCTTGACAGATTTCAAAAGTATTGTACACAGATGCTAGTCTAGTATCAGACATTGCCTTTGGAATTATAGCTACATGCTTAATCTACCTGTCTTCATTTTTAAGCATTATGCACCCTGCTATCTGCCACTTCCTAACCCATTGCTTTGGATTTCCATCCTCATCTAGCGGGCATCCATTCCATCAGTAAAGTGTCCGAGTCTGACATAGAGCAAAATGTTTTTTTCATAAGAGATAAGGTATTGGTGAAGGGTGTGCATAAACTTCAGAAAACGCAAACAGTTTAAACGCACATAGTATATATGATATGGAGGGTGGAGACAGAGGATCATGAGGACTGTCAACTGGAGAAGACGCTGACTTTTCAGAGCAGATCACTGTCCTGAGAGATCTCAGCCATTCCACTTTTGAGACTAAAACGCAAACAATTACTCTCTCTTTGTGCCTTTCACTCAATTGATTTGACGGATCTTGACTGAAGCGTGTAAGCAATGTTACCGTGAAAACATGATGGTTCAGAAACAAGCAGTAAGAGTGGTCATGCTAAAAGCTCGACACTGAAAGTTCAGTCCAGCTGGCACCCTTGTGACCCTGCTCCTGTCTCTCCATCCTCCGTGCCATACACACCATGTCTCTGCATTTCTGTACTTCTTAAACCCCTGTATCTCTTGAATCCCTGAGCTGCATTTGCTCCTGCACGCACACACAATCCCACCACGTTAGTTCTTATGGATAAATTACTTCACTGTCCATTATGTCAGTAACCAGCACACTTTTCAGAAATTCCAGGTATACATCCTTGGCACACAGCCGGTATACTTAATACAGACTTAAGAAGTGTGTTTCTTTACCGCATCACACCTTCTAGGCTGATTTATTTCTTCGGCGAGGTAACACATTTCCAGCAAAGAAAAATACATCCACGTATTCTAACAATGTCCACAAACAAACAAACAAAAAATTGCTTACTTGCTGCAAATACTGATTTATGGTGATGTGCGCCATTACAATATAAGCAGGCGAGGCAGGCGTCCCAAATAAAACGCAGTTGTATCACATTCTGCAAAACGAACAGGCGTTTAAGAGAACAGCACAGCGACAGCACCTCACACAGACGCCCTCTTGACTCTTGAGGAAACACGGCATGACTTTATCAACCCTCTCGCTGGCGGGCAGCCGCTGCCAGCGGGGAGAGCAGAGCAGAGCAGAGCAGAGCAGAGCAGAGCACCGCACCAACACATGCTGCCTGCCGGGGGAAGCTCCACCGGGAGGAGAAACCCTGGCACGAAGCCCCCGGGGGAGGGTGGAGCGCCCTGGAAGCCCGCGGCTGCCGAAAGCGGAGTGCGGCCATTAGAGGAAGGCAGGAGGGCGGTGGCGGACGCGGCCCCGCTCGCACACCGCTGCGCATAGCGACACCCGCAGCCCCCCCCCCCCCGCACACCCGCAACCCCTCCGCCCCTCACGGCCGGCAGCCCCGGCCGGCCCTGCCCCACGGCAAGCCCACCCTCAAGCCACGGCGCGGCACTTCCGGCTAGTCGGGTAAGGCGCTTCCGGCAACTGCCCCCGCACTTCCGGTAGCCGGCAGAGCACGGGCGCGAGCCCCCCACGTCCGCGGGGCGGTGGGGACGGCCCGGCGGATCACGTGACGCTGGCCCCCTCCCTTACGGCGCTGGCGGCTGCCCCGCCTCTTCCCCGCCCACGTGGGCGGTGTCCGGGAGGCGTGGCTTCGCGCCGGTAGCCAATGAGGAAGCGCGATGGGCGGGGACCGAGGGCACGCGTCAGCGGTACCCCTCGTGCGCCGGGGCGTGCCGCGCGTTCGCGGGTGGCGGCGGCAGGGGCGCGGCGGGGCCGGCGTCGGTATGGCGGCAGCGGTCGCTTCCGCTCTTCGCAGGAGCCCCGTGTCGCTTCTCCGAGAGAGCGCCTGGCGTTTGACCGCCCGCCTCCCCTCCGTGCCGGCCGCCGGTGCGCTCCCTGGAGCCCCGCTGTCCTCCGGCAGCGCTGGGGAATCCTTGTGAACTGGCGTCCACAAAGTTAAATCGTTGCGTATTGAGCTCCGGCAGGCGTTGCTCTTAAAAGCACCCATGTCAGGCATGTAAAACAAGGGCGCGCTCCGTGCCCTGGGGCAAGCGTGAGGCCCGGGTGTGCCCCAGCTGGCATGGGGGATGCCGGTGACCAGGGCGCCGGCGGCCGCTCGGGGCTGGCGCCGCTTCCGTGCGAGAAGCCGAGGTCAGGGCGGGAAAGGCGGCCGCTCCTCGGCGGCAGCTCCGGCCGTCCCTTGGCGAGGCGCCGCTTCGCGCCCGGTGCCGAGCCAGGAGAAGCAAGGGGAACCGGGGGGCTGCGAGGCGACGGCGGGGAGCCGCTGCCGCCGCCCGCTCGGCCCCAGGAGGCGGGGGGGGGGGGGGGCTACCCCGGCGGGCGCGGGAGCCATCTTGTGAGCGGGGCTGGCTCTGCCCGCACGCCCGGCGGCGGCCCGGACCCGGACCCGGGCACGGACCCAGACCCAGACCCGCAGCCGGGCTGGGCGGTGCCGCCGGCGAGCCGGCCGCCGGGGTGCCCCGGGGAGGCCGGAGGCGGGGGCGCGGCTGCGGGTGACTCCCGGCCCGGCGGCACTTGGCAGCCACCCGCGGGCAGGGCCGGGAAGCCGGCGCGGTGGGGGAGGGCGGCTGGGTGGCGGCGGCGGAGGAGGAGGAGGAGGAGAGCGGAGGCGGGGACCAGCCGGCCCAGCCCAGCCCAGCGCCTTGCCCCGGCCGGACACGGCGCCCGGGGCGGAGATGGCGGACGAGCCCCAGAAGAAGCCGCAGCTGTCGGCCTTGGTGGGGCACACCAACGGGCTCACCAAGCCCGCCTCGCTGGCCGCCGCCACCCGCGCCGGGGGAGGAGGAGGAGGAGGAGGAGGGGGCGGGGGGGGCGCGACCGCCTCCTCCAAGAAACTCGTGATCAAGAACTTCAGAGGTGGGTGCGGGGCGGGCCGGGCCCTCTGCCCCGCCAGGTGCGCCCTGCCCCGCCGCCCGGCCCGCTCCCCACCTTTGTTTACCGCGGGCCCGGCCGCTCCCCGCCCCTTCCCCGCGGCGGGGGGACCAGGCCGGGCCGGGCAGGCGACAGGGGGGGCCCCGCCGCTGTCAGCCGCCCCGCCGGCTTATCTGGGCGAGGGGAGGCTGCCGGCGGGCTGATAACCCTCCCCGCTGCCGCCTGAGGGCTTCTGGGGACACGCGTGGGGCTGCGGGCGTGGGGGCAGCGGGAGGAGCAGCGCGGCCGACGACTTGCGCCCTGTAGCAAGCAGGCAGAAAGCCACCTTAGTGTCGAAACTAAAGCAAGGCGAGGGGGGTTACCTCGCTAAAAGTAAGGCGGGGGTAAAAGGCAACAACCCTGCGGCGGGGGTGGCCCCGAGGGCCGGCGGCTGTGCCGGCTCTGCCCCCGCCGGGCGGGCTCCGGTCCCCGGCCCCGGGCGCCCCTGCGGCTGCGGGGCCGGCCGGCTGCGGGGCCCGCCGCACCGAGCAAGGGTTTCGTCGCCTGGGGTGGAGTTAGTAACCCTCTCCTGGTGCCCAACTTAAAGGATCGAGCGCGACACGGCTTGGCGGAGCTTGAGGAGGGGGGGGAGAGATTGCTGCGGGCTCCCGCTTGGGCGGCTGGTTTTCAACTACCTGTGCCTTCCTTCACAGAAAGACCCAAATTGCCAGATAATTACACTCAGGACACCTGGCAAAAACTTCACGAAGCGGTGGGAGCGATACAGAGTAGCGTTTCTATTAAATACAACCTTGAAGAGCTCTACCAGGTAAGGCATGTAGGGTTTGGGGTTTTTTTCGGTTTAAACAGAAGGAAAATTAACTGCTTTGGGACTTCCGCAGAGCTACGCGTTTAACATAACGCGCTTTGATTTGTTAAAAGCTGAATATCTTTTCTGAACTGTTCTCTCCGCACTCCGTTTCTAGTCAGTTTGCAGTTTTATGTATCACTTCCTTGGAGAGCTACCAGGATCTGGGCCCATGAAAAAGCAGTTTATGTTGGGAGACATGGAAAGCTGTGCCTGGGCAGGGCTGAGATTTACATCTCGGTCTCTTCAGTACAGTGCCTACTCAAGATGCTGAAAATGGGACGTTACTCTCGCTGGGTTATGCAGATACATATTTTATGATGATTTTGTACATGCTTTGGTCTCTTCTGAATAGTAATGTTGAAATGTTTGTTATTATTAGATAATAACAGTTAGACTTCGACATCAATACCCCTTGGGGAATTAAAAAAGAATCTTGGTTGAGCAGGCAACAGAGTGTCAGTTTACCTGTGCTTCAGATTACTGTTACATTTTCATAACAATCGGGATCTTAATTTTTTATTAAAATGATGAAAAACTATGCTGGCACATCTGGACTACTGGGAAATACTCATGAGCCATTTCTTCCTTTCTACTTTCTCCATTTATATATGGTTTCATTCTATATTTTATTATTATATTGCATTTAAAGTATGTGCTTTGAGATACTTAATGGAAGTAGCAATTTTTTACAGTGATCATGTTATCATGTTATAAAAAATTACTGATGCACTAAGTTGTGTTACATAGCTTAAGTTAGTTACGAATTTTCTGCGGGTGCAGGTGTTTGATCTGCAGATGTGGATCTCATTGCCAAATCAGGACTTAAGATGTTATTATGCTCACCGAGATTATTCTAAATGTTCAGTTGAGGTAGGTTTGATATTGTCTGCAGACTGTGAACTGTGAGGGAGGAGAAAGCCAGCGGTCCATATTGGGTGCATGCTCAAGAAAATCAGGATGAATTTGGGAGCTGACTATACTTGTCCCTGTGATTAGTTAGGGTCTATAGTATATGGGTCTAAAATGGCTGATTATGTAAATGCATATTGATTTAATATAAGCTATTCTCTTTAAACAGATAACTTGACTGTGATGTATTCATTTCTTAATACTTGCAGTTTTACAGAGTTTGAATTACATAATACATTTAATGGTTTTAAACTCACCACCTGAAAAATCCTGCTTTTTCATGCCCAGTTAAAAAAAACCCAAACAAACCCACAGATGTTTTGAGCGTTACCTAACTTGTTTTCAGAGGCTCAGAAATGAGATTATAGTAATATGGCTATGAAATTGCCAGGGTACAGACTTGTGTTTTGGCAGAAGCGGAGGAGAGAGATTTCAGATGAACTACGAAGGGAGAACTGTGCTCGTTCCTTTTTCTGTTTTCTGCTTATTTGTAAAAAACTGTGCGAGGCCAGTCCAATAATCTGTAAGGCAGCGGTGCAAATCAGCAAGATTTCTGCACAGTGGGTGATGCGGTCAGCGTGCCTATGCATACGTAGGTGCTTACTCTCCTGCCAGAGGAATAAAAGATGAGGTTCGGCATCCGCTGGAAACCTGATCTGTACTTACAGATCGTTTTAACTGCCTGTTGGTGAGCACCGAGTCATCCACAGGGGAAAATTTCTCTCTGTGCATCAGTTCTTACTATCAGGGCTTTTTGTTTTGTTTTGAGTCTTTATCTGACGTTACGGGAGGAAGTGAGAGAGAGGCCTGCCAGAGTTCAGTGCGGCGAGCGGGCTGGTGTACCGGCCTGCCTTTGAACTTTGTGATTTATGTATTTAATTTGGCATGGTGGCCGAGGGAAAAGTGAAGAACAATGACAAGGCTTTGTGGGAAGGCCGAAGGATACTCCTTTCCAGGCATTACAGGCAGCATGGGATCAGGCATGAAGGTGCTTGGCAGAGACCTAGTCAGTGAGCAATGGGAGGGTGGCAGCCAATTTTTTGCGACTAAAATAGAAATGATGTCTGGGATTGGTGGTAGATTGCACAGATTTCGATAGAAGTAGCTTATACTTGATGGGAAAGTGGGGCAGTGCAAAGAATTGCCAAGTGAGGAGCTGAGTGATAAAAATAATGGAAAAAGAAAATTCCCTTTGCAGCAAGGTCCTAAATAACCTGAAATGGGGCAGCACTGCCCTTCTGGAGGACATAGAGTAGGACGGTGTAGTAGTGAAGGAAAAAAAAATGATGAGACTCCTGACCAGACTTTTATTTGGATGGATCCATAGGAAGGGCTATGTCTTGGGAAACATAACAAAGTATCTGCAAAATTGTTACACATGAACACCGTTCATTACACATTTCATTTTACTTAGCTGTTTTCAGACCGGATGAAAAACATAACATAGGCACTGTGTGATAGTTTTGTTTGTTTGCTTTCTTTAATATTGTATCAAAATTGAGGAAGCTATAGTTGATGTGCGTTTAAATAAAATGACATCAGGTAGGTTAGAATTACCCCATGGGGAGATCTCTGGGAAGCAGATTAACTTTGTGTTTTGGAAGACAACTCTTCAGGATGTTAGAACCTATAGAGGAAGTAACACGAGAAGTAGCAGTAATTTGCATGCTAAATGTCAAAACAGAAGACTCTGCTCAAAACAAGCTATTAAAAGATTGATTTGAAACAGAACTTTTACTAGATTTGTGTAGGTGAAGAGTCTAAAAGTATTGTCTTTCTCATGTCCTTGCAGATGTGATAATTACTGTAGCTTTTTTCCAAACTAATTGTGTTCAAGATGAATAGAAGTCAAATCGCATCTCTTCAGAAAGAGAGGCAGCAAAAACTCTAAATGAAACAAAAGGTGAAGAAGGAGGAAATTACTGGATTTCATGCCGCCCATCAAAAAAAGCAGAAACAGCTAGCAGAGGTGGCACTGGGGTGGTATGGCTGCAGTTTGAAATACATTTTAATCCAGCACAGTTGCCCAAAGAAGCAGCCCCGCTTTTCCCCTCACCTCTCTCTTTGCCCATGCAATTGCTAGCCCATGTGTTTGGGTGATCTTAAACTGAAACAGTGTGAAGAATGTGTTTACTGATGCTTTAATGAAGAGTTACATGCTGGCATTTTAGGCACCATAATGTTTCATATTACAAAGAAATAAGATGCACCAAAAAAAGATACAATTTGGGGAAGACTGAGTAAAGGCCAAGCACTGGGAAAATACTGAAACTCTGTCCAAGTTCATTGATGCTATCAGAAAGTTAGTCAACAAATTGTGACACTATAAATCCTCTGGAGCAAAGGAAAACATTCCTGGGACAGTTTTAGATGCCCAGGTGAAATAGTGCTTTAAATTTTACGCAGTGTTCTCTGCAGTGTCACCTTGTAGCATAAAGGCAGTTGAGATGAAGTTAAAGGAAAAGACAGCTGGATTTTTAGTTCTGAAAATCATGTCCAGCCCCTTTGGGTGATTTTGTATGAAGCACTGAATGGCCAAAAATACTTACTGTAAACTTTGTGGTTCTTACAGAACATTTGGCTGTCTTCATTGTGATTCATTTCAGATGCTATGGTCTATTAATAAAATAGTTTATTGAAATACATCACGCAAGTTAAAGTGTGCCTGGAACAAAGTCTAAATCTAGGCGGTCGTATCATGCAAGGCTACATTTTCTCTTTGGCGTTCTTACCGAGTTTCTTGTGAGGAAAAAATGTTAGTGTAAGACAATGTAATTACTGAGTAGCTGAACAGCAGTATTCTAGAGATGGACAGAGCTGTCTCAGCGTAGTCTAGGTCGGCTGCACAACAACTCGATTTACACTTATGTAGTGACCATAAGAACATTTGGTTTTGGGCAGAATCGATCTTAGTCAACTATGGATAAATACTCAACTAAATCCCATGAGGTCCCAATAAATCAATTCAAGTCTTTAATGGTTAATGTGGGGGATTTTGGGGTTTTTTTTTATTGTTATTTTTTCCCCTCAGTTTACATACCTTAGCATGAGTGTGTGAATCAGTGGAACTATTCGGAAAGAAGTAAGTTAATAAAATGACAGGAAAGCAGCTGTATTTATTTACCATTTAGAGAGGGTGGTTGAAATATCTACCTTAAAGTTATTAAGAACTTAAAATATTTGGTATGATTGTGTTCCCCCCCAAAAAAGCATGTGTGCGTGTGCTGGAGGATGCACAAAATGGACCTACAGGAAGAGTTCCGCTGCTGAGCCGTATTTGGGGGGGGCAGTTCTAGTAATGTTTAACAGCACATCTGAAATATGACCCAGATGGTGATGGTGGACCTTGTTTGTACACTAAATCTAGCAGTATAAAAAGGGGACCAAAATCAGAAAGGAATCATGAAGTCTTAATTTGTCTACATAGTTTGGATAATTCCATTTTGATGTTTTGTTTTTGTGCACAGCTTGGATAGATAATGCTGATTTTTTTTTTTTCCCTCTTTGTTGTTGGCCTTGATTACACAGGCACAAAAATTTGAGTTCCTTTTTTTTGTCTCATACATAATCTTTTTTTGTTTTTTAGGCTGTTGAAAATCTCTGTTCTTACAAAGTCTCTGCTACACTGTACAAACAGCTGCGACAAGTCTGTGAAGATCATGTGAAAGCACAAATCCTTCAATTTAGAGAATATCCTTTTCTTGCGCACATAAATGTTTAGAATGGTTAGTTTAAGTCATTATTTTTTAAAACAACACTTTGTAAAAATTACACCAGTAATTGCCAATGTGTTAAAGAGGTTCTTTGACCACTTACATGTTTTGAAATCAGGCATAAGCAACGTTAGTCATCTGGGTGAATAATTCTTGTGTACCATTAAGTAGCATGCTAATAACAATTTACTTACCATTTTAATAGGAATGCAAATTTTACACCTAATCTAGAAAGTTTCAATAGCACTATGAGATTTAACAGCAGGTATGGATTTTTATGGCAGGGGAGTAGTGGAGGTGCTTATAGTAGCAATAGTTAAAAAAAAAAAATCACTACAGTAATTTTCAACAACAGTGTCTCCTGTACAAGAATTCTTAAAGATAAAGTACACCTGTTTGACCAATAGTAACTAGTGGTCAGCAGCGATGTGTCACAGAGGCATTCAACAAGCCCTTTAAGTATCTTATGTGTACCTTGGGAGGTTCTTGGGAGAGAGCTCTGAGTTCAAGAGATCACTTGGCTGTCTTGGCATGCACAGAAACCTGAAGTTTTACAGTGAATTTCCCCATAGTTTTCTGAAGTTGCATTGCCGGGCTCTTCTTCTGGCTGAACTGGTCACAGGAGTGCCTGTACATCTTCTCTGGATACCTGGGTGCAGCCAGCCCTGTTTTCTGAATCCCATTGTGCTTTGCATGCTGAGACCATGTGTTATGTGATAATTGTCTTTTGTGTAATAGCCTAGGGGTTGCACTTGCTCAGGCAGTAGGATAAATAGAGTCTGCTCCCACCTGGCTGTCCCCACATTCCTGGAGTGCCATACTGAACAGATACTACGGTACTTTGGGTGCTAGCAGTGTTTCCCAGGTCTCTATATGTATTTTATTAGCAGAAAATCATAGGTTAAAATAGAAAGAAGCAAGGGACTGGGGCCCAGAAAGAACCTTCTTTCCAGGTGAATGCCTTAATTGTGCTTTGGATTGTGACTCTCAGTTTCTCAGTTCACTGCATTCCCCAGGTAGGTGCCTACACTTATAAAGAAGATGTTTTTTCCTTCCCCCGCTCTTGTCTAGCTAAGTCCCAACACAGTTTGGGTTTCTGGGGTTTGGGGTTTTTTTTGAGTCGTAGTTAAGGAGTCTGGCTTCTACATAGCATGTAAGAAACATTGGTACATAAATCAGCACTGTGAATTCATCTCTTATACGGCAGCTGATTTTTTCATTACATTTACTTTGACGCATTTAAAATCACATCTAACTAAAAAGTACATTAGTCAGTACAGTAGTCTCTTAAACATAATTGATCTCTGAGAACCAAATCTTATGGTCTGCTTTAAAGCAGTACAGTCAAACATTTTTTGCATCTCTGCCTTTTCAGCTTCAGATGATCTTCTGAAGAGATGTTTTAAAACTGGTGTTTTAAAACTTTGCTTTCTCCCCTCCTTCTGACAGAGCTGGTGCTTTGGAGAGTTGAGAATTTTATATTTTATAGGTATACCACTTTATCTCCTAAGGACATGAGATCAGATTAATCAGATTTGGCCAGAGGGAGTTGGATATGATACTGTACAGGAGAGGAAGGTAAAGCCGCATTTGGATTTACTCATATGACACGTGAGAATTCTGTCATTTGTAAATAACAGTTGAATCTCTTGTGTAATGAAGACTTTATAGTTTACTTAGGGAGACCTGGAGATGTATATGAAAAGAGCTGTATTTGGATTTGTTGAGGATTATTTAGAACTGTAACTGCTTTTAAGAGATTAGGGTCACTCCTGTTATGCACAGTGTGAACTCATTAAACAAACAAAATAAACCTTTCTATCCATCTCACCTCGGTGACAAAGTTGGTTTTGACACTGGTGGAATTTCTTGTTTAAATCTATATCAAAGTTATACAGTAGAGCCACTAGATGGTATTACTGAAGAGCAGTGAGTGTTATTCCTTGAAAACACAGGGAGGCCTTTTGGAGAACTGCCAGCCCCTCTGCTGGGCAGAAGCTGTGCAATTAACTGGTTATCCCTGGGCAGTCCCAGTAACTTCGGAATATCCATAGCACAGCTTTGCTTAATGGCTGGCAAAGGTCATCTCCAGAATCTGGCCTCAAAAGATACTGGCGAGCTAGTTTCCCTTAATAGGTGCTGTACAGATTCTCTGGATAGTCTTTTATTTTTAAAGAAGATAAATAAATGCTGGCAAGATCATTGCAGACAAATGGTAAGTTGAATGTTTGCTCAGAATATATATCCTTGAGGTGTGAAATCTGGCAGAAAGGAGTTTGTCGTGGTTTTAACTTGGGGACTGTGTTGCACCTCCTCCTACAAGTTTCAGCATTGCTTTTCACTTTCCCCTTTGCTAGCTGGGGGCGGTTTTGTTGTTGAAAACTTATGTTCTGCTGTGTTGACTCTGACTTTCATAGGTTTCATATGAAGTTGGAATATCACTCGGAAATATATTGACACCTCTTTTCTATGGATGGAAAGAAAAACTAACCAGGCTATGCTGAAATTGTTTGCTGTTTGTAATTTTAAATAATTGGAGAATCCACAATCTTTGCTTTTAGATAGCTCCAAGAGCTAGGTTAACTTGTGACTTTGGGGCGGGGCAGGGGGGCAAAGCAGACATGATTATCCTGACTATAGGGCTAAGAAACAGGAAGATTAAAGAACTGAAACTCTCTCTCTTTCTTTCTGCCCTTCTTCTTGTCCGCTACCTCCACAATGAATTATGTTACAGAAAAAAATCCTCTCTCAGAGACACTCCATGTGAATTGTCCCTTTAAGAATGCATCATTATAATTCTAAACCAGCATTTTACATTGAGTTTTCATTGCATTGTCACTTAGCTTTGGCTACAGATGCCCCAAATGGTTGAATTTCTATTTTCATTCTTTGAATCCACCCCTCTCCTCTCTCATGTCGGGGATGGGCAGAGGTATGTGGTTTTTATCTGAAATAAAAATGGAAGGCCTTACAGAAAGTATTCAAAACAAATTCAACAGTCTGATGAAAACAGAGTTGAAGTTTATTGCCTTGAAAATGTAATTAAACTGGACCTGTGTTTTTATAAGAAGGCTTTTACTATGAACTCTGTTCACTTTAATTACTTTTGAGTGTTCTTTTTTTAATTTTTTTTCTCCTCAAAGCAACAACCTGTAGCAAGTGGCTTTCTTGCCCATGTGCTGAGTTAGCACCTGTGGTATTTAAGAAAAAAGAATCAGCCTCACTGCTGTTTTCCTTTAATACGCTTGGCCAGAAGCAGTGTCAGCTTGAGAATTGCTTCAGAAGCAATGAAGCCTTTTAGGGGAGGAGTAGGTGGACAGCTGGGGATAGAAATCTCTGTAGCTGGCCTAGGGGTGAGCTAGTTACTGACATCCTGAGTTATGCTAAACTGAAAGCTGGGCAGCCTTTTTATGAGCGAAGTTAAAAATGGATTTTGCATGTGAAAGAGTAATAAGTTAAAAACCCACCTCCTTCTCCCCCTTTTTTAATTAAAAAAAGAGAATATATTTTTATACCTTCTTTCCCCTGTTAGAATTAATGTATATCTATTTTCCTCATGAATTTTAGCAGCTAACTTTTATTATGGAGAGATCTGTTGCACAGCTTATTACTGTCTCTGCTTAAAGCTGCTTTTTTTAAAAAGCAAAAACCATGGCAGCATGCTATTTCAGGGTGTTTACTGAATGTCTTGGTGGTACCGCTTGAATGGCTTATGTATCTCAGTAGCACTAAAACTCATAACAGGCTAATAAAACTAGTTAATGATTATGAATTTGAAAACTGGCTTGGATGAACTTGGTAATACCGCTTAGTAATAGTATTAACATCAATAAATTACATACCAGTGGCTGTACAAGTCACCACAAAAGTTGAAAATACATGCATCAGCGATTAAGGTGCACGTCTATGTGATGTAGTTTTTCAGAAGTTGCTTTATAATTTAAAACACCACATGATGGTGAAGAGAAACATTTTCTTTATATATTTTCAGATCATGATCAGGAGTATTTTCTTATTTTTGGATCGTACATATGTACTTCAGAATTCAATGCTTCCTTCTATATGGTAGGTATCCATGTAAGTATTCCTTGAATCTTTAAGAGGTTGAACATGCTATTATATTTGTAAAGGTTGAAAATAAATTTTTCATATTATATTTGATCTGTGTAATAGATCATGTGTAATGCATGTGTCACTTCCTCCTTCCCCAGGAATATTCACTGTAAAATAAAAGAAGAAAAAGGTCTGTGAACATATGCTTAAAAGTCAAGGCATATATATAGCTGTAGTTGTCACAGCCTGGGTGGGGCTGGCTGTGTGGGGAGCCTCCTTGGGCTGATGCACTGTACCTTAACCCTGGGCCAAGTGTTACTTCAGATGCTCCTGGTTTTGGCAAAATTCAATGCTTGACTTCTTGCTCAGTTGTTTTTTAAATAAGTCAGATATACTGACAAGGTGCAGATCATCTTTACAGCACTGGCCTCTTGAGAGTCGAGACCTGTGGCTCAGAGTGTTGAGATGAAAGCCGGCTCCCCTAGATGCTGCTGTACTTTCAGCACACTGCAGTCACGTCTGTAGGCATTCTGTTTTTCAGCATCCCTCCTGAGGGGCATTTTATATCATTGCCTGAGCAAATAAACCTAGGCTTTGCCAAAAATTTCTGGTATCTAAAGCAAAAAAAGATGTAGATAAAGTACTGAAGTGAGAGCGTGCCATTTCCCTGCCTGGCTGGCTTCTGCACTCTCAGGAGTTCCTCAGGCTGTCTGAGAAACCTGGCATCCTTCTCCTGCCCCTCGCTTGTCCTGCAGATGTCTGTCTTCCTGCAGTAGTTTTCCCCCAACTCTTTGTGTTAGACTTCCTTTTACTGAAAGTCGTTGAAGGGGTCTGTTCATAGTTTGTGTCTGTCTTCCTCATACTGGGAAAAGTTCCCTTTTTGAAATCCTGATGCACGTGAGGACATTGGAGATAACAAATTTTACCTAAGATTCTTCTGTTTTCCTTGGACAAGACGATGTTTAATAATTGGCTTCTTCATGGCCTAGAGGCACCGTTCCTCATCCTCTTAGAATGAAACAAGAATCTGATACAGGTGATCATAAGGTCCTAAACATAGAGAATTCATGCTTTTAAACAAAACTTATAAATTACACGTAGATTGACTGATCCAGGGAATCTTATGTTAAGGTCTATGTTCAGATTTTTTATTATTTTTATAATAGTAATTTTTTAAATAAACAGAGAATGTTATAGTCTGTTATGTGAAATACGTTCAGGCTGGTCACAGTTCTTCACTGAACTGTATGCATCTGGTAGCACGTGGCCTGGTATCGTGATAATTCTTGGCCTGGTATCATGATAGTTCTTGTTTATACTTTTCTGAGTGGCCAGCACCAAAAGAATATACACACCATTAATATATTCTCTTTCTGTATAATATGTATCCAACTATATATATGTTACATGTATTTATTTTTCTCAAACTGAGATCTAGATTTTTTGGAAAGAATCAACAGCGTGATTTATTAATTTTCAATATGCACACAGGGATATGGGGCTAGAGTTATTTAGAAATCATGTCATTAGTGACAAGCAAGTTCAAAGCAAGACTATTGATGGAATCCTCCTGCTGGTCGAACGAGAACGGAATGGTGAAGCTGTGGACCGAAGTTTGCTGCGGAGCTTGTTGAGCATGCTCTCTGATCTGCAAGTGAGTACAGCAAACTTTACTGATAACACCTACATTTAGAAACAGAGTTTGGACTCCGCTGGTTTGTTTGTTTGTACAGAAATAGTTTTATTCTTCTAGTAAATGTGCTTCAGAATCTGGCTATTAGACTGGTAAGGCTGCCTTTTCTTTACCTGATGCACAATCTTCATTCTCTGTTTGTAAATGAGACCTCTTTGCCTGTTTTTCTTAGCTGACATAGTGGCCTACAGACTCTTAGATAATATGTTTGCAGGTCTTTTAGTATGTGTTAATATTTTGTCTATGTTAATCACTGGTTTTCTAATTCCTAGTGCTGGTTAAATGTAGCAACCAAAAAAAGACCACCTCTGTCACTGTAAAAAGGCTTTTTGGAGTCCAGATCCTGGGTCTGTGTCACAAAAACATCGCTGCATTGGCAACTTCTTAGCAGAGATGCCAAGGATAGAATGATAGGAAAGTTAAGGCCAACATTTTCAAATAGATAAGGTCAATCAGTAACTTAGTGGAAGTTTCTATTAGCATAGATACTGAGTAACCAAACAGAATAAAAAATGTTGTGCTTCTGACTCTGGCATATATTGTTCTCCGCTCAACATTGCGGCTTTGTGTGATGTGCAATAAAACTTAGGAGCTGTCTTTCATTCTTACAAACTGTTGAGCTTGCTCCGTTCCCGAGTGGTGTACAGGGTTATGAAACTGGCTGAAAGTTTAAAAAAGAGTTCGAAGAGGAAGACTGCATAGAAGATTATGAAATAGTCTTTTTTGGTCAGGCAGCTTACCTGCTTTTCTGCCTTTCATGTTAACCCTCCTGACTTTGTTCCATAACTGTCTCTGGTGTACCAGAAAAAATTAATTATTCTGTTCCAGAGAGAAGGCAAAATTCTGTCAATGATTTTTCAGATCACATAACCTGAAGGTGCGGAACTGATTTGTGTGCTTTTTTTCCCCTTTTATTTCCCCATTGTTATTTGCCCCTCTAACTGCATCAAATTCTTGTAGGTCTTGACTTTTTAACACTATTTTTTAGCAGTGTACTCTGCTAAAGATAAACATTCCCTTTTATTGGATCCTTCTTATAGAATTGGATTTAGGTCTGCTGCCTTCTTCATTGGCTCAAAAGTGTAGTTTTCTTTTTTCACTAGGGAAACTAACCTAATCTAATCTTTTTTTTTTTTTTATATATATATATAATATCCGTCACTTCATTGAGATAGAGATGTGCTTATAATCCTGTAATTTTACTCCAGGATCTCTGCTTTTCCCTCCTTCAACGGAAGTTAGCTTCTGGAGAAAGATTAATTAATAAAGCAAATCTTATATTTAATTTGTAAACAATTAAGCTCCTCCTCATTCCTGATTTTTAGGCAATTATGCAATTGAGAACCAGCTGCTGAAAGGTGATTCCTGCTTGCATAAATCCTATTCTGTAGCTGTTTCCTGTTGTAGAGCTTTACACGTTTTATGCAGAAAATAGTTCCATATGCAGTTACGTTACTGTTTTTCCAGTTATCCTGAAGGCAAGGAAGGTAAGAAATGAAATCTAGTATTTGATCCTGTTGAACTTGAAGCTAGTGTAATAAGAAGGCTGAAGCAATGAGTTGATGTCTACCTGTGATGCTGAATTAGTGAATTATTAGGCTTTGAACGCTTGTTGAGCCAGAGGTTTCATATTTTAAGTTTGCATTGGAAAAAATAAAAAAGTCCATAAGAAGAATAACCTGGTCAGAATGTAATAATGGGTTTTACAGCTCTGCTATATTTTTTTGGAAGAAATATTTCCTTCTGTTCTTCCACCGCACTCAAGGAATCTTTCCTTTTTCTTTTCAGTGACTCTCCTGCTGTTTACATGTTAATCCCTGGCTCCCTTCTCCAGATTAACTATTTTATATAGTTGTCCTTTCTAGCCTATCTCCTTTCTATACTAAACTGCTGATGGTTACGCAGAAATTTTTTGATGTTGGTGACTGTCATTGGTGCCCCTTTTTTACACATCACCTTGCTCCTTCCCTGGAGAAAGAGAGTTCACCTTGTTTGGTACAATTCATTTTTCCTGCTTTTGGGCCACTGACATAAACCTAGCAGATCTGAAGATGCATCACTGAGCATATGATTTTACTGATGGGAATTAGTGTTTTGTGCCAATGTTTCACTAGTTGGAAGTATGTTATTTTTTTGCCATAGAAATATCAGTGGGAGTCTTGAGCTCAGGTGGATTGGATGTCATTGCTGTGCTTATGTTGGGTACTGGTGTTGGTCTGTGTACCTAACAGAAGCCTGTCAGTTTAGACAGTTTGAATACTGGTGACTGAAACACGCTATTGCTGCACTGGGAAGTCAGCTCTGATCTCAATCTTCCTAAAATCAGTGGGCAAACAGGGAACTTCTGTGTTAATGTAGTGTTACTCTGACACTTCTCATAACTGTGTCTATTCTTGAGATTTTACTTGCCCTCTATGCCTGACAGCCAAAATATGCTACACTTACTGGCAGCCTAATGTAAGTAACTAAATTAACTTCTTGAGCAGGTTTACAAGGAATCATTTGAACAGAGGTTTCTGGAAGAGACAAATTGCTTATATGCTGCAGAGGGCCAAAGATTAATGCAAGAAAGAGAGGTAGGTGCATGCTGTAGATAATTGCTTTTATGCTAGTTTTATCTGCTAGTGAGAATTTCTGGTAGTGCCATGGTGTATTAATGCTCAGTGAACTTCGCGGGTGCCCAGGGACGCAAGCACACATTCACAGGTTTTGGTGGGGACCGCAGTACTGTGTCAAAGTATCCAGATTGCCTTGGTGTTTGAAATGCTTAATTAAGAGTGGAGAAACCCAGTGACATTTTGTGTAGCTAAAGTCACACTATCAGAAAGTCATTTCCACATAAAGCTGGTGGGCCACCAATATTATTTTTGCCCAAGAGCTGTGAAATATCCACTGGCATCATTCTGCTATGTGCTTAATACCCAAGTAGGCCATTTACTTTTTTTGGTCTGTTGTTGCAGTTATTTTGTAGTTTTTGTTTCTTTTCCTTATTAAATAAACTTAAGACATTTTTGTTTTCTGTCCTCTTGAGATAAAATTATGCTCTGCAGTGGGCAGCCTGCGCATGTGGTTATCTCTGAAAATGTATATAAAAAATGGAGTTTTGTGGTGGTCTAAAATACAGGAGACTACCTTTATTAATTCCATTTTAACATTGAGTCACTACAGACATTTTGAAAACGCCTGTTTACATTGTGCTGAGGTGAATCCTTGGGTCTAACCCTGCTCTGTTCACCTCGTTGCCTCGCGTTCCACTGGGACCTGAGGTGAAATGCTTTGACACAGATTTTGAGACCAAGAGTCTTACTGCTTTTATACACCCAGTGGAAAACTGTGGAAGAACACAAAAGGAGTAAGGTCCTTACTTACACAGTGTATACACGTACATATTTATGCGTGTGCACATAATGCATACACATATATGCATATACACGCATATGTACATGCATGTGTATGTGTGTGCATACATGTATGTATATGCACATATGCATTACTGTTTTGATCATTTGAAGCCTGAGTTTCATACCTGTGTTGTAATATGTGCTAAATGTGTTAACTCTCCATATGGACAGAGATTCCATTGGAGAAACTGCCATTGAAATAATAGAACTATATGGTTCACACCAGCTGAAAATCTGCTCCATGATGTTTGAAGGGCTAGCTTAGCTCAGAAGGGTTTTGAGAAAAAATTAACTTCCTCTGAAAAAATATCAGTTTTCTGTTTTCCTCTTCCTTTCTGTCAGGTGCAGTTATAATACTTTTAATATAAAGTAACATTGATTAATAAAAATATTGACTGTGTACTACGTAACAACATTCTGGTGGAATAGTCCTTTCCAATTTGTATTCTCTTTAAATAATTTTAAGTAGTTTAAAATAATTGTCACGGAAAAAGATGATCTGCCTTTCATACTTTTGTAGTTAAACTTGACAGTCTCATGTCTCACTAGGTCCCAGAATATCTTCACCATGTTAATAAACGTTTGGAAGAAGAAGGAGACAGAGTAATAACATATTTAGACCATAGCACGCAGTGAGTACAAGTTGTGTCATTCTTAGCATAAGTCAAGCATCCATCATAAAACAGTGTGATTATCTGCGATTGTAGAGAGACAGAGATTATTTCTGCATTGTCTTACAGATATGATCTTGTTGACAGTGCTTGTGATACAGTTTGTGGTTTTTAAGACTTTCTTTTTATCAAAACTGATTTCTTTAAAATCAAAATATACTTTGAGTAAGAGGGGAGAAATTTGTCCAGAAAGACTTATCAGTGTATACTGAAGTTAACAAAACATTGTGTAAGAACTCAAATTTGCATTATCAAAGTAGCAGCTGATTTTAGCTGTTCATGTACTGAAAACAAAATTAACCACAAATCCCTTGAGGGAAAGAAAGACTTAGTAGGCAAAAAAAGAAAAGAAAAGGTTAAATTATGGCATAAGATAGAGGACATGAATGTCACTTATGAGCAGCCCAGGATGTGAACTTAAGGGTAGATCAGCTTTGGTGCAGCGGCTGCCAGTGTATTGTGCAACCTTTTTTCACTCAGTTGTTGATTAATAGCATGTGTTTTGCTGGGGGAAGAATGTGCATTCAGGAAGTACTGCAGAGTCACTGATGTGCTATAAATCCATATATAATTTGTCCTGCAGTAAACTGTTGCTTTTTTCTTTTTAAGATAAAGAACATAACATTTTATTTTATTTTTTTAGTTTTCTGCATGGCATATTGGCATTTCATTGAGTGTTAAAAGGATAACTGAATAAAAATTACCTTTTTAACTTAATATTTTCTTCAGACATGTTTTTTATATATACTCACACACATGCGTTGCATATCGTGGTACATATTTGAACTTTAATCTTCTTCCTGTAAATGCCTATTACAGCGTGACTAGTGCTTTCTGGTAAAACTGGTCACATTAAAATACATAGAACTGTTTCTATGTATCAAGTTAAAGCATATATATATTTATTTACTGCTTAAGTTAAAAATAGGTTGATATCATTATATTTTCAGTCTAGATATACATCAAGTCCTTGCTTTGAATCTCGTCCTTAGTTAAAGGCTTAGAAACCTACTTTTAGAAGGCTTTGCACTAATTTCCTTTCTTTGCATTAAGAAACAGCAGTTCTTAAAATTAGTGCCCTTGAGTTGTCCTCAGGTCATACTGTCTCTCCGGGTGTGCATGAAAAGAGCAGAAAAGGGTGTTAAATTTAGTTACTGGGTTTGATCTTGAGATGGAAATGATACTTCCAGGACAAAACCATCATCAAAACCATCCATTCAAAATAGTTCAAAGCAGATTTATGCAATACGTGGAGGGTGTGTTGTTGCAGCCCATAGCGGGATTTATTCAGCCCATCAGTACATGCCTCTTTCTGGACAGCTGACCAGAATAAGCATGTCTCCTGGTCAGTAAGTAGATGACCAAGGTAGATGACTTCGAGGCCATACAGAAGGTACCTTCAGGCTCGTTCATCATCTAGCAGTCAAGATAAATACTCATTCTGTCTGTCTGCTTGTTAGGAAATAGAGCTCTGCCTCTCAGTCTCAAGCAGAGAAATTGTCCTTACTTCCCCTGCAGGCAGAATGGGTCTTCCAGGGCAAAGGATAGTATTTTATACAACCTTGACTACTTCTACTGTTGGAGACAGTGAGCAGCTGTAGATAGCAGTAGTTGGAAATTTCAGGGAATACGGAAGTGACCATAAAAATGGCTGTATGTGTTAAGACCAAGGGTCTGTCTGACTGGTATTTCATGCTCATTTATGACCACTGAAGGGAACGAATAGATTAAGTATACGTGATGCCCCGATACTCTCTTACTGTCTGCCTGTTTTCAGCTCAGGGTGTTCTGAACCTGATGTGGTTTGTCTGTTTGGATCTCTTTCAAATACTTGGGACTGTCTCACTGGGATTCATATAAGCTTTTCCATCTGTGCCAGCCTTTAGCAAAGCGTTCCACTGGTGCCCTAGCTGCCACATGATAAATTGCCTCCTTTTGTTTAAGTCTGGCTCCCAGCACCATCACTGATGACCCCAGTTCTTGTGTGGAAGGGAAAGTGATCAGTCAGTTCCCTTCCACCTTTTCCCTGCCTGTCAACGCACTGCATCCCTGCTAAGTCTTCTCTTTCCCAGAAAGAAGAGTCTTACCACGTGCAGTTGTTTCTCTTGTAGCTGCTGCTGGATACTTTGATCATCCCTGTTCCCTTCTCTGAACCTTTCCAAATTCTAATTTAATCTTTTTGAGGTGAAGGGGCTAAAAATGTGTCTTGTATGGAAGGTCAGGCAAATGATTGGTGGGGTATTTCAGAACAGGTGGCGTTTTAGCAGAGGTAGGCTGTAAGGTGGATGCTGCTACGTAAAAGGCTTCCATCAATCCAAGTTGAGCACCTCTCTTCTAGAAAATCTAAATTAAGGGGCTGAGAACCAGTTTTATAAAACTTAACTCAGAAAAAAATGGTTGGTCTTTTGTTATGTTGTAAGTACCGGTAGAAGTTTAAACGTTGAAATTAATTATCCCTTTGCACTTCAGGCATTTCTTTCTTGTTTTAGGCTATAAAAGATGTAAAGGAAAACTTGCCATTATTTTTCAGTCCTGTCTAAAGTGAATGTATCAAAAAAAATATTTCGTTAATAGCAAAAAGTAGGGAAAATTCAAGGACAAATTTAAACTTTTTTGCAAATTTGAGTCTTGTGGTTCTAGCTCAACTTATGCTTATGTAGGTGCATAACACAATTAGATGAAAACTTTTGACTTTTGAACATCACCAGCATGTATTGTGTTGATTTGGAGTTCAAACCCTTGGAGGTTGTTGATTTTGTTTTGTTGTTTTGTTCGTTTCCTTGTTTGTTTCCAAGAAAATGTCAATTTGACTTTTTTCCAGAAATGTTTTTGTATTGAGTTTTGGTGTCTAAGCTTCTCTCTTCTACTGTGTAAGAACTTGCTCTTTAGTATTCAAACCTGAATTTCTTTTTTAATTACATACATGGTTTATTGTTTTCTTTCTTGACTTACATCGCATGTGACATTTTTGCTTAATTTGTAGCCTCTGTTTAAAGAAGAAACTTATTGATTTTTTTGTATTATAATGTAAGCTATTCACAAATACACTGTGACAAGAGGCAATTCTCTTATACTCTAATACTTCTAATATACTTTTCTTGCCTTATTTAGGAAACCACTGATTGCTTGTGTGGAGAAACAGCTACTAGGAGAACACTTATCAGCTATTTTGCAAAAAGGTATTTTTTTTTTTTTTAATTAATGTAATCTTGGATAAGCAACAGATTCTCATACTCTGCAATAACTATAAACTCCACAGCTTTTATTTAAGGAGGTGTATTAGCCATGGGAAAAGCTTCCACAGATACAGAAAGCTGACCTTGTGACACGTAAATTGTATGTGTGGAAACAAATATCTAAAATATAATTTCATATTTGTAAAGGCTGCTAAACCCCCTAAATCTCCTTTAACTCACAGCAGTGGGCTTAGGAATTAAACCTTTGGAACTGTTTATTTCCTAGAATTACATAAACTTCTAAATGAGAGCTGCAGTTACTGTCGTAGCTTCTTTCAAGTGATAATCACACAGCTCAAGTGCAATAGCTTCACATATTCTTGTGATTGAATAGTTAAAGAATCATGAGTTATTGGAACTGACAACATTCCAAGGCAATGAACTTTTGTTTGCATTTTACCTTTTGTCTGGCAGGTTCAGATAAGAGCTGCAGTCTTCTTAGGAAGTTCTTATTCAGACATCACTGTCTGAATCACAATCACCATTTCTTTGTTCCTCTTAACTTTTAATCTCTCCTTTTTCACTGAATTTCTGGGTTTGGTCAGTATTCCCTGATCTTTTAATACTTTAAACAGTCCTTTCCTTTTCTTGCAGTAGCCATATTTTAGGTTTTAGATCTTCTAGCAAATTGTCTTTGCATCTTTGTTTCCTTTACTGCTGCAAAACAGATGTCCCTGGTAGTCTGGTATCTTTGAGCTCTATCACATCTGTGTGTGTTAATACTTTCAGGTTGTTACACATACCCCTTTCACTTCTTGCTTCGTCCCCTTTAAAGATAGACATATGCTTACAGTTTTCTCTGAACTACTTTGGGTTAAGGTTATTTCACCGTTTTCAATACATTTATAAAAATAAGTGTGGTCACTCCATCTTAGCTATTCTTAAGCTTATCATAAACAGAGGGTAAGAATAACTATTTTTTTGTTGATATATGTCAATTTTGCTTGCTCTTTAATTCAAGTATTATTTTAAAGTAACTTTTCCAATGACACATTTGTTTATCAGTTGGCTTAACCAGAAAGTATGTGGTCTTGTTTTAAGCTCAGCTTTTTCTTGTTTATAATGTATATGTACTATCCATGTAAATATGGAGAGATTTGTACATTTTTCTAGTTACTATGTTTTAGGACTGTAGTACTGTTGGATCAGCTTTTGCATTCTATGTCTGCACTTTAAGTCTAACATCACTTGACTTGCATAACCTTCTGCATTCATTTGATCCAGAGCACATTGTAATTTGCTTACAACATCGTAGTATTCTGTGCAAGTAGAAGATGATGATGACTTTTGTAGGTTTTGTTCCTTAGGAGAAGGCATGTGATGTAGTCAGTTTGATACGGGGCGGGGGGGGGGGGGGAAGAAAGCTTACAGATGCAGGGTATGTACAAGAAACTTTTTTTCTTTGTATTATTACAACTGCCATTAACTAGATATTGGTGTTTTTTTCCATTGTGAGTATAATAAATTTTTCCGAGGCTGTGGCAGTGCTTTCTGGAAGTTGTGTGAAGCCTGGTCTCAGAGGACTTCCCTGTATGTCTTTTTTTCATTTGTCAAGTATGTGACTAATTATTTCAGTCACACAGCTCATACGCCAGAGAAAGACGGAAGGTTAAACTTTATAATCCAGGTTAAAACAAAGCAGTTAGTGTACTGGTGTCTTTAAATGAATAGGAGATGATGCTTGGATGTGATGAAATGGGCATTTCTTAATTCCCTGTTCAGTGCCAGAAGAACACCAGTCACATGTATTAAAGGCTTTGTAATCTGTTGTCTTACATACTTTTAAAGTATGTCCATTCTTCTGATATCTCAAAAGTTTAGGCATATCTCAAAGTTTAGGAAATCTCAAAATATCATGCAAAAGTTTACCTGACATCCTTCTTGAACATCAGTTGCCTTTCTGAACATGTAACTTATAATATACAGTGAAAGTATTTTTAAGATGAAGAATATAGTAGAAATGGGATAATTCAGTAGTGATTGAAAATCCTTTGTTATCTAATACCATTTAAAAAATGGAATTAATGAAGTATATTTTGTGAAGTAGGACAGTTGTATGGTGTCAGCTACACTGATGATTTGAATTGTCAACCTGTGTAAAATCAAGCCTTCTGGATTTTAAAAAAAGCCATAAATCTTTGATGCTACCCTCCTATGTTACTAAAGCCTCTGTCACCAACACCATACAATGTATCTCTGATTACACAGGGACTATATTCATCATATTCTCAAATGTAAAAATGTGTATGTAGTTGTTATGCTTTATGTTTTGCCTTGAGCTTTGCTTCTCCATTCTTTAGTCCAATGCCTAGTCTCATGTAGGGTGAATTGATAAAGGCAAAACTTTATTGGAAGGAATTTGTAGTCTTGTGTTACTCCATCTGTATGAGCACAGACAATTCATAGCATGTTCTTAATCTAAAAAGATGGCTCACCACACTCCACAGAAAAAAACTCTTGCATTTATCTTTAAATCTGGAGCAGTTTACTTAGCTTACTGTTTTCTGACATTCTTTAGAGGTTCTGTGATATCTCTTGATAAAACTATACCCTTCAAATCAAGCACTGTTTATATGTGTTCTGCAAAAGGCTTACAGTCAACACCTTGAAAGTACTTCAGTTGAAATAGTTATACCATAAATCATTTCAGCTAATTTAAACAAGGGGACGTGTTAACCCTGAGCATAATATCACTTGCTTTCAGAAATCTAGTCTTGTCTTTTGATGTATTTCATAGATAACTTTTCTAATATATTTCTAACTGTATTTATTCAGCTGTGTTCAAATTTTCTCTTTCTTCTAATTTTATTTTTTTAGGACTTGATAACCTGCTCGATGAAAATAGAATATCAGATTTGACCCAGACATACCAGCTGTTCAGCCGGGTAAAAGGTGGGCAGCAGATCCTCTTGCAACATTGGAGTGAATACATCAAGGTACTTCAAAGATCTCTTACTAATGTCGAAATTTATGCTGTTATCATATGTTGCTTCTGTCAAAACCAAGAATGATATCATGTAGGTGTACACATCAAAATTCTGTTTTAAGCAAATATGGGGAGGGATGTTAATGCTTCCCCCTCAGTAACAGTCACGTGATGAGAAACAGCAACACCTAATTTTGGTTTTAAATTTCTACTTGGAAGTTGCTTTCCTTATAGGTTTAAACATTATACAAGAAGTTATTTTGGTTTGCTTTGATTTTAAATAGAGCCACATGCACATGTGTTTAGAGTATGCTGGATTGTACCACATGTTGTGTTTTGCTACAAATACACCCAAATATTTACATATCTGCAAAATCAGTGGAACATCAGAATGCAGCTATTCTCCTGCAGGTTAGCAGTGCTACATGTAACCAACCTACAGCAATGCTGATGAATGTTTAAGCTATTTTGAATGGAATACTCCTGTTGAAAGTAATCCATCATCAAAGTTGCGTTTAGATGCTTCGGGTTTGTTTTGCTAGGCATAATATGCATGTAGTACGCTGCCCCAGAGAACTTGCACTCTAGTTCTCTTGCAAGATGAAAGCAGGAAAGCTTCACAGTAGACACTTCTCTCCAGAGTTGAATTTCCAATGTGGTAGTTCTCTTCTGAATTGCCCATGTGTTCATCAACCTTCAGGACTAAGCGCACAACATCAGTTCATTTCAGAGGTGCCCTTCCTGCACACCCATGTCTTGAGTTCTGCATGGCACACCAGTGCCCAGCCCATGCGTGTGGGATGTAGTCTCTCCTCTGCCTCCAGAACCGAGGTGGACTTTGCTCCACAGGGTGTTGTCCAGTGTCCCCGTGTGCAGTCTGTGGATCCATAGGCAGCTGGGCCAGCTGAACAGCTTGCCGTGGCCGAGAAGGAATATCTTTCTTCTTCCTTGCTCCCAGATCACACTCCTGCCTTCATCCTTGTACTGCCTGCCACTCCATAGACTCTTTTGTGATCTGTTTTAACACCGTACCTGGGCAAGGTCAGTTTTATGCCAGGTTTAGTGAGCTTAAGAGGCTCACAGAAAAGTCCTAGTGCTGGCCCAAGAAAAGAAGTAGGAGTTTGGGACAGGTAGGAAAATAAGGAAAGGAGGGCCAGAACCTCTCCTTTCACAGCAGCAAGTTAAGTTGGCTTGTCATAACCTTATGTCTCACAGAATCAGACCTTTTATGGCTTTGTTTTTAAGAATTTTTTTTACAGACTCAAAAAGCTACAAACCATTTTCTATAGTATCAATAAATCTCCTTTCAAACATTCTGTGTGACAGAATGCATTAAAGTGAGGCTTCAAGAACTTAACTTTTATCTTGTGAGCCAGTTTAAGAAAAAGCACAGAGAGCGTGCCACATTACTGGGGTGAAGGTCTGTGCTCTACTGTAGTCACCTTTTTATGTTTTCAGAGGTGCCACTTAGCTTTCTGTATCTCGGTTTGCCATTTGCAGAATGGGGGGAATGCCCTGCAATTTATGAACGTAACTGGTAGAGACTGAGAGATGTCCAAATGCTGTGTTAATGAAGGGGAAATTGTGCTAAGTGTAAGATATGATGGACTAGATGATCTTCAGAGGTCCCTTCCAACCCAAACCATTCTGTGATTCTGTGATACACATATTGAATCTGAGGACCTTGGGCAGCCTTGTGTTTGTCTTGTTTCGCTCTGGAATGTTACTTGAGAAAGATCTCAATGAAAGAGCACAGTGGATAATTAGATACTGAAGTGGAAATTCTGAGGTTTGGGAGGGATTTCCCCATCTCTCTTTGACTGTTGTTGTGGCTAACGTACTTTAGTTGATGAAAATATACCAATTGAATACTGTTCTGCTGTTACTGTGCAGATGTTCCTCTTTCTCACCTTGGAAAACTGGGCATTCTGTCTAGGGTGCTGATCAGTGTTACTAAGCAATTGTAAATTGTCTGATAGGTTAAAATCCTCCCTTACAGGATATTTTGGTTCACTAGGCAAATGGTATGGTATCTGTAAGGTAATAAACGTAGGAACAAGAAAAGAAGGTCAAGTCTGTGGCTGCTTCTAGTGAATGGGAAAGTTTTGTTTCATTGCACGTCAGCTAGGTTTTTTTTGCTTTTAAGACCTTTCTAAAAGAGAAATCTTGGAGTGATAAGCAGCAGCTGAATTTTCGCCACCAGTTCCATCAATACAGTGCTCTAGTGGATTTACGAAAAATAGTGCAAAGTTTCCCATTACACTTAACATTTCTGAGGCAGTTTCCATATAATTTCTTTTACATGAATCATGTAATTCTGTATCTAACTGTAAACTTGCATATCATAGTCATGTCTACCGTGGTTTTGGTTTTTTTTTTTAGCTTTTGTCTTAAATGTGTATAATCTTTAAATCAAACACTAATGTTTGAAATCCATTAATGTGTGTCTGGGTTTTTATTTTAAATTTCAATGCATCTCATTTTTTTTGAAAACTTGGAAGTCACATAAGTAGCTCTGTAAAAAAAATTATTCTTTCTAATGGTATATTTTATAAGGGTGAATGTGTCTGTTGGGGGAGATAGGTAGCGCTCTAAAGTATTTTATTATCAAAAGTGTTTGTTTTACAGAACTTTGGGACAACAATAGTGGTTAATCCTGAAAAGGACAAGGATATGGTGCAAGAGCTACTAGATTTTAAGGATAAAGTGGACCATATCATAGAAGTGTGCTTTCAGAAAAATGAAAAATTTATAAACTTGATGAAGGAGTCCTTTGAAACATTTATCAACAAGAGACCAAATAAGCCTGCAGAATTGATAGGTACACAAATATTTTTCTGTAAAATATTTCAAAAAAATCTATAGAAAGCATGATAAGATAATGCTGCTGAGTGTGCTAGTGCAATAGTGATGCAGTACGTATTCTGCTTTAGGAGACTTGTTTTTGGGATATGAGGCAAAAGTTAACCTGGGAGCGTTGCGGGTTTGGAAAGCTTGGGTGTGCTGTTAGGCGTGCACACAGCATCCTGACGGAGCATGCCAACTTCTGTCCCTGTGCTCTGCTTCCTGCACGGTGCCTGGTGCTAACAACTGCTCAGAGAGCGTAATCCTGATGCTACAAGTGGAGTAAATGGTTAGGGGTAAGAGTAGCTGTGCAAAAGAAAGGGAACTGGCTTTAATTGTGGTAGTAGAGAGTTCTTTGGATGTTATGGATCTCTCAGAAAGGACTAAGTAAAGCCCATCTATCTGCCTTGAAGGCTGAAGTTGGGAGAACACTTTTAAAGCATTCAGATACAAGGAGTTTTAATGGAGAAAAAAATGTTATTATCTTGAAGGGGGAACTAGTGCTTATTAAGGGGAAAAATAATAAAACCATCTTAAAAATGCTATTACTGGGTTTATCCCTCGTCTGGCAAAAGCTGTTCTGACTGTTTTGCCTGCAGCAGAACTGGAGCTGTGGCATTTTATACCGGGAGAGTATCACGCTCCTTGGTTGGTTGTTTTTCCTCTGTACGTTCTTTTGCCTTTATTCAACTTATTTTGTGGCTTCCTTCTAAAACCAGCTTTATGTAGGACAAATTGCACAATGTAGTGATGCAGGTTAAGGCCATGATATGGGCTGCTGTCATTTGTGGATTGTGGTGTTTCAGCTCCTGCAAAGGTTTCCTTCTTACGCGGAAGGTTGTATAAGGATACTAATGTAGCTTAATAAATACTTAGCTAAACTCATGGCTTAACCTTATTTCTGGCATTCTGAAGCTACTAACTTGAAAGCGTTGCTTCTGTTTAAATTTTGGTATGCTTCTACCAAGGAGCATGAGGGACATGGTAAAAGGTCTACAAAAAGTCCTCTGTGTTGTTTGTTTCTGTTTCTCATAAAATACATTCATATGCATTGTACACTTCCAAAACATTGTCTTTCAACAAGTAATGTGCTTGCTATGACTATAACACAAAATGTGGGAATTTCTAATGCATTAAGTTTAATGGCTAGACTGTATTTTTTTTTCTTGGACAGTTCCTTTTTGTGACATTTTTCCATTATGGCAGTAGTACAATAGGGCTCTATCGTTCCACTGAACATAGGGATGGGAAAAGGGAAAATAGAAAATTTAACACTTACCCTGTATTTTAACATATAGTAATATTTCAAGTGGGAGACGCTTAAGTTGGTTATTTTAGATTTTTTTTTTTTAAAGCTGTTAAACTGTTTTATTTATTTGTAGCAAAATATGTGGATTCCAAGTTAAGAGCTGGTAATAAAGAAGCAACAGATGAAGAGCTGGAAAGAATCCTTGACAAAATCATGATCATATTTAGATTCATTCATGGTAAGAAATATCGGTTCACAGTTGATGCAATTAAAACTGTTTTCCTTGCTACTAGTAGAATGGCATTCCTCTGAATGTAAGAGATCTTTTTTAGCATGAGTTTCTGCTCGACTTGGTCTTAAATTCAGGTTGCCTTGCACATCTGAAGGAGCGCAGTAAATACACCAGGGAGTACAGACTTGTTCTATGGAGACCGGGGAGTTACAGGCGTTTTACCGTCTGTGAGTGGAGACCTAAGAGGTAGAGCTGTTGGTGGAAGTTTTTTTTCCTATAAATTAACTGTATCTCTAACCACAACCTCTCCTCTAATGATGGAGAACAGAAAGGTTAGTACAGATTTTCTCTTCCCTGCCCACCTCAGTATGTCATAGGTGCAAAGTAACCGATAACCCAGCAGCTAATGACTTTTCTCATTGTGGCTGAGAATGAACACAGAGGAGGGCTCAGAATGATGACAGAAAATGTTATGGCTATGTTTTACTGCCTTTGAAATGCGCTTCCCTAATGTATGTCCCTATCTGAGCAATAACCTACGCACCTAATCTGTTAGGAGAATTTTTTTTTTTTTTTGCTAGGTTGGATATCAGAAAAAATATGTGGTTGAGTCCAATAGAGATGCATGGTCACTGTTTTGAGGGAAGTGGGACATGTGTGCTGGGCTGGGGTGGAATAAGCAGGAAGTACCCAATTCTGTTTTAGTTTGTTCTGAGATCTGTGGGGTTCTTCCCTCATAAAATCCAAAACAAGTACAATGTAATGGGAAAGCAAACAAGAAACCAGTCATAAAGTAATGCCATTTGCGTCATGATTTTTGTCAAATGCAAAGGGTGTTGGTTGGAGATGGTGAACGAAAACAGTATCACGGGCAACTTGTCAGCCTAAGAGATTAATTTCTGTTAATCTGAAACTTTGACCAACTCCTTTTCTCTTAAAATTTTTTGTAGTACTGAGCTAAAAGTGCAAATTTATTTTGAGCTATCTAGTGTGTAAGAGTCCTTTTAAGAGCAGATGATAATTAGCGGTTAGGTTCTGGGCATTGGGCTTTTTGGTAGTATCTCGATGGTGTTCCATGAAATGGCACTTTACCAGAGGGTGGGATGGAGGAGGAAGAGTATCAGAGGAATTGCTGCATTGGAAGGTGTTTGCAGAGAATTAGGAGGGGTTACTGTAGGCAGCATAAACAGTGCCTTGAGTTACAGTGAATTTCTTCCTCTTAAAAGTGAAGAAACTTGCTGATATCTTTGCACTATTAATAGAAAAGATTTGCAGAAGCTGTGGTTTAAGGTGTGAAAGTTTGTGGGTGCCTGTATGACTCCTTTATTTCAAAAGCCTATTGTCAAACCAAGTGAGTAGACTTCTGTCAATTTTTCTTCACCTTAGGCTTTTAAAGATTATTTCTTTAATACATAGGAACCCTTTTCTCTTTTTAATTTTAATAAATCAGACCACTGGAGGGAGAATGTTCTTCTGGACCCCAGAATAATTTCATGTGATTTGTAGCTGATCCAATGGGAAATACAAGGCAGCCTATGTTCCTGTGGTAAAAAAAAGAAAGAAAGAAGTAAAAATTTTGCAAAATATCTTAAATATATACTTAAAATATAAGAAGAACAAGTTGTCTATATGCTTTTCTTCGCTGTTGCATAGTGAATATTGTTCTGCTGATCAACATGTCATGAGAAAGGCTTGTGTCACAAACCTGAAGTGCAATGATGCAAATAGAATGTATGATTTCAGTTGTATTTTATTTTTGTTTCAATTTCCATACAGGTAAAGATGTGTTTGAGGCATTTTACAAGAAAGACTTGGCCAAAAGACTGCTGGTTGGGAAAAGTGCATCAGTAGATGCTGAGAAGTCCATGCTGTCAAAGCTTAAACATGGTAGGTGCCTTCAGATGTGTTAAACTTTTATTACTTTCTGGCATGTAAATTGGAATCCTTATTTTTCTCATGCTTTAAGAAGTGACGAGACAGATTTATAAGTAATAGCTGAGCATACCACAGCTTTCATTGTGCTCAGTGAAAACTATTGAGCTGACCTCTTAGGTGTGTGACTGGTTCATTTAACGTACCTAGAGAGGAGTAAAATCCTTAAAACATGTACCTAGTTGTAGGCACTCTGGACCCTGGCAAATCTGGCTCAACTGTCTCAGGTTAAACCTTTATTGCTTGTTCTGTGCTTCTTTGTAATTGTGGGATCTTTGCTTTAATTCGTGTGACAGAATGTGGCGCTGCTTTTACCAGCAAACTGGAGGGCATGTTCAAGGACATGGAACTGTCAAAAGATGTCATGGTTCAGTTTAAGCAGGTACATTTAGTTTGTGTTCGTGTGCTAAATTTTCAGTAGTGGTGGGGAAGCACTCAACGGTGCACCATTGAGTTAAGCTAAAATAAAATGGAACGGCTTTTGAGCAGGTCCTGGTCATAGTAATAGGCTCTATTTATAGTTCTGTTTATAGAACAGAATTTATTTATTGTGTATGTATTCAGAGATAGTCTTATTTTAAAGTTTTATTTGTTTCCTTTTTAAGTCTACATTAAGGTCTAAATACCACATAGTAATTCAGTTGTCTAGCATACTTTAAAGCCCACATCCCTTCATTCTGTAAACTGTTGCTGCTCTGATGAATTCTCTGTGAATGACCCACACCAGAGGAACTCCCCGAAGGTTGCTAAGTGCACAGAAACCACGTATGTCTCAGCCCCAGAGCTTCCAACCTGTTGGTGACTGAGGGAGTGCTTGGAGGAAATACGCTCACCCTGTTGTTGCATTTCTCACTGGGTACCTGTTTTGGGGCCTCACTGCAGATAGGATACTGGGGTAGAGATCTGATCCAGGACACCTGCTTCTGGAGTAAAATACTCAAGTGACTTTTCTGTCCCGGACTTTGCAGCCTGGCTTGACTGATGCTATGCTCAAATTGTAAGAAAATGTATTGTTTAACAGATGTGTGGAAGTCCCAGAAGATCCTTTTCATCTTACAGTTCTTGTCCTGGCTTCCGATCAAAAGCTTTTCCTTTGCTCTGTTTGCGTGTGATTGAAGTTCCCTTGATCTTAATACCTTGTAAAGACAGTGGTCTAAGATACTTCAAGGCGTGTTTTCATTTTCTGTTTACTTCGAACGACTTGCCGTGTTTTGAAACTGGGTACAGGAGCAATAAATAGTCATGAAATTCAAAATCTTGGTAGAGCATGTCTAAGCAAGGATGTGGCCTGTAGAAATCTTTCATTATTCTACCAACTTTAAATTTCTAATTTAAGTATATAAATTTTTAAATTTAGCATGCAACAGTATACTTGAATGATTTTTTTTTTTTTTTTCCCCCCTCATCTCCTGTATTTTAGTATATGCAGAACCAAAGTGACCCAGGAAATATAGACCTGACAGTAAATATATTAACTATGGGATATTGGCCAACTTATACACCCATGGAAGTCCACTTAAATTCAGAGGTTAGTGTTTGAATTCTCCTTCTAAATGCGCTTTATGGAGTGGAATCATAATCACTATCACAGGGTGAAATAATGCCTTCATTTAAAGCTTTTTTAAATTTTTTTCCTGCTAGATATTTGAGAGGTTTATCTCATTTTAAAGATTCCGAAATTGCAAAAACTAAAATGTAGTTAAAATCCACCTTTTTTTCAGTGATTGTTTAACTTAATGTGGTTTTTTGCCTTTTAAATAATGATCATAATCTAAAATTAGTATTAAAATAAAATTAGTGTCCTATTTAATATTGCAGTCAAGCACTTAAAAGTTTAAAACTGGACAGTTCACCTTAATTTACTCAGTCTTTAACTACATTGGTTAGGCATTTTGATCTAGCCAATACTTACGTTACTGCACGTTCTTTTTTCTGTAAGATCCTTCCTCTGTTCCCTGCAACGTGTCTCGCAAAACTAGCCCCTGCATTTAAATAGCATTTGCCTGAAAAGAGATTGCTTCTAAGTTGAGAGATTTTCGCAAAGCTCCTATCAGTAGTGATTTAAGTTGAAATATGTATTTGGAGTCCTATTTCCTGCAATACCTTGCTTGATCTGAAACATGGGAAGCACTTCAGAGGCCAAAGATGGTAGCAGGGTTCCCATTCAGTTCAGAAGATGTGGAAGCTTTTGTGCTCTTGCTCGTGTGGCATCTTTTCCTCAGTAGCAGACTACATCGGAAGGATCCAACCTGAGCAACGGGTCATGAAAACGGAGGGTTAAAAGCCCCTTGCTGGGAAATAAGAGGCTATAAAGTACTGGAATCGGACTTGAATCTGTATAGGACAAACTAGAGGAAGAACTTGGGAGCAGATGGTAATAGTCAGTGTATAGGTGTGGGATGTATGCTTTTTCTCCTGTGGTTCCTTTGTCATATTCAAAGTCCAGGACAAAACCAGTATTTATTTTTGAGGTTTAAAACCCTTTGTGGGGGGGGTTGTATATGTGTGTCTGTTTACTTTTATTTAAAACAAACAAACAGACCAAAAAAGGGGGTGGGGAGGAAATTAAAAGCTATACTTGAATTGATACTTTCTTTTGTGCATAATAGTAGCAGTGTACTTGAGAGCAGAATTTTGCTCTTTGGATTTAGGTTTTCACACAAAACCACTTATTACAAAACATTGTTGGGGAGAACCAAAGAAATTACATGTGTGAAATCATCTGGCATCACTGTACTGGTATAACACTAATAAACTTTTTTCTCTCTTTGCTTTACAGATGGTAAAGCTTCAAGAGGTATTTAAAACCTTTTACCTGGGAAAACACAGTGGTCGAAAGCTTCAGTGGCAGACCACTTTAGGGCATGCTGTCCTAAAGGCAGAATTTAAGGAAGTAAGTTTGCTTATTTAATGCTTAGCCTGTTGGGATGAAATTGAAGTCAATTATTTGGAATCTAGTCATGCATTGTATTTTCTTATAAAGGTAGTAACATTTTTGTGGAGGAACAATCACAATTCAATATTGTTATTTTGTACAGAAAGTAGGCTTTTTGTAATTAAACTGAAATAGTAGCTAGCTCATGGAAGACAACAATGCAATACCTTTTGGTAACATTTGTATTTGTTTGATAGGAATTGTTGCTCGTTCAAATAAAGAAGGTTGTAATAAAGCAGTACATTAATGAAAGAAAAAAATGCAGCATCTTTTTAATATGGAATTGTTTTGATCATAGAAATACTGGTGATACTTCTGGAATGCTTCACTGATACATCACTAACACCCTTCAGTCTCTTTTTGTAATGACTGTGGTTAAAATACAAATGCTTGCTGAATTATTTAAGTCTTAAATAACCACATTGTGTCTTAATGTGGTTTTGGTTTGTCTTATGGAATATCTTGCTAATAATACAGCTTAATTGAGCCAGAGCAAAGACCCCCCAAAAACTGAATTCTTTTACTAGCTCATTGTGAATATGAAACTTAGCGTAGGCATTGTGTAACAGTAAGATGGATAGGTTTGTAGTTGTCGATTGACAGAGGTGTTTACAGCTGTCTGAAGAGTTTGAGTTATTTATTTCCTTTCCATTGCCTGTTTGTACAAACATAGAAACATTGTGCTACTGATAGTACTGTCACTCTGTATCATAGTAAATCAAAATTATCTTTTGTTTCTTTCATATTTGATCCAATGCCGAGATTTCTTTTGTATTAGCTTGCTCATTTCTATAAACTGAAACTTCAGTGAAGTATGAAGAGATTCACTATTGATGGCAGCAAAGCCAGAATTTCATACATTGTAATTAAAATGAAGTAAATGATGTGAAGTAAATACAAGGCCATTCTAATGAGCTTCTGCTGTGTGCCGTATTGCTACTGTTAGAGTAGCAAAAAAAGATATTTTAAAAATACCCCGTTTTCCTCGATACTGCATTCAAGCAGATTCTTCTGTGTGCTAGCCATTCTAAAATGCACGTCGTCTTGTAGAAATAAAAAAAAAAGAATGTATAGCCTTTGTAACTTGTCAGATTTGGAGGATACAATAGAAGTTGCTTTGAATATTACTTATAATTATTTTATATTTCTTTTTTAGGGAAAGAAAGAATTTCAAGTATCGCTCTTTCAGACATTAGTGTTGCTTATGTTTAATGAAGGAGATGAATTCAGTTTTGAAGAAATTAAAATGGCCACTGGTGTAGGTAGGAAGAATACTTTTTGATTCTTAAATTTTTTTATCGAATGATTGCCAGTTATGATTTGATACCTAAAGGCCTAATTTTAAGAAATTTGCCATGAACATTAGGACAAACTTGATGAGCCAATAGTATATTGACACCAAAAGAGATGACGAAAACACACTGCTGGTACTTCCTAGTGTAGATAAAATAGATGCTTCACAAAATAAATAGTAAGAGCTGTGTAGCGTATGATACTACTAATAACCTATTAGATTTACAAAATGTATCATTGCAATTCTTAAAATTCAAATGGTGATAAAGACTGTTGTGTGAGTACAGATTATTTTTGTTCTACTGCAGTTTCAAATATTATACTCTGAAAATGATCTGTTGTAGAATTCTGTCATTTTGGGGTGATTCAAGAGAGTATTTTCAATTGCACTGTACTGAGAGCTTGCCCACCTGTTTTCCATTGCTGTTGCTGGAGCGCCCTATTTACAATAGGTCTGATTTGTCAAGAGCAGCAGTGTCCGGTAGGGCGTATACTTCATAGCTGTCTCCTTCTGCACTTGAAACCTGAAGGCAGAAAGAACAAAGAAAACTGAGGAAAAGTACAGTTTTCTGTTTAGCCACCTGTAGTATCTACCTTCTGTATTCTAATGCTCTTGGGTGGGATTTTTTTGGAATTTTTACACTTCTTGAAATAGTTGCAGCCATTGGCATTAGTAATGATAACGCTATCATCTCTTTACTCTCTGGAACTTCTAGATCAACCAGCAGGTCATATCCAGTAGCCCTTCACATGTCGAATCTTAAGATCAACCCAATACAGTGACTGCTGAAGGAGTATTTGAACCCACACAAGTACTAAAATATTGTAAATATATTTACTATAATACTGTAAAATGGGGATATCAAGAATCCCTGTGGTTCAGAATGATGCATTGCAGAAGGCAGTACAGCCCAGGTGCTCCAGCTTCTCAGCCTCTAAGCTTCAGGTTGCTTAGTCATCCACTCCATTAATGCTAAGGGAGCTGAAGAAAACTCATGCCAGCGTGAATGATAAGCATCAGGATCGTCCAGAGAGGCTCATTAGGTCAGAGTACAATGGTTACAGAACAAACATAAGTTCACGCAAGCCTGATACAGATCCTGCTTTCTCATCTTGTATTGCTGTACCTTGGAGCTTGCATTGTGGCCGCCTAACAGCAATAGATAAAATCTGCTACATGGAAATTCATTATGTTATAGCACAATACAAAGGGTTTCTGTAGACTGTTTTTAAGGCAGCTGGATAGAACTGCTTGATAGTTGGGAGCTATCTATATTATGTTACTTCATTGCACTGAGTGCCATGACTGTTTCTCTTTCCTACGGGGAACTAGTGTAGGAATGCAGGTAACAAGGACAATTCACAGGGTTCCCGTGGGGCCAGAGTGGATGACATAAAAGCTCTGTCTTCCCAGGCTCTTCCTACACAAGGCATTCAGAGCTGCTTTAGAGAGGCCCCATTCCCACCTAGCAGTCTCCCTACTTCTAAAGGTGAGGAAACTCTTATGGCTAGAAATGATCTCAAAAATAGGTCTGACTCTGCACCCTTTCTGCCTCCTGCTGCTTGGATGATCCTTTCACTCATCGGTACCCTGCTGAAGGCTGGTATCCCTGATAGTTGGAAAAGAACAGAGATTCAGATATTAGAAAAAGTAGCTGAATTTGTGATGCAGCTGATTGGTGAATTGACTGCTAGGGGCAGAGGTGCTGATGGCCAGACTCTCAGAGACCGACCTGGATGAACCAGAGGTCCTGGCTCGTGGATACAAATAACATAGGACATGGTAGAAATCCTGGAGGGCAAAACTTGGGCATTAGGGTTGCCATAGAAACCATTTCTAAATGTTCTAAACACCAGGTGCAGGGCTAGACAGGCAGAATTGCAATGTATGCTTGAAAAAAATGATGTATGGAAGAGGGTCTAGATTTACTAGGAAGTAGGAAAGCCTTTGAAACAGGGGGAACCTGCACAAGATGGATGGGCTCCATCTAAATTCAAAGGGAGTGAAGCTGCTGGCACACTAAAATGTTTTAGAAAGTCTGTAAGGTTTGTCAGACTTCTCCCTCCGCCATCTAAAAATAACATAGGAGATCCAAGAAGAGTTCAGAGAATGGGAGTAAAGATGGAAGACATAGGACAGCTTCTTTAGAAGGAACAGCTAAACATTAGGACTAAACTAAATAGACCAAAAGGTAAATAGAAATCAGTGAATAGGGATTTGTTTTCTTACTCAAAAAAAAAAAAGAAAAAAAGCTAGGGGGCATAAACCAAAAACTAAACAGCATGTTATAAAAGCTGGAAGTGTACAGAATTCAAGGAGACAGGTTCAGGGAAAAGCAAAGCACTGAAGGTTTCTCAGTGCATAGAAGCCACCTGTGGCTAAGGAAGTCCCTGAGCCCTAAGTGATTGGAAGCTTAGAGAGCAGCTGGATGAGGAGAGGAGGAAGAGCAGGGAGGCATGGAGCTGTATTAGCTTTGCTCTAATACGCTGCCCTATGCTCACCTGCTTGTGGCTGCTGCCAGAGGCAGGATGCTGGGCTAGATGGACCTTCTGAGCCAGGGTGCCTGTTCTCCAGTTCTAAACTGAACACTGAAAGGGATACTGAACATCTTAACTCCGAAGGATTGCATCTAACTGCTTCCTTTACTTTGGTGTTCTCGTGTGCCAGCTTGTTCTGGGGGGTGGTGGAAGCCTTGTGCCATTTTTATTTAACTAACATGTATTTGTGTTGAGACCCTATTATGAGGCGTTACCCAGTCTTTGCACATTGGTGTTAGCTGCAGAAGAGTGCAGCCAGCCGTGCCCATGCCATAGGGCAGAATAAAATATTGCAAGTTGAAGTGTCAGTGAAGGATTTAGAACAGATCAGTAAATCAGACAGTAAATTAGACCACCACCTATTGGTAAGATTAATCCAGAAGCTTTACAGGAACTTTCCAGTATAAATACTGAATTAGTTTGTCTAGTTTGTAATTTAAGTGAGCCTTGGTGCAATAAGAATGGCAAGTGACAAGAGCAATGCTATTTTTGTAATTTATTTTTTAAATTCATGGAGTAATTCTGCAGATTACTGCAGGGTAGCAGGTCTGTATGGGGAAGAACAGAACCGGTAGGCTCATGGATAAGTGTATATTAGGGAAGAGCCAGCATGATTTATGCGATGCATAATTTCCTTTTCAAGTTCTTTGAGGGAGTTGGCAAGCATATGCACAATCATAATTGTGCACTTGGGTTTTAAAAAGCTCTTGATAAGAGCTCCTCACAAGCTCTAAAATAAACTACGTTTTCATGGCTTGAGAGGGAAGTTCCTCTTAGGGGTGAATAAATGATTAAAAGACAGAAAACAACAGGTAGAAATGAATGGGTAGCTTTCAGTGAAAGGAAGCTCCTATTTGGGATCCCCAGGTATTATTCAACGTAGTCATTAAAGATCTGAAGAAGATGAATACTGATGTGACAGAATTTGATGCTGATTCTTTCAGGAGGTCAAATCTGAAACTTCTAGAAAAGTTTAAAAAAGGATCTCACACTGTTGAACAATTAGGAGATCAAATCCAGTGTTGATGAATATAAGGATGTCTGTAGTGGGGAAATAACCTTAACCAGACGTCAGAGATTGGCTTTGTTAGATGTGACTGCTCAGGAATGAAGTTGTGCAGTCATTGTGTCCCCTGAAAACATCAACTGAATGTTCATCAGTGATCAGAAGGGCAAAAAGCGTGCTGGTAACTTCTGGGGAAGTTGTTGAGAACAAAGCAGAAAGCATCATTATGCTTTGTGTCCTTGTGTTTGGAGACTTCATAAATTTCAGGACAGCCCATCTCTGAAAGTGTATAGTAGAATTAGAAAAGGACAAAAAAGATGAAGAAGAAATATGGACGGTATGGAACGGTTCCCATGCAGAGGATGGAGAGTTCATCTCTTTAACTGGGGGCATGATAGTTTGGAGAGAGGTGAAAAGGAGGAAATGCAATAGTCTGTAGAATTATGAATGGCTTAGAGATGGTGAATAGCGAATTCACTAGCCCTCACGGCACAAGAATTCAGGGATCTTTTAGCTTCTCCATTTGTTACTAGCCAAGTCAAAGAACCTGGGTTGGGTGAGGCAGACATTTTGATCCAATACATAAAACATATAATGTAGTTGTTCTCAATTGAAACTGACTTAGCTGCCTAAGATTAATGGCAGGCCCTAAAGCACTAATTCTCAAACATCAGATCAACTCAGACTGAGTCAGCCCCCAATTTATTGCAGGTACATTGATTTTTGAGAACACCATAAAGGTGATCATAAGTTATATTCTGCTTATTTAATGTGTTCCTGTGGACCTCTCACTATATAAGCATCATGAATAATGTACTGGAATGAGGTGTGAAGCATTTGGGATTTTCCAATGTTATAAAAATCTATTTGGCAAGTTTGGTACTCTTTCTTCTCCTGTTGAAGCAGCTTTAGCAGTGCTTCCATGGGGGTTCGTCAGGTCTATCAGTCATGTCTCCCCAGTTCCCCGCTGACTACTGCGGAATATAGTGCCAGTCAGGTAAACATTTGTTTGTTTCACTCAGGAGTCATACTGCAGTTAATATAAAGAAATGACTGGTCAGTATGGCAGAAACCGGGAAGATAGTATGACTTAAAACTTTCAGTTGCTTAAGCAAGTGCTTTCACAAAACAAAACCTAGCAATTTGTGTTTGGTGCTGCACCTGACAGGATAGACAGCCAGGGCCAGAGTTCCAGTTCTTTAATACGTCTTTCATACATTCATTATCTACTATGTATATTTTACAGAGGTGCATATGATATATTCTGTGGTTCTGCTGTCCAGACACTTATTAATTTATGCAGGTTCAGTATTAGCTACCTTGCTGTGTTTACAGTATTACAAGTTAGTTTTGTAAACGTCTTGCACTTAAAGGAAGTGGGTATCTGGATATCAAAACCCCTGGGTATTGAAACAGTTTGGACAACAGGTCTCGACATGCCTTTCCAACTTTGTCTATTGTATCTTTATATTCCATTGCCATCTAACACAAAATACATATACTTTTGGGGGTCAAAAAGTCATACTCATATGAATTTTCCTCATGCTAAGTAGAAGAGTACTTCATGGGCGATTACCACATTACTAAAAAAAACCCCAACCAACCAACCAAAAAAACCCAAACAAAACATCACATGGATTTCTCCCCCTTTGGGATATCACTGTCTTCATCTGCATTAACTGGCCATAGTTGGAACTTGTGTTTTCCAGTCACTGTTACAATAAAGTATCGCCAGTCTCATTAAAGAGATGAGATCTGCCTGCGATACTTTACTGCAGTTAGAAAATGCATAAACTGTCACTCAAAGAATAGTTACCTTCTTTTTGGTAACCGTGTTTCTTTGAGATGTGTTGTCCAAATATACTCCATGCTTTTACCTGCCTTCTCATTATCAAGAAATCCTCTAGAAGCTGTAGGGTTTTTTTTACTTAGTGACTTATAGGTAATTGCAGATTCCTTCCCTTTGGCACACTGTAACCTGCGACTTAGCATGCAGGGCAGAAGCCAAGCTCCAAAGTATACCGAGTGTTTTTAACAGTCCTTGTGTTTAGACAAAAACACAACTCAAGAGTCTGCATTTACTGAAGGTGAAACACCCAAAAAGTGTGAGACATCATAAATGCCTGTTTAGTCAATGTGGTTTAAAGGGTTTTTTTTAGTAATCATAGAACAGCTGGAAGTTTCAAAAAGGAAAAAGTCACTCTGTGTGAAAGTTGAAGTATTTTTGAAATATTAACAGTGTTAATCTTTTACTCAGCTACACTGCACTTCAGCACTAGATTGCAAAACTTTTCTTTCAACTTTTAGACTAAAACTGTTCAGGAGATCTGACACATTTGGTGATAATTTTATATTGTGAATAAAAGTATTCTAGAGACTGCAGAGGCTGTTTCAATGCAAAATCGTGATACAAGACTTTGCAACGTAATTATTAGAATGTTTTAGACTTCATTTTATCTACTTGTTCAAATGCTTTTAGCTTTAAATCTTACTAGATAAAATCTTCCTCACCCACTTGTTTCTACTACTTTCCTGTTGTGGGGGGAGTTTGTGACTATAATAACTGTCAGCTCTGCCTTCTCACAAAACATCTTCCTATCAACTTAGACTTTGTTTCTTTTTATTATATATTTTCTGGTGTGTGTTAAAAATAGTGATGAAATCATAAAATGGGTGGCTTGAGTTTCTTGTCATCAACTGATTTTTTTTTTTTGTTTCATCTAAAGTCCTGTTACAACCAAACAAAACTAAAGGAATAAAACCAGGCTCACGCTAATGTGAAATCTTTTCTGAAACTACCTTTGAATGGAAAGCTTGCTAAGATGAGCCTGAGCCTGTCTTCCTGACATGTACAATTCTGTGCATGCTCTCAGCACATACCTGTGGGAAGATGTGAGACCAAGCTCGAAGGCTGTAAGCTGTTACCTGACTGGAACTTAGCTGGAAGAAGGCATTAACATAAACCCAGTAACTTTTCAATTGTATTTCTAGATTAGCCACATGAAACTCTTCACACTAATGTTCTGTTCTGCTTTCTCCCATACTTTGAACTTCTTCACAGAGGACAGTGAATTAAGAAGAACCTTGCAGTCTTTAGCTTGTGGAAAAGCACGAGTACTGATTAAAAATCCAAAGGGCAAAGATGTAGAAGATGGAGATAAATTCATCTTTAATGGTGACTTCAAGCATAAATTGTTTAGAATAAAGATCAACCAAATCCAAATGAAAGAAACAGTATGTATTTATTTTTTGCATTCATTCTGTTTGTGTTAACTCTTTATCCACATCCCACATGGAGAGACAGAATCTTTGCATTTCCTCTCATAGTTTTTGCATATGGAGAAAGGAAACGGGTACTAAATTCTTCTGGTAGTTGAGATGACTCGCAGAGGCAATAAAGATTTTAAGAGTCATTGAAATCGAAACAACTTAGGTTCCTTCCTGTGCTTGCAAATTTAAATACCTATATATTAAACTGATAGGATCCTGTAGATGTTTCAGGACGTCTTGGAAGTTTTCGTGGTATGGCTGAAGTGTTGGTACTATATTGAACTCATGAACCAAATGTTACCGTGTCATCGAATCATAGAATCGCTTAGGTTGGAAAAGACCTTTAAGATCATCCAGTCCAACCATTAACCTAACACTACCAAGTCCACCTCTAAACCAATTAAGGGTAGAGTAGTAATGTCATGTTTCCTGGCTTGGTGGCTGGATTATTTTTTAATGAAAGTAAAACTAGGAATCAGGTCACTTCTTTGCTTTATTTAGTGGGTAAGAGAGTTACTGAAGTCAGGGTTGTCCCTGGTTTTGCAGTGGATGTCTTTGTACTTGAATCTCAATTCTTGACACAAGGTGACATGTTTTAATTAACACCGAGTTGTCTCCTTTTTCCCTTTGCATATTAAAATCCCTAAAATTTAAATTGGAATTGAGCTGTTTCATTCAGAAGACTACTGTATTTGGGCTGTCAAACTGTTATGTGTTCTCTCGATATCTGAAGTGAGTTTTTAAGATTTAGTTTAATTTAGCAAATAAAATAAAATTAAGATTTTAATAAAATAAATTAAAATCAGATTTAAAATAAGGTGTACATTATTTTTTTCTTCATGTTATCCTTAATTTTATCTTTGGCTTGCTTTAGCAGTACACTTCAGAATCACTTAGTTCTTAGCATGCAGTAATGCATGCATCTGTCTCAAAGATGAATAAGAATACATGAGTTGCCTTTTACTGGAAAGGTTAACTATAGAAATATAATTGATAAAAAAATAGCAAAAAAGGTGATATGATTTGTGGTGTTGTATTGCTCTTTAGGTTGAGGAACAGGTCAGCACAACTGAACGAGTGTTTCAAGACAGGCAATATCAGATTGATGCTGCTATTGTACGAATAATGAAGATGAGAAAGACTCTTGGTCATAATCTCCTTGTTTCTGAATTGTATAATCAACTGAAATTTCCCGTAAAGGTAACTGATTTTGTTTTTCAAACCATCCTAGGATTATATATTTTTCCATTCAGCTGGTCCATAAGAGTAAGAAATGTGAAATATGTCTTATGTCTGAATTGAATCCAAACGGTGAGGTATTGAAATGAGTGTGTGAACAGAAATAAGCCAGAGTATCAGTAGGAAACTATATTTAGATATTTACTATGGCGCATTTTCTCATGTAGCTGTTAGCAGTCCTATTTTTTAAAATGTAATATAAATGCAAATATATTTTTAACTGTCTTACTAATATCTTTTCTTGTAGCCTGGAGACTTGAAAAAGAGGATTGAATCTCTCATTGACAGAGACTATATGGAGAGAGACAAAGACAACCCCAATCAGTACCACTATGTTGCATAATGGAGAGGACATGCTTTTACTTAAAAAAATAAATAAAAAAACCCAAACCCAAAAAAATAAAAACCAAAATCATCCACATATATCTTCAGGACACTGAATACCTATGCTGTTCCAGACTTCCCTTTTAGCAGATTTCAGGTTGACGTATATTATTCAACCAGCTGCATGCATTGCTGTGGAAGAGAAGCAAAATGACATGTTAATTGATCATCCTTGTCAAGACTCCTTACAAAGTTTAAATGTCGTATTTTTATTTCTTTTAGTTACTCTTTTGTTCTTTTGGGTTCTTCGAAATTTAGTTTTACAGTTTTGTTTAACACTGTCATTGAAGTTGGATGGAAAGGTAAAATTACCTGTGTGAGAAATACTTCTGTGATGGATGCGAGTCTGGTTTCTTCATTTATGTGTTCCTAACTGCATCCATAAAGACCCTATATGCTGCATCCTTTAGCTACAGTGACAACTTGAGTAACTTTTTAAAAAGCTGTGTAATTGATGAACACTTACATACAAGCAGTGTTGTTGAAATACACTGAATTTTTGAAATCACACACCATGAAAACCCTTAAACTTGTGTTCAATTAATTTTCTTTCAAATGATTATAAACTTCAGTCTGGTTTGGATAAATCAGGTTTTGAAGTGAGATCCTTGAAGTGCCAAGAGGAAAACTGCGTTCATGTGTGTAATGAGTTGTTGGATTATTTAGCTAAGATATGGATTATTTTATTACTACTTCTGCTGGCTTGGGTGGCAAAGATTAGATCTGAGTCAGAGGCCCTACCTCATTTTAGGGCAACTGGTGTTTATCACTGTTTATGTAATTGCCGTAATATTTAGTTTCGCCTTTAAAATAACATACAGGGAACCTACTGTACAGCATGCTCCACTTTAAAAAACAAAAGTTTTTTTTTAAAAAAGACTTTTATGGTCTCGATATTGTGAAAGCATAGTTTTTTGTCTTGAAAGACTAAGGATTTTGTGAGTACTTTGTTACATAATGTATATATGTAAGTTGATTTGAATTAAAGAATGAAAGACACTGTAGATCTGTTAGATAATTGTAACTATAAGGAAGACACCTTTTGTGGTAATACTTAGAAGACTCTGTTTATTTTCCAGATTTGCATACTGGTGTGTTTCATTCTGAAAAAGAGCTACCAAAGGAGCTTTGGTCATGGCATAAATGAGAATTTAACTGAGCAATATTTTCTTGAGAGATACCTTACTAAATTTATGTAAAATGGGTTTTGTGCATCAATTAAAAAGCCACCACCTCTTCTTAAAGTAAACATTGCTAAGAGTTGACATCTTGTGGATTTACATATTGAAGTCCTTGTTCTGTCATCTGGTGTCATTAATTGTATTGCATTCTTCTGAATTATTTTTGTTCCCTTTTGTGTTTAGTTTCTAAACGCGTTTAGTTTATTGTATTTAAAACATATTTAATATTGTAATTTAATGTAGACTTATTTTAATATTTGAATCTTCAGTTAATGCAAATAAAATCTTTGATGCATATTAAATTAATTTCTTAGCCTTTGTGAGAATGTGGCACTTCAGTTTATTTCCGCAGTTTGTTCTTTAGTGTTAACTATACCATTCGCCTTGTAATTCACTTTCCATGCATGTGGAAGCTGATCAGATCCATCTTACTAGATTTTTAAAACAAAAAGGAGTGTGTGCCTCACAGAAGTGTCATGGGCAGAGGCTTTATCCACACAGAAAGTTGGCAGTAGTATGCAGTAACTGATATCAAGCAGTGAATGTGTACTGCCTTCCCCTTCCGAACCCCAACCTCCTGGTTCAACAGTTTTAAACAATAGATTAAGAGCAGTGGTGTTACCCTGAAGATGGCTGAAATGGTTCTGCCTTATGAAGTAATGTTAATAGATTAAAAGTGCTGAGATAGGCAGTTTTTCTTAATTGCCATAGACTAGAACTCTCCGGCCCAGTCACTCTGGTATAGCAATTAAAAATGAGTTTTTCCACAAGCAGTGGAAATAATGAAGCCAGTCTTTCTGTGATGTGTGCCCTTTGTCCCCGGCTGTATCATTCCCCTCCTCCCCTGCCCCCCCGCCAAATAATCTCAAGCAGCAGTACCACAGAGGGTTTTTCTGCTTAGTTCGGCCTTCCTGCTCATGGGAGCATTGGTTTTGTTCTCCTTGATCCAGCTGCTGATCTCCATCCATCCCCTTACACCCCAAACCTACAGAGAACATACTGATCTCTGAAGGGTTTTTTCACTCTTCCAAATTGGTCTGAAAGCAGCTTTAGAGGTTCGAAAGCAGCTTTAGAAGTTCAAAAGCTATGGGAGAGATGGACAGGCCAGGTGATCATGAATCTCTTTTTCCCAGATCCTCATTTTTAATTTGATTTCCTCAAATTTCTCTTCATGGGATTTTGTATGTGCTGAACCAAACAGGTAAGCAGTTAGTTTATTAGTCAGCATGGTAATCACTTCTTCCTAGCAAAATAGCTGCATTTGATAGCTTTTTGATAGCTGGTGATAGAATTTGGCTGAGTATCCAGTCTCAACCAGCTGTTGGTTTGATGACAGCTATTTGGTTCAGACTGCCCCTATTTGTGCCCACAGGGCAGAGTGCTAAAAATTTCTTCCTGGAAGATCACCCAGTGTTGAAGACATCAGGCAGTAGCAAAGTAACAGATTTCCTCTGTAGTGCATCTACGTTCAGAAGACATCTTGAAAACCTGGATCTTGGCAATTCAGCGTCCTTGGAACAAGCTGTGTAGCAGCTTCTGTGGAATGACAAAAATAACAGCAGGAATCTGGGATACAGGTAGGGGCTCTCCAGTCTTACCCAAACCTTCCGATTTAACTTGAAACTTTCCAGTTCAACTCAGTTTAACTTAAACATTCAGATACCTCATCCAGACATGTTACATATATTTAAAAAGCAATTTTCCTAAATGTGCTGCCCTGTCATCTAGCCCAACATCTCCTGAGGGAAAGCACGTGCGAGAATGCAGGCTGATGGCTGACTTGCAGGTGCTTCCCAAGTCTGGCAATTGCAGCTCTCCTTACCAGCCACCAACAGCCTCCTTCCTGCCCACTCCTTGTGTCCTGTTTTCCTAGTTCTGTATTTTAGCTTCCCTTGTATTCCTTTATCTGAACCTGGGTTTATTGTTAAACTCCCTTGGTCTGCTGCAGCTTCTTTCTTCCTTTCTTTGTGCTATGCATCTTTGAAAAAAAATTACACACCTTTCAGGCAACTTTAGTGCATCGATTTGTTATGCAAATAGACCTATTTGTAGGTTTATAATCTTTGGCAGGTGTGTTAGGGAGAGTGGACTCTGTACGATAACCTCGGTTGCCTATTCCTACCAAGTTTCTTCAGAAAGAAAGTAACCCAGTGAAGTCAGATAATACACAGCAAAAGGCTACAGGGAAAATGGAGTCACATTTTGTGGAAATTCTTTTCCTGGTAAAAATTCCCAACCTGTACTTTGTCTTCCATGCTAGTATTCTGCCTTGACTTTGCAGAACAGTTTGTGTTGTAGTAGCGGCTCCTAGATCTTGTGGGCATTTCCCGTGTTCTTCCCCATAAGCAGCTGTTCGGCATCCATGGCTCTGCAGGGCCAGGAGGTGTACCATGGTTAATCTGGAACTGTGTTCATGTTGGCTGGCCAGCAGCTCTGTCAAACAAAACGCACGAGGGCTGGATATGGACTATGTTTCCCTCAGTGATGGCACCAATTTGGATCTCCAGGCTATCTATATAGCAGCTTTTATAGAAGCTGTAACTTTATGTTTGTTTATGTCTTACCCTGCTATCAAGTTTGATTGATGTTGGCCAACAAGTTATCGAGCAGTGAGGCTGACGGCGAACATGGTTGTGTAAGACTTATTTCATTAGGAAAGCAAGCTACCAAACACCCTGGTAATATTTCCACTGACAATGACATAGAGATTGGGTTTTGTGCAGTCTCAACACCACTGTAAAAGGCTTAGTAAGCTAATGATCCACAGCACGTAAGGTCAACATCATTCTCTGCTGATAGCCTTATGTTCTTTAGTTACCAATTTCTTGCCACAATATTGTTGCTTGATGCAACTTATGTATTAATTGGTAGTTAGCCAAGCATCTATCATTTTTCAGTTCTCGATGGGTACCTATTTTCCAGTAGAGGGGTGGATGACTGCACAGCAAGTTTAAACCTGACTTTGGGCCTCCCTCTCTATTTTGTTTTCTGGCAGACTTCAAGGCATCCACAGACCTTCCTCCACTCCCGGTGCAGGTTCCGAATACAGTGATCAAAAAATGAGAAGAGCCGATGTCCCATCTCCATTAACCTCACCCCCTCTGCTGGTAACTCATTCAAACACTTGACCAGAGCTGTTTCTTATATGCTTTTTGAAGTTAACTAACTTCTGCTTTTGGCAATACATGGCAAAAATAAAGACTGCTAGAAGTGCTGCAGGGAAAAGCAAACAAACTAAATTAAAGCATTTCCATCTCTAAAAAATGCACAGATAAAAATGCAGCATTAAGAAAGGTCTGTTTGTAGCAATAGCATTGAAAGGCAGATCCCCAAACCACCCTGAAGAGCAAATAGACTTCTCTAGGATGTTTTGGGGAAATAGGAAGTGTAAGTGAACTGAGACAAACATCAGGGAAAGGTCATCAAATTTAGAGTTGCTGTACTTGACTTTAGCAGCTGGTTGTAGCTAAATTGCATTTCAAATGGGTTCTAAGTAAAGATGTATGAAGGCAGCTTGGGAGCGTAAAGGATTCTGTCTCAGAGCTGATTAATCTGGAATACACTGTAATGAGGAGAAGGATGACATGGGAGTCATTTTCAGAAAGCACAAGCACCCTGCTATTGGCACAGTTTCCAATAGTACTTGAAATAGGATTTCAATAGCAAAGTAAGTACTCCTGAGGTTTCAGATGAAGAAAGTGTACCCTTAACAGCTTAGGTAAGAAAGAGCATTGAATTACAAAGTGATCAAATGGCCTGGGCTCTGTATCTCCGTTACTATGCTAACATCTGACAATGTCGATAGACAAACTTCACCTCTTTTTTTCTAGTTATCTCCAAAAAAAAGAGGGACTTCTTAAAACTCGTGTTTATAAAAACATCGGAAACTATGTGAAGGAGCAATTAATTTTACTCATGCAACCACAAGTCATTAGCAGTCCCTGTTTTGGCTCGAACACGTATGTGGATTATATGTATACACAGGTATACGCAGATGCATCACTTCAGAGCTAAGAGATCGTTAACTTCCAGTGCTTTTATACAGCTGGGACTGGATTAATTCTAGGCAAGATGACTGCACTCACCTTGGACTGCTTTGAAACTCAGTGGCAAGAAACGTATTCCGGAGGCAATACAGAACTCAGGCGGGTTAATTGCTCACCGACGCCATTTCTCACCATCCTCTATCACCTCCCCTTCAACACGGGGCGGGGGGGGGGGCGGTACTGCGCTCCCCACGGGGAAACACGGTTGAAGGCCTAGAGCTGGCCAGGCTGGCCTGGGCCCCGATGTGCCTCGCAGCTCCCATCCGACACCAGTTACGGGGGGCAGGTGTAGGGCAGTTCCCAGAGAGACCCCAAATCCCCGCCCGCCCGGGGCCGAGCAGCGAAGCCCCGGCCCGACGGGAGCTCAGGGGCGGCCGTTGGAGCGCGAGGGAGCTCCGCCCCGCGCACCGCCCCGCCCCCTGCTCTCGCGAGACCCCGCCCACCTCCCTCGCCGGGGCGCCCGCTGCCGGGAGCGCGCGGGTCACGTGACGGCGCCCCTCCGGGGCGGGGCGGGTGACGTCAGCGCTCACATGACCGGCCGGGGCCGTCGCCAGTCTCCCGAGCGCGGTGCGCCGCCGCCGCTGCCCCCCGCCGCCCTCGCCCCGCTCCCGCCGCGCTCCCGCCGGTGCCGCTTCGCCCCCGCTCCTGCCCCCGCCATGGCTCGGCCCCGCGGCGCGCGGGGGCTGCTCGCGGCGGCCGCCCTGCTCGGTGAGGAGGGGGCGGGGTGGCCGCGGCCTGTGGCGCCCGGCGGGGGAGCGGAGCGGAGCGGGGCGGGGGGGGGGGGGAGGGTTGTTCGCCGCGGCCTGGGGCGGCCCCGGGGCCCGCGGCGCTGGAGGCGGCACCTGCGCGCCGGCTGTAGCTGGGAACCCGCCCGCCGGCTCCCACCTGCTGTTGCCGTTCCGGGGCGATGACTCCGACCCGGGGGGTCCCGGGGCCTCCTGGGGGCGGCGGCGCGGCGCCCGGCTTGGGCCGCGGCCTGGCCTGGCCGGGGCGGGGGGCGGGGGCAGGTCCGCCCGCGGGGTTGCCCGGCCGCAGCGCCCGGGTGATTTGGGGAGGTCATCCCTCCGCCTCCCTGCGCCGGGCCCCCGCGGCGCCCGGCAGCCCCTGACAGCTGCGGGAGGTGCGAGGGGAAGGGTGGAGGGAAGGCGGCGGCGGCGGCTGCCGCTGTGCTTGGGGAGGGGGAACCGCGGAGCGCCCGGCAGCGCTCAGCTCGGCATCTGCGCTGAAGCTAGGGACAGCGCTCCGGGAAGAGCCTGGAAATACGCCTTTACCTCTCCCGAAGCACGGAGACGCAGGAACTACTGATGTCATTGCTCGGAAGTAGCTCTTCTCCATAGGGCCTGTAATGCTCCCTTACTTAATGGCTTTCACCCTGCCGTATCTGCAGTGAGATCTGGAATGTCGCTGGAGTAGAGAGATTTTAGTGCCTTGATAAGAAGAGGTGTTAGTGCAGCAAGACTGGTTAATGAGGATGGGTGTCTTGCTTCTTTACTGATGACTGCCTTGCTTTAGGTTTCTTGCCTTGAAAGCCACATCACGCGACATTGTCAAGTTTCTGAAATGTGGCTTTGGTAGCAAAGGAAACTTCTTCAGCAGCTAGCAAAAATATTTCCTGAATAAAGCAGCACTTGAGAACAGTTATCTGCCTGAGATATCTGAGAGTATGGCAGCCTTTGAAACTCTTCTAACATTTCTTTGGTAGTAAATACCTTTATTGTTGTTGACACTACTTCAGGTTCTCTGTTACACTGAGGCTGAAAGGTGTCACTCACAACGGCCACTGAGCAGTTCAAATATCCAGCTCTTTGCGAGCCAGTCGCCTAGCGAGCACAGTGACTTACAGTGCTATCAGACTTGCTTTTTAGGATTGGCATCCGCAACTTAAGTGGTGTTGAACTGATGTTATAGTGGGAATTCTTTGTATAGCTTGTTTAATATAGTTGCCTTAAATTGAAGAATTGCTTTTGTTTGTCTTCTAATCGGCCTGTGTAGTTTTTAAGCGGTACCAGAGATAATATTTTCTGGGTCTGTAGTAGTCTTCCCCTGCTTAATTGGCAGATACAAACATAATTCAGTGCATTTAGCTTTGTCACTTTCTGGCATGTAAAATGTGTTAGGTTGCTGCAGCTGAAGCAACAGACTAGTTTATGTTACTACAGAGTAACTATTTACTGACAAATAGGTCTTTGTACCAGTGTCTAGTAGCTGGGCGTTTCTATGTAACTTTATCCTACAATCTCGGGGGACAACCCTGTGGTGCAAATAGAGACCCCTCCTTGGAGTACAGATAGGCTCCACCATCTTCTGCCAGAGTGTGGAGCTTGGGCGGTAGTGAAGGGAGAAGAATATGAGATAATGAGAAGATACAAGCTGAATTCTTTAGAAATTTGCAGCTCAGTTGCAGCCTTTTAGTCATCTGAGTGAACACTGATCAGGATAAGGTAATGATCACAGGAGGCTGAAGGATTAGCATGGGTGGGTCAGATGTGAAAGCTTGTTTGGCAATGCCTTGACTTTGGGACAATAGAAAATTTTTTTCCCCTCCAAAATACCTTACCACGCCTCACTTACTCTTTCAGTTTTCCATTTACATTGAGCAGCAAGCACTAAGCTGAATATTTCGTATGTCAGCATTAAGTATTTCGTGCTGAATTTCCTCACAAATCTCAAATGTGCGTATGGAATGAAAAAAAGATTTAGGTACTACAGTGATAAATACAGGGAAAGGGAGCTATGGGAAATGAAGTACCTCCCCTCAAACTTAGCTGTTGCTTTTTGAAATAAGAGGGAACATGGTGCTTGTGTGCTGTTGAGCACGATGGGTCAGTTGGGTTGCGTGCCAAACCCAACAGAGCTGCTTGTGCTCTTTGAGTCCTAGAGCACCTCTAGTTTTTTTCCTTACTGAAACACAAACATATCAGAGAAGATGTTTCTGAAAATCTAAGTTTAGAGTCAGACATGGATTCAGTATCAGTGAGTAACGAATGAAGTGTCTGAGATTTGGGGAAGGAAAAAGGAGTTTGAAGAGGTAGCGTGATGCCATTTCAGGGTTATTGACGCATAGTCCACATGTTTCTATTGCACAACTCTGGTCTGAAGGGGAATTTCAAACCTTGCTACCAATGTAGGGGTAATTGAGAGAAATTTGGATAATAAATTCCAGCCAGTGAGTAATTTGATGTTATATTGTTTTCCCCAGTTTTGGCATTACTAGCTGTATGGAACTGAGACCAAGTATGAAGTAGTTTTCACAAAATATAACTGCTTTTACGTTGTGTGACTTTCAAAACATTGCTTTTAGCACATGCTGCCCTTAACATAGTGTTTGCTTGGTAGCTTCTTTAAGTGTGTTGACACAGTCTCTAAGGATCTGAATTTGTGTGCTAGTGCCAAGCCTGTCGTCATGTGATAGGTTACTTAGCTTTGACTTCGGCAGGTTTTCTGAGTTGTAAAGTAACTTCTAACTTGCCGAGTAAGAACTCTGCAGGCTCCCTGGCACACTGCTGTTGAGATATGCTCCCAAGGTTCCTATTCAGGCTGTCTTAGAAGTTTCATTTTTGGTGTAACCTGCTTCTAGATTGTTCTGTAGTGAATAGGATGATTCTAACCAGTAGTAGATGATAAGCTGAAGAATTACTTCTAAGTATGGGGGGAACCCTACTGAAAGCAAAGATGGATATTTTATTGAGAAGTTAACTACTGTTATCTCTGTTAAGCCTTTTGTATGTCTTTAAAGACAACTTATTTTTAGCACTAAGGAGGCACGCCTTGCCTTGCTTGTTTCAGCTTAACTGTAACAGTTTGTCTTTTCTACCCAGTCAGACATTGTTTGGAAATTCCTTGAGAAAGCTTGGTGCTGTAATGGGTTTCTTGGTGTTTATTCTCCTAAGCTTAGCAGGAGACCCTTTTGGGTACCCGAGTGGCAGTAGTTACAACAGCTATTTGAATGCTTTGTTGCATTATCATAATTCTAAATTATAGGCCTACTGTTTTAAAATGTGTCTTATGTTTTGGTAAATCAGGCTTCCATGGTTTTTGTGCATCTGACTTCAAGATGGGCTGGTACCCCTTTCAGTCTAAGGGTAACTGTTTCTTAACATTGTCTGTCACTTGACAGCACCACTGGCTGTCAGTACTACTTTTTCTACTGTAATTCAAAGTGGGAGAGTGTTAGTAGCGCCCTGGCAGTAGAGTGCAGAATTTCAAATGTGGTTCAGCTCTGAGCAGTCTAGCTGTTTGTCTAGCTGTTCACTCTCTGGCGTTCAGGCTTGAGCACAGTAGTCCACACTTAATACATTTAGTTTTCTTGTATTAAAACTTCAGTGGCTTTGATTTCTTAACAAGGCAGAATTCAGTCTGTGTAATATGGGAACACCACTATGTGTTTACTTTTCTTGAGAGGGGTGAGATCTACTCTATTCTTGATAGGACTAGGAGAGTGGTTTACTCAGGCAGTTGGTTTATTATCTTTTTTCCAATATCCTCTCCTCTGGGGAGGCTTTCTCTTTAAATTGTCAACACAGTGCTCCCTCCAAAACATTGTTTGGGGCTGCCAGGTACCTTGAAAGATGTGTGTGTTAGGTGCACGGTGTGATACAGCAGTGCTAACCAGAGCAAGTGCAAAATGAACTTGTGTGAATGCTGAAAAGGGTCTGGCCATGGGAGTTCAGACCTCCCAGTGGACTCTACATGTAGTCAGCTGCTGTAGAGCTATCCCAGGACTTCCTTCCTCTAATAGGAAACCATAAAGGAGCTTCATGTGACTAAACTTGATGCAATTGTGCAATTCTCTGGCCAGCTGGCAAGTGCACAGCTGCTAAATAGCCTTTCCTTTATAACGTTTTTGTACCTTTATAAATTTGTTTATAAAGACAGAGGTTATTCATCTGCAAACTTGAATTGAGAAACAAAATGTTTACTGCCTTAATGGAAATCAACAATATCAAAAACATAATCTGAGAGTGCATGACTTTGTCCCTGTTAGTTGGCAAGGATGCATCTTCTAGGGTTGGATCAGGAACTTGATAAAATCAGGTGCCACACCTGCACAAGCGCAGCTGATTCTCTTCTCCCCTAAAGTGCTCTCATCTGTCTATGAATCAGGCTGTTTCCCCTTTCCACCACTGTGTTTGTGTTCAAGCATGTCCAACAGCAGTTGAAGTGAGTCCAGCTTTGTCTTTTCCTGCTATGCTTTCCAGATAGCCAGTGCTCAGTCTTCTGAGTCCATTGGTGACAGGTAAATATAATTTTATGAAGACCATCTTGTCTCATGCAAAATGGTTGATTATGTCAAGGCTGTCAAGCGATTTTCCTGCTTTCAGTTGTTCCCCAGAAATGTTAGGGTTGGTAAATAGTGTGATCTTCCACAAAGTTTTTTTTTTTTTTTAAGTTTTTGTTTTTTCTGTACTATCCCAAGGTAGTATAGATCCTGGATCCTAAGCAAGTGATCTTGACTCAGTCTTTTGAGAAAGGACTTGTACCAGGTGTCCCTCTGGGAGTGGTGCTTATATTAGAAGACAAGTGATTAGAGGAGAGCATAACTCCTCAGGCTTTTTTCCATTTTCTTCTCTGGCATAGACTTAAAAGTCTAGACTTTGTTCACAAAACGGCACTGAGATGACAGGATCCTTCCGAACCATTGGAATGAGTAAGTTACTGGGCACTTCTGTTCATGTGTACAATGGGAAATAAACCTGCTTTAGATAAGAACCAGCATTTCTTATCTCCTTGGATTAATGCCCCATAGATAGTAGTGTTCGCCGTGTATACCTGAAGAACCCGAAGAACATCTGGGCAAAGGTGCAGGGCAACACAGCAGTGCTGTAGCTTGGGTATAGAATGATTGTGTAGTGCTGGCGTCTGTTAGTAAGCATCCCTTACCTTCAGAGTACTGCTGCACAGTAATTATAGGGTAGGCTGTAGCCAAGCAGAGTCTTTGGCATGTGTGACCAGGCTGTGGGTGTGATACTCTGAACCAGTGTTGCGGCGCTTGTGGGGAGCGGTTAGCTGGGCTGCGCTGCAGCCATGGTTTTGCTCCCTAACACCGTCGTCGCTCAGCGTAACTGCAAACAGTCCCATCCTCTAGATACCTGTATTGCTTAAACTACTGGTGTAGAATATGTGCCCAGGTGGATTTAGATGGCTTGCTGTCCTTTCTTCCAAGAGGGAGGCAGAAAAATACTAAAGAGGTTTTTATTTATGCAAGAAACATGAATATAGTAACAAAACCCCAATTATATAAAAGTAGCTTTTGTGTTTGAGATCCTTATTGTCGGTGTTCTGTGTTTCTAATAAAAATTGGAGACAAAGTAAATCATTAACTATAGTAACTGAAGTCCTCTCTGCAAGCAGTGTAAACAATTGCCATTAATATATGCTCACTTTTTTAGAGCACAACAACCATTAATCTTTCTCCCTGAGTAGGTTTCCATTATATAGGAGAGTAACCCAAGGATAGCTGTGCTTGGCTAACAGGATTTCAATTATAAAAAGGTTGAAACCTGAAAGCATCTTTGTATGGTCAAGAGATGGGGAATCCTGCCGTTCTAAGAGCGATTTTCAAAAGGGCTCAGATTTAGATTATTCAAATATGCTAGATTGTTTTGTTAGCTCTGTGGTTTTCAGTTTAAAACAAATTTAACTTTTTGAGGTAGATCTTTTTTTTTTTTAAGACAAATTGTTCTATAACCAAGAAAGTCTTAGTTTTGTTTGACTTGTTTATTGTATCTCAGAGTGTTAATACACTCTGCTTGGTTTTTTGATGTAGGTACGTTAGCTAAGGAAGGATGCTGGATTTAATTCAAGTAACATATCTAGCTTTGCTTCAGTCTTTTCTTGCATGAGACTATAATTCCAGAAATGAGGTATAAAGGGAGAGATTATCTTATGATTTTCAATTGAAAATACGCAGCTTGAATAAATATGTAAGCAGCTCTTTTTTGGAACCTATTGGAATACAAATGAAGCATCTTATCTAAGTGACATTTCTTTGATGCTAGTACATGTTTGATTCCTCTACTAGATACCCATAATGTAGTATTTCCAGCCAAATGAATAATGAACTTTACAGAACTTACTTTTTACTACTGAAAAGTCTAGGAGCACTTCAGCTGCATAAATCTGAAGCACTACACTTGCTCTACCACAGATAGTTTTCAAATAGGGTGCTGCAGTTTAAGAAGAGTATTTAAAATCTGAAATTAAGAAACCAGTTTTTTGTAAACAGAAGCTGTATCAGTTTGTGTTAAATAGCAAATAATGATACTGTTATAAGAAGTACAAGCAATATTCTCAACTTGTAGATACGCCGTGATAAAATTGAGCAATACTTTATGTAACTTAATAAGAAATGTTCCCAGGACAGATTGATTCAACATCAGCTTGCTTTTCTGTATTCTTGACATTTTGACTGTAGGCTCCTACTATTTGTGGGCTGGTGATGATTCATGCATTAATCACTAGTTGACACTGACACTGCCTTCACAAACTCAACAACTGCTTTCCTGCCAAACCCAGTGAGCTGTTCCTCTGCCTTAAACTGGCTGGAGTGAAGAGTAGGCAGGACCTTCTTTCCTTCAAGTCTCCTGATTTGTTCTTCAGTGAGTTTTTTTCCGATGTTTTTTTCTTTGCCCCTATATCCCTTATGTTTCACTCAGTTCCATCTGTATTCCTCTCTATCCCTGCCCCAAGACCATGGGAGTAGATGACGCTGCAGCACAGTGCTCTCTCTGATCACCATCCTTATGCATGTCGGCTTACTCGCAGTGAAACAGCCCTCTCACCGCTTTGTCGAGAACAGCTCAGTGTCTTGTGCTTAATGCTTCTGTCTCATCACTGACACTGCAAATCCAGCAGCTGCTGAACATTTCTTAAGAAGGAATGGGGTTTTGCAGCATTTGTTCCACGCTAATGAAATTGGGATTCATATCATGGTGTGAACTTAACCTTGCAAAAATCTAGTAGTTATGCAGGTGGTAATTTTTACTATTTGTTCACACCCCTTATTCTCTATTACTTAAACTTACTGAGGGTGATTTGTCAGCTCTTCATCCCCAGAATCCGTCTTTCATGTGGTGCTTTCTGGTACCTCTGCGTTGTCTTCTGTTGTTCTCTGAATCATCTGTAATGGGCAGGTCTGTCACATTTTCCTTTAGCTCAGCAACATTTTCTTAATTGTTTTTCAGTCTTTTCTTTCCCCTGTATTTTTTTTAAACTGATCTTTTCCTGCTTCTTTTATTCTTTCACTGCCTGTTACTTGTTTATTTTTAGCTCTAACATTGCTAAGTTTTTTTTAATAGCTACCAAACAAGGGAGTCTGTATGCACATTGAAGATTTTCATTCTAGCATGTTTTCCATTGGTAGCGTCACTTCAAGTAGCTGTGGACTCTTGCTCCCTGCCTCTATGCTGTGCCAGAAATCTTCAAGAAAGTGTAAGCAGCTTGCTCGTGAGAAAATGAGTGCTTAGGTGAAATGTAAACAAGTTCCAGATGTAAATTTAATTGAAGGAAACTTTGCAAATTGAAACTTCCATGTGTGGGAGCATTGATTATTTCTAGCACTGCACTGAACTGCAATAAATAACATTTTCTTTGTGAATGTATGTTCCTTAGTGAACGTTATGACCTGGATGTAAAGGTAGGACAATTTTGCTTTGAAATATCAGTTTTCTACACTATCCCTTGTTAAGCAATTTCTTTCTTTTGTCTAGCTCTGGTTTCAAGTCTAGACTCTTTGAACAACTGGGTAAAGTGTATGAATTCCAGCTTAAGCTTTGGCCCCCTTTGGTGCTGGGGGAGGATATATTGTGAAGGGGAAGGCAACAAGGGAAAATGCTTGCTGAGTGCCAGAAAAATTGTTTCCAATGTGTTCCTGCAACTGAAGTGCCTTCTACCCAAGTCGAGCTGACGTTAAATCTAATAATTGTCTTAATACAATTGTATGCACTATTGTTTTGTAGTGGTAAGTTTTAAAATTGGGATTTACTTTTTGAAATCTTCTTGGGGAGGGAAGCTAGCTAATGGATAATCCCTCAGCTGGATCTTTTTGCTATATCAACAGTTGAATGGATTAGCATGTTTGACTCTTTAAAGCTTATTTGCTTGAGATAAATGGAGTGGTTTATGTCTTGCAGCTGCTTTTTTTTTTTTTCAGGTTTTCTGCAAAACTGAAGTTGCAAATGCAAGCTGATAAAGTGCTAGCATGAAAATGGTGCAGGCTTTTTGCAGTGAAGTTTGCTTTGGATGTGTGTGGTGACAAATTGAGAATCGGAGAAATAAAATGTTCTACGATAAAGATCAGATACAGGAGCACTGTCCAGTTAGCCCTTACTGCAAACAAAGTATGAGATAACCAGCTTTCTGGTTGTATCTAGCCTGCTGCAACGTGTCCTCAGGGTGAAGCTTCACTGTCAGTGGATGCTGGCCTAAGTCCATGCTTCTGTCAGAAAGGATGATCCTGTGCTCCTCTCTCCATATGTTCTTACCCTGTTAAGTCAGGACTAGTGTGGTCATTGTACTAGTGCTCTGAGCGCTGGGGCTTGGCGGGGAGCGAGTAGGGGAAAAGCTGTGCTTGGGTCAGCAGCTCAGTCTGAGGTTAGTTTAAACCAGTCAGGAGAACATAACCTCAGTCCGTGTCAAGGTCTTGGCCCCCATCCTCCTCTCAAGCGCAGAGAGCGCAATGACATTAAAGAGAAGTTCTCCTGGCAAGGGTGGCACGCTCCATCACGCTATTTTTGGCAGTCCCTCCAAAACATCTGCAGTCAATCCAAGCTTTCTAAATGCTGCATTCAGTGCATGTACAGCTGAGTGTCCTGGTACAGCAGGAATGAAGGCTGCGTGGTGTGCTGCGGGGGGGAAGGCTGAGTGCTATAGGCGTGCAGGATCAAATGTGCTAAGTCAATTCCGGCTGAAGCTTGTGAAATAGTTGCTGTGTAGGGTGAGCACTGAGTAGCTGCCTTGAACAGTATAACCGGTGTTTGTTGCGCGTGTTTCTGACCCTCTGAAGACCCAGCATGTCAACAGTTTTGGTTTGGGTGGCTTTGTCTTTTTATAAATGGGGTGTTAAATTTGTCCTCTGTGTGTTAGTGATGTTGAAGCTAGTACAGAGACTGTTAATACCCAAGTTTCCAAACTCAACTGCTGTTTAGGATGTACTCCTAAAATGTACAGTTGTACATTTGTCTCTTTGGGATCAGAAATAAAAACTTACGTGACACCAAGTTAACCACTTGTCATTCTTAACAGGATTTTTACAGGCTTCCTCTTCATTTGAGGTGAAAGATTCAAGTGGTAATGCCTGCATAATCGCTAATCTGACAGTAGCCTTCTCAGTGGAATACAAAAGCAGTGGGCAAAAAGAGGTAAGGGGGGGTATCTCACTGCTTGTCTCTAATTTCTATCTATAAAATGTGTTGTATTTCTGCATGTGTTCAGTATTTAAACTTTGAACAAAAACTTAAGTGTGAAAAACTGCTTCATCAAAGATTTCCCCCTTCCTAGTCATGTTGCATCAACTTCTCTTTTCTTTATTGCCGATGCTTCTTCTAATTAAACAGGGTTAAGGCTGCCTGAAACCACCACAAACAATACATGTGTGAAATTACTTTTGTGACTGAAATTCCACACCAGTCCTATTGGTAGCTAAAATGGCTTTCACTGGGACTGTAAAGGCAAAAATGCTACCAGTTGTCTTTTGGTGAACTTGGTCGTACTTATGTGGACTAAATCTGAACTGAAATGGCTGTTGGCATGTAGCTTTTAAACTTCCCTGAAATCTGTGATCTTCTCACCGAGCAAACCTGTAGCTTTCAGTATCTGCAGACTAGTGCAGCACATACAAGTTGTTCCATGTTAACAGCAAAAGCCTGTTAATGGGAAGTTAAGAATTTTTATTCACAAATACTCTGCTTTTCAATTTACTTTTTTGGTACATTTCCTACTGAACATGTTTTGCGGCACTCTTGTTGAAGTTGATTTTTTTTCCTAGTGTAATGTGAGATTAAAAAAATCCTGCTACTTTTCCAGTGGTGCGCTTGCAATGTGTGATTTGAGCTGAGTGTTATATCGCATAGTCCACTTTTTCAGTAGTGCTGATGGTCTGAAATCCTGCTGATACTGGTATGCAAGTTTGTGTTCAGAGGTGACTGCTTTCATAACATGCTTTTGGCTGTTTCTTCTTGTAAGCAGTAAGCTCAAAACTTTCCAGTAAACATTGTATAGGTCTTCGGGTACCAAGTTACTTCTCAATATGTAATAAACTCAGAGTATTGTAGCCAAACTGTGTAGGCTGTACCATTTGCTTTTGTTCTTACTCAATTGTACTACAAGAAGCAAAGCTTAAATGTCCCCATTTTTCACATGTCCTGACTTTGCCAGATTTGTTTCACCTAGTACAGAAGTACCTGCAAATTCATAGTGCTAGTTTAGGGGTGGGGGGAAAGTCTAAGAGGTGCTGTGAGTTGTACTGTTTTGTCCTCAAATTTCAGAGAACAATATTCTTGGAAATCCAAGTGTCAGTAACATGCTACTTGCTATATACAGGTATATAAGTAGACATAGCATATATGAATGTCAGCTGTATGTTTTGTAACAGTTTCATAGGATATTTAAAAAGCAGTAAGGAAAAGCTGTTACATCATCCTATTTACATGTGTTTTGTTTTCTACCCCACAGCTTGCATACTTTTTTCTTCCACAAAATGCTACAGTAGAGCCACAGAGCTCATGTGGTAAAGGTAACACATCTCATCCAGTTCTGGTATTGGGTTTTGGAGCAGGACATTCATTAAGCCTGAATTTCTCAGAAAATGCAGACAAGTACCAAGTCAAAGAGCTAGTTTTCAGCTACAATCTGTCAGATGCAACTTTATTCCCTAATTCAACTGCAGGTAAAATGAAAACTCCTGTTTTTGTTGTGTAATGCTTCCAGATGTAATACCAATTGGTTTCTGTAAATAGTGTTACATTCTAACGCAATGTAATCTTTTTACAGGAGAAAAGAAAGTATCAGTTAAAACTAATATTCAGGCATATATGGGCACAAAATACAGATGCATCAGCTCCAAGAACATCCGTGTGAAGAATGTGACCATTACTTTCAGCAATGTTACTTTGGAAGCCTATGTCACAAATGGCACTTTCAGCATGAACAGTAGGTATCTTGTAGCAGAAAATGTACTTGGTGAGCTAATATTTCCAATAAGAGATTATTTCTTTTTAAGTCCTGCCTAATCATGTTTAGGCAGGTACAAGCTGGATCTAAAGCTTCGATAGCAGCATCTTTTGAAACGAATATACTTGCTTCAGGCTTTCTCTGTAGGGGTGTCAGCATCCATGACTAGAAGATAGTGTACTGTGTTCGATAGGTTTTGTACAGCTATTGGGGAACATTCCTTCTGTTCATGAGTATTTATGGGTGTAAACACACGCTGCAGTAGGTCGACTGGGCACATGGCCAAAATCCTGGTTCAAGAAGTATCAGATAAACTTCCAAGTATTATGCCTCTACCAAAGTAGTTTGAACTAGTTACTGTGTGCTCTGGGGAAAATTGGTGATATAATGGCAGACAACAGAGAACTGGTCTGTAGGGAGCAGATATGTACATCTTCCTACAGGAGGCCTTATGTAAGCTGTAACAGTGATGTTCTTTCTCTGTCAGGCTCAATAGAAAATAACTTTTTGTCCTGATTGCTTGTATTGAAAAGCATTTTGGAATTTCACTGCTATAATGATTAGCAGGCAAACTACTTCATGGTGTGTTCATGTCCTTTGCTTTTGTGGCAACACTCTTCAGTTTACATAGCTCTTGATGTTTGATCGCCTGTGGTATCCTAGGGAGCGATAAATCTTTGCCTTACTTTTGGGACAAGTAAGAAGTCTGATCTTCTTTGGGCAATGCAGAACTCTTCTTTCATATGCTGTTAATCCCATTTATGCACCAGTTGAAAGGAATCTTAAAAAATAGGGTAGTCAGTGCTGGCGTGTGATGGATACGTTGAACAAGTGCCTTCTACAGAAGTATCTATACCTTGTCCCGTGTCTCTGAAAAATACCTTGCCTGATGCATGATAATACTGGAGTTGACTTCTTTTATGGCTGCCTCACATGACTAGCTCAGATTTCAATGTGTATCATTCTCTTGATCAGTCTTTTCCGTTCAGTGAACTAGTTTGCAGCAAAGATGTGGACCTACATTTGTGATTTGAAAAAAAAAAAACATATTTCTATTACTGCAGTCTTCAGAACTATCTAATTTTTTAAATATGATATCTTGATCCAGTTATTATACTGGATAAGTATGATAAGCGATCAGTTATTGGCAGGCTTGAACATAAGCCATGATATTGGGAAAAGCTGTTTTTTAACTTCTATACAATTTCAATATGTGTAATAGTTTTCCTTTTAACACCACCTACTATCTGTTCTTACATAGTCCTTTGGTTAAAAAAAATTGATATTGCATTATTTCAGGAGGGTGTTCCTTATGCAACACAAGTTTGTCAGCATTTGTTTTCTTTTCTATTCCTAATTACTTCTCTTCTTTTTTAGGTTAATATAAATGCTTTAATTTGCCAGGATGACTTCCCCAGAGTTGCTTTTCTCCATCCTGTGGTATTACTGTCTTGATTAAACTATTGATCCTCAGAAAAAAACACATGATTTCTTATGATCCTGGGGTAGATGCTGTTTGGTCTGAGTTCCAGCTTTTGGGGGTTTTTTTGTTTCTTTGCTTCCATGTTCCTCTTACCTGTATTGCCATGCTCATTTTTTTCTTTAAATTATCATCGTCCCTTAGTTTTTATTACTGTCTTGGGACTGCACCCAGATATTTTTTTCCCTGTTCTTACTGTACAGTGAGCTATCTCTTTCTTGTTTGTGGTTTGTTTTTTTTTAATTCAGATGGTTAAAGAATTCTCAATTTATCCTTTTTTTTTTTTATCTTGACCCTGAAATCGCCTTACTCTTTCCCGATCAGTTCATTCTTTCCACTCTTGCAGGCTTGAGACTTCCTTGTCTTTTGGCAGCTAGTTATTGATAAACTTTAGATGTGGAATTCTCCCTTAACTTTTTTCCCTGCAACTCCTTCACTGGTGGATATTTCTGCTGGTGATTTGGGCAAGTCTCACTGAATGGAGGAAGAGTCAGTATTCAGTGCCTCTGTGCATCACTAGTAATGGTAACTTCTGTCAGTGTACCTAGAAGTTTAGTGACTGGGGTTACGGTAGTGATTATCTGCAGCTCTGAAGAAAAGGAGGCTTTAATTTTATCTGTTGGTAGTTTTGTCAGCTGCCTTTCTATAACTGTCAGAAAAAGAGGTAAGAATTTGTCTCATCTCCAAATCTGTCTTGAGTTACTAGGAGCTGTGCTGTAATTCAGTTCAGTAAAAATACTGTATCAAGACTCCACCTAGGACAAACTTCCACTTGAAGTGATTTGGTTCTTTTCATCTCTGCTAACTTGAGTCAGAGGCTGTATGTGTTGGGGTCTTGCAGATGGAGGGAAATTCTCTATTGAAGTGCCAAATAAAGCTATTGTTTCATTTATTTTTTAGGAAATTAACACATTTGGGACCTGACCAGTATCTATTAAGCCTACAAAAAATTGGATCAGTCCTCCATTCATCCACCTTCCCTCTGCTCTTTGACTTTCCAGAAATGGAGTAGAAATAGGGAAGTGTGCTATCTTGGAGTCTGTGTGAGTTCAGAAGGTGGGATTAGAGTTCCTCTTTCTGAGCCATAATAGCAAGCTAAGTTGCTGTTTAAGTTCAGAGACTATTTATTAGATATCTAGTGTCTGCATGATATGTATGGATTAAATTTTAGAAGTAGGCCCTTTGAGTCAGAATTGACTGCTGCTCCAGTTGCTGTCGTCCTTATAAAGTTGCGAGCTGTTATCCCTGACATGTGGAGATGACCTTGGCTTGGGACATGGAAACCTCAACTACAGTAATATCTGTGCTATGACCTTTGGTTTTGGCTTAGATGTTCAATGCAGGAACCTTCTTGGCTCCCAGATCAAGTTAAGATCTTGCTGCCAGGTGTTTCTGAGTACTCTGGCAAATAAATCAGAGTCACTGTTCTTTCTCTCTCTTTTTGCCTTGGAAGTTGCTGCTGAACTGGACGAAAAGAGAAGGCAGTCTTACACATCTTCACTCAGCCTTGTACTGCTGGTGGTGGTGGCTACTAATGCAGGACTAAAGGGAAGGATGGATGTGAGACCCAGAGGGAGAGGATATATAGCAAAACATTTGCAATCAGTAACAGTGTCTTAGAATCCCTTTGTTAAGCATAGAAGAGCCACAGCACTGCTATGAGGACTTGAGAGGCTCAGTAGTATTTTAATGTTACTGTGGGTATTGCCAGAATAATGACATAGGGTCCTCACAACCTGGTGGTGTAACTGAGGGAGGGAGGGGAAGGAGAACAACACATCTCCTGGGAGACCACTTGTAACAGCGGGCAGAACTGTTCCTCTGCTTCTAGCACATGAGTGCCCAGAGTGTCTGTGGGGTAGTCATCTCAGCCTTGCCGTGAACATATGGCAGGAACGCTGGCTCTGTCAACGGGGCAGTATCTTATTTATTCTGACTTGATGGCAAAGTGAAATGATGGACCTGAATAAAAGCAGATGCTGTCACCGTGAACTTCTGTAAATAACAGCAGAGGGGTCATTTTCACATGCCAGGCTTTAAAAGTGTCTCGGACTCTGGAACAAGAGTTTAGGTAATGCTTTACCATTGTGTTTCTCAGCTTTTATTATCTTCTATTAGGAAAAGCTACTTGAAATTGTGTCCTCCTTTCCCTTGAGGATTAAAAAGGTAGAGCATCCCACAGCTTCATTTTGTTTGGTAATGGCCGTTTTCCTTTCTCTCCAGAGACAGAATGTGCTGAAGATATGGTCTCTACTACTGCTGTAGTGCCTACATCTCCTAAACGGACTACTAGCCAGGTTCCAACAACTAGCCCGATTCCAACAACTAGCCCAGCACCAACTGCATCGCCCCCAGATCCTGCAGTTGGTAAATACAATGTGACTGGTCCAAATGGAACCTGTGTACTTGCCTACATGGGGTTACAGCTTAATATCACCTATCTAAAAAAAGATGACAAGGTACATTTTTCTTTGTCTGTCTTCAAAGCCTTCAGATTCCTTCTTTGGGGAAAACTTGGGAAATTATTATAGGCTAGCTTTTTTCTTTAAAAATCCCAGTTTTTCTGTAGTGTTCATCCCTGACTGTCCTCTATTTGAATTGCTTAACTTGGACTAGACTAGTGACAATTCAAACAGTTCTCTTCTACTGAAAGTGGTCATTAAAGATTTTTTCCATTCAGTAAGTGTACTAAACTTGTCTGTCAAGTCCAGTAAGTGTATATGGCCATTCCACAGAACCAGTAAAAATTATCAAGATATGAGTAGGGGGAGTCCTATTATCAAAGGTGCCATCTAAACAGGATTTTTCAACTGTTAAATAAAATACAGGAATTCAGCCTGGGGTACCTGAATGAAAACAGTGAATGACTATTAGAAGGGAAAATGATTACTACTGTAAAACTGGACAGGCTTGTGACTTAGTTAACTTCTAGCCAGTACCGAAGAGGCTTGGGTTTGACTTTAATGCTTAAGAGTTACTTAATGGCTGATTTTAACAGCAAAAATGCTACATGGTTTATGTAAGATCCAGCCCCGGCACAGGTTCTTTCCCTCCATTGTTGATGCAAAGCCCACCTTGCCAGCCCCACAGACAAAACCGTTACCTGCTCACGGGTAAGGCAAAGCTATGAGCATAATCCCAAAGGGACTGCTGAAGGCCCTCAGTAGGAAACAACGGCCAAGGGTCAGTAAACCTTTATGTTCAGTAAAGCTTTGTTATAAAGACCTTTGATCACAAGCTGCTTTTTCCTATCCTGTGGCTTAATCTGAGGTAACGAGCACAAGTGCAGGCAAACAAATTATGGCTGCTTTTGCGTAGTTTAAGTTGGATGTCAGTGATAAAGGACCTCGTGTGCGGAGGGTGGTATCTGTGTAGGATTTAGCTGCTTAATGCTGTTACGTGGTGGTGCAAAGGAATCTATTGCATTTATTTACTTATGATGATGGTGACCGAGAGGTAAAATCAGGAGCACTGATAGCTGTATGTGGCTGTACAGTAGCTGGTTATGATGGAGTGTGTTTTAGCCACCCTAATTGTGTGGAATTCCCTAAGCTGTGTCTTGTAGCATGGCACTCTAGCTCAGCTGGAACAGCTGATTTCCAGTGTAATGACCAGTGAGGAGGTGGCAAATAGGTTTTCCAAAGTCACATGAGGGTCAACTAAGAGCCACTGAAGGTTTCTGCTGGATTGTTCGGCCAGTGGTTTTAACCCACAGCCTTCTGCAGATACAGGACAGTATAAAATCATGTACCATGGCCAAAGCTCAAGCATTTTGAACTGAAGTGACGTGCAAGATGATTGTGCTTACAGGCAGTTCCCTTGATTATGTCAAAGCAGTGTTTTATAGCTTGTTGCCTCCTGCGTAGTGGTGGTTACTAATGTTTTTCCTTATGCTGCTAGGACCAAAGAAGTTTAGTGCAGAGAAAGCAGCAGGTTATTGGCCACAGCCAGTCCGGGCTGCAGAAAGCTTTGTTAGGGAGGCAAAGATGCCCTTTGTTCTCTGTACCAGCCTGGTAACTCAGGTGCAGCTTACACCAGCCTGTAACTTGCACGTGTCCGCCCAGTTGTCCAAAACGTGCGGGCAAGCACAGCATTGTGTGCTTGTGAGTACAAGCAAGCTAGAAGCTGATTGAACGTATGGTGATGTATTAGTCTCTTCAAATGTTGTAATTGGTTCTCTTCTCTCATAGATGGGGTTGGATTTGCTGAATTTCATACCAAATAATACAGCTTCTTCTGGGACATGCGACAGTACGTCTGCCTTCTTGAATCTGACTTTTGAGAAAACAAGGGTTATCTTCCGCTTTGCATTGGTAAGAATCTCTAGACAAAGCGTGTAGGGTCTGCAGGGCTTTGCATGTGTGAAAACTAATTGGGGCAAGTACAAGAGAAAAAAGATGCAACTACAGGACTACTAGAAACTACAAACAATTCCTTTGGTTTTAATACTAGGATTTGGAGGGTTTAATACTTGGTAACTGTTGTGAAGAAAGAATATATACATGTGTGTACTCACACATATGTGTAGACAGACATCTATTTTGTTTGGAATGGGAATTTCTTTTAAGGTTATATTGCCTGCTCTCTAAAGCTTCTTGCCCAAACTGAGAACAGTTCTGCTGTAGCAGAGGAATAGCCTGTGACAAATAGGCATCTCCTCTAATCATACAAGTCTGGAGGTGGATTTAAGCCCTCATTAATATTCTGCGTACAACCCAAGAGCTACGTGTGCTTGTCTTACGGACTCCTGTGGTGGTTGGAAATCCCATTTCCCACAGCCCTGCCCCAGTACTGTATTAGAGCTGTGTACCCTTGAGGACTGAATCCATTTGTCAGCTTCATGCTGCTTTTAATACTTGTGGGATGGATCAAATGTGATCACCTAGACCTGTTGCTATTAAATGACTCCACATGTCTCTGTGGGGTACTGAGCTGCTTTAAAGCTGTATCTGTAGCACAGGTGAGATCATTGTACTAGCCCTGTTAAGGCATGGGTGGGACTATGCCTTTAGTGTGGAGGTCAAGTCAGCAGTCAGAGGGGTGGCAGCCCCCCATTCTTTGCCCCTCCCCTCCCCTAAAGTGCATGCCTTCTGGAGCTTTTCTCTCTAAAAGTGCAACTAAGCTCTTCCTTTGGATGCTAATCCCAGTTGTGGGCTATCCTTTGAAAACCGTTCTCAAAATGCATGCAAAATTGAACCCAAATCTTAACAGCTTATGTTGAACGTCATTAGCTTAAATGACAACTATGACAACTACTGGTTTGGGTGGTTTTGTTTTGTGTTTTTTTTTTTTTTTTACAGAACACAAGTACTGGAAAATTCTTCCTGCAAGGTGTGAATCTAAGCACAACTCTGCCTTCTGAAGCAAAAGGTAGGGACTTTTGAGAAGTCTACTTTCAATGACTACTTCTATAAATATTAACGGTTGTCTGCACTAAATAACTTCTTAGAAATGTTGGGGATGAAAGTATCGAATTTAAGCTCTGTGAGCTTACAGCTCCCGCTCTTCAGGATTCCGTAAATAAGACTTTCTCTTACACAGTTCCAAAGTTTGAAGCATCGAACAACAGCATGAGTGAGCTAAGAGCTACAGTAGGGAACTCCTACAAGTGCAGTGCAGAGGAGAATCTCCAGGTCACGGACAAAGCCCTTGTCAATATATTTAATGTTCAGATCCAGGTTTTCAAGATTGATGGAGACAAATTTGGGGCAGGTAAGAGGCTCACGTTTTGGGGGGGAATCTAAGATTTGTGAAATGCACTCTGATATAAACATAATATTCTGTAGGCAAGTGTCAGCTTGTGGGTGCTATGCTTTGTTGCTTTGTCTCTGCATGCCCTATTACAGATGTTGTAGGGGCTCACAAGATGTCGGAGTTGAGGCTAGTGTGAGAAGTATGTAAAAAGTTTTGAAATAACTAGGACTTCTTCCTTGTGGTCCAGAGAAGAGTTATGGAAGAGCATTACCTTTCCTTCCTAACTGTGTGCAGATAGTTGTATGAAAGGGGCAAAATTCTGGAAGGTTCCCAACTTTTAGTTAATGCTGTCCTTTGCGACTGTGGTTAAAACAAAATGGCTAGGGGAGGAGTCGCATGGATCGATTTATGATGGCTAAGCTTTGCATAACGGTAACAGCTCTGGAGAAGGAAACAATTATTATAAATCTCTATATTGTGCTTACAGCTAGTACTAGAAAGACTTCATCCTGAATGATCATAGTTAGTGGACCCAGATTCCTTTTGGCTGCTGGCAAGCTAAGCCAGAAGTTAACTCGATTCAGTTCTATCTGTGTGCTGAGAGCAGAAACGTGATGTTCTGGATGTAGCCATCTGCTGGTGCATTAGTGCCTAACGTGGATCTTTTTCTCTCTCTTCAGTGGAAGAATGTCAACTGGATGAAAATAACATGCTGATCCCTATAATAGTTGGTGCAGCCCTTGCTGGTCTTGTTCTAATTGTCTTGATTGCTTACTTGATTGGCAGAAAGAGGAGCCATGCTGGATATCAAACGATTTAATGACTTGCACTAAAATCCAGTGTAGATGAAAAGCAATTGCAAGAAGCTGGGAACCCCCACCCCCAACACACTTCCCCTGAGCTAAGATTGATATTGTAAGGGAACACCTTTTCTTGCAAATTGCTTCTTCTTTAAAGTCTGCTTTATTAAATGTGAAATCATCTTGCAGCATTTAACTATGCACAAAAATAACTTCTGAAAATTCTGGTGTTTAATTTTGCTAACTAGTTTAAATATTTACCCACTTAGAAACAAGCTAAAAGTTTTTAAGGGTGCTTTTTTGGAATTGGCATAAGGTAATGTCAGCTAAAGATTCCAGAGAGGGATGTTGCTAATTCACACTGACTCAATTTCAGAACTGTTAACAAAGGGAAAAGGTTCATTCTTCGTGCTGCTGCCATCCAGCGATGATGTTAATTATACTGATGATGCATTTAAAGAAATTTAGTAACAACTGACAAAATTGAAATTTAAAATCTAAACTCCACCTTGTCTTTTAGGTGTGTATTTTTTACTAAGCTTTAAACTCAATGCCTGGCATATGCAGGGTGTGAACAACGCAATACTCAAACCTTACAGGAACTCTTTATGATTGGACAACTCCCCTGTTTGATATTTTTGATGCTATGCCAGCTTGTTAGGAGCTGGTACTTTTTTAAAATGGGTGTTATTTTTATTTACGTTTTTTTGTAAAGTGATTTCAGTCTCTTCTGTTGGAAGGTCCAGAGAGATCCTGTTACTGCACATGTGTACAATATAGATCTCAATCTGCTGATTCTCTTGCTTTAAACTTGGCTGGGGGGTTGTACACTTTAAGGATCAGTTCTTATGTATGCATTGCCTGTAACAATGCTAATAAAGACACTTTTTTTCTGTATATCTTAGCGTTGCTGATCACTCTTAAAAACATCTGGCTGTTTGGTAAGTGCTGAAGTCTTGGTTTGGCTCTACCTTGAGAGCTTTAAACAATCCTTAGTGTGGAGTTATGTTAAAGAAACATTTTTTTCTGTGTGGCACAAAGGTGAGGCTTTAACAGTGTATGTGTTTTCAGAACAGTCCCTTGTTTTGGACTTTGTGCTTGGAAACAGGTAAAGCTTCTGCGTATCAGTAACCTGAGATCTGGAGAAGATAGCTCTTACATTAGATTGCCGCTTGCTGAGAAACGTCAGCATATTGGTCTGCCCGGCTAAGCATCGCTTTCTGAAGGTGCTGCTGAGATACTTCGTATAAGGACTGTGTAAATGACATTTTATGTTTTATTTTGAAGTTGGATTCTTACCTCAGAGTAGGAAATGCATGTCTGCTGAGGTCTGTGTGTGTGTTGTAATGTGCTTGGAAAGGAACCTTTGCGTTTAAAGCTTCCCTGACTCCCTCCTGCAGTAATGTTTTGGTGTGAACAGTACTAGCTACGCAGGGCAGGAACCAAGGCACACTGAAACATTGCACAGAACGCTCTTCTTCTGACAAGGAGAACTGAACGCATGGCAGTAAGGCTGGTATACTTCGGACCATCTGCCCTGCTACCTTGAAGGTACCTGGAAACTATGGATTTTGCCAGTCGTGAATAAACTAGTATTTCCTAATACCTGCTGACATACTAGAAGTATGGTAATGTTCTTACAATTCAATACTCAAGGAAAAAGGTGTCTGTCTGATGCTATAAAGGATGGGATAGCTTGGAATCGTACTGCTGAGTAGCTGTCTTTTACTTGTCTAGGAGCATTCATCTACTTCCTCTGAAACGGTGGTGTGGGGCTTTTGGTGGGTTGTGTCTGTTGTGTGTCATCCCCCCCCCCCCCCGAGTAATGAAAGAAACTCCATCTGCAGGGGTGGGGTGGGGGAAGATAAGCCTTCCTTGACAAGGAATGAAGATAAGTTGGAGTAGAGTCTGAAAAAGAGTGTGGTGTTAAAAGGTGAGGCTTTCCACAGGAGTCGTTCAGCCGGGAGAATAAAAAGCAGGCATTGCTGGCCTCTGGAAGGCAAGGGAAAGGACTTGGCCAGGAGAGGGCTCTGTGAGGACAAGAAAGCAATTGGAGGCACCCGGCCCGGCCCCAGCAGGGCTGGAAGGTGGCCCGGGGGCAGGGCTGCTGCTTTGCTCGCTTCTGCCCAGGGGTAGGGTATTTAGACTTGCATTAAGGTGCAGCTTTAGGAACTGCCCCATGTCTCGCCCTGTCAAGGAAGAAATCTGTTTGTGGCTATCTTTACAAGTGTTTCTCCCAAAATTTTTAGGGACGCAGGTATATGAGGATACAACACCTGTAGTGCAAACCTCAGTACACCAGCACAAAGTACAGCATCCACTTTCAGCATCCCTTACAACAAAGTAGCCGCTTTGAGATTTGAGTCAAATTACCTGTTACCTACTGTGCTAGAGCTAGAAAACCCTGAATAAGCATATAAAATATTGAGTGGTTATAGAGGAATTTTTGCTGCTGCTTTCCATAGCCTGGACTTGCATGTGTTCCCTGCTGCCTTCACCTGAAGAGCTGTTAAATGCTGCACAGAGTAACTGTTAGTGAAGATAAATATCACCTTCCTCATTGCCATATCTGTTGAGTTCCTTAAGTGATAGCAGCGAGGAAGAAGGAAGATGCTTGTGTTCTAGCCAACTAGTGGCAGTCAGGAAAGAGATCAGATATTTTACTCTCTTCACACCAAGAAACAGGTTCTGACAAATTAAATTAATTTATTTTGTACAAATGATAGCGGGGTCACAGTTAATACAGTAGGAAGGATATGTAATTTTATACACCTGTTTTCTTTCAACATTACAAAATGCCCTGAAAAGAGAAGGATGGTGACTGCTTTTTTAAAAGGAGTCTCCTGACACTGATCACATTCTACTCTGAAAACAGTTTAATCCTTTAAAAAAGAAGAAAAAAAAAAAAAAAGAAAAAACCCAACAGAACCACCAGTTCCAGTTATGGTCTGACATACAGTACAAAGCGTTAACAACACTTACTTGAAAGGCAGGAAAAATTGGTCAAGTGTCAGTTAACTCATGGAAAGCTTAAAGTGTGCTTTAGTTAGTGCAAATAGAGGAATGTGTCAATTGCTGTAATATCTGACCACCTGGTTAAATCTGGTGAGTTATCCCTGAGAAAGCAACTTCTCTCTGCAAGTCTCTCGGAGTTTGTTGATTGTTGCCATGGACAAGCTTCCAGGGTCTGTGAATATTTTCTAGGGGCAAAAGGAGAAAATTCTTAGTTAAAATTCTGGCTTTGGACAACGTGCTGCAATTCTCAGGTAATTCTCTAAAGTATGAAATCCCTGCTTTGATATCCATACTGTGAGAATGCTTACTGTTCTTTGGCCTCCTAGTAACAGGGTAGCATCTTCATCTACCCTGCTATAAAGACATGGTAAACCTGCAGCTGGTAACACGAAAGCAACAATACAGAAGCTCGTTCAAATATGTGTCCAGTTAAAATTATTTTAGATGACATTTGTGTTGGTGGATGGCAGGCATACTTAAAACGTGTGAAGCTATCCTGGGTAATGCTACAAAGCACCAGTGCATTTCTCATGTGGTACTAGCATAGGTTGTTCAGGCTCTGGAACACATACAAAAATATGTTCCTACTGCGAAAAATCAGTCTAAATCCCTTGCTATACTACCTTTGCTCTCCTTCTCTACCGAGCTTTCCAGAATAGTAATGTGTATGGATGTAAGAATTTGAGGCCTTTCAAATACTATCACATGTATTGATAATATTTTTTTGCTTTGACTTGTCGCTCGAGAACAATACATTTGTTTTCGCTATTCCATCTAAAACTACCGACTGAACAAAACTATCATAGGATCACAGAATGGTTTAGGTTGGAAAAGACCTTTAAGCTCATCCAGTCCAACCATTAATCTACACTACCACGTCCACACTAAACCAATCAAGGGTAGACTAGACTAAACCATGTCCTGAAGTACCACATCTACCTGTTTTTTTGAATGCTTCCAGGGATAGTGACTCCACCACCTCTCTGGGCAGCCTGTTCCAAGGCTTGACTACCCTTTCCGTCAAGAAATTTTTCCCAATTTCCACCCTAACCCCCCCCCCCCCGGCGCAGCTTGAGCCCATTTCCTCTTGTCCTATTGCTAACTATGTGGGAGAAGAGACCAACAGCCACCTCACTACAACCTCCTTTCAGGTAGCTGTAGAGAGCGATAAGGTCCCCCCTCAGCCTCCTCTTCTCCAGGCTAAACAACCCCAGTTCCCTCAGCCGCTCCTCATAAGGCCTGTGCTCCAGACCCTTCACCAGCCTTGTTGCCCGTCTCTGAACACGCTCCAGCACCTCAATGTCTGTCTTGTAGTGAGGGGCCCAAAACTGGACACGCTATTCCAGGTGTGGCCTCACCAGTGCCGAGTACAGGGGGACAATCACCTCCCTGCCCCTGCTGGCCACACTATTCCTGATACAAGCCAGGATGCTGTTGGTCGTCTTGGCCACCTGGGCACACTGCTGGCTCATGTTCAGCCGGCTGTCTACCAACACCCCCAGGTCCTTTTTGGCCAGGCAGCTTTCCAGCCACTCTTCCCCAAGCCTGTAGCGTTGCATGGGGTTGTTGTGACCCAAGTGCAGGACCCGGCACTTGGCCTTGTTGACCCTCATACAGTTGGCCTCAGCCCATCAGTCCAGCCTGTCCAGGTCCCTCTGCAGGGCCTTCCTACCCTCCAGCAGATCGACACTCCCACCCAGTTTGGTGTCATCTGCAAACTTACTGAGGGTGCACTCAATCCCCTCATCCAGATCATCGATAAAGATATTAAACAAGGCTGGCCCCAAAACAGAGCCCTGGGGAACACCGCTCGTGACCAGCTGCCAACTGGACTTAACTCCATTTAGCACTACTCTCTGGGCTCGGCCACCCAACCAGTTTTTTTACCCAGCGAAGACTACGCCCGTCCAAGCCATGAGCTGCCAGCTTCCCAAGGAGAATATTATGGGAGACTGTGTCAAAGGCTTTGCTAAGCAAGCTGCAAGTTTATGCACTTAAGTCTACAGTTGTGTGGGCCCCTTGTTTGTCTGTAGTTGTAACTGACAGCTCTGGAGATGAGATTATAATTCAGCCAGTTCTGAACAGCATTCTGGTAAAGAAGTCTGCATTGCATTAAACTAAAAACTATGTTTTGTTCAGGGGGAGCAGGGCATAAAATATTCAACTGTCATCGCCTCCACTGGTACCACTATCTGTACTGCTGTGGGGAAAATAAAAACCACACCAAACCCAAAAGTTTGTGTTTCAAAGTTACATAAGAACCTAACCTAAATTGTTTATTTAATTGCCTTGAAAGCCCCCTCACTACAGTAACCAGCACAGTTAAAATAAATATTTGGAGTAACTGCAAGAAAAAGGTAGTTGCTTTTCTAAAAACAGCTGCTGTAAAATGTAATGTAATTAAAGGGGGGGGGGAGGGGGGCGGGGAAGTCCTTCATGGACAAGCATTTATATCAGCCTCTGAACTGGTAGTCCCATGGCAGCTAACATTTAAGAAAGCTCTTACTGTAAACCCTTTATGGAATGGGAAAATCCCTCGAACATCTCCCTTATAAATTACGCTGCACCTACAATTTATTTTTCCCTTGCTCTTTTAATTAAAAGGCTCACAAACACTAGTAAGTTAAACTTGTTTTTCTTCTACATAAGCAAAGATGAAACATAATAGAAATTACATCCTACTCTGACAGACCTATGTGCAGAGCTCTGACATGAGCACAAAACTCTTGGGAGTGAAAGTCACCTATTGGGATGTAGTTTTGTGCACTCTTAGCAAACAATGATAGCAGAGTTGGCCAAGTGATTTATGACAGATGTGCTCCTGTTGTTTTTTTGGGGGTTGGTTTTTTTTTTTCCCCCCCGCCCAATTAATGTCTTTTACATTTCAATCTTCTGAGTTAAGCTCCAAATCTAGCGTTTTATACAGATTTGGCATTCAATCTATTGATAGTTTACAAGAACAATTCTTAGTTTGCACATTGACATAGGACTTGAGCACTCAACTTCATGGATTTTGTCTGGAAAAAAAAAATTAGTGCTGCCTTTTTGTTCTTTGACTAAACAATGCTTTATATTCAGCACTATGAAGATTTACCAATGCAAGCTTAAAATTCACTTTGTGACTCTTCTACAATATTCTATTACAATTCATCTGAAAAAAGCACAGGAACACAATACATAGTTCACTGAAAGAATGCACTAAAGTTATTTTCTCATCAGACTTCCTGCCTTAACTGGTAAAAAGGGCAAAAAGAATTTTTTCCCCTGTATGACACATAATGTGAATGGCTTACTATATATGGATTTAGATGATAATTCTTTAACAAAATTCTTCAAAAGGTTTGCATTTGTTATATAAAAACATTCTTCATCCTTTTGGCAATTCCTACAGATAGATTTCTCCTAACTGTATCCATCTTTTTGCCTAAGCAAACCATTTCTAAGTCAGTCTTGTTTTTAATTTGTAACAACGAAAAGCTGCAGAGGCTTTACCTGCATGAAGCTGTGACACTCTGTTACCAATGTTCCTTTGGTGATCTGCTTAAATTTATCACAAATGTCAGGGAAATTTGTGGCTTCCAAAATAAAAGCTTGGTGTTGCTTAATTAACGTTAAGGCCACACGGAAGATGATCTTTGACCCTTCATAGAATAAACAATCCCATATTCGGAGCACAGTCTGCAGGAAAGGAAAGAATTCAGATTACAGCTTCTTCATTTCCAGTAGGTAATCACTACTAAAGCACTACAGATGAAATCATGGTTATGAGTGTATATTAAGAGAGCTTTATGTTACCGATTACCTCTACTGGAAGAATGTCAATGAACAAGCATATAAACCAGCGTGACACCACTAGGGTCCACATGACTCCATGTCTTTCCATCAGCTCTGCCACAGCTGGAACTTTCATTTTCACAAGTTCTCCAAGGACTTCCTGATCAGTTTTCAGGCCCAACATTGCAGGACTGTAATAATCTTGGAGAGAAGAAACCAAAATTCAGGAATGTGTGGACATGATTTTTTTCCACCAAACTGAAGAGAATGTCCTGTACAGTTGAGTAAAGTAGTAGTAAAGGCATGCTGAGCCTATGAATCCCAAGTTGGAGTAAATTAAACTGTGCAATGAAGATGTCTGCATTGTAGTCATGCAGCTCTTCTCTGTCAGCCAAGGCTGATCCCTCTACGCAAATGCTTCATTCATGCCTACCAAAGTATCTTCTTCCCCTCTGATGTTTTGTGGCAATTCAGTCTTCCTTCCCAAGGAAGGATAATTTAGGTAGTTTTTAACTACTAGCTTAAACTGCAAAAGTCTTACTAATATTTAGACAGTTCAATATAACCACCACCTCGTTCCCATGTGTGGGGGCTGCACACCTCCCAGTCCACACAATACCCAGACAGGTAACAAACCAACCAACCAACCAAGCAAAAAACCCCAAACCAAACCCCACCCAAACCAACCCATAGCCTTTAAACTCGGTCCAGTCACAAACTGGAAATGTGAATTTCTGACTGCCAGCTGTGCAGGGGTGCTGGAGGCCAGATACCACTTCTAGTGTATGACCTAGCCATTAAAGTAAGAGTTTTTTCTCTCTTTTCTCTGAGCCAAGGAAATCCCACTTTTCACAGAATAATTTCAAAAGGAAGTAAATGACAGGTTCCCCCAGGCAACATCTCTTCCTACTTAATTTATGTGCGAGACAGGGGTTGAAATTAAGACCTACATCTCCTACACTGCTGGTCACTGCACTAAACCATTACATCCAAATTAAGAAAAATGGAGCACGCTACGACTGTTAACTCCACAGCCTGTTTGACAGTGTAAGCATTTTCATTACCAAGGCGGAGGCTGAATAACAAGCATCTCCGTTCTATAAACAAGTAGTTCTGGGTATACTTAAAGGAAGAAAAAGATTATTTTAGTTCTTATGAGTTCAGATGACCCAGCAAGGGACAAGAGTTACAGAGATGTTTAAGGAATTCACATTTTGGGTTTAGATGTTGACAGAAACATTTAAGCTGAACTTGATGGCTCCAGCCCTGGGTAGCAATCATTGAAGGTTCACTAGTGCTTTGCTGACAAGACCGATGTTATTAACATTATTTATTGAAAGAAATGACTGGTAACACAAGCACCTTTCCGTGTCTGTCTTTCTTTCACGGATTCTGGAAAGCTGCAATTCGGGTTTCTCTAACTTAGCTGGTTTCTGCCAAGGTTCCCAGGCACACACAGCATAGACCAATGGTTCACAGGAAGGTGAACAAATAAGAAAGACCGAAGGCCATTTGTCTGTAATATTTTTAATAAAACCTCCCAGTGCCACAAATCAGTTTAAGATGTCATCCAAATTACGCAGTACATTTATAACCACTTTAATTTCTTTAATGAAATCACAAGAGCAGTTTAATATTCCACTCTTTTCTGTGTCAAGGGTTTTCTTGAACAGACTTCCCACCCCAGGAGCTATTTGCTCTCCTGTTCAAAATTTGTCCTGTTCAAACTGCAGAACATCTACAGGAGCTTTTATGGTTCTGAGGAGCATTGCATTCAACCTTTAGGAATCTAGCTTTTTGCCTGTGATCCTTATTTTCTTTGTTCCCACTGAAGAATGATAGGTAAAAACTGCTCTACAGCTGTAAGTCATTGCCACTATATACATTCCTTTAACCATCTGCCTTTCCATTGCTTGTAGGGAAAGCTCTCGGAGCTAATCCTATGAAAAAGTGTACTAAGAACAAATGGAATCACACCATGACCTCAAAGTCAGCACAAAAACCTCTCTCTCTCCATATTTTGTGTTAGTGTGCTCATTTGTGAGTTGGAATGCAGGTAAAGTAACATTAACTGGCTGAGTAATCCTTTTTTAAAATGCTGCTTTAATGTAAGTGAAAAAGAATATTTCACATAACAGAACAAGTGTTCTTCCCTTTCCTACCCTTCCTCCTCCGATACATCCACAAACCAGTTTTTTTTCTTTTTTGTGCTTCTGAGATGTGAATACTTAAAACTTCTTCAAGTTACCACCAGTGATTGTCCTCAGGAGGAAGGACAGCAGCCCACATGTTCTCTGCTCTGCACTGCTGCACTCATCCGATATGCTGAAATCAACAGCAGCTGCTATTTTTAATTTGTACAGCAAAGTAAATGTCAGGTTCTCTGTGAGAATGCAACCGGACACCCATCCAGCTTTTTGAGAGCTGGTGAGTAAAAAGTTAACAGCCAGGCAACCTGGATACATCACTCCTTGAATTACTGAAGCAGCAAGCAGCCAAAAAGCCTGAGCATAAATTAAAATTTTGTTCAAGTTTGTCAAACTGTACTGCTGGACAGAAGGGAAAAAGGAACTATTCATTGATCTGGAGCAGCCTCCTGCTGTTCCTCTTGGAGCAGGAGCGGCTCCCATGTGCCCCGGTACGCAGCACTGCAACATTCAGCCCGGTGCCGCTGCAAAACAAGCGGGAGGAATGATTAACGATTTTATGCAAATACCAATAACTGAGTAGCAGGTTTTTTCCAGGATGTTCACTGCCAGTTCACAAGAAAAGGAAGTTACCTTGAAAGAATCTGCATCCAAGCCATTTTTATATGTAATTATTATACATTAATTACAGTTACTGTGGGTATTAATTATAATTATTACACATAATTAATATGTAATTATAATTTAATACATATAATTTTACTATACATATATTTTTATACATAAGTGTATGCATATACAATTAGCTCCTCAAATTAGGAAAGACACGTTTCCAATCCTCCAGAAACATTCCTGCAGGCCCCCGTATTTGTGCAAAACACACCCACAGATCATTTACAAGGAACTAACAGCACTGCAGTAGCCCTGGGGATAGCACAGATCTAACCTTACGGCTCCAACACTCATCTTCTGAGGGCGGCGTCACCCCGGGAGGGGTGGCAGGCCTCCAGGCACAGCCACCCCGGAGCGCAGCCGGCAGCACCCCCGCCTGCACGCTGCCCAAGGGACCCGCACCGAGTCATCAGGGCTACGCAGGGTTAGCCGCAACTACGCAGGCGAGTCAGAAGAGGATCCGGCGTCATGCTCGAGCCACCTTTCATGGTGCATGTCTGGTCTCACTAGTGAAAACAATTTTTTAACTTCTTGTGGTGCCTAAGTGCTTGGTAACATTTAACTTAACACGGCTCTTCTATTCTGTTCTTATTTGCTAGGGATGCCCAGTCCCTAAGCTTTCTGGAAATGTCCCCTCAGCAAAAATCCTGCAGCCCTCCCTTGCTGTAGGCATTTCACTGTGTGCCCTGTTTTCCTCATCTTTTATAATTGGCTGCTCTGCCCAGAATATCCGTCCCTAAAGTCAACACATCCTCGTTTATGAACAAGTCTACGCAAGTCTAACCCTGCCCCACACCACAAAGCTGTTCTCACAAGATACTGTGCAGCAAATTGTTTTTACTTACCTATCATCAAAATACATTAGCTTTATGCTCCTTCCATAACTTATCTTACAAATTATTTGAAATTTCTAGATTGGCATGATCCACATTTAATTAGCATATTAATTATTTTTCCCTCTCAATAATCTGGCAAAATGCTGAGCAGTTGATGACCCCAAACAGACCCGAGTCAGTAACTGCTGCTAATCTGCCACTTACTAATTAAGGGAAAAAAAAAACAAAAGTAGGCTAATTATATTGTGTATCTATTGATCTAGGTTGGTTTATAGGAATGTCCTCTGACAATAAAACATCCCCCTGAAAAAACACATAGCCAGATTGCTTCCTTTTATTCTTCAAATTGTCAAACAGAAGTGATAATGTTAACATTTAGGTGATCCCACACTATATGACTTTTCATCGCATCTTCTTCTGGAAGGCAACAAATGAAATACTGTTTTATAAATCATTATTATTATATTATTATTATTAAATTCCAGAAGATGTCTAGATGAAAATTAAGTTTCATACCCCGTTTCCAAGCTCTTTTGTAAACTAGTCCAAGGCTTTCTGCTCAGCTTTCCTTTGTTGCTTACCCACATGCACCTGCTTTGCCTAGTCGCTCGTTCGTGGTGCCTGCCTATGGATTTTGGATGCCTTGCGAAGTTTAGGAGAGCCCGAGAGTGTAGCAGAGGGCAATGTGGGCAGCACCCCACGTGGAATTCGCCCCATCGAGTGCCCCTTCTTCATCAAAGTCCTGAGCCTGAACAGCAGCGCAGCCCCATGGCTCTGCCAGGACCGTCAGCTTCTCTTCCTCTTGGAGTTGAGCAGCAAAAAGGAAAAGCCAGCTTCACCAGCTGCCAGGTATTTTATTGCTACTGTACAACACAGGTGACTAGATGAAGGGACTTTTGTCCTTGTTTATAGGGCTTTTTGTTACTAACACTGCACTGATGGTGGCACTTAGCTTGAAACCTGTTCTAGCTCAGCATCTGGCAGAGATGTTCCTTAAACTACATTTCACTGTCTCCCTATCACAATAATTAGCACCTCTGAATCCTACCAGGATGTCCAGGACTAAGACATAACTGTCTGCTTGTGCTCCAGAGCAGTAATGAGATTTGCAGGAAATAAGGATAAAACTTGCAGGGACTGTATGACCTTGTTCTCCATTACAAATAGATTAAGAGGTTCCAAAAATAAAAGTTTAAGAAGCAGTACTCTTATAGCCTTAAATTACCTCTACAAGTCAGAGCTGCGGAAGTTAAAAAAAGAATCCTTTAAGTCTGTTGTGCATATGTCAGGTTAAATATAAATACTCCTACTGGAACCAACATGATATGAATCCTCAGTGTTACAGAAATACCCAAGACAAGACCTCAGCTCTGCTGCTTATCTTCCAGCATTTCTAACTATTATTTCAAGAGCCTATATAACCCAGCCTGGGACAACCTGAGTGATCTGTCTTGGCGATTCAATTTATTTAACCAAACTGAAAAATTAAAAAATAGCTGGTTTAACTTTTCTCATAGTCATAAGCAATGTAAAGTATTTTATTCACAAGAATATGTTTATAATGTCCATGAGAGCCATGGGGGTGGGATTAAAGTCCTCTCTCCTCCCCCAAAACAAGCACAAATAGTTCATTTTTGTACCAATACATTAAAAAATGTCGTCTTGCTGTAGATGCACATTACCACTTGCTACCAGACTTCACTGGAATCCAGAAGAGACAAACACAACAGGCCTCAATGCTGGCAGGCAAAAAGCAGAGGTTGCCATGAACAGAATTGGCCAACTTCATGAAAAGCACTCAGTTCTGCATTTCAAGTGAAAACAGAAACAGATTCCATCATGTGCCTTTGTGGGAAAAAATCCCTTCCAGTAATCCTTCACTATAAAAATGTAGCTGTTTGCATGTTATTGAACATGGGTTATTTTCAATAACCTTGGCAGGGCAAAGTTTTCCTTCCCAAAGAGATATGCTATCATAGCTGAGTTTATGAACTTCATGCAACACATTGAATGAGTTTCATCACTTCAGTTACAGAGAGGTCAAACTAGATTGTGATAGCAGTCCCTTCTCACCTTCAGAGCATCCACATGCCATTTATGCTATTCCTACACAATTTACTGACTCACTCATTCTCCCTGTTGGTGACTCTCAGCAGGCTTTGTCCAAGAAGGAACGGCAATGTTCTGCTATTTTATTTCTACCATGGGATAGTCCAAAAAGGTGCAATAGGTCTTCTAAGAAGCTACATCATGAGCCTGGCATAAAAAGTCGGACAACCTATGTTTGTGAGGAAATCAGAAAGTCACAACAGGAAAAGGAGGAAAACCAAGAGCACTGCCAATTCTTTATGCAATATCAGGCCAAAAAGTGGCCCCCTGCAGATGTCCTAGCCAAAGCAATATCCTGCAGATACGTGGTTAAATGGCAAGCTGAACTCTTTAACTATGTTATTTTTAAAACATAAGTTCCTAATCCTTCAGGGAACTGGAGAAAAAAAAAATCCAACAAACAAACAAACCCAAAACAGGCTCAAGCCTTATTTTATTTTTCCTTCATCGAACCAAACTGAACCAGAACTTCTGTCCCAATGTACTGAACTCACACCAGAACCAGCAGTAGCCGTATCATTCACAACTGAACATTAGCTTTAAAAAACTGTAAGCAAGCCCAATTCATTTTGGATGGCAGAACTACCATAAAAAAAAAAAAAATAGAGAATACAAGCATTTTATGGATGCTTATTGGTTGTGATACTGAGATTACACAAAATTTAGAATAGTATTTTGAGAAATTATTTACTATCAACACCTTTTCAGCAAGCACAAAACGGCAGTATTTGATTGTTTCTACATAATCCCATCTGCCTGTATTCATCTTTTGCTTCTGATCCCAAACGGAAAATGGATCCTGTGGAGCAGAAAGCCCTTTGGTTTCCTATTTGCATTTCACACAGTACAGTTGGATTCTGAGTAGATGTAGTAGCTACCATTTGGAAACTGAAGAAGGATGCCTGTTAATTATAAAGACAATGGAAAGAAAGGCAAAGATGACATCCTTCCAGACATTGCAGAAGGCAGAGATGAAACACAAAGAAACAAAGACTCCAGGTGTAACCTCTCAAAGAAACAAACTGAAGTTAGCAGCATGTTGGAAAGCACAAATGCAACTTTCAGGCATTCTAGTTATGGAGAATGGAACTGGCTAGGTTTTTTTATTTATTTATTTTTAAATACTAACTCTGTACTATGTGCTGCTCAGTAGAGACATTTGCATCATTAAAAACTAGTCTAGATTAAAATTATAGCTACCGAAGTAGTCTCATACAGATTAGATATAACTCTGAGCAAAATGCTGTCAGCCAATTCCCCTTTCTTCCCTCTCCCCCCTCTTGGTATCCACTACCATTGGAATTGCTCCTTTTTTGGATAGTGGTTTTTTCACAGTATCAGTGAGCTGACAGACACCAATGGACACAGGTTATTCACCACTCAGCTGTTTCCAAATGGCCTGGCCTGACTCCAGCCATTGCACTCTATGAATTGTGCCAGTCTAAGGAGTTGCATGCTTTGGAAAAGGCTGCAGCTTACTGGGTTGACGATGGTCCCAGGAGCCAAGGCTTTTAATTCACAAAACTTTGACAGACTTTTAACACCAGTTTCCTCAAATAGAGAGAAAATTCATGAACAAGCATTGAAGATTACCACAACTGCTTATCATGCCTGTAGAGGAAACAAACTTTTTTTTAAAAATGAGTTTACAATTGTACAGTGAGTCTTAATGACTGATGACTTCAGCTGAATAAGGATTCCTGGATCTGTGGCTTTTTTAATTCCTCTGTGGGATTAGGAAGAATAGCTGTTTTATCAGTTCGCCACACTGACAAGATTATTCTTAACACCTCAGCACAAAACACAGCATTTATATTCTCTCACACTTAAGAACCACCCCAGTGTTCCATTTTCTTCAGCTCTTTACAAGAACGCTACAGTCATGCCATGGAAACTACCGAGCACATTACTTAAAAGACTGGGACAGAAGCAGGAAGCTTAAAATAGAGAGCTGGACAGACACATACAGTTCTAGCCTGATATTTGGAGAGGGAAACCAATCCAACCCTTCAGTCTGAAGAGAAGGGGAATGAAAGCTGCAATCCTCTTACTTCAAGCTTGAAGAAGCTAACAAGAGAATTAAATTTAATCTTGAAGCAACAGGTTTTAAAACTGTAAGAGGAACAAATGAGACTTCTCTCCACTAGCCATAAACTGAAAGCTTGGTAAAGCATTCAAGTCTTCTGAACATAAAACACATGAAACAACCAAGGTTTTATTTCCCAAGCATCTCGCTGAAACTAAACAGTCAATTCTTGTACATTTAGGTAGATAAAAGTTACCACTGCACACTGCACATGATTTTCTTCGTATAATTTCCTTTACTCCCAAAGCACATCTCCTTCTACAAATACATTCTTTATGTAGACACCTATGCTGCATATGCATTATATTTTGAAACAGTATCAAAGCCTGCTGTCAGTACTTCTTCATACTATGCCATATTAAAAAAAAAAACCAACCAAACCAACCAAACTTGACAGTACAGCTGAGCAATTTAAAAGAAACAATTTTGCAGTATCTTAAGTTGCAAATATGATAAATCCAGAGTAAGCACGTCTTAGCTCAGGAAAAGCCAAAGTAATCCTTGGATATATTCACTACTGAAGGAGAGAGTATGTCATCTCTGTGTATGACATTAGCAAAACTGAGGTTAGAAAACTGCATCCAGCTCTGATATTCACATTTAAGGCAGGAAGTTGAAGAACTGGAAAGGACATGGAAGAAAGGATTATAAACACTACTTAGAAAAATTGACCTCTGTAACTAACTTCTCTATTTGTAGAATTTATGCAAGGAAAATTAAAAGCAAACTTGACCACTTCATAGAGAAAACACCCTAGGCATTATGGGCTTTTCAATATAGGAAGAGAAAGTCTTAAAGAGAAGCAATAGCTACAAGTTAGGACAAGGCAAATTCCAATAAAAGTATAGCAAACATTTTTAATAAGAGTGATTTATAGTTTGAATACACTACTAGGAGTGGCGGTAGGGTCTCTCAGACCAAGCCTGGGACCTTTCACAAAGACAAGCTCTAGCCAAACAAGTCTGCTGCAAAGAGAATGGAACAAATACTACAATTTCCTCAGCTGGCTTCTTGTACAGCAAATCCAGTTACATTTCCAGTTTTATGAGTCTTGGTATTTAACACATGGATTAATTCAAGCATATGAATATATCTTATGGGGATTTACAAGTTAAAATACAAAACTGTGTATTAGGATCTGCATTGAGCACCTATAACCCCATTATACATTTGTCAGCAATTATATTATGCTTCTTGCTGTCAAAACGACTTATTCAGGAAGGTTGCATTATCAAAATTGTAATTGAACATGCAGAGCCCTGGCTGACCATTAGAAGGTGAATTAAAAAAAAAAAGCTACGAGGAATGAAATATGCTACTCACTTTGGCTTTGCGCCTCTGCTGCTTTAATTCCAGTTAAAACACCACAATCCCTTTAATGTGGAGACAGCTCTGTCAAAACTATAGTTTCAGTACCACATGTGCACATTGGTGCTTTCACAACTAGAGCCATTAGCTAAACAAAACAAAACAAAAAACCCAAAATGAAACATCCCTCCAGCATGGCTATTCCCATAAAATATAAAGCACAAACTAAGTAAGCCTTGTGCTGCATGCTAAGGCTTGGCCACTAATAGGTTTTTACACATCCAAAAAAGAGGGGATCCCTTCCCCCAAACCCACACTTCTGTGTTTCTACCACTCTTACCTACCTTCCTCCTTTGTAGCAGCCAGGGAATTCTACCTTTGATCAGTCCTAACCGAACTAAGATTTCATTTGAAAAGTTTATTTTGCTGGTGGCTTTTGAAAGGGATGAAACTTTGATTATCTGGGGAGATAAACAGGCAAACACCATTGCCTGCACAGACAGCCAAAGGCAGCAGTCCCATCCAGAGTAGTACCACAGAAGTCCTACTGAAGATACCTCAAGTTCAACATAATGAAATTGTATTAATACAAGGCTTGCTTGCCAGAAAGAAAGAGGCATACTTGACTTCTTTGGGTGGAATAAGTCATTTAGGTCCTGCTTCCAGTGTAAATACAGGCATATCAAGGAACACAATATTATTCAGCATTTTTAAACACCGTGGGTTCTTTTGCTGCATAGCTGAAACTTAGCTTGTTTCCTCACAAAAGTAAGGCTGACAACATGTATATTCTTGTCATATACAGGAAACTTCTGTTTTAGACAAACTGTAAGATTTCTACCCAGCTACCTAAAGCACACCTACTAAATATTGAGATTGTTCTTTTATCGATGAGGCTTGTGATTTGGGGGGGGAGCAGGGCATACAATACATACAGGAAATAAATTATTCCGAGGGTATAAATATATGTATCATTTTAAAGAAGAAAAACATCAGTTACTCATTTCCTGCTTGCTCAAGTCTCCCAAATCCCCTAGCAGTTCAGATTTTTAAGTAATAAGCATTTCAGGCTTATCATGGTTTCTAAATACAGGCACATAACGACTCCTACATTCCACCTTCAGCTTAAAAGGACACTGCATGCTTAATTCCTAGGTAAATACAACTGACCTGTAATGTTCAAAGATTAATGCTTTCATCATGGCTGCTGGTTAACAGTAAAACATGTTGGAGTCCCATATTTCAACATTCCTAATTATTCAGCCTACCAGCCAAGCATTCCTCTCTCCTAGTGGTAAGCATGATGCTGTACTCCAGAGGTGCACACTGCCACAGTTTCACATGCAATCACAAAGGAACTCTCTAAGCATGAGCGAGAACTCGGCCAGCTCACAGCCCTGTAGCTGGGTGCTGCCAGAGGAGGAAGATAAGCAAACAGAACTGATCCATCTCCTGAAATTTTCTGAGTTGATGATGCTATAAGAAAGCTTGGTTATCAAAAACTACTTTGCAAACATGAGGTCAGGCATGGTATGCACAGCCTTGCAAGGAGCTTTCCACACCAAAGGCACACATGCCTGTGGTGCTCAAGTCTTCTCTGTGAAAGGGCATGCTTTTCATCACAACAGTCTCCTTCACAGGCTGCAAATTCAGCTCAACATTACTACTACTCAGGTCTAGCAGTGTCTTTTACCTGCACAGCTGAATAAAATGCTTCATGTGAAACAAAGTTCCGCTCCCCTTTCGAGAAGTAGGTCTTAAAAGACCCAGCTGCCTAGCCAGTTCTGCATTCAGAGGTTCCCTGGCAATACCCAGTCAGGGTATTAAAATAAATTCAGCCACAAGAACAAAATAAATACATGCTTAACTGCAATTAAAAGCAAGCAGTCTAAATAGAAATATTGTAAAGGTAGTACAGCATTCTACATTTCTGTAGTGGCCCTTCCCTTCAAACCTGGAAGTCTGTATGATAGGACTTTAAAGAATGTTATAACATGAATCACTTGAAAGAGAAGGATACACAAGAGTTTCATATGTAACTATGTTGTTATTCAGTTCAAATATTCACATCTCTTACTATGCCTAATCTCTTATGCAACAGTACCTGCAAGTCTATGGCCGATACAACTGAGAACCACAGAGAGCTCAAAACAGAAATGTGTTAGGTCTCTATTATCTCAACATGCAGACATTTGCCTTAACTGGCAGTTGCTAAGCTACCCACCAAAGTGGTGTCTTGCATTGCACCTTGTGTCCTTGCAGATAGTTAGTTCAGTGCAGTCTACTACTTTTGTGAGTATTTCATCATTCAAAACTGTTCTTATTTTCAATTATTGATAAACAACCAGGCACTACATGTGGCTAAAAAAATTTCAAAACCCAAAAGGCTAAAAAGTACCAGGCTGAAGGAATGTTGTTCAAGGAATGATCTTTGAAGAATGCTTGTAGGCTACACCTAATGCACGATTTTTAATAAAAACGTGGGAGGAAAAGAAAAAGCTGGTATTTGTTAACAATCCTAAACTGAGAGATACTGTCCCATGTCAATACAGAAGTCACAACAGAGTAACACAGTGAAAAGACTGGAGTGAGAGAGACGTTATGATATTTAAAATAACAAGGACAAGAATGCGCAAATAAAGTTCAGCAAGAAGGTCTTATGAATTCCTATAAGCTGTGGAAAAGACATCTGTTGACAATGAGAGAAGAGCAATAGCACATGCATTATTACTGAGATCACAAATCAAAACCAGAGCACCACAAGGAAAAAAAAGGCAAGGCAGATCCTACAGTTTTTCTCTCTCAAATAAAACACTTTCAGCTGTGAAAAAAGAGAAATAATGCCACTGCACAAGGCACTAGCAAATTTCCCAGTGGAAGAAAAAGGGTACCATTGTGATCAATTTAAAAAAAAAAAGAAAAAAATCAATTCAAACTGGAAAAAGCACACAAAATAATTATTAGGCTAAAACAGGAACAGAGGAGAGTTTCATGCAAGAGAAGAGTTTGCCTAAAGCAGCTTAGTAACACAAAAGAACTGTAAAATGAATTGACTGTATCCTACAAATACATGAAAGGTAAGCATGAGAGAGGGGGACTTTTTTTACCCCCAAAAGTCAGCATTACACAAGAATAAAAGGATATAAAATTGGCCATGAACAGGCTAGTGCAGAAATTGTAAGACCTCTCTTAACCATTGGAGGAGTACTCTACAGCTGGTTTTCAGTAAGAGTAAATAACTCCAGTGTAATAGTCCAGTAGACTAATTAGAGTATAGCTTGATAAACACTGCTGCTTTGACTGAGAACCACTGATGTGGCAGCGGCGGGGGGTGGTGGTGGGAATTGTTCTGCTACATATAACTGTCATGCTAAAGTGAGTCAATTGTCAAGTTGTTCTTCTCTTAAATTCACCATTTAATAACAAATACGTAAAACATGACAAATGTTCTCCTTAAATTACATGCCAAAGTACCACAGTTAAAAGTTCCCACCTACCTGCTGCTTTCTAGAGCAACCTCCCCAGTATTTCCTCAACAGAAGAAAAAAATTCTCAGCAAGAACCAGAGCTATGAACAGAACAGAAACACTAGACCTATGCTGAATACAAATTGCAGATGCATCCACTCTGAGCTGGAACTGAATCCATACTGCTTCTTGTGGGCAATACTGTCTGCTCCAGCCATCTGTTTTGAATGAACCTGGGAATAAAAGATCTTGGTAACACCCAAAACTTTGGTTAAACAAATAATTCTCTTCCCCCTCTACTGATGGGGTCCCATTCCCAAGTTGTCCCCCTCCTGTCAGTGAGCAGAGCAGTCACACCTTCATCATACCTTATGGTACATACCTCCACCCAGACCCAAAAAACGGTACCAGTGGGGAGGTGAGCCATAGCTTAGGGAGCCCTTCTCTGTCACTCCCCCAGAGAGCTGCCACTAATGCTCCCATCTGTCACATTCTACATTTTTCAATCAATGATATTGATCTGTGGGTGGCTTAGTTCATCTGCTGACCAAAAAAACACTGTCAGCATCAAGACACTGGAGCAGCTGTTCAATGTAACTAAATGCGTGTGGGCCAGGGGAAGGAAGCATTCATAGGGACACTGCAGAGGGCAGAGAAGGGATTTCTAAATTTTCCTAAATCATCACCGATTTAACTGGCAGTGACAGGACACACTCAAAAATGAGGACATGACCTGGAGGCATATCTGTTGCAATGGAAGGGGAAAAAATGTAGATTATAATGCAAACAGATCAAAAAAAGAGCATCAGCAATGAAAGTAAAGGAAAAATGTTGGCTAATCAAACTGTTAACATCCAACAAAAAATGATTGCTACGTTTCCCTCTGAAGATCTGGAGAACGTACAATGTTCCTCTGCTTCCCCAACAAATAATTATAGGGCTTTAAGCTGAAATGTGCTGTACCTTGCACTGTTAACAGAAGGGCAGTACTTACTCACCTGAGGAAGTTTCTTTATGGATACAGTCTGCCTGTCTGATTCTCTCTCTCACATACATACACACACAATATTTCACTGAAATGATGCCAATTATTTTATCTGTCATGCTCTGAATTTTATAAATGTACAATTCAAGCATGATATAGGAGGGCAGTGGGAAAAAAAGGGGAAAAATTTTTTGAAAATGCGGGGGGAGGGGGAAGAGCATCAGCAACAAGTTTTCTGACAATGAAGCCTTGTATTACTCAATACAAATATTTTTATGTAGTAAAAGATTCATACTACCTAACTTGGGCTCTTGTCGAGGCACCCAAGCTGGAAGGCACACCTCAAGCTCTCTTAAAACTGACTGTGGAGGGGAAAGGGGCACACTCAGATCAGCAATTCTGATCAGACATCCCCTTCCCCACTGACTATCACAGAAATGTAAATACGCATGTTTCTAACTCCAGCACCTCAGATGGACGCCTGTATTGGATGTGCTGAACCCAGGCCAAAGTCTGTAGCAAGACTCTTGTTACACGGTAGTAAAAATGTATCTATAAACAGGGTAGTAAAAATATATCTATAAATATAACTTAAGTAAATATACATCTCCTTTATACACATTAATTGCCTTTCATGTTATGAGTTTTTTCTCATCGCCAATGCTACTGGTATAAGATAAATTCAACAACTAAGAACGAAAAATAAGAGCAACTTTTGTCATTTAGGTATTGGCAAAGTATAGAAGAAGGATATACAAGAAGAACTACAGGTTTTATGACAAACTAAAGTAAGCTCCCTACCAAAAACAATGAGTAAAAAATTCTGAATCTACTCCCTTGCCCCAAATAAAAAGATAAGACTATGAAAAATATTAACAGCAAAAGTTGCCACACATCACTTTGCAGTGAAAATTGCCTTTTACTGAGGGCCTTATCCCTCACAGTGATGTCAATGGAAAGACATCCACTGATATCAGATAGTGGCAGGCCACGTGGCAGACAGCAGCTCTGAAAGTCTCCTACCTGTTTGCATAGCTTATAGCTCTCAAGGCTGAACAAAAGCAACAGACACAGTTGATTTCTTTAGACTATTTTTATAGCTTGAAAGTAAACTTCAAGGCTGCAAACCCTCAAATATTTGCAGATTGATTCAACAAGTCATATCACTCCTTGCCTGTCTCTACTCTTTCAATCTGCAAATGAAGTCCAAACACTCTGCTCATATGCAAGGAAAACCTGAGCTCCTATACGGTGTATTCAGTATAAAAGGTAACTTCTTGTTTTGAACAGTTATTCAAAAGCAGTAAAAGACTCCCTCAGCTGTTTTTCCTTCTTTCTCAAAGTCTTTCCCTTCTGTTCAATAAGGAACCAAAAAATATACACTTTTTTGTTTAATCTTAAACAAGAAGAGAAAGAAGCAGAAATGAAAGTATCAACCTTGATGTCCTTGCCCAGCACTTAGGTGACACTGTAATACTGAATTCAGCCTCTAACCATTTGGGATAAAGAAAAGCAAAATATGGAATTTCAAAGCCTCCTTATAGAAGAATTACTCTTCCATTTTGAGTATGGCTTTACATTAAGGGTGTAGCTGTAGTCAGTCCTGTGCAATGCTAATGGGAATTCACAATGAAGCCATTCTTCCTCTATAATTAAATCCCAAGAAAGAATATTCCCAAATGTATTTCATAGGAGTATAAAACATAGCTGTGCCTGATGTCTGCTTCTGGTTTTAAACTACTTCAAACATGTGGTGAGATTCATCTTACACACGGGGCAAAATTCAGTGTGTAAACACCTCCTGCAAACCCAGAGATCCAGGCAAGGAAACCTAGAGAGCTACTGAACTGACCAGATGTAGATATTGTCTGTAGCTTTGGGTGTGCTGAATTTCCCTCTGGACTCTATTGACCAGCCTGGCTAGACAACCATTGATTATAACTGAGCTTTGACAAGAACTTCACATACAGACACAGACAGGGATTTTGACATTTGTTTGCTCTGTTGCAACATCATGATGTGTACAGCGCCCAAGATATTCCTGTTCACAAGTGGGGGACACAGCAGAAACTACCGTGCCTACCAGAAACTACCACTACCTTGCCAAATACCTCTGAAGAAAGCTCACGCTGTCTCCAGCCAAGCCACTGCGAATTCCTACTTCAGGCTCAGTGCTCAAACTGCACACATCTCCCATCTTCACTCTGCTCTGCAATCACTGCTTCATCTGTGTCTCATATCATATTCCTGCAACCAGAAGTGCCAAATCCCAGACACCTTCACAAGTCCTGTTCCCCAGCATCATACTGATATAGGAAGACATCTACCTAACAAGTACAGGTAGGGAGTGAGAAGTAAGACTGCAAATTAACATACACATAAACCACTGCATCAAGACTAAAATCTGACTATGAAACAGACAAGTTTTGCCTGTGTGCTGTGTCTTTCTCCTGTGTTTGCAGGACCCTAGAAAATCTTCACTCCATGCAAGTCCATTTTAACATCTAAAACCTCTAAAAACAGAGAAGAATGTGAAGATAAAATAACAGCCAAGCTCCAATATACAAATACAACTATACATGTTTTAGCATACCAGGCAATATTCTTCCAATAAGAGCATCTAGCAACCAAAAGGACTCCTCTTCATTCTTTGTAATAAGAATCAGGTATCCAGCTATGAAGTTCATACCCTGGAATAGAAAGAAGGGTTTCAAGATGCATACATTTAAGAGTTTCTAGTTTATTTCTTTTGATGAAGGGCTAAATTACTACAGTTCTACAAAGTGGGCATATTAAGTGAAATCTAGTAATAAAAGTCACCAGTTGAGTAAGCTGTTAAACCTGCATGACAACAGCTAACAAGAATTATTAACAAAGATCAAGGAGAGGAAAATTAAAAGAAAAAGCTTAGTAGTCTATAATTTACCTTCAATTTTCTTTTTTTTTCTTCCCCAAAGCCCTGTCCCAATGTACCTGAAGACTGCTTTGATCAGAACCAAAACACAGCTGTATTAGATGTGCAGTACAAACACAACACACCTGGAGGTAGACAGTGCAGCTGCAGAAGGAGAATGCCTGACCCAAACACTCTTTAGTAAAAAGTTGCAGCTCCAGCAGCTTTTACAAGCTGTTGCTGCTTAACTCATCAAATGACTGTATACAAATCATTTGCTTCCATAATACCTCCAGTACTCCACATGCTAGTCAGTGACAGGCCACTGCCTTTCAACATGCAAACAGAAGGTAAATGCTGGGAAGTGTGGGGATTGAAGACCTACCAGAAAATTTGTGAAAAGTAGTCAAGTCATGACTGGCTAAATTCCTACTGTGCAATTTTCGTAACCATTACTGACACTCTGGCTGGAGAGGTGGCATACACAACACACAGGTCACAAACTGGTATTCCTGGTAAACACATTGCCTCTGTCTCAGGCACTTTTTTCCTTGTATCCACTATAACACTGCTAGGTTATGGCAATATTACTGATTTACATGCACAGGAGTCCACTTCCTTAAGCATTTTTTAAGTATGTCTCTTCTGTCATAAACAAACTGACAACTGTAATAACACAGACAGCACATCAGTACGACATGAAGGCTGGTGTTGGTTACATTGCCTTCTTTGCTTTCATCCTTTCTTTGGCCTTCCCCCTGTTCTTCCTCCCTCTGAGCTGGACTTCTCCAGCATGTCTGTTGCCACAGGCAGCAGCACCACTGTCTCTGGATATCCTCCAGTGCTGCCAATTACGGCAGTAAGCCAGACGACAGCTACCAAAAAGAACGCCCCTTGCAGCCTCTGGAAGCTACGACTTCCTCTCTGAACTGAGATCACATTTCTTGCATTCAACAGATTTGACTCACCTGTCCCATCTCAGAAGGCCTTGCAACACTCCCAGAACATGGAAATATTAGGACACTGCATCTTCTCCCATGTTTCATTTTCAAGCTTTGAGTCACTACAGCAGTTGTTACACAAATGGCTTGGATAGACCTTGCACGGCCTTACACCGTGCTTGGCTTTCTAGTTAGGTAGGCAACTATTTGTTCCCACGCTGACAGTTAGCTTAGTAATTGCATCTGTGATGACAAGAGACTGTTTGGCATTTAACACGGCATGCACACAAAACTACTCTGCAGCGTGTGTTCACAGGACACTGAATTTTGCTGGTTATACCTGGGTAGGCAACACTGTATCGCTGTCACAGCATGACAATGCAAAGCCTATTACACTCCCAGATGGGAGACTTAAATGCCAGTAAGTACCACAAATGCATTAGCATTATGGAAACATCCCCTGAAGAGCCTTCAGTCAGTAAAAGCTCTGCAAAACACTTGAAAAAAATTCCATTTTTCACTCTGAGTTTTCTAGTGTTTACAGGGTCTCTCGTAACATGCAGTAGGTATCACTATATCTATCTCGATGAAGTCTGCCGCTTCACTAGCTGAAAAGGTGATTTCCTGAAACTTTGCTTGATTTATAACGTGCCTTGGAAAGCAGACATTGACCTCTGATTTGTGTTCTAATTATTTAGCCAGAAAAGATAACATTCATCCTGTGAGGAGACCAGAGGTGAAAAGAAATCACATAAGGCTTTTTAAGTTGTCTTCTTTCATCTCCGGTGTTCATAATGCCAAGTTAAAATGCAAAGATTAGCCCATTAAACTGTTAATGTACCAAAACTTTTTAGTAACAACTGGACATGTATTTTGGGTAGAAGCTAGTGTGGTTTAGAAGTTGTGTATGTTTGTGGGTATAACTACCTCTATATAGGAGACTGAGACTTACAAAAGAGAGTATTCATAATTCTACTCCTTCTGTTATTCTCAAAATATTAAAATTATATTTTAATAAATATATAATACTGAAAATAATAAAAATAATTCATCTATTACTCCCATTCTTCAAATAATTTCTGTACTAAAACTGGTTGGGATACACAAAAATAATTTTTTTTAGTGACTTCAGTCTAGGTTTAAGTCCCTCTAAGTCTTCTCCTCTCTAGATTTCAATAATACAATTCATATTCCTTTAACTTTTGAATAGTTGTTTTTACTGTACTAAATTTCTCAACTAACATGAGGTTAGCACACATATCCTTGGTGAGGAAAGGGAGGAGAGAGGAGAGGACATAAGTGAACTGAAAACACATTTTGCTCATGACAGTTCCTGCTTCTTTACGATCCTTAAAGATGGCTGCTTTTTTCTTGACCATCATGAATCAACTTTTATCTTCTTTGTGTCCCACAGGAAACTTCACAGTACTTGGCAGTGACAACAGGAGCTTTTTTGAGCTGCCTTCTAAGCAGTATCAGGTTGAATTTGAAACAAATTTTCTTCCTACTTGCCTGTCTATACTGGGAGATGGGATGGCACCAAATACTACCACGCCCCCAACTATGTGATGTCACATGAATGCTGGTCTTCCTGTATTTTTAAAAACGTGACAGTGAAAACAAAGGAAATTGAGATCTCATGATGCTTTGTACATACCAAGGACTGTTTTGGGAAAGATGGAAGGAAGGAGGAAGAGGGAAAGGCAAGCTCGCTTTCTCTTCCTCTCTGAAGCAACTACTCTTGACGCAACCATGTGTGATAAAACATTTATTTTGCAGCTAACAAATGGAACAAAACATGATGAAGCTAGCTACAAAAAAGGCCACAGAGAAACTCAAAAGGACATTTGAACTTGCCTGAAGCGATTCATTCCCCCCACAGGGCCATTTTAGAAACAGAAATAGTTCGTGGATCTGCTTCTAAAAATGCACATTCAAATGGACAAGAACAATTACCATTGGTGAAGTGCAGCATTGTTTAAAAAGCAGTGATTACATACCTGACAATATCCTACTGCTTTATTATGATGCCCATATGCTACTAATACATTGTAGAGTGTATGTTGCAAACAGGGATCAGCATTTTTGCGGAATTTTACATTATCTGGAAATGTTCTGTTCATGTCTAGACAAAAAGGAAAAAGACCAAAATTAAGAGCCATTCCCTCCTCCACTTTCCAAACAAACTTTTACAGCTCTTCTGAAGTACAACTGAAACTTCACTATGGTTCACTAAACTGTAGGTTTGGTTGATGAATTTTAAGAAACAGCTTTACCTCCATTTTGGCTAAAAGGCCATCTGCATTCAAGGATAATCTATTTCTAGAAAGACTAATCCTATTAGTTTACAGAAATCAATTTCAAGCAGGACTAAAGAAATTCTCCTGCAGATTGGACTGTCTCAACATCTGACTGCAAAGGCTTAAATGAAAGCAAACCAGACATTTAGACTGACAGAAAAAAACTATACCAAATTTATGTAGCCAAGTAGCATGAAATGAGCTGTGCCTCCAGGAAAGCACATTCTCATAACAAATCGGATGAATTTTCAATTGACTTCTTCAGTGAACTTCTACCAAACAGTCCCAAACAGCTAAAAAAAAGTCCTGTTCCTGCAGCTGGTGACTTCCACTTAAAATCATCTTTTTAAAGTTTTTAAGTTTCTTCATGATGTGACCACGAGAAAAGTTGTTTCTTCATTGGTGCAAGGATCATTGAGAAGGAGAGTGATTTTTTGATATCCAAGCAGCAGAGCACATCCCACATGCCTCAAGCTCAATCCTAAACCGAGTAAGGACTCTGCAATTACTGACATTTCAAAATGTTCATTTCTTCCAGACCAAACGTGAATAGTAGGACTCATCTCTCCTTACAAAGGTCTATAAATTAGACACCCAAGTTTGTGCTAGTCACCCAAAACTCCCTTTAGTTGCTGGAAAGAAACAGGCAGTTAATTTTTGGCCTGCTTCACTCTAAAAAGGGGGAACCCAAGGTCACTAGTCCAGCCTGTGCATCTCATTTTTAGAAGTTTAAGTTGGGGAGAAAAATCCTATTCAAAAGTAACTTTGAAGATTTTCAAAACCCAAGACTTATTAACAAAATACAAATAGTTGTTCTAGTTATATTTAACAACAACAAAAAACTGGGTTAAATTAAAAAAAAAATTCAGTAACAGCACTACTGTACAGAAACAGCACTACTGTACAGATATGTACGTCCTAAGAGTTATCACTTCTTATCAGCCAACGTTCTTCAAGAAGGAAATCTTAAAAGGCACAGGAGCAGGCTGTCCCCATGTGCCAAAAGATGAGCCAGCAGGGGAGAAGACCGGCCTGGCTGAACAGAGAGCTTTGGCTGGAACTCAGGAAAAAAAAAGGAGAGTTTATCACCTTTGGAAGAAGAGGCAGGCAGCTTGGGAGGATGTCGTGAGGTTATGCAAGGAGAAAATTAGAAGGGCCAAAGCCCAACTAGAAGTTAATCTGGCTACTGCCATAAAAGCCAATAAAAAATGTTTCTGTAAGTACATTAGCAGCAAAAGGAGGGCTAAGGAGAATCTCCATCTTTCATTAGATGCAAGGGGAAACATAGTGACAAAGGATGAGGAAAAGGCTGAGGTATTTAATGCCGCCTTTGCCTCAGTCTTTAATAGTCAGGCCAGTTGTTCTCTGGGTACCCAGCCCCCTGACCTGGAAGACAGGGAGCAGAATGAAGCCCCGTAATCCAAGGGGAAATGGTTAGCAACCTGCTACACTACTTAGGCAAGTCCATGGGGCCAGATGGGATCCGCCCAAGGGTACTGAGGGAGCTGGCGGAAGTGCTTGCCAAGCCACTTTCAATCCTTTATCAGCAGTCCTGGCTAACCTCCACTTGACTGGAAGTTAGCAAATGTGATGCCCATCTACAAGAAGGGCTGGAAGGAGGATCTGGGGAACTGCAGGCCTGTCAGTCTGACCTTGGTGCCAGGGAAGTTCATGGAGCAGATCATCCTGAGTGCCATCACGTGGGATGTACAGGACAACCAGGTGATCAGGCCCAGTCAGCATGGGTTTATGAAAGGCAGGTCCTGCTTAACTAACCTAATCTCCTTCTGTGACAAAGTGACCAACTTAGTGGATGAGGGAAAGGCTGTGGATGTTGTCTACCTGGACTTTAGTAAAGCCTTTGACACCATTTCTCCCAGCATTGTCCTGGAGAAACTGGCTGCTCACAGCTTGGACGGGCGTACTCTTCACTGGGTAAAAACCTGGCTCGATGGCTGGGCTCAAAGAGTTATGGTGAATGGAGTTAAATCCAGTTGGCAGCCGGTCACAAGTGGTGTTCCCCAGGGCTCAGTACTGGGGCCAGTTCTCTTCAATATCTTTATCAATGATCTGGACAAGGGGATCAAGTGCACCCTCAGTAAGTTTGCAGATGACACCAAGTTGGTGGTGGACTTGGTAGTGTTAACAGTTGGACTTGAAGATCTTAAAGGTCTTTTCCAACCTAAATGATTCTATGATTCTAGGTCTGTTACAGCTTTGACACAAAGTTAGGCTGTAAGTAACCAAAGGAAGAAAGCTCCCCAAAATCACGAGTCATGTAATGGAAGTCACAAACATTAAAAAAAGTCATCGCACTAATCACTATTTCTTCCTTTTAAAGTGAACAAATCATTTACATAAATGGGAGGGCAGGGAAATATTTCACTTCACTTCTCATGTGACTGAAAAGAAAAACACATGGAAAAAGACAATTTTTAAAAGGATTTGAGTAACAGCCAGTTACAGGATAAATAAATTTGTTTTGTTTCTTCTTGGTAAGAAGAGCAGCATGGTATTTGCATAATCAAAATTTGTTGTTTATTAAAGTATATGCTGGATGTTACAGAAAAGATTAATGCTGACATTTGAGTTATTGCTCTTCCTGTCAGCTATGCAGAACAAGGGTGACGGGGGAATACGAAAAGCCCATCACATAAAGAGCAGAGACTACTCAAACTGAATTCATCTTAATTTCACGACCTGAGGAAGGTCTGCAGTTGAGGGAATCAGCTCCAATTTGCTTTCTGATTGCAGAGCATGTTTTTTCCCCCAAGGACTGGGGGAAGTCTTCCCTAATTTTACAAAGGATTTAAATTTTCTTTATATTTAGTAACAGCATTTCAGTTTGAGGGGAGGGGATGGGGACAAAAACAAGATACAAGAGCTAGAAGTCTTTACCCTTAATGGAAGATATGGGGCATGGTCTCACAGGACTCCTTATGTCAGATTATTATCTTGAGCGCACCAAGAGCACGGGGTCCCGCTCTCCATCCTTCCCTTTCCGCTCCATCTGCATGCTTTCCCTCTTCCTCCAGCTCTCAGGCTCCTCTGTGAGGTGAGGGAAGTCAGCCCACTCCCCAAGTACACACAGACTGGTATGTTTTACCATACTACAAGACAACTGTCAGAGATGACTTGAGGCAAACAGCAGGAGCAGGTGGCAGCTGTTAATCTGCCTTAAGCACTTACCCCCACTTTACTACACCTGTCCCAAAGGAGACATCCAAACACCTCCTTCTCCCACTCTGTGCAGCCCGCCCTCTGACCTGCTATCCATTAACCTCCTTCATTCTTGATAGACATTAGCATCCAAAGGAACACAGCCTCAAACTAGTCCAGTTTGGAAAAAAAAAAACATCAGAATTGTTTTCAAGCAGGGAAATGAACATTAGTACTTTATACTGGTAAATAAACCCCAAAACTATGACCATCTTGTGATTGTGTGCAGATCTGCTGGCTATAACCAAAATAGGTATAGGAGCATGGGACCAGGAAGAATGCCACAAAGACCAGCTACTCCTCTGCAGTAAGTTCAGATTAAATCCCAATAGCATTTTTTATAGATGATCTTTCAGTGCTGTGAGGTGGTAGTGTTATGCTGCCGTGAAACAAAAACAACAGCTTTCTTTTCCTGTTGATTTATCTCTGTGCCCCAGCCATGAGAAGACCATTGGCTCGTTTCTTCCCTTTCACAGGTCTGCAGTATTTCTGCCTCTCATTTGGTAATACAAACATAGGCAGAAAGCCACATTACCCTCAGTTTATAAAACAGACATCTATTTTGGTACCTGGAATCACAATTGTGGATGCTATTTCTGGAGCAAAGAGATTTAAATGTGCAATCCAGAAAACTAATGCTTTTTTACCAGTCTTGTGCTTTTCATATTTAGGGTACTTCAGAAGTCAGGTACCTACAAGTCAGCCTTCTTCATCTTGCTATCTCATGCTTTCTGTTCTTACCTTCATATCCAGGTGCTTCCCACTCCAAGACACAGTGCCCAGAAAATTACACAAGTATTTTTTATAACTAACATCCTCTACTCCATTTACAGTCACTTCTTTGCTACTGCTATATCTGTAACTTGCATCTGTTCTCAATAGCTTCCAGGCTGGTAGTTTTGGGGGGATTTTTTGGTTGGTTGTGGGGTTGGTTTTTTTTTACTTAGTAAAGAGCAGAACAAAAATTCACCTCAATTGGCAACTACAAGCATTCAAAAACTCCACTGCAAACCTCCAGAATAATGACATTAGCTCATCAATTACAACTTGTAAAAATAATATACTTAAAGGGCATTTAAAATTTGTTATAACTGGATATTTAGGACTCATCTTCAAGCTTTTCCCTGCAACATGTGGAACTAGAAATTGCTTTGGAGGTTTGGGGGTTTTTTTGGTTTGTTTTTTTAAGTTAAGGTCAAGTTTGCTATCAACTGAAATCAGAGAAACTGAGCCTGACACTCACCACCACCAGCACCAAGTAACAGTTCAATAGCTTGCAGCAATCAAGAAAGCAAACAGGGTTAGGATTTCCTACAAAAGCACAATAATGCCAGTGTATAAATCGGAGAAGCACCCGCATAAATTCCAGTCCCCTTCATCTCCAAAAGGTGGTGTCAGAATTGGAGAAATTGCAGAAGAGAATGGCAACGAGGAAGATCACAGGTATGAAATTATTACCATACATAGTATAAAACAAGGTGGATTAGAACTTCTTAGTTTGGAGGGAGATGCTTATGAGCAAGATCGCACAAATTTGCAAAACCATGAGCAAGGTAAGTGACATGAAAACAGAGCAACCAAAGGTTTTTTGTGAATTTTACTTATTAACTACAGCAGTTATTAACTACAAACATGCGGCATATGACTCAGGAACTCCCCAAACCATAGATAACTGGAGACTAGGAAAAATATTCCAAGGAAGTATCACTACACACTTTATTCCTCCAGTTCTTCCTTCAGCTGTTCTGGTAGACAGAAGACCAGATGAGGTAGCAGTTTGGATATGACCTGATACGGCTTCTCTTACAGAGAACCAGAAGAGCTGACACTGCTGTTCCCCTTGCTCTTGCACAGTTAAATGCCCTAAACTCACGTGAAAATTCCCAGCCTTCACCAATAGTTTAACTCCATTCAGAGAAGCTTGTCAGTGCTTTGATAGTAAAATATTCACTGTCTCTGGTGAAGTGGCAATGGCTATTGTTTGAATTACTTTTCTGAACCCATCATAAACTAAACTAAGATCCTGCAACCACTATCCAATCCACGCAGTCAGATCTTTATGCCAGCAGCCACACAGTGCAGCGCAGGCTCTGGGGACTGAATGATAAATATCAGACTCTGGGTTTCATAGCACCTACAACTCCTCCTCGTGAAATGCAAGAGTGGAAACGTGGATATTGGCTGCATATGCATGCCAGAGGGCTTGCAGACACAGAAATAGTCTGAAATTCAATGGCCCAGCCCAAGGGGGGCTTACTGCAAGGAAGCTATGCCAACTTACACCCCGGGCTTTTTGTAACCAGCACGTAGACTTTGCATTAGGAAGACAGACACATTTTCATCCTGCCAACATAATCTGTCCTCCTGAACTTTACTATAATAGGGCATGAAAAACAAAGCTCAGTAGGAATGCACGCCCTTCTAAATGCGTATGTAAAATAAGCCATGAAATTTTCCATCAAAATTTAGAGACCTTCATTCTTTAAGCTCATTTTCATTTTTGGAGTAAGAAGCCCGCTCTCTCCTACATTTCTCTTTAAAAAAAAAAAAAAAAGTATGTTGAAACAGCAAATATCATATAAAACAAAACTAGCAATAAAGCCCATCAGTTAAGAATCAGCAAGTTAAAGGGCAAAAACGGTGAAAGGACAGTTTAGATTTATTTAGCTGAAAGACTTTTATTGCTATTACTAATCAGATTTTTCTTTAAAGATTAGACCATTTCTCTACACAGTCTACCTGCACTTTTTAACCTGATTATATCCCATTAAAGACATTCCCATATTGAAAATATGTTCCAAATGTACATGAAAATTGTTTGGAGCTTCTGGGCATGTAAAAGAAACAGGACACATTGGCTCTTACACATGTTTTAAATTAAATTTGAAATAAAGTCTTTGACTGGCCTTGTCCTCCTGCCCCTCCCCCTGAAAAAAGAAAAAGAGTGGTTGCTGTTCTCTTTTTTTTTTATTAAGCTGCAGCATTGTCCTGGGCTATAACATTACAGCTAGACTGCAGGACTAAATACAGCACAATTGCCTGAAAATTTTGGAAACTGCAGACATGAAAAGTGAACAGCAGCAAGATTCCACATCTTTAGTTTACTATTAAAAACAACTACAGTGATGGGAAAACAACACAGGCAGAAACAAATGGAATGTCAGACAGTAATTCACACTGAAACAGTCCTCAGCTAAAGCCCACTATAAAATTTGCACAGTCAACAGGAGCACTAAGCTTATTAAGCACCAAGTTTCCATTCACCTTAAGTACTTTGCCTCTTCCATCCCTCCTATGTTCACATTGTTTCTTCCTTTCTGAAGGGAAATCTATCACTCTGGAGTCAGAGGTCCTCTATTCCCCGCCCCCCCCCAAATAATACCCTCCAATCCATTTTTCTTTATCCCTTCTTTCATTTGCTCCTTGTTAGTTTTCTCTTCTGCAGTTTTCCAATGGATGCAGTAGCTCTTCCAAAACTTTATTTCCTCCATAATTCACAAATAGATCTTTATCTTCCTTTATTTTTCCTCTCCCCCCCCCCCCCCCCCCCCCCCGGAAATATTTTTATTTCATGGTATAACCTGTGTGAAAAGCCACCTACTGTCATGATATGACCCTTCATGTCATTGTCTAGTACTGGAAAATAAATTGTTTGCAACTCCCTCTTGCAGCAATTGTACCCCAACTGAATACAGTTTGATCTTTCTCCAGGCCCTTACCAAGGCTGGCTTTGGAAAGGCATCTTAGTAGCTCCCTCTGTATTCATAGTTAGAGCTCTAATCTTTCTAGTTCTGAGCGTGAAGATTTCTGGCTAGTCTTCATATTCATAGGAACATGAAAGTTTATGCTCCAAAATGCCTTACTAAGGCGTGTAGTCCCAAAAGCCCACAGCGCTGCTGCTGCTGTTGCGGGGAGAGGCAGAGGAGAAACAGCATAAGCCAGAAAGTGTTCAGATCGTTATCCAACTTGAATAAAAATCCATAAAGCCCCAAATTTAACTCCCTGGCTTTTTCAAGAGGAAGAGGATGACAACTGCACCTACCATTCTAACAAAACCACCTCAGCATTGTGCCCAACCTCTTGGCCGAATTGCCCAATTGATGAGTCAATACCAGCTTCTCTACAAAAGCTCTGCTGCAGCAGGTTGCAAAGTTTCAGAACAAATATCAGTTACACCAAACTTCTACTTGCTTGTCCTCCCCTACTACCTCTTTTAAACACCCAGCGGGCCAGCCTAAGGTCTGGTTGCCCTAATACCCTGTCACCAATATTGGCCACTGATCAATGTTCACAGACAGCGCATGTGAAACTGGACTAGTAGAGGAGGGGTATTTCTCCTCCTACACTTCCCTTCATTCAGGAATTTACATTTAGTGTTTAGGATTTCATGCATCAGGTGGATTTCCCCACCCCGCAGCTTGTCAAATTCCTTTTTAAACCAGTTCATACTTCTGGCCTCTGCAGCACCCTCCAGTAACAAGTGTCACGATTCAGTGATATGCTCTTCTAAACCTGCAGCATGGCAAATTTCATTCAGTGTCCTTGGTTCTTATCTTATAAGAAAGAAGTAACAATTGCTCCTCATTCTCCCTCTCTACACCATTTATAATTCATATAGCTCTATCAGCAGCTTTTTCTCAGCAGTCTTCTCCCTCAAGCTGAAATCCTAGCATACTTCACCTGCCTCGTACAGGCACTGTACCATATCTTCAAACATCCCTGCTGCTCTTTCAGTGACCTATTGGGACAGAAGTAAGGAGAAACAGACCCAAAGGCAGATCTGGTGGTACAAAGTTATCATCACTTCAATCACTCAGGAGGCAACATAATAATGTTTCTAGTTTGTTCTCTGTTCCTTCCCAAATAATTTCTAATCTTGCTTAATGCTTTTGACCACACGATGAACCTGGAAAGATCTGTGCTGTTAAAGAGCTTATGGCTAATCTAATTTACATGTTAATTCAGCACTTAAACCACTACTACGGAAACGTAAGTTTTCCATGACATAACTTGATCTCTAACATTTAAGGACATAGGACAGATAGACAGTGTTATCAAGACAATAACCTGTTTTGATTGCTTCAACCAGCTTGTCATTCTTCTCTTCTTCAAGCAGTCTGTGGTAATATCCAGGGTTTTGTTCCATGTTGGTTTGGGCCCCACTCACAATCATCCAGATCAATGCACGGTGTTCATTGGGGATGCCTTTCCTGATATATCTTTTCACTGCAAAACAAGAAGTTTGGTGGGTTTTAATAAATAAATAAATAAATCCAGCTGTGTTTTTCTTTTGGAAATGAGCAACAGAAAGTTGAGAAGTCATAGGAAAACTCTTGACTAGTGATTATTATGCTTTCTTTCCTAGCCTACCATTTAGGATAAGCATCTCCTTCTCAGCTACACAGTATACTTCAGATTCACTAAGTTCTTGCCACTCAGACTCCCCACACAGATCTCCAGGCCTAGGCTTTCCTTCCCTCTCTATTCCCCCATTAGGATTTTTAATCCTTTCCTCTTCTTCCCACCTTTCTGGATGGAGATATGAACAGCAAAGTTTCCCCTTTATCTTTGTCCTTTTTCATTCAGGCGAGCCCTGACTTTTTCTTTCCCTACATTACCAATGGCCTCTGACATGATAGCCCTTTGCGTTTGCTTGGTTATGCTCTGACATAAATGGCTATATTACCATTACCCTAGGATTTCAGCTTAGCACCTAACCATTGAAATCACAGCAGAAACTGAGAAATATGAAATACGTGGCTACTGTGTAAACGAGCCTCTGGAAGAACCGGAGATGTGAGTGAACAGCAGATGATTTTTCCTAGAATAACTGGGGAGGTCTTTTCAAATCTAAAGTAGCTCTTATCTCCTGCATCATATTCATCATCAGGGTGTGCTTTGGGGTTTTTTTTTAAGCAGATGATTCAGCGTAAATAACTAGGATGCAAGATTGCAGGAAGAAGCATCAGGCTAATGACAGCCAAAACAGCTTCCCCGTGGGAATGGTATGAAAATTATTAATAAGAAGCCAATGCTGCTCATTGGCACATAATCCTAAATCAGCATTACCCCTTCTGACCCAAAAAGACAGCTGAATGTTTGAGATCCTTATGCTTTTTCCAGGGAGAAGAAACTGACAAAGGAACCACACGTTTCTTACTAAATGAATGAGACTGTATCAATTAGGGTACCAACTTCTCCTCCCTAAATTCTATGGGACTCAAATGAGAGTGGGGATTTTTATTCCGCCCACACGCAGAGACACACGCACAAAATATCATTACCTACAGTGGTTTTATCCAATCACAAAGATCTGCAACTCAAGATAAATGCTGCCTGAATTAAAGGATTTAAAAATAGCAGAGTGAAATAAGGTTTTACAACAACTCAGCCAGCCACCTTCTAAATACATTCCACCTAATTGCAGCTGCCTATCCTTTAGGAGCCAAAGCTGCTTCCCCAGTGTCAAGAGGGAGATCTGTGCATCTCTAATGGGCGTTTCACCCATATAAAACCCAGTACTTTCTCTCAAAGAAACACTCCTACCCTTACCATTTGCAATAAACACCTCAGGGTACAGTTTTTGTTTAGCTTTTTGATAAGGATTTGTACTATGGGTTACAGTCTCTACTGTTCTAGCTGTAAAGTAACTTTAACCTTCTTTTAGACAGACTGGAAAATAATTTACTTGTTTCCATGGTTGTTTAATAATCCCCACTTCATCTTTTTCACAAGATCTTGAACTCTAATGCTCAAGAAAACCTACAGATGGGCATAGCAAATGCAAGAGTGAGTACAAGGAACCAGGACTGTTTAGGTCAAGAAGAAGAGATGTTCAGATGAGCCTGAAAATGTCTATAGAAGCAAACTTACTGGCTAAACTACTGGATTATCATATTCTAACATATAATTCCAATGGTATTTTTTTCTGGAACAACTGTCAATTCTGAAAGCATAGCCAACATCCACATCCAACAATACACATTAAATTCAAGAAAAGCAGGGACAAGCCTTTGACGCTGGTACAAGGGGAAAGCAGCCCTGCAGCACAGCATACACTCATTATTCCTCAGTGTCATCGTTCTCATAGCAATAGACAGCCAGAGGCTTGTATTGCCCCAAATGACTACCTACCCCAGCTCCCCCACTCCCCGAGGAATGGAAAAGCCCTTTACATTGTGCTTTTCTTCCTCACACCATTACCATACTTGCCAGGGTCTGCAAACTGGCATACAGAAGCAGCAAAGTAGTTTTGAAAATAAGGACAGCTGCAATTTAGTATGTTTCATATATACATATATTATTTATATATGTCATATTCTATACAAAAAATTGCTTTTTTTTATACAAATATATATTTATTTTGTTTTCTACAGGCGCTCTTCCACATTATCCTCAGGAACTAAATAGCCCACAACAACAGTCCACACCATAGAATATCCTCCCACTGTAACATTTAAGAAGCTTTCACAGATGAAGCCAGATTGTGCATGTGTCTCCAATCACACATCCCACTCCAACTGTAAACCAAGGGCTTGATCTCAAAAGCAGCACTGCTGAATACCACCAAGCCCCGAGTATCCGCACACAGAATCACTCCCAGGACAACCCCAGTGTACGCAACACAGTCTAAGCTTTAAAACGTGTAGTAAAGAAATATCTTCATGTGAAATTTTTGCCTCTGTTCATTAACAAAATACGAAACATCAATTTTTAAGCAAACAAAAGCAGTCTTAATAATTCCATTACCTCTGACACCCAGTGCCAGCTTCTGCAGGTTTAGAGTCACACTTTATTAATAATGTTTTTCTTGTTACAAGAAAAACCAGCTACATGATAGGGTAGTAGTCTAGAAGTGCTGATAAATACCCAAAGTAACTCCAAGAGACAAATACGCAGAAAACAGCATTTTCCAATACCATGCACTACTTATAGTAACAAGATTTAAAAATAAGTAAATCACTTCAAACTTGCCTGTCTTTGGTTAATGGCAGAATATGAGAATTTTGGAGGTTTTTGCTTCTAGATAAAGTTGTATTTACCTTTTCCCCCCATTAACATTGTTTCACTCTATACCATAGACTAAGTTTATGTAGGAAACACCCATTTAAAAATAAAAAATACCTCATCTAAAATGTTAGAAGAGTGTGATTTTGAGAAGCATCTGCACTTTTCAGTAACTAACAATTACTGTTGAATGCTGAGGAAACTAACTTGGACCCTAGAGGAAAAATTCTACAAAAGAGCTGAAAACAGCATACAAGGAATTCAAAGTTCTATTTTATTAATACATCACAGAACAAAGCAGATCTGTACTGTCAATGTTCAACTGGCACTCAAACACAAAAAATGACTTTCTAAAGATGCTCCTTCCTTCCCCCAACCCCTGGGCCGGAACAGAAGTGTTCCTGTTATAACCACTGTTTAGTACCATTACTTTCACCTTTCACTGTATTATATCAGCCTCAAAGACTAGAAAGCACCTTCTGCTGCTGGTCAGTTTTGACTAATCCACTTACAGCCAAATTCTTTTACTTGGCACACTTTTGGTCAGAATTAAGGTACTTTGAGCAATTATGTCAGACAGTTTGTTGCCTTCCTGTAAACAAGCCAGGGTAGAAAGCTGTCTTTTGCTCCCATAAAGATAGCAGCTGAATGGAGAAAAGCAAAAATTAAGAGGATGTCAGTAGTGGCAGAGAGAGAGAGGTGGCAAGTGACCGAACACTGACTGCAAATTCACATATGTATAGGAGACAGTGAAGATAACAAGGGCAGAGGGGGAAACAAAATATCAGAAAATAACAAAAAGGAAGAGACTGGAGAATGAGCAAAAGGAACTGTCAGCCAAAATTCCTATGACCCACCCTGCCGGAAGGCTGTAATCCAGAACAACAGGATACACTGCTTAATTACTGTTGTTAAAGTGTAGTCTAATTATTTTTCTTTACAGTAGAACAGAATTATATACATACATACCACCCCGGATGCGAGGCAAACACAGTAGCATGTGAACATACCACATTTCCAGACTGGAAAATTAACACAAGTCATCACTTCTTCCTGTTCACCCGGACAGGAATTATGAGTTTCTCTATGTGTAAAGACAAATGGGTGTGTAGCTACTGAGATACCACACGTACAATGCCTCTCTCATGTCTACTCACAGCAGGATACATTTTGAAAAGGCCCCTGCAGAACTCAACGTAAGGATACAGGTTCGCAGATACAGCTATTGTGGTTGGGGGAGGGGGGGGCGGAGTGGAGCAGCAAATCAAATATTCTTCTCAGTTCTAGCTTGTGGCTGACCTGCAGCAGAGGGGAAGTTAATCAGAACCAGCAGCTCCTAGGTAAAGCTTCAGAGCAATGAAGTCAGGTCCTGGAGAAGGGAAATTCAGTGCATCACCAGGCAGACCTGCTGCTCTCTGACTGCCTGCAAGGAAATCACTGCAGGATCATCTTGCAGGATGAAGCACACACCTAAACAAATGTTTACATAATTCTAAGTGCATATGCCACAGACTTCAATCTTAATACTGATGTAAGAACGGAAGTATTTAAAAAAAAAAAAAAAAATCAGTAACTGTACAGGTTAACCTGTTGCTCTCCTCTTCTGAGGTATCAGTTGAGGGAATGTAGTCTGAGCATAAATTCAAAGTTGTTACAATAAGCCTCCCTCATTATCCTCAACATTATTTATTCCAGTCACTCTCCTTACAATTACATATTACACATATACATGAGAATGCATACTCTACAAACCCAAGTATCTTTAGCAAAAGTAACATCAAAGATGATGCAGCAGCCCGCAAGGGCTTACTACAGTCAAGAGCCACTGCCTACTCAGTGGATTTATAGTTTCCCATTTTTCACAAACAGTAACCTGTTAGAGACCATTAAAACCACATTACATGGCTAGTGGGCCAGCATGACCATCGATCGATACTGAAGCGTGGTAGACAAGTTGAGAGATTTGGTCAAAGTTTTAGCTCCAGAATAAAACCAAAGACATTCACACTGTTTGTATCATGGTAGCATTCTGTGTCTACAATGCTGGAACAGGGAACACAAGGGAAGAGAAATGTAACTAACTCACAGAAGTTGCTAAAAGCTGCCACGGTCACAGTTCACACATTTTAAGAGAAGGAGGTGAATCAAAACCTGAGATTATTTTTCCACAACAACTAGAAGACTCAGTTCTGGAAAATCTCAAAATCCTCACTAATTCAAAATACCACACAGTTACCGCTATATTCAAACTTGACACTCTAAACAAAAGCTTCTTTATATTTGGAAGAAAAAGAAGAGAGTAGAAGTAGCTACTTTCTGGTTAGCAGCATATGATCTAGAAGCTCCCACATTTTCTGGGATTCCTCAGCCTTAAGCCAGACATCCATATGCTAAATACACTGTTATACTTAAAGTGTCTCACTAGTTATCATCCCATTCTTGGTGCCAAGAAAAAAAAAAAAAAAGACCCCAAAACAACAAAACCACTAGAATTAGCAGTTGAAGTCTGCACCTGAAGCACAGCTCTACAGTCAGTGCCTAATTAATTTTTACTTAATTTTACTCACTTTTTCTTTAACACACTTACAAAGAATTCTGCCCAACTCCAAAAGCCTCCCAAGAGAAAGCAAGCTGAAAAGCACCATTAAAAGCAAAGAGGAAAATGTAGGCGCTTATATGAAAAAATAACCCAGAGAAAGAATGGGAAGAAACCCCCCCAACCTTTAGTTTCACAGGATTCCCTGACACCTTCTGATTCCCTCCGTTTATTCTTCCCTGTGTCTCTTGCAAGATAAAACGTTACTAGAGGGTTTTTTTGCTTTTTGAACCAGCCATTAACAGTTCCATCAGAATTTTATCCAGTGTTGCATTAGCTCCTGCATTAATTTTTACTTTCTTCACGTCGTAAGGCATTTAGCATCAGTTCTTAGTACACACCTTTTTAGCCGAGGTGAACATCGTTTTACAAAAGGAGGATAAGGAGAGCCAGAAAATCTCAGCAATCTAAAAAACTGTCAGAGTCAGCAACCGAGATCCCTAACATCCTGATCTCTAGGGTCCAAGACAGTGTCTTCTACATAATCTCATGTCTTTTTAAAGAGAGGACAGAGCAGAGTGCCATACAACAAACAGCTGTAAAATAGCATCCTGAAGCACCAGTGGCTATAATCTCAGGGTTACAGATGTAATAAGATATTGTAGCGCATGCCAAAGAAGGATTACTCCTTTGCAAGCTTTAAATCAAATCAACGATCCCCCTAACAGCAGCATTCTTGCTTATGTTTTATTACTGCCTTTACTACTGTTTTTCATTTGAAGAAAAAAAATAGTATTTAACATTCAAAAATGCAAACCAATTTAAAACTATTTATATTGGTTTCAACATAATGCATTTTACCTATAAATAGACATGCAGCTCACCTTTTAAACTCTTCTGTATACTGTTATTCCCCTTTAGGAGCTTGGACCATTTTATTGCTCTTCTAGTAAGTACCACTAGATATCTGGAAAAGAACGCTTCATAGGACGCATAATCAAAGTCTTCTGGCCTTTCAAACCCATATGGATCAACCCTACAAAATAAAAAAGAATTCTTGTACAAATGTTTCTATGTATCTACAGCTGAAAAAAAATTATATGCAAGTATGATTTAAATAACTTCCAGTTGCTATTTCTAAAAGCAGCTCAAAACTCCCTCCTCCCAACAAAACCTTGCTGCACACAAACTGTTGCACTCCATTTAGCATATCAAAGCTGTTTACGTAAATTAATTTAAACATGCACTGTTCAGTCAGTTTTACAGATTTCACTGCTTTTAGAAGTAAGGTGTTTTTAGAGCGAAGGATCTGTTGTGTGCAAAATTGACCCCAGTTACGGCCACACAGAAGTCTGGGAGGTATTTTGTTGAAAAGTATGAAGGTATAGCATAAGAGCTCAAATATGGCCCGAACTCACTTTCCACACAGTTCTGCACAGAAAAAATAACAACAAAAAGAACAAGTTATAAAGATTATTTTTAGAAGGGCTTATTTCTGAAATTATCTTCATGACAGTATATGGTTTGGAAAAAAAACCCCCACATATCTTTGTGTCAATCTTCTTCATAAGCAGTATCAAAAATGCTTATTTTACTATCTTTAACAATTTTTCAGTGTTACATCACATTATCTCGGGCAGCACGGCACTGATGGAGTTTCAGAACTGCAAGTATGATTCTGTTCTAGCTTGATATATCAAGTCACCTTGCTAAACTAGATTTATGGCAACTTCCCAAGACGCTTTATACCTGCCGAGTATCACTTGAGTACACAGCACTCATGGGGCTTCGTAGAAGTTAAATAGGCGGAAGGGTCTGTCCACGCAGAAAAGTTTGCAAGACAGACATTGGGGCTTAACTTCCGAAAAAACTGCCCATTTCATTCATGGAGAAGGACTTTGCTCATGGAGCGGTACCGGCACAGCCATGGGTAAACTCCAGCTCACGGGATCGTCATGGGTAGTAAAGCGTGAATCAGAAGAGGAACATTTTAATATTCAGACCTCAGACTGGTATTACCTAATCAGCAGTTAGAAGAGTCACCTTTGTATTCATGTACTCTTCAAATTTGACTCAGAAAACACAGGTGTAAAAAACACCGAAACCCCTGATACGGGTTCCTCTGAAGACACAGAAAGTGACAACGCTCAAAAAATCCTAACGCCTCCACGAAAACACATCTCGTATTTATGGCTGCGACTGTCCAGGCAGCAAGTACAGATGAACTTCATGCTCAACTCCATTCCTGAGGTAGAAAGGGAAAATAAAGAGCCAGGAAGCCGGATTTTAAGGAAGTTACCTTCCCTAACCTGCCTCCGGGCAGTGAAGGTTACCACTACGCCTCGGTGCCCCCGCGTTAAGGGCCGCATCGCTTGCCGGGGCTCTGCCCCCGGGAGGAGGCCTCTGCCCCCGCAGCCCCCGTCCGCCATTTCCCGCCGGCCCCCTGCCGCCCCCGGCCGTTACCTGCCGCCGCCCCCTCATAGCCCCGATCGCTCTGGGAGGAACATTTCGCTCTCCCCGGGTTAACCGGCTCCAAATTCACCCTCCGCCACGGCTCCTCTCTGCCCCAAGCCCTCGGCGTTTCTCGGCAAGATACCAGCAGGGGGAAAGGCCATTGGCAAGGGACCACCAAAAACCCCAAACTCCCCGCAAAGGCGCTGCGAGTCGCCGCTCCTGCTCCCGGCTCGCTCCCCGCCTCAGAGCGCTGCGGATTCACAAGAAAGTTGTAAAAGCGCTGTTGTTTTAAACGCCCCCCCCCCCCCCGCCCACGGCCCGGGAGAGCCCCAGGTGGGAGCGGGCAGGCGGGCGCCGTCGGTGGCGGTAGGGGGGCGGGCACGCCGGACCCGCTGCCGGGCGCTCGCCTCAGCGCCGGCGCCCACCACACGGGCCCGGGGCGGGGGAAGGGAAGCGAAGCGCCAGCGCCGCCGCCAGCAGCCGCCACCGCCCTACCTGAACGCCCAGTCCCGCCCGTCCTCTCGCCTCTCCATCGGCCGGTCCGCGCTCGGCCTGCCCCCGGCGGGGAGCGCGGCGCCTCGGCCGCGGGCTGGGCTCCGCTCCTCAGGCCGAGCAGCGCGGCGGCCGCGGCCCCATGCGGAGCGGCTCCCAAGTTCAAGCCTCCTGCCGCCCTCCGAGGGGCGGGGGCGGCCGCCGGGTCCCGCCTCCCCTGCCAGGGGCAGGGCGGCGGCGAAGCGGCCCGCAACCCCCCCCCCCCAGCCGCCCCGCCGCCGCTCCGCTCCGCGCCGCCGGCAGCCGGGGGGACGCGGGGAGCGGCGGGGGAGCGGGCACCCGGAGGCAAGCAGGTGCTGATCTGTTCCGGCACTGCTTTAGCTTTCTGTGTTTCGCGTTTCTGTCACATCCTGGGAAAAATTCAAATATTGTAGTGCGAGGGGAAGGTCTCAGTAACATAGGGTGGGAGTGGCTGCAGGTATGGCCCTTCAAAACCAAAGGGATTTCCCCATCACCAACGAGAAGAGGCGGCTGTATTAGTATGTAAGTTCACTTGGTCGGTTTGGGCTTTTTTTCCCCCCAAATCCTCGCACTTTTCCATTTCATTTCCCCAAATAAGTCATTAAAGTCAATGCTTTGTCACATTGACATATTACCAACTTTAGCTTCTGCTGACTTAGTTGCCACCATAAACTAACAATCATTTAAATATGGCTTAAATAATAAATGGCGGGTTGTCAAAAACGAAAATTAAACAAAATAATACTCAAAAAGGCTTCCCCATTTCCAGAACCCGCCTCTAACATTAGCACATGGCTCTTCGCCTGTCAAACAAACCCCGAAACCCACGCGGACTCTGCCCTACCTGACTGCCAGCAGCCTAATTCCTAACACGCTGCATAACAGAAGGGAGAGCGCGAAATTATATCCCTGCTTGTCCTTTTTGCATCAAGCTCTGACTTTGCACCCAGCAAAGTCCTTGGAAAATTACAGCTACTGCCAGAGAAACATAATCTGGTTCAGCCAGAGAGTAAGAGTTGCTGAAGACAACAGATGGGATTTCACAAGGGCGATCAACACTTGTTCCCTCCCAGCACACTCCTCGAGAAAGCCACCTCCTCTCTGCGGGATCAAAGGCAATCACCCACACAGAAATGTGGAAGTAGTTCAGCTCCAATGGCGGGGAAAAAAATGCAGAGATTTGTACTTGGTTTAACTGCCGTCACAGGCTTGTAAAAGTTCGTGAGTGTTCGGCAAGGCATAATATTTTTTCTTTGTGGGAAAATTCTGTGCTTCAGCAGGCATAGGGCTTCTCTTGCAGGAGGGTGGTCCCGCTCAAATTACTGTGCGGCGTCACGAACATGCTCCGGTACTGGCAGGACTGGAACCTGATTACAAACCAGCCCGGGGAGAGCCGGCCGGTGCCTGTGCCAAGCCTGCGCTTTGACATCCCGCCAGCGTTGCCTTGGCGGAGCGTAGGCAGAAGCACGCTCTGTAAACAGCTCTGCCCCAGTGACTTGGTCAAAGTCGCATAGAAAATCCTTGGCAGAGCTGTGAATAGAAGGAGGTGATGCTGTCCCACGGAAGAGAAGAGTTAGGCAGAATACCCCCTTCTCCCCCAAATCCTGAAGCCGCAGGCTCGTTTTGTAACAGGGCTATACTTCACCTGCCAAGGTCAGGCTCTTTGGTGCGTGTTCCTCTTAAAATGGATCCGCCAAAAGTTCCCTGAAAAGAGCAGATTGTTTCTGTGATTAATTAAGGGTACATTTGCAGTGCATCAAGGGTAGCCTTGTGTATACCACAGTGCATTTTTACTGTCAGCAAGTCTTAAACGTTGTATACAGTTTCTGTTGCTCTAACACAAGCATAATAACGCTGTGGTTCGCTCAGATTTAATGCCTGTTTCACACAAAGGCTCCTATTAAGAAACTTGACGTAACTCCTGTTAAGGAAGATACTTAGAATCTTAATCCATTAATGGAAATAATTCCTAAATTTCAGTGCTAATTTGTAACAATAATTGCATGCCCATATTGTGGCTGATAATATGAACCAGCCTACTGTCTGGCAATAGATAATATCTTGGTTGTCCTTCACAGGGTATCAATGCTGCTCTCTTCTGGGCAGATTATATCATGCTGCTTTTAAAGTCATTCAAAGAAACTAATGCATAAACCCTCAAATCCAAAAAGTGCATGTGCTTGGTGTTGTGATCAGCAGTAAAGGCTACTATTTACTTTTGATCCTTTACTTCTGAAGGAGTTGGTGGCAGTGGCAGTGTGCAGGAGGACTTCAGTGACGTTCAGACCAGTGAAGCTCATAGCCTTCCCGCCTACCACCTGGAACAAAGGAAATGTACCTTATGTAAATTTTTTTTCCCCCTTTTGCATCTGAACCTTATCCCTGAAGTTTTTACATCATGGTGAATGTGTTTGGTAGAATTGCCATCCCGCTGCTGCCACAGTAAGTTCTTAAAATAGTGACTTCCCTTTAAGGGTAGGCATTTAGACGTGTTTGCTCTAAAGGGAAGATGAAGACAGCAGACAAGTGTTTCACAGGCTGAGCCATTCACAGCTTTGCTCATCTCATACCCCGTATTTCAGTGAGGAAGCCTTCCCTACTTGTGTTTGCAGAGCAGTTGTTGTTAAATAACAATACCAGCAAAATTTTCAGCCTTATCAGGCATTAGTCTGGGATGGCTTTACGCTTCCCGGAGCTGTGAAAGGTGCACTACGCCACATGTGCTTGGCGTATCAGCAGTGCCGAAATGTGGTCTAGCTCCTCACATACCACCTTTAAGCCCCTTGTTACTGTTAGGCCAGAACTGGCGAAGGAGCATTGGGAGAAAGCCTTTGATAACATTTGTGCCTGGAAGCATTTCCTCAGCTGCCTGTGGGGGCCGCAAGGATTCTTTGTTTGTCCAAGAATGGAAGAAATATATTGATTATTTTGTGTATCATAAATGTGCCAATTTTCTTGCCCGAGGTTCTTTTCACAGGCTGCAGGGAGGTCAATGAAAATAAATTGTTAGGGAGAAGCAAAGTGCGATAGGACCAAGAAAGGGATAAGGTGTGTGCAGATATAGGAGGTGTGTGTGGATGTAGTGTGCCTACTCTTTTTAAGACAGCACAGGTGAGTCTGTTCATTGAGAAATACCAGCGAGAAACATCATTCCCAGCAAAGCTAGCGGCTCTGCTTTTCCAGATCCAGACAGGAAATTTTTAAAAAAACCCCTAACTGCTCCTAAAACAGTTAACAGCCCCTGTTTAGAAAATGTGAATGCAGCAGCATTGGAGAAGAGATAAAAAGATAATTCTTGCTAGCGACTGGGTGTTGTAGTATCCCAAGTAAGCGATGAAATTCCCACAGCCTACGTGGCTTCCCTAGCTTGTGTGGTTTGTCATATAGCCACTCAGCTCTGTGTCTGTACTTAGTAAACCACACCACGAAAGCACACCCTGTTTTGTTGGAGCTCTACTCTGCATCCATTTGGCCTGAGCTACTTTCCCATGACCTGAAAAAAATCTGCTACTCCATACTTGGGGAAAACAGTTTAGATTAAGCAGATTTGGCAGTATAGAAATATACAGTAAGAAGTAAACATACATGTGTATATATATAGATATTTTTTAATCACTGCAATTCTATATTCTAAACTAGGCACAATGTGCTCCAGGACTAGACAATTTATCTGGCTAATAAGGAATGCCATCATCACATCCAGACACCTTTGGTTCCTGTTACAACCAGCTACTTACCAAGTTTAGTCAACCTTTACCTACGTATGGATTGAGGCTCTGGATAGGTAATGAAATGCTGAACGTGTTCCATATTTTTGTCCCAGAAAATTGCATCATGCTTACATAATTGTAGTCTGCAGGCCTAATTAAACCTGGTCATGTGAATGGTTCCAACAGCAGTCACTGAACTTTAGAACAGACTCCATAGCAAGGACAGAAACATATTTAAAAAAATGAATTTCCTCTATTCCCTGAAGGCTTCACAGCTTCATGTCTATGAAGGTTACTGGCTGGTAGGACAAGTTACAAACCCATGTGTAGTCTGGGAAGTGCCAGTATTTTGATTACTCTCAGTATGACTGTGGCCCCAGGAGTCAAAGCATACTGATATGAGCAACTATAAAAAGGAGCTCTAAAGCTTGCTGCGTACACCGCAGCCGCCTGGAGAATCAACATTACCCATGGAAGTCTCTGCAGAAAGGTTTTTGCACTTAGCTGCCATCCTCCAGCTGCGTCAGAAAAGAAGGCTCAAGGCTGTAAGTGACAATGCTGGAAACAGCAGGGAAAAATAAATGATATGATAGTGCCCTCAGTGTGAAAAACACAGCAAAATTCTATGTCAGAAATGATATGGAAAAAATACTCAAACATTATTAGCAGGAAGGGTTCCTAAGACAGGGACAAAGATATCCTTAGGAAAAGGTCAGTAGCTATCACAGACCAGTAACGCCAAAGTCTGGAACTGAGTAAACCAAAAGAGAGGTTCATAGTGGCTAATTACTTGACGAATCTAGCTTAAGTCAGGCTGCAACTTTATAAAACTTGTTTATTATTTCAACTGACAAAATGAAGTATTTTCTAAATGGCTTTGTTTTGTTTGTTTTGTTTTTCCTTATCTACTTGATTGATCATGAGGGGCATGCTGAAAGCATTTTAAATTCATGCTGATGATGTTTACTTTCCTGGCTGCATGAGTACAAGGCTTATAACTGAACTTTGAAATTTTGCAGGGAGAGATGACAGACAAGATTGGAGATTATTAACTCCTTCTTACTTCTCCCATCCCCTTTTTCTTTCTTGTCCTTATTTGTGAAGGTATCATGCCTAGCAAATCCGGCAGCTCCAAGATCTACTGATTAGGGACAGGGTTTAACCTGGATGTTCTCTGGCTGTCTACTATGATTTTACATTTGGTCTAGTTGGGAAATGGAAAGGCAAACCTTCTCCTGGCTTTCAGTTGCCTCCTGCAAGGGCTCTCATTTCAATCATCCCAAGCCATGTCCTATTCCATAAGGAGCAGGCAGAGTTATCATTACAGGTATTTAAATGCAATCATTGCGTGTTAGCTGTGAATAACATTATCTATTTCACTTAATTGTCTCTACGCACTTAAGAGTTTCTCTAAAAATCACTCATTAAGGAAAAAAAGTCTTTAAAGCAATGATACAGTTTGGTGTAAAAAAAAAAAAAAAGGTACAGCTATCCATTCAGGAAGAGACATCCATTCCTTATGTGGAATAAGGCAGGAGTTTTCCAGGAGCACAGATAATCTTAAGTTTCTGTAATTAAATACTATTTCATAATGCATAGGTACAAGGGTACTGGTTTTGGGTCAGATCAGCAAATTCCCCTTCTTTAAGCTCCCAGCTTTGGAGCGTTGAAGTCTGGAAAGTGAATGTGCTCCCAAGGAAGTTGTTCTTCACTGTAGCTTTCTGCCTGTTATTCCTTACACATTTTTCAAACTCACAGGCTGAAAGAAAAATAAGAAGGCTTGTGAAAACCCAAACTTGGGTTTGACAGCAAGAGCAGATGAAGCTTCTTTGAACTGGAGGGTTATAGCAACAACCATCTGTACAGGTATGGCTCAATATTTACATGTAATCAAGGTATTGGCTGAAGTATCATGTTATTTTTAAATTCTTTTGAAAGGTAAGAAACTTTGATTGCAACATCTAGGATCAAATGATGACTTCCCTCTGGCTTATTTTGTCAGGTTACAGATTATATCACATGACTAATACTGGAGGAAAAATTCAGTCCTCATTTTGTGTTAATTTGCAGATAAATGTCCCCCAAACACTGTTATCACTAGATGATATATTGTCAAAACTGAAATTATTTAATTTAAATTTCCTTTTTATATTTTGGGTGTTTCTGACACTGTTCTTTCCTGTCTTAAAACAATCAAATTGGGGAGGGATGGGTAGCACTGAAAACTATCAGCAACATTTTGGTATTTCCATGTTTGCTGCGTAAGTAGCTACAAAAATAGTATGTTCTCAGCCAGCCGTTTGATTCATTTTTGCCTTGAAAGTGTAGCTCACATGTTAACAATACACCAGATTTTTTTTTGACTGAGAAATTTTATTTTAGCTATGTGTGAACTTACGAAAATTACACAATGTAATTTGCTGTTATTATGCAGTGAGCCATAACAATCATTGCTTATGACCATGCTGCACGTTTGTATTGCTTCTGCAACAGGTACCTTGTATTTCTCTATTTTCATATTCCTCAGCAATGTATTTTTCAAGAATATTCTTCTCAGAAACTCCAGCAGTATTATTTTTATAATAATTTCCTTTTACGTGACATCTCATCACCACCAGTCCTCCATGAGCAATTGATAAACTTCTGAACACAGTCAAGTAAGCTTTACGATAATTATCTTTCCTGACCTATGCAAAGTCATTTTTTCACATGATTGCAAAAGTGCAAGCATCTTCTTATTAGATGTTGATGGAAAATTGTTGATGGAAAATTGACCATAGCCATAATACATATGTAGATGCAAATCAACCCACCAAAATACATAAGTAATACTTAGAATTGACATTAGACCATTACGGGTTTGCTTGCTGTGGACGTGCTTTGTAGGGGCCCTGATGCTCTGCCCCACTCAGTTACAATTCAGCCCATGGTATCTACATGTGAAGAAACCATTTAGCATTCCAAAGAATGAATCTATAAGTACTTCCAGCTACAATTCTCTTAACTATGCTGTTCTGGAAATATCTCTCAGACAGCTTTTTGCATTTCTATGGCAGCATAAATGCCCTGTAAAAAAATTTGCTGAGAATTACAGACTTTGAGTATTTAATGGTTCTTTATATGTGTGCAACAGGTTACTTTGTGTAAATGAAACAACCGTCAGCAAAGAAAGCTCAGATTTAATCCCACAGAAGTCACTGGGGTGTGTGGGGGGGAAGGGGCTGAGTGTTCATCATGCCTCTCTTAATCCTTTCAGTTCTTTGTTTTAGCCTGTCCCAGTCCTCGGGGTTTGAACAGCCATGGCAGTGCAGAAACAGAGAGCATGTGAATCACTCAAGGAGCAGAAATGATTCTCATCCAGTGGGAAAAACTCTCACTCAGGACTTCACCTGAGCAAAAAAAAGGTGAATTTTCTCTCCAGCTCCAGTGCCTGGCTCTGAAGCCCACCCAAGGCTAGGAGCCCCCCAAGGCTCAACGTGGGGTTGCTGAGACAGGAAGAATGCTGCTGGGAAGCTCTAGCACTCCTAGCCAGAAATGTCCAGTCCCTGCCTGAAGGAACCAGCTGGCTCTCGCAAAATATATTACACATGGCTGTTCTTTCTCTCATGTGGCATTCCTTTGCTTGGCTGGGGGCTATATGGTAAAGCAGGCCAGGTCTTAAATGTGAAGGTACAGCCACAATTTTGCTTTGTATTTGAGTAGGCAGGTAAAGCAAACATGAAGGAGCTGCAAGTAGAGAGAAAGCAAGTTCAGCCTTCCATGCAGTAGAGAAATTGCTGGTGTATTGGCTATTGCACAGAACATGGTGGATTATTTCCCTGCACATCACTGGATCAAATATAGCTCACGGCAAAGTTGCAAGTCTAGCACCTGTATGCAAACTGAGAATCAAATTGTTACATACCAGGAAGATGAACAACTGCCTGAGTACTTCCTCAGACTCGCCCAGTGCTTCAGAAAAGAAAAAAAAAAAAAAGCGTTTCCACAAAGTGGACTCATGGAAGTCCTCTTCTAGGGAGGACTCAGCCTTTCAAAGTGCACCATCAGTATTTGACAATGTGACTGAGGAGTGGCTGAGGGAACTGGGGTTGTTTAGCCTGGAGAAGAGGAGGCTGAGGGGAGACCTTATCGCTCTCTACAACTACCTGAAAGGAGGTTGTAGTGAGGTGGGTGTTGGTCTCTTTTCCTGAGTAAAAAGTGATAGGACAAGAGGAAATGGCCTCAAGTTGCACCAGGGGAGGTTTAGATTGGATACTGGGAAAAATTTCTTCGCAGAAAGGGTTGTCAAACATTGGACCAGGCTGCCCAGAGAAGTGTTTGAGTCCCCATCCCTGGATGTATTTAAAAGACGAGTAGATGAGGTGCTTAAGGATATGGTTTAGTGGTGGAGTTGGCAATGCTGGGTTTATGGTTGGACTTGATGATCTTAAGGGTCTTTTCCAACCTAAATGATTTTATGATTCTATGATTCTATTCTACTCTGTGTGGAAAAACAGTGGTGGCTCTTTTGACGGCGGTGGCTGCATTTTAGAGTACTGATGTATGGTTACTACAAGGGGTGGTTAGTGTTCACAGTGTAGTTTCTAGTATGAAACAAATGCCAGATTAGCAAGGTGGTGTATTTCCCACAGCAATGATAGTGTGTCCCTGGCAATACCATTCGTATTCCCAGGGGAGAAAGCTAACACTGATCCTTGCAGTATAACGATTATGTAACACATAAGAATCAATAGCTGGGTTTAGCTTTTCAATGGTCTATTTTTCCACTTGAGCACCCTTCAGCATCTTTTGTAAATACGTCCTCCTGTGCAGTAATTGGCTTTTGTGACCTGCATTTCCCTGACCCACAGAGCTATCTTCAGATGTTCTGGTCTGGACTGCATTTAACATTTCTCACTAAACGCTTTTGAAAACAAATAATATTTGAGAAATTTGCAGCAGGTGATTGCAAAGAGCAAAGCTGCAAATGCTGAAATGTTGATAATAAGTGTATGCAAAATGCATATCTTGCCACTTCTGTTTCAGCACTTACCTTTAATTAAATTAAAAACCTATTAAACTAAAACCTGACCAAAGGCATCTGGGATCTCCTCCCTGAATGTATGTACCTCAGTACAATAATTGATGAGTTGATGATCTGTACTGTTAAAGATGGGTAAAAATAGCTTAGAAGAAGGGGAGGCAGAATCCATCTTTGATGAGTGTGAGAAGAGGTGAGGCAGGACACCACAGGGAATCACTGCATCAGGGTTTTTGCAGCTCTAATTTGAACATGGCTATTTTTAGAGGACCTGTTGTACATACCAACAACACTACTGACTGCTAGCAGAGACAGCCACATTCCTAGAGCCAGCGACATTGTGTGCAGCTCTCAGGATTTAGCTAAAGCATGTTTTTGCCAAATAGGTGTTAAGTAATTAATTCTTTTTGTTTCCATCAAATAGAATTATGCTTCTCTTATACCACTCTCTCCCTTTGGGTTGCCATTTTTAGAAATAAAACTGTGTGGAACAAAGGACTTACAAAGTATGCCCTAAGGTATCCACGAGGAAAATTAGCCTGAGACAAATGAGTGATGTGGAGCCAACCCAAGAGCAAGCGTGTGTGGAGTGCAAGGGGAAGGCTGGCTCAGGGGGCATTAAGCCGGGCCAGTTCAACTGAGTACGAGATCTGACTGCCCAGAATGGGTGAGAAATTACAACTATTAATGTTTAAATCGGGCAGAGGAGGGTAAGAAGGTGTAGCACAAAGATACCAGTCAGAGCACTGTTTCCCCATGAGTATTCCCTACTGGAATATTCAAAGGCAGTCCTGGGTGGTGAGTTTGTGCTTTAAAGTGTGGAGCGAAAGCAGTTTAATTACCTGAATTCTGATCAGTTACCTTTTACTTTCGTGATTTTACAGCCTTTCGTTCTCACTATTTAATGGAGTGAACGGCTTTTCTAAAAAGCTCTGGGTTTTTTTGTATTACGGATGGTTACCATGTTTTCCTATTGCCTTCTTTTTATTGCTATTCTGTGGCCCTTCTAACATTTTGGGAAGCAAGACAATCCCTACTGAGAAACTTGTCTCCCTCATTACTTAATCCTGAAAACAGCAGAGAGAAAGACTCCTGTAATCTCTGGCACGGGACACGCAAAAACATTTGCCATATAAACCACATTCGGCTGCCAGAGGGGCATTCTGAGCTGGACCAGAATAAGGGAGCTGTCACAGGGCAATATTCCTTCTGCCTTTGCCAAGGACAGCTTTTTTATTGCCATTTACTATTAGCAAGCTGTTCACTCACAGATCTACCCCCAGTGGCAAATGATAATATTCATAAGTGATAAAGCAGCCTCATTAAAAAAGCTTCCGACTAGCGGTGGTGGCTGGGGAATGCAAGTTGAATGGCAAGCGGTGGGGGGGCAGAGAGAACACTTTGATCTATGCCTGCAGCAGAAAAACAGCCAAAGAAATCACTGTGCAGATGCTATCGGGGAATGTCAAAAGGGCCTTGAAACAAATCATGGAGGATTTGATTGTTGATCTCAGCAACGCACCCTCCAGACCTTTTCAAGCATGGAAAATGGAAAGAGCGAGCCAGACCCTGCAAAGCACAGGGGCTGCAGCTGGGCAGAGCCACTTCGTTGGTGGTTTGTGCTCAGTGCAGCTACTGAGCCCGCTGCAGACATGACATCAAAACCCTTTGCCCTGAAGTGGCAGGACTTTGCAGAAGTCTCCAGAATTACTTGTGTGGGGTGGAGGGAGGCGATGCTCTCGCTGGAGAGGGATTGCCAGGGGTGCAGTCTTCCTCTTGGGCCTGCACCACCGCATCATCTAAGTGACAACAAACCCTGGGATTATTTTTGTCAGCAGTAATCTGGGGCAGCAGTCGAATGATTTCCATCCTGTAAAATATAAAATGATGCTCTGTGCCAAGTGGTAATGGGGCTTTAAGATCCCAGTGCTCGGGTACTCCTAAGACCCTGTAGTAACTTCACTCTCAGCTGAGCCTGGAAGCCTGGGAAAAGGCAGAGGTAATGGCATAGAGTCTTGCAGCAAGGCAAGGAGGTTTAGTCAGCCAAAAATGCTGGGTTTTTTCAGTCAAAGAATGCTGTGCATGCAAAGGGAATGCCCCCAGGCTAATGAGGTACTGCCTCTGATCCCCTTAGCTCTGCCTACACGGCCCACAAACTGTTGTGGGGTCAAAGACAAGCTATTAAGATCTAGAAATTAAGTAGAGTCTGGGGGTTGCTGGAGAGGTGAGGTACTAAGTGATGCTCTTTGCCAGCAACATGCTCTTCTGAGCATAAATGAAGAAGTTTCCCTCTTTATTACCACTCAGCCTTTGCTGTGCATTTCTCCTTTCCTGGTATTGTAGGAAATCACTCTCTTCTGCGCTCCAAGGCCACTTGCTGGCTCAAAGAACATCCCTGCAGCAGCACTGAAACAGCTCCCCTCACGGCAGCAGCCCTGCAGCGCTGGGTGTTGGGTGTGCAGAGGAAAAGCCATGGGCAAATACGCTCACATATGTGTCCAGGCTCTTGCAAAACCCACCCATTTCCTGTGGGTGAGTGGGGGACAGTAGTGGTGGTGGCAGAGCAAGGGGAGGCTGGCGTTTAAGTGAGGTTTCGAATCACTGCTGCGTTACAGCACGCAGCTCGTCTGGTCTTGTGGCTTGTAGAGGCAAACAAGATGGCAGAACTCAGCCCTGGTGCAAATGTAACAGGCCTGGCTTGTTTGCAGTGCATTTATGATCTGGTAGCTGAGGTAGCGTCCTCCTGCAATGCTGGAAATGTCGGAGGGGGTGCTGCTACCTCCTTTGTAGTAATACTGGCGGCGGCAGCAGCTGCCTGTCCCTTGTGCTGCCCAGGGCTCCCAGATGCAGAGGACCCTGCCTTCCTCCCCCCAGGGCTCACCTGCAGCTGGGGTGGTGGCAGAGGGAAAATTCCAAGCTATCCAGGGAGGAGTGGGTACCACACTGGAGAACAGGAGGGGTGGAAAATTTCCTCCCCCCCCCGCAATGTTTTAGTTACTTGGGCACCAAATTGTCACCAAATTTGAGATTTGCAGCCAGAATGCAGTATGCGTGTGCATTTGTGTAGCTGATCAAAATAGTGCATTGAAAATGTTTTTTTGAATGGCTGTGAGTGCTTTCTTTAAGAAAATAACAGTGAAGCTTCAGAATGGAAAGATTACTATGTTACTGAAAACTCTGTTTGGTTTAGGGGTTTTCCCAGGAATTAATGAACAGCTGCATGTTGGAAAGACATTCCTACTCATGGGGCTCTCAGGAGGGCTCAGAAATCTTTATTGAAAAATAAATGGGAAATTTGACCCACAGAGCAAGCTGTCTATGTTTCTTGGAAACATGTGATTCAAATTCCAGCCTCATTTTGTAGCCCTTTGACAGGACAGAAATGTAAGGGGAAAGGGAGGAAAGTGGAAAGGAGGAGAGGGAAGCCAGCAATAGGAAATGTGTGTCACAGGATGAGCTTAGCAGAGTTTCCGTGTGGGCAGTCAGGGAAGAACATGTATTCTTGTGTCTATTAAAAGTACTCTTTTCAACTTCATATTTTTACTGCTGTGAATTGGTGAAGGAGTCCAGAGGACTTTAAAACACAGACATGGATTTTGAAGAACAGATACAGAAAACATATTTTTCCTAAAAGTATATGATGATTCAGTAGGACTCAGACTTAAAATTTTTGACGTCCTGGGGGAATTTGGCTCATGGTGGCGTAGAGATCAGTAATGCTGCAAGTCATTGCTTGGGTCTTAGTCTTGGATCTTGCCATGGGACCTTTGGAGTCAATCAGTCAATATGGGTATCTCTTAATTCATGTCAGTGTATTACTAAAGACCATAGCGGGGATGAGAAAATGATAGCATGATCATCATATACCTTTACTGCATCTCCTGGAAGAGCAGTCTTAATGATTTTGTGCTGTGGACTCTGGCTGCTGCTGAAGTGGGTGGTGAAGTTCCCTATTTCCGTTGCAAATAATAATGTTTAATATTCTGCCAAAGTATTGATATTACCATCTTTAGGGCAATACCTTTATGCCTAGTAAACAACTGGTCATGCACACAAAATTAAGCATCATGGAAGAGGTGTTAGGGAGGGTAAAGAGCTAACTCTCAGCTATCATCTTCACACCGTACTTGTTTTTCAGATTCCCTTAAGGATGTAGGGCTTTTCCCCATCTCCAAATGGCAAACTCGCCATCTGCAGGCCAGCAAGACCACTCACAAGGACAGGGGAACAAAACAGTCTCCCAAGCTCAGGGACGCCTTGCTAATGGTGGTCTTAGGAATTCCTCTTCTTTTATGCACCAGTTAGCAAAAAGAAATCGCCCTTTGGGTGTTAACCCAAAGTAGTTTAGAGTGTCTGTCTCTGGAGCTTAACCCTATCCCAGTGGATTGTTTAAAAAATGTAAAAAAAAAAAAAACAAACAAACCACTTGATGTTCTTCTTCTGCAGCAGGCTGCTTCTACCCTTGCTAGTGGTTTCCTCATGCCTGGTCGATGTCTCACCTGCAAGGAGAGAGCACGCTGCAGGGCTCCTGCCCCCTTCGGCTTCCCAGCCCAGGCTTTAACACCCTCCCCCCACTACTAGAAATCAGCAATGGTTTCCCCATGAAACATGGTTTTGATTGGAACATACTGTTTTTTTCCATGAGAACATGTTTTATTTTTGAAAGATACCAAAACATGGTGTTTCAGGAAGTTTGAGTTTTCTTTTTCAGGCTGGAGGAACATTACTGGAATGCATTTTTCTATTTGAAATAAATTTTAAGGAGAAAAGTTACCTTTTTTCAGTGGCTGTCTTGTAGTGCTCAGGAATCACAGTCACCATGATTAACAGTAAAAATTAACAATTTTTAAATTGTATGTGTTTTTTTAGAAATTTTTATATATATATTTATATAATATAGAATTAATAAAAAATTCACAGTAAAAAGTCAAAACCAAAAGAAAATGTTTAATTTTTATAATACTGTTTCCATTCAGCCCTTTAAAAAAAAATTAAGAGGAAACTGAGGCAACCTCAGTTTCACCCCATTTGGAATAAAAGCTGTCTCAAAGCTGCCAAAAGGAAAACACACATAGTCAGCTCCCCCAGCAACAGAAGGGTTTGTAAGCACCACAGAGGAAACGGAGAATCTGCAGCCTGGCCTTTGCCAGCCCTGTAAACCGTGTCCTAAATACCATCATGCGGCACGCTAATGAGAAACAGCAGAGCCTTGTTACTGCTATGCCTCCTGCCCATAATTCATGGTGCGTTTGGCCCCAATGGCCCTAGCAACTGTGAGCGAGACCCAAGCGGGTCTGCCATGGCCTCCTCTGGCTCTTGTCAGAGGTGTGGTGGTGGTCTTGTCCCACCTGGAGCTTCTGCGGTAGAGGCAGCTGCTCCGCTTCTCTAAGGTTACAAGGAGGGCAGCCACCAGGCAAGGGGCTACCCAGCGAACCTGTCAATGCTTCGGGGTCCTGTCGCTGCTGGTTGACTTAGTACCCTCTTACAACCCTTCATCAGTCACAGGGGAATTTTACACACTCAAAGAGGAATTTTAACGATCTTCACGGAGGCTGTCATGATCTCATGGCCTTCAGAAGTGAAGCTGAACTGTTCTTCAGCCCCTGGGAAGTGGACAATTATCTCATCGCTGTTTAGCCCCTGAGATTTGCAAACAGCTGATTTTTCATTTAAACCTCAGTCTCTAAAGGAGAAAGCATAAAGAAAGACCTGATTTTGCGTTTCTGTTTGCTTAGAGTTGGGTGCTAGTGGTGTACACTGAAGAGCAGTGGCCACTTATTTTAAAAAGATATTTAAAAAGTCAGTGAAACAATTTTTTAACACAAAACTAAGCCTCAGTGTTAGCTTGTTTGAAAGGGAGCACCCAGAGGTTGCGCCTGTGCCACGTCTGCTTCTAGGTGAATTCTGAAAACGAGGGACTGAAAGTAATGGAAAATAATAAATGTAAGCTATTAAATTTATTGTAATATGGGGGGGAATCAAAACTTAGTATTTTCATTATATTTTCTTAGGAACAGCTTGTGCTTAAGTGCTTACTTCCATGTGGTACTTGTACAAGTCTGTTTTTTCTAATTCTTAGTGACATTCAGCTTCATACTCACTCCTGCTGGGAATCGTGCTCCCACACACTTTATGTGCACACTTTGTGCCTTTTTCAAACATGGGTTGTACGAGCCGGTGAAGAGAAGCGCCAGAGGAACATCAGAAGGCCCTAAGCAACGGCTAGCATTGGTTTGAGTAATGACAGAGGAGTTGCAACTTGACTAAATATACCGCTGAAAAAAACGTTGCCTGTGTACGGGATCGCTCTGATAACCTGCGTGCCCATGTCGGTTGTCTCCCACCGCAGCTCTGCCCACTCCCCACTGCACTTCTACCGCTCAGAGGCCATCTCGCCAACACATGTCCCCTGGAGAATTAACACTGAAAGAGCCGAAGAGGAGGTGAAGATCAGTGCTGATGATTTTGGAAGAGTCGTCAGATGCACAGGACAATGGTGAATGTGGGTGGGCAGCCACTGTCCTGGTTGCCCTGTGCTGCTCGCGTCCAGGTGGTGGGTCCAGGCTGGGTGCTTGCCAGACCCTGGCCACAGCTGGCACCCGAGCTCCCCGCTGCCTGCAGAGTATGTCCTCTGTTTTGCAGGTGGGATGCGCAGATGGATTAAGTGCCAATAATTGCACAGAGAGTTTGTGATGAGAAGGAACAGAACTGAACTTGGCTCCTCCAAAATATCTTCGGATGGGGCAGGAGTGAACCCTCAGCAAGATCCCTCTCGTCCCTTCACCAGTGTTTGTAGGAGCAGAAGAAAGGCCCAGCTCAGGCAAGGGCTGGGGGTCTCCCCAGGTTTTGCTCCTCACAGGCTAGCCTCAGGTTTGCCTGACTGCTCCAGCCAAGCAGCAGGCAGGGCTGGAGTGCTTGCAGGTCATCCTGGACTGCTCTGTGGGTAACTATTTCCATATTCAAGGGTTCAGTTTTGCTCGAGTTTTGTGTTCTGGAGGGGACAGCATCTGGCAATCTCAACAGTAATGCTGTTTTGCTTAAAGGTCATATATGAAGGAAGAGCTGCCCAAGGCCTTTCTGCAGCTCTAACGCACTAATGTGGTCACCAGGTTACTGGCTTCTGCCAGCCTTGGATGATAGACAGCCAAACCTGATCCAGCCCTGCCGTGGTGCCAGGTTTGCATTTAATCACTCCCATCACCAAGCAAAAGCAAGGTAGCTGGGCAGCCACCACCACTCTATGGGCAGTGTGGGAGGAGGAGGTTGGTTCCACCAACCCAGTCCTTATCCTGTCACTGCTCCTGTTTTGGTGGCTGGAGTCACCTTCCTGGCACACAGCCTGCTCTTTGCCCAGGTCTGAAGAGCCGGCGGGGACAGTGCAGCAAGGAGCAAGCTGCAGAAAATGCAGCTTGTCGTGCTCTTTTCAAAGCCACGACATTTGCATAATTAATGCTCTGCATTTTCTACCTATTCCCAGCTGTCCCATGAAACTCATCGTGTGTCAGCTCTCTTGGGCATAAGGAAAACAGTTTGCATACTGATGAGATACTTACAGGCACTGTTTGTCTTTGTTTCTCATGCTCCTTCCTTGATAATGACAGAATGATTACAAGATTGTTATTTTGTATGCTTTTATTGTTTTCATCTTCTCAACACACAAGTAAGACTCAGTGGTACAAATAAGTAGCCTGTCTAAGAAGGAAAACAGTTTTATTAAGAAATCTGTATGGTATGACAATGGTACAGACTTTCTTGTTACATGATGGGTGTATTTAAATGAGTTAATAAAGAAGATGTCTTTTGGGGATTTCTGTTCTTCTGCGATAAGTTTGCTGGAGCCTGGAGACAGTTAGAGCTGAGATACATTTGGTGGTACCTTATTTGGGCGCTTGGATCACCGCTGCCCGCACTGTTCCCATTCTTCAGAAGAATGAAAGATCTCAGTAACTGGGGCTAGCAATCCAGAGCTGCCTTTGGGTAGTCCATTGTATTGGTATGAATCCCAAAGGACACAAGCATTTCACTCTGATGGTGGAACTTGACTAAACACAGCTGTTTCTTGGTAAGGATGGACTGGCTCTACAGTGTCCAAGACTTTTCTTTCTTTGAATCCTTCCAGAAACCTTGGGGAACACAGTGATGGGAAGGACTCACCTTCCTTTTAGGCTGCATCTCAACCACATAAAAACTCTCTCACCTCCCTGCAAGAGCCAGAGTGACTGGCTTAGCAACTGCCGTGGTGCAGGCCAAAAAGGTGTGCGGTCTGCAAAAAGTAGTTGCAATTCCTTGCAGTGAAAGCAACCTGTGCTAGCTGCATTCACGCACAGGGCACAGGGAGCTGGCTGGTCCCTACATGCCGATTGTTTTGTTCACAGCCTTTTTTTTTTTTTGTAGATGCAGGGGCAACTAGGTGCCTGTCACACTCTCCTGTATTTCAGAAATCTGGGTCAATTTTTTTAGAAGGAGCTTTGGTTGCCTAACATAAGGCATCTTATGAGAGAAGCCCGATTTTCAGAGAGCAAGTGCTGAGCGCTTCCCCAAAAAATCAGAACTTTTCATAAAGTGTCCCATGTTGGATATTCAGAGTCACTAGCCATTTTTTAAAATATAGGCCCTAACAGCTATTTGGTGGCTTTTTGACGATAGCCATTTCAATGCATTATAGATTTCTATGGCTTTATTTTCTCAGGAAATTTTCCCTCTGGCAGTATGTTTCTGCTGTTGCATGACATGCATCGTTGAAAGCCTGCTGTGGCGCTTGCTTGCCAAGTGAAAATCCCACCATCTTACAAAGCTGTTGCACCTGCAGCTCACTAGAGTACAAGCAACGGAAGGCATGTTAAGGACAAACCAAGTACAGTAACAGGAGGTGTGTAGCAATTCCCCAAACTGTTTCAGGTCCTTCAGGTTGTGAGAGGTAAAATACTGACCTGCTGCTGCTTTGGCTATTCAGTATACAAAAAGTCTTGGCAGGAAAGCAGGCGCCCAGCAAGACTTTTTTCCTGTGTTGAAACATCTCATCAAGGAGTGAAAAATGCTTCCTTCTATAAAAAGAGATGCTCATGGAAATGAAAAAGAGAAATAGAGCTTAGAGGACACAATGCATTTTGGAAACCATATAGTGAGAAGAGTAGTTAAAATTGTTTCTGCTGATAGCTGATAGTACCCCTGTGCTTATTTCTCAGGTAACAGGTAACACAGATTTCCTTTAGTGTTCCAGAGCAACGCCCCACCCCAAAGTCCATAAGGATCCTTACTTGTAAGGTCACACACACAAGCTCCTTTTGGATGGTGTCCAGTCCTTACCGGCAAAGGAATAAGAGAAGAAATGGTTCCCTAAATTTCCCTACTCTTCCCACTGCTGTTCCCACTTCTACTCTGTGTTCATCACTGCTTGCTTGGTGTTTGTTCATCACTGCTTGCTCTGTGTTCATCACTGCTTGCTTGCAACCTGCTTTACAAATGCAGCCATTAGGTGGAGCGTTTCTACTGTCAGCAGCCCAGAGATTTCATCTGTGGCACCTCGGGGCTGGGGAGGATGCTTTACTGTGTGCTGGGATCTGCTGGCTGCAGGTGGAAATGAAAAAAGCTAAAATGGGGGCGGGGGGGGGCAGTTGCATTTTAATATGAGATCTTTTCTATTCTCTTTAGTGCTTTCTTCTATTATCAGCTCCATTAACATCCAGAAAAGTACAACAGGGAAAACCTGAGACAAATTGTACAACTTCAGGTCTTGATCTCTATCTTTTTTGTCATGCGCGAAGTGTTAGAGGTTGTCCGAGACACAACTCTAGAAGATGCTGACAAATTACTGTTATTTCACACTTCACAGCCAGAAGTGTGCATTTATCAATTTTTTGTTGCATTTAAACAATATGGAATCAAACAGCCCTACTGGGACAACTGTTTCTTCCTGGTGTTGAGGTCTAGAGAAAAGTAGTGACACATTTCCTAATTCTGATGCGGACCAGTCATGTCTTGTGGTAGAGCCCTGGCCTGAGTTCTTCCACTGGCTAAACCTTCTCAGGGTGTGGGGTCTTTTTGCTGAGAGTAGCTATGCTTTATATGTCCTTTTTCAATTAAAAAAAAAAAAGAAATCACAAGTGGGAGATCTTTGTTACAGATTCATGGAGACAACGCTTATCCAGCACAGCTTAGCAGCCCTTTCTGAGCTGGGGGGGAGAGGGAGCTCTCAGCCCTTCCCCTGGTCCCTTTGAGTTCTCTCGGTGCCTGAAGCCCCAGAAATACGGGCACCACATTCGCTTCAGAAAACTTTTGGAGAAAGCTGTGGTCTCTTTACAAATCCGGGACTCTGAGGCCCAAGTTTGTCCCACTCAGCTTCAGACACCTCAGGTCGAGGGCTGCGTTGCTGTAGGAGATGGAGGGAGAGCGAGGGACATCCAGAGGGCAGTTGACCTAGTGTTGAGTTTGGAGACCAAAAGCAGGGGTCTGTCCTTCAGTCAGAAACGCGGGAGGATGAGTGGGGCTGCTGGAGATGACGGCCACATGTTCAACTGTGGGAAGGGGACTGTACTACCGCACCAGTGTGCAGTGTGTTCGGGCCCATGCTTGGCTATCCAAATCACCCCAAACCAATCCTTTTGTGAATCCCGTATTCCTAAGCCTGTCTGAGAGGTGTCCTGTTGATGTAAAGTGCTAGGAGAGATTTTACTGTGGCGTAATTAGAGAGGACATAAAAAAATCTGAAAGATTTTACTGATGGCTGCTACTGGGAGCCTGCCTGGCTTCTCTGCGTGCCCTGACCTCTACCCTACCACTAACCACTGAATCCCCCTCAGACTTGCTTCTTCAGCTGGGACCCTTCAGGTGCCCCAGTTCCATCCAGATCAGAGTCGGGACTCCTGCTAAATGCCTCCTTTATTCGGGCTTTCAAAAACTCCTGGAAAGCTACACTTTGAGGAATCCAAAGCAATGGGCTATGCCCTGGGGAAATTATGTTACCATTCATTTTGCCCAGTCCCCTTAAAAAAATCTCTGTCTCTAAGAGGCTAATTCCATAAGAATCTGAAATTTCAAACTATGTCACTACAGAGGGCTAACCTTGAAAAACCTTTTATAGCTGGGCTTTGTTTTTCCTTTATTTTCCCTGTGCCTGGCCTGGTTTTGATTGTCTGTCTGTATCTATAGCTAAGCCAGGGCTTTAAGGAAGCATTACTAAAACTGGCAAAAAAATTTCCTGCTACATTTAGCGCGGGCTAAGGACCTGATGCCTTCAGCGACCTTGAGAGATGCTTGCCTTGAAAGATGCATTTTAGTAAAGCAGAGAGGGCTGTAGTGTGATGGAGAAACAGAACTGTACAGAATTACACCCGCTGTGCAAAACTACAAAAGCCAAGAGATGTACTGGCAGAAGCATCAAAAGTATCTGTTATTAGGTCAGACAAAGTGAAATAGCAGCCCAGGAGGGCTCCCATCATTTCTTCTCCTGTGATAGGGTGGGAAATGTGCTTAAAGGAGAGTAGAGGTGCAGAGCCTCTCCTCCTGCGGTGATGGAGGCCGGGAAGGACTCCTGGAGACTGGGAATGAAACTTTATTTTCTGTTGTGTGTCTCCCTCGGGCAAGGGTCTCACCAGTGTTCTGGCACAGCTGATGTAGATCTGCGCACCACTCCTTGAACTCCAGTTCTTCCTGAAATACCCATTTCTGGCATTTCTTTGTTTATCACCAGTGCTAAATTTTCTGCCAGCATGGTCTGGAGCAGCTTGTTTGGGGATGTTGACTGCAAGACACGCCAGTCTTCTACTGCTTTTCTAGCCATCGCCACTGGAATTCGTATGGCCTCACTCTCTCCTTTCCCGGAGGATTAATTGTATCAACTCCTGAAACAAAACTCAGTGATTTGCTTAGGTGAGGCATTACCTTTAAGGATGCATTTAGTGCAAATCTCTGCCCTGTTTTAAGTGCACTTCAGGGAGGAACGGTCAATTGAGTTGGATGGATTATTTATGTTTTACCAGAAGAGATTAAGGCATGCAGAAACCTAAAAGTTGACCCCACAAGATGACTTTGCCTGACTTGTCCTGAACATATAGTGCTTAGTCTCCTAGTGCTGTATGTCTCTTGAGAAAAACAGACATTGCAGGTGTAAACAGGAAGAGTTGAGGGCCTCCTGGTATGCACTGACTACTTCTCTTGGATAGTACCTGCTTAATATCTGGCAGACAGGAGAAGTCCTTTAAGTTGTGACAGAGTAGTCATCTTTCCAGGTGTGAAAAAGGGGCAAAAAAACCACCTGTAAATTTCTTTTAAAAGGTTAGAAAAAGAATAATTAAAACTGCTTCACCTGTGCTGGCAGGAGAAGCCAGCTAATAGAGAATTTACTATTCAAGTCTGGTGCAAACACTTTATGTTGTAAAGACTTTTCTCAAATCGGAAATGAAATCATGGACAATAAAAAGTAAATTACGGTTTAGGTTCGGTGCAAAGTGGCCTTTGTGGTTGCCAGCTCATAAAAGCAGTGGGTGAAACACACCTCTGCACAGAAGGGCAGTCTTATACCACCAATAAATTCTGTTTAGCCTCTCTTTTGAGGACCTGTGTGATATACACATATGATTTTCATTTTGTGAGCCTCCAGATGCCAGAAAGCCTAATTCTTGGCATGTTGTGAAGGAAAAGCAATCAAAGTCTGAGCCTCTTCAGCCATCAGGGGACATGATGTTCACGTCCCCTCTTCCTACTGGCAGCATCCCTGGCCGGGCCAGCCCAGTTGTCACGTATGTGACTTGCGTGCGTTGTGTTGGCAAACGGTTTGATCTCAGCTTGCTGCCAGCCTGCTCTTGTCCTCGTTCCCTTGCTGGCAGAGGGTCAGGGCTCTCTGCCAACCTGGGCTGGAGGAACAGCCAGCCCTCGGCTGCACAGAGTGCGGCTGTGGAGAGCGTCTTAAAAATCGAAGGGAGGACACTGCCATGGGGGAGCAGGACCTCGCTTGCGTAAACCCTCTCTCTTTTTGGATAGCTCTGCAACTTTCTGAAGGTGGGTCCTTAGGATATGCCTTTTGAGTTCCTCCACAGCAAGCTTTAACCTGAATGTGTGGTTACAACGCTAAGCTAAACTGGCATATGGGAGAGTGGTGCTGTAAGATTTCTCTGTCTGTCACAGCTTTGAAATGACACCCAAGGCAGCAACCCTGCCCTCCCTTCTCCAAAACAATGTTTGTCACGCGCAAACTTTGCGCAGAAGTCGCTATTACTATAAACACAGTCATATCCCGTTAGTGGGATTCAGTGACACCGGATGCTTCTTACTGCTCCATTTCACGTTGCATTGTAAAATAAGCACTTCCTAAGACTTTAAATGTGAGCTGAGGCACCTGGCTCATGTCTGTGTGCCCCAGGATTTGGAGGGGGACAGATGTCCCAGGAAGACACGAATTGCCCCAGCAAGATGTTGAGTCTCTCTGGCTTACATTGTCCTCAGGAGAGGTCCTCAGGGCCCTCCAGTGTCGAGCTTTTCTGAGCTCTTACACTTGTTGCATGTTCATCTTCTGTAATTAAGGACCCCTTGAAATGGTGTATCTGTACAACAATAACGCATACAGTGTACGGCCAAAGTGCAAATAGCTTCAGAGGAGGTTAAATCACTATTTTTCCAATATTAATATTAATGAGGCTGAACATTTGCATTTGTGGTAAATCCTCTTGTAGCACCAATGTCCTTTGAGGATTTTTCTGCAGATAAATGAAGCATTCCCCTCCTTCCCTTACTACTTCTGCTAACAGCATCACTCAATGCAGCAACAGATCAACAGTTCCCATTAATCTGTGAAAAGGCAGAGCTTAGAACAAGAGCTTTTTGACATAATTAAAGCTGACACTGCCTACCACCATTCCTGGAAGAAGTACTAGCAGAGTTTCATTAGAATAAGTAAATACAGATAGAGTTTGCCCTGAACAGTTGTCTTTGTTACAAACAAAACCCATTAGTTAGCAAGGAGAGTCTGGAGCAGGGCTGAATTCACACGATCTCAAAGCCCTTCTCATATTTAATTTATAAACTGATGATTAATTCAGTGATTAGCTAATTCACTTGCAGTGATTAATTTAATTCATGTCTTCAGGCTAATGTTTAAGAAAGGAAAAAAGCCCAGCTCAGATAGATGCAGATCAATGTCCTTGTGATTAAAAAATGATAATATAATGCCCTGGAGAGTAAAGGAAAAAAGAAAGATCGAGAGAATCGGTGGCATGATCAATTGTGAGTTCTTGCCTAAGCTGTAGCCATATTTTTTAGCTGTGATGTTTGAATGTGTCAGTTACTCTAATGATCAATGGTTTGAAAGACGAATCTAAGGGTCTTTCACTGTAGCTTTCCACTGTGTATTTTGAGAATGACGCTGCTTTAGAGCAGTCCTCCAGTTCTGCTTTTCTCTCACTTGTTTTGCCAGCTGCCTGCCAGTTCCCCTCCCTTTCAGCAACATCTTTCTCATGCCTCACCAAATTCTTTGATGAGAGCACTTGGTACTTCTTAAATCCAGGCTGTTTTTTTCTATTTCCAGCAGGATTTTCTTCATCTTTTGATGCAGCATGAAATGAGGATGATTTGGGGGACTTCTCTGTGTTAGACAAACTGGCATCTTTTGGGACAGTATTGCTTTTACAATTTATGCCTTCCCTTGGCAATGGAGCTTGATAGCTCTTGAAGTCACCCACAGGGCCTTCCTTTCCTGAGCCATCATTGCCATGCTTCTTTGTTTGAGCAGAAGAGCACAGCTGATATTTCTCTTTTCTCTCAGGTCTACTCTTCTTTTCTGGACTACCAGTTTTATACATTGCTTTTTCATCAGGTGGTGGTGGCGATTGTTTCTTTTTGGCTGTGGCGTTCTTTTCCTGAGGCTTCGCCAGTGAATTTGAAGATGGGGACTGGCACATCCCAGAACCTGGATCTTTGCTTTTATCTTTTACAGCATTTACATCAGGCTTTGTAAACCTTTCAGATACAGTTTGTTGTTTTTCTCCTACTGGAATATTTTTCTTAGGCTTTGCTGATTTACTTGAAGGTGGTAACTGGTGGTTCCCAGAATGCTGGTGTTTGTCATCCTCTTTTACAGGCTTTGTTTCAGGTGACCTGGTGTCCTCTGCTGCTGCTGTCTTTTGCCTCCTGTCTCCTGAAGTATTTTTCTCTTGGGACTTCACCACTTTCTTTGAAGAAGGTGACTTCTCAGAATTTGGGTCTCCGTCTTTTACAGCATTAGTGCCAGGCTTCTTAAAACCTGCAGACGCTGATGTTTGTTGCTTTTGTTCTGGAGTATTTTTTTCTTGAGGCTTAACCAATGTTTCTGAAGATAGTGATCGGTACTTCCTGGAACTTGGAAATTTATTCTTCTCTTTTGCAGCATTTGTGTCAGGTGTCGTAAAATCTTCACATCTCATTTGCTGCTTTTCTCCTCCTGGAGTGTTTTCCTCATGCTTTGCTGATTTTCTTGAAGGAGGTAGTTGGTACTTCCCAGAATGCTGGTTCTCATTATCCTCTTTCACAGCCTTTGTTTCAGGTGACCTGGTGTCCTCTGCTGCCGCGGTCTTTTGCCTCCTGTCTCCTGAAGTATTTTTCTCTTGGGACTTCACCACTTCCTTTGAAGAAGGTGACTTCTCAGAATTTAGGTCTCCGTCTTTTTCTTTTACAGCATTAGTGCTAGGCTTCTTAAAGCCTGCAGACGCTGATGTTTGTTGCTTTTGTTCTGGAGTATTTTCTTCTTGAGGCTTAACCAATATTTCTGAAGATAGTGATCGGTACTTCCTGGAACTTGGAAATTTATTCTTCTCTTTTGCAGCATTTGTGTCAGGTGTCGTAAAATCTTCACATCTCATTTGCTGCTTTTCTCCTCCTGGAGTGTTTTCCTCATGCTTTGCTGATTTTCTTGAAGGAGGTAGTTGGTACTTCCCAGAATGCTGGTTCTCATTATCCTCTTTCACAGCCTTTGTTTCAGGTGACCTGGTGTCCTCTGCTGCTGGTGGCTTTTGCTTCCTCTCTCCTGAAGACCTTCTTTCTTGAGGCTTCATCACTTTGTTTGAAGAAAGTGACTGGGGCTTCTCAGAGGTATGTTTAGTCTTTTTTTCGGCCGACTTAGTTTCAGGCTTTACAAAGTCACCTGGTGACATCTGTTTCTGTGTCTCTAGAGGGGAAGATTTCTTGTCTTGCTTCACCAGTGGATTTGATAATGGTATTTGATTTTTAGGATCACATGAAATATTCCTTTCTCCTTCACAACTCTTTTTATGCTGCACTGGTTCACTTTTCAAATTATGAGGTGTATTCTCCTCATCAGTGGTCTTATTGTCCTGCCTTGATGTATTTCTTGGTGGCATTGAATAATTCTTGAATTTTGACTTGATATTTTTTCCCTCTGCACTATCATTTGCATGTTTCATTGGTTCTTTTGATGAGGACAGCTGGTGTTTCCTATTATTGCAGCAGATGTTTTCATCTACTGTCATGTCATGTTCATGTTCCACAAAATCTCTCGAAGGTGTTAGATGCTTCAAACTCTGCCCAGTATTTTTCACTCCTTGAATGTTGGTATCATGCTCTGATAAGGGTAACTGGGATGTTTGAGGGCTATGAGCATTATTCTCATTTGAATAGCTATTATCATTATCCACTGTATCAGTTGGGGTGAATACTTGTTCCTTGTCAGATTTATGCAAGACATTTCTCTCTTCTCTTTCCTCTGTCTCCATCCTATTATTCTCATGCTTCATGCCATCATCTGATGACAAAAGGTTATCCTTTCTATGTTTGGAGACCTTATTACTACCTTTAGCATGCTTCTTTTGGTCTGAGACCAGTTCAGTTGATGAAGGAAACAGGTTCTGTTCCACCATATCACTTCCTTGCTTCGTGGTATCGTCTGAAGTTGGTGTTCGGTTCTTCTCCAAGGATAATAGGGGCTTTCTTGCTAACGCGGTTTTATTTTCATGTTTTCCTGGCTTCTTGGTTGAAAGTGAAAGACAGTTCTTAAGTCTCTGACATGTATTTGTCTCTTCAGCTGTAGAGTTTTCATTTTCTGTTGCTTGATTTGGGGACAGCACTTGGTTCTTAAAATCCCCTCCAGTTTTCTTCTCCACCATCATATTGCTCCCACAATTTGTCAACTCATCTGAAGAGGGTGGTGGATGCTTCTCACAGCCATGGCTGGCATGCTCATCTCCCGCACCACCAGCTCTCTGTCTCACCAGATCAATAGGTGGAAGGGCTGGGGGATTTCCAAGAGTGTGATGGATTCTTTGTCCTGCGATCCCACTCATTGGTGTTGGTAAAGGGGTTGACAAGGGTGACTGCCATGCCTCAGAGTCAGGCCAGGGCATCTCGTCTGCAGTGGTGTCTTCACGCTTAATGAAACATTTGGATGGCTTGTGACAGGTCTCCAGGTCAGTCAAGGTACACCTGTGCAGGGCTCGATTGTTTGCATGATTCATCATTTCATTTGATGAAGATACTTTGTCCTTCCCAAAATCTTCTTCTGCAATGTAGGAACTGTGCTTCACAAGGTCACCTGGCAAAGGGCTTTGTGTCTCTTCCAAATGAGAAGAGATGTGCTTTTCTTCTGCAGCACCAGGCTTCTGCTCCTGGCTGTCATTTGAGGACAGTGGGGATTTGGTCAGATTTACATCTGGATTTGATATGTCAGCATTGGAATTACCAAAGTTACTTTGTGGGCTTGGCATTTGAGGCTGTGGCTGCTTGGGCTTGGATTCATTTTGCATTTGGCTGTTGGGTGTTTTATTCTCCTCTTCCTTTTCAGTTGGGACATCAATATCATTTTTGCTAGAAGTGGAGGATTTTTTGTCTTCATTGTGATATTTCACTCCTTTGGCTTCCTCAGAACATCTGCCTCTTAAACCTGGTGCCTCTTTTTGGACTATTCGTGGTCTTTTGCCAGAAGCTCGTGTTAGGAGAGTTACTTGTCGATCCTCCATTGGAGGCTTGACTTCACAAGGTGCTTGAACTTCTGGCAAGTGAAATGGCAGAAAGTTTTCCAGTGCTTTCTTCTCTGGAAAACATTTTTGGCCTGCAAAGAAAGGAACCTTTTCTGGCTCTGTGAGCTCTGTGTCAGCTTCCTCTGAACTGTATACATACATAGTTATTTCAGGAATCTCACCTGTTTTAGTATCCTGAGGACTTTGCTCATGGGATCCTTCAACCGTGCTAGAGTAAGGCGAGTTAGACGGTGGGCTGTCTTCCGTAACATGTTGCACAGCATTGGTAATCCCCAATAGTGAAGACGTCTCAGGCCCAACTGACATGTTATTCCTGTTGCAGTCTAGGCTATGTTCAGACAAGGGAGGAATGCAGTCTGCAAGAGTTTTGTTTTTATGGGTAATAGAAGAGCTATCTAGATTAAGATTAAAGTTGGGTCCTTGCTTTGTGGAATCTGTTTTAGCCTCACCACAGTCCTTTCCATCAGACATGGCTTTGGCTGCCACTGGTAACTCTTCTTTGTCCTCCCTGTCCTGTGCTGCATGTGTTGGTGTTTTGGTCTCACCAGGCTTTCTGTCAGACCCCCCCTTTTCTTTCAACAAAGCATCATGACCGAAAGACTGCTTTGCAGCATTATTTTTCGACCAGCTCCAAGGATGATTAATTTCATTAGCAATGCTGAGTCTGGGCACTGGGACTGTGGAGCACACTAAATATTGGGACTCTGGACTGTTTATACCTGTGGCTGTCATTGCTGCCGTGCACAGTACTCTGACCTCTGGCTTACGAATAGTTTTTCTGCTTGGGAATTTTTTAGTCTTTTTCTCACCTTTGCGCAAAAGCGATGCTTTGACTTCTGCAGGTGAGCAGAGAGCGCTTTGTTCAAACTGCTCCTTCAGTTTGGACAGGACTGAACTCCTGTTGACTATTTTTGGCAAACCACTGTTTGGCCCCTTCTTTTTCCAGCTGGGAGACTTCTCCTTGGCTTCTTTTTCTTCAGCAGCTAAAAATTTCTTCAGGATATCCTTCACTGTGTTTTTCCCACTCATGCTGCTCCACTTGGGCCTCTCGCTGGGTGCTGTGTCTGTGTCCTCCTCTGCTGCTTTTCCATCTCCTTTCCTGTCTCTGCTTCTGTCCATCTTGTTACCAGCCCTGCTCACCCACAGCTTCTCTTTAATGACCAGTTTGCCAACTTCTCTTCTTTTCTTGGTGTATGGCTCACGATTGTTGTTTAGAAACCTGGACCGCAAGAGCTGAAATCTGGTCGGATGCTGGCCCCTGTTTGGATCTGGATATGGCTTGTTAAAACTCACCTTGTTTTCTTTACCTTCTGCCCATTTTGTCCTCTTGCTTCTGAGCTGTGGATCGCTGGCTGCGAGCTCGGTGACGTACAGCAGCAGGCTGCTGAGAACAGCAAAGGCCCCTTGCTCTGTTGCCATCCTATTGAGCTTCTTCTTCAGCACCAAAGGGTCTACCAGCATCTTATCATCTCCGCAAAAGTGTGTGCTTTTGGTGCTGTGCAAGAGAAAACATGAATGTTCTTTTCAAGTCATCAACATTGCCACTACCTCCTTATTTTGATTTAATGGCATGCTGCTGTGCATAAAATGGAAAAAAATACTTTAATTTAGAACTTCTCAAGAGAGTTGTCATTAGTGGCCTGTTAAAAAGCATGCAAAGTGCTTTACAAGCTTCATGAGGCATGGTGTAGCAGGAGTGTGCAGGGCTTCACATGGTCCCACACAGCACCATCGTCTCTTTCTTCTGTGTTTTGTGGCCAGTGGAAGCACTTAGGGGAGCAAGCAACACTAGTTGGGGTGACCACATCTCCTCTGTGCCACTCCTCACTCATTTAGTATTACCATGTCCCAATATGAGGGCAACATCAAAGGTGTTTTCCTCTCCTGCTAGGTAAAGTGTAGGCAAAGATAAATATGATGAGAATGCAGCTAGAAGGAAAACATGGTTCTGCCTCTGGGTTATAAAAACATACTCAAACCATTAAAACAAAATATCAAGGCTGAGGAGCACAAATATGCCAATGGTAGTTTTTGCTATTGGTACAGTTTAGAAGTCAGTAGGTACCTCTCCCAAATTAAAAAAAAACCCACAGGATTTGTGTGATTTGCTTTTTGATAGCATTCAAATCCCACATCAGGACTATGTTCTTAAATCTGCTTTGAGAAGTGTAGCACCACCACAACAACCCTGGCAATGTCCCTTGACTACAACCCCCTTTAATCTGGAGCAAGGAGGCTGGTATGTTGGACCTACACTTGAGTTTGAAGAATCAGGCCCTTGAACAGCTGGGGATTTAGGCAATGCTTTAATTGGTGTGGATCAGTTACTAAATAAAATACTGAACTCAGCACAAAAGCTGGAGCGTGAAGTCAATAACAATAGATGAGGCTAGGAGGGAAAAAAACCAAGAGGTGTCAGCTTTCTGACACCACGAAAAGCTGGAAGGTTACTTCAATGTGCAGTGAAATAGCTTCATGCACAGAATGCAGCCTGCATACCAGGAGGGGATTACTTTTTATGAGCAGAAGTGGAATAAAAAATTCTTTAAATTAAGCCCACATGTAGAAAATGAAGAAAGGCTGCAAAGAGGCTCATCCTTCAAGGAGTGTCAGCCTTGAAAGATTGGGGAAGGCCCAGCTGTGCCCCAGCAGCTGGTATCCCATGGACTCTGAAAGGAATTGGACCTGGCCTCCCACTGGGATATTATGGAGGCTGTTTGCAAAGTGGGGGGCTGGTCCTTGTCCAGTCGGATAGTGACATTTGGATTCCACTTGGCTGCATTTCAAGTGCACATATTGAAAATTACATCCCTCAGCAGTGGGATGAAGTTGCCATCTTGAATGGAAGGTCTATTTATAATGACTTTGTAGATATTTTTAAAGGCCAATAAAAGAAAAAAGCGTGACAACTGGCCCATGTCTGATGTGACAAACAATACTTTGTATGTTTTGATTGGAAATAACCACATTTCAGCATAGCACAGGTGCATGGTCCCACGTGCACAATGTGGTAACATCTACCCTTTCCCTTACTGAACTGACCACAGCCAAGAAAGCAAGGCTCCTGTGTTACACCAAGATCACCATTTGTCACAACTAAAGGAATTTTCAGAATAAAGAAAAAAAATGGAATATAGGGTGTAATTGAGGCTAAAATATCCTGGTTCACTCTCCCTCCTATAGCCAGTCTGCTGATATTTTGACTGAAACCTTGCCATGGCAGAAGATCGCTTCTCTGCTCCCTAGGAAGTGCCTGGTGTATTCAGAAACACATGTAGGGCCATCAACCAACATAATTTAGGGCCATCTCCGATGTCTCCAAACAGCAGTGGAACCAGATCGCCTGCTTACCTCTCCCTTCTGGACTACTTTGGATACAATAAATGGCCACAGTAAAATATGGATTAGTCCTGCTTTCAGTGAGGTCAGCATAGCCAAACTACTATTGATTGTGAAGAGAAGATTAGGCCCTCTTTACTATGACTATTCAAGGTAATTAACCACTTTTGAGCTATAAAATTCAAACAGCTTCATTGAAATATATTACTAGTGAGCTCTGTTCAGAGTTTTCCTTTTATGCTTTTGGTAAAATATATGTTACAGTGTTCTTATAGGATGCCTTCTGAAGTGTAGCATTTGTGAGAATATTGCATTGTCTTAAGTACCAAGACATGTTGCATGGGTTGAGTGCTTCATCTGTATTCACCAGCAAGCAGCAGCAGATGAGCAAACAGCTATGGCGCCTTTTAGGTTATCTGCAATTCTTCCAAGATGACTACACCTGCAAACCAGCATCACGACTGTGTAAATCTGAAATGTGTTCTATGCAAGGGCTGTGGTACAATGACACTAAATCCTGAGACCACCACAGAAAATGTGGGTAGTGATGAGACTGTGTTGTCCCAATGTTTGGAAAACACCATGCTTCCACCTTGGGGAAGGAGGGCAAAGGTGGAGGGTTTTTCACGTTTGGGAGCATGACTGCCATTTTCAACAGGCCAGGACATTATCCCTAATATTTCTTCACCACCTTTTCCCAAGTTGCATCCTGGTGTTCTTAAACTGTGTGACCTGTCAATGAAATATAGTCACCCCTATATCAAGTACAGATAGTCAACTCTAGTCCCACCAATGGCTGGGAGGAACCGGGCAGGTACCCCTTGTGCACAGGGTGAACCCCACACCAGCAGAAGTCACTTTCCAGTGGTGTGAGTGAAATGGCCTAATGTGGACTCCAGCCTCCTTTCCCCTCTCCTCCCCTGGAGATGCTGGTTTTCACTGTTTTTAATGTGCGTGGTGCTGTCTCGGCATGCGGCTGGTTTCTAGAAGCACTGCTGCATTGTTTTCAGCGTCTGGAGGACAGACTGCTTGGACCTCCAGAGGAGGCAAGGCCACCTTCAAAAGCTTCCTGTCTTCTTGGCCCATAAATAATTAAGAGGCATAAGACAGGCAGCTTAGTTATTTATTTATAGGTTCTTTGGTGACACTTATCATGGCAGCATCAGAGTGGCAACAGCCTGATATGCTAACGGGCGGCGGTGCAACCCTATGCCGCTAGCTGGCCCGTCCCAGGGAAACCTCTGCACCAGACACTGCCGTGTTGCGGAGCGGAGGAGAGCCGACGTGCTGTGGCAGAGGGAGAGGAACCGGTGCTCTCCCCCAGCCCTGCCCACACCCTCCTGCACCAACGCACTCTCGCCTTTCCACGCTGTTAGCAGTCCAGAGGCTGCTGGGTAGCAGGGGGTGGTGGCATCCTGTGGCACTTGCTAAAAGCATACGGCTGAAGGAGTTCCTAGTTTACTGTCTCAGGTGCGGAGAAGAGAAGGCCCTGTCTTTTGACCCTGAATTACATGTTAAATATCCAACCACCATTTTGCACAGCCTGGCAACCCAAAGGACTAGCTGCCACAGGGGCGGTGCTCAGGACAGGGCATGGGCATGAGGAGGCAGCACTACGGAGACTTCATCAAAAGACAGGAAAAAAATTGGAAAACATTGTCCAACTTGCAGAAGCTGCCAGACATCAATGGATTGCTCTGACTAGCTGTCGGTTGGCTCTGGGGAAATGGCTGCGAGCTGGAGCACGCAAGATGCTGTATCCTGTAGGCCACCTGATCCCCGGCCATCCCTGTCGCTAGCTGGTTCTGCGTGGTGTTTGGTTCAAAGAGTTGCCTGAAGATAAGGAAGGCAACCAGGAGCATCTCTGCCTGCTCACAGCAATGCACAGGCCTTTTTAGTGTTGTCAGTGAAATGACGGCCAACACACCGCTTGCCTCAACAACTGCAGAAATGGTGCTTTACAAGTTCAGTCCTTGGGAACCACCTTTTAAGTCAGATTATCTTATTTGTCTCTGAAACAAACTTGTTCCTCCCCAGCCTGGATAGAAGGTAAAGTGGGAACAGTTATGAATGCTCTTCATTTATTTTGTGATTTTTTTTCTAAAGGAAGAGGAAAAGCCAAAGTACTAGACAAAATCCTACCTTATGCAGGATATGTTCTTCTCTCTTCTCTATTGCTGAATTTACTACAGGTATGCTAGAGGCATCCTAAACTAGAAGGAATGTTTTTAGAAAGTCTTGGTATTCTCTTAAATCGAAAGCTACTGACACAAATGATCCTTTTGTTTTAACATATCTCCAAAGCAAACAAGAAAGCACCTTGCAAAGCTGCAAAGAGAAAACGTGCTCAAACAGTGTTTGAAGTAGCTTACAGTACGGAAAACCTTTTCATACGGATATTGTCATGCAGGCTGCTATTCATAACGACAGGGATCACCTGCTCCTCTTTCTGCCACATAGCATCCCAGTGACGATTCCAGCAATTGCTTACATGGAAAAAGGGGTAGGAAAGTACTTATGTATTTTTAGCTATCTTTTTAAAACACAGTTCAGCAGCTGGAGAAAGATAGGAGAAACCAACACCATGTAGGCAATCACTCACAATGGTGATTAGAAAGTGCTACATAGACCTCAGTTTCTGAGCTTCTGAGGTAAAACATAAGGTTAAACACCAGGGACAAATTCTGCGCTCACTTCTTCTGTGTCATTTCATTGAGGATTCCAGATTTGTGCCCGTGCTGCTGCAGGTGCATCAGAATCTCCTTCACTGAGGTCTACTGTTTACTTTGTCTGCTGTATGTAACTTTTAATTGAATCGTAGTTTGTTGGTTTTCTTGAAAAATAAAAATTAAAAAAAGAAAAAAAAGAAAAAGAAAAAAAGGCAAAGAAGAAAAGAGGGAAAAGGAAAAGGAAAAGGAAAAGGAAAAGGAAAAGGAAAAGGAAAAGGAAAAGGAAAAGGAAAAGGAAAAGGAAAAGGAAAAGAGAAAAGAGAAAGAGAGGAAGAAAAAGAGAAAGAGAAAGAAAATAAAAGGGAAAATAATAAAAATAAGAATAAAAAAAGAGAAAGAAAAAGGAAAAGGAAAAGGAAAAGGAAAAGGAAAAGGAAAAGGGAAAAAGGAAAAGAGAAAAAAGGCAAAGGAAAAGGGAAAGGAAAAAAGGAAAAGAAGACATTGAAGAAGTTGGAGAGTTGGGGTGAGGCGAGGCAAGACAAGGCAAGGAAAGGCAAGGGGAAAAAGGAAAAAAGGGAAAAAAGGAAAAAAGAGAAAAAGAAAAGAGAAAAAAGGAAAAATGTAAAGCAGTTGTAACTATTTTTTTCCTGTTTTTTTTTGTGGTGCGCAGACTTGTGAAATGTATCACAGCCTGACTGCTGACCTATTACAACTGCTTGAAGACCTCAGCCAAAAATTCTGATACTGATACAGCAACATATAATCTGCTCAACCTAAAAATAAAGAATGATGCTTAGAAAATAGTGTAAGACTAATTTATTTACAAATATTTCAGCAGTTATATTTTTAAAAAAATTTTTCTTCTGAAGACTGAAGAACGATAAAAGCGTAATTCAGAAATTTTAGACACACTGATGCTTTGCTGTTCCTTGGGGGCATCTTTAGTGTTGGCTTTTCCTTTTCTGGAAACTTCTAATGTAAAAATACCTTGCACCACAGCGCTGATGCAGGGATCAGCGGTTCATTAAAAACTAATCCGTGAGACATTAGGTTTACAAGTGTCACAGACACATTAGATTTGAAAACAAGGAGGAACAGCAGTGGTGAAAGGATTGTCAAATATACAGAGAATATCCCCATAAGTGGGTACTACCATTAGTTTTGCAGGAAAGCATTAGTTCTGAAAATTAATTTTGTGTGTGTAATTACTGGTCACAGCTGTTTAGGAAGTGGTATTATAGCACGTTAGACTGAAAACAATCAAAAGAGGTTTTATTTATTTTTTTCCATTTGAGATTATCTCACTGGCTTAAGCAGCACTCTTTATACTCAGAAATCCCTACATCTGTAAAAAAAACCCACAAAGACTGTAAATATCTAATCAGTCTTGAATAATTCAGCTATCTTCACTTGCACACGGTCTACATACAGCCTTTCAGACTAACTCTCGGCTAATTCCTTCGCTATGAACATCAGTCAGTTATCTACAGGGTTTGATATAGTCTTTATAGAAAGAGAAAATGGCAGAAACTGCTTTACTTTTCCTCCGTGGATAGTCGGTAAAGATTCTCGCCCAAGTACTCGAGCCTCTCCCGCTGTTCCAGGTCCTGGTACAAGCCTTTTGGGACCTTGCTCAGGCCATAAACCAAGCCGTACAGGCAGCCAGCGATAGACCCAGTAGCCGCGCTTTCTCCTGCAGGTTTAAGCACAGTTGCAGTGGTCTCTTAGTCACCTTCACATACACAAACAGAAACCGTGCTGCACAGAGGAGGAAATACGCTGCTGATGGAGCGTGGTGGGGGCACGTTGGGTCAGTCCCAAAGGCTTGCACCACCCTGTGTCCTGCCTCCGGCAGTACCAGGTGAGGGTGCCTAGGGAAGAGAGCAACGCCAAGGCAAGGATGTGGCGATGCCTCTGCGATGTGCACTCCTGGGCTGGGAGCTTATTTGGGGAAAAATTGGTTGGGGAAAATCCCAAATTGCACCTGGAATACTGTGTCCAGTTTTGGGGCCCTCAATACAAGAAAGACATTGAGGTGCTGGAGCGTGTTCAGAGAAGGGCAACAAGGCTGGTGAAGGGTCTGGAGCACAGGCCTTACGAGGAGCGGCTGAGGGAACTGGGGTTGTTTAGCCTGGAGAAGAGGAGGCTGAGGGGAGACCTTATCACTCTCTACAACTACCTGAAAGGAGGTTGTAGTGAGGTGGGTGTTGGGCTCTTCTCCCAAGTCGATAATGATAGGACAAGAGGAAACAGCCTCAAGCTGCACCAGGGGAGGTTTAGATTGGATATTAGGAAAAATTTCTTCACAGAAAGGGTGGTCAAGCATTGGAACAGGCTGCCCAGAGAGGTGGTGGAGTCACCATCCCTGGAGGTGTTCAAAAAACAGGTAGACATGGCACTGTGGGACATGGTTTAGTGGGCATGGTGTTGTTGGGTTGATGATTGGACTGATGATCTTAGAGGTCCTTTCCAATCTTAATGATTCCTAGTTTTTACTTTCATTATAAATGATCCAGCCACCAAGCCAGGAGGCATGGGGTTGCTACTCTACCCTTGATTGGTTTAGTGTGGACTTGGTAGTGTTAGGTTAATGGTTGGACTTGATGATCTTAAAGGTCTTTTCCAACCTAAATGATTCTATGATTCTGTGATTCTATGATCCACTCCAACACAGCAGCTCTTGCAAGCAGCTAGCCATTGTTAGGAAAAAAGGAGGGAAGGGTAATTGCAGGGGTCCCTGCTACATGGCAGATGTCGTGAATTGGAGAGTGTACCTTCCTTCCTAACAGCACAGCATGGCATTGCGCGTGCTTTAAAACATCTAGCCATGGTGAGTAGCACCGATGGTCTGTGCGGTGCCCGCAGGTTTGTGCCTGCCAGGCTCTGCAGCAAGGGGACGTGAGCTGTCTTTGTTTCACTATGTGCAGTTAAAAGGTTTCATTGCCAAAGGCACTAGCATTTTGGTGAGGGAAGATGCCAGCCCTTTACTAAGTCATATTGGATTTACTTCTCATGCACCTCTCAAAATTGTGAGTCTTGGAGCAACATTTGTAAAGCAGTGTGAATGGCCTGCGTGGCAGCTGCTGCCACAAGAAGGAGGTTTAGGGGGTAAAACCAGGGTGCAGACATAACAGGCATCATGGCAGATTGGCCAACACTGTCAGCCATCAGCCGGGAGGGCTCTCTCCCGCCCCCGCGGAGGGCTCTCACCTCCGTGGAACATGGAGCGGTTGCAGAGCTCCGTCCAGTCCCCGCCGCAGCCCATCAGGGCGTCGTAGGCGATCATGGGGGCGTCGTGGCCTCGTCTCCCACCCCGGCCTTCGGAGCTCCACCTCCTGTACGTCTGTGGGAGAGATGGCAGCGTCAGGGTAGGGCACTGGAAATGGGGACGTGGGGCACGCGGCTGCGCCGGGGTGGCTTCTCCCCTGCTAGGTGGGAATAGCTCGTCTTGCAGGGAAAGGGCGGTAGGCAGCTGTGTTGCCGGCAGCGCTGCCTGCAGCGCGGGATGAGCCAGCACAGCGGCAGCTACCACAGCCTAGATGATGCCTGAGGTACAGGTATAAGCCTGCACACCAACCTTAACGCACCAAGTTCTTGATAGGCTGAGAACTTGATTTAAGCAAGCCAAGAAGGCCAAAACGTAGAGCAAGATAGATTCCAAGTTCACACCCCAGAAATTCCTTATTACTTAAAAAATTAGGGTTGGTAAGGACTGACTTTGTCAGTCCTCTTCCTGCCTCTTGGAAATATTCTCAACTCCCCTTGTCATGCATTTGAAAATGTTTCAATTAGCCAAGTTTAATGTCGGGGGTGAAAATGTTCTGATGCAGTAATTTCTTTAGGGGCTCAATTTCAGACTACGGTAATTCAAGCCCCCTTCTCTGACTTTTTCTTGCCAAACCCTTTCTCTCCTCTTCCACAAGCATTTATTGAAAAAGAGGGAAAATAATTTGCAAATGTAAGAAACATTTCTTCTTCAGGAGAAGAAAGAAGAAAAAAACCTCAAAGGCCACAGCTAAGTTTGCAAGGGAAATCTGGATTTTCTCTAGAGAAGGTACCTCCAGAACTCACTTCTTCCTGCCCAAAATCCCCAAATGAACTCAACACTGATAAATTTATAGTAAAGAAAAACCTTCCTTTAAAGAAAATGGGCAGCTTTATTTCCTGAAGTTTAAGTTACATTACGGTGAGTTGAATTGTTGCTGCTTGGCTGGCTCTTGGCTTCTGCAACACATATGAAGGGTTTGTAGTTCTATCTATTCACCTCAGCCATTATGTACTTCGTTATGGTTTACCTGCATATACATCAAACAAGGCAGAGCCGGACTACAGCTTCATTCTGCTGCTTGCTTTTTTTTTTTTTTTTTTTTTCCCCCCAATCTAGAGAGCATATTTATGTCTTTATGCTGTCCTCAGACACATGCAAACTTTCCAGCCTTATTCCTGCAGTTCGGATGCTGGTGGAGCCGTACTGACACACGTGTAACACTACCAAAGGCAAGAGGACTAAGCATGGAGCTGCTATTCTGGGTGTGCTGGCAGGCGGATCAAGTGTCGCTCCATTTAGCCCTTAAGAACGCTGATGTCATCTCGCCTTGCTGAAACAACTTTACACTAGGGATAGCTGTCCTCGGGACCGAGCCTCTGGGGATTTAACTGCACCAAGGCAGCATTTCTCAAACATTTCAAAAGTACGACCACCTTTCCAGCCTCCAGCTTCCCTAGGGCGGGTGGGCGGGCGAGGAGCGGCAGCACTGAATGCATGGATGGGGTTCTCAACACGCACTCCCTCCTGCTGAAGGCACTGAGCTGCTGCCAAGCCCCAGAGGTAATTCACATGTCCTCTCCTTGCTGTAAACCCCTGCGGTCAGTAATTACGGCTGCCTCTGACTTCCTCACCCTCCAGGAGTTGACCCGCTGCTGCCTAGCTCTCCCTTTCCATCCATTTTGTTTCCCTTTCTGGGTCCTTTCACAGTGCCGGTTTAAGCAACTGCATCTCAAGAGGATGAGATCCTCAGAGTCTAATTGGCCTGGATGACTTTGGTTTGGTTTCTCTCTCATTTTGTTGCACATCGTGTCCAGCCCGGGAAAGCGAGCAGGGCAAGTGATTTGTTTGTAGAAGCAAGGCTGATCCCGAGTGCAGTGCAGTTTCTGCCCATTTGCTGTGTATCTATGTTCCAAACACGTATCACCGAAAAATGATCTATCCTACATTGGCTCATCTTGTATTTATACACTCAAGAGGGGGTAATTTGTCTTTTATCCCCACATTTCTAGTTATCTCCAAATTTAAGCTGTATACCTGCTTATACAGTATGTGGTCTTTGCCACTTAGCATTTCAGGGTGTAATTTCTTTTAGAGAGGGAAATTGCCTTTGCAATGTACTCAGATCAATCCAAGCCACATTTGAGGGCTTCACTTTGACATCCCCTGCAGCTGGTATGTGCCTGCAGAAAGGTGCGCCTGGTTGAGCAGAAACATGTGTACAGCTGTTGGCAAGAGTGGTGCCAGACATTGGTGCTTTATTAATTGCCTGTAGAAAGGCAATCGGCTATACCTCCAGACACAAGTGGCCAGCTAGTTTGGAGGGAGTGCAAAGGAAAGCACTCCAGGGAAAAAGGCCGGCAGGATGGTTACCTCCTCCTCATTTATTCTTTCCATGGCTATTAACATGCTTGGCTGATAAGCAAATTAAGTCTCTCAACTTCTTTGAGGCTGTGATCTCTGGCTGGTGGTGGAGTTTGAGGGTCAAGCAGCATTTTCCTTTCTTGTGCATCAAAATAAATAGCTCAACAGGCCAAACTAGTTGGGCTAGGGTAATGAAGGTAAATTTTGTTTCTGCATGAGGAATTCACACAGTTCTCTCTTGAAATGGTCATGGGGAAATACTGTTGGATTTAATCTCTCCTAAAGCTCTGCTAAGACTCCAGTAGAACTGGAAGAAACAAAAAACTAGTAACAAGTTCATGGCACCAAATTAATAAAACAAAACTGGAAGGAGATCTATTCTTTATGTTTAAAGTGAGCAATTTCTTATTATCCACAATCAATCTACCTTCCATTGGCACTTTTCACTGCACAGATGAGCACCTAAAAATATACAAAGTGACTTCTCAGAATAGAACTGTGCTTTAATACTCTGGAAAAAAGGATTGCTTTATGGGAAAAGGTGACAAGAACCACATACTTATTGCTTAGCTGCTAAGTGGAGAGCATTGAGAGGTGCCAACATGTATCAGAAAGCTGTAAACACCAGGGAAGAAGACACATTATTTCTCTTGAGTTAAGAAGATCTGAGCAGAAGTCATGAGGCAAAGGAGAGATCATGTACGCTATAAAATAGTATCCCGTGGGACACAGTGAAACACCATCTCTCGAGACACTTAAAACTAGCCTGGGCACAGCCTGCGTTGGCAGAGAATTGCTTAGGACAGCTGTCTTCTGTTCGAAGGACCATAACCAAGCTCCCAGTACCCGGGGGGATTTCTGTGGGACTCGGGTCACAGCTCCGTTAGGCTTTAATGACAGCCCCCAGCGGGACATTTGCCTTTTCCACCCTCAAGTAGCCATGGCTTATGTTTTGTACCTGCTCTGGCCGTCAACACATCTGACCATGAAGCCCGCCTCTCTGCACTGGTTCCTCCCATTGCAGCAACTCCAGGACCGGTGGCAACTGCTTTTTTACACTAACAAACACCTGAGCAAAGGATGGGAGTTCTTTTTTCTCTCTTGAAATTTTAGAAAAAAAAATCAAGACTTCCTGACTGCTCTGGCGCTGGAAACAGTTGAAAAATACTGGTGTGTCTCTTTGAAAATACCCCTCTCAGTTCAGAGCCTTTCTGAGCACTTTCGGAAATTGCAGTTACCTTTTCTCTCTCCTCTGCATCATAGTTGTCCGGAAAGACAGGTTTATTCTGATTTTCCTCGTTGATTTCTCTCTCCTCCAAATAAAACTGCCACTTGGCTTCGAAGTAAAACCAGTGCTCCTGATATTCTGAATGCAAAAGAAATTAATGATGTCATATTTAATCTTGGCAACATTTCCAGTTCTACTTAAAGACATTTTAAAGAAAATGACAGTATTGACTGACCTGAAAAACTGGGTATTTTACAGTAACATACATTAAACAGGCATAGGTACTAAGTATGCGTTTTAATATGAAGTGGGACATGTAACTGGAAACAGAAAATGTGAAAGAAGAAAATATTTTCCGAATCTCATGCTGGTTTTATGATATATTAAAATTACATCAAGATACATCACGATGAGATTTTTAGAGAACTTACTAAGGAATACTCCAAGGAAAAGATAAGAGTCAATAAAAAGAGAAAACCAAATCAATTCTATGCCAATTTTTGTATTCCTTTACTATGATTAAAGAATATCTAAAAATGCTTACACATCCTAAATAAAAATTACCTCCTACCTCAGTTATCAGTTTTTAATGACATAATTTCTCTAGTGTTTCTGTTCCACTCTCACAGTATTTCTGTGTGATCTTTCAGGAAAAGGTGGATAGGAAAGGCCAAAATTTCCATTTGCATCTATTATAATACATATCAAATGTAGTAAAAGGGATAAATAACACACACATCTGCTATCTGTGCCCATACAAATAAGCCTTTTTTAATAACCACAGGTCTTTCTCCTTTTTCTGTCACTTTAGGAAGAGCATCTCTAATCATGTTCACATGTGTAAATAATCTTATTAAATTCATTTTATTTTCAAGCCAATGCTCTGGTTCAACCTTTTTATAAAGGCCTAAAAAGGCATGTAAGTCACACCAACCTGTTAAGCACATACATACACACCTGTCTGCAGAACTGAGGCCTGAGTGAAACCCTGCCTGGGAAGCCGATGGGGTAAGGAATAAGAAATCAGTGAGATGGACCAGATGGCTAAGCATGCCAAGGCAAACTAGCAATTCAGTATGGGACTATTGGCATACAATTTAAAATAAAATTAAGCGTCGCTGTTTTCCCCTGGCTCTGTCCTGCTTGGTTGCTCCATTGTGTGCTGGAAGTGGCTGAGGAGCATGCACACGACCAAACCATTTCATTGAAGGATGTAATCTGATTTTGCTTCTTTTCCTAAAATGCCATACAGGTGTCCCTCTTTGGCAATTAAGATCTTTAAAATGGTTCAACTCCATGTAAGAAACTCCAAGCTGCCTTGTAGGACCCGATACTTTCACAAGGTTGCCAGTTCCCCAGCCCCAGACAGGGATGAATCTTCAGCCACGTGGCCCTATATACCTGGGAATGCCCAGCTGCCCTTTTTCTGAGTCCATGCCCCAGTTTTGCCTGATTACAAGGAAGCCATTCATTATAACCCTAAAAAAAGGGGGGTGTTTAGAAAAACAGGGTGAAAGTGCACTCACAGCCGTCAGGCCAAGGAGGGCATCTTGAGGAAAAAAAAGTCACACAAAGAAAATGCTGGTTGAAGCAAACCACTGACACCCATTCCATCAGCTGGTTACAAGACTGCTATTAGAAATGCAGGTGACCTGACAGGTGTCCGTCTTTGTGGGTTTTTTCCCTATTTCCCCCATGACCATAAAACATGAATGTCTCAAAAATGAATGTTTTCTATGCAACACCTCAACAAGCAAGGAAGTGCGATTATTCCAATGCACAGGCGCAGAAACAAAGGGATCAAGCAGTTGCAGGAGATTTTGATTGTGTGGACGATCTGTAGCAGGCTCAGAAAACTCATGTCGCCAGCGCTGGTGAGGCTCGGCCCCATCGCCTGAGCCCAGCCTGAGACGACGGTCACGTTCAGGTCCATGGGACTATCTGGCAAGTAATTGCAATGGAATATCAGAGATGGGTGCTGAGTCGAGCCCTGTGCGACTGAACACTGTGTTTGTTACCCATGGAGGATAACGCAGCTGAAAAAGAGTTTTCTAAAACTGGAGGACTTTGTCTGGCAGGATTTTTTTGCAGTGCATCTCACCAGCCAAGGAGCTTAACTTTAATGCAGGAGACTTTTCCCACTACCAAAATAGGACGAAGCTCAACAATATGGGCACTAGCTGGAGAGCGTGCCTCAGGAGTCCAACGCGCATACCTCCACACCAAGAGGTCCTGCTGGGGTGGAGTGACAGGGACCTGCTGCAAAGCCACTCAGAGAGGAGCTCACTCACGCTAATCCTGCACCTGCTCCTCATAGGTCTTGGCTAAAAAAATCCTGGTGCGCAATGAGGCGCAGATGAAAATGCGGGGTCTTTCAGAAAGGCTCCCTGGTGCTCCTTTCAGATTTTAAAGCAGCAGCTTTCCTTCTCAGGTAAATCTTCATTTCTGAGTGCTCTTGAGTAAAGATTTCCATTGAATTCAATCTTTCTCAACGGCCATCTCTTGAGACTAACAGAAAAACCTCTTTCCTCGACGTTTTAATGTAATGATATTTGTCTGTCCATAGCAGGTCTCACCATTACAAATGCATCACTCCCTGGCAAGACGGGACTAAAATACCTTTGCCCTGAAGATCACATACGTAACTAAAGTAGCAATATCAAGTTCAGTAGTTGTGTTACGCTCAGTTGTTTTAAAACAAGGATACAACAGGTTGAATCTTAAATATTTGTTCAGAAAAGCAGCTAGTCAAGTCTGAATTTGTGGTCAAAAGCTGACTCGTGGTCAGGAGGCATCTGCAAGTGAACTTCTCCTGGCAAAATGAGGAATGTCAGTGGGTTTTCTTATGGAAAATATTGGACTGTGCTAATTGATGGAAGGGAGCAGAATAATTCATATCTCAGCAGTCAGTTTGCCTAATAACCTGCTAAATATCATTTCCTCCCTCCCCCCCCGCCCAGCAATCTTTGAAGACTTTCTAAAAATAAAACTGTGCAGTAGGGCATTATCATCGCTATTTCTCTTTGTATTTTTGCCACCAATACACCAGGCAACTAACGGATGGTAGAAGAAAGTGGCACCACCTGCAAAGAGCGTACAGTCTGAGCAGAGAAAGCAGGAGGACAGCCTGTGGAGGAGGGGAGGAAGCAGCAAAATGGAGAGACTGGGGAGTGACATTTCTTCAGTGTCTTTCTAGCTGAACATAGTTTTAAGAAAACAACTCCCTTCATTCAGACACGTTACCTGCCATGTGGCGAATGGTCTTCTTGCAGTATTCTTCAGCCATCGGCACGACCTTCATCATGTCTCTTCCCCACTGCGCAAGGGGTTTCCCTTGTATTGCATACGCCACAAAGAGAGCTGTGCAGAGGGACCCTAGAAAGCCTGGAATTCATAGATAACAATGATTGCCAATACGCTGTCTGTGCTTTTAACATCCTTGTCATGTCCTTTGTAAAATCATTAGTGGAATGCCTCATGGCTGTCGGGTAGATTAACAAATGCACATAACCCATCTCTGCCTGTTTGCAGGCTGGCTCATGGCATGTTGAGATTCTTGGCTAATGTGTGGTGCCCGTTGGTTTACAACTTATTTTACGTCGAAGGGAGCTTCTGTTCTCAGTGGTGTAACATGACAGAAGTTGAGGTAGGGGTCAAAAATAAACATAATCCAATAATGTGATACTGAAAATCTTCTAATTGAAGTCACATGAAATAATTGACTTGCACAAAGTGATTCGATTACAAGCTGTATCACCTTGCTTACAGAGTCATCCAGCTCAAGTGCCGTGGCTGTCAGGACTAACACTATTTCTAGCTCATTTTACTCTAAGGAGTCGACTCCATGTCTTACTTGGACAATTGTTTGGACAAGTCCATGTCCCCTTCTTTCCTCTAAAGGGACAAGTCCATGTGCCCTTAGAGAAAAGAAGCGGTTGTCCAACTAGGACATGCTGGTCTGCCTGCCTAGCCAGGTCTTCCACTTTGGATAGTAATATACTTAAGATGAACTTTCATTAATGGGCACTCAACACTTCCATGATGTCAGAAACAGGGGGGCTCTTTTCTCATATTTGCTTGTGCTGTTGGCATTCTGTCAAGTGATACAAAACTGACCCAATGCAACATGCAACAGAAGGTTAAGAAAACAACTCAAGTCATTTAAATAAGCCCCAGGTGAGCAAAGTATTGACGCGTGTGCTTCTCTCAGTGCATGGGTCCAAAAGTGTTCACTCATGCATAGAGGTAAGCATGAACTTTGTGTGTTTTGCTGAAGGTAAAACCAAATTATTTTAGGAGGTTACAAGTCCAGATGAGACGATTACTCATTCTCTCTGCCATAAGACCTGCAATACTGGGTCAGGCCAAAGGCACGTCTAACCCAGAATCCAATAGATGCTTTCAGAAAGAATAAAAAACCAGCTCAAAGGGTCTCACTCGGATAGACAGCACCTAACCCAACTGCCATAAAGGTCCTTGAGTGCCACATTCAGCAGGAGCGTGGTGGCAGAGGGTTTAGAGGGTGAAGCAAAGGGCTAGCAGGGGGCAGCGGGACAAGTCAGTCCAGAGGGTGGTAGAGGTCGGGGCGTGCGCAGAAGGTTTTTGGGGGACTGGCAGTCTCTTCCTGCCAGCTCCCCAGGTAGCCCCCTCCCCCTGCTGCTACTGCCCTGCTCCCCCTGCTCCCGGCAGCCCTCGCGTAGCCTGCTGCCCTTCTCCAGGGAAGAAAGCAAGCCCCAGCCGAGGTTTCTGGCTCTGAGCATAATGCCAGTACAGAGTGAGCCTAATTGGTTTGCTGCTCCCCAGAGCTTCTAGACTAGCTTAGGGGCAGTTTTAATTACACAGCTTGATTGCTTTTAACAGCGACAGCCCTTCTTGTCCGCTTGCCTGAGCCCCTTTGAACCCAGGCGTACTTGTGGACTTTGCAGCTGCCTGTAGCAGCGAGGTCTGCGGCTTAACTATGCATGACACAGGGAAGTATTTCCTTTGTCTGTTTGTTTCAGTCCTGACTGACATGCCAGTTGGATTTTCTCAGTCTTTGAGTTATGAGAATCACAACTGACATTTCCCTGGCACCTTTCAGGATGGCAGTGAGGTCCACGGTGGCCCTTCCACCCCTCTCCTCCCCGCCTCCTCACCATGCCATTTGTCCCCTTTCCCAGCTGAAACCTCCTTCTGGATGTAATTTCTCCTTGTACGGAAGTTGTTTGGTAACTTGGATGCTCCTTGCTGCCATTTTCTGGCTCTAGTAAGTCCTTTCTGACATGGGAGACCCAGACTGCAAGCAGTCTTACTGCTGTTAATGCACCATGCACTTTATGTGTTGGCTTAATGATATTTTCTGCTTTGCGTTGAATTCTTTTCCTCTAATTTTATGCCATCCTGATGGCTTTTCTGACTGCTTCAGAGCATTGAGTGTTGAACATGTCACTATTCATTATGGTTTTATTTATTGCTGTTTAAAGCAGACAGAATGAATACACGCTTACGTAGCATAAAATTATCAGAATGACAGACCTGAATATTCAAAACAACATTAACTCTACTTATTTATGTTTTGCTAAGAGAATGTTTCAGATGGTGTCCTAAAATATGTGGAGTTAGATTTCTTTGGCTTTCTACCTTTACCTACAGTGATTGGATGTGACAAAACCTGTCAAGAGAAAAATGTTATTATCCCCTGAACCATAAACTTGCATGATACCAGTGAGTCATCTAGATGTACATGAATCTCAAAATTCGACCCGGGCAAGTGACACGAATATGCTTTGGACAAGACAGGCTGTGTTTAGTTATTCGGATTTTAGAAGGGAAAACTCCTATGCCTGAGGTTGCTGTCTGCATAATATACAAGCAAATACATAAGCCTATATAAGTAATATATACATGTATTTATTGTCCCAGCAAAATTCAAACCAAGGCCTTGGATTCTGCAGTGCAGAAGCAGTTTAACCAGGTGAATTCACAGGAGCCACGTTAATCCCCGCAGAGGTGAAAAGCAGCCTTAGGAACTTCAGCAAACCAATACGTCAGCGGACATTACCTGTAGGATGGTTATGAGTCATTCGTCCGCATTCAATGCTCACTTCAATAAGTGACTCCAGCCTTTCCGGCTTCCAGTATCGCATCCCTAAACACATGGCTTTTGTGGATGCTCCAAATCCAGAACCTAAAGCAAAAAGATAATGCCAAGCATTTAAAAGGAGACTAATGACACAGAAATGTGTTGATAAAATGTGAAACAAGCACATTTTATTAATTCAGCTCATGTGTGGGAACCTCAGGGAACCAGAAATTAGCATGCAAAGCAAGTTACAAGTTTTGAAAGTTTCTTGTGAGGAATTTTGCTTCTACACAGTCATTCTGGTTTTACAGGTATATTCCAATATTCTCAAGTGCTGCAAAGAGCATAGCGGATTCAGAAAGCAGTGTGCTCTCGTGTTCACAGCACTTGTTTGATTCAAACTCTCATGCCATCTTTACTCATTCTTGGCTGACACCACTGTTTTGCTTGCTCCAGGTATCAGCGCTAGAAACAGAAGTTTGAGAAACAGATACACTTTTACTACACATTATTTCAGTAGTCTTCATGCTGAAAGCACACAATTAAGACACTTTATATGAGTATCATGGTTGATCTTAAAATTTTAAGGCATGTTTCATTCTAGAGAGCCCCACAGGTAGTTCACAAAATAGTTTCTGCTGCATACAAAAATACCACGTCCAAAAAGAAACTAAAGGCTGTGGAGCCAAATCCTCCAGAGTTAGGCAATGTCAGAACTGAGGTTTCCCGTGCGACCTGAAGTCAGTGCTTGTGTGCACCCTCATTATGGTATAGCCTCCACTTACTGCGCCTGGTCTTGGGAGTTTCTGCCTAGTGCAGCACAGAGTTTATTTATTGAATAGCTAATTCAGTATTTCTTTTAATCCTCACCACTGAGTGCATGATTGCAGGTGTTCAACTTCTAAACACTTCATTGAATGGAGAGTTAAATTTACTAATGAGATTCTCTGCAGTACTTATCACAGTAATATCAGGATCCCACAGAAGTTTTAATGAGCTTATCTTCACAAGGCACCAGTGAGGTCATTATCTCCTCTTTGCAGCTGCTGAAACAATGCCCAAAAAAAGCATTAACTCATTGCAGGCACCCACTCTGAGATGGATAGGCTCCGATTTTTCAAAGTACTTGGCATTTTTCAGCACTGTCTTTGCTCAATCACACTTTCCAGTGACCTTGGGTATAGTTGAGAGCAATCAGCATTTCTCTAGTCGGTCCCTGGAAGATAAGGGGCATATTTATGCCACCTAATTTTAGCATCAGTGGAACCTGCAATAGAAGCACAGCCTCCCTGTCTTTCCCAGACAGGCAGCGTGGAGAAAGGCTGTATCTCCATTAGCTGGTACGATGGCATAGCCATGGTAGGAGCAATTCATGGGCCAGAGTGAATTGAAGCAGCAGATGCCAAGGAACCAGGTCAGGGCTTTTAGTCACCTACCTTCAGAGGAGCCCTCAGCTGCTCCCCTGGGCTGCGCCCGCTGTGGCTGCAGAGCACCAGAGGCTCTCCTGGAGCACTGCTTGCTGTTTAGTGTCATCCCAAGTGACTTCAGCTCAGGTGTCCTAAGATGATGAGTGTGACCAAAGTGTGGTAGTGGGGGTGGCAGGAAGATTTGCTTCAAAAGTACTTGCCTGAGCCTAAGTGTAACACTAACATAAGCCACCCATTGGCATCTGCATGTGCAATACAGACCAATCTGAATTTCTCTCTCGAAGACATCTTCTTCTCCCAGGAGAGCAGCTATCCTGAGTGATCACCCTGGTTAGGTGATCTAATTAGTTAGCTGAAGACATTTCTTCCCTTCCTCCTCAGAGTCCAACGTGCAAATTTTGTGTGCGATAACTCTTCCAGTGTGTTTAACCACCAAGGGCAGTCTAAAAAAGGCCAAAACTCTGATAAATGTGACACAAAAGACTTTGCAAAATACCATTTTACTCCCCACAAGCTCAGAGCTTGCTTCCTCCTTGCTAGCCTTCTTGATACTAGTGAAAGAGACCCTCACCAGGACACCTTTGTCGACTGCTCCTGATGAAAAGCCTGGACACTTGTCCTGCAAATGGTGTGTTTGCTCCTGTACCTCATATGTGCTGCAGCTGTAAGTGCCTGGCTATTAGGGAGCCGGGAGCAGATAAAACTGTCTGTCTATCCCACAAATCACATAGAAACCACAGGGAAGAGTCAGGAAAGAAATCCAGTCTTCCAGAGCATCAGTCAGCTTAACTGGGGGAACATATCTTCTGCTCACAAGACCAAACTCTTCATCTGCTGCACTGTGGCAGAATCTTCTTCACTATGCAGTCCTGGTTCCTCCAAAGGACACAATCCATGCTGGTTATCCAAGAGGGAAGGCTGTTGTGCTACACAGAGCTGCTAATTAAGTAACATCTCTTAGTATATCCAAAGTGGAGAATGCACCACAGTAATCCGACTGCTGGTTTGAAGGTGCTTGCCTTCGCAACTTCATTGTGCTCCTCCAGTCTAGGAATTTATATTAAAACCTTCTGCAGAATTAGACAAGCAAACTTGGTAACAAAGAATTCTGCCACATGGAGAACCATTAAGCCTAGACAGGGCTTCAGGTGGTTAGTAGCTGTTAGCTCCCATGTCTCAGTATCTGCCATTTGAATCAATGAAGGCACAGCGAGACTAGTCCAAGCAAGGGGTGAGACACGTGTGCAGGAACATAGATCAAAGGTTGACATAACTTATCATGTCTGACACCTGCTAATGGAGATGATACTTAAGAAAGAAGAAAGGTACAATGATGCTACTCCTTTGTACTAATGAAGCTGCTGACAACTGGCTCCCTGATCCAGGAAGTAGCTGGCTATTCTTCTTTCTGCTTAATAACCTTTGAAGGATTTTCCTCAGGTGAATTTGCCCAGCTATTTTTTTGAACCCACATGAACTGTAGCCTCTGCAAGCTGGCACTGGAAAATAGTTGTGCAGCTTCATTAGGTGTTGCATGAAGCAGTCCTCCTTTTTGCTTGCTTTGAACTCATGAGCTGCCAGTTTCATTTGAAGTCCCTAGTTCCTGTGCTGGAGGAGACAGTGAGTTTTCTCTGTCCCGATTTATGTTCTCCAAGCTCTCTATGACTTTACAGCTCTCTATCGTACTGTCTCAGACATCACAGACTATGGAGGCAGTTTTTTACTAATCCATCCATCCTTCCCCATATCCTTTCTAGTTCTCTTACACCCTTTTGCGGGGAGGGAGGGAGGGACCAGATTATATGCAGTAATCAAGAAACAGCAGCGATGGTGTTATGCACTGGTGCAAATATGTTTTATGTTTTGTTCTCTGTTACTTTCCCAGTCATTTCTAACAATCTATTCGCTTTCTGGCTCTTACTGAGCACTGAAGTGACATTCTTGTAGAACTACTATAGCTTCACGATCCTTTCCCTGAATGGTAACTGAATCAGCAACTGCAACTGCTACATATATAAAATTATACATAATTTTAAATTAAATTAATAAATTTATATTTTAAAATATTTATTTATTTATTTAGAATAAATAAATGAATTTAAATTAAATAAATAAAATGCCCCCCCCCCCCCCCGCATATGTATCTGCATTGCATTTGGTTCTGCTGCTGTGCTACACAGTTATTCATCATTGTGAGCACCTTCCACAACTCTGCACCATATTATCTATGACTTTGTTGACCCACTATGCACTTGCATTTCCAGATAGTTTGTGGACATGTTGAACAACAGAGGTCCAACACAGGTACCTCCTTCTTTACGGAGAAGACAGACTGCAATCTCCTGCTCTTCATTTACTGTCTTTTAAACAGTTGTCTATCCTCAGGAGAACCTTCCTGTCATCCTGTAGCAACTTAGTGCCTCATCACTTACTGCCTTTGGTGAGGGACCTTCTTGAGAGTCTTTGGAAAATCCTAACGGACCATCTTCACAGTGTCTCCTTTTTCCTCCTGTTTCTTGGCTACTTCATAAGCTTTCTGATAGAATTCTGAGGTGTGACTTCTTGTCGTAAAAGCTGTGTTGACACTTTCTTATTACATAATTTTCACTCACGCACTACATTATTCTCTTTCAGTATGTAATACCTCAGTGTGCTTTTCTTCACCCTACATCTGTAGAATAATAAGGATCAGCTTAATGGCTGCTGAGCCCTGAAGAGGATGTGTCTTTTGTGACTACAGACCGTTCTGCATGAGAACATAGAGCCTGGCCCCCTCCTCTACTGTCCATCTGTGGCTTATCCTTCTCTTCATTTTTGCTCCCCAACTTTCTGCATTTAACTCACACTTTTTTCCTCATGCTCCTCCACCAATGTCACCAGCAAAAAGGCACTGTTCTCAAGTGCTGCTAGGAAGCCCAGGAGCTGCTCCAGTAGCTGCAAATAAAGACCTGCTTCGGTGCTACAGCCTCAGCCTGATATACACACGGTACTGGTAGAGCCACGCTGCCATTTGACTGGCCTTTCACAGTGGCTCTGAAGGCACATCTGTGGCTCAAGGGGTACCACCTTATTCAGATTTCGGTTCCAGCTCTCAAACGTCAGTGATTCTCTTCTGAACAATTTGATGTTTTGGCAATGCAAAAAACCATTTTTACTATGCCTCAGAAACAGCAGGTTCATCTGCATCAAAACTTTAAACAAATGCTGACAAACAGTGGCGAACACTCAACGGTGAAAATTTTAGCCTTGATCTTATCAACATAATAAATGGGAAACAAGCTCTTAAAATGGAAGGTGTTAGACAGTCTTGGGCAGGTTTTCTGGCAGTCACAGGAATCTCACCAGCCTTTAACATAATCTGGGTACCTCTGCAATGAGCATAGCAATGAACATGACATGAGGTGGCAAAAAGACACACAGGGCAGTTTGACTTAAGAACTCAGTGTTCTGACTACACCCACAAGAATTTGAGCAGAAGAGCATCATATAAGCAATGCAAAATTACATAAGGTAACATTTCACTGGTCCATGAAGGCTGGCACATGAATTCTTGCTAGAAGTGAGATAAGATAGAATGACCACAGGAAAACAACATTTCGGTTCCAACCCATCCAAGGTATCATCTGACTGCCAGGCATTCGATGCCCATGGAATGTTTTTGCCTTGAGAAGAAATTTGTGAAAATTCAATTAAAAAGTTAATTATGTCCATCGGAGTGTCAGGTCCCACGGTAGGCTGAACATCTCCACCTCAGGTCACTGGTTCTTTTGCTCCCAGGGTGAAAAACAGGCTTCTTCAGATGTTCAGGATGGTATTTGTCAGACCAGATGGAGAAGGTGGGCTTTAGCTGCCAGGTCTCAAAGCAGGAATTAATTTTGGATCCTTCTATCCCAGATTATCCCGAAAGCAAATCATTCGTCATGGAAAACTGGGGAGGATGAAGGCTAAAAGAAGATATGTAGCTCCAACACAGCAACAGGCCAGGGAACAGCTGTGCTCCACTGCTGGAGGTGTTGAGAGCTGCTCAGGGCCAGCAGCATCTCCCACAATTATTTTGACCAAATTTTACTCACTGTCAATCAGAAAAGATACGTGACAAGTGCCAAAGGGGCACTTTCTCGGATTTGCCTGGCTAATACCAGGGTGGGCAGAATAAACGGGGAGGAGATCCTTTTCCCTCCCAGCAGCTGTTGCGAAGAGCGGGGGCCGGGTGAGGGATGCTTTTTGTGTCAGAGAAAACTGGCTGCAGAGACCCAGAAATAGCCATGGCGTTGTGCCACCGGGCCTTTGCCATGAGATTGCATCAATATGCAATGCTGTCGAGTGGTGCCAGTACGTACTGCAGTGATCGAGCATCACGCCGACACAGCGCAACGTCTGTGTGAGCTGCCATCATCCTGTGGCTGTCCAGGCCTACCTCCTCTGATGATGCGGTGCCTCTGCAGTCTTTCAAGATTAATTGCACTGTATGGGTATGGGTATATGCTTATGTGTGTGCATGTAGCTGCATGCACACCATTTAACCTGAAGCAGAAATTCAGTTCATCAAATGAAATTATCATGAAATTATCATTATGAAATTCAGTTTCATCAAATGAAATTATCATAAAGAGAAAGAAAGAGAGGGTCATGGGTAGGGAAACAGGGCTAGGAACATTAGGGATTATCAGCAAAAACAGTCATAGCTCTTAGCAGGGCATCCACCTGAAGAAAAGTCTCTGCTGTCCCTCCAGTGAACACATTGGTGCATAGAGCATTTCACAGGCTCGGCTTTTTGTTTCAGATCTGCAATTGCTGCAAAGATCCAAGACTGCAAACATTTAAATGAAAAATGGCAGAAAATATTTCTTAAAATAGCCGTTAAACTCAAGGACAAAGATCTGGACCCAGAGGCACAGAGCCAAGAACAAAGTCTCTTTAAATAGATGTTAAAGAGGGAAGGGTTCATTTACAAGAGGACATCATGCCCTGCAGAAGGAATTCCTGGCAGATCTTTTGCCATCCTCAGGCAAACATGGAAACGTTTCAGGGGTAGTAGCCTTTGATGTCAGGGGAAAAAGGAAACAATTTCCATACAGCCACAAACGCTGAAAGCATGCATTATTCAAGCCAGGATCTATAAATGGAAAGCGGTACCGTACCCTTTTCATTGAATGGTGTGTGCCAAGCGAGAAGGTAGTTGTCTGGTTTTAATTCCCTGCAGCCTTCGATGGTAGCGGGGTCTGGCCGCCTCCCTGAGAGCTTGTCGACAGCATCCACGTATCGTTTTACCAGCTCCCGGTACAGGTCTTCTAAACACCAGTAATCTGCTCAGAGGAGGGAAGAGAAGGTTGCTATGTGACGGCAGGAGAGCAAGAGAGCAGTGAAATCAAACAAGCAAGCTCACTATGCATTTAAGAAATGTTCCTATTTCCACTTCCAACACACTGAGTGGTGTTTCTGGTGCCACTGTCAACACATTTTTACGCAACATGCAAGCAGGCTGGAAGGACAACAGCCTCGTCTCTCTGTTCTCATCTTTTCCTGCTTTCCTTTCCACTTCTAATTCCTTTAATCAGAAAGATGAAGGCATTTTGTTCATCAACAGTAGCTGCTCAGGGGCTTTATTTAGGCTCCGTGGTGTGAAGTATTTAGAGGTGTCTAACTGTAAGGTGAGCGTGTTGCTGCCGTGGGGACTGGGTGTGCACATGAAGCCAGCTGTGCCTGGCTCAGCCCGTGCCTTTGCCGTCACGAATGCAGGCACGAATCCAAATCAAAAATGAAAGCCTATTTTTTTTAAATTACCACTGACTTATTTTGAAGAGGTATGTATGATTAAAGACAAAAGCAAATTAGTGACCTTATTTTTTAATCTGTATTTTATATTTATTTTGCCTAAAATTTGTAGGTCTTTCATGAAGGGATCCTTATATCTTATGTCAGTACAGTAACCAGAACAGTGAGGTTTTATAAAAATGATTAGTAAACCCCTACAGTCTGTAGTATTTCCAGCAGATAAATGTCTTTCTGGAATAAGTTCACTAGCAATACCTGTTTATTGATTATTTTTACTAAGGCCTTACCTAAGGAGGAACCTTTCCCCTGCTAAACATACACTGTTCGTTCAGTATAGCTGCTTGTCTTGGCTGCTGCTGCATGGCGTTGGGCTTGAAAAGCCCTGCCCTCAGCTCTTGCCAAGGAAAAGCTTCCACTGGCAAATATTACAGTTGTGTAATCAGTGGGAACTGAGGAGGTTGTGGGGATTTGTCCATTTATATCTTTTCTATGTACTTCAAGAAACCCTGTTTAATACTTGGTTTGACTCACAGATCGAATGACACAGCAGGGGAAGTTCTAAAGCTATCTTCATTTTGTCAAAGATCGGCGATTTCTTGAAAGCCACAGGAGAGGTTTAGTTTAAGAGAAGGTTTGGAGCCCTGTAAGCCAGAGCCACTCTAAAGTGCCAGTTAGGCAGACAGGTGAATAAAGAAAACGCAGGGTAAAACCAAGATTCCCCTTCTTTCACATAAAAAAATACCCTATCCATTATGCTGGCCATCCCACATACAATCCTAGAGGAACAAGATACTTTCAAGCTGCCGACTCTTTCCAGATTTAGGAATCAGGTGTCAGTTTATCCAGATGGGAACCAGGAGCAGGATTTACAGCCCCACAGCTTCTGCAGAAGCTTTGTCCCCAAAACTAGAGTCCCTGTGGTCCAGCAGCTCCGGGCTGCCTGAGCCCACCACAGTTCCTGCACCTGGAGCCAGCCTCATCCGTCAAGTCAATAGGACAGGTTCCCTCTTTAGAAATGAACCCTTATTTTTTTAAAACCTCTGTTTAAGTCAGAGAGGAAAAGGCTTTCCTCGTTGCAGGGGTAGTTCCTCTGCTTTTGATGATGCCGTTTTCGTTCCTTCCTTACGGGACGCATTCCTACTGGAAGTAGACATTTTGTTTATCCTTCATTGCGGGATCAAACTGTGCACATGGTGGATTTGGGCAGCACCAGCTGAGTTTGCAGCAGCGCCCGCAGCCCCCGCTGCTTCTGGCCGTGGCCCTCCTAGGATGTCCGCCACGCAGCTGGCAAAGTGCTGGCCAAAATCGCCTCCCCGGCGGAGAATTGCCTTCGTCCTCAGTGCAAACCTCCACCTCACGCTTGGCTGCTGCCTGCAGCCTGAGGCTGGGAGGTCCCCCGGGGGCAATGGCCCGGCGATGGGACTTCATGGCAAGCCTAAGCCCTGGGCACGTCCGACCCAGCCTGCAAGCATCCCACACGTACCTGGAGGTACGCACCCAGGGGATGCTGCCTGCGGCCGGCTGAACGGGATACATGGGGACCGGGGCACTGAGGGACAGGAATATTTTTTATTGCTTATCCCCCCTCCTTTTTTTTTTTTTTTTTTTTTGGCTAGTAATGTTCCTGGCACCCAATATATTCTTTAAAATCTCAGTGTACGCAGCAGCGAGGGCTCCGTGCTACGCGAGGAAGGCAGGTCCCCGGGGCCAGTGGCAGCTACCTTCAGCCTCACGGACCCACGTTCACCTTGAGCTTCACTCTGTTGACTCGGGTGATTTTGCACATGGGCCGGGCCATGACCAAGCACAGTGGCTTTTTTGTGTTCCTCTTGCCAGGAGGAGACACTGCAGTGGGCAGGAGCGGTTCTGTTTCCCTTGTGGGAAGCAGAGAGGAGGACTCGCTTTTCCCCTGTTCACCAACGTTACTATGAAATGAAGATTTCTTACCAAAATTCCCCACACCAGCTTGTTGCTTTCTCACCAGCCTGTTGCTTTCTCACCAACCCATAAAAACACCTTCTTAAAAAGCTTGTCTGATCAGGCCAAAGAAATGAGAGTGTAGGATAAACACGGGAATTATAGCTGAGACTTTTTTTCTTTAGAGACACAGTGCTACTGCTACAGTTAAGAAATAAGATTTGTTATTTTACTGTTAGTCTAACTGGCTTGATTACCCAAAAGTTTTTGTTTTAGAGAGTTCAATAAGCAAGAAACATATGATACGTATTTAATCACAGCCTATATTCAGAAATAGGTTAGTCATCTTTTTTCTTGATAGGCTGACATCTTGCCCTTATCTTTAGTGTATTAGCTACCCCTGAAACCATTGGGTAGCTAATAGCCAAGCATGAAGTGTCCAACACACTCTTCAACTGATCTCTACGTACTAAATTTAGAGCAGATTGGAAGCAGGCAGACAAAGCAGTGAAACAGAAGCACAAGGGAAATTTCATTGACGTGGAGGATACTTAGCTACACCGTCAGCTACTGCTACTGTTAGTTATCCAGTGTTACGTGTGTTGAGAAAAACCAGGAATATTTTCACAGAGATTAAAAAATTTGATTTGTTCGGAAGAGGCAAAATATTGCTGAACGGTCACTGTCTTCTGGTATACTTTTGGTGACGAACTTGCCAGTCTCAGAAAGCTCTAGTTCAACGGGTAGGGTGTCGATATAAATATCACTGCACCTTACAAAAGACTATTCCTACCTTAAGAAAAAACAAATGTTCTCTCTCAAACTATTGTGATTTTAGAAGACATATATTAATAACTTCCACTATTCTGATAGACTTTATTATAAACATAGTATGTTAGAATATTTTTTGGACTAATGACACAGAGCTCTCCTTAGAAAGCAAATTGTTCCGTTTCTGGCCTTGCAGGTACAACACTTTGCCCAGGGGGCTGCAAGGAGGAGACAGCGCTAGTGATTTTAGCCTGAAAGAGGTATTAAGGTGACTCTACTCCAGCCTGGAGTTCTGGACACAAACAAGTTAAAAATGCACTTAGAAAAGCTCTTATCTTTTACAGAAGAGTTTCTAGTGGCTGTATTATTCCCTGCCATATTCCAGCGTACAGATAATCTACTTAGCACTTATTTTTGTTATGCTGGGCATGCGGTAATTTAGTCTTTCGGCTTTAACCAACTGTATAAACCTAGGGCAAATATAGGGAGAGCCCCTCGCACTCAAGAGCTCAGAACTCCCCAGTTTGTGTGATGGTTGCCAGATTATGCTCATGGAGGAGCCAAGCTAATGCACATTCCCATTCACATAAGCAGCACTTCTGACACGCTTTCTCATGACTTCCCCAGCACTCAGGCTCATTCTAAGAAATGCAGCAGCTCGACAGTTCTGTTCCTTTCCAGACTGTTTGCTAGTCCCGTCGTACCTACCTGTGATGACAGCCTCTGCTGTAGCCATGTGCATGAGCGTGTTGTCACTTACTGGCCACTTGTCAGGAGAGAGCACCAGGTTCTCAAGCCCCCCAATTTCCTTCAGCTCCTGCTGGATTTTTGCACCTAAGGCATTGTTTTCTCGGGAGAAATTGCGATAACCGAGGGCATCCCCTACCCCAGCCAGCACAAGCGCAGCCTTAAATTTATCCATCCCCGAGACACTTTCTGCTTTCCTTTTGTCCGAGACAGCCGCCGAATCTTGATCTTCCTTTGTTCCTTTGCCTCCAGCTCAGCTCCCCTGACACTTTATATCAGCCATTGTGTCACACCGAGAGCGCTCTCTATAAGGCAAGGACTTCCTTTTCTGGCTGTGCAGATGCCGTCTCTTGTCCGGGACCTGACGGAGAGGAAATATTTCATAACCCAGGGATTTTGCAGGGGCTTTGTTCAATGAAACCGCAAGAGCGGACCTGCAAAGAGAAGCGCAAAAGCCTTGTTTCTGCAACCCAGCGTAAAGCAAGCCAGGAAATCCTTAGCCCTACCCAGCGTAAGTAACTCTACACCCAGAAAAACAGATGCCTCCACATGGGTGTTTATTTATTTAATAACTTGTAAATTAATATATTTTCCTGCCCTTTTCTGATATTCTGGAGTCAGTCTCCCTTTCAGGGGCCTATCAGAAGGAAAGCCTGTGATAAAAGGAGTTTCCAAACTCCGTAAACACCAGAATGAGGGGCTAAGCAGTAAGAAACCTAGTCAAATGCAGAGGACCTCTCCCATTTCTAATTATGCCCTACGGCGGCATTTTGTCAACAGCTTTTCTTGCTCTGTTCCACCTATTACAAGAATGCTTTGCTAATTCATTGCACCCCTGGGTAAACATTGAGCAAAACACCAACTTCAACACCACGCCTCTTACTCCCTGGCAAAGACTGACTTTTTCCTAAGGGCAAGCTCAGGTGCAGCCCACATTTGGACTCTGGGAGGAAACTATTTCGAAAGATGCATTTAAATGGCATCCTGTGAATCTAAGAAAGTTCACATATGAAGAAATCTCACTTAAGAAGAACTGAACTTTATCAATACCATCCTTTCAAACTTGATACTTGTGCAATTATGTGCTTCATTCTGTTACTGCAGTTTTTTCTGTGCTTCTGTCACGCAGTGCAAGGAGGGGCTCTGTAGTCTTGCAGCTTTTTGAACATATTTTGCCCACAAACATGTCTCTGTGTAGGCTCAACATCTTCCTTCAAGGGGTCTGCTAAGACTGACTCAGATTGTGGTTCCGAGTCACCATCCATGCTGCCCTAAAGACACAAATTACTACTGCTTTACAGATAGAAATACAAATGTAAATATAAACTTAGGTAGATAAACAGAAAGCTTTGATTGGCTTGACTGCAATTTTGATAAAGGATACCTGGGGAAAGGTCTTTGTTTTACTTTGATTGTTTTCAGAAAGCAATACTGATTGCTGTTCGGATAGAAAAGGCCAGCAGTGTAAAGGATGCATCCTCCTATCACCCAGAGCGATGAGCAGTTAATCACAGACTGAGTTATTGACACGTGTAGAAAAATCATTGTACTTCACAAGAAATCTTAATGCAGTTTCAGAACACAGGTAAGTGTCACCATCCCTATTCTACACTGTAAGAAATAAGGTGCCAAAGTGGTGCAAGTAGCCTCTGTTGGGCACTCTTGTTTTAAAGATTAGGGTTAGGGCAACAGAAGTGCTGAGTATTAAGAAGAGGACGCTGAGAGTGTGTCTTCATTGCTAGGAAGGAACAACTCTGAACTGAAAAAGCACAAAAAAAGGGCAATTATGCCTTAGGATACGAGAAGCACTATGTAGGGACTGGAGGAGATGAAGGGCCAAGTGTTCTACAGTGGGGCCATGGCCAGCCTGCCCTAGAGATGGCTCACCACGAGCAGTGAGGATGCCAACCCCTCTGCCCCGCATGGCTATGGGAACAGGCATCGCATCCCACAGCCGGGGCATTTAAGCAATGTAGATGGAATCTTAGAGTCACCCCTGCACTGTCAGAATTACTTCAAGTTCTGGGTATCTGAAAGTGAACGCTCAGAATCGGTAACTACGGCCAAAGTAGCTTACAAAAAACACACCAGGCAGAAGCACTGATGTTGATGTCTCCATTACAGGTCCATCCACCCTCCTGCGGCACCCACCCGTGGATCATTACAATTTGGAAGCACATGGGAATTTGAACTTGCAAAGCAAGGAGAGGAGAAATCACCTGCTGTGTCTCTGCAGAGAGCTAGTAAGGGCCTCATCAGACGGAAGGTTCCCTCCTGAAAATGGGCAAAGCTATTCTTAGTTTTCCATTTATCTCTTCCTTCTGAATATGTCTGGCAGTTGCACTGCCCTTTTGCCTCCCGTGGACTTTACCCTGTTGCATGCACACTTGGCTGCTCGTAAGGCAGCCCAAATTAGGAATAAAATCTTTGGCTTTAGAAATAAGACTATAATGAAAACCCAGAGAAAATTTCAGAATTGTTCTACTTTTCAACTAAGTAAAACATGATGTGCAACGAAGAATTTAGCTTTTATTTAATTTGTTAATTGCACATGCTCTTCTTTTCATGTGGTATTTTCAGCCACTATGAGCTTTCTGGGCAGAGGTAGGTTAGGCACACTGATAATCTACCTCTACTCCCCCTAAGAGAGACAATTATTTGTAAAATATCATACTTGCATATCTTAAACACAGCCAAAATACAATAACTTTATTAAGATGGGTAAGTGTTCGTTTATCATACATATTCACAAAAGGAAAAAAACCCAAGTAGAGCTGGCAAAAAAATGTTTGGCAAATGTTAAATCAGATAAAAATGCAGCTTTGGTGTCCTCTCATTAGTGTACATACGACTGCTTTCAGATGGGGAGAATCCAGAAAAAAAGGAATGGGAAGGCAGGGCAGAGAAAAGACTTCTTCGTGTTGGTGGCAACACGCCATTTTTTCAGCCCAACTGCATTTGAAACCCTATGTCAGAACATGAAAGCATGTCTTCAGCAAACGTGGCTCCACCTGCCTCCTCCACCTGAGGAGATGCGAATCAATGATCTCCACTGCCAGGAGGAGACCTCCCAGGAGGGCTCGTGGGCTTACAGGCACCGCTGGCTTTTATGAATAAATGAACCGGCGAATGGAGCATTGGCTGAGACTGCTCTGTCACCACAAGCCCTTCAGTATTTTCAGTTAAAAGACGACGACTACACCCCCAAGTACTTCACCCATGAGCGAGTGAGTGATGCTTCTGCCATTCAAAGACACTCGGCAGAGAAAGGCTCTTGGTTCCAAGTTCACCCACCCAAAGGATGCAGAGCCATATCCTGGAAAAGTAGGGCTGATACCAAGTGGGTGTCAGACTTCTGTCAGAGCTGCATCTTTGCCACTACCGAAGTGAAGGGTTTCACTTTGACAACAGGATCATTCCTTTAGGAACGATACTAATTATAGAACACATTCATTGAGACCTAGGGAAAAAAGAGTCTGGTTTTACTCAATTCTTTAATCGTGGGGATGAATTATTTTCATACTGCTTTGCACCACCACCTTAAAGGAAAAATATTCCTTTAACACCACATCTTTACCCTCTTGACAGAAAGCCTGTGTCATGACATGAAGCCTATAGGGTTTGCCTAACAACAAATAGCATATTTCACTGCTTATAAAGGAGGCACAAGAAAAAATACATGGGAATTTGTCAAGTATACACACCAACAAGAGGAAGTATTCCAATAATTATACTAAATCAAAATGTGAATGCCCTTAAGCTTCCCCGGGGCCTTTCTCATTAGGAGGTGAACATTGTACTCGCTTGTCTCAAACATGGAACTTTCTGGCTGTGGCTGTAGAGGTAGTTGGAGTTGCAGACCCCTCTGTTAACAGTTTATAACGAAAAAGCCCATTTTAGAGGTGTGTCATCCTCACCTAATTCTACCCAGCATACTGTACATAACGCAAAGGTCAGAAAACATGTTTTATTGAGTATTTTTTTTAAAAAGTTCTCATGGTTGTAAAACATTACACTTTTTCCCTTTCAGAAGGGCTGTGCCTTTTGGTGTGCCAGATGCTGCTGGCGTCAGCTGAGGGAAGCTACTGGTGCTGACACTTGAAAGGAGCTTGCCCTGGTTCAAGTATCAGCATCAGCAGTTTCGCTGTTACAGGAGAAGGAAGACAGACTCATGTGACACCAAAGCAGCCAGTGGTTGGTGAAACCACTGGAGAGGGATGCCAGCTGGGAGAGTACAGAGGACAACTTACTTATTTTAATTTAAACTTTCAGAAGAGACTTAAGGACAGTTGAATGCATACTTCTGAAGGTCTTTCCACAGACTTCTGAGCGTGCTGCTTCTCTTAAGAGCCCAGAGCCTAGGACTGAGCAAGACTTTCCCTGCAATTACACCTCTCATTGCCAGTACAAACTAACACCATAAATTGCAGAGAATTTGGTCGCTAGCAGGTACACGTAGTGGATGCAGCACTGCAGCTAAACACAGCGAGCTTCTTAAAAGCTTAAAGGTGGCACAGATGAGAGAAACAGACATTTATTAAAACTGCTCAAAAATTCATGAGTTACTTCCTTGCCCTCTTCTGATTGATGGAATAATAATGCAAGAATCTAATAAATTAACCAGAAAACAAAAAAACCCACCAGCCTTTGCAAGGCTTCCAAGGCAGAAAGCTGACAAAAACCATACAGACATCTCACATGACTGACTTCAATCTTTTATGTTGACAGTCCATTTATTCCTTTTTCCATTGCCACAGAATTTACACACGTACAGCTTACTCAGCAGCAAATCTCTCAGGTGCATTGAATGAGCAGATGCCCGCAGGTTTGCTCTCCTTGGCATGACACACATGATAAATTACATTTAAATTTAGAATTGGCAAGTACAAATCCTATGGCTCAGTTTCAGACACTCTAGGATGTAAAACCGAACAACTTGGCACCATGTTTAAAAATACACGCAGCATATCTAGGAAGTAATACTGTATGCACTGAACAACTTGAAGACATCTGTACCATTTATAAATTGATCAGCCTAGGTGTTACCACTATACCAGCTTACCTAAAAAGTGAGTCAGAGTGCCCTGAAAAGTGGAACTTTGGACAGCAGCAAATTATTAAAATACATAAGGAACTCATAATTTGAAAGCAGCTTATTTGCATTTATTTTTACAACTGTTCAAGTGTGAAGGTGTTACTCCATGCTATTGTTTATGGGAATGTAAAATGCGTATGTGGTTTCAAATGGGTAGAAGACTAGGAAGAACAAAAGAAAAAGCAAAAGTGTACTGCGCCTAGGAAGCTGGCTGATAAGGAGCAGCTCCTATCCCGAGAGTATTTTGCCCAGTCTTCCTCTATTAGAAGGTGTCTTTCATGAAGGATCCTCACAGGAATGAGGCTTAAGAGTAAGTGAATAAGTGTGTATATATAGAAACTGAATACTGTGCTAAGCACCTTCCTACTTCCTCAGATTAACAAGGCAAAAAACCCCAACCCACAAGCATTTTTTATGCTCTATTTATTTTAAAAGGTAAAAGATTCATCAGGTTGACCTGAGGGAGTTCTCAGCATGAACAAATGTTTCACAAGCTCTAATGCTATGAAACTATTCAGTTACATCACATACTAATAGATTAAATTACTTCTGGTCAGTTATATTATAGCTATATATTTTAAGTGGCAACTGTGTGAATAACAAGCATTCTACCGCTTTGGGCTGGATAAATGCACTTGATGTTACGAGATGTTACACACTCTCCAAAGCCTACAGGACAGAGATAGAAATGGCTTGTTTTGGGAAGGAAGAGTAGGTAAATCAAATGCTTTAAAAAGAGCATGATACTGTTTTTAAATCTCCATTGAGTTCTGTAGAATACCTGGACTTATGTACACAAATGCCCCTCTAAAAACATGTAGTCAGAAAGGAATAATTTGGTTTAATATTGCTCCCTAACTCTACGCAAAAGTGAGAGGCAGCTGAAGACTGAGACACTGACACCTGGTGGCTGCCATGCAGGATCCCACATTTACAGATACCCCCCGGGGTAAAAAGATGACCAGTATAAATCACTCACAGGGCATTTGTAACTTGCCTGCTATATTCTTATTAACAGAAAGGTTGCTTTTTTCTTTTTTTCCAAATTTGTCCTAACCCTGCTTTTGAAACGTCATGCACAACTGAAATTCTGTCAAGTGGAAGAATGAAGGTAATCTTTCTGTACTCAGCACGTACATTTGTTCTTGCAGGCTGCATTGACGTAAATGAAAGCTGACTGCTTATGTGAAACTCTAAATATTAGAGTTTAAGAGAATATTGTAAGCTTTTATACCCTCACAACTACAAAATAAAATAGTATGCTGTCATGCAATACTTAAATGATCTGATGTGATCCAAACAGATAAATTATATAACTTAATGCATTATTTTCTCCAAAATTCTTGCATCTATTCAGCTCTGATTACAGAAAATATATTGATCATAGCTGTACATACTCTTTAGCAACTCTTTGTTTTAACATACTTTTACAGTGGCTATGACATACTCATTTTGATGAGGTAGCATTTAAAAGAGCCCTGTGTGAAGACATGTTAAATAGTTTCTGGTAAAACTTTTTTGTGCTTAGGCATTGGAAGACACTGTTGGGAAAGACGAGACTGACCTCTGTACCCTTCATAATCAATAGCTGGTGAAAGGGGAGAACCAAATGACTGAATAAATTCAGATTTGGTGAAAACTAGTCCAATTCCACTAGCCTTGAGATCAACGATACTGCATTAATTTACTCTTTTTTTTTTTTTTCCCCTGAAATAAACGTTACTGAATGCACAATACATCCAGAGGCATGAATGCTTATCATCATTAATGTAAAGTCTCCTTAACCCTAACTATTTCTCCAAAGTGGAAGCCAACTAGTTAAGTCTTTGGGCTTACTCACATTTATTTTCTGTGAAAAGTACCAGGAATTGCATTTATAACTATGTTGCATTTAGCTAGAATTTACGATATGTTTCAGGCTACGAATAAAACTAAAAGTTATATTCCACCAGTTCATTATTTAAAATAAAGTAAATAAAACACATAATTGAAGACTAACTGAATTATGATAATCAAACATGAATTATAAAAGCATCTTTGGTTGTTTAATGTCTACTTTAAAATGGTTAATTAAAAAAAGCTGGAGTTGCAACATAGCATGGAGCAGCAGCCCTTCCTCAGCAACGCTACTGTTACATATCCAAGCACTTCAAGAAGAATAATGAGGAAGTTAATCTCACTGGGAGAAAACAAAAGGCTGGATGTAATCAATCTATACATCTAAGACTTAAAAATACAAATTTAAAATTTTGGCAACAAGTAAAAAAAAGCATAAGTGTTTTTTTGTTTTGTTACAATTCTATATTAGGACAGATCCACAGAACTAGCTTTTATAAAAATACAACATACTGCATAAGTTTTATTTAGGGATTTAATTTATATACCACAAATACTGCTTTTAATATAAGTACAATATAATACAGTTTTATTTATGTAACTGCTGGTGTTCACTTTGGATCATGAACTGAATCGCATGCTGTGCTGTCAAAACTGTAATAAAATGGCCTCTAGTTAAACTTCTCTGAAGTATAAAATCATGCAAAAATCTACATCCTATATGATACAACCAGTACAATAATTGAAGCCAATAGCCTACAAACAGCCTGGACTATCTTCCGAGTTTGTTCTTGAAGTGCCCACAAGTCAGCCATCATTTTCTTTAGGCAGAAAGGAAGAATTTCAGTTTTGTCTGCAGAATGTCATCATGACCACTGAAACCAGCAACGATGTGCACAGTTATCAGGCAACAAATCTTCATTACCTAATGCAGTTCAGAGCGCACGTTTAATTCACATTGAGAAGTTTTCTGTTAGGAAGTTTTACGTTTTCCTCCTGTGACTACTGGTCGTGCATACTCCACAAAATCATCTATAAGAACAGGCCACGCTCCTAAAGAAAAGTCAAGTAATTCAGAAATTAATGTATCATTATTAGCAACAAATTGGTGTAGTCTCTAGATACAAAGGATCAGAAGCTCACTTTGACATTTCTGGCCTAGTCTGGCTTTAAATATGCATGACATGATAAACACTTGAAAAAAAAGCACAGAACTAATAAATTAAACATTTGAGTCTCTTCTTGCAGCAATAGTTCTTAGTACAAACAGAATGTATTTAAAGCATAATCCACACTACAAAGTTTATAAGTGTTAGCTGATAGCAAAATCACGGCATTCCTATTAGACCCATTCATAACTTAGGAAATATTTCTGTACATGGTCATCCCATTAGTAATAGAGTGTAGGATTAGTAACAGAGTGTAATTGCTTTTACATTAGTTAAAAAAAAAAAAATGCTCATGTTGACATTCTTGCAAGTAGAAAAATTACATATTTCTTTGCAGTTAGCAGCACTTTTGTACAAAAAATACAGTTTCACTGGGACTCTTGGAGCATAACAGGTTCAAATAGCATGTGCTGTATCATGGTGTGACAGTATCTTTGCTTCTATTTACATATTACAACAAACTAGTTAACCTTCTTATTACTGTTTTGGCAACAAGTATGACACTATATTTGCAGCTAAACCTCTAAGGGTAAACAAATTAAGACAGAAGGTAGCAGCATGCTCTGTTGTTTGTTTATAGCAGTATTTTAATTCTACTGTACCAATTTTGAAGATATTCAAGTACCGCTTACCTTCTTCATCATAGTTGGACATATCATCTGCAATCATATTTCCAAAGTCTAACAAAAGATTCCAGGTATCTTTTGGAATTGATCTTTTATGATGTTCCTATAAAGGAGGAAAAATGTTACTGTTCAATCCCAACTATTTTCAAATTCCACAGTAGTATTTTATATTGACATATACAGAAATACATGCTTTACAAGTATTTCTTCTTCTTCTTTTTTTTTTTTTCTAAATAAAGCTCAGAGCTTCCAAAGAAAGATACAAAATAAATTCCAACTAAACAAGGCAAAAAAGTTGAAGAAGTCTTTGATAATTGTTTAATTCTTCCATTCTGCTTTTAGGGTATGTGTTCCTACCTTGTTATGGAAAAGAGCAAGCTAAATGCACTTTATACTTCTACTTAATGGGATCCATTCCAGGTTCTGAAACTGTGCAGCCATGAGTTTGCATACTGCCACTTCAATTTGAGCCCTTTTTTCCTTATCCCTTTTTATTTATGCTTGCCCAGTCTCTCTCCCAACCTGTTGGTTATAGCTGCACCTACACTCTTGTCACTTACTCCCAGATTCTCTTCCAGATCCGTCATCTCAGCCTCTCTTCAGCTATTTTCTCCTTTACCATAATGCACTACCTGCATTTGCTCCCACTTCTGTCCAGTCTCCTTTTTCCCAGTCTGTCCTATTCTCCACTACCACCTCCTTGTCTGATTTCAAGTATACTCTTTCTCCATCACCCCATTCCCAAGTACTAGTTGCCACCCTGGCCAGCTTGAGCAGCACTCCAAAAAACTTCAGTCCCAGTCAGCATTCTCGCAGCTTTTAAAGTCAGTACTCCCCAAGAAGAGAGGGTGTGTGGGGAAACACAACTACTAAGCAGTTGTGAGCTGTAGGATCAAGTCAGACCACTCACACCTCCCTTCATCTGCTGATACTGCTATGTTACCCGAAGATAGCAGGGGTGATTAACAGGGAATTAAACTTCAACACCTACTTCTGGTTTGCAGCAAAAAGTTGCAACTGCATGAAAAGACTTGATCGGTGAAGAGTTGGGTTTTTTTGTATTTGTGTTTTTGGTTCTGTGTTGTGGGGTGGAGGTTTTTTTGTTTGTTGGTTTGTTTGGTGTTTTTTTTTAAAGCAGTAATACTCTAAAGTATTGAGAAGAACAAACTGCATTTCAAAAATCTGGAACTTGATCAAAATGAGGTTGATGACCAACACAACAGCAAACATGTCCTCTCACTCAAGCCAAATGTCTTATCTTGACTGCATGACAAACAAACATCCCTTCTGGAAAATGTTCCTTAAAACAAAACACAAACACTGTGTTGTGTCACACCACCCCCCCCAAAGAGTCCTAAGTTGCTTCTTAGGTTGAATTTTTTTAATCTAAATATTTCTTCTAAAGTAAACATTCAGGTTAAATATTTGTAGCAAAGTAAAGACACTTTATACCAGATCATCTGGACTACTGCTTGAAGTAGAGATCTGCAGAACTGTCTGTTGTAAAAAACTTGATCACATAGCCACATGGGAGAAAAACGTTAGGACTTTTCTTCAGTTACATCTATAGATCTGAATTTGGATGTGTTAAGTGTATTAAGGCAGTTAAAACGTGAATTGTTTTCACAAGTTCTCTTGATGAAACTGGTACATCATTCAGTGATTAAAATAAATATACTGTCCAAAAATTTAGAAAAAATCTTCAGAAAATATTGCAAAAAGTATACACTTTCCCTATTAAGCATTAGTGATTATGAGACAAAATGCAGAAAGACTTTTTAATTCTCCTGAACTACAGATAAAAATATAAATGGACCCCCCCCCAAGATAAATTATACATTATGTAACATAAGGTGTTTTTTTAATTAGTGCATAGAAATGCAAATGTAGAAACATGGATGAATGAATCAGATCTTTAATAAGAATATTTTTCTATTTCTAAAGTTTAATTTATGCATCTTTACTCCACTGCCCACAGAATTGCACTGGTAATAGAAAACTGTCAAGATGAGTTCACAACTATTATCTAAAAAATGAGTCAAAATAATTACTCAGACAAGAACTTTCAGGTAAAAGAAAAGTCTCTCAGGTTAAGTCAGTCATAACAGAATTGACATTTAAAAAAGACTTGAGTTGATGCATTAATACCACAAAAGGCAGAGCACAGTAAAATACATGGTTGACAATAATCACAGCTGTCTTGAGAATAAAGACAACATAGGTTCAATCTACAATCATAACTTCATTTCATGCAGAAGCTTTCGTAAGTAGGAGGATACATGATCAAGGAAGCAGAATGCTCTATCGCTTTGCTACATCTTTTTGCATTCTTCTCAACTAGAAAATTGTAAAGAGATTTAATTTGGCTTGATTTAAGACTATTTTATGAACGTTTTCCTTTCTGAAAACTGATAAAGGGAGTATTCAGACATCCTGTCTTTTTCTTTATTGTAAGCACACAACCTACAAGCCAGACTACTGTGGACTAAGATAGTCAGGAAGGAATGCGGTACGTACTTACCAACAAAAATTTATTCCAAAGATCTAGAAATTTAAACCTTCCCGACAAGACTAAATTCCAATATGCAATTGCCATTTCTAGATCTGCAAGAGACAAAGCAACACGTAATATTACAGCACATTATATGCAATGAAATTCTTATGGTTAAAAAATTAATGATACAAAAATTATAAGGAACTGTTTTCACTCTCACTGACCCAAAAGGAGGAAGACAAGCAGTAATGGTATAAACTGCATATTGAACATCGCAGTCATAAAGACTAAAATCTTTTTGTCACCATCCAGCGGTGCTGGATTAAAGCTACTTTCAATCTACAGAAACAGAACAAAATAGTTATCAATAACTCTGTCTAAAAACAAAAAAAAACCAACCAAAAACTACAAAAACACACAAACATAGCAAATATTGATAGAAACACAGACATTTAAGTCTGCAGGTGCCAATTCCTGTTAATTTATCACATTTTAGACACACTTGACTTCAAAGAGAATTTAAGGACATGAGGGGATAAAAAAAAAGATTTGTCTGGGGCATGATAATCCTACAGCACCCCTTACAGCAATAATTCTCTTCTTCTGGAATCATTTAGCAAACACCTGCACCCAATACTGAAAATGTAAGACCAAGAAAGCAGCCCTTATTCTGCACCACGACCACTGATCTGAAAAGCAGAGCTCAGCTGACGCATACCAACAGGAGGACGCAGCACTGCCACACATTCAAGCCGACAGGTAGGAGCAATATTAGATGCAGCATAAGGGTAGAAAGGATGTTTTCTTGAAGGCCTGTTTTCATTCTCAGCAACTTACAATAACTAATGACTTCTGTGCTTGCTTCCACAGGTAGGAGTACTATATGTATGCATACTGCTGTGCAACCACAAAATAAAGCACAGCCTTTCTTAAACTACAAAAATATCTCAGTTTGTACTTTCAGTGTTAAGTAAGTATAAACAAAATATGAAACTTAATAGAAAGTATTGTCATAGCAGATAAGATGGAAGCTTGACCTCCACCTACAAGAAAGGAGCGTGGTATTTGAAACTGTACATATCACATTACAAACCAAAGGACACTCTGTTACCTGAAATCAAATTTCAAGTCTGAAAGAGATGTTCCAGATTTTAACAGAGCCAGTTCCCTAGAGTCTGTAACACAGAGGGCTGGGGCCCAGACGAAGTGCAATAGTTAAGATGTTGAGAAACGCAGTATGTCTGTACCTAGCTATACAGAGACAGGGCTGCTTGTGTTTGTTTTACTATGATCAGAGTGCTTGTCAGTACAGAACTTGCTTTATGCCCTAATAAACTTCCTTCAGTCGTTCCTGTCTTTGCCACCATGCTCACTTTTCACAGAAAATAAGCAAAACAGAAGAGCTAACAGCATTTACGTGCTGTTTGGATATGCAGATTAATTATTCATATCTGTTATCCCAAATGAAAAGCAAAAGAAAAGGGGAAGGAAGAAACTTGAATTAAAGGTTTCTAAACTTCACAGTGAAGTGACTGGCTTTGATCCCATTCACTCAGGCTTCATTATGAAGGCTCAACCTTTCCAAGCCACCTGGCAAATCTACCATATGACAACATTAAGCAAAATGCACTTTGAAGAAAAACACTTTAATAGCAGAAGAGTTTTTATACTTCTGATGAAATATTCCCTGGAAAAAGGAAGAAGGTACGGGCAAAGAAACAAAGATGGTTAAAGATGCCACAAAATGTTAAAAGGGGAAGAAGAGGCCACACTTCCTTGGTTTATTTGGGTATGTGTCAAATTTAGTATTATGTTAAGGTGATTATTGCAAAATTGCACTTGATTATTGCAAAATTGTATTTAACACAATGCATGTGAAATGCTACCTTAATTATTAAGTTGATACTCGAGGGATACAGTACATGTGTGCGCAAATTGATTATCTTGCACAAAGATACAGGAATTATTTGCTATAACGTACAACAAAAGCATATCCTGCTGAGGATGCTGCTCTGTAGTGGCCAAAATGGGTCCACGCTGTAGCTGCTCTACCCATTAAGCACATGGAGGGAAGTCAACCGATCTTGGTTAAAATTAGCTCAAATGAAAAAAATAAAGAACGTAAATCTTCCTCATATGGTTTCCTGCAATCACACAAACTCATGAACCAACACGAGAGATATTTAAGCAAAATGACTAGATGGCACTATCACTTTTGGTAGTGGTGCCAGTTCATGCAATCTTTGTATTTGAGAAAACTAGGCCTTCAGGTGTGCTATGTTCTCAGGGGATATGGCTACACTTTTGTTTGAAGACAATTCCCTGCCTAGGTTGAAAAACTTAGCACTGGAGGACAGAAAAGAACATTTTTCTGCTTTAAAGGGAAGACCTAGTTACACAGAGTTCCAGTTCTACATCAAGATGCTGATGATAGTAGTATCAATAAACAGTAATGCTGTGGAGTTTGGGTATCTGCTACAATTAGTGCAGCACTAAAAGATTTTTTTTTTTTTTTTTTTAAAAAAAAAGGCCTTATGCCATGGGAATTCTGCATCCCCACAGGAAGACACTTTTGCAAGGCATGGGTTTCTTAGGCAGTCTTAGGAATACCTATTTCAATGCTGCATAGATATAAAGGCATCATTACAAATAAAATAAAATCAAACTACAATTACAAAAATATTCTGGTTTTGTACCAAAAAGTATGCTTCCCACATCACAGACTAATAATGCAAGTTTTATAAAAGGAAAGGAAAAGACAGATGCATGAATCGCTGGAAACTAATGCCTAAGCAAGGACCAGTTTAGAAGAGACTTCATTGCAAACATCCATGTTCATATCCAAACCATAAAATTGCTGAACAGTTAATGTTTAAAGAACATCATAACAATACTACATCACATACTGTATATTATACAATAGTTTGAGCTTTCCCTTCACCCCAAAATATTTTCCACTGTCAATATCTAGCGAGTGTTTTATGTCATGCAGCCCCTTCAGTATACTGGCTTTATAGTCCAAAGTTTTTGCATACACTGAAACAAAGCTTCAATATCTAGATATCCAGCTTTCTGGATATCTAGTCTAGTTGTGGCTACATACAGCATCTATAAAGTTTTCTGTAGTAAAACCCTAAGAACTGAGTCACCTAAAAGTGATACCAATTACCATTACAAAACTATTAAAACTAAAACTAAAAAAAGATATACAATATTTAAGTAAAACAAGTTCAAGATGGAGGAAAAGGTTAGTAAAAGAATGTTTTAATAATCAGCTTTTCACAATCAGAAGTAAAGCATTTTGCATGCGGTATGACCTATTCTGAAACATTAAAGCCTCATTCTAAAATTGTTTTTAAAAACCCCCAGCTTCTTCTACCCTGATTGAACAGAAAGCTTGAAGTGATAACGGATTAGCATAATTAATGCAGAAGGAGAAAAATACATTATCAGTTAGGCAGCCTGTGTCTACTTTCAAGATTTGATCAAATACTTATCTTGTTAACAACAACAAAAAATCATTATTAGATTCTTGCATGAATTAAAAAAAAAAATCAAATTAAGTTCCTCATCCCTTTGCTATGATTTTGGACAAGGGCAATGAAGTCATTGCACACAAGTAATCAAGGAAGTGAGAAAACATAAAGATAAATCAACAGATAGCAAGGAATTGGCTGGAGAGTAGGATTTATGAGGAACATGAAATGAAGTTCATTTAGACCTGCTGTGCCAAAACAGCACTCTGGGACTGCAGCACTCACTTGTCATCCTCTGCCAAACAGAGCTTTCCAGCTCTCAGACTGCCCTACCAACAGAGCTGTTCATGCAGTCATGTTTGAAGCTGTCAGAATATTAAAACTAACTCACCTAAATTACTGACATAACTTAAAAGAAAAAAAGGCTAAAGGCATTACATTGGCCTCCTAATGACATTTTAAAATCTTTAAGTTATTTGTAAGAATACTTTAATATTAGCCACTGTTGCCCTCATAATCCCTAGTTAGCATATTAACTAGGTTCTGTACATTATGATGGTAGACTCTATCATGTTTTAGAGCTTGGAAACAAATAATTAACTTTAATTTCATCTTTTGAGGTTAACTGATTGTCCCAGTAATGCCTTTTTCTTCCTTTATTTATGTTTAATCTTCATATCAATATTGTAAAGTTTTGCTACTTTATATGTCATCTCTATGAGAGACTTTGGGCAGTTTGGTATAAGCATCAGTGCTCACCAATGAGTTTTATTCAAACAGTACTCTCTCAAACTACATGGGCAGCATTTTTTTTTTTTTTTCAAAGTAACAGAATGCATCAGCCTTACCCAGTCCATCTACAGACACAAACCAACAAATTAGTAGAGAATGTAACAAAGCTTGTAGGAGGAAAAAGCTACTTTTATAAGACCAGTTAATAAGGGGCAGGGGTGAGGAGGTTTTGGAAATGAAAATTTCAGAGCCAAGAGCCCCTTTGTTTGAGGCTTTCTCTCCCCAATGCTTTAACCAAAACTCACTCAATAGCTTTGAAAACAGAAGAGTAGCCAAACCCTCCTGTTCCCCACGCTGCATAAAAAATTAGCCTGGACAGGTGCAAGACACAGAAATCTATTTCATCATTCAATTGCCTTGTAAAAATATATGTAGGCTCTGCAAGGGACTGAACTTCAGATGTTTTCTTTATAGTCTTATAATTTGCCCGAAAGTATCATTTGGTTGATATTCTTTGATCTCTTCTTGTTTTCCCACTGTGATCACAGGCAAATATCATACTTCTGTAAAGCTAAAACAAAAACCACATTGCACAAAATTATTTTGTTTCAGTAACATTCCTGGACACTGTGCCAAAACTGGTACAGATGTGGGAACAGTGGAAACTGATGTCAATCTGTCTCAACAATTGAACTATCACACTACCTGACCAACAAACATCAGACGATTACTTGCAAGATTCAGTAGTGAGTTACTTGATTCCTTGTTTCCTCAGCTCTGAATGATTTTAAGAGTCTTCTTTGGCCTCCAAATTACTAAGAACATGGACACAAGAATTAGTTTCTTTCCTGATCAGAACGTTTTATTCTTCTACAAACAAGTAAAATCCACACAGCAAAATAACAAGAAAAATACCATCAGGATTCAACCTAAAAACACCTCACCAAATTGCCAAAAGTTTAGAGCAAAATAGCCCTTATCCACAATTAAGAGCTCCCCCACAGAAGGATGAGAGAAGAGGAAAAACAGTTAAGTCTGTATCAAAAGACTGCAAGTGGCTAAACTCAAGATCCAGCTGAGCTGGATCCACTCATCCCTGCAAAGCCATAAGCAAAGAGCTTCCCAGTGCTGTACGTTAGGGGACATATAATGCACAGTGTCAGAGTTAAGTCCCTGTGGTGGACAGGGAGGATTGGTGAAGCACAGCATATGGATTTCAGAAGAGCTCTGCAAGAACCGGGCCGGGTCTGACTGTGCTTACTAACTCTAGCTCAGCATCTGCCATGCTGAAGCAGGCTGATTCCATGCAGAACCTTTCATGTTTGTTATCTTGAGCATCAATTGCACAAAAGCAGATAAACCACTTCTGAATATGAGCTAGGCTTGGTAGAAGATAGCTATCTAAACGACAATTTAAGTGCAGCCTAACGAACCTGATTGTAAACAGTTTCAAAATGCTTCCATCTCTGCAAATCTCTCCATGTACAATTCAGATAAACTACAAGAGATGACTTAAAGTTGACTGGATGTACATTTCCCAAATAAGAACCAAACATGAGTAAAAGAATCAATGAGGCATTACTAGAACTGGCAGTTATGCCACGCTTTTGCTGCTACTATTGGCCTTTTTTGATCAGAGCAGCCTGTTCTATATACTAAGCTTCTCTTAAACTGCTGGCATTTTCAGAAAGAAAAATGTAAACAAAAATAAAGCAAGGACCATACACACAGACCAAGGCCACTGAAACACCTAAAATACAGCATTCACAGACCTCTTCCAAAGTAAACATGAAATTCATTTCTTGAACTCCCTCAACTTCTTCCATCCACTCTCTCCTACAAACACCCTGCAAATGGATCAGTCTACTTCACTGAAAGTGGAGGAAATCTTGACAGCTAGTTGGGGGGGAGGGGGTGTGGGGAAAGATATCCTTCCCTAACGTCTAAGTGTTTCTTCAAAGAATCTTGAGATACTGCTATGATGAAAGCCAAAGTTGATGTTGCTTCAATTAAAAAGAGCACATTATACTCATCTGCTCATAGAAGACGCAACCTCCTTGAAGTCCACATACCGGATGCAAAGATAGTCATTCTTCTGGTCTTGAGGTAATATTTGATTCAAGTCTGAATGCCCTCCTCATGTATCATCTCTTGCTTGATCCCAGGAAGCTGGCAGAGAGAAGGAAGCACAACCTTTTGAGCCAGCGAGCAGGCGAAGGGACCACAAAGGAGTGATGAAGGACCAAATCTGCTTTTTGTTTCCATGTTGAAAGTCGAAGACCATGAAAGAATGCATTAAGTTCCTCCATGGTGCCAAAACAAACCGTAGTAAACTCCTGAGCATGAGGAATCTCCTGAACATGTCTTGTTGGGGCTCAAAGGGAGACCAATTAAGAGACTCACAGTAAGTATCAGGTTCAAAAAAAAAAAAAAAAAAAAAAAAAAAAAAAAAAAAGAAAGATGGAGCTAAGGCCTTGTTTTGAGCTCGAACAGTGTCCTCAGAAATCTCATCCACTCTGTATACAACATGACAAAAGATCTACAATCCTATTCTTTAGTACACTTATCAACCAAGATCTAGTATGCAAAAATTCACTCAGACTGCAGTAGAAAAAGCTAAAACTTGGGAGTAGAAGGTGAGATAAACCTCTCCAAATCTGCACCATGCAAAAAGATTTATTTTACTATATATAGTAGCGAGAACACGAGAGAGCAGATTAAACAGACAGAATCACAGTTATCCATAATAATTGCTTGTAAAAGTCTCCTGGCAAACCAGACCTTAATAAACTGCACCTTTTATACTATCTCAAAATATATACAAAACGCTCAGAAGTTTAATATATCTAAATATTATGCCTGCGAGGTCCAATATGCAGCCATTGAGATGGCTGTGTTGAAACCTTGCTATCTTTTTTCCTGAATTCTGTCCACCACTTGTAGAACAATAGTCTTAACAGTTTTAAGCAGCCATCTTTTTCTTAGATAATAACCAAAGCTATTCAGATGTATTTGAAAGACATTTGACAGTTGGGTCCTGAGTAAAATTAATCAGAACATCATTTTCTGCTTAAAGAAAATCATGGTAGATTTTATGCAACATGCTTTTGCCTCCTGCATCTCACTACTTACAGGAACTATCACCTAGGGGGACTGGTACTACTTTTACTTCTTTAAACAGCATGTGTCCAGACTCAAGCATACTACTTGACAGTACTAAGCTAATAAAAGTAAATGGAAACATTCAAATTGGATGAGACTATAGAGACAGAAGTCCTGCAGATATAAAGAGAAATAAAAATTCCCTGGTATCACCACACAAACTGTGGAAGAGAGACTCCTATAAAAGGCAGTCCTATTTCTAGGAGTGAGTATCGGTGTACTGAACTCTGTGCCTGTTTTGGGGAATGACAGAATAGATGTAACTTAATTTATTGGAGAGGATTCTTCCCATCAAATTACATGAAGGCAGAATCTCTCGCATTGGTTTTGATGCGAACTGTAGAATAAGAAGAAATTGAAAAGCAATGGAAGATAGGCTGTTCTAAAAATAAATAAAACACAAAACTGCACACACATACCTCCCCTTGACCGCCTTCCTGGAGCAAAATCCACTGCATCATGAAGATGACTGTGTCAGGTATCACCAAAATTCTTTTACCACCAAAAAAACTTCTAAGAAGGACTTCTGTGCCTTCCCACTTCCTCCTGTACAAGTGGCAGCTGGTGTAATAAAAAGATACTATGCATCCTGCTGATACCTCCCGAAAGAGGAATGTTTGGGATACACAAAGATTTTTTTAAAGATATGCTCCGGGCAAAAAGGTTCAATGAAAACTGACAGTAATCTCAGAAACAACTGTTAGAAATTCAGTCTGAAAGCACTGGCGCCTGAAGTGAAGCTAGACATGGTGAAATTCATCTCAGTATGCTGAAGCAACCTCATATTGCTACCTACCTCTTTGAGACTTCACAGAATTCAAAGGAGGTTCTAGAAGAACCTCAGTGGTTATCTGCCAAACTGGCAGAAAGTAACTTGTGCATGGGGGTCAGTCCTGTATCTAACACTGTCCAATACTTAAAGTAACTCAGATGATAGAACAAAGAAAACTGTTATTAAATCTGCAATTTATACGAAGCCTGAAAAAAGCGTAGCATGGTAGAGACAGGATTAGAAGTCCAAATAATTTTGAAAAATTGGAAAGCCACTTGGAAATAAATAAGAAAGATTTCATTAGAGAAGTGCAAAGTCATATAGCTAGTGGGAATAATCGACTGCAGAAATACAAGATCAGAATTAACTGGGTGCATTTCTTCAGAAACCCAATAATATAATAGATCACAAACTGCAGACAATCTCAGTGTTATAAACACAAGCAAAGTTAATAATGGAATGTAAAACAAGGAGCAAAATATCTAAGGCACATTGAAGATATCTAGCTTGTTTGGGTACTACAAGACAAGAGAAAGTTAGATCAATTGGATTGTAAAGGAAAAGAGAGTTGGAAGATACAAATCCAGTATCACAGAGTTCGAAGATAAGATTTATCAGGCTAGTCCGTTTTACTCAGTCTAGAGACTAAGGGAATACAGATACATAGTTGCCAAATACGTAAAAAGTTGTTACTAATTCTAAGGAAACATGTATTCTGCATATTTGGATGAGTAAGTATTGAACTGAAGAATTCAGGAACAGAGATTTGAGTTATATGCTAGAGAAAGAAAAAAAAAATCTAACAACATGTTTGAGCAAGCATGGACATAGATGTATGAAAACTACCATCGAAAATTTAAGATTATATTGTGTGAAGGCAGTGGCTCCTGAACTTTTTCAGCCAAAGGACTGCTGCCGATCAGATCTCAAATCTTGCTGATAACTACTGAAACTGAAAAGGCAAGTTATTATATATTGCTAGCATACCCCTGAACATTTGGTTAGAAAAACATCTGAGAGGAATGGTTTTGGTAGACGTTGACCCTATCTGGCATGAGGGAATAGACTATATAAGTGTTTCTTTATCTTTTAAATTTGAAGACCACCTGGCGTATTAAAAAGGAACCCATGAATCACTGTATTTCCTGATGTTCTTCAGAGAAGATGGGGCAAAAAATAAAGTAATAACTTCTGCTTATCACTTCTTAAACCAGCAGAAATAAATTAAAAAAAAAAAAGTAATCTGAAACATAGTAAATACTGATAGAGAGATGAACATGACTCATAACCAAAGCATCGCTGTTTGGACATTTTAGAGGTATTTCAGTAATTTCTTATGGTTTCAATATGTTAAGGTAATAAACATGATAAATAATTGCATAAATGGGTCTTCTTTGCCAATCACAGACATTTTTCTGGTTAGCTCTATTCTCAAGAGTTATTTCTATTAAAAATAGATGCATTAGCACTTAGCCTGAAGGATCCAACAGAAGGACGATTTTAATTATGCCTTCTTTTTACAAAAAGTTTTTATTAACAATCTGCTAAGAATAAGAATTTCCCATTTGTCACTGGCACTATGTCAAACTTGCTTAGTTTTCAAATAGGCGTATTCATAGGTCATGTGTATATCAAGCAATATTCTTTTAGCCTACGCATCACTCCCCTAAACGAGTGGAACAGCTACCAGACTTGGCGATTTAAGCTCTGAGTGTAATAAGAGGAAGCACTGGATAATTCACACACCAGAAAAATCACATTAAAATATTTTGTAATGAAAGGTAGGGAAGAATTCCTTTGATTATTTCCACTTCATTAATTAAAACCATTCACTTATATCCCTACTTGACATAAACTTACTGACCTCTTAGTCTTCAAGTCATAATTCAAATGTGAACATATGAGAACGAGTAGGCAAGCACTATCATGGGAGCATGTCACCAGAAACATTTTGAGGCAAGCAGCTATGGCAGTAGCTTAGCAGCATCTTATACTTAGGTAGCACAGCATGTCATTTAACGTGCACGTGGGGAAGAATGGGAGGTCAACACCTTAAGATGACCTAGACAGAGCGAGGCAGAGATTTATACCAGCTCATTTGGTAACAAACCTAATGATAAACTCTGTTTAACTATCCTGACTGAATTCATAAAAGCATCCTGAGCCAAGGCTCCAAACTAAGTAAGAGAGAAATAGACTTTGTACATGGATGAGAAATTCCCACGACTCCTTGACAATAGGGCACACGGTCATCGGGACACAAATACCAAACACCTCTACATCAGTTGTGGAGAGAGGGAGGGAAGATGGACAGTTTCTCATTGTAGGAGAAAATACATAGTGTATACAAAGAGGATGCAAAATAAAAAATACCTAAGCCTATAGTAAAAGTAGCTGAAGCAACTAGAATTCCCAGCTCATACAGACACTCCTATAAGATAACTGACTGAATTTTTTTCCTTGCTGAACACTTTTTTGCTGAAAGAGAACAAACATAACTCTTCGAATAATCACAGGAGGAAGCAGTACGTTATGAACACCAACCTCTAAACTTATTTTTTTCCTCCATCTCTCTGCTCCACTGAATATAACAGCATTCCCTGAAAAGATTGCAACTCCAAACCTATACAGTGTTAATTTTTATTTGGATAAGCTATCACTGAGCTCACTCACTCAAAAACATCGTATTAGTCAATATGCTAGCTCAGCACTCTCTTTCTACTCGACCTATAGTGACCCAAATTCACATCAGACAGAAATATGGTATATCTCCACTGAAATAAGAGCAGTGGCGCCTGCTTATATTTATTTAATATCTAGAATCATCTTAGCAAAACCAGAAAAAAGTGTGATGAAAAATGTCACCAAAATACTGCCAGGTAAGAACTAAGCACTACTTGTAATTAAGAAACAGCATTACCAGAATTACTAAAATTCTTGAAATCAGCAACAGTTCCAAACAACTCTTTCTACAGTTTATTTTAAGCTTAACTTTAATTTTTGCACTTCTTTCTTCTGCTAATACTTCAACTCTCAGTGCTAGAAGGCACTTAGGTGTTTTATTGCCAAAAAGTACCAAGTACCATTCTTGCACAACACAGAAGACAGAATTACAAATGAAAGAGCCTCCATACCAAATAAACAGAAGTAATGGAAAACAAATAAACAGAAGTAATGGAAAACAGTAAGTTCCCTTGTTCCTCCTCATGTCAAATAAACAGTACATTCAGGTCCATAATCTGGGTTGGGCTGCCTTCCCTCCTCCTCTCTTTGTACAGGCTTAGGTGAAAAGCTTTTGAGACGTATTTCCCAAGTACATGAGTTTCATGTTGGAACTGATCCAATTAAAACAGGAAGCCATTTGTAATATTTCTTTAGGTATCCCATAAATTCCAGCCTCAGCTGTAACTGACTTACCTTTTCCACAATTTGAAAGTACCAGGCTTTTTAATGAAGAGAGGCAAGAAAATTAATAACTACTAAGGGATGTGAATTCCAACCAGCCTCATAGAACCACTACAAGACTATTACATTTTTGTGTCTGGAAAGGTGGCATGCGACCCATGAAAAAGTGACACATGTAACAAAAAATGAAATTGCTGCAAAAAATAAAGAAAAATGGAAACTGGCTAATAGTTGTCCACAGTTTAAAAAAGAGGAAAAAAAAAAAAAAAAGACACTGGGAAAGACAAGAGCTATTACTCAAAGTAATTCCCAAGAAAGAATGTGGAACAGATGCCTCTGGTTGAGGTCTAAATCAATATTCTGCTCCTCCACCTCACTATTCTTCCAACAATTTTTGAGAAAAAGTATTTATTAACGTGCTTGCCAAGTAATGTAGACACAGAGTTAAAGTGGCTATAGTAAAAAAAACCCAACCACTTCCTCTAACCCACAGCACAAGCAGAACAGTGATGATGGTACGGAGCTATTCTGCACACAAAACAGTTTCATTCCTTCCTGCACAGTGTCTTTTGTAAGTGGACATGAATTTGAAAGGATATCAGATTTCATCTTACAATTTTTTTAATCTATTCACAAACTATAGATGTTTTTGATTTGAAGAGAATAAAACATTGGAATTTAAATCACGTATCCATTTTACTACAGCAATACAAGGCCTGGATTGGGACAAATCTCAAACTTTATAAAGAGTAGTAATTTAATACTTTATAAACTGTACGCCTATTTCTATTCACTAGCTTCGAACCAAGTCCATAATATTATTTTTCTAAACTTTACATAAAAACTGTGAGCTAGAATTAAAAATTCTTCAAAGAACTTTTTAGAATAATTCTTAGAAGATTTTGCCCAGAATTTTCTCCCCCTTTTTAAGCCAATATGGACATCTTGTTTCAGTTGTTCTGAACACAATGGAAAACACAAGGAGCTCACTAGCTCAGTCTTTAAAAAAAAAAAAAAAATTCTGAGAGGTCTGTAAGAACTGCAGGAACTTCCTTTGATAAGAGGAGAGAGAATGTCAATACTAGCAGAAAACCCCATTAAATTATCTGTACCACGGGGACATTAAAGAAGAGATTAATTGAAAGAATATGGGAAAGAGGAAGAGTCAGTGAAATAAATCAACAATGAATTTACAATCAACAATGACAAAACTGTATTACTGGAAGTATTTGGAATTGACTTCACTGTCTGTAGTTATTTTCTCAATTTTTTTCTACTTACCTAGACCTTTTTGTCCAGGGTTTTTAGCAAAGTTAAAAGTAAACTGATAAAAATCTTTGAACTTTGTTGGATCCTTTAGCTCTTGTTCCAGTCTCGGCAATAGAGCTTTTAGTTTTTCTGTGGTGTCACACCTGTTCAAAAGAAGTTACATTATTTGTAAATATTTAAGATTTCTTTTTCTTTTTTTTTTCCCCTTCTCTTTTTTTTATTTTTTAAGGTTTAGTTTCAGAGCAAAATAACAGTAGTTAAGATAAAAACAGAGCATCTTTCTGGATAGCATTCTTAAAAATATAAACACCCATATGTCTTTATGAAACGATTTTAAGTGGAACATTATATATAGGCATCCATTAAGTACACAACCCAAAAAGATTCAGTGGTTTAACTTTTCTCAGTCTCTTCATGAGTTTATGAACTCAAACAATAGATGTTATTCTGTTCTTAAATAACATATAAACCTCACTGAAACCTGCTATCCTTTCCCCTTTTATAGCTGTTGCAACACAAGGGTGTGGGTTTTTGCTTTAATCTAGATAGACATTACTTATTCCCTGCACTACCTAAATGAAGAGCTGCATACTATGTTTACAGTTAACCTTAACATTAGAGGACTTTCCAACAAAACCAACTATTATTTGCGGTCATCCTCTCCCCACCATAGAACACCTGCTGATAAAACCTAGGGGGTGGGGGCGGGGGGAATGAGCCTTTGACAATAGCCTGAAGGCTGAAAAACTGTTTTAACAGCCTGGCACAGGTAAGCTGAGATAGAATCAAGTTACTGAGATTCTAACAGAAACACATCCCTTAATAACACAACACTGGAGCATTTTCAGTGAAAGCACCTGAGCTGACAAGATGCAATTTTAAAAGAAAAAGAGTTTCCCTCACTCCAAGGAATCAAATGAATATTCAAGGTTTATAAGGATAGTACCAGTATTTTGAATTGTACCTAGAAACTCAAAGCGAAGGAAACAGGTTTCAAAGAAGCAGCTATCATAACTAATATCTTGCATGTCAAAGTTCTCAGTAGCTAAATGTTTGTATTTATTCTAAAGATTCAAGAATAATTTTATTAAAGGATGGATAACTACAGCAAAATCCATAAAATGCAGATGCAGTTTTAACTGTCTTGCATGGTACAGATAAAAATAATTACCTTTCTGGCCTCCAGCAGTACCTGGCAGAGAAAAGATAAAGAATTCTGCCAACAGTCTTCAACTGAGAACTTCAGTTTCATGAAGACTTGATCTAGTTAACAATAGGGAGAAATATCACACCTTCCCATGAGTATCCTAAAGGTGCTCTATGAACTAAGCCTCAGGGAATGTCTTTTCATTCCAATCTTCACCGATGTTCAATGCTAAAAACCACAGAAACTGCACCTCCAATATGTAACAAAATCATTCCAAATTCTCAATAAGCACTATACCAGTGGCAAGCAGGTATGATCAGATTATGCTCCAAGAACACAATAATGTGTGCTGAGCAGAAAGAGATAAAAAGCACAGACCTCTGTAGAACTGTATCAGGAGACAGTCATGAGGACATAGGAGCAATGTAACAATGAAGTTACGAAACAAAATCCAAGCCAGAAGCCATAGGTGGCTTAGCAAAACCTTTTTCATCAGTCATAGCAAATAATGCTGGCAGCTTTTAATATAACAGCATGAGCATTTGATTGCTGTCCATGGCTAGAAAATCATAATTATTCTTACAGTCTCTACCCAAAGGGACAAAATAGAGCAGTGCACTTCAGATGATATCAAAACTTATTTCATCACAATTTCTCAATACCCTTACCTAAAAAGGAAAGCTTAGAAAGTAGTCAATAACTGATGAGGTCAGTAACAACAGACTGCTAGGACCCCTGCTCAAGAAACAACCACCACATTTGGGGGACATTGGTCTATTGTAGAAAGGTATTGATAAGGTGCCTTTCTAAGACCAAACAAAATTATTTAGCTACAAAAAATATGCACAAGTAATAAACTGTAATTGTCCACCTATCTAACGCAATCTGTTTAAAAAAAAAAAAAAATTGACACCTCTATGTATTAGAAATACTGCATCTCTTCCAAGGAAAAGTTATACACAAAGTATTATTTTATGGTGATAAATACTTGATTTTATTGCTAAACAGAGTCAACGTGGTTTAACCTCAAAGTCTATTATGCAGAACAGCTCCATAATCCAGGAAGGAAAAAAGTTTTTAGCACTTACATCACAGTCAGACTAAACAACCTTTTCTACTACCAACACCCTTGTTTTTATTTCAATTTCTTATAGATAACCTGTGCAAATGAAGTATCCAGCATGTAACACAATAAGAGAAAATGACGGTTTGTAAAACTGGTGAAAAGAAAAAAAGTTGCATTTGGTGGTGATAAGCTAAAGGGAAAGAACTGAAGGTTCTTTTCTGCTTGAATACTGACTGAACTTTTTTTTCCTTCATACATCGGTGAGTTCCAGCTTTTAACAGTCCATGGTTCAGCTCAAAACCTTAACACAACCATGCATTTATAGGAATTACATTAAAAGATCAGCGTATTTGCCTGTTTTCCTTGCTGTACAGGTAGGAATTATTTTGCTTCACCCTTACTGCGGTCATTGTTAAGACTTTACAGTAAAGCACCAATTTAAGAAAGACAGGACACTACAGGCATTTAGCACCTGTTAAGCTTGGCAGCAGTCTTACCAGCTTTTTGAAGCCTCACACTTAATTCAATTAAAAATGTTCTAAAGGCAAACTGAGCTCAGGCCTTACATTTTGAACTATGCAGAAATGGATACTTACCCCAACTCTGTCATGCCATCAACAAATTCCTTTCTACTGAATTCACATTGAGTAGCTGCCCTGAACTTCCATGCTACAACCAGAACACTGATACTGGCTGGGTCCAGGCTTAAATCATCACAGAACTGTTGAATCCCATCAATCCCAATTTTATTTTCATCTTGTGGGTCTGCAGTTCAAAAAATAGAGAGGAGAATTGTAATTATTTACAAAAAATATTTACAAATAATCATCTGCACAGCTTTGATATACTGCATAACACAGGTTTTCATTTTTTCATAAGCTTCACAATGTCTTCACTTGAAATCTAGTTAATTTTAGAAGTACCTTGAAGAGTATCTGTAAATAGATGAAGTGTTCTGCAAACTTCCCTAGAAATTGGTTTGCAACTTTTTCCTAAATTCAGCAGCTAACGTCAATGAAAGTTTTGTCTTCTCTCCACAATGCTCTCCGAAAGATCTGAATTAACTGAGGAGATGCCTGACTACATCTAAAAACAGTAAGGCTGATAAAGACATCAAAATGTACAATATATTTATTGGTTAGCATGTATCAAACTTTAAAAGAAAAACAGAAACAAACAAAAAACCAACAAAAACACACCTACCAAGTGAGCACACAGATTTTTTTTTTTCCCCCGATAGGGATATATGATAATCCACTGTAACCGTTTAAAGACCACAATTAACTCAGACATATTTTGTTTCTTAATTATAAGTCAGGGAAATCACCAAAACATTGCTCAAACAATGCCTTAGCATTACAGGGTCTTAAGCTAAACAATACAACTTCGGAAATACTGTGTTTCAGCAGTACTAAGTTTACTACCTTTTTGGATGTCAGAACCACACCTCATAAATACCTATGTCAGGGAAGATGTCATTGTAACAATTCTGTAACCGTAACAAAATTCTCTCTCAAAAAAAACCCAAACACACAAAACCCCCTGGATGTAAACTTAAATAACTGGGGGGTGGAACTAAAACGAAGTAACACCTTTAGTTTTCAAAGCTTGACAGTTTACAAACTACAAAACTGTCTTTCCCAGCCTCTGATAGGAAGGCATTTCAGTATTGTAAACTGGGACATGTAGAAAAGTATCCTTCAAGTAAACCTCAGATGAACTCCTTAAACTGGTAAGATTTTCAATCATGCTATTTTTTAAGTCCTTATCCAATGAGTTGATAAAAAAATTTTAAAAAAATCAAGTCTAAAGAAAACTTACTTCCTTTTTTTTTTTTGGGGGGGGTGGGTGGGGGGGGGGGTGGGGTGGGGGGAGTGGGGGACATTGTTAAGCTAAGCTCTCTTCCACTTTTCCAGCCAATACAGTGGAAGAAATGCAGAGAGGAAGTTAATTTAGCAAACAAAGATTTATGTCCATTAAACAAAGAATTACACCCGTGGTGTAATTCAGGGACCTTTAAGCAGGAATAACAAGTAAACATATCTATTCTACTACATGCCAGATCTAGTTCTAAGACATGTAAAATACATTTCTTGTATATTTGGGGAGTAATTGGAGGACCGAAGGCAAAAAGTGCACTAGTGTTGAAATCAGTGGAAAAATTCTAATGGCTTTCAACAAGGACTGTTTCATCCTTATCATGTTTCACGTCATCCAGGTAAGTAGGAACAAAAATGAAATTGTTGTTTTGATACAGCTGCTGGATAACAGATAAGAAAACTAACACACAGACAGCACAGAAGATGAAAGACCTCTCATCTCAGATCTCAAAGACAGTGCAATGTATGTAGTATTCTATAGGCCCTGTAGGACAAAAGAATTCCTTGTTGTTGCAAGGCCAATGACTCGGGTTTAAGCTACATATGAAAAATGGAAAGGTGCTTAACCAAACCTTTTACTGTTTTTTCTCTAATCTTGTGAAGGTTTTGTTCAAGTTTACAACTTTACTTAAGCGTTGAAGTGCCAGAAGTGCAAAGGTGTGCTGCTAACCAAGACACGGACATAAAAGTGACTAGACTTTCTTTCACAAAAGCCAAGCGGTACGGTTTGCCACTGCTAGAAAATTATGAATAATAAATAACACTTGTGATTTTTTTTTTTCATTTTGGATATTCCTAGTGGCATTTATTAATTTGTTTACATTTCTGACCCACCAATCTCCAAGACAAGGAGCAAGCAAAAGATTTAGATATGTGTATATATATGTTATATATCTATTTATATATATAAAAAACAAATAAAAAAGTGATTCTTTAGTTAAGATTTTTTTTTCACAAAGGAAATGCTATAGTGTTGCTGATTTTTTTGTCCCTATGCAATTCATTACCACATAATTAAAGAATGTCTATGTTTAAAACACGTTCTATAAAGAGTAACAAAAAAAGATGGAAACAGTATCATAAGAACAGGATAAAGTGTATACAAAGCATGTCAGATACTGCAATTAGAAAAGTACATAAAATCATAGTTGAGTAATTGCTACGAGTTCATTTTTCAAAACATGAGATGCATGGATCTCAGCAGGGGCTGGTAATGATTCCAGCTGACTCTGCTCTAACGTGATGAACAATGCACACATTCATGTCAGGTGGCCATATTTCAGAAAGCACTGTTACCTGGATCACGTACATTCTTATATTTACATGACTATCTTTTCCTTTTATTTTTTCTGTTCTTCTTAACAATGCTGTAAAATAAAAATAAATGGAAAAGAAACAACTCTGCCTTTAATCCGTGTCCCTGTGATTTTCCCTCCAAGCCTCTCTGAACAGGCACATCACTTTTGCTGTAATATGCCAGCACAAAGAATAAATTAAGGATGGAGTTTCCATGACTAGTTTTTGAGTTTTCTTATTTGACTGTTTTGTCAGACTCCTAGCTGTAACATTATCTGAAATGTTTTTGATTTTAATGTATAGAAATACTACTGTCTTTGAACAAAATTAAATCCCCCAAATATTAGTATAAGATTCATATCTATTATTTTGCCACAAAGTGCATTGTACATATACTTAATAGCAGCCACTGGCAATAAGTCAAATAAGTTGCATAGCAAGCTTCACTCTCCACCATATGTAGCTGACACTACTTCCTCATGATAGGTCTAATTTCCTATTGTGAATTTACTTTAAACTCTACAGGAATATCTACAGAAGTTGTGTACTGAACAATTAGAGCATTTAAAACCTTTTTAATTCTTATCTCACTACCACAAACACAGAGCAAGAAGCAAAAAGCTAGCAATCTTTCCTTAAGAATGGCAGAGGGAAAAGCAAAAATACCACCCAAACAAAATAATTAGGAAAAAACCAAAACTCACAATAAAGAAAACAAGCCTTACCTTTGTATCGATTATACAATTGTTCTAATTTCTTCCTGTCTACTGAATTTTTCATGGATTCTTTGTAGTACAAGTCTGGGTTCTGGAAGTAGTTGTCTGTTGCCACTTCTAGTTTCCATTCATTCTGCATTAAGCAGTATATAGCAGTCCTTTCACCAGCCTGGGTAAATGCCATAAACTGGCGGACCTTGTCCTTCTGAGACGATTTAAGCTTATGCTTTGGGATGCAAAAGAAGCAGGAAAGCCAATGAAGCTAATCCAGAAGTTTGTTTCAGCATTCTACTACTAACGCCTATTTTTAAAAGGTTTTAGTTTTCTTGTTGATGACAACTTTCACTTCAGAATTACAGGAAGACAAAGCCTTGTTCTTCTGTAGTTAAAAAGACAGCATTTTCTTCTGAAAATTGAAATGACAGCATCTATATATACATATTTAGCAGCACATATTCTGGCAGTAATTAATTTGTATTTCTGCTTTATTGCTCGCATATGCACAAGTTTTTCTATTCTGTAACAGCAGTAAACACAAGTTTCATGATGTAACAATATGGTAATCTTCTGAAAATATGCCTAGTGGTTATACAAACAAGAAATTACAAAGGCACAACTTATAGATTCTCATATTCTGTGTAAGTCTTTCATAAACAGAGAAAAACTGCTCAACAGTTTTCCTCATATTTTCCTAGCAACAATGAACAATGCAAAGTTTGATCATTTTAAGTGAGCAGAAGCATTTCTCACATTTTTATGTTAGAAACCATTGCCAAGAGAGGACATAAGACAAAAAGAAAATAGGTAAAGCAGACATGTCAGAGATTTGCTGAATGTTACAGTAAGACTATAAAGCTGCTATAAATATGGTCCAAAACTTTAACTCTGAAAAAGATGTTTATACTATTAATATGTTAAAACAACAAAGCTGCCTATTACAGTGGTATACAGGAACCAGTAAGATGTTTCTCTTAATGGCAGTTAGTTGCAGCAACCGTACCTACAAACCATCCCTATACTTCTGGAAAATCCAAGAGGTGGGAACAAGGGAGCAAATATAGGAAGCAAATTTGCTATTAACGTAGCTCTACATTGTTCTTTACATGAAGCTGGAAGAATAAGGAGATAGCTTAAATCACACTCTGGTGTTTATTATATTCTGATACGTTCCAATTTTGTTAAACCATACTTAATACATGTTCTGGGCCAACAGTTATGCTGAGAAATTTGTCTAAGTTCCTCACTACTGCTTAAATCATCAGGTATAACAGAAAATTTACTGGTCTCTTAAATATCAGGAGGAAAAACTGAATCCTGATTCAGTGAGCAGTAAGCTGTAAACATAGGACCATCTTTCAGTTTACTTATCTCTTGCACACATATGGATGGTGACATCATGACTACAAATGGTCCTGAGACAAGAAACACATCATGGAAACAAGATAAGGACTTTGGTCTGTCCTACAAGATTTTTCGATTTTATGTAAGAAGAAACACATAAGGTTTCTTTTTATACAAGAAGAAACACGCAAAGTGGGAAAGAGCTGCAAAAATAACTGCAATGCATTTTGTTAAGAAAACACTCAGCGAGCCTTTGACTGCAAGCTGCGTGTAACCTCCCCAATTTTCATCAAGGTCTAACTATGAGAGTCTCCCTGCACCAAGATCTTCCTCAGTTACATAAACTTCTTCTCAGCAACCAGCTTAGCGACGATCACTTCCAAACAGAGGTCTCCAACAACAATTCCAAAGTCAACCCCACGTCCTCTTAGAAGTCTACTTACATCAGGCATTTTGGGATATTTTCCGGGTTCAAAATGGAACACGGTGTTATTTGAAGAAAGCAGAGATAGGAAACACATTCGACTATCCGATCTACTACTCTGCCATGTCTTGTAGCCTTTACTGTTGGTGTTTAATGCCCCCCGGCACCTCTGCGATCGCTGCAGGGCGGGGGGGAAGGCCTGAAGTCGTGTTTCTAGCGTGGGCCCTCACTAAGGGAGCCCAAAGGCGGGCTCCGCATCGGGACCCGAATCAAGCCGCCTTAAGAAGCAGCCCTCATCAAAACGCTCATGACAGCCACTCGCAAATCCCGAGGAAGCGCTGAAGTTTGAAAAGGCGAAGGCCCCAACACGACCCCTTTCCCGGCACCGCTCCGACCGCGGCGGTCCCGCTCCGGCGGAGCCGGCCCCCACTGCCTCCCCGCTGCCCTGCGCACCCCGCCCCGGGAAGGGGAAATTTGCACCGCACCTTCCCCGCCGCCTCCGGCTGCGCGGCCCGGCCGCCTGCCGCCGCTGCACCTGCCGCCTCCCGGGGCGGGGGAACGGGCCCGCCCGGGGCCGGAAGGCGGGGCGGCAGCGAGGGACACGGGGCTCCGGCAACCTGCCCCGCCAGCCCGAAGCCCAAAAAAGGGAAAGGTACGCGCCGCGCCGGGCCGCCGGCGCTCGAAATACCCGCGGCGGCGCCCGCCCCGCCCGGCCAGCACCCCCCCCCCCCCCCGTCCGCCCCCGGTGACCTTCCCCGCTGCCGGCCCGGCGGAGCGGCGACTCCGCACGGTGTCCCTGCCCCCCCCCCGGCCGTGTGTCCCCCTCCCCGCCTAGCACCGTCCCCCCCTCCCCGGGCAGGGGAGCCGGCGCTGAGGGAGGGGAGCGGCGGGAAAGCGTGGGGGCGCCCGGCTCGGTAGCCGGGGCGGGTTGAGGGGGTTTGGGGTTCCCCCCCTTCCATCTCCCTGGCTCCCTCCCCCGGCTCCCACAACCTACCATTTTATCACCGGCGCTCCGACCAACTTCACCGCCCGGCGCCGCCTGTGGCGCAGGCGCGCAGCCGCCCGCCCTCGCCGCCTGTCGCGCTGGAGGCGGCGGGCGCAAAGGCGGAGCGCGGGGTCGAGGTGGGCGCCCGCGGCCGGACCGCCCGCCCTCCCTCCACCGCCGCCCGTCCGGAGAGGCGGCGTCCGCCCGGCGGGGGCTGAGGCGCGGCGGACCGGCCGCTGCCCCTCCCGGCCTGCGCCGCCTCGGGCCCGGCGGCGGCTCCCGGCGTGCGCCGCGCAGAGCGGCCGGAATGGCGGGGGGGGGGGGGGGGGGGGGGGGGGCGGCGGTGTGCGGTGGGATCCACTGCGATGGCTCCGTCAGGCGCCGCGGGGAGGCGCTGGGACTACAGGTCCCGTCGGACTCCGCGCTTAAAGGTGCCGCAGCGGCGCCCGGGAGCCGGCGCAGGGTGAGGGGGGGCGGGAGAGGCCCTGGGCAAGGACGGGGCTCCTCGGCGCCTTCCCTGGGCGGCCGCTGCCTCCTTACCCCGGTGCCCGCGGCGCTGCGATCCCCGTCCTTCCCGGGCCGCTGCCGGCCTCCCTCCCTCCCTCAGGTGAGCGGGGTGGAGGGAGGAAGCAGCGCCCGGAGCCGGCCGCTGTCTCAGTCTCCTTCCCCACGGCGGCCGGGCCAGCCGCCGCCCTAAGGTGGGCGCCGGGCGGTTGCCGGGGGTTGAGGGCCTGGAGGAGGCGGAGGCGGCGGGTCTGGCCCTGCGGCCGCGGGGCCGGAAAGTTGGGTGCCGCTGCCGGGAGCGCCGGCCGGCCGGCCGGGCTGCCCCCCCCGCCCCCCCCTCCGCCGCCATGAGGGGGCGGGAAAGGGGCTGGTCGCAGCCGCGCTCTCCTGATCTTTCTCTCTTCTCCCCCTTCTTCCCGCCCCCGGCCTTCCCCAGGGAGAGGTACCGGCAGGCGCTGCCTGGAAGCCGGCCCGCGAAGAGAGGCGGCGGCGCTCAGGGAGCTGCCCTCCGGCTGCCGTCGCTCTCAGGTGGGTGCGTGGCGGGGCGGCGGCCGGTGCCCCCGCCTCGGCTGCCCCGCGGGTGCGGGGAAGGGGCCTGTGCTGAGAGGGCTGGTGGGCGGCGGCAGGCTGGCAGGCGTGGAAGGACCCGCAAGCGCTTTGGGAGAGAGGATCGGGGTTTGCGCTGGAGGCAGGGTCCGGTACCAGCCTGATGAAACCCGGTGCTACGGTGTCGTGTTCGGGAAGGAAAGATCGCGAAGATGAGCTGCAACCTGGCAGAAAACAAACTGTGCTTAAAAAAGGACCCCGAACGCCAGGAGTTTCCCTCTAATTTGATAATTACTGGTGCATGGAGAGGAGTGTGTTCTTCCCCCCCGCCTTATTTGCACTCTGAAGCACCTCATATATTTTTTTATATGTGAGGTCATTATTCTCTTAAGAGCTTCTGAGCACTGCCCCAGGTGCCACTATTCTAAATAGTTCCTGTTAGCCAAGTAAAAAACACTGTAACTGAATCAAAACTGTACTGTGTCTGAACCACGGCGGTAAGTTTATGCAGTGCAACAACGGGCAAACTTACTAGCATAAGTATCTGCTCAGAATTGAGTTACGTGGTTTGATGTACCACGTAAGACAGGCACTAGAGTGATTCGCCTCCCTGCAAACGGAAGCTTGAATATACACCAGGCGTTTTCTTCTCCCTCTTGCAGGAATAGGTTGTAATATATCCAGCAAAATCTCTCCCCCAAAGGTGTTAAACGGGAAGAGTATTACTTTGTATACATGAAGAAGTATTTCCTTAAATATCACTCTAGAATTTTGACAGGTGGTGGGGATTGTTGTTTGTTCCTGATTTCTTAAAAATAGTAAACCCTATTGCTTTATTAAAGTTCTGAAACAGTTCTGCTTTATTATTTTATTGAAATTGGAGTGTTATAGGCATGCTTTTGCTACTTTAATTGCGCTTTCAGTTCTTAATTTTAAATGTTTTAGCTCTTCATGTTGTTAAACCCTAGCTCGTAGTCGAATACTGACAGCTAAATACTTTGGCTTGTATTTCATGCATTGAAAAGAAATAAACCAATCCACAGAGAGGTTTTCTCGGTTCTCTCTGAAACAGAGATGGGAGGGCATTTTAAAAACCAAGGTAGTGCCTGGCTGTGTTTGTCGTCTTCCCTTCCCAGTCTATATATTGACGATGGCTGGCTTGGATACTTGTGATTGTGGCTGCTACTGCATTATGGGGAAAGAAGATCCTCTCTTAGGCAGACTGCTTCCAGATGACTGCATCCATATGTTGGCTCCCGATTAGGGCCATTGGCCCAGAGATCAAGATTGCAGCTAAAGTTTTAGGCAAATACCCGCTCTGTTGATGGTCTATTAACACATAGTGTGTGTTGTGCATTTTTAGAACGCCACGCTTCAGTGATGAATGTATGTTTTGTATGTACATTTATATGTTGTTACGTATAGCTTTGTGGTGTGTGGGTTTTTGTGTGTGTTTGGGTTGTTTTAAAGAAAATATAACTTCGCTATTTTACAATAATGTCAGTATTTTCCTGTAGGATCTAGGGGAAATAAATTGGTTCTTAGTTTTGAAATTCTATCCTGCTTGGTATTAAAAGCAAATACAGCAGTTTAAATATAGATCTTCAAGTAGCTTCTGGGAAACAAACTTATGAATGAATTGATTTTACTTTTAGTGTTCTTATAACTCTATTTTAAAATCATGAGGCTCAATAAGTAGCTTTGAAGTAAAATGCCTCAAGGCCATGTAGCCTTTCAGGTGAAGGTCTTTTATCCAAGCTAGTAGTGCTCAGAAGTCCAGGAAGTTTTGCTGTTATTTCTTTACTGTAGAAATGTTTCTTTCACAAGTGTGATTTATGATGTAATCTGTTTCAGTTAAGCTTTTTTTCATTATGTTTTGTTTAGTTGAGTGTGCTAATGCTTCTCAGGCTGTATAAATAAAAAATGATGATACTTTTTTTTAGGATAGGTTTGAAAAAAATATAAGAAGTTTACTGATAGATAAGAAGAATGAGTTCTGGTGCTAGGTTGAAGTACAGCCTATGGCATTGTGGTTTAATATTTTTAATGGCTTTTCTCTCTTCTAAGAAGCAGTGCAGATGACTACCACATGATATGACTAAGCCTTCCATTCAGTGCTTTTAAAAAAAGATGATCTCTGGAAACTCAAGGGGAAAACAAAAATCTATCAATAACCTTGGGCTGTTTCTTGGTTTTGGTAACTGTTGACTGAAGGAGACCACATATGTTCTGGTAAAGATCATGCTGTAGGATGCAGTCTTAGGTTTGTTTTCTACATTTATTTGACCTAATGGCCCAACACTGTCATGTTTGATAACTGATTGGTGCTATCTTGCAGCATGGTATGCGTACTGGAGATGCAGAAACCACGTAGCAGAAAGCTTTGAGCAGTTGTGGATTATCAGTTTCTCCCAACAGCAATAAAAAGTGAAGCATGAAGGCAACTGGATTTATTTCCCTATGGACGCTGGTTTCACTGCCTTGTGGCCAGTTAGCAAATACTGCAGAACATGAAGATGTAGTAAAGCATGCAATAAAGCTGCACCGTGGGAAAGGAGCTGTTATCACGCAGAGAAAGCAGTGGGTGTTGGAGAGCTGCAGAAAACTATCTGGTCTTCTTCGCCAGAAGAACGTTGTTCTCAACAAACTAAAAAATGCTATAAGAGCAGTTGAGAAGGATGCAGGACTGTCAGATGAAGAGAAACTTTTTCAGGTGCATACCTTTGAAATTTTCCAAAAGGAGCTAAATGAAAGTGAAAACTCGGTCTTTCAAGCAATCCATGGCCTCCAGAGAGCTCTACAGGGTGATTACAAAGATGTTGTAAATATGAAAGAAAGCAGTAGACAGAGACTGGAAGCCTTGAGAGAAGCTGCAATTAAGGTTAGTTACCCTATGTTTATTACTAGAGTATTAATATTCTACTTGTGATTATAATTTTATTATGGCATGGTTTCAACCTGTTTAATAAAATGTGGATCTAGATGAAACTTGCAATGTTTTACTGTTTAAAATGGATTTTGAATGAAGTGTTTGTTCTCATTTGTAAAATTAGAAGTAATTCTGGCGTAGAGCTTAAAACTTACTGGCAGTCAATAGGTCTTAGTTCTAAACAAAGCTAAGCATAATCGTAGACCTATGGCAAATATTATGTTAGAGGGAAGGGAATACAAGAAGTGAGTCAGTGCATGTAGCACAGTTGCACTAGATAAACCAGTGGGATTATCGGAGTGGAAATAATGCCATAAATTGGCAAAATACTAACTGCTTTTTCCACTTCAAATGAGAATTGCTCAACCAAAATCTACAATTTAAAGAGAATGACTTCTTGCCTTTTACTTCTGTGTTCGTATATATGTGGGTAAAACAGACATGCAAAATATGAGATGACTATAGATTTTTAATCTCAGCATAGCACTCCTGGCCTAAGAAGTGCAGGTTTGAAAAACAGTACTTCCAAGAAAGAGCTGGCCAAGATAACTTTACCAAGAAAAGCACAGATGAGTAACAGTTGAGCACAAGCACTTCATGGAAAGTTTGAGTTCCCATGTCAATGCAGACCTGTTAGGGTGTGCATAATCTGCTGCTGCACTTTGTAGTGCTCAGACAGTGTACTGAAAGTCTCCCATTGAGCAAAAACATTGTTTAATTGATTTGGTATTTAAATTGCTCTTTTCCTTGCTCTACCGCTTAACCGCTGGAGGAATATATTAAGAATTTTCTTTGTTTTCTGTCTTCTTTTAGAAGAGGCTGCCCTTGCACAAGGGAGCAAGAGAAGGAAAAAATTGTAATTGGCATATAGCATTTGGGCTGGGAGAATCTCTAAAGGGCATTTGTGTAAGAGATGTGCAGATCTTAACAGGTGAAGATGGCAAGAGACTGTGTGCAAGAATGATGTGCAGTTAATTGTGGCAAGAAAGACTGGTGGAAGTAGAAGTTAGGATGCAGACTTGGGAGACTGGAGTGGCCTGTGCAGTGAAAACAGTCTGAATTACAACAAATTTGGATAGGGAGTAGCTTGGATCTAGGTGTGTTTCAATGAAATGCTCAATATGACTTCGATATTGGTGCTTAATAGTAGCACCAGCCTCTGCTGCATAGAAATGGTAGCAATTGTCATGAAAATTTCTCAATTTTCCACCTTCTTTTTCCTTAGAGCTCTTAACATAGCAGCAGTGAAGCTGTCCAGAATATTCTTTCTCATTTACCTAATCCTTGGCAACGTTACTGTGAAATACTGAAGTAACCTATCCTTGAACTTGAGAATGGCGCTTCTTCACTTTTCTCATAAAAGGATGCCTCTGTGTATAATGATGTGTTTTAGATGTGTGTCCTGTCAAAACTTTACTTCTGTAGAGGTGGATTGTGTAGGCTTTTTTTTGTTATAATCGTATCAAGTTATTTACTTGAATGAGCAATCTTTTATACCCTTCCTTCTTATGTCAAGCGCATGATTATTTAAGCAGAATATTTGTTGTTCTAACCTTACAATTGTTACATAAAGTGAAACAAAGGATAGTGGGGAAATGCATGCCAAAAAGATGAAAATTACATGGGAGACGTTTTTTGGATGACTTCTTCAGAAGACACACATTAGGTCCAATTTTGTTCCAGTTCCGTTTTACAGTAATGCTTACTTTGTTGGTCTACTCATAAGACATCCTTTCCATTTTTTTTAAAACAGTGATGGAAAGGAAAATACAAATTACTGTAGAGGGTGCTGGACTCTTCCCTTCATTTTATTTCTGTTGAGTTAAAGTAATTGGAAGTCTTTCGTATTGGGATATATACGCATGTCTGATGCATTTCTTGCTGGTTCTGCTGCTGGGAAAAGGTATAGCGGAACCATTCGGGGCAGGGGGGAGGGAAGGAAGAAGCGCTGAAGGTAGCTTCTGCCTTCCTTTGCTCTGGGAATCTGTGTGGAGGTTCAGGAAAAAGCAACAAAATCTTACTTACTTTTTTTCAGCTTCTAATTTCTTGGGTGCCTAGTAGTCAGACGTTGATGGAAAAAATGTGAAGCACTGGAACAGGTTGCACAGAGAGGTAGTGGAGGCCCCAACCCTAGAAACATTGAAGGTCAGGTTGGACGGGGTTCTGAGCAACCTGATCTGGTTAAAGCTGTCCCTGCTCGCTGCAGGGGAGTTGGGCTAGATGACCTCTAAAGGTCCCTTCCAACCCAAAGCATTCTGTGATTCATCCTCTTCTGAATGTGCTTTTTTCATCCCTGATTAAACAGTAGAGAGCAACAGCAATGCTGCATCCTTAACTAGCATTGCCCCAAACTCTTACTTAATCTTACTCCATTTTGCTCATGTGTTTCTAGGTGTTCCAGTCTCCTGTTTAGTGCACAACCCTTATTACCTTGCTTAAAAGATTGTTTGGTATGTACCTTCTGATCACATGTTTCCAATCCCAGCATGACTTGCAGAACAGTGTTTGTGCTGTGATGCCCTTCTGCTTAACATGTAGCAGGCTGTGTGAGAGAACCTGTCTTTTTCATGGACACCATTCTTTGTGATTGTCCCACTCTACTGCCATGGCACTGGTCTGTAGGTGAAAACAGAGATGCCACTTTAATAGGCTACAAAAACCTTTGTCTTCATTAATTAAAGGAACTTACAGTTGAACTCAGATTTTTCAAAGCTCTTCTATCTTGCTATTCAGAGAAAGTTACCTTCTTGCAAATTAGAGTGTTACTTACTTTTCTGCAGATTACCTCTAGCTCTCTTCAGCCTGTTTGTCTCAGCCGACAGAAAGGACTAGTTGGTTCCCTCTACCTGTTCCATTTTTTAGGGGAAAGATTCTAACCCTTATCAATTCCATCTTGCATTCTAAGTTGTTGCTGACTGAGGAAAGAATCTGCAGCTCATACAGGGGCTGTTTTCTACATCTTTCAAGCAGTGTCTGCTAGCAGAGAACAACAGATAGGAAATGTTTTTCCTTGAGGCTGTATGAGAGTGACTGTGTCTCTTGCTTACGTGTTGCATAAGAACTAAAGCAGTTGACATTGGGCCAAATGCATTAATAGTTACATTTTTCCCAACTCAGTTATTTTGGGAACTGGGTAATTTTCATCATGCCGGTGTAACTATGGTAATTCTAAACACCAATAGACAGCAATTCTGTGGTTTCATCACAACCAGAGGTATTCATCTGACTGTCAGGATTTTAAAAGGGTTAAGCTACAGTTACAGGCTGTACTGAACATATTCTTGTCTTGGCATCAAGGAATGGATTAAATTACATTCATGTTCTTGCAGGTTTCAAGGGGAAAAATGTTCATCCACAAACATGTGTGGAGGAGGGGACACTCCAGTTATTTAAGCATAAGAGTTTAGGACCATTTTAGATGCCCAGATTATCTAAGGTATCTGTGTAGGGTAGGCAGATAAAACACACAACCTAAGGGGGACCTATGTTCTATCTGATTTCTAACTGGGTGTGGCCGGGCATCTAAAACAGAGAGAGAAACTTGAGTTTTCTGGGAATTCAGTCTGACCTAGAGATTGCTTGTATTTTTTGCCCAGTCTGTTTTTTCCCTTGGTAATAATATTGGCTCTCATAAAGAACAGATGTAGGGTGTCTCTCATCTAAATCTTTAAAAGAATGTAGGCATGTAAAGTGAAGCATCTTATCTTTTTTCCAAAAAACCTCAAATTATACTCTGTCAATACACAAAGGATTATATTTGGTTATTGTCTTGGTAACCATGTAGAAGGAACAATGTTAAGTCCAGTCTTGATCAGTAAATAAAACTTACTTTTTTAGTTCTCTTTTTGAACCTGAAACATCATAACTTTATCAGGGAAGCTACTTAAATATTTTTACACCATATCAAACCACATCAGTGTTTTTAATTTTCTTACTTCTGAAGCCTAGAAATGGATTTCAGAAGTCACTAGTGCAAGTTCGTAGGAAGCCCAAACTGTAAAGATGGACAAAGTAAAATATTTTACTTCTGATAGGAAAAATGCTTCTTGGGGAAGCTTAAGCAGGAACCTCAGCTAGAGTGCTTGACTGCTCATCTGTACTCTCTCCCAACTGCTTTTATTTTTGTGTTGCTGTTTCCACAGTTGTTGTAATTTTTGAAAACCATAAACAGACCTCTTCCCACGTTTATAAAATGGCTTATAAAATTAAGATTCATTGTGTTTTCCTCCCAATTTGTTTGTTTGTTGTAACTAGTAAAGCTATGCTTTCAAGGTTATTATACTTCCCTGCTAAAATACTGAGCTCTAAACTTTACTTGGCTCTGAAATGTTTCCTAGAGTGCCTTAAAGTAATTCCTTTCTTGTGTTTTCTGGATTGTAACCTTGGGGCAGCTCTACTCTTTAATGGATTAAAAAAGGCAATTGGTGGATATTTTGTTTGGCTGTTGTTTTTCGTGCCCACTTCCCCCAGCAAAAATTGGCACAAGAGAAAGCAATCTTCAAATATCATTTTAAAGTCTATATTGCTTTTGCAATTCCACTCCTAAGATCTTTTGTGTCAAAAGAAGCGTACGTTTATGTCAAATGTTTTCCTGCTCGAAGGCCTGGCCAGCACTTTATCTGTGTGTTGTAAAATTCAACAGGAAGAAATGGAATACGTCGAACTCTTAGCAGCAGAAAAACATCAGGTTGAAGCCCTTAAGAACATGCAGCATCAAAACAAAAGCCTGTCAATGCTTGATGAAATTCTAGAAGATGTCAGGAAGGCAGCTGATAGATTGGAAGAGGAAATAGAAGAGCATGCTTTTGATGACAACAAATCTGTAAGTGATTATTTTTAGAGTTAGTATTTTCATTGCTGTGCATTTTTTTTTTTTCAGTTGATATTTGCACTGTAGGGGTGTTTCTCTTGTGTTAAATAGTTGTTAGGATTTTAGTGACTATTTAAAGAAAACAAACAAACAAAAACCACCAAAAAACTTTAGGTTCTACATTTGGTTTTACTTCCCTTTCAACAGAAGAAAGTGTTTAATGGTAGAATTATTGCTTGTTAGGAGTGAGCAAACGGGAATAATTACTCCTTTTTGCTAGTGATTTCTGTGGTTCTGATTTGAAAGTCCTCCCTGCAGCTGCCGCTTTGACAGCGACAAGTGTAGTCCACCTCGCTGATAGAGCCCATGAGACTTAATGACATCTCGGTGGTGGTGGTGGTGGGGACTGTGATATTTAGACTTTGCAGGATACGGAGTTACCGCATTAAGTGTCATCTCCACTTTTTTCTCTTTCATTTTGTTGAGAAAGTTATGGGAGAACAACAATCCTTGCAGTTAGTTTTCACAGTCTGGGAAAAGATATATTGTTCAAGGTAAGGACTTGAAATGTGTTCGTAGTGTTGCTTTCTTCCACTTCTAACCTCCTCTGCTTTTCGTACCTTGGCCTATTTGCATTGTTCATTGTTTCTATGCTGCATGATGAACAGTATGCCTCAGGTAAGGTTGTATGTATTTGGAGCTGGGAGTACATCAGTTTATTCTAGTGTCGCATTGTGCCATCCTCGGAGACTGACTCTCTAAACTGGTCCTGTTTGCATAAACATGGGTTGCAATTTTATTTGGCCTTTGCTCTTGAAAGGTTTTTGTTCATTTGCAGATTGACTTCCAAGGCAAGCATAGCTCTTGAACTCTGCTGAGGAGTAAAAACAGTTGCGCTGTAGTAGAGAGCCAGGCCATTTTTTTGTAGTTGTACTTGTATTGAGAGAAAGCAGAGAAAGCAGCTTTTTATTTTGTATACACCAGATCGCAGCAATTGTCCCCAGTGGGAATCCTACCTAGCCAGACCAACAGCCGGGAAGGGACGAGCTAGCTGGAGTGCCCTCTTCTGTTCCACTGGGGTATAACGGCACGTTTTAAAGAGGCCAGAAATGAAGTTTCTGCTGCTACACCTGTTAATTGGCAAAATGCCAACACATCCTTTTTCTCCAGTGTCTCTCTTTTGGTTTTCTGCTTCTGTCTCTGTTCAGGAGAGAAAAGGAATTGTGAAATGCAACCTGGAGGAGTATTTACATGTCCATCTTTGCAAGAAACATCTAGTGTGTTTTCTCTTAAGCTAGAACACTGGAACATTAGAACAAAGAAGGTCTAATAGAATCATCAGTAATCTGATAAAGATAAAAATGCTTCTATTAACATATAATCAAATAGAGATGTGTAATAGGTAAAAAAGAAAAAAAAAAAAAAGAATCTGAGCTAACACAGTTACGGCAAGACAAGAGTATTTGCGCACTGTATTCTGTTATGTACAACCTGCTTTCAGGAATTGCTGTTTTAGGAAATAAAATCCTGAAAATAACTGTTTTCTTTCATTATGTCCTCAAATTTATTAGTATTTAAAAGCTCATCTGAACCTGTGCCATCTACTCTTGCTCTTCTAGCATAGTCTGTCTTTTGTCAGTTCCCTTTTCTTTTGTAAAAGTAAAAATGCACCATAATACCCACACAATGTATGATTTTTATATGTATTACACAAAAAAATGTTCTGCATAATGTCTCAATCTTATAACATCTTCCCTTTTTTCCTAATATTGTGCCTGACCTAGACTGAACTCCACTAGATGAGGAATGTATTTATCCAATTGCATTGCTTTTATATGATCTTTGATACATTTTTAATTTTGATGCAAAGAAGTTTGGTTAGATTCCAGACACACAAGCTACCAAGTACAAAGGAACATACAACAAACTCTATATAAATTTGGAGTTCCAGAGCTTCAAAGTAGATGCTTCACTGCTGATGTATTTTGTAAGATAATTTTGCTTAGTGAATGCTATTGCTGATGTCATAACATTAAATTCCTAAGAAGATACTAGAACAGGTGTTGGCTTATTAGCATTTTGGTTTTTAGGCAAAGTAATGGTCATCTGCACGATGGGGACACTGCACTGAACAGTGAAAGAATTCCAATGTGAAAGTCAGTGCAAAGTATGTTTTATATTGCAGAGCCCACATTTAACAGTAATCTCTAAGCTCTGTTTTAGTATTTCTGGAGTAGCAATGAAGGTGTGAGAGAGCAGGTCAGGAGCAAAGATGACAGAAAAGCAGTAGGATTGGGCACTTACTGTGTGTTCTGATTAGAAACAGTTCTTCATGTTTGCTGACTGCAGGGAAGCCTTTCTTCTTTGCTCCAATACTGTGAGAATAGTTTGCATGTACGTGGCATGCAGCTGTTCGTGCTTTCTCCCATCAGCTGAAAACGTGAAAACATGGTTTGGTCTCTTAGACTTGGCAATGGACACCTCATTCTGGAATGCAAAATAGCCTGGTAAGTGGGGAGCTTAGGGAAGTAAAGGCAAAATATATATTTAAAAAGACACGTTTTTGGCAAAAAAGGGTGAAAAGACAACTTTCATAATGCATAAAAAGAAAATGGTCATCAGCCTCTCACTCCCACAGCTAAAAATGCTGATGCTTGAAGCCGCTATTTTATGTTTCTAAATAATTCTGCAGACTTCATAATTCCTTTTTCCCCCTGTCTGATTCTTAGTGACTTCCAGTTCTTTAGAGGCCCATCATACTGCATGATGTACAAAAACAGGGGAAGAGGTCATTCCCATGATAAAAGTTTTTATTTCATTATACACACACAAATGTAAGGAGTGGAAGAAAAGGATAAAAATTGCAGGTTAAGTATTAAATATTGAAAATGCAATATTTATCTGAACAGTTTGGGGAAATGTGCTGGGGAATCAGCAAAGAAAAATAGGAGGCTGTTTCATAGGTGGCTTATATGAATGTATTTCTTAATTAAATTGGGGATTTGCTTGGGCAAAATATGGCAGTCCAGAAAAGTTGAATGTTTTGTAGTCAGTTATTGCTATGATAAGAGCCTACTCTCTTTACTGGAGTCTAAAAGAAGTAACAACCTTAACTGTTTCTGAATATTGGTAAAATCTATATTATTTAAAATACAGCAAATAATGAAATCATCCTAGTATCTTCCATTTTATAATTACAGGCACTGAAGACAAAGCTAGATAGAAACAGTTCTTATCCTCTCTCCTTCAAATTTACAGGACTGACTTTTTCTTGACTTGGAATGCAGTCATTATTTCAGATTTTTGTGAACTGAATATCACTTTGTAATCTCTAATTGTTTTTGTTCAAGGGAATAGAATGTTACATTTCAGTCCAACATTTTGTGTTCTAAATGTGATAAAGCTTTTTTTTTAAAACAAATGTTTCAGATTAGATGCAATTGAAAGTAACTGGATTGGAATTTTACAGCTTCAAAACTCAGTGTCTATATTTGTTGGTTGGACAACTTGGCTAAAGAGGTCTGGAAAACCCCTTATTTTTAAAATGTAAAGCAAATTATAGCCTTTTCAGTTATGGACATCAAGTTTTAATAAAGAGACTGAAAGACTTCTCTAAGAAGAAACTGCAGTATGTTTAGTCAGTGTCAACAAATTCTGGAGCAACTTCAAGCACCACTAACAGTCTTTCTCTTTTTACTGTATGCTGCATTGACCCCCTTTTTTTATTTGCTTTCTTTTTCTTGCAGGTAAGAGGTGTAAACTTTGAAGCAGTTTTAAGGGTGGAAGAAGATGAAGCCAGCTCCAAAAGAAATGCTTCAAAAAGAGAAGTAGAGGATGACTTAGGTCTTAGTATGCTTATTGATTCCCAAAACAATCAGTATATCCTTACCAAGCCCAGAGATTCAACCATTCCTCGTGCTGATCATCATTTCATAAAGGTAATAATTTTGGAGGCATTCTTGTCATTCGTTTTGGTAAGATTTAGTCCCACTAGTTTGCATGACAGTACTGCTTGGTTGGATTGAATATAGTTTCAGCATTTGTTCCCCTAAAGTTACCCTAGCATTCATGATTCCCCTGCCTACTGGTGATCTGGCCAATGCGTTCCCTACTTCTAGTACAGTCTTTACAAGACTGACTGTGATACCACATGAATCCTCTCTGTTTTTATTTAACTTGTTGCACCTTTGGGGCATCAATCCTTCTCTCGGACTGCATAGTGTTAAAGCAAGCTACTGCTGTGCCTGATAAGCCACTTGCATGTTGTCACTAGAGAGAATTTATCTGTTTATGTCTTGTGATGAAAAATGGGATGCTGGAAAATACATAGACATGTTTTTTATTGTATTTGTGCTTCTATGAAGAATAACTGGATTGGGAGTTAAAAAAAAAACAAACCCAAAAACCAACAAAAAACAACCACCACCAAAATGGATCTGTTTCACCATTTTGTTTTAATGCAAAGTGTCATTCCCCCCACAATTCCCCAGGAAATTGTCTACTTCCTATAATGTATTTAAAATATTTAATAAATAAAATGGGTTGGGTAGCCGAGACCAGAGAATAGTGGTAAATGGAGTTAAGTCCAGTTGGTGGCCGGTCATGAGCGGTGTTCCCCAGGGCTCAGTATTGGGGCCCCTCTTGTTTAATATCTTTATCAACGGTCTGGACGAGGGGATTGAGTGCACCCTCAGTAAGTTTGCAGATGACACCAAATTGGGTGGGAGTGTCAATCTGCTGGAGGGTAGGATGGCCATGCAGAGGGACCTGGACAGGCTGGACCGATGGGCCGAGGCCAATTGTATGAGGTTTAACAAGGCCAAGTGCCGGGTCCTGCACTTTGGTCACAACAACCCCATGCAACACTACAGGCTTGGGGAGGAGTGGCTGGAAAGCTGCCTGGCCGAAAAGGACCTGGGGTTGTTGGTTGACAGCTGGCTGAACATGAGCCAGCAGTGTGCCCAGGTGGCCAAGAAGGCCAACAGCATCCTGGCTTGTATCAGGAATAGTGTGGCCAGCAGGAGCAGGGAGGTGATTGTCCCCCTGTACTCAGTGCTGGTGAGGCCGCACCTGGAATACTGTGTCCAGTTTTGGGCCCCTCAATACAAGAAAGACATTGAGGTGCTGGAGCGTGTTCAGAGACGGGCAACAAGGCTGGTGAAGGGTCTGGAGCACAGGCCTTATGAGGAGCGGCTGAGGGAACTGGGGTTGTTTAGCCTGGAGAAGAGGAGGCTGAGGGGAGACCTTATCACCCTCTACAACTACCTGAAAGGAGGTTGTAGTGAGGTGGGTGTTGGGCTCTTCTCCCAAGTAGCTAGCGATAGGACAAGAGGAAATGGGCTCAAGCTGCGCCAGGGGAGGTTTAGATTGGATATTAGGAAAAATTTCTTGACGGAAAGGGTAGTCAAGCCTTGGAACAGGCTGCCCAGAGAGGTGGTGGAGTCCCCATCCCTGGTAGTGTTAAAAAGACGTGTAGATGTGGCACTGTGGGACATGGTTTAGTGGGCATGGTGTTGTTGGGTTGATGGTTGGACTGATGATCTTAGAGGTCCTTTCCAATCTTAGTGATTCCTAGTTTTTACTTTCATTATAAATAACCCAGCCACCAAGCCAGGAAACATGAAATTGCTACTCTACTCTTAATGGGTTTAGTGGTGGACGTGGTAGTGTTAGGTTAATGGTTGGACTGGATGGTCTTAAAGGTCTTTTTGCAATCTAAAGAGTTCTATGATTCTATGATTGATCAAAAGTCCCCAAAGCTACCAGTCACTTAAGGTCAATACCTCATCTGCTTCATCTGCAAAACTGCAGTGCTTACACCTACAACAAAGTGTTCAGGTTAGTTTACTGAAGTTGTGTTTTCTTTTAACGGGCAGTATTCTACATTTAATTTTACAATGCTGTTTATCTTTTGAAAGATAGTAGTCTTTAATTTCATGACAAATTTGTGTGTCCTTTCTATTAACACATTTGTAAATCTTACATATTTAGGATATTGTGACAATAGGAATGTTGTCTTTGCCATGTGGCTGGCTGTGCACAACAATAGGATTGCCAACCATGTTTGGGTATATCATCTGTGGAGTACTCTTAGGACCATCAGGACTAAATAGTATCAAGGTAAGTGCGCAAGCTGCTTCTTCCCTGATTTAATTTGTTGAAATCTTTAAAAGTAGTTTTAAAAGAATATGGTAATGTATTATTGAATGTGCATATCTATTAAATATGTATATCTATCTATTAAATGTGTGTATATATATGTATACATTAAATGTATTTAAAAAAAAAAAAAATGCCCAAACCTGAACCTTTGCAAAACGAGGCCTTAAAATTTTATGTCTTTTGTATCACTTCGGTTTCAATTTTTTTCTCCTATATAATCATGACATAAGCAATTGTTGAAAGTGAAAGCTGAAGGCTGTGTGTTGTGGGGTTTTTTGTTTGTTTTTTTCTTTTTGTCTTTAATCACAAAGCATTACATTAGAGAGACAAATTATTTAAATAACATCAAATATTCAGAAACTTGCAAAAAGTCAGTGTTGGCAGCGGAGGAAGTGTTTAAAACAAGTCGTTCCCTGAGTAGCATAGCTTGGCTTCCTAGAGAGTTACTTTGCATCTCTGTAGTTCTTTCATCCATCCTAGTCACCCTATTTCTTTTCCAGTCCCCTGCCCACATTCCTGAAGTCTCTTGAACCTTTTTAGCTCCATCACGTGTACCCTGATTACTAGCTCATGTGAAACCGTGGGCTGTGGTTGGCTAGACACTGCACATGTTTTGATTAGTGGTCTGGTGTGCATTAACAGATTGTTTAGCCAGCAGGCAAAACAGAACACATGTTAAGGTTGCATGGTAATGTCTGGTTAAGTTACGCGTCTCTATTACATTGATAGCCACGTAACGGTTTGGAACTTACTGTCTTTGCAACCTCTGCTCTTAAGTGGACTTTTGTTGAAAATGACTGTTGGGCTCAAAAGTAAGCAGGAAGGAATAGAAATTGTAGGATTTTTTCAATCTCATATTGGAAGAGAAAGCTACAAATACTACACTTCCAAACTTTCATATTCTGAAATTGAGATTAAATAATAACCTTTGTGTTGTACATAACTTCTGGATTGAGAAGGTCTGGAAAGCTTGACCATATAAACTGAGAAACAAGTTTGTAAGCTTGGCATTAGAATAAGATTCAACAATGGATTTTCAGAGACTTACACTGAGGAAGATGATGTGGTCAGAACAGACATGAGAGGGATTTCTTTAGGACAGTTTCTTAGTGAACTGCCTGTTTCTTGTGGAGCTGTGGTTAAACATTATACATCTGGATAATGTTCATGTTGACTGCGTCTTGTGTGTGTACGCTCCTTTTGTCTCTTCTCTTTTGTCTTTTTATTTCATAAAAAAGTTGAATGTCGGAGGAACTGAGGAGGCAGGCAGATTCTAATCTGGCAGGGAAGATAGTTTCCATCTCCACTTCTCTATGATTGATGATAGACCCTGTCCTCTTCTGCTCTGGACTGTAAATACATAGAAAAGAAATGTTAGGGGTTTTTATTGTGACAAGGAAGACAACCACTTTTCTTGCTGTTGCATCCTTCTCTCTGAAGTGCAAAGGCCGGTAGCTGTACTGGTCTGAGAGATGGGTGCATGGAGTCTATAGGATTGAGAGCAGAACAGCAACTACAGTCTAGCAGAATGATTACATCAATAGACCAATAAAATAACTATCCAGAAGTAACTTCTGGAATGTAAGCCTTGGGAGTTTAATAGCATATGCATAAAACGTAACCTGTTTATTTTCAACAAGCAAGCAAGCTTACCTAGCGCATGTGCATTTTGGGTGACCAGCACTATCCAACCAAATTATCTAGTAGTAGCCAGGCGATGGGGAAAAATCTTTGAACTCTAAAGATGCTGAGGGAACTTCTGATGTTGTATAACCATCAAGTGAACTACCTATGGAAACATAATGAGAAACAATTTGTTTTGCAAGTGGACTTATAATTTGTATTGTAAGTAGACTGCTGTGCACTGATTTTTATTTTACTTTTTTTAAAGTCTATTGTACAGGTGGAGACGTTAGGCGAATTTGGTGTATTCTTCACCCTCTTTCTAGTTGGTCTGGAATTTTCTCCTGAAAGATTAAGAAAGGTATTTTCGTATAATACCTCTACATTATAGGATTTAATTGCTAATGTTCAAGTTACCAGTTATATTTCAGATTTTTACATTCTCCCTATAATAGACTGGTAACTTTGTACATTTTTGAAAAGACAAATATGACATTTGCTTCTTCTCTTAACTCTTTGGAAAGAACAGAAAGCGTTATTTATTCAGTGTCTCAAAAAAAATGTTTGCTATTCCTCTTCATTTTATTAAAACAGTTTGATTACTAGAAAAATCTCACACAATTTATGGCAATCTATCTCTGTTTTATTTTAAAATGGAGTAACATGCAGTTGCTGTTATGGAGTGTCCAGTGATCTTTGCCAGTCCTGTTATAAAATAAAAAAAAAAAAATCAGTTTGTTAAGTACTGCATACTGAATTGATGATACATGCTGTACTGGCTAACAAACTGATTCTGCCAGTATTGTTAGCACAATCTGGAATATTACATGATGTGGCCATCAGGATTCAGCAAAAAAGTACAAGTGTCTTTTGGTCTTAATTAAAAAAAAAAAGTTATCTCATAAACCAGCTAGAATTTTAATAGTGGAAAATACTGCTGCAAAATATGTAAAGACTGTACGTATGTAAAGAGTCGCATTGTGTGATTTGTTCCTAAACTGATGGTTGTGAGTTCATAAGACTATAAAAGCCTTAATTGAAATGTGTTAAAATTTATGAGCATTCAGCTTAACCTGCTATTTCTAGTCCATCTAAAGTCAAAGATAAAAATCAGTAATTCAAGGGTTCCTAAACTGTAGCATGTAAATTATTACTTCAGAATTGTGTGCTCACTAGCGTAGAGCAGGTATTGATGATGGTCTTTGCCACTCCCATTTTTTTCCCCACCCTGGAGTCACATCAAATAACTGCTCTTCCATTTGATGATTTTAATATATTTCAATTCATACTGGACCTTTGGCCCTTAATTTGTTTGTGAGCTCTGTGAAATTTACCTGATTTGTGGTAATGAGCCTTCTGGCATAGAATATTATCTACTAGGCATAATAACTTCAGAGTTTTAGGATGTATAGGATGGCAGCACATTACTTCTGTGGCCCAGCACTGCAGCCCCACATCATGCATCTTTAACTGCTTATTTGCACTGAAAATCATTGTAACTTATCAGTGAGAAAAGTGTCCTCAGACTTTATCATAAGAACTTGTCTTCTTCCCAAGGTATGGAAAATATCTTTGCAAGGACCCTGCTACATGACAGTTCTGATGATTGCCTTTGGTTTACTATGGGGACACTTGCTCCAAATTAGACCAACACAAAGTGTCTTCATTTCCACTTGTTTATCTTTATCAAGCACGCCACTGGTGTCAAGATTTCTTGCAGGTAGTGTTCGAGGAGATAAAGAAGGTAAGTATGATTTTAGATATGGACTACTGTAGTATCTACAATAAAATTTGAAAGAAGTAGACTTTGTAATATTAGGAGAGAAACTAGTTAAAAAATGAGACAAAACAAAACAGAACCCCCTCCATTAAGTCTGGTTTACAAGCAGTCGACCTCCTTTAACACTGGCCAGTGTTGCATATATTCTTGTTATGAGGTGTGCCTGCTGTTTATGTAGCCAGTCCTCTTTGGAGAAAGACAGTGTAGCCCAATCACTGCTCTCCACGTTAAGAAGGGACTTTACTGAGGGTCTGGAATCTTTTTGCCTTTTAAGAGGTTACCAGGTTTGACCATTACTACCACTCTGTCATCAGGGCAGAAAGGCTAACTTAAAGGATTCACATCGTTCTTCAGCAAACTAAGAGCAGCTCAGGTAGTCTTTCATAGCTAACAGCTCTTCAGATAAGTACTTTCAAGTGCCATATTGCTAGCTTCTCAAAGACTTCTAAATGTTTCCTTTCAAAAGTTTTGCCATCCTGCTTTCTTCCACTTAAATCTCCCTCATACACACTGCATTAAAGTTCTCCCCACCCCCTAGAATATTCATATTCTAATCCCTAAATTCAAAGTGTGTATTTTACATGTGCTGGCTCTACATGTGTCTGTTATTCTAAAGACTGTATGTTTTCAGTAAGAGTTCCAGTAAATGTATAACTAGTGCTTAACTGCTAAGCAAAGTCTATATTTTTGTTGTGTAACAGAAGCTTCATATAAATATTTTATTTATATTTTAATGTATCTTTATTTATGCATATTTTAATTTACTTTGGTGGGGAAAAAAACCCAGAATGCTTTGAATGACCTCACCCCATTGAGAACTATATTTAGCCTCCATTTGATTAAGACATTTCTAGATTTCTGAGCACTGCAAGCATTCATAGATTCTGATGAATGTTTCCATGACTGCTTTGTTGGTGTACAGGGGATATTGACTACAGTAGTGTACTACTTGGCATGTTGGTGATGCAGGATGTGCAGCTTGGTTTATTTATAGCTGTCATGCCTACACTTATTCAAGCAGGAGTGAGCACATATTCCAGGTAAAAAAAATTATTGTATGTATCTTCCCCCCATCCCCTTCCAATTAGTATGGAGATTGCAAATACAAATATGAAAGCCCTACCGTTAATGTTGGTTCCATGAAAAATACACACGCTGTTCTGTGAGTTCCCTTTACTATTTGTACTTGTCATGTTGTATGAGGATATTCTTTCTGCTCTAGCTGCCTTAGTCCTGTCCAGTACTTAAAATTTGTAGTGAAAATTTGTTATTGTAAAGAATAAGTTAATTTCTTCAGTTACTTTATTCCCTCAAGACATATTTTTGTATTATGGAGTATTGTTGAGCCTCATTGATTGACCTTGAAGATCAATCAACAAAACTCTTTTTGAATCAACATGGAAGTAAATTCTAGGCTGTAAAAGAGATTGCTGGCACTTAGTTTTCTCTTTTTTACTAATTTATCTAAACATCTTATTGTGGCTAGTTTTGAACATCTGTAGAATTAAATCTTTTCACTTAAGGGGAACTTGTTGGGAGGCATGAGAGCACTTGAAAGAAATGTTTTGTTTGTTCTTCTCTTCCAGCATTTTCAAGGAAATACTGAGAATACTGATACTGATTGGCCAAATTCTCTTTTCTCTGGCTGCTGTTTTTATTGTATGTCTTGTTATAAAGACTTATCTCATAGGACCATATTATCGCAAGTTGCATGCAGAAAGCAAAGGGAATAAAGAAATCCTCATTCTAGGAATAACTGCATTCATCTTCCTTATGTTAACGGTAATTTTTTAAATTAATAAAACATTTTGATACATGTGGTAGTTTACTTGCATCAGTATCACAAAAGCCATCACACTTACTGTTACTGCATATCCATGTACCTCTGTAGTTAATTGTTTGGTTTTAAAATATTTTAAAACAAACTCCAAATGCACAGATGATTCATGCATTACAGCACAGATGAGTAAGAAGACCTAAAATCTGAATGTCAGCCAGCTGAACTTCTGCTGGTAACTTTTAATACAGCCAGTTAAAGAATCATGGTTCCCGTTTTAATTTTGGGCTACTTCATGCATTTGAAAATAATTTAGGATGGGTTTTGAGATACTAATAATGGCTGATTGTGACATTTGCTCACAAGTTTCTTTTCAAGAGGAAATTCTCAACATGGTTTTTATTATAAAATACTTTTCTGTGGGAGATAAACAGTTTTGGATAAAGTTGAGAAAGTAGAGAAATGCTGTAATGCTCATAGGTTTTGATATCCCTTTTGGGTTTGGTTCATTTTCCTCTGAATCTTCCTTCCATTTGTTTCTATCTCATGTTTCAGCCCTCTGAAAAACTATTCTGCTGGAGAACAGAATGTGACAGTTACTGATAATGTTGTGGGTTTGAAACTCCATTATCCTGGATGTGCAGATTGTTATGTCCTCTGAGAATTTCTGAGAAAAGTTATCCCAAAAAGTTCCTGTGCATGTGCCTTTTTTTTTGGTTTTTTTTTTACTGGGAGTATTTGCTTAATTATTACAGGTCCAACAGAGGAAGTTGACCTCCTTGAGGAAGAAGGTCAAGAAACAAGTTAGTGAGAGCATAGCTTTACAATTTTTTTATTTCTATTGTATAGGTTAAAAATGCCATCCCTCTAAACAGTTATTCATATTCCAAACAGTAGTGCCATCTAATAAGAGAAGGAACAAAACTAGTTTCTCCTTCTTGCTTTCTAACAAGCAGACATAACATTTGTAGAACAACTTCAATAAACAACAACAACCAAACCACAAAAGTTGCATAAAATATTATGGTATCTAGAAGTAGTCTTACTTTGATTAAAAATACGGCCTACATAGACTGATCTGACTGAATTTGGCATATTGTGCCCAAATTGCATATCAAATGTATAAGGAGTTTGTCTACGGGACTTTACACAACATACATGTGTATACAAACCTAAGGGACAATATGTTTGAGTGTGTTGGATTCATACTGCAAAACAGAATGCTTCTTCAGCATGGGGAGCATTAGTGAAGGAGCAAATATTTTGTGTACTTTAAGTGAAAGCAGTTTTTCCTTTTAAAGTTGATAAATAATGTATCAAAGGGAACAGTACAAAGGATACTGCATGTAACCTCAGTAAACCAGTTGAGATGCTTGATAGTCACTGACACCGATACATTCATTATAGTAATACTACAAGTTGTGGTTTGAGCACAAAGACTTGAAAAAAGAAAATGAAAAAACCGAACCAAAACAAAAGTAGTAGTAGGTTGTCCAGTTGAACTGTTCAACAAACAAACCTTCTGGAAAACACATCTTAATTGTTATAGATGCCCTACTATGTCAGGAATAAAAACGTAGGATGGGGGACAGCAATCTAATTTGAAAAAATGTTGCATGTGTTTGGAAAGGATAAATTAAGGTTTTGGGGTACCAGCTAGGAAAACAATTAAATTGTCATGGTTCCTGCAAAGATCTTTCTCCCTTGAAAACCAAGTCTAAATATTGATGGAGTTTGTATAGTTATTTGCAAACACAGAATTTTCCATACTGGTGTAACTATAAAAAAACCTTGAATTTATAGAGGGAGGAATAAGAGAATGCATATTCTAGTGGTCTTAACCAAAGATGACTCTGTGGCTCCATTTAGAAAACTTGAGAGACCTTTTTAAACAAAATATTTTAACACTCTATCTAGCATGTGAGTTATTCTGCAGGCCACATCCTTTCCAATACATGACAAAGGGGGTAGGAATGATACTGTATTCCTGCTTCATGCATACAGTTACTTGTTACGTGCTTCAGTGTTGACTGGGTTTCTGGGGTCCACCTCAGTTTATCTTGTATTGGGGTTCATCTGTAACACTAGCACATGTAATGCACATTATATAGAAACTTAATCTATTCTACTTGTTTCCTGTGTTTGACAATCTCAGATGACTAATCAAACAAGAATTGCCATTTCTCTACCAATAAGGGCAAATTCTATATGCAAAAACAAGAGGGAGGATAGGACAGAAGTGAGTAAGCAATTCTGATGTAAGGGATTATCTTGTCAGTTGAGGAACTTTCTGTATGGAAGTGACTTTGGAGCATTTCTGAACTGCTTGGCTCACTTGGGTGACATTGCAACTCATTAAATCTGAAACAGGATCTTAAATATATCTTTTCTTGATAAACTAACTTGATAAACGTAGAGTAAAAGATATGCAACAAATGTTGAATATGAGCTATTTTACCAAGATTTGAAGCTTAAGATACCTCTTTCTGTTCTTAGATATTCTCAGAAGTAACTGAAATTCCCCCTCCCTTTTTCCCCTCAACTAGTTAGGCAGATTGGAGTGGGGATTGTGTCCAGTGCCAGTCCTGTAAAAGTCTGACTTCGAGACACAGTTGTGCATCTTTCAATCATGTACCTTGTCATCAGTGACAGAGGTTCAGCAGATCGTTATTACACTTTCAGCAACTCCGTTTCAAGCTTTGAGTTATGCAGATACTGCCTTTTTTTTTTTTTTTTTTTTTAAATTGGGAAACTGTTCTCCTGAATGCAACATAAAGAGCAAATCTAGGTTATGGTTTTAAATATGACCATTTAGGATTGGTGGCCAAACTGGTACTTTTAGGTCAAGCTATATACCACAATGGGCTGAAGAACATGTTATAAGTCAGCCAGAGTGTTTGCTGGTGTAGTGTTGCTTTTTCATGTTCTGTATGTACAGAAACTTTACAAGGAAAATTGTTTAAAACACTATCCTGATAATGAATTGCTGTATTTGATATCTGCAGGACAACAGTGGTCAGTTTTGTTATGTTTTAAAACTCATCTGCTGAATGTTATTAAGGAATTGGAAAAAAATAAAACCTGACCTGACAAGAAGGACAGCAGTTACATTTACATGTTTATAGGACTGTGCATACATGGGGGGGCGTGGCTTCCAGTTTGACTGCATTATGTTTGACCTGGGATGATGGCAGCAAACTGAGAGAAATTGCCAGTTTGCTTTATATACCAAAACGATGAAAAGAAAATATAGCTATGTTATTGCAGTACTTTATATTATGAAAATGTACATGCTTTTCCCGGCAGTGTATTAAGAATGTCATTCCTTGTTTGCCTGGAGTACTTCTCAATGGCTCATAACCTGCTTATGAACTCTTTTTTGATTAATTAAAAGGAGATGATTAAGGAAGAACTGTAATTTCCAATATTTTAGTTAATTATTTAATAAAATACAGTTGAGATGAAGTTTTTACAAGGCTCACTAAAAATTGTTTCCATTTCCATTAAGGCTCTACTGCCTTAAAATGCAAGCTTAGAATTAATCTCTTTACTTTTGGGCAGATTTAAGTTATTAAAGCCTGAATTTCTAATACATTTATTTCACATCAGGGATTTCTTTAATTTTACTGGCTTACCATATTAATTAAGCTTCTATGATGATTAAAGACTAGCAATAAGATACGCATTATTAGAGAATATAGGCAAAACAACTGCTGAACAAATGGTTGAAATTCAGCTGGAATGTGTTATAGCAGTAATGGTTTTTTTCTTTATTTATTGCTGTGGTAGAACATTTGAACATAAAAATCCAATATTCTACTGAAAGCAAAGCAATCCTTTCTGAATTAGAGTAAAATGGAACCTTTGAAAACAACTGAAAACTAAATTGTACTGGGAAAACGATGTAAATTGACAAAACTTTTCATTTAATTTTGACTGAAAAAGCTTTCTGTAATGTAGGAGTTGAGAAAAGGACAGTGCAGAACCCAGGGATTAGTAATTGTTAGAGCCCTGTTTGGTAGAGACAAAGCATTAAAAATTATGCAAGCAGAGAGGGAATATAAAATGCAAAATACTTTCCAAGTTTTGCTTGTATAAGAAATTTTGTGGAGAATGCCTTCCTGCCAGTAAAACAAACCCTCTCCAGTGTGTATGTGTGCATGCACCCACACATTATATATAATAAACCCTGATGCTACAGATTTAGTTGAGAAAATGTATCCACTTATTGGTAATATTATCAGACAAGCAGAGAGCAGGTTGGGAATGGTAAAAGGAGTCTCTGTATAAATCTAGATATAAATTTGAAGAACAGACTGGAGGAGGGGGGATGGAGTTTAAAAAAAAAAAAAGTAATTTTTTGTTGTTTTCTTGCCTTCTCATCCCTTTCACACTTTTATGTGTGTAGAGTGACTTAGATTTTGTCGACCCAAAGTTGTGTAGTACCTAGAGAGTAGACAAGAAATAGCAACATTTGCCTTTTTATCTACCAGACCCTTGAGCTCATACTTAGCTTGCCGCAGAGTGATGGAATGGAATTCAGTTTTTATGCGGTGGGAGCAAACCCAAACAGACATACAGTTTGCTCCAGTTATGTCTGATGCTTTCTGAACAAGCATGTTTTTCACACTTAAATTGTTCCTTGCTTCATAGTGATTCTCACAACAGCACAGTATCACACAATTCCGATACAAGAGATGCTACATCCCTTCTTACATGGTAGCCTAACCATGTACACGTGAATACTTAAAATATTAGCTATAAAAGTTTTGATCTGGAGCTCTGTTACTGCTGCTAACATGTAAGTGTGTGGGGATTATTGCTGAATAGTAAAAATAATTCCAACTTTATTTGAAGAGGCTATATTGGATCTTAATCATACTCAAGAGGTTGTGAGTTTTAAAGCGACTATATGAGAACAACTTAAATGTTTCCTGATCATAACTGTTTCCTTTATCTTGTTCATCTTTTGGTAGTTTTAAAGCCTTATATATATATCATACAATCATTTAGGTTGGAAAAGACCTTTAAGATCATCCAGTCCAACCATTAACATATTTCCTTCTTCCCTCTTACAATTTCAAATTGTGGTGAAAAACACTGAAATTCCTTTTGTTTTAAAATGAGAGTAACATTATAGTGTTACCTCTTATTGGTTTTGCCTGATCAGCAACCATTTGCATTAGTTGACAGAACCAATTCATTTTCTTAAATGTCTTGCAATAAATTACAGACTGTTAGCACAAATGGAGTTATGGAGCATTCAGACATTAGTACTTCTAAAAATAAACCCCAGACTTTTGTATATTGGTGGCATTTTATGCATAGCTTGGAGATTTGTTTATTGTGTCTTTTGCTTTCCTCCATTAATTTCAAGTCACTTGAGTTTTAGCTTCATACCTTACAGTGTAACACCGATCAAGATATGACGAATGTTGTCCATAAATGTACTATGGTGTGTTGTTGCTGAATCTAAATTAGTATGGAAACAAGTCTTCAGTTTTAAATGGTCTATTAATATTAATAGCATCGCCCTTTCTCAGTAAGATGACCATCTGCAGCAGCATGGTTTTAAAGTAATTATTTTAAAACATACTTTATACTGACTAAAAGCTCTGCTTGCTTTTTTTAATGTTCTGAGCATTGCCTTAAGCAGTTCCTTTGTTTTCAGTTCAGTCTCTTTACATGTGTTTCATCTCTTCCTTCTAGTACCGTATTCAAATAACAAAAAAGAATGAAGAGCAGTCTGAATTCTTTCAAAAAGATGTCGTGCTTCATTTCAGCAGTTTACTTCACATGCTTAAATGCAGCCCTATTCAGTAAAGCACACAGGCACATTTAAGTCCAATTTACAATAATAAAATGTAATTTATGTCTGGGACCTGCTAAATTGAGACTATTCTCCCAAATTATAAGCTTTGATTTTTATTTTTCCCCTTGTTTGACAGCTGAAAAATATGCTGTTCTTACTGCTTTATTTCACAGCCTCAATGTATTATGCAATCCTGACTCCAAAGCTGTTATGGTCTTTCTCGTTTTTGTGAAATCAGATGCTATCCTTAAGAGTGACACAAAGCATTACAATATATATTAAGAAATTTATTTTTGTTTTTGTGGGGAAGGAGATAACATGGAGGGGAAACTGGTTTTTTGAGTCCTTTGTATAAATACAATACTGCAGAACACTGAAATATGCTGCATTCTATTTGTTGAACTTGCATAAAGACATAGTAATTTCCTACATTCAGTACAATGTATAGTTTTACAATTTCACTGTGAAATGGTATATAAGGTCACTCAGGGTTAAAGGACACAGCAATAGATTTTTCTGTTATTCCTTGACAGATCACAGAGCTGTTGGATGTTTCAATGGAGCTGGGATGCTTCTTAGCCGGAGCTCTGATCTCTTCTCAGGGTCACATGGTTACTGAGGAGATTATGTCCTGTATTGAACCAATACGTGACTTTCTTGCCATCATTTTCTTTGCATCCATAGGTAACTTCTAAGAAAACTTACTTAAAAAATAGTGTTAACCTACAAATGTGGGGGAAGGGGAAAAAAAAAATGGTGTCTACAAACTGGGGGGAGCAGATAGTTTGGTTTTTTTTTTTTTTGGTTAAGCTACTAAAATGTTAACTGACCACAACATTCATTTGACTTTGCTAATATTTTTAAATGTAACATTCATTTTCATAAGCAATTTCCATGTTGTAGTCTCAATTCTTGTTTTAATGTCAGTCTTTCATTGTTAATTCTGAATTTGTCTGGGCTATTTAAAACATGTAACTAAAAATTTTAAGGTAAAAAGATGTTTTTGGTTTGGGTCTTTTTGCCTTTTTTCTTTTTTTGGAATGTTCTTCTGTCTTCACAGTGGATATATTTGTACTTCATACTAAAATTGCATTACTATTTTGAGTCAGTTGGTAGAGTAGATTTAACGTCCTTATGGCTTGGTTTTCTCTAGAAGCAGAATATGATAACAAACATCTTTTTTTATAGCATCTTGTTTCTTGAGTTAGGAAAATGTGATCTGTGTGTTCTCAACACAGGGAAAAAATAATTGAACAAGATGTATCTCAGAGATTACTTGAATGCCAACTGAAATGCGGCGTTGATGCTTAAGACCAGGAGAGTAACTCACCATGCTTGTTATCCAGAACAAGTTAACTCTGAGAATATTTACAGTCAATTGGGTAGCTTAATTTTGAACAGCTACATTCTGTAGCTGTCCATGCGTGCCCCAATGCGCTTTCTCTAAAGGAAACAGAAACACGTTACTGAAGTGCTTAGGTACAGTGAATGAGGGCCCTGTGAAAGCACTTGCCTCTCACTGTGGATTGTATAGGAGATGCATGTCCTATTTTGGGGCCGCTGCAAAGTCTAAAATAGAGGGTTTGAATGTGGCCTTTTGCACAAACCCAACCTCTTTCCATCCATGCTTACTCAGAAATTCTTGGGGTTTGGTGTCCGTGTCTGTCTGTTCCTGCGCCCCCCCCCCCCCCGCCCAAGACCACCCTTGCTTTTTCTTGTGGTTTTACTTTAAGTTTTCTATTGTTCTTTTTATCTCCATATATATATATTCAGGTAATACTGAAGTCTCATCAGCCTAATTTTAATGCCTTTCCTCATATACCTGTTTGATACCCATTGTTTCATAACAGAAACTAAAGCTGTCTCTGGTTATTGCCACAATAAAATAGTTATGCTTGCCAATCTTGATTTTTGTTTTATCCAGCCCATGATAATAACTTGTGCTGATCAGTCAGATTGTTTAGTAGTAGATACATTTATTTGAATAACTTATTTTTTAATAAAGGGGGGAAAGTGGTGAGCCATGGTAAAACTCTTGGGCCCATATAACTGACAAGGTTGGATGAGTAATTGCTAAACACTCCCAGGTAAGTCGTTTATGTGTTTCAGTAAAGATGCTGATGGAACGGATAGTGTTATCAGGGATACAAAGCATGACAAGTAATTATAAGCCCAAAGTTAATTTTACAAGGGACTGAACAAAAATACTGTCCTACACTCTTGTGACTGCATAAATTAAGACTAGAGATAAGACTTTGGTAGAGTACAAGAAAATAACAAGATATCAGTTGGCATGCTGGCAGCACTCCATATAGCCTATGTTATACTGTAAGGAAATTATTTTAGTAGTTCTGTTACAGAATTTAAAAAAAAAATCTTTTTAACTGTTGTTACCATTATAATTGCAAGAAGGGGAAGAGAAGAAAACTGTCTAACAGGTTTGTATGGTTTTACAGAAAATGGGTGTTACTCCTGCCTCAGAAGCAAGTTAGCTAAAAATCAGAAAAAATGAGCTATGTTATAAGCCTCTGACAAAATGTGACAATGCTTGCTTGTAAAAAAACAAAAAAACCCCAAACCCCTACAAAAAACAAACAAACAAAACCTCTCCCCCACCCCAAATAATAAACATTATCCCACCCTTCCCCCTTTACTTTCAATTACTTTCAAATGTTGTGGTTAACAGGAAGTTCTGTGGGGAGGCAAGGAGGTAGGGTTTAAACCGGAGTGATGTGATGTTGCGAAAAAAGCCTGAGTAGGATAAAAAGTATTCCTTAAACTTTTTTAAAAAAAGAAAGCTAGTAAGAAAAGACTTCTTGCTTGCTCTCTACTTATATATATACACATGCAAATGATATGTGTCTATAAATACATTAGAGATTTACTATGTGAAATTATGTAAATGCCACAGGGAAAGATTCTCCCGCCCTGCCTAAAAAGGCTTGTTGCTATATGCAGCAAGCACCCTATCATAGAGAGCAGAAACACTTGAGATCCTGAGGTGTGATGGTATGCCACTGCAGTAATGTAATTTCTGTTCCTTGTAGAATAAAGGAATAAATGGGACAATTTGACTTAATTGAAAAGTGACTGTAAAAATATAATTTGGAAAAGTTAGTCCTATTTTGCTTGTCTTAAATGCCTGCTTTTCTGTTCTCACTACAGAAATTCTTCTGGTGACTAAAACCTGAGCTGAATAGTACTTGTTTGTGTAATATCTATACCAGTGGTCCTGCCCTTAGCTTGACCTGTGTAATGCTACTGCTTTCAAATTTGCGCATGGGTGCATTGTGGGAATAATACACCTTTACGGTTAGGCATTAACAGCTACACTTTGAGTTACTCTCCATCTGTACATTCATTTACGCCTGTGTGTGTTCTTCAAGGTTTCTGGCTCTCTTGATGTTATCTGCTGAGGTTAGAAAGTTCCTGTTTGTCTTTCTGTCCTCACTAATATTTTTGAGAGGACATCTGGACCAATCCCTTAGAGCCACATTTTGAGAACTTTCTCATTTCTGTTTTGGTACCTAGTACTCAGACCCCTTTCCACCTCTGCATCATTTGATTTTGGTTTGATGGCTTTTTAGAAAGATGGAAGGCATCTTTGCATAGACTGTTTGACTTTGTTTTTTTAAAGGCTCCAATATCCCATTTTTTTGTCAGTCTACAAGGCGTATGGAGTTTGAAATTGGGCATCAGGACCCTATCTGCCACTGGTGAGGAGGCAGATTACTTCCACTGACTGGCAAGGTTGCGTCCCCTCAATGTGCTGTACAGATGTACTCACTTGCCATGTTCCATGTTTGCCTTCTGGGTAAATCTTGCGGTCAGCGTTGGACCTTGAATGCAAGATGCTGAAAACCCTTTTCCAGTGTGGTCTTTTTCTTCAGAAGACGGGTGATGCTCACACTGTCAGCACTACTACTGTCCAGAACAAACAAGCACACAATGTTTCTCTGATGAACCTCAACATTTTTGTTGAATTTGAGAGAAATTAAAGGAAGATCTCAACTGGAATTCATTAGGTGACATAAATCACCATCTCGTATCCATCCAGCTCTACTGCTTTGTTGTCCTGCATGGAACACAATGAAACTTGGAGGTTTCAAGCTTTCAGAACTGATATTAGAATCAAGAGGACTTTCGCCTTTGCAGAAAGATGGAGATGAATGTTGGTTTTTCCCTTTGCTACTTAATGATCTAGCCAGGGCTACAGCATTTATTGCATTTGCTAGCTGTGATCTTAGGTTCATTAATCTTGGTAGATACAGGATCCCAATGCATTGCTAACATCATTTTTCTGAGTGGTGTCCTGTCTTGAGGATGTGTCAGAATTAATTCTACTGGCTCCAATTTGACCAACAGAGTTCTGGTTTCTCTAATCTTGTTCGCTGTCAAGGATCTCCGAGCTTCCTTTTCTTGATGCTGGATCTTCCAGGATGTGGTCATGATGTTTGGATCTTCACAGGCTGGGGCAAAGGTCTGTAATGACCATGAAATCCACTGCGGTGGGATTTATTTCCCCCAAAACATGTCTGTGTGCTGGGATGTTTATTTGTTTGCTCAGAATAGTGTATGTACCACGTTTAGGCTTGCTTCACCTTGCAGACGCTTACCTCCATGGGACTGGTATAGAAATCTGCGGTAGTTTGTGCCTTGGCTCTTTGGGATATGGTAATAATCTCCATGTCGGGCAGCAGATCAAATGGACTACAGACTGCCTGTCTGATCAGAACTGAAAAGGTAACTCCACCAGTAGCGATGAGAGCACTAGGCTGTATTTATAGTCTCCCTCTGAAATCTTCAACTCCAGATTGGCAGAGTTGGCCCTCTTACCAAACATGACATTGTTACAGTCTGTATTCCTCTAGTTGCTTTTCATGTATGTTTCTGAGACCGGCCTAAAGGTGAATGAGCAATGTGCACATGATACACAGTAAAAAAAAAAAACAAACTACTTGCCCCTCTACATGCATGCGTGCACACGTTTGGATTTCTTTTTTTGGTGTGGTGTTTGTCTCTTACTCTGCCATCTCTCCCCTTATTCTGTTAGTCTTTTGCATTTGTGCTTCAGTAGTTGGAAGGAAATTAAGAAATAAAACAGGGCGTGTACATGCTGACTGGGTCGTACTTGTATGAAAATCTCTGATGTACTTGAAGTACATTTCCATCCACAATGGAATGTGTGTATGGACAAAACATTGTGAAGTCACTGTAACTTCTCTCATGCACTCAGGAAGAGAAGATGACTCTTAGTTCTCTACAGTTCTTCTGGTTCTGCAGCGCTACGGGGCAGGGAAAATAACTAAAAACTTGTCTCGCATTAAAATAAGAAGTTACAGCATCAATTTACATGCCTTATGCTTTAGAAAGCTAAACTCTTGTCCTTCACCAGAAATAACTGGTTTGGAGAACTGCCAACTATTACGGTTTTATCAGAAACACCACTACTATTTTGGTTCCTCTTTTTAAGAGCTTTTATGAAAAAGGAATGAGCTTCCAAAGATACACAGTTTGCCTGTACAAGTTCCTTATACCCTAGGAGGAAAAAATGGACTTAGTCAGCTGTGAGTAAGATTCTTCCTCAGGGAATCCAGGACTTCTCCAACAAATACTTCTTTTTCTTATGTTTAATATTAGCAGGATTTAGTTTTAAATTTCTCTGCTCTTTATGGTTCTTGTTATCTTGCTTCGTATAATTACCAAAATGAAAGGACCAAAAAATTGCAAAAATGGAAAAAAAAAAAAAGACAGCCGCCCCCCCCCCCCCCCCCCCGCCAAACCCACAACATGATAGCAGTGCAGTTTTATATAATTCCTTCATTGTTAGACCATGGTCAGGCGTTTATGACTGTACCTGATTCCAGTCTAAGTGACTTTTCCAGTTCAGGTGACTTTCAGTGTTTGCAGGTGAGAGTCACGGAATCAAAACAGTTACATTTTCTGTTGTAGCTATAGTCTGTGCAAATACTGAATATCATGTTCAGTGACAGTCCACTAGCATGTCGTACAAAAATGTTAAAAGGCTAGCAAAGTGTATGTTACAATCACTATGCAGAACAATGGAATTGTTTTCCTGCAGTATTTTTATAGCTTTCATTAGAGGTGTGTTTCAGTTCAGATTCTGGATTGTTGACTGGTGTGGGAGAGAGAAAACTTTATAAATTGAAGTGCTCATGCATCAGTCGTATACATTTAACTCAACTGGGAATATTGTTTGTGCTAAACCCCTCCAAAGGAAAAATGGTTGGATAATGCAGGAAGTGCTTGAGTGATCAAGTAGGTAGTGTTGGTAGGTATGTTAGGGCTTTTTGTTTTTGAGCATACAGTCTTGCAATTAAATCTATTATTAACTCAGAAAATTATCATAGCAAGATATTGGCCTTAAACTTTGAAATATTCTTTTCTTTCCTCCTAGGACTTCATGTTTTCCCCACATTTGTAATATATGAACTCACGGTCTTACTATTCCTTACACTGTCAGTGGTCATAATGAAGGTATTTTCTTTTTTCTCTTTTTTTATCTTTTAATAGTCTAAATAATCTTTGTGCTGCATGCCCTAATGAAAATTCTGTGCAAGAACTGAACATCTGATATAACAGAAAGTATAACATCTTCACTGTAAATCTGTATTTGGAGGAATCTTGCTGGTTAGAATACAGTTTGATACAACAGTCTTAGGATATTAAAAAAAAGGATTGCATTTAATGTTAAAAGTTAGTTACGCATGGAGAAACATCTATTTATCTAGCTTGGGATTTGTGACAAAGTTATCAAGTGTTTTTATTATAGTAAACAAGATCCTACTTTTTAATGTGCAATGTACATTTGTCTCTTTTGATGTTAATACAGAAGATACATTTAGAAGTCCACTAGTTTAGTTTATGTGCAGAATTATTGTATTTGATGCTATGTATCTTACAAAGATTGGACTATTTTATTTATTGCACTTCTTTTATGTAAAACAAACCAACCAACCAAACCCTCAACAACCCAAAAAAACGTTTTTTAAGTTTGTCTTGGCAGTGCTTGTCCTTTCTCTGATTCTTCCAAAGACCAGCCAGTATATCAAGTGGATTGTCTCAGCAGGACTGGCACAAGTCAGTGAATTCTCTTTTGTTCTGGGAAGTAGAGCACGCAGAGCAGGGATCATATCTCGGGAGGTAAGCTGTTCTATAGGTATTAATTCTGTTTTTTTGCACCTGAATCACTTACTGGGATTTTGTATTACACTGTATTTGAAACACTGTGGCATCTCTCGACTGTTAATAAGTAGAATCAACCCGTACAAATGGAGACACGTATGTCCCTGACAGGGTTCTTAGTTCCATTTTTTACTTGTTTCATATTGTACTTTAACATTTTAAATAGCAGGTTTTACTTTTAAACATCTTAGTTATAAATGCTTTACCTTAACTGCTCTCACTTGCAACTTCTTTATTAACTGAGCAGTGCATTGTAGATAGCACCCAACTCACTAAGACTGAGAAGCCTTTGCTTTTAAAATCTTGATAGAGCTATAGAAAGAGGTAACTGAGAGTATAGCATTTGAATAAGGAATTATCAGTAAGTAAGAACTAGAGAGCAGATATGGTGAAGTGAAAATTGCCTTAACATTTAAACAAGCAAACAAACTTGTAGTCTTTACCTGCAAAGCTTGTTCATTTTAAATCCTCTGCAGAAAAAACAACCAGCTTTTTCAGCTGTCATTAAAAGAATCCCCCAGGAAAGAAACCTTAAACTTTAGTTCTATATTGAAGCTGTGAGAATGTTATTTTTTTTAAGATGGAGTCTGCTTTGTGAAATTAAGTAAATTACAGCTATAGAGATACAACAACTGACCTCACTTCCTAGTGCTAGCTGCTTTCTCCTCTGTATCTCTGCTCACAAAAATACTCTGCTGGTGCTCCGAGCTTTTCATTGTGTGAGGAACTGGGCTGTATAATGCTGGAACCAATTCCAAATAAAGCACGTGTTAAAAACTTACACAGTGCTGTTCACTTGTATAGGTAAAGGTGATTCATTTTCATGTTCACGCCTGCATATATAATAAGGAGTTACAAATATTCTGTGTTTGTACAGAGTTTCAAGATATCCATACGTGATCACAGAACCAGTTTAGGGGCCCACCCACTGTGCTTGGAGGCCTTCAGGCTTTCATTTTTTTCTGTGGCAGCTCTCATGTGATTATCTACTGTATAGGTTTGTATAGCTCTGAAATTTCCAAAAGTCAGTCTTCTGGTTGAGACCTCAAAACGACTTCCTGCTGCTGTTTTATAAGACTCATTCAGACTGTGCAGTTAAGATCTTTTTTAGGAAGATGTACAGTATGACTTAAAGGGATTTTTGTTTGCTTTTTTTAGTGTATAAAATAGTAGTGAATTTTGCCATTATAACATTAAACCAGAATAGTTTTGGGTGGTTGTTTGGAGGGGGGGGGGTTGGTGTTGGTGTTGGGGGTGTTTTTGTTGTTTTTTTTTTAAATAAAGTGGTGTTTGGCCTGTGACCTTTTAGCAAACATTGAGCTTTCAAAATTGACCTCTTTAACTATATGTGTAAATAATTGTTCTTCTATAAGCTCATAATGTTGTTTTTGTAATTGTATCTTCAAACCAGGTAAACAGATAATTGGATGATTTGAACGTGTACTTGTTTGCTTTTGTAGCAATATGCATATAGTTGGTTAGGAATACAGGTGAAGTCTCCTGAAAATACTGTCCAGAAGAGTCCGATCTCTTAAACTACTAGTCACTTCCTAGTGTACCATGTAACTAAGAGAAGTAATGACTTTTATTTGCAATTTTCAGGTCTATCTTCTTATTCTGAGTGTGACTACTCTAAGCCTTTTACTTGCCCCTGCCCTGTGGAGAGCTGCGATTATGAAGTGTGTTCCAAGACCTGAAAGACGCTCAAGTACTTGATTAAGATTTGCACATATACAAGAATACATCTTCTTGCAAGGAATATCCTCATTGCTCATTTTATTTCTATGCACTCAGAAAACAAGAGGTTTTGAGTTGTCAGTCCTCTTAACGTGCACTTGCTTATAAGCCTTATACTGACCTTAAAACAAACTGAAATTCAACATTAAAAAATAATTATATAATTTGAATTGTACAGCTTTTACAAAATTTACTATATCTGACAGATTAGAATCTGCTAGAATATTTGTTCCTGATCCAATCAATTATTCAGAGCATAAATTATTTTTTTTTAAATACAGCATCATGCAAACTGTGTTCATTATTTTTTGCCTGAATGTGCCTTTTAATTTTCATCCTACTTCGTTACTGCTGGTTCATCACCAGATTTTGTTTAAAAAGAAAAAAAAATATATATTATGGTGCCTATGGTATCTTACTTCACTAAATGACTTGAGTCATTTTCACATTTAGGAGTTTAATATGCTAGTATAAAATTAATCACAAAACACATTTCTAATGGTGAGTAAAAGTGTAGTCCTCTACACAAAGAAAAGGTTTAACTGTTTAGCATCAAACTATTTTAAGCAGCCAAATACATATTCCAGATGATGCAGCCAATATTGTATGATATTTTATTCCAAACTGCAGCATATATTGTATTTTCTTATAGTGGTAACTTCTATTTGTGTTAGTTCTTGTATTTATTTACATGTTTGACTAAAAGTTGATGGTAAGAAAGGGCATAACTTAAGTTATATTTGGAGACTGACAGTTGTCACCCGTTCTTGTTGCTAACTGCTGTTACAGTAATGGTTTACAGGGGTTTTTGTTTGTTTGTTTAAAATAAAAAATAAATTTAGTAAAACTGGGAAGTCTAATTTCAAGCAGATGTGAAAAACATCAGTTCTTTAACTCTGGAGGTTGGATGTTATGTGACACTATGCTAGATTTGAGATTATTTTAAGTAAATTAATTTGCACAAAACTAGAAGTGGCAGACCGGATGTGTATTTGGAACTCCATGACTTTATATGTTGCGTTTACATTGAATAAATTGTTAGTCTCTTTAAATATCATGATAGTTTAAAAACCAGTGTTTTGAACGCGATCTTAAATGTGTTTTGTTCTTTAAAATGTTCTATGTAGCGGGATAAGCCTTGTAAAAGCCCATTCTTTAAGTGTCATAGAGAAAGCTTACTCATCAACTGTAGTCTACTCTGACAAACAATTTCAAAATCATCTTGAGGTTTATCTGCTAAAAACAATACTATTAAAGATGTATTAACACTTTAGGCCAGTATTATACTGTCATCTGAAATAACTTTGATACCCACAAAATGGTTAGAAAAGTGCATGTTACGTAGGTTTAAATTGCCAATTAAAATGAAAGCTGTCCTCCAAGTAGCAAAACAAAACTTTGGATGGATTTGTGTGCTTTATACCTCTTTCCTCTACCATAGTAGCCCCAGTTTCCTCCTGTGTTTTCTCTGACATCTGCTGGGCTTCTCGGAATGCAGCTGGGACTGGTGTGGAGTGTGTACGTACTGTTAGGACAGGGTAGGGCTCACCGTATTTTGAATTCTTGCTCACAGGATTCAGGGCTTTCTCTCCAGGCACTGATGCTTCATAAAGGCTGCAGGAAATGTATGGCAATTCCACCTCTCCTTGAACGGTTTCAAAAGTTACTGAGGAACAGTGACAAATGCAGAGGAAAAAGCTGCCCTATAAATAATTTTTTATATATATATATATATATATAAAAAAACCAAATCTGTAACAGAAAAGAAACCTGAAACTGTTTTTGGTGTATTTCAATATTTTGTATTCAAAATATAGAAGTAATTCAAAAGTTTTATGGTACCATTTAACAGTCTACTAGCTGAACCCTTTTGCTCTTTCAGGTGCCTCACTAACATAATTTGTTTTATAAGTGTACTAGGGAGAGAAATCTTACTCTTATCCACTGACGTAGCTCATAGTTTCTGCTTGAAATACAAGCTTCTCTCCTGAATGCGTCATTCTGGTTTTGAAAGATGCTTATTTCACATGTAGTTTACCACTTATGTTTTGGGGGGGAAAAAGGGGATCTATGACAGACCGTGGTATAGACCTCTGTCTGGTTTCCATTATGTCTCTTCGTTAGCCTTTGAACCTGTTATACAAAAAATTACAGCTGTGATGAGTAAACCTTTTGTCTAAATAAATTGCTGTGGCTAGTTGTACTTCTCTGGAAAATTCCAGTTAGGAGAGTAGGAAATATTGATGGTTTGTGTCTCTTGAAAGAAAGAAAATATTTTCCCGACTACCTTTTAAAGGATTGGGTCAAGAGTCCTTTTGGTACCATGTCCAAAAAGGAAAGCAAGTATCTAGATACCTTACTGGTTGCCTCATCTCTATCACTTCTTTCCCAAATAATTTTTTATTCAGTCATGACTTGGCTAGGCTTTAGGAGAACTGGGGAAGGAGAAATAGGAGCCTCATCTGCGTATCAATGTTCTGTGCGTCTTTGTTGACATAGACTTGGATTGCCTGATCAAATATTAGATATAAGTTCAAATTACTAATCTTATTGGATATATGACAAGTTTGTTTACAATCAGATGTTTGCGATTTACCTCCAGATTTCTACGAGACACATTGAGATACTGTAACTGTTTCCTGAAATGCAAAGAATGGCTCCATGCATAACTCCATGTCAAAATGGGGTAGTCTCATGGTACAATCTTAGGATAGAAACAACAGGCCTTATTCCTGAATGATCAGTCATGCCTGCATGGAAAATGGGGAGAATATTTCACAGTTGGCCCACTTAGATATAATTGCAGCTTTTCAGGAACCTTATGCTTGTACTCTGGAATAATCTTTCTCTGTGTCAAGTAGATAAAATTAAAGCTGAGATCTGGAAGCCCTGAAAGGAAAACCTACTGATTTGTTGAAGGTTTGTTGAAGAACAGGCGGTCTTTTCTGGAAACTTTTGTTTCAGCTTGTTGGACAGTGGTTCTATCTCATTCATTTATCTAATGAGCAGCATCATTTGAATACAGAAAAGCTGATACAGGGCAGAAACTTCGTAAGTGATGAGAGGATGTTTCTGTGGTGAAGCTGAGCTTAAGGGAGTGGAAAGGAAGGGTCTGCTCTGTGCTGGAATAGCAGCTTATTTGGCATACGTGTTTTGGGCTTGGGGTTTTTTTGGTCGGTTTGTTTCGGAGGTGGGTGTAACCGGTTGCTTGTTTTGCGTGGCTTTCTCTCTCTGAAAATTTGAGTTTTCGCATGTTACCCCTTATTTGCTACCTTTTGGTCATTGTTCCCTATGAGGGTGAAGGAACCAGAACAGTTTAAAAGCTGGTAGCATGGGCTATGCTTATACTTTGTGAGTAATTTCCCTGTCCCCAGGGTCAGGTTGGTATATATGGACCCACAACTGCCCCACTTATGGCTCATCCCATATAGAGCAGGCTGCTTCAGTTCCTCAGTAGGAAGATAGCTCGTGGGAGCTGTTCTTGCAGTTGTGACTGACATGGGTCTCCGATGGCTCAAGGAATGCTGTCATGGTGGTCTAGTCCATGGGGCTGCATAGCTTTTTAAAAGCCGTAAGAATTCCTATTTTCTATGATCCTCAAAGATGAGAAAGCAGCCTCACAATACCTTGTATTTTACTTGTTTCACAGTTGGCCATCCTCCGCTTTGCGGGCAGAGAGGCGTGTGGGGGTGCCGAGCATGACGGAATAGTGCTGTACGATGACGCTTGGAGGGCGTGAGACCTAGCGTGGTCTCGCCGCCTGTTGGCGCGAACCCAGGAACAATCTAACCACAAAAGCACTCCTGGGGTTTGTCTAGGGAAGGAATCTGTAATTCTGCTCTGTAAGCCACCCTGGCAGTGCTCCAGCACGTGGGCAGTGCCAAAGGTAGAGGAAACCGGACCCGCGAGTGACAGGAGGCAAGCCACGCTAACAGCGCTAACACCTTTGTGGGAAACGGCAGTAGCTTATACGGAGCGGCGAGTGCCAGACATCCACTATGAAGGCGAGCTGACAAGGAGGGAGCCGACAAAACCAGTGAGGCGAGAAGCAAGAGCAGCAAGAAGTCCTAAAGGCTGGGAGATGTGTGGCCCACCCTGCCCTAAAGGAAGCAAAAGGCTGAAGGGGAAGGCATGCCTCTACCAGCTTCACTTCGTAGTAGCCCAGGAGGTGTGCTGCTTTGGTTCTCCCACTGCCTCTGTAAGACTAGTTACCACTGCCGGGTGGGAAAACCTTATTGACAGTAAGGACAGTGGAGACTAGGAAAATCTCCTGATTGCTGAAGAGAAAGAACAAACGGGACAGTGGCATGACCAGAGTGGCTTAGGGACAACTGATCCTGCCTTGGGGGACAAAATCTAGATCAGGGAATGGCAACGCTTTCAAGGTTACAGTGCCAAGCTGTATTTTTTATTGCCTAAAATAGAGCAGAAATTTGAGAATTGGGAGATGCTACCTCCCAAGGAGGCCAGATGCTGACAAGCTTGTCAACTGGTATTAGGTCTTTATTTAAGCCAAGGGCTTGCACAGGTCCCTCTCTTAATTTGGCATGCCTTCCAGCTCTGAAGCATGTAGGTCAAAATATGTCCACGTGCACGTCCTCTGGCATCTGTCGTAGCTTTCTGTCTACAGATGAGCTGACCTCTTGAAAGACGGTTTCCTTGTGCCTGTCGCACAATTCTACCGCAGGTATGCCGTTTAAAGTTATGATCCATTCTCCTTTTCAAGCACCCTTAAAAGGGGGAGGCAGGCCACAGAAAACAGTTGTGAACTGGAATAGCCTTTCACCGCTACAAACACAAACAAAGTCCTAAAGCTCCAGAATGCCTGAGAAAGGCGTGCTCAGAGATTAGAGAAATGCTGAATGTTTTTCCCCTGGTGCAAATACTTCAAATTAGTTGTGAACAACCCTCTGCTAAAGAAAAAAAAAAAAAAAAAAAACGAAACCAAAACACCTGGGAGTGGGTATGCTTGGGCAGTTAATAATGTGTCAAAATAAATGCTAGCAAACCAGGACACCCCCTCTTGTTCGTGCTTGTTCAGTTGTCTCACAAGAAGCTCAGGGCAAAGAGAGGCGTACCGGGAAACACGAGCAGCACGGCAGGATTACTTGACAAGGGTAAATAGAAGAATTTGAGTAACTAAAAAAGGTGGTCTTCAGTTGCTCTTTCTTTGCTGACTGGGGCTGAGAAAGCATCGGTTCTGGTGTTTGCAGAGAAGCTGTGTGGTTTGCAAAAGCAGGTAGTGGCACTGAGGTTCATCTTCTGTCCTTTGACTGCCACTGCTCTTCTGTTCTGAAAGCTGGTCTAGTTATCTTAGTCTCTACCAATGACAGCTGCTAATGAATTATTTTCTACTTCTTTATTCCTAAGTTTCTGTCAATTTTGCTTTGTACTAGAGAAGGTAGGTTTCTCTTCAGCCCAAGACTTTTCTTCAAAATGGCACTTTACCTAGTCTCTTAGGTAAAACTTAAAACACCAGAGGAAATGCTTTTGTATCTTAGCGCACTCATTTAATTCCATGTTTGCTTTTTTGTAGCCCCTTCTTCATCCTGGGATGGACATACCCTGTTGAGGGTGCGCCCCTGGAGACTGCAGGAGCTCGTGGTGGTTGGGACAGTGAAAGTTTTTTCTACAATAATTAACGTAAAAAGGGGGTGTGGGCAGGGACTTGAGATATACAGACAGTTTAAATCCACAGGCACAGTACGTATGACCTAGAGGGTGGAGAGCAGCACCATCAACTGCTGGAGGAGGTGATGCCTTTTAGGAAGCATTTTTTCCACAGCTGGCTTGGGGTGCTTCACGTTTTTTGTGTGTGAAAGTTCTTGCCTCTTTCTGAAAGAGTTATAAACATTTTCATTATCATCTTCTTCGATGCCCACTGCCATCAAGCTTAGTTAAGAATGAAGAAATGGAGTAATAATGGTCATTAACAGAGCAGGCTACTGCATGAGCAGCCATGGAACCCCTGAACAGCAAGTGGGGGGTTACTGTGAATGAAAAACTTCAAAGATGGTTATTTATCAAGAAAATGAAGGTAGCTAGTGTTTCCTCATTATTATAAAACACAACTCCCCAATGTCTTAAAAAGACAATTTAAAAAAAAAAATTCAGTAAGGTATAAAACTAAATGTGAGGTTAGTCAACTGATAAAATGCATTTTCTCCGCCATCTGTGCTAGACAGGTTCCACATTTGTGTGTAGTGGCTCTGCTGGTCGTGTCTTCTATTCCCGACTCCTCGTCTTTCCCAGGCATGAGCAGGAAGCAGCGTGGTTTTAGAGCAAGAAAAAAGCTTTTACTTCCTGCTTCCCCCTTGATCGCGTTACGAGCAGCCTTGCACCACGCCGGCTTGGCCTCGCCTGCAGCATCGTGTGAAGCTTGCCCTCCTCCCCGGCAGACGCTCTGCTATCCGCTCCCGTAAGCGACGCGAGCTTTTGAGCTCTTTGACTTCGCTGCCGTTTCCACCATTACAGCCATGCCGCTACAGCCCCCGCCACGCATGCCGAGAGCTTTTTGCCAACAATTCCATCGCTCCCGTGCCCTTACATCGCACGGCCCCGGCCAACACGCACGGTGCCGGCGGCTGTCGCCGCACGCAGCCAGCACATGGGGCACGCGGAGGTCCCGCAGCCTGCAGGGGTCAGGAAGCCCGGGTGCTCAATTTTTTTGGCGTAGGTCTGACCTAATTCAAGGCGGAGAGCAGCAGGCGCCTAAGGGGAAAACTTTCACCTGAATTACCGTAACCCCCTCATTTTAGCAACAACGATCGCTGCCCGCGAACTTGCTCAAGTAACGGCCGGCCAAAACGCGATGAGGAAGCACCGCCAGGATGCTGTGGCAACTAACCGCACCGCCCCGCCCCGCCCCGCCGGCTCAGCCCGCACCCGCGCACCCCGGGTGCCCGCTCCGCGCCCCTGGGCCCCCCCGTGACGCGGGGCCGGCCGAGGCGAGGCGAGGCGAGGCGGCGCGGCCCTCCCCGCCGTGGCGGGGGCCGAGGCGCGGGCCGTGCCCCGCAGCGATAAGGGCACGGAGGAGCCCGGCGCTTTTCCCGCCCCCGGCGCGGCGCGGCGCGGGAGGCGCCTGCCTGCCTGGCTCGCGCCCGCCCGCTCGCTCTCCCGCGCGCGCGCGCGCGCCGGCGACCACGTGCTCGGCGGCGGCGGCCGGCGGCCTCCGAAGAGCAATCTCGCGCCGATGCTTCCCGCGCGCTCGCGGCCAGCGCCGCAGGGCGGGGAGTCGGAAGGCGCGAAAATCCCGCGCATGCTCCCTCCGCCCACGGAGCGGCGGGCGGTTGGCTTAGCCGCTCCGCGTGTGCCCGTGCAAGGCACGCTACACCCCCGTGACGTCAGCGCGCAGCGTCACGCCGGTGGGACGCACAAAAGTGTAAGTTTCAATTTCCACCCCCCCCCCCCCCCTCCCCTTGCCAACGCAGGTTTGGGGGGGTGGGGGGGGAAGGGGGAAAAAAAGGAAAAAATAAAAAAAAAACAAAACGCGAGGGAAGAGCGGCGGGGTCGCGCGCGCGGGGCCGGGGGAGGGGCCGCTGCTCCCGCGCCCCCCCCTCCCCCCGCCGCCCCCCCCCCCCTCCCCCCGTCGGGCAGCCCCGGGGCGGCTGGGGCGCGGGGCCGCGCCGGCGGGCAGGTGCGCGGGGCCGCGGGCGAGGCGGGCCGGGCGGCGGGGGCGGCCGGGCGGGAGCCCGCCAGGCTGGCGAGCGGCGGGGGCAGCGGCGCGCTGGGAAGTGACAGCCCGCCGGGTGAGACACCCCCCCCCCCCCCCCCAACCTCTCCTCCCCGGCTTCCCCCCCCCCCGCCCCGCAGCGCGGGCAGGGGGCGGTCCCCGCCGGCCCCCTCCCTCCCCGCCCCGCCCGGGCTGCCGTTGGGGCCGTTGGTCTCCCGCCGCCTCCCTCCTCCCCTGCCCCCTCCCGCCGGGCTCGCCAGGCCCGCGCGCGCCGCCGCACATGTGCAGTTGGGCGCCTCCGCAGCAGCGCGGCGGCGGCAGCGGTGGCGGCGGGCGGGGGGTGCTCCCGCTCCGCGCTCCGGGTCCCTGTCTGGGGGCGGCGGCGGGGGATGGAGCCGGCTCTCTCTGCCTTCGGCCGCTCAGGTGCGGGCAGCCCGGGCCGGCCCGCGGCGGGAGGAGGATGGGGAGCGGTGTGGGGGGGGATGGGATGGAATGGGGTGTGGGGGGGAGGGGGGTGCCGCAGCCGCCGCGGGGTGCTGCCGCCGGCGGGGCGAGGGGGCTGGGGACGGCGGGGACCCGCGCCCGTCCCCGCCGCCTCCGTCCCCGGCGCCCCCTCCCCCCGCCGGCCGTGCCGCCCCCTTCCCCGTGCCCCCGCCGCCTCCCCGGCGATCGGCGCGGCCCCTGGCTGCCGAGGGGAGGCGGCGCGGGGCTCCGGGCTCTGCCCGGGCGGTGAGGCCCCGGCCGGGGGGCGCGGCGGGGGAGGCGACCGCTGGGTGCCCGAGGCGCGGTGGCGACTGCCAGTCTCTGCCTCTCGGTGCAGCCGCGGCCCGTCCGCCTGCGAGGAGGAGGAGGAGGAGAGGGGGGTTGCCAGGCCCCGGGGGGAGCTGGCCCCTGAGGCCTACTTGTGCCTGCTGCTGGAAATGGGGGTGGGGGAGGAGGCGGCCGCGGGAGTGCTCTCTTCCCCCGTCGCCTCTTGCCCGCGCCCTGCTCTGCGGTGTTGCAAGGGGCGCAGCTGGACGGGGACCGGCCCAGCGTGGGCTGCCGGCTGCCCCGCCGCCCTCGGGCACGGCCGGGGGAAGGGCGCTCCTGCCAGGGGAGGGCTCGCCCCCGCCCTCGGGAGAGGAGGCTTCCCCACGGGGAGGGGGGGCAAGGGGATGGGTCGGTGATGACAGGAAACTTTGTCCTCTCTAAAAACGAACCCCTAAATTCTGGCGGGTGGTAGTCAGTAATTTCAATCGTGGAAACTTTCCCTCCTTTCATTTTTATAGCCGATGTTCTCTTTACTTGCTTTCTAGAAAATAGCATCGTTGTCTCTGTGTCCTGCAGCCATCAAGATTTTAAGAGGACTGGTTTCTAGTCTTTGGTAACATGGCAAAAGATGTAAGTATGTTTGTAGCACATCATTTGCGGAGGCATAGCTCATAAAATGTTTTTGTTAACAAAAGCAAACCAGGTCATGCTTTGTAATAGCTGGCTGGCATTAATGAATACATGAAACTTACTTTATCTATGTCGTACATCAAGCCTAGGCTGCGTTTTCCTGTAGATGTAACAGCATAAAACAGCTTCAGATCTGCAGCTGTTTTTTCAGAGTAATTAATCATAAGAATTCAGTGTGCTCATAAAAGCACTCGGGCCATTGGCATTATGTGTATTCACACTGAACGCTAAAACAACTGGGTTTTGAATTGGATTTAAAAAAACCCAGCAAATACTCTTCAGATGACAGGGTTGTCATTGACTACTGTTGTGAACTGGCATTGCCTTTTTTGTGTTCAAGGAGGCATCCTGTATTCAAGGGAGTGAAGACGGTTCCGTCTCCGTATGTGTTCATTGTTTTGTCTCTTGTCTACCAAAAGGTGCTAGTTAGTGTCGGTAAAAACAGGCTTCGGGGACTTGCATCATAGACTTCCATTACCATTGACGTTAAGGTTAGTGGTTTTGATTCTGTGGCCTACCTTCTGAACCATGCTTGCTCTTTACCCGTTCCAGTACTTTAAAAAAAAAAACAAAACAAACTAAACAGGTTCTTCATTTAAGATGTAATTAATTGTCAATACCTAATATAATTTGGCCATCACATTCCCTTATTGAAAATAAGATACTACGCTGTATTCAAATTAGAATATATGTCTTCTTCTTCTTCAAAAAAAAACCCCAAAAACAAACAAGCAAAAAAACCAAACCAAAAAACAACAGCATGCAAGCTAAGGAAAAGTGATACAATTCAAATTCTTAAACAGCAGGTTACAATCTAATGTGGACCGTTGTAGCTTTCAGATAGTGAGAATTTCCATGAAATAGTGATTGGTTTAACAGATTAATCTTGTAGAGAATTTTAGCAGTTCAGAAGCAACTAAAAAACATCTCAACGTGCAGAGAAGCAACCAGAAATACATAAGTGACTCAAAGCTTGCCTGGAAGAGATAAGGGTGGCCAAGTACGTTACAGATAACAGTTCAGGGAATGAAAGGCCATATAAGCGGGAAGAAAATGAAAGAGGAATGTTAGACTAGGAGATGAAATTGAAGTAGTTCAATGTAATTGAGATACTAAAGTACATTTGTTTCATACTAGCTTTTGGGAGATCAACTAAGTGAAGAAGTGCTAGCACCTGGAAATACAGACGAAGATCCTAGAAGGTCTAGGGGAACAGAATGAGAATAAAACATCGAAGGAAGAACCTAATTTTTGGAAGACCTAGCTTATTCTAGAAAAGCGAGTAGTTAAGGGAGGAATAACATACATGATAATAAACTTCAGAAGTGGAAGAAGGTGCTACAGATAGGATAAGAAATGGTTTTCAGTATCTTTATTACGAGAATTATTAAGATGAATTTGGAAAAATGAAAATCTAGGTCAGGTTTTAGGTAAAATTTTAAGTGTAGTTAAGCACCGGAACAGGGTAGCTGGAAAAGGTATGAAATCTTAATTGAAGGATTGTCTAACCTGTTCTTAAAAACCTCTACACGTACTTAATCCTGCCTCAGGGAAGAAAGATGAACTGCTTACCTTTTTGCAGACTATTACATACCCACCATTACATGATGTCTAAAATGTGTAGTGAATGCTGGGAAATTTTAAATTTCCAGGTCTGATTATGGGGCCTATTAGGTTTGATTTAATGCTAGAAAGTAGAGATGCTAATTGGTGTAACACTTTATTTTGATTTTCAGAAGGGAATGATTCCCATATTTTTTTTGTCCAAAATCCAAGTTCTTTTCCTAGCGAAATAGTGGAATTAATCATGATAGAGACAGTACCACTAACTTTCTGGGCGCTGAATCTATGAAGACCTGCACCACTGTAAATTTAAATACTCTGACGTGGAAATATTGCTGTGATTAATGGCCTGTGGTTCTGCCATGTCACCTATCAAGTGCACTAACGGACTGTCAGATGTTGTGGTGAAGATGATGGCATAGTTGATGGGTACCCCCGCCCCTTCCTTCCCTTTTTCTCAGCAGAGCTGAGATGGCTAAACTGTGGTAAGGGCTGTGCTGCTACGATGCCAAGCCTGGGCTTCAGGTGGCATTTACGTGGCCAAGCACGCTTCAGCGTGCTGCAGCCTGCGAACGCAGGCTCGGTGTGCGTCCCGCTCCTGCCCCGTGCTGCTGGGGCCGGCGCTTCCTCTGGTGACCATGAGGCAGGCAGCCCTGCAGAAGAGGAAGGTGTGGAGCCAGGGCGCCACAAGATAACATGCTCCTACTTAACCCCTCCTCCCACCTGCTGCAGGAGAGCACTTTTCCTTTGGTTGCTGACTTCCAGCTCTTCTTCTGATACGCTCTATAAAAAACCCTATAATTTGAAAAGACCTGTTTGAAAAGTCAAATACTTGGAAGAGTTTGCAGACTGAGACTTTGCTGGGTAATTGAACAAATGGGGAGTATGATGGAGAATACTGGCAAACCCAATTAAATGTTTTTATAAAGGATTAAATAGTTTCAAAAGTACTGATCAGGTAAGCTGGCCAGATAATACTTACGAGCTATTTGACCCAAGCCTAAATTCTGTTAAATATTACTTTAAAATTTATCCTAATGCTTTTCAGAGTGTACAATAAAGAGAAAACAAGCAACAAAGCATTGGGTTTTTTTTTTTGTTTGTTTGTTTGTTTTTTTTTACAAAATACTTTCATGTCCTCAGCAGTGGTCAGAAAGCTGTGGGAGGGGGGGAAACATTTGTATGTAGCACCTTAATTAAGAGCCTGCAGGTGGAATTTAAGAGCATAGTCACAATGTTATAGCTGGATAATTTGAAAAATAATAATGGAAAAAGAGAAATACTAGCTTGTGAAGGTTGAAGTATCTGTGGGTATATCAATTTATTTTTTTGAAAACTTATGTAAAGTGTACGGGATCTGGAATGCAATAAATATAAAGGGGAATAAAGGAGCAAACTCATTTTCCAGTGTGATCTGGTAATAGTAATGAGCATAACCATTTTTGGTTTTATGCAAGTGAGCATCTTGAGCTGAGAAGCAATTCTAACAGACTTGGGCAGATTGGCCATGGAATATCCCATTCATTTTGGAAGATCTTAGTTACTAGAAAGACTTTACTTTTTGTATAATTCAAAGCAGCAGTGAAAAAACCATGTGTGGACAAGAGAACACCAACTGCAGCGTCTCAAGGACTTGTGTACTTAGGGAGCGGGATCATTCTGTTGCTTGTCAGAGGCTGAACAACAAGTTGAGGTCAGTAGAGTTGGGTACAGTTTGACATGTGCATTTGTGCCGTATGGGAAGTTTCTTGGCCTGAGAGAGATAGTCATCGCATGCAGAGAAACTCCAGAAACTCCAGCTTAGCCAGTATTTTTCTTTCTGGCTAATCAGTGTCATTTTCTAGGACTTTGCTGAGTCTCCTGTAAACTCTTCCACTGCTTACAAATGTGGCACCTTCCAGGCAGGAGCTGGAGGAGCCAAACGTATGCACCAAGGTCCTCAGCTGACTTGTGCTGCTCACTGGATTCATGGGATTAATAGTTCGGTGGGGAGCACAGTTCCCTAAGTGAAATGGTGACCTGTCCATCATTAGCATGCTTGAAACTAGGCAGGATGCAGCATCAAGAGAGGAGCAGGACTAACTGTAACAAGAAAGTAAATTTGGTAACTTAATTTTTCATCTTCCAACTCCCAGTATAAGACCAAGGACTACTTGCTGGCCACTTTTATATTCAGCTATATATTAGAATTATCTGTAAATTAAGTCAATAAATACTTTTTAGTATCAATGGTTAACATCTCTTCCCCCACTAAATTAACAGTTTCTGTAGTGTAGCTGAAGATCCAACTTGTGGTATGACCCTGGTTCTCCTCTCAGTTACTTCTGTTGCAAATGAACTGCTGAGACCTCTCAGGTAGCCATAAAGAAAGAGAAGCTTGTGGCTCTTTTCTTTAAGACCCACTGTTAAATAGAAGAGGAGAAGCAGGAGTCACTTGCAGGAACTGGGTCTATTAGAGGGGGTAGTCCAATGCATGGTGTTAACAGCGAGTACTGAGAAGGGAGCTAGACAAAAGGACTGAGTAAGATTCCTTCTGATCTTGAAAATTACATATATCGAAATACATAAATGAAATACTCTATATAGCAGCAGTTGCTTATGGTTGTTTCAGTTGTTCGCCATTATTACATGGACTGTTTCCAGTCATTAAGAAAATAATAATTGTTCGGGAAGAGAATGCGGTTGAAAAGTAATTTGGTGTTTCACAGACTTTTTGAACTGGCACACCACTGTTAGCCTTCGGAATTTCTCACAGACTAAAATATCTTGAGAGCTGTGCGTCTAGAAAGCTCATGCATTTTACCGTTTCATAGGTTGCTGACAGTGGCATTGGCACCACTGGTTCTAAAGTTAGATTTTTTTTTTTAATAATGTTTTATTCTACTGTCATCTTTTGCTTTAATTACTTTGAGGGATTTTTCTCTTGATCTCTAGTTTGCATAAAACTTACTGTATCTCTTTAGTATTTCATGGTGCTTTTATTAATCTCACTGAGTAATAGCTATGGCCCGTGTATCTAACTTTGGAAAGGAAGCCTCGTGCACACGTGTAAATCCAAGGACACCATGTAAGAAGTTTTGCCCGCACAAAGTTTGACACCTGATCTAACATTACTGTTTAGGAGATCTAGATATGTAGGGATTAAGGTTGATGGTTTATTTCAATTGAGTATTCAGAATACATTCAGGTATGTAGTTTAATCCAATGAATTTATTTCACAGTATTACTTAATAAATATTTTGCTTGCTTAATAAATGTTTTGCTCAAAGAATATTTTAAAAAAAAAAAAAATCCACAGCAAGCTAATTGCTTAAAGCAGCTTTACTGGATAGGTCAGTAGGTCTGCTGGATTGGGGGGAAAGAAGTAGATCTGTGCTTCTGTATAGTAATTTTGCCAGAACACCACAGAAATTGTACTTTTTAATAGCTTTCATGTGGTGCTTCTACATCAATCTTTGCCGTCTGAAAAGGTTACATTTGGGATGGATTAAAAAAAAGAGCCTAATGGAAGTAGGAAAAAGGTATATTTTGGATCTTTTTTTACATTATGTACTTTCAATGTCTAGAAAGTATTGAAAAGTCTTCAAAACATTTTTCAGACTTTTTTTTAAAATATCAGCATGTGTTTCTCCTTTTATGTGTATTTTCGGTTATGTACTGGGAATTTCAGTGAGGCAGACTAGAGAAGTCTTTAGTGGTTCCTGCACCTTTTTGATATAATTTTAGTTCAGCAACTTCTCAGTAGCTTGATCTGTTTGCTGTTAGTGAGTTCTAACGTGTTCCGAAGTTTGCAAACTGAAGATCAAGTAATGTTATGAAATTAGGTCTTCTAAAGAGGCATCTCAGTCTGGGATTTCAAGGGTTGTTAACATTCTTTCAAACACGTTTTTTAGAAGAAGGCAGAAGGAAAATGATCTTTCAGCTGTCCTTTTTATGTGGCAAATACACAATAAGAGTTCCCCCCATGTTGGTTTGTATTTATAAGGCAGAAAACAGCAACTCAGAAGTTGCCTGTCACCTTGCCAATTTATTTGTGTAAATAAAGCATTCTCCTGTAGCTTTCGAGTGTTTAACTTCTTTATTAATTGTACGTGTCCATTAATAGTAGTGGCTTTATATAGATACATATTTGTAGTATTACTGAGTAATACGGTGTGCTGACAACACGCTAAACAAAAATGCAGCTTTTAAAAGTTAAGTTGCACTAGGGATCACTTATTTTAGTGTTTGTATTTGTTTGCCTGGATATCACTTAATGGAGATTTATTGTGGCTAATTAGAAGCGGGAGGAAAAATGGGCAAATCTTTGCCAAACATTCTCTATGTTGAAGTGGTTCTCAGACAGATAGCAGACAACTTGATTTTAAAGGTTGACAGTGGTCCATATCCCCCAAAATGCTGCTGGCTACTTGTCTTGTGTTATGTTAAATTACATTGACTAAGCGTCCCAGTATTGCATTAATGGTTACACAGGCTTGCTTGGAAATTATGTTGTGGGCTGCTGTAGCCTTACGATACACTGATAAGGAGGTTGGTGAGGCAAATGGTTTTGGAATGAGTCCTGTTTAACATTACTTGTTGATTTCTGCTGTGGTTCAGATGCTGTTGAACAAACTGCTCTAAAGATTTGATATGGCTGGAAAAACAGAAGTCATCTTAGGTGAAATCTAGAATGGTACCAGGAGCTAGTTGTGGAAGTGGCTGCTGCAGGTACCTCTCTGCATATGAGTATTTAGTCCAAGAGGACACAAAAGATGATTTTATTTTCTGATTAGTTTCTGCGGTAGAAGTGGCAAACCAGTGCTTCTGTCCTATGCACCTTAGGAATCTCTTACTCAATTCTGCTTCATTCTTACAGCTTCACAGTACTGGGGATGTCAGCTTTAAATTTTGCAACGATTGTTACCACTTGGGCAATTGAATTATCATAAGAAACAACCCAGTATAATGATTTTAACCCCTGTGGTATTTTTGATCTGTGTGGTTGCTTAGACTGGACCACTGTTTGACTCATCTTTGAAATTAATTCTTCATCTGTGATTCTGTGATTTAATTTTTGCTGAATTCTAGATGTGTTGCTCTGTTTAGAAAAGACAGCCGAGAAAGCTAATGGTCCTGACATACTCAGCAATAAGGAGACCTCAGGTGTCATTCTGTATATACTCAGTATCCAATGGATGTGCAGTATTAGTGGAGCCTATATTTAGACCAAACATGGACAATGCTTAACTGAGCTACTAACCTGTATTTAGTTTTTATCTTCGCACTTCTGTGTAATCCAGATCTTTAATACCTAGTGCTTTGACTATGCCTTGCTAGTTAAGGTGCTAATAATTCAATTTACTTTTTGGAAAGCTCATTTCTATGGTATAGCTCATTGCTGTGTGGTTGACAAACACATGAATCTTGAAGATGCTGCCATGAACTGAGGATGTGGTATGATCTCTGTTTGAGAAGACGGCTACTGAGACATAGTAAAATAACAGGTCTGAGAATTTTGCAGGATCAGACTCCTATAGCCTGACTTGAAAAGTTCTTTCATATTACTTCATACAGTAAGGAATAGTTCTCACTGACTTCATTTGCAAAATGAATTCAAATGTTTTAAATTTAAGAACTTTCTTTCCTTTCCTGCAGTTCTTAACTGCCCTTTAATTTTTGTGAAAAGTGAATTGGATGTCCCATAAAAATAGTCTCCTGCAGTTACATGGTGATTCATTCCCAGAGCATGTTTGCTCTGGTCCCTGAATGAGATGAGAATCCAATGGGAAAAACAGTATTATCATTATCATCTTGTTGCAAATGACATTTGCGTACGGATAGGGTTGAAAGAAGAATTAAGGTTGTTTAAGCAGCATTATTTCTGATTATAAGCTTTTCTCCACTTTGTAGCTGTGCTAATTTTCTGTTGTGTTTGTTGCTTCCTGATATTAAAATAGGACAAACAAAAAACCCCCTACATTGTCAGTGAAGTGGCACATAATAAAATTGCACGGCACAGAGCCTTTACATTTATTGCCTACTCTTAAGCAGTAAAATGACTAGGGATTGTTATTCCGTATGGATCAAGTTAGGTGCAGTTCGCACAAGATGTGTGGTTGTTTGCTAGTAGGCTTTGCAAATGCCTGGAGACAGCAGAGGCATCCTCCTGATGCCTTTGACAAGCTCTGGGAGGAAATGTACTCTTAACGGGAATACTTCTCCTTCCCAGTTTCTCAGTTTTCTGGTTCTGTCTTTACTGCTTCTTTCCTGATTCATTTTGAACTTCTCAGTCTGAGTCCCAGCTTATTTACTCTTTCAGTCGTAGTTTAGAATAGATTGTATTCATCTTCCCAGTTCCATGTTCTTCCTTTCTCCTGACAGGTTCTGATCTCCTTGTTCTATTAAAGCTCTCTTTTAGGTTCTCATCAGTTGTGTTGCCTGTCCTGCTTAAGTGACTGCACATTTCTCTACCTCAACTCTTAATCTGCCATCTTCCATCTGATTTTCTAGCTCACTTTCTGTCTCTTTCCCAGCCAGTCTCTTTTTTTGTCTTGCCGATTCTGACTCTTATTCTTTAACCGTTGTATATTTGGCACCCACGTCTTGTTTTGTCAGACCGAGTCCTGTGTCTCAGTCTACTGGGCTTAATCTGCTGTTAGCAACTGAAAAATTCTATTCTGAAAATACCTTTTGGCAAATACCTCTGTTTCCATTTATCTCTACCCTTTTTGCTATTCTTTCAGCTCTTTTTCGGGGAGTATACTTAAAATAGGCTCGTCACCTAGAAGCAAGGTAGAAGAGGTATTTCTGTGGCACAAAAGCACCCTTCTGTTCCCCATATTTACTTACTTCAGAGTAGTGGGGGGGACCTTCCTCTCCGATTAGACCCAATATACATAGCACATGTACTTGTTCAGTCTCATTTTAGTAAAACTTCTTGGTCATGCTTTTATATGTTCTTGGTCCTTCAGTCCAAATTCAGCTTGAATCTTTCCTGTTTAGTTTAAAGGTTTAATGAAGAATTTATGCTAATTTGTAATTAAGAAATTGAGTTGCAACTCTGGAAAGCTGTGGAAGAAAGGATACTTTTGTTGTAAGGGTGTTGAGTTTCTAGTGCATAACTTCAGAGACCACAAATACTAGCTTGTAAGATACTGAATTATTCTATGATAGCCTGCACTAAGGGATTTTTTAAATAAGTGAAATTCTCTGCATTTTTAGCAAATTTGGTTTCAGATTAACTTTAGCCCCAACAAAAAGATGTTTCCCAATTTACTGACTTACAGGCTGAGGGCACTTGTAGTGCTTTTCAGCTTTTACTTGTAAACAAAACAAAAATAGAATTCCCAGTCCTTATGACTGCTGATGATCTCATAGCAGGCCAAAGCTAACTTCAGTTGAATTTTTGATGTGTTTAGCCCGTCAGTTGATTTCTTTTCCTTAGGAGTTCTGAATGATGTGATGAGACAAAGCCTAGGTGATGGTTGGGGTCTCCACTCCAGCATAGCTTTTACGGTTAAAAGTACCAGATTTACTAATTTGTCCAATGGTCTTCAACCTCCTTCTCTGATATGTGGAAAGGAGATCTTAAGTTATTACAGTTTAGATGCTGTTTTGAGTGTCAAAAGCTATTTTTTAAAATCATTGTTGATTTTGTTGTAATGTGAAAAGGATAAAGAGTTTATCTGTATCTGTTGCCCCTTTAGGATACTAGGAGTTTCTTTATGTAGCCATAGAGAAGTATACATAGTCAGCATGTCTCTTTGAAGAGGAAAGCAATGCTAAATTGTGAACGTGCGCACACCTAATAAGCTTTCAGAATTGGATATTAAGAGCATGATGGTATTTCAAGCAGTCCTAGCGTTATCATCAAAGGATGTAACACATCTTGAAATTGATAATCATGAGAAGAAGAAAATGTGGGCTATGAAAAAAATTACATTATCAGGTGAGGGGGAAAAAAAAAACCCAAAATACCTTGTTACAAGTAGCTTGATCAGGCCTGAAAACTACGTGTATTTTCTCATCAGAAAATAGAATTTCCTTGATGTCTAAACCCTCCTTGGCAGAAGGTTATTTTTCCATTGGGGAAAATCAGACACTTCTTGCTGGTGGGGTTGTTTTTCTTGGGTTTTTTTTGTTGTTGTTTGTTGTGAATCTGTGACTATGATATACCTAATAGGAGCTATGGTCACAGTTTACTCTACTTACTTTCTTTTGGGCGCTGCAATATGCTAGATAGGTTATGGAGGAGTAATCTTGGCCTCTCCTCCCAAATAACCTGGCTTGAAAAATAGCGGGAATTTCTTTGAAATACACAGAGAGACGTTTTGCCTAGTATTTCTATTTTAGAACAAAGACACCAGAATTTCGTATGGGATGGAAGTTTTGCTTTTCAGTTTTCTCTCTCCAAAAGCTTGTATCTGTGACTGAGAAGACTCAAAACTAGTCATGAATTTTGATAACCTTAGAATTAAATAGTGTGTCCAGAAGTGTGAGGAGCATACTGAGGCTGGAGTAACAGAATTTTCACTAGAAATCAGTTTCCATTATGAATAATAGCAGCTGGGGGTGCTATTTGCTGTGGGATTTGGTAGTATTCTTTCCAGATAGTTTTCTTGGAGTCTTTCCTAGGCATACGCTTATGAATGAGTTGAATATTTACCAGCCATTTTAGCTGCTAGAGCTGAACCTTTAGTAAGACACTGGTGTGGAAAGGTGGTGGAACTGTAACTACTGCACTACTCTTCATCAGTGTCGTGGTTCCTGAGGGGACTCTTCTTGTTCAATGATTGCTGGTCTCTGATTTTTCCCAAATTGTATTCTCTTATTGATTAAATGCAGTGTTTTTCCCAAGCGTTCTCCAGTTTGTCAGTGACTTGTGTAATTTCAGTCACACAAAAGCGTGGTCCAGGGCTACATGCTAACCTGACCCTTTGTAATGCTAGGTTAGATTGTGGTTTTTGGAGTTGCATATTGGTTTGGGTAATATTTTTCACCGTATGTTTTAATTATGTAGAAGAAAACTTAGAAGCTCAAGAGATTATTTGATACTATGGTATGGTGGTTGGTTGAATACTTAAGGATAAAATGAATTAATAGAAATGGTTATACTGGAGACCATTCTAGTTTAAAACAAATAGGAAGGGACCAATAAATAATTGATTACTGAATTGCCTAATTTGCTAATTACTGAAATAATGATTTGCATTTAATATTGAATTTGCTGAATATCACAGCTGAAATATTTGGGTTTGGATTATCACTGTAACTGACATGAACTCCATGCAAGTTTGCTCTTGCATATTAAACTGATGAATGGATTTAATAATTCAGAATTACTAAATTCATGTGCTTCTAAAATGAAAGACATTACATATTAAAACAGCCAGTTTCTTGATAGTCCACTGATCACAAAATACATTAAATGTCTTCCCAGTCTCATTGATACCTTTTTGATTCTCACGGAAAAGAGAATTTGCAGGAGTCCTTGAGTACAAGCCTACTCTTTCTGCTGTTGAATAGAAACTGTAGTCTAAATAGAAGTACTGCATTTAAAGAAATTATGACAATGAGACTGCACTTCCTGTGTGGTTTAACACTCTTGTTGTGAAATTGAGGTAGAATGGGAGTATAATGTAACACTTAGCCAAAAATTCATCTAGCACATTGGATTCCAGTGCTCTGGAATGTCATATTGCTATAGAGTGTAGCTCTAGTAATGTCTTCGTAGCTCTAATCACATTGAGGAGTATACCTTCTTTCTTTGAAAGTGTCTACAGTCTGTTGCCTTTCTGAATTATGTAGTAAGTGTGATGAAGAGTTAGGCTTATAAAAAGCTCTAGTGCCTGGGAATAGGGCAGTAGAACTGTCACTTGTTCAGGTGGACTTTTGAATCCCCACTGTGGGCAAGATGGAGAGCAGGCAGTGGTTGTGTCCTGGTAAGTTGTTGCTGTCTCCTTGAAACAATGCTATTTCGTTACTTTGGGGGGGAATAGGAGAATAGAGGACAGAACTGCCACAGGCTCGTCATTCTACCCATTCACTTCCACTGTCTCCTCGCTTACGTTTTCTTTCTTTGTGCCACCAGGTCCTCATTGCTGCCGTGCCATTACAGGCCACTGCTCTTCGTGCTTCCTTTAGCAAAATTTCTCTTCTGTTCACTTCCCAGCCTGTCCCCAGTGCTTGGTCATCTTCTTTTCCCCCTTTCCCTGAGGAGGGAAAGTTTCCTGTTCTGTGAAGTTCCCTGTCTTTATTAAGAAATCATTGCTGTCATACACCTGGATAATAACAGCACCACAGCATCCTCTAGTGGCTCGCTTTGTTTGCTGAACTTCTGGCAAGTCGTACGTAGGGCCCTTCAGGTAGACTTTTAAGGGAAAAGCTTTGATGCTGATGGACAGCAAATCACTTAATTGCCTCTTGAAGATCGGCAGTAGCCTGCAAATACCAGCTATGCACAAAATGCAGCTAGGGACTTTTCAGCCTCTGTAACACATGTACAATTATTGACTTTCTCAACGGAAACAGTCTTTGTGTCTGCGTTCATTATTTTTTCAGAACTGTTTTGTCTGGAGATACCAAGGAATTACTGCATCGAGCGTTTTCTATCCAAAAATTAGTAGTATTTTTAAAAAATAACTTCTACTGTGAGCTTTCTCAAAGGATGGTGATTACTTTATAAACCTGTAGGTAATCCTGTAGCTCTTTCACTTAAGAGCTTTATATTCTGATCTTTAAAAAAATAATTGAAAAGTTCAAGGTGTTGCTTCTTAATGCCTTTTTTCTGATTAAAATGTCTGAAGGTGCTCTACCACCTCTACTGTTTTTTCTATAATGTTGTTAACTTCTGTGGTAGGTAAATAGTATCTACGCAGAAAAAGGTGTAGTCGAAGGTGTCACTGGTTCTAATTAGAAGGGTGTTCAGCTGTCTGTTAAAACAGTGCATGTACACTGTAAGAACTTAGGACACAAAATAGCAAGGTGAGCGTAAACTGATTTTGTGTTCTAAGAATATGTTATGTATAAAATCAAGATTTTAAAGTTTGGCAAATACTATGCCACAAACAGTGCCATTACATGGAGGCAGATTTGTGACAAAATGTGAGTGGTAGCAGCAGAGACTTCTGGTATGATTTCTTTCATCTTTAACAATAAAAGGGTGTCTGTGTTTGGAAATTTAATAAAAGTTACTTTCTTTTAACAGGCTGGACTAATTGAAGCCAATGGAGAGCTTAAGGTGTTTATAGACCAAAACCTAAGTCCTGGAAAAGGTAAGAACACAATTTTTAGTAAGACTCTCCATTTCTTGATTTTTAGTTGTTATGCTTATTACTGGGTTTAAAATGCTTCCTTAGCATAGTTTTTGTAGAGCTTTTCTTAAGTTACATAATCAGCAAGCAAACTGTAGATTTTCTGTGGTTTGTAATTGTCTCTAAACTGCATGTGAAGTTCAGTGGTGGTTTGTCATCCCATATGTGATCTTCTCATTAGTGTAGCTTGTGTTTAAATGTAAAGGCCAGGATGGTCTAAAACATCTTTTGGGGCACTATGCTTTAGCAAATGGGAAAAATGCAGGAGTGTAGCAGTTTCAAATCTGTTATGAGTTTTTATGATTGTGCATCCACATTAGTGCAAGCCTATTTAAAATAATAATTTGAACAGAACTGTTTTGGACTTGCAGATAATGGCTGTGCATGTATGACAGTGTAATGTAATCAAGCAATTTAATAAAACGAAGGCTATAAACTTGAATTCAATACATAAGCACAAACACTAAGTATCTAAACATTTGAGGAGTTGTGTGTCGCACTTTACAGTTAGCATAGTTGGGGAAAAAAAACAGAAGGGTAACTTACAGGTGTCATCACAGAATCATGGTGGGATGAATCGTACAACTGGCGTGCTGCAGTGGATGGCTATAAACTTCAGAAAGGACAGGCAAGGAAGGAGAGGCAGTGGGGTAGCCTGGTATGTTAGGGAGTGTTTTGATTATCTAGAGCTTAATGATGGTGATGATAGGGTTGAGTGTTCATGGGTAAGAATCAGGGGGAAGGCCCACAAGGCAGATATAGTGGTGGGAATCTTATAGACCACCTAACCAGGATGAAGAGGCAGACGAAATATTCTATAAGCAGCTGGGAGAAGTCTCACAATTGCTATCCCTTCTTCTCATGGGGGACTTCATCTTACCTGATGTCTGTTGGAAATGCAGTACAGCAGAGAGGAAACAGCCTAGGAGGTTCCTGGAGTGTGTGGAGGATAACTTCCTGACACAGCTGGTGAGTGGGCTAACTAGGGAAGGTGCCCCACTGGACCTGTTGTTTGCAAACAGAGAAGGACTTGTGATTGATGTGACAGTTGGAGGCTGTCTTGGGCATAGCGATCATGAAATGATCGCTGTGAGTTTTTGATTCTTGGAGAAGTAAGGATGGCATCAGCAGAACCTGCTGCCTTGGACTTCTGGAGGGCAGACTTTGGCCTGTTTAGGAGACTGGTTGACAGAGTCCCTCGGAGGCAGTCCTGAAGGGCAAAGGAGTCCAGGAAGGCTGGACGTTCTTCAAGAAGGATATCTTAAAGGCACAGGAGCAGGCCGTTCCCATGTGCCAAAAGATGAGCCGGTGGGGGAGAAGACCAGCCTTGCTGAACAGAGAGCTTTGGCTGGAACTCAGGAAAAAAAAAGGAGAGTTTATCACCTTTGGAAGAAGGGGCAGGCAGCTTGGGGGGATGTCATAAGGTTATGCAGGGAGAAAATTAGAAGGGCCGAAGCCCAACTAGAAGTTAATCTGGCTACTGCCATAAAAGCCAATAAAAAATGTTTCTATAAATACATTAGCAGCAAAAGGAGGGCTAAGGAGAATCTTCATCTTTCATTAGATGCAAGGGGAAACATAGTGACAAAGGATAAGGAAAAGGCTGAGGTATTTAATGCCGCCTTTGCCTCAGTCTTTAATAGTCAGGCCAGTTGTTCTCTGGGTACCCAGCCCCCTGAGCTGGAAGACAGGGACGGGGAGCAGAATGAAGCCCCCAAAATCCAAGGGGAAATGGTTAGTGACCGGCTACACTACTTAAGACACACACACAAATTTCTGGGGCCGCATGGGATCCACCCAAGGGTACTGAGGGAGCTGGTGGAAGTGCTTGCCAAGCCACTTTCAATCCTTTATCAGCAGTCCTGGCTAACCTCCACTTGACTGTAGGTTAGCAAACATGACACCCACCTACAAGAAAGGCTGGAAGGCGGATCTGGGGAACTACAGGCCTGTCAGTCTGACCTTGGTGCCAGGGAAGTTCATGGAGCACATCATCCTGAGTGCCATCACATGGCACGTACAGGAAAACCAGGTGATCAGGCCCAGTCACCATGGGTTTATGAAAGGCAGGTCCTGCTTGACCAACCTGATCTCCTTCTGTGACAAGGTGACCCACTAGTGGATGAGGGAAAGGCTGTGAATGTTGTCTACCTGGACTTTAATGAAGCCTTTGACACCATTTCTCCCAGCATTGTCCTACAGAAACTGGCGGCTCACTGTTTGGACGGGTGTACTCTTCACTGGGTAAAAACCTGGCTCGATGGCTGGCCTCAAAGAGTTGTGGTGAATGGAGTTAAATCCAGTTGGCAGCCGGTCACGAGCGGTGTTCCCCAGGGCTCTGTTTTGGGGCCAGTTCTGTTCAATATCTTTATCAATGATCTGGACAAGGGGATCAAGTGCACCCTCAGTAAATTTGCAGATGACACCAAGTTGGGCAGGAGTGCTGATCTGCTTGAGGGCAGCATGGCCCTTCAGAGGGACCTGGACAGGCTGGATCGATGGGCTGAGGCCAACTGTCTGAGGTTCAACAAGGCCAAGTGCCGGGTCCTGCACTTGGGTCACAACAACCCCATGCAACACTACAGGCTTGGGGAGGAGTGGCTGGAAAGCTGCCTGGCTGAAAAGGACCTGGGGGTGCTGGTTGACAGCCGGCTGAACATGAGCCAGCAGTGTGCCCAGGTGGCCAAGAAGGCCAACAGCATCCTGGCTTGTATCAGGAATAGTGTGGCCAGCAGGAGCAGGGAGGTGATTGTTCCCCTGTACTCGGCGCTGATGAGGCTGCACCTGGAATACTGTGTCCAGTTTTGGGCCCCTCAATACAAGAAAGACATTGAGGTGCTGGAGCGTGTCCAGAGAAGGGCAACGAAGCTGGTGAAGGGTCTGGAGCACAGGCCTTATGAGGAGCGGCTGAGGGAACTGGGGTTGTTTAGCCTGGAGAAGAGGAGGCTGAGGGGAGACCTTATCGCTCTCTACAACTACCTGAAAGGAGGTTGTAGTGAGGTGGGGGTTGGTCTCTTCTGCCATGTAACAAGTGATAGGACAAGAGGAAATGGGCTCAAGCTGCATCAGGGGAGGTTTAGATTGGATATTAGGAAAAATTTCTTCACAGAAAGGGTAGTCAAGCATCGGACCAGGCTGCCCATGGAAGTAGTTGAGTCTGCCTCCCTGGAGGTATTTAAGAGACATGTAGATGTGGCAGTTAGGGCCATGGTTTAGTGGTGGACTTCGTAGTGTTAGGTTAACGGTTGGACTCGATGATCTTAAAGGTCTTTTCTAACCTATAGGATTCTATGAGTTCCAGTCACCTGTAGTTCTGGACGGCTGTGTCATATAACCTCTTCTGTAAACTGATTATGCTATATGTGAAAATTAGATTTTTGTCCCTTGTATTCTTAGGGGAAGGCTGTTTCCATAGTGAGACTGTAGAACTATGCTGTGAGTTCCAGTTAAGTATATTCTTGCCAGTTTATGCATTTTGCTGGTGGCAAAGTTATTTTTCAGCTTATAGTTTTCTCCAGTCTGTTTACCTACTGTTTATAAATAACAATTGTGTATCTTAACAGCCTTTAGTGTGACAGGCCAACTAGCCATTGTTTCCTAGATTCCTCATCAGGTGAGCTCTTTGTCCTCTGGATTTTCCTTATTGTCATTCTTTGAGCCTGTTTGATTGCTTACATCAACTTTCTGAACGCAAGTGACCAAAATAGTGTATATGACTACATGTCAAGCTTCAGTCATTATTTGTATGGCGGTATCAGTAATTTTTCTGTGCAACATCATGTTTGGTTCACAGCCACCTTGCAATAGATTTTGGTGAAATGGCCATTTTCCTTTGTTGTTGCTTCCAAATGATGATAGTCCGGTTTATTGTGTGTGACAGATGGTGTGCTTTGATAGGCTGTACTAAGTAGGGTGAAATTTGTTAGAACAGAGTCACCTACTTATCTAATGCTCTCAGAAACCTCACAGTTGACACATCTATTGACTTTATGCATTGTTGGATTACGCTAATACTCTCAAATTAACCTTTAGTCTAGTTCAGATCAACTCTATTAGTATTATTGCTCTAGTCTTTTATATGCCATTTCAGGAAACCCCTTTAAGCATTTATTTTCACAACTTGCAGAACTTCTAATTTCTTTCACGACCAATTTAACTAAATTTTTCTGGGTACATCAAATAGTTTATTGGAATCTCAAAAGGTTCTCTCTTTGACATTCCCTTGTCTAAAATATACATTGCTTTACAAAAGGGCGCTGCCTGACTTATCTGCCATGATTTACTTTTGATGGAGAAGGCACTACGGGTTGAATAACTGACACTTACTAAACTGGTCCACCTGTACATTTGTAAACACAGTCACACACCCCTGAACAAAAAAAGTGTGCAGGTAGATTACCTGATCCTTAACAGCTGTACCATTTCCCTACCCCTTATGGGCAGTAAAACTGATGTTTTTGTCAGGGCAGATACTTAACGGGGACATTTTACACCCATGTACGTGTCTGTGTCTAGACCTTGTTGCAGTCAGTGGAGAGCTAGTCAAAACAGACAGTGCAGTCTAGACAGCAAAAATTGGAAATATGAATCTTCCATTATTACGGAGCTCTTAAAGTACAACTGGGCAAAATAGAGGTCATTTCATTGCTTGTAGAATTTCTAAAATAAATTTAAGTGATTAAGTAGTTTATTATAGGCTTGCAGCTCCTCCAGTTTGAGAGTGTAGCTCTATTCTCAGTGTATACCATCATGAATAATACAAGCAAACTAAGCTATCCTCAGTTAATTTCTGTACCTCATTGCTTTTAGGGGAGTTTTGTAAAGTTAATGGACAGCAACTAATTCTTAATATTGAAAATAAACAACTGTTTCTCTTGGCTTGATCATTTTATGTTTCTTGCATCTAACTTGTTTGTGTTTTATATGCAGGCTCTGTAGTCATAATCAGAGCTTAAAATAACAAATACTTTGTCATTAAAGTATTCAGATATGTATCAGAATTTATTCACTAAAGTAGTACTTATTTTCTGTTGCCACTTTTTTATAATTTTTAGGCTTTTTCTGTAGTCTCTAAATGTTGGCATTTTAAATGTAACTACTATACACAGAAGTACTATGTGTTTTCTGAAAGTAGCTCTCTACGTTACATGCCATTATATCAAAAAGTCCAGTCCTCTGCAGTCTTGCTGAGTTTGTGCAAAATTTCTCTTAATCTCACAGTGTAAAGGATTCAGTCCACAGTAACAGATAAAAAACATAGAGTAAGCTTTGCACAGGGTAGTAGAAGTGTATCTGGTGTACTTCTTAGGATGAATTGAAGGCAGTCAGCAAAGAATCTTTCTATTCTTCTCTGGTCATCATTAAACGTGTTGGTTTTTTTTTTTTTTTTCCTTTTCCTTCCCCTTCGAATTTGTATTTCTTAAAAGGAAGGAGCCTTTTCTGGAAATTGCAAGTCAATTCCAAGGAGAGTTTAGGAATACATTGCATTATTGATACAGGATCAAATCTCCCTACTGTGTCAGATGAGTGATTTGCTTAGCCCAATCTGCTGCCCCTGACAACAGTAGTAGGGCAGGCTCTTCAGGGAGAATGCAAGAGCGTGGCTACTTTTTGAAGTTCATTCCCTTTATGGTCTCACAGCACTCAAGGTCATTGGATTAGTAATATCAGGGGGTGCATTCCAGCATCTTTTCAGAAAAGTCTGACTGTGAGAGACTTGGCAAATTAAGGATGCAACATCAAGAAGAAACTTCTGACTTGCTTCAGTTTCCACATATTGCCAGCTACATGTGAAAGGAGGAGGAGCTCAGCTGTCAGAGAAATAAAAGTTTTGGGGGGGGGGGGGGGGGGGTAGTCACAAAACGTGACTTGTCCACTGGGTGATAAGATGATGCTTGGAAAAACATGGTTTGGGAGAAAGGCAGCAGAATATTTTTCTTGAAATGTTTCTGTAACACTTCATCAAAGGTCTACAAGGTGAATGTGGGACTAAGTGGTAGGTATATGAATCGGCTTCGAAAAATAACCAAAAGTTGACTTTTCTGGCCAAAACAGATTATTATGCAACAGTTCTTACAGCCTGAACAGCTTCTGCTGCACAGAATAGCCTGTGAATGGACTTCTGTAAATTTTTAATCTGTACTGGCAGGAATCTGGGAACTGTGAATAGGTTATTTTTAGACTGAGTTTTGTTAGGGTGTGTAGCTGTTGTTTCTTAGCTGAATGATGAAAAGGGGATATCACTCATCTTACTATGCTGAACGGTTATGCAGCACCACCTCTTGCTCAAAAAGTCCTAAAGCTGTAGAATCTGGGAGAGAGAGGGTATGTTAGGGAATTACCCGTGTATGCAAGTCCTGTCCTTACATTGATTTCCTGATTATCCACTAATATCCACTGTCAGAAACAGGTTACCAACCTAGACAGACTTTTTACTTCAACTAGTGGGGATATGCTTCAGTCTTAATTAATTTTGGAGAGACTGGTCTCAACCATGACCTCCAGATTAGAATTTTTTGTTTTTAAAGCAGAGACTGACTTTATTTGTTTTAAGAGGAGAAAATAGTAAAAAAACCAAACCAAAAAAAATCATTTAGTTTATACTGCATGTAATTTTGAGTAAATTGATCACAGACATAAAATACCATTCTAGAAACACTCTAAAGTCTTTCTTCAAAAACATGTTTAGTGTAGAATAAGAGGGTATCAGTCTTTTTATGTGGTAGAAATGATCTAGAAGCCTGTGCTTCCTCTACTGCTTGTGCAACCTCCAGAAGAGGTTGGGTGCAAATTCACCTGTGTTCTCTGATACTCTTGTGTATTTCTGTTACTGGAGTGTAACACCCCATTTAGCCCTGAAAAAATTGTTCCATGTTGCTGCTCAAGCAAAGTGAATTTTCCCTTGTATTAAGATGACACCATCATCTCTGCTCACCGGAGATTTTCTCTCTGCCTATGTGTGTTCTTCACCACTGAGAATTTAGTCTAGAAGGCTAATTCTTCAAGTTCAGTCTTGGGAAAGTATCAGTGGAGCGATACACCAGTTACATCAACCCCTCTTTGATCTAAGGCCATATTGATTCCCAGGTCTTATAAATGTTTTAGAAAGTGTACTATCTAATTCATTTTTCTTCTTGATGGAAATGCGTATGTTTGGGATAAATTTGTTTGCTGTTTGAGTATTTGCCAGTCCTTGGATGAGGAAACTTAGGTAATGCAGGTTTTCAGTGTGTTTGACTCCAGGGTGGTGCTGTTGAAAAGCTCTAACATCTCCTGGGAGGACATGAGGTATGTCATTTACATGCTAGTGCAGCTTTCCTGTTAAGTGCAAGGTCTGCTGAGTTTGTAGTCTGGTAGGGTTTAAGTGGCACAAATCCCCAGATTTGGTCTAGAGTGGTTTGGTTTGGTGCGAGTATGACTGTGAAAGGTTTGGTGTACTTGGTAACCAGGAAGATGGTTTTCTAGTATAACCCTGCTCAGGAGAGAAGCAGCAATGTAATGTGCAGAGGGTGTCTGAGAAGGGAGGTTTTTGTTTCAGGACATCCTGAGCAATGGCAGGTGATTTTAAAATGTAGCTTCGCTAGGACCGCTAGTGAGTTAATATGTGCAGCAAAAGGTAGCTTTATATCCAGATGTCCTCTTGCTGATGAACTCTAATAAAGCCACTTGGTTTTATATCTGCTGCTTGTCTCTGCTGTTTCATTTACTGTCAGCTTTAATTGTGATAGTGTGGAGGAATGTTAAATCCCATCGGAAGCAGTTGCGAGTTTCCTTGGCTCATTCCAAAATACCCAGTTGCATTTTTTTTCCCTAAAGCCTCAATTGCCGAGAACATCATTACACAGGGCCCTTTCCTTTGCTTGTTACCCTATGTTTGGTCATGGGTTTTGTAGAAATTGTGCCTAAATTAATCTCAGTAAACCCTCAAATGTTAATCAGAAGCAAACTTTATAAATATTTCAAAGGCCAAGTGAAGAAAAGTTGTAAGGGCACCCAGAGTACAATTTATAGCTCTATCCCTTTCCTGGCAATAGTAAAAAGGATTCTGGGGGTGCTGGTCGACAGCAGACTCACTATGAGTCAGCAGTGTGCCCTGGCAGCCAAGAGGGCAAACTGCATCCTGGGGTGCATCAAACACAGCATAACCAGCCGGTCAAGAGAGGTGATTATCCCTCTGTATTCAGCATTGGTGCAGCCTCACCTGGAGTACTGTGTGCAGTTCTGGGCCCCACAATTTGAGGGATGTGAAGGTCCTTGAATGCATCCAGAGGAGGGCAACAAAGCTGGTGAAAGGGCTGGAAGGCATGTCCTATGAGGAGTGGCTAAGGGCTTTGGGTTTGTCCAGGTTGGAGAGAAGGAGGCTGAGGGGCGACCTCATTGCTCTTTACCGCTTCCTGAGGAGGGGATGTAAAGAGGGAGGTGCTGAGCTCTTCTCCCTGGTACCCAGTGATAGGACGTGTGGGAATGGTTCAAAGCTGTGCCAGGGGAGGTTTAGACTGGACATTAGGAAGCATTTCTTTACCGAGAGGGTGGGTGAACACTGGAGCAGGCTTTCTAGAGAGGTGGTCGATGCCCCAAGCCTGTCAGTGTTTAAGAGGCATTTGGACAATGCCCTTAACAACATGCTTTAACTTTTGGTCAGCCCTGAATTGGTCAGGCAGTTGGACTAGGTGATCTTTGTAGGTCCCTTCCAACTGAAATAGTCTCTGTTCTGTTCTAAATTGCTTCATCCAAGACAGAATAAGTGAGCAGTTTAATTGGGGAGTAAAATTCCAAAGTGACTTGATTGTAATTGTTTGCTTCTTAGTTACATACCTTAGTTAAAAGGCAAGGATAATCTCATTTGGGTATTTGTTATTTTAGTTTGTTTCCATTCTGGGATTAAAAAAAAAATTACTAATTTTTGTTAATTTCTGGTTTTGTTTTGGATATCCACCTGGCTAATTGCTTAAACCTGAAATTGCTAAAATTCACCCTGTTCATGGACTCTGAGTGATAATTATAATCAGAATTCATTTTGAGGATTAGAAAATACATACGGGTTGGAAGGATGGAAAGAATTTCTAATAGGTGCTGAACCGGTAAAACTTCCTCACAACTTTGTGTCTTCTAAAAGTGATTTGACAACAAATTTTAGAGACTTAGAAATTTTGCTGTTCGGAGAGGTTTCGTTTTGAAGAAAGCTGCTGAATTCTGGTCCTTGCTATATTCAGATTAGTGTTGATATTTAAGTATTAAATAGAACACTGTTCAATTCTAATCCTGCCCCTTGCTTGTGAATGAATTTGGGTGAAAAATTATCTGCTTCAGATGAATGCAAGGGAAAAGATAACCAATGGTATTTAATGTTGTATTGAAATTAAAGCTCTTAAATTATTTTTAAAATCACTCAGAAAGAAAATTTCGATCTTCTGTCATGCCAGTAGGTGGCATTATTGGTATGTAACCAGAAGACACTTGTAAAAAATTTCTTTAGCTCTTTTCACCTCTTACACTTTAAGGTTTCACATTTTATGGGCATAAAGAACTTTAGGTTTGTTTTCATTTAAAAAAAATTGCAGTCAAATATATACATTTTTAAGGTGTATTTGTACTCTTACATTTCAACACTGCTTAGCTGCCTATTTATATGACAAGAAACTTTTGCAATATAATGTTACCGTTAATTTTATTTGCAAGATCAAACTCTCCCTGATTTTTGGCAGTGACTGGAATTGTTCCTCTGGAACAGAAGTAGAGATCTATTTCAGAGACTGTGATTCATGCTTTAGCAAACAGATACATGCCTGAACATTGGTTATAAAATGCCTGTATATTATTGCAGCTGAGGTAAATCCAAGCAAGTATTATTATCTAAAGTCAAGCTCAGGAAATAAAACTGTTGCTGCAAATAGGAATGATATTTTCAAAAGTCTTCAAAAGTCTAAGGGTAGACCACAGTCGATTTCAACACAGACTTGGAAAGACTGGTTTGTAATAGCTAAAGTATTACTAGTCATATCTAAGGGTGATGAGAATCACCTAAAAGTCTGAGCTGATGTAAGAAATTACTTAAGCGCTTAGTAGTTCTACACACCGGGCAAGATCGATGTCTTTGTAAAAGTGCTAAGAATTGCTGTATAAGCATGTTTGTTGTTTTAACAGGATGGTGTGACTAGTTCAATAAGCAGAGGTATTTCGACTTACTATTTTTTTTTTTTTGGCACACAGCTAGAGGCAGTCGTCTGTGTGTTGTCAAAGCTTATGGTAGGTTGATACCGTCAAAAAGAGTTTAATGTTTTCTGAAAATGAGCATATAACTAACTAATCATGAAATATCTATGGTGTTTGTGAGAGAGGCATTTAAAACTGCAACATAACAGGAGTGACATCTGAGGAATCAGCTCCTAGGGTATAATTTTCACCTCTGTCTTCTTTCCCAGATCTTTTTACTACACCTTTTATACCTATTCTGTATGTTTATGTAGTCTAATAATCCAAAAACTTGTTAAGTTGATGCTTTTGTGGTAAGGAATGATTTTTCTTTGAAGGTGATGTGGACTGGATAAAAGGCACTTTAAATGGCACCTTTAAACTAATGTTTATATCTTAGCTGTGTCTTCTAGACTCCTTATGTGCTTGGAAGAAAGCAACAGTTCAGGCTCAGTGATTTAGGGTAGATTTTGTAAAGCAAAATGCATACAAAATACTGTAAACAGTCCTTGAGGGAACTGCTTGGCATTTCACCTGTATCTAGTGATTCCCATTTCACCTGTATCTAGTGTTGGAGTTGAATGAGACTGTTGTCAAGCAATGCGTTGGTCACTGTACTGAGATGGGTTAATGGGTTTGAGACTTTAGTACACTGTTTCCTGCTGTTATGGTGCTTTGAGGTAGAGAAAGAGGTGGAAGCCTGCTCCATTAATTCACACAAAACACTTTTCTTGTTATGATGTTGATATGATACCTTGTTGTTCCAGGATGTTTCTTTTTAGACATTTCTTTTGTTACCTCTTCAGTGATAGTTGCGTACATAAGTTGAGGGCTTCCCTCAACTTACTTGTTTGTGTCCTGACTGCCTTACCAGCTTTCTGTAGCTCCGAAATTCTCACCTTCTGTGCATTATTTTCCATCTTGACTATAGATGACATTCTGAGCTCTGCTTCACTGCTGTTCAGAACAGGATTCATTCTCATCTTTTGTCTTATCGTCAGAGATTGCGTACCTGTGTTTGAACTGCATGAAGATATGGAGCCTTCTAGAGATTGTTCCACTCTAGTGAGCTTTTTGGATTTCATTATTTGGAGTCTTCAAAGGCACATCTTTACTATTATTTCTGTGTGCTAGACTGTCATGTTGAGTAATGAACTTAAGTTTTTCCTAAGATCTGCCTTCCTTATCTTTCAGTCTCCATGATGAGCTTCTGAGGTCTTGGAAGGTCCATACCTTTAAAAAAAAAAAAAAACACAACTTGTTTTTTTGTTAGATTTCTATTGCTTGGTAATGCCTTGAGGAAGAAAACCTGTAGCCTGGTCACTGGGCAATTTTTGTTGAAGCCCTGGAGTTTGAGTTAGCTGTAGAAGTTTCTGTGGTAGCAGAGAAGCCAAATAAAAGTGGGCAACTGACACTTTCAAGTGCATGGGCTGAATTACTCTAAGGCATATTGCTCTCAGTTTTATTGACAGTAGCCCAAACAACTGGATAGAACGGTACTTATGATTAATGAAAGCTGGTTTAGAAGTAGCTCATCTTTTTGTAATTCTTGCATCTTACTTTTTTTGTTTTCCCCATATTGGAAATAAATGCATTGCCTTGAACAGAATCCAAAGAAAGAGTTAGAAAGCTTCTGTAAATCTGCAGTTCTGAATGATTTCGAACTGTGGTTTTCTGTTCTGTTTGCAGGAGATGCAGATGCTTTGCTCTTACTGTACTAGGGAGGAGGGTGCTACTGAAAGTATACTGAGCTGTCAACTACATGGCTGAACTAGCCAAATGCAACTTTTTTGAGTAGGATAGAGGCAAATAAGAAATAGATGAAGATGGTATGAAGACAAGTAGAAGCCATGACTAAAGATCAGTGAGTCTAATGTAAGGTCTTCTAGAACAAATATATCAGTGTCTGTAATAAGGCACATGACTTGCAGAGACCCTGAGAGACATCTGTAATCTGATAACCCAGAGCTTTTTCAGTTGAAAAAAAGAACCTTTGCAAAAAATTAGATGGACTGAAGCTACTTTACATTCCTGTAAGAAACCCTGTTCACTTTTTGATTCTGAACTTGATAATTTTTCAGACAGTTTTCTACAGAGACCAACTTGGGGTTGGGGGTTGACAGACTGGAAAGAGAGGGGCAGATTGTGCACTTAAGACTAGTTTGCTTTTTGTTATTTAGGGTTTTGTTTATTCTAAGCAGTTGGTTTGATGGACAGGTCTGGAGCTGGAATTAGCTTTGTTTGTATTTGCCTTACAAAATGGTTAAGGTTTGGAATTTCATTAGTGATGTTGATGTCCAATTCCCTCTCCTTCTATCTTTTATTACCAAAAAGAAAAAATCCACATACAGAAGACTGCCAAAAACTGAATCTACAACATTTTCCAGATAATTCTCATAGTTTTCATGTAATCTTGTATCAATCACTTGCATCTTAAGCAGTACAGGTATTCTGGCTTTATAGAAATTCTATTCCTATTAACTTTTTCTTAAATTCCTGAAATAAGGAATGTAATGTTCTGGATAGCACTTGGTCTTCTCAGAAGTGACATTTGCAATGGAATCTAGTGTCCGTGTCACTTCCTGAAATCTTCTTGTTTGTGAAAAGTCTCACTGGTCTTTTTTTGGTCTCCCAAAAGAGACCCATTCGGGTCTTCAACTAACACTCTCTTAGATATGACTTTGATCAGGTAATTGATAGTAATAACATCTTTCTGAGAGTGTAAGTCATATTTGACTTGTCTTGAGACTGGCTTAATAATATTGTTGTTCTTGAGTTGTGTAGCTGTTAAGCTAGGTTCCAGCTGCTCTGTTAAAAACATTGATTTCAAAGCTTATGTAATTAAGACAAAAGTTTGTAGAGTTCATAAGAGTGGTTATACTGCAAAATGTAATTGGCAGGGTTAATTTTCTTTAGACTTCTGAAAATAACTCTAACCTTCAATCATGTAGAGTATTCACTTACAAAGTGGTCTGCTGGACAGGCTTTGGTTGAGACTTGCAGGAGATGGTAGGAATTATTTTGCATTCTGACAAACCACTCTCTTCTCATTCTGCACATTCTTTTTCTGGGATGTAATAATTCTGAAAGTGCTTGCAAAATTACCTTCTTACCAAATCCGGTTCCACCATACACAATATTGCTTCTATGCTAGAAGACAGACTGACAAAACTTAGCTTGTTAGACACCGTGTTATCAGGAAACTGACTTGTTTTTCTGTTGCCTTCTGTTGTTGCATCACTCCTGTTGCTCTCTCTTTCACAAGTAAAGAAAACATAAAGACAGATTACATCAGAAAATGATACAGCACCTAGAATGAATGGGATTTCTGCTCCTGAGGCGAGGAGTGCCTCAGCCCAACCTTTGATCTGAAACACCAAATTCAAAGGCACTACTGTTACATGAACTGGAGCAGTCATTTGTTAAGACAGATCTACTGCTTTGTCTGCAGAGGGCACTCCTTTCTCTAATTTCAGATGTACTGTGTCTTTCTCTGTGGCATGTCAAGTTACTTAAAATGTTCATAATTGCCTGTATCACCAGTCTGTTTCACAGCTAAAATTCTGCAAGGGATCTTTCTTTTGGTAGAATTCTTGGGTTTTCATATGCAAGCAAAGGTCTGGTGCAAGAGTTCTCCCATAAATGCAGTCAATAACCAAAGAAGGGTATTTACTGCATACTCTGTATGAAGGGAGCACTTGCTTGGAATAGTTTGTAGGCAGATTAATAGTTTGTTAAAGTGTGCTGCTGCTTTATCTGTGCAAGTTTTATATGGCATTACTCCTTGATCCCATCAGTATCATTATCTGCTGTTTGAAGGCATTCTGGAACTTCGTATCGATGAAGTTCTACTTTCATTTAGGTTTAATGATTACTTGTAAGTTACTAAGAGTAGTCTTCCAAACTGGTGATGTTTGGGAGACAGAGAATTTAAGTAGTAGTTATGTCCTTCAGTATAATTTTTTTGTGTGTGCTTTACCTGGCCTTTCCCATGTTTTTTGAAGTCTTTAGAAGGAGAAAAAAAGAAAGAAGAAAAAAAAAAAGAAGTGTCAGGAACTTCTGGTATTAATACGTTTGTTTTGAAAAGGAAGAGGAGTTGGTGCCAGGGAAGCTGTTAGCAAACTTGCGGTTTAATTTTTACATGCTGTTATGCACACCGTATGTTGGCCACAAAGTACAGGATTATTTGGATTGCAGTGATTGCTGTAAGAGTAACAGTAATTAAGAAATCATTAGTAAAATTCCTTTGAGAAACTGAGCTGTCATTCACTTACAAAGCTAAGTTAATAAAGTTATTTCTGCTTGTATGCTTAAAAAACAAACAAACCACACACACAAAACCACTGTGAAACCAGCGCATTATGAGCCTTTGATGAAAATACAGGTGAATATGAGAAAAATGTTTGCACATCGAGTAAATGAGAAAATAGGATGCACTTGGGCAGAGACAAATTGAAAATACCCTTGGAAAAAAAAAAACCTCCTCTTCTGTTTTGTCTTTTTTTTTTTCCCCCCCTGTTGAACATTTATGCTCTTTCCTATTTAGTATGGTATCTTTTATAGGTTGGCTTTGACTTTGCTTCAAACTGAAGTGTGTGTTACTGTTCTTCCAGTTACATTTGCATTTCTTTGTCAGTCAGTTTGTGCCATATAGACAGATGTACCTTGCAGTTTCTGTATAGAGCTGGGGTGGTTCAGTTGTATGAATTAACTCTGGCACAGCAACACAGGAAATGTTAATGTAATTAAAAATTTTAAAAAGCATAGTGCATACTCTTCCCTTCATGCAGATGTTTTAGTTGCAAGATAGCTATTTGTATTCATAGAATTAAATGAATAATATAAGGATGCTGGAGGCCATCTCATCTAACCTTACAATCAAACCAGGGCCAGCTTCAAAGCACAAAGCCTTCAGCAGTTGAATTTTTCTGTATATCTCCAGGGAACCTCCTAGGCAACCTGTTGCTGTGCTTTACCTTTCTCATTGTGAATTTTTTTCCTCATGTCTGGTTCGAATTTGCTGTGCAGCAACTTGTCACTGTTGCCTCTTTTCCTTTTGTTGTGTCCTCTGTCATGTCTGTAATTCTCCATTGGATAACCAAAGGCAGTGATTAGATTCCCACAAATACACCCCTCGTCCCGCCTCAATCTTCTCTTCCACAGGCTGAACGCACCAAGCTCCCTCAGCTTCAGCTTGTACATCATACGCTCCAGTACACTAGCCAGATTAGTGCCTTTCTGCTGGACTCTCTCCTGTTTGTTAATGCCTCTTACACTGTGGGCCCCAAACCTGGAAGAGTAATGCAGGTACAGCTTAAAGAGTGCTGGAGTAAAAGGGAATAATCACTTCTTTTATACTTATTTCTGTGCTCTTCCAATTGTAGCCCAGGATGCAGTTAAGTCTTCATTACTGTAGGGGTGTACTTCTGGGTCACATTCAGCTTCTTGTCCACCCAGACCCCCAGGTCCTTTTCTGCAGATTTGCGTCCTAACCACTCGACCCCAACCTCTGCTGTTGTACTGTCACAAGTGCAAGATTTTTGCATTTGTCTTTGTGGACTGCATAAAAGCTTCTGAGAACAACACGATAGCATAAAGAATTACTTTATTTTTAAACAAACCAGAAGAACGAAGTCTCTTGAATGCATCTGAAGAGTTGATAGATGATCAAGATTATTAGGGAGAGTCTCATGGCAATACTGTTCTTTACAAAGTTGTCCTACTGAAATATTGCCAGAAGTTGTTGTCTTAGGAAAAAATTGATAAGAGAATATCTACCTGTGAATTCTTCAAAGGACCTAGCAATGGTACTTCTGTCCTGCTAACACATATGTTCATATAGAAGGATAGAAAGTGGCATATCCTGCACCAGTTTTTGAAGGGTTCAGATAACTGCAGATGAGTAAGTCAGACTTCTGTTAGGCAAATCAGTTGAGCGCCTAACAAAGAAGTAGACGTATGGATAAATGTGGTAATAGGCAGGAGTTAACAGGGCTTTTCTAGAGGGAGGGGAAAAGGGAAGTTACGAAGTTACGTCTTTTCAAAGTCATGCTTTGAAGGAGTCAGCAACCATGTGGATAAGGGTTATCTAATCAGTGTGATGTCCTTGGATTTCTTAAAAATAACAACAACAAAAAACCCTTGATTATCAAGGTCCTTAATCAGCCTGTTAAAGAAACCAAGGTGTCACAGAATGGGGCAGTACTCACATGGATTAATAATTGGTGAAAACCAAACTAAGTACAGTGAGAACTGCAAGTGAGCTATTAGCACTCAAGAAAGATCTTGAAGTCATTCTAGGTTATATTATGAAAATGTGGTATTGGTGTTTGGTGGGGAACAAGCAAATTGAATTTTGAGAATTATTTGGAAAGGAACAGGGAATAAAATAGGAAACGTGCTATGGAGTTATACAATAACATACAGCATTCCTTTGTCATGAATAATGTGTCCATGCCTGTCCCCTGCAAAAATAAATTTCAAAGGGTAGGAGAACTAGGAAGTGTAAGGGCAACAAGAGCCGTCAAAGGTAAGGAAAGGTGATCAAATAGATGAGGTGTCTTAACTATGGAAAGCAGTTACAACTCTTATTTTATACTGGAAATATAATCTTCCGATTGCTTTGTTGTTTTTAAAGCAATGAGTAGGAGGTTAAAAAAAGACACACTGACCTCCAGGAAGCTGAGAAGAAGATACACAAGCACTAATAGCCAGGGTAGTTTATATCACTTTACTGCATTCTGCAGAGAGGAAGAACACACACAAAACAGGCCATGGTAGTGATGGGTGTGCTTGAAGGAACAGGAAGGCATAGCAGACTTGCATTACAAACTAGATAGCTGCTGACTTTCTGAAAGAGCACTGGAAGGTTGGTTAGTAATGGAGGAATGACAGGCAACTGCATCCTCTTCAAATCTGGGAGGCTGAGAATAGGTTCTTGTGTGAAGCTATCAGTTTGACATGATGTAGTAGTAGCAGCTAGGAAATACAAACCTTTTGGAAAGCAAGGGCTTAAAAAGATTTGAATTGTCCCCAACTTTTTGTAGACTACCTGACTGTGTAAGAGGGATGGTAGGCATCAAGGACTCATTAGGGCCCTTCCTGATACAACCATTGTAAAAATGCTTGCTTACTGCTTCTGTATTGGATAATGGGAAAAAAGAAAGGAAGAGGAATGGGAATTGTGCCAAGTCCTTCTGGCCCCATTGGCCCCTTTAAAAGTGATCTGAGGGAAAGAACTGCTAAACCTCTCACCTGACAACCAAATGACAGATGTTTCAGCAAAATAAATGTCTGCAGTATTTTAAGACTTGTTTGTCCCGTTATTAATTTTCTGTAGTCAGTCTTTGTTGCTGCTTTTTTGTTTGCTTTGTTTTGTTTTGTTTTTTAAACTATGGCATGAAGCATCAAATTGCTAGAGGATACCTGACTTGGTATTTTTGTAGTTGAATTTTTGGTTTACATGGCTTTTAAGACTTGTTTACCTACAGTGGTGATTGTGGATGCCTTACGAACAGGAAGAGAGCAGCTTTCCCCGCAGGTTTGGTCTACTGTGTTGTGTGTATTTTGCTCAAATACTGGATTCTTGAAGATTCTGTTCTTTAATTCCCTGGCTTCAGCTGGGAGGGGGCACTTACCAGAAAGTTGGGACTATTCTCTTGGAAAGGTCTGTGCTAACCAAATTTTATCTCCTGTAGACCAACACGCCTCAGCGGAGTGTGTCATATGCTGGGGCATTGGGCATGTTTTTCAGGTGGTACAGGAAAAGATTTCAGTAGCCACAAAGGATAGGGATAGAAGAGGAGGGGATTATGCTTTCTGTCAGATACCCGTTACCTCTGTTACTCTGCTTTAAAAGAAAAATTGGAATACAAGAAATTAAAACATGCTCAGATTAGATCACTGACCTGTAAGGTTACATAGGAGAAAGTTTGAGAGAACATATAGTGAATCTTAATTTCTTTTTTTGCTTCAAATGTGTAAATGCTACATTTATATTGACTCTTTTGTGCAGTTCAGAGCTAGTTTCTATTAATACACATTGGTAGTGAAGATGAAACTGGAATTGCTAAAATAATACAATGTGGCTGACCTGAAGCTATCTACTTGTATTTGTTTTAGGGGTTGTTTCTCTATTGGCTGTTCATCCTTCTACAGTAAATACGCTTGGAAAACAGCTCCTGCCAAAAACATTCGGACAGTCTAATGTCAACATTGCACAACAAGTGGTAAGGAGACTTTGCATTTTTTTTTTTTCTTTATTGCTTGTACTATTGCTTACACATACAATAAGTCTGACTTGTAGCTTGATAGTATCACTTGTCATGGGCAGATAGTCTAAGCTTGTTTCTAATTTTAATAGACTTATGTTAAAACAAATGTTCATTCGCATAAAGAAATGCAAAGATGACTCAAATCAACATGCAGGTACCTGAATATTCAGGTGGCTTTATCTTAAAATCACTTAAAATTAGTGGCTCTTTCAGATTCTGCTTTGAAATCTGGCCTAGGGAAATAGAAATGAAGTCCACTGACAAATTTTTACTGAGATTGCAGTTAGGTGGAACAAAATTGAAAACAGAGCTACATTTCTTAGTGCTCATTTTAGATATCCTTTTGCTTAAACACTTATCGTGAGCTTTGTGTGAGGTGTACATGAAGTTAGAGGTTTCAAAGAATCTCATAATGCAATAGATAATATGTAGGTTATGAGAAGTCACTTTTATAGTGATTAAAATTTGGTGATCTGAAAAGAGTTGGTCTCAATCTTGCGGAAAGCAACTGTAGTGTGTAAACATCTGAAATGGAATGTCTTTATCTTTGGGTTTCCTCTTGATAGTAAAGCAGTGTCCCATCTCTAAGCCTTTCCCAGCTCTAAGCTCTAAGGAGTGTTTTATAATTGAGGCTGCCTGAATCTGTAAACTGTACCACTTCAGCTGTACAGATGTAGGGCAGATCATTTGCTGCTCTGTATTTCCTGCAGTGGTGGTGAATAACTACTTCCAGCAGCCACTTGTAAGTTAGGAGTGTAGCAAAATGAGTTTAACTGAATGAAATTGCTCCTTCAGTAGGAGACGTTTTATCAATAAATTTCCAAACAAGGAAACTCAGAGTAGTTAGGTATTCTTTTACTTTAAAATCAGTAACCAGCAGTAGGAGGAGACTGTTTTAACTGTGGATCATAGGCCATAATGGCACAGAGGGGGTCCCTTCTCAGTGTTCTTGTGAGATGCTGTACCACCTTGAGTTTGATGTTGAAAATGAAATGTTCTTTCAGGTAACTTACAAAATATTTTCTTAAAGTACCAAAACCAGGGGATAATAATGAAATTACAAATAATCTGACACTTTTTAAAATTTTGAACGAGTGTATTAATGTTTAGAACAATGTTTACATACATATAAAATAAACTCTTGTGTCTTCCTTCACAAGTTTAAATTGACAAATCCTCATCTGTATTGCCTACGATTAATTTTACATGTTAATGTTATCAAAGAAAATATGATTCCAAAAGAGTAACTACTCTTAATGGTGTTTTTGTTAGTATGATTACTATGGGAAGTTTACATTTGCAATCATAATTTTTTCAGCACTTCAAGTCTTACTCTGAACTTATTAGCATTAATTTTTTTGTAAGAGAAGGGGGCCCACATCAGCATATTTGTATTGGCTGTTACCCGTACAAAATTAGATGCTTAGTTGTATGTTGTTAAAGAAGAGATGGAGGTTTTGTGTATATACGTGGAGAGAAATTTTGTGTAAGTTTCTGTTGACTTTACAGTTCTGAAGGCGATAGCAAGAACTATAAGCAAAGTTACCTATAGAACCCTGAGAAAATTTATCTCCTCTTAATGTGCAAAATGTTTTTGGGAAGAGATTTGAGGAGTTGGCATATCACCCTGCTCAACTTTCTAACCTTTGAGTGGTAAAAACAAGTTTTTAATACTTCAGTACTCAATTTTCTGAGCTTGTGTTCTTTGTTCAGGTAGTCTGGTTTCTTTTTCTTAATAGTGTCCTCATATGAGTTCTGCTGTTGAGTACAGTGAAGTGGAGCGTGTGGGCTGTCTTGCTCTTTTCCCTGTTGTCCTGATCTTACTAATTATCAGGGATCTAAACTGTAATCTTGTTCTCTTTTGAAATCAGGAAACTTAAGAGAAACAGCAGGAACTTCTTTTTCTACTTTTGCTTCCTCCCTGCCCCTTTTTCTCTAAACCCATCCTCTCTAATTCTATCTACAAGCTTTCATTTTAGGATGTTCCCAGTGACTCAATACTGCTTAACTCTTTTCATTTATGCTCTTTTAATTCAAAGTCATGGTTGTTTATGAACTTGTGAGTAAAAGTTAAGGGCATTAACATTTCTATTAAGGAGCCAATAATACTAAGTAATTCCTTAGAAGATTCTGAAACTCCAGACTGTAGGGTCTTTCTTAATAGTGATACATTAAAGTATATAATTCTGGCTAGTTTGCAGACTTTTGTGAGTTAGAATGGGAATGCAGAGCAGGTTTTGAATGTACTAAACAGACTTCACTTTTCTACTCTAGAAATGACCTGTGAATTTGTACATGTTTCCATTTATTCCTTTGTATTGTTGAGTATTTCAAGACGCTACTGAGCACAGTAGATGTCCAGGGTTTGCTGCTGGTTTCATTTTCTCCTGGCTGTAATTCCACCCCCTCCCTTGTACTGGCTTGGCTCTCATCTTACTGCACTGTCATACAAATTCTAGATGTGGCACCAGGGTGATGGTGAGGCTGCTTATGGAACTAGGAAGCTAGGGAATAGAGTGAGACCCTCTAATTTTAGCCTCTGCGAGCAAGATGTCAAATCATCTCTTCCAGTCTTCTGTAACTGCATCCTAGGGAATAAAAACTGGCTAACAACTCTCCTCTGTTCTCTGTATTGTCTACATTACTTGAATAGCATGTGGGTGGTTTTTGCAGTCTTTTGAGACATTCGATGAAACAGACCAGTCAATAGCAGCACCGGTAGTATTTTTTTTCATGGGGAGAAAGTGAGCTGGTTCATGTGTCCTGTGCCTGTTTGGCCATCCCCACCCTCATTCTGTTTCCCACAATCAGAAATTTTGGTTATAAAAAGTAGTAGAGGAGATTAGTTGACTTTTCATAAGAATTAGAAACATTTTAAGTATGGAGCAAAGCTACTGGAAAGGGGAGGAGGACCTAAGATTTTTCCAGCTGTCAGAAATGGATGTAAGAAACTTGTATGTTAACTACTCAGGTGGCATAATATAAAGGGACAATATTTGGGAAAAAATGCAGCTGTTTGTCCTTCCAGGCAGCTGAAATCATAAACATCTAATAGTCACTAGACTACCTTTTGCATTCTACATTTAAAGGTTATTCAAATTTTGGTTCATTTTAACTTTTCATGCATAAAATGTTTCATTCTGGGTTTTCAGTTTTTCTATTTTACTCCTGCTCAGGCTAAATTGTTGAAGCTAGCCTGAAGAAGAAACTTAAAACTTTGTTGGTGAGGCAGAATGTGGCCGCGTGAAAATACAGCAAGCTTGTGGGTGGTCATGAGTTTAGATTCATTTGATGTTTGTTTCACTTACCTGATATCAGGGATGCAACCTACTGTTTCCACTGGGAGGTAAATGTACCCCCAAAAAGTAGGCATATCTTTCTACAAAATAAAATCTGTATAGTATAATTTTGTTTTCCTAGATATGTATTCTCTAGAAAGTTAGATTTATAACATTTCCAAGGTTAAAAAAACATCATCTGCAGAAGTGGGAGTTCTGCTTCAGCTGGTTTCACAGATAAGGAGAGCATGGCTCTGTGTGCGAATGTATGTATTACTCATGATCAAATTAGCACATCTTGAGGACTACTTACCTGTAAGCAGAAAGACTATGATCAGCTCAGTATGTATATGCTCATAACATGTTCAGAATGGAATGGTTTTGCCTAAATTGGTGTTGCTCACTGCAGTGATAAAGAAAGTTGGCCTTTACTCTTCCTCACCTCCAACATACTTGTATTTTGGTTTTGACTCTGTAGTGATAGAGACCGACAGCAGGAGAGATTTTGGCCTTTCTTGCAACAGCTCTGCATTTTCTCTCTGCTTTTACTGATTTTCAGATCTTCTTGTTTCATATGTTCAGATTTTAACTGTAATTTACTGCAACTTCTTTATATATAGTCTGGTAGGTGGTTTTTTTCCCCTCCATTTTTCCCTTTTTCTTTTGGGGGGGGGGGGAGAGGGTGTGTGTGCTTTGATCATGTCTAAGTTAGTGTTGAGCAGTGTTAAGAAATCCAGCAAGCATGAAAAGCTCATTTAAGAAAGATAAAACATAAATGCTCATTACTTAGGGAGTGCTCCAACTGTATAACCTGTAGGCTGAAGTTTTTTGTGCTAGTGTGTATAAATTCAATGTATCTAATAGAAGTAAGTAGAAAAGAAGTATTAAGTGTTGTTTGGATAATGCATCATTTGAATCGTGCAGCATATGAATATCTTGGAATACTTACGATTATTTTCCAAATTATTTTATCGTTACTGTAGGTTATTGGTACACCTCAGAGACCTTCAGCGCCAAATACTATCCTGGTAGGAAGTCCACATACACCTAACACACATTTTGTATCACAGAACCAGACTGCAGATTCTTCGCCGTGGTCCGCTGGGTGAGCAAAATAAAAGTTACAAAAGATTAGTAAATTGTTTGGAACTTTTGTTCTAAATGTTCACTGTGATACTGTATGTACTCTTCAGGCTAGCAGTGTGAGAGAGAGTGTTGTTTACCTTTCCATCAAGAGCACTTCAACATTAAAGTATATTGTATTAAAATCGGGAATAGTCACACAAGAATGAATACCCCCTCATTTGTCATAAAAGGAACTAGAATATTTTCTGTAAACCCTGACAGATATTCTCACATCACTTACGTTTGGAGAATTTAGCTCCTAAAAGGACACAGGAATATGTCTGACTTGATTCGTTTTTTAATTTAGCATTTCTGTTTTGCTGGTGTATTTCCAAAAAAAATACAGTACATTTCAGATTGAACAAGTGTATCCCAAAGTATCATTTGAAAAAAGAATGTAGTCCTTATTGTGAAAAAGTATTAGATACTATGAATGCATTCTTTTGTTGTCTTTTCTCATGCAAGTTTGTTTTTAAGGGTCTCTTGTTAAACGTAGTTGCTTTAAGACTTAAATTTATCATCGGTGTCTTGTTACACATAAATAGATTTCTACTTTGGAATTACACAGTGAAATGAGATGTAGAGAATTGAGAGGTTCCATTGCTGATACTAATTTTGTTGATACTTAGATTTTTCTTCAAGTTACAGGGAACTTTTTATTTAAAAGATATGGAGAAAACTTTGTAATACTTCTTGTATCTTGTAACTTTGAAGTTTTCACACAACTTTATATGCTGTATAACTTCAAATCTGTGTTTTAGTGTAATGTTTAGTGAGTTCAATCAATGTCAGACTTTGTCTGTTCAGTCAGTATCAGACTTACATAGAAAATGCTTAACCAATCTAATTTTTTGTGGTCAAACCAGATGGGCTATTTAAATTTTAAAAAAAAAAAAAAAAAAGACAAAAAGTAGTTTATCTCCTGTAATTCACTTTTCATATTTTAACATTTATCCCCCTATCCCTTCTTGTCTTGAAGATTGGATTTATTGGCTTCTTCAAGGAATACCCCTATTGTTAACTTACCTGCTACTGGAGCTAGCAGAGCTGCCAAAAGAATGGATTTGTACTGTCTGTCATCATCAAGATATTAGAATTGTTAATTATTGTAAATTGTAGGAGGAAAAATTATAGGAAAAAATGTTGGGAAGGGGTGAGAAGCAGAACAAAAGGGAAGGCTTGTTTTTTTACAGCAGTGTGCCTGTATTTGAAAAAGAGACATTACATATTCCAAAGTTCAAATCTTCTTAAAATATATATTATACGTATATTTAGGAAGCGGAACAAAAAAGGAGAGAAGAATGGCAAGGGTTTACGTCATTTCTCTATGAAGGTTTGTGAGAAGGTACAAAGAAAAGGAACCACCTCATACAATGAGGTGGCAGACGAGTTGGTTGCAGAATTCAGTACCACTGATAATCACATTTCACCAAATGAATCAGTAAGTATATGGGAGGTCAATTACATGTGAACTGAATGGGGGAAGAGAAATTTCTTTTGAGACTTTTGTATTTCTTTTCCTACTGCTAAACAAACAGTTCAGACATTACCCGAGTTTACCCATTTACTGTAATCTATTTGTTTTCAAACATTTTTGTCACAGGTATGTGTTTGATTAATGCACTATGTCTACAGCAGGCTTATGACCAGAAGAATATTAGACGACGTGTCTATGATGCCTTAAATGTCCTTATGGCCATGAACATTATCTCTAAGGAGAAGAAGGAAATCAAATGGATTGGTCTACCTACTAACTCGGCTCAGGAATGTCAGAATTTAGAGGTATATGTACTAGGAAGTTCACAATGGCTTTGTGTTTGAGTAAATGTTTGCAGCTTTAATATGTTCTGATACAACATGTGCATGTGGTCTTCTGAGATAGCAAGGTGGAATAGTATGGTCCCTTTTGACTCTTCTTTTTTTTTTTTTTTTTTTACAGAACACACATTTAAACTTCCAGATTGCTTAAATACTTTTTTTTTTTTTTTTTAAAAAATTCTTCTATGTCAAAAATACAGCTTTTGCAGTATGTGTGAAATGGTTCCAAGTGGAAGTTAATCAAAGCGAAAGATTAATGTGTATTTCCAACATTGCAGTAGTGGTGCTCAGGAGTCAGGGAGATTGTTTTCTCCAGATGCCAGAAAAATAATACATCTGTGATGGTAGATGTTGCGTGTAGATCAGTATATATATGCATTGCTGGTGCTTTGTTGCTGCAGGTGTTACATATTTATGACATTTATCTTGCATGAACATGTCAGACTTTTTTACTGCGTGTCTTGGGTAAGAAGTAAAATGTTTTATGCTGAAAGGCATTCATAAGTTCTGGCAGGATTTTTTTTTTTTTTTTTTTTAGCATCCTGAGATTTGCAGGGTAATACAGTTACCAAGGTTTACTGAAGTCAATTCACTTTACTGGAATAGAATGAGACTTTGTATTTATTCTTAATAAGTCTAAATTCCCTTCAGCAGGACTGAAAAATCAGTGTAGAAGCTGATAAATTGGGAAGAATGTTTTGGAATGAATCTACAAAGGGCTAATTCTATGGAGATTTTTGTTTGATACTGATAATTGATTTTTCTGTTAGTACTGTAATTGCTATCTAGATGAAGAAAATACAGGGTATCTAATCAATGTGAGTTTCATTTAAATATTTATCATCCCAAGTGAAAATTATTAGTTAAGGTGAGAGAGTGATAATTGGGGCATAAATAGTAGGGTGAGTATGGAAGGTGAAGTGGCTTGAAGATGACAGTGCTGTGTGCTGAAAAGGGAACCAGCTAGCTGGAGGGATTTTAAAAGTAGATCTCTTTGGATCTGTCTCACAAAGTATGGCATTGCCAGTAATGTTGGAGCAAAAGAAAAAGACATGTGGCTTATTCAGCTGGGCTTGATGTCATGATTGATAATGTCCTAAAGAAGAGTAGGATAATACTAGTACTGAAGTAACTTAGCAACTTAGAATGTAATAATGCACAGTGAAGGTTCATGCGTTTAAGATGGGAACAATGATAACTTCTGATACCAAAGTGAGAACTTGTTAATTGGATGTCACAAGAGGAGGAAAGAGTTCTGTTAACCATTGAATAATTGAGCCACAAGTGTAATATAGTCTTGAAAATAGCAAAAATCCTAAGATGTGTTGAGCTTACTTGAGGAAATTGCAGGATTCCTCACTTCCCCATTGTTGCTTCATGAGTATTCTAGCTCCTGTTTCTGCAAGCTCTATTGACATTTAAATTATTAGTGACATTACCTGACAAGTTTTGCAATAAGATTCTTTTTAATGAGTTTGTGGACACTAATGTTTAAAATTGTGAAACCTAATAAACTTTTTTTACTATTCCATCTGATAACTGCTTAGCTTCACCCTTAAATTGTTGAAAAATCAAGCCAAATAGTTTATAAGAGAACATAGGAGTTTGAGGGGTTCCTCATCAAGTATTCAGTATTTTAAGTCTTTTTAAACCTGTACTTTGTGTGTAAATTAGAATATTAGATTTGGTAAAATATCCTGATAATGCAAAAAGAGAGGGTGGGGGGCAATTAATAAGGTCTGTATCTTGAAGTAATGTGGAAAGCAGTGTAGTTTACATGCATGTGATAAGAAAATATCTCAGGTGAGTTGTGGTAAGTTTTTTTGGGGGGAGGCGGTTATTTGACTTATTTTCTAATGCTAAATTATAAGACTTGGTCCTCTCTCTCTCTTTTTTTTTTTTTTTTTTTTTTTTGTTTGTTTTGTTTGTTTGTTAATGTAACATCATACCTTTTTGCGGGTTTTTCAACATGTACACTTCTGGTTGTTTTTTCACCGAAAACAAACAGAAAACTGCATTCACATGAATTTTTAACTCCAGTCATTTTCTTGCTAGTTGCATATCTTAGGTCCTTAAAGGACCTAAGAACAAAAGTTCATGTTCAGGCCAGCAGTCGGTCTACCCAGTATCTTGCCTGACAAGTAGCAGTTACCTAGGGAGCAATATAAGATTAGAGGAAGTGTTTAGTGATGTTTTCTCCTGTAACTTGTGGTTCAGGCATAACCTGAGGCAGACATAATATCCTTCTATTTAATAGCCCTCAATTAATTTTTCTTCCACAAATTTTTACTTTGTACAAAGTTTGCTTTTAATATTGAGTCATTTGTGGCAGTGAGTTTCAGGTGCATTAGAAGCTTCTTAAGAAATACCTTTTGTTTGGTTTTAAACATACTATATGTAGTTGATATCCTCTGTTGGGTTTTTTTTTGATTGGAAGTGATGGTGACCTGGACATTCCTTATTCACTTTCTCTGTCCTATTCATGGTTTTACAGGCATCTCCCATCTTCTCCCCCGTTATTTCATTCTCCTTTCTGTAGTCCTAGTTTATTCATTATTCCCTTGTATGGAATCTGTTCTGTACCATTGATTATCCTGATTGCTCTTTTGTATGGTCTTTTTGAAATAGGAACACCAGACCTACAGACTTGAAGATGTAAACATTCTGGTTCATACACTGATGTAGTGATAATTTCTGTTTTGTTCTCTGTTCTTTGCCTAATAACACAAATTTTTGGCTGCTGTGGTGTACTGAGCTAATGTTTTTTGTAGATACTGTAATTTAAGATCTCTAGTGAATGTCATTGCCTAAAATATGTCTGGACAGATTATGTTTTCTAACACATACCACATTATGTTTACCAAAACTAATTCTGATGATATAGTCACTTAGTGCTACAAGACACTTCAGTGTGCTTTACGATGAGCTCTCTTTTTACTATGCCAGGTAACACAGCACTGTCAGCAGATTCTGTCACCTTGCTGTTCATCCCCTTATTCTGATCCTCTATAATTTGAATAACAGTCTGTAAATGAAGTCCTTGTGGGAATCTTCTGGTGAGCTTTCTCCACTGAGAAAGCTGTTTATTTCCTACCATTTTGTCTTGTATCTTTTATGTTATTATTTAGTATGTATTTAATACTGTGAGGACTTAATCTTGGGCTCCATAGTGGCTTCATTTCTTTAAGCATCTTTGATGGATCTTCTCCAACACCTCCAATATCAGTAGACTACATCAAGTGGATAGTTCTGGTCTACATGCTCTTTATCTCCTTGAGAGAATTTGGATAATTCTTTGAGGCATAACTTATGTTTGCAAAGATGTTTTTACTCTCTCCCTATACATTGTACTTTATTCCCCAGTGCTCTAATTCTGTTCTTTGTTACAGTTTCCATCAGTAGTACTGGTGTGAGTCTTGATAGTTAGCTCTCTAAATTAGCTGCAGAGCCTTAATGGTTGGCATCTTATGTCCTACCTCCAGTTCTCTGGTAGTGAAATGATTTTAAGGGGAGAAAATGATACAAAACATTACTTAAAACCCAACAAACTAACCAATCCTTTTTTCTATCTTAAGGTGGAGAAACAGAGAAGACTTGAAAGAATAAAACAAAAACAGTCTCAACTACAAGAACTCATTCTACAGGTACAGTCAAGGTACTCTTGTCTATAGGGCAAGGTAACTTATATCTGTATTCCTGTTGTTTTATCCCAGTGAGGGATGGGAAACTTCTAAGAAGACTAGAGGTGAATTTCAGGATAAGGCTTATGCAGTTTTAATTTAGCACTGTAGTTTAGCTGGGACCATGCTGTTGGCCATTGCTATTGGGGAAGCCAGCAACCTTCCATGAGTTATGATGAATTCTTTTGCAGTTTCAAGTATGTTTAAACAGGATTTATACTGACAGGAGCTGTAATTCATACTGTACCCTCTGAATTTTCCACTTCAGTTCTTGTGTCTAGAATGTTTTTCTGTGTTAGAGTCCATAGATGAAATAATGTGACTGCAGAGGTCGTCTCTCATAATGCTCTGTGTCTTGCCTTTCTGGGATGTTGCTGTCCCTGCTGTGTAAGTGGCTTAACTGCTGTGAAACAGTTGCCGAACTCCTTCCCAGATTGCCCCTAGTATACTGGGGGAAGCGGTAGTCTGTCTTCTTAGTCACTGTGCTGCTGGTTCATCGGAATGTATCCTTTAGTAGTTGCATTACCTACGCAGCAGGAATGAGAATCTCAGGGAGGGTATGCAGAAAGAAGGTACAGATAGCTGTGGGACAGCAATCTCAACAGCTGTCTGATTTTTATTTGTTGGCTTTGGATTTTGGTTTTAATTCCTGTTTATTTCATTTGATTCCATAACCAGAAAAAATACTTTTTCTTAGTTTGGTGGCTTACTGTAAGATTTATAACTTGAGTTTCAATAGTTACCATGAGTTTTTAGTTTTTACAATTGTAATCTTTAAAATATGAACATCCCATTATTGTCATGGTTTAGCCCCAGCCAGCAACTAAGCACCACGCAGCCGCTCACTCACTCCCCCTACCCCGATGGGATGGGGGAGAGAATTGGAGGAGTAAGAGTGAGAAACACTCCTGGGTTGAGATAAGAACAGTTTAATAATTGAAATAAAGTAAGATAGTAATGATAATAATAACAATATAATAATGATAATAATAATATACAAAGCAAGTGATGCACAGTGCAGTTGCTCACCATCCGCCGACCGATACCCAGACAGTCCCCAAGCAGCGATCACTGCTCCCCGGCCAACCCCCCCCCCCCCCCCCCCCCCCCCCCCCCAGTTTATATACTGAGCATGATGTCATATGGTATGGAATAGCCCTTTGGTCAGTTTGGATCAACTATTCTGGCTGTGCCCCCTCCCAGTTTCTTGTGCGCCTGGCAGAGCATGGGAAGCTGAAAAGTCCTTGACTGGCATAAGCAGTACTCAGCAACAACTAAAAACATCGGTGTGTTATCAACATTCTTCTCCTACTAAATCCAAAACACAGCACTATGCCTGCTTCTAGGAAGAAAATTAACTCTATCCCAGCTGAAAGCAGGACACCATTATGAAATGCAGTTTTGGTAAAATGTGAGAGTAAAGTCACTAATCTTAGCTGAGTAATTCAGAAACCTAACGTCAGATATTCAAATCCCAAACGTTAACTGTTTTAGCATATAATTTCAGCAGAAATACAGTATTAATCAATCAGCTGTTCTTGTGTAGTGCAGTAGCTAGCAGGGAATAGTAAACAGAGTGGAAATAGGTTGCTATATTAAAATTCCTTTTTCCAATTATTGTATCTCTTCATTCTGTCGAGGATCTGTCCAAGGAACTGTTCTGATGTAGTTATTAAAATGTGCATATTTTTTTTTCTCAGTTAAGTTTTACTCTGTTGTATTTTTCAATACTATCATTTGTGTCTCTTCTTGCATGTTAGCATGCAGGAATATGGTGAACACTCTCTGTTCTTTCCTGCATTTACTTGCTGCAACCATTGCTGATATTCTTTATCTGAGGGATTTTTTTGTTAACAGGATCTTAAAGGTTTAATTCATACTTTCATACCACTACTGCTTTTTCTAGCAAATTGCCTTCAAGAACCTTGTTCAGCGAAACCGTCAAGCAGAACAACAGGCAAATCGACCGCCACCTTCCAATTCTGTCATCCATTTGCCATTTATCATTGTGAACACCAGCAAGAAGACAGTGATTGACTGCAGTATTTCAAATGACAAGTGAGTTAAAGTTTTCTATCTGGCTTTTGGTACAGCTATGAGTTTTATGTCCATGCTAAAGTGTTCATCTAGATTTTATAAAAAAGATACACAAATAAATTTGCTCGTGCCTTTTTTGTAGATGGAGAACATGCATTTCAGACAGGTAAAACTTAGTCATGTTAAATTGAAACAGAGTTTTATAGAGCTTTTTAATAAATAGAATAATTGCATTCACATTTAATAACTTATTTAAGACTTACTACCTAGCGATGTTAGAAGCAAAGTAAGGCAGCTCTGCTCAAGTTTGATATAATACTTTACCAAGTAGTAGTGTTTTCCTATGGCTTTAACATGATGAAATGCAGCCAGCAGAATTGAAAATGGATTTTGCTTTCGGTACTGCTGTTCTCTACTTTTGGTTCAAAAAGCTAGGTTTTTCATCTGCTAAATAAAAGCTGAATGTAGCAGTGGTTTCTACTTGCACTATTAGTGTACTAGAAAAGCTGAAAACCATGAAAAAAAATACACACAGTAGGCAGAGGAATGGGATTAAAGAAAAAAATTATCAAACATGCAAAATGTTTAATTAAAACTCTGTTAAATCTGTTAATGATTTATGTAGTGTGTATAATTACAGTCGCTTGCTATCAAATGCATAAATTTTGAAAAATTTGATTGCTTAATGTGATGTGTCACTAACACTGTGTGTTAAGCTTTTGAAATGCTGCAATTCCTGAAACTGGAAAGGTAGTTAAAGTAATTGAAGCTAATTAAGACATTTTTTCCTCTCCAGGTTTGAATATCTATTTAATTTTGACAATACTTTTGAAATCCATGATGATATAGAAGTACTAAAACGAATGGGAATGGCTTGTGGGCTAGAATCTGGAAGCTGTTCAGCAGAGGACCTAAAAATTGCAAGGAGTTTGGTTCCTAAAGCTCTGGAACCATATGTGACAGGTTAGTTACTCCAAGAAGGGTTGTTTTGTTTTCCTCCTTAATACGGGACTCAAGGAAAAAAAAACATGAAAAATCTAAGATCAGTTAATTTTCACTGGTTTGTGGTGAAGATTTCTGACAAGTTCTCAAATATATATGCTTTTTAGTGTGCCTTGGGGATCAAACAACATACTCATAGAGAATTCATAGAGAATGGGCTGTGGCTTTTTGCAGAACCATGTTTTTGCATTATGCCACACAAGTAGATCTCTGCAGTGTGTAATTCTTTTAAGGGGACAGTATTAATAGTTGTTTCCCCTGCAAAGGCAAAAGGTAGTAAGCACAAATATGGTCATGTCTTCATTTTATATTGTTTTATCATTTTCATTACATAAGAATACTGAAGACATCCAAGTTGCTCACTTCAAAATAATTTTTTTTTTTAATGTATTTTGAAATTTTGCTGTTGCACTAGCTTCTTGGGTTTTGCTTATGCTATTTTGGCTATAGTACATCAGTAGGTTTTGTTGTTTTGGTTGCAAGATTCCTTTTCTGGACTTCAGAAGGATTAAGCATTTCCACTGAATTAGATGAGTGTGTTTTGAAGCATTCTTGAAATACGTATTGTTCGTTTTACAGAAATGGCTCAGGGATCAATCAGCAGTGTATATGTCACATCTTCATCAGGTTCTGCATCAAATGGCACAAGATTTTCAGCCAGGTGAGATGAAATTATCCATTACTTTTTAAAACCTGTGATCATCAAAGAAACTTAATTAGAGATTAAATACTTCATGAAACAAGTTCTGTTTTGATTAAATGTGGTGTGGATATGTGTTTAAATTTATTCTCAGACATCGCTTTTACTTGAGTAGTGGTGGTTCTTGCCAGTGTCATTAAAGAAATCTTTTCCTGTATAGTGGAAAAGAAATTGATTAGACTGGTGTTAGTCTTGAATGTATTATTTTTGTTTAGGTTTGCATTTGTGACAAGAAAACAGATACTTCCCTAAAGATTTAATATGGGCAAGATTCTCCTTTGGTTATTAGTGTCTAACTTAAAAAAGGTTTTGGTCTTTTGGTTTCAAACAGCATCAGAAGCTGGGATAGTGATAAACCTAACTTGTATTTAACTTTGTGTGGACATACATAATTTCTGAACTTAACTCTTTTTCTCTTGCTATATAAGACACTCTTCCTTATGTAGTCACTACTTGCTAGTTTCTCACTGTTGCATTAATCAAAAAGAGTCCTTTTGTGAGCTCTACTAAGTTGTAAAATGAGTTGAATATCATTGAAATGTTTAATGTTGTTAGCAAATATTCAAATTGAGCAGCTGGTTTGCTGAACAAATTACCTGAAAAAGTGTTCATTTTCTACCAGTTGTTTCTGTTGTGTCCAGAAACTTAGCATTATCTGAAAAGTTAATTAAATTTGTTGTATGTGTAACGCAACTAATCCAATCTGGGCAATTTTAGAATTGCAGAATGGTTTGGGTTGAAGGGGATCTTCAAAGATCAGCTAGTCCACCCCCACTGCCATGCTGAAGGACATCTTCCACTAGATCAGGTTGCTCAAAGCTGCATCCAGCCTGACCTTGAATAATTCCAGGGATGGGGCATCCGCAGCTTCTCTGGGTGACCTGTGCCACTGTCTCACCACACTCATCGTAAAAAATTTCTTCCTCATATCTAATCTAAACCTACCTTCTTCCTGTTTAAAACTGTTGCCCCTTGTCTGTCATTGCAGGCCCTGGTAAAACATCTTTTTTCTGTATATCTTATAAGCTGCCTTTAAGTACTGAAACTACACAATAAGGTCTCCCCAGAGTCTTTTCTTCTCCAGGATGAACAACCCCAACTCTCCTCAGCCTTTCTTCATAGGAAAGGTATTCCAGCGCTCTGACCATTTTCATGGCCCTCTTCTGGACCTGCTCTACCAAGTCAACGTCTATCTTGTACTGGGGACCCCAGAGCTGGATGCAGTACTCCGGGTGGGGCTTCATGCAAGTAGAGAGAGAGAGAATCACCTCCTTCAGCCTGGTGGCCATGCTTCTTTTGATGCAGCCCAGGATAAAGTTGGCCGCCTGGGCTGCAAGCACACATTGCCAGGTCCTTTCCAATTTTTTGTCCACCAGTACCCCCAAGTCCTTCTCCACAGGGCTGCTCTCAATCCCTTCATCCCCCAGTCTGTACTGATACTGGGGATTGCCCTGACCCATGTGCAGGACCTTGCACTTGGCCTTGTTGAAGTTCAGGAGGTTCACATGGGCCCACTCCTCAAGCCTGTCAAGGTCTGTTTATGTGGCATCCCTTTCCTCAAGAGTATTAACCTCACCACACAGCTTGGTGTCATCCACAAACTTACTGAGGATGCACTCAGTCCCACTTCTTGTCATTAATGAAGATACTAAATAGTATTGGTCCCAGTATGGACCCCTGAGGGACACCACTCGTTACTCGTTTCCATTTGGACATTGAGCTGTTGACTAAACTCTTTGGTCATGGCCATCCAGCCAATGTCTTATCCATCAAATAGTCCATCCATCAAACTCATATCTCTCCAATTTAGAGGTAAGAATATTGTGGGGGACTGTATCAAATGCCTTCCAGAAGCCCAGGTAGATAACTTCTGTAGCTCTTCCTTTGTTCATTGATGTGTTCACTTCATCGTAACTTCCAGGAGGATCTATTCCATGATTTTAGCAGACACTGAGGTGATGCTGGAGAGGAGAGGGCAAGTTCTAGATTACTTTGGCTCTTTCCACAACAATGACTGTTCTGTGTGTCGTGGTTTAGCCCCAGCCAGCAACTAAGCACCACGCAGCTGCTTGCTCACTCCCCCTACCCCAATGGGATGGGGGGAGAATTGGAGGAGTAAGAGTGAGAAACACTCCTGGGTTGAGATAAGAACAGTGTAATAATTGAAATAAAGTAAAATAGTAATGATAATAATAACAATATAATAATGATAACAACAATAATAATATACAAAGCAAGTGATGCACAGTGCAGTTGCTCACCACCCGCCAACCAATACCTAGACAGTTCCTGAGCAGCGATTGCTGCTCCCCAGCCAACCCCCACCCCCCCCCCAGTTTCTATACTGAGCATGACGTCATATGGTATGGAATAGCCCTTTGGGCAGTTTGGATCAACTATTCTGGCTGTGCCCCCTCCCAGTTTCTTGTGTACCTGGCAGAGCATGGGAAGCTGAAAAGTCCTTGACTGGCATAAGCAGTACTTAGCAACAACTAAACCATCAGTGTGTTATCAACATTCTTCTCCTGCTAAATCCAAAACACAGCACTATGCCTGCTACTAGGAAGAAAATTAACTCTATCCCAGCCGAAACCAGGACACTGTGTCAGAATCACTGGCAGGCTCTGTCTTGTAGTTTATTTGGGAAATTGCTATATCATTGAAATTCTTAAGGAAGTCCTAATTTTTAGGACATTTCTTAAGCTGTATGTGTTTAAAGGCAAAAATCCTGTATTGATAGGATTTTTTTAGACAAAGAAAAACAGCTTTATTCTTGTTCACCGAAGACAGTCTTCTGGCAGCTTTTTCTTACCCATCTGCCTTCTGTCGGAGTTGCAAGGAGGTCCTTCTGAAGATACAGTACCTGGCTTACTTTAAAAGGCTAATGGAATTACATTTTTAAAGCATTTCTTTTTTTAAAAAAAACCTTTTTGTAGATGATAGGCTTACTTGAATGCAAAGCAAAAAAAAAAAAAGTAGGAAATAACTTGCAAGGGAAACAGTTAAGCTCAGGGTTGTGCAGGACTAGCAATGGTGAGGAGTGTGGTTTATACTCCAGCCTGTTCCTGCTGCCCAAAAAAGTGTGGGGAATTCTGCCTGTTTTGTGCTAGGGAGCTGAAGCTTGAGTGAGAATACTGCCAAAATATCTTTAGAGAAGCAGAACTTACACGGTACATAAAATCTCCTGTTTTCACTAAGGTTCCTTCTGTGATAATGAGCATGGCATTAGTGAAAAAGAGCCCATATATTTTTAAAACTTTGAAATTTGAATAGGCCACTACTAGCCAGAGGCCAGTAGAAAACCAGAGGCTGACTGTGGTTCATTCTCTTGGTGAGAAGCACAAGAACTCCTACCACTTCTGTTTCTTAGGAGGCCAGAAAAGGGGGGTGACAAATTCTGTTTAATTATAGTGCATATATAAATATTCATGGCAATAGGAAATCACAAGATGTGTAGCTTTTCTGGTACCAAAAATTGCTGCCAAGGCAAATAAAGGCTATAAATTTATTTAGCAAGCTCTGTGAAGAAAATCTGCAGAAGACTGAAGATGCTGCTACCAGTGCCTTCATCCCAGTTTCTTTGTCTTACTAGGATACTCAGTTTATGAAATCCAGTTCCACTTTTATCAAAAAGAGAGGAAACAGGTTTTTGGGTGGTTACTTCCAAAGTTCACAGGAACAGAAGAATCATTCTTTTTCTTTGTTTTTGAAACTGCTTCTGCAGATAATTATGGAGAACCTGTTATAAGTCATCTGACTACAGCTAGACAGATATCTTAGGATCTTCCTTTTGAATAAGTGTGCAGAACAGCAGAAACTCTTGATAGTGTCTTACTGGGTATGTTTTCCTTGTGAGCTTCTAGGGTGTGCCCCTGCAATTTCATTCTGTGTGATCATCCCCCTCTGCCTGGGGATGGATGAGGAGTTGACCGAGAGCTCATGGGTCAGGATTAAGGGAGGGCAGGGACAGGTGACTTTATAGTGGGGGTCTGCTACAGGCCACCTGACCCGGAAGACCGAGCGAATGAGACCCTCTGTAGACAGGTAGGAGCAGCCTCACGTTCACAAGCCCTGGTCCTCACTGGGGGCTTAACCACCCTGTTACCTGTTGGAGGGACAACACAGCAGGGCATAAGCAATCCGGGAGGTTCCTGGAATGCGTTGATGATAACTTCCTTCTCCAAGCGAGAGGAGCCAACAAGGAGAGGTGCTATGCTGGACCTTGTTCTCACCAACAAGGAGGGGCTGGTGGGGAACGTGAAACTCAAGGGCAGCCTTGGCTGCAGTGACCATGAAATGGTGGAGTTCAAGATCCTTAGGGCACCGAGAAGGGCGCACAGCAAGCTTACTGTCCTGGACTTTAGGAGAGCAGACTTTGGCCTCTTCAGGGATCTGCTTCATAGAGTGCCATGGGATAAAGTCCTGGAGGGAAGAGGGGCCCAAGAAAGCTGGTTAATGTTCAAGGATCACCTCCTCCAAGCTTGGGAGCGATGCATCTCAACAAAGAGGAAGTCAGGCAAAAATGCTAGGAGGCCTTCATGGATGAACAAGGAGCTCCTGGATAAACTCAAGCCCAGAAGGGAAGCCTACAGAGGGTGGAAGCAAGGACAGGTAGCCTGGGAGGAACGTGGAGAAATTGTCCGAACAGCAAGGGATCAGGTTAGCACAGCTAAAGCCCTGATAGAATTAAGTCTGGCCAGGGACATCAAGGGCAACAAGAAAAGCTTCTATACATATGTCGGTGAAAAAAGGAGGACTAGGGAAAACATGGGCACTCTCCAGAGGGAAACGGGGGAGCTGGTTACCTGGGATATGGAGAAGGCTGAGGTACTCGACAACTTTTTTGCCTCAGTCTTCACCCGCAAGTGCTCAAGCCACACCGCTCAAGTCACAGAAGGCAAAGGCAGGGACTGGGAGAATGAAGAACTGCCCACTGTAGGAGAAGATCAGGTTTGAGACCATCTAAGGAACCTGAAGGTGCACAAGTCCATGGGACCTGATGAGATGCATCCGTGGGTCCTGAGGGAACTGGCAGATGGAGTTGCTAAGCCACTAGCTATCATATTTGAGAAGTTGTGGCAGTCAGGTGAAGTTCCCACTGACTGGAAAAGGGGAAGCATAACCCCCATTCTTAAAAAGGGAAAAAAGGAAAACCTGGGGAACTACAGGCCAGTCTCACCTCTGTGCCTGGCAAGATCATGAAGCAGATCCTCACGGAAACTATGCTAAGGCACATGGAAAATAAGGAGGTGATTAGTGACAGCCAACATGGCTTCACTAGGAGCAAATCATGCTGGGCAAATTTGGTGGCGTTTTGTTTTTGGGTTTTTTTTTTTAACTAGAAAAGAAAAGCATAATGAGAAGAAAACAATTTCAAGTTAAAAATATAGCACATCTAGCAATGATAGTTTGCCATGTAATAACAAGGAATTAAGGGGAAGCTCTAAATTCCTAGATTTTCCAAGTCTTTGAGTCAAGATCAGTGCTTTTGAGAGACATGATTCACTTGTGATGCAGGTGTCCAGTGCTACATAAAAATATTAAAGCACTTAAATATCTGTGTAGCCTTAACACTAAATGTACTTCAGAAGAAACCTGGAAAGCATACTTTGAAGGCAGCTGTGAAAGGATTTCATCTTTATAGTAAACCTAAAGGAAGAAGCATAATAAGAACCATTTCCAAATTACTTCAATTGTTTCAGCTTTTGAGAAACAGCTTAGACATATATTAAAGACAACTTACAAAGTAGCAGTGGCAGTTTCATTAAAGGAATGGAATAGTTACATGATTATATTTAAGAGCACAGTAAACTGAGAAAAATCACTAGGTAGTGCCAACTGGCCTCTTTTTCTTTTTTTCAGTGACTTTTCCAATGGTGGAGATGGGATGTTGGCTACAAGTTCCAATGGATCTCAGTACAGTGGCTCCAGAGTTGAAACACCAGTTTCTTATGTTGGGGATGACGATGATGACGACGACGATTTTAATGAAAACGATGATGACGATTGATGCCCTTTGCTTGTAGACTATTTTTTGTTAAAATTCAGCAAGCTTCAGGAGTAAATTGTTCTAGGGAGAAGTGTCTCAAATTACTTTGCCCCATCCCTCAAGGAGAATATTGGTAAGCAGTTCTGAGTTTAGAAATTGCACCTCTGATAAGCAAACAAGGATTGTTTTACGTAGGATATTTTTAAATGTGGTGTGGATGTGTGTTTTTGATACCAGTGTGTTAATGCAGAGCCTTTATTTACTCTTGTTTTAGGGGGTTTTGGTTTGTTGGTTGGTTTTTTGTTTGGTTTTTTTTTTTTTACTTGAAGGAAAATGGATTTTGCCCCATATGTTCTTGCGAAGTTTGCTAAAGAAAATGTAGACACATCATTGAGAAATAAAATGCTATCCTTCTGTGGAAAATGAATACACTGAATGGCAATTTATTTGGAGTGTATTTTGATTATGCCACTTTTTGAGGGATAGTGAGCTAATGTAGTAGCGTTTTTGTTAATCACGCAGTGTCCAAAGAACCAAACAAGAAAGATACGTCCTACTTTTTTACATGTTAAATTCCAGAAATGTTGTGAAGTTATTTTCCCTTAAATTATATCTAACATTATGATTCCATCAAGTTTATATACTTTTCACTGTATGTTGGGACATATGAATTAAAAAGTTTTTGGCAAATGTTTACTGCCAGTTGGTGCAGCTATATAAAATGTCTTGAAGGTTTGGAATGATTTATTGCTTATGGTAAAATTTGCCTGATTTCTTACAGGCAGACTTTGGAAACTTTTTATTATATAGTTGTTTACATACTTATAAGTCTATCATATAAAGACATGTACTGAAACAAATGTTTGTATTTGTTTCATAAGCATCTTCCTGTAATCTATTATAAAGTTGAAATTAAATATAGAGAATGTTTTACGTTTTTTAACTCAAAATTTGTCAATCATTTTTAATAGTTCATTTTTATAAAAGGAATTTCAGGGCAGGTGGTAGTCTTTTTAAATTTATTCACAAACAATTAACTGCACAAATACTGTCAGCTGCCTATTCTAAGACAGTAGTCTTTCTATTGAAACACAAATAAACTTTTCTGTAATATTTTATGGAATATAAAGAGACTATAATTGTTTTACTTGTTTAACCTTGGCACTGTTAGTTTTTATTAATAAAACGCGCATGGGCATTTTTAACAAGCTCTGTGGTTTTTCTAATTTTAGGGTTACTTTAGAACATTTCACTTCCTCTCGTCACAAGATCTAGAATTAACTGTCTCAGGGTACTGCATCTGCACTACAGAGGGCCCAGATTTTTTGCTTTGATTGAGTAATTTGTCCTTATAGCTCTTGGTAACTTATGACACAAAAAGCAGTATCTTACCCTGTATACTCTCTTCTTTCACGTCTCCTGTTGCCCCTCAGAGTGTCAGGCCAATCTTAGTACTCCCATGTCCTCAAAACAGGTCTTCATCTACTTTCTGCATACTTCTACCTTACACCTTTTTGTTAGATCACATCTTCTGCTCTCACCTGAAAGCACAGGTTACTGAACTGGCTCAGTTACTCTGCAGGCTGCTACCAGAGTCAGGATTTGTTGCTTCCACAAACTCCAGGGAGTCGCTGCAAAGACAACTTACAGTCTAGTAACTGTCTGTCATCAGGGCTCCTGGATGCACTTAAACCCTGTGGTAAATATAAAGCGTGTTATGTGTTTTTTCTCTGAGGGATTATGCCTTGACAAATCTTGTGTGGTAAGGGGATTACTACAGAGCAGTTGATACACAGTGAATGTTTTCTAATTGTATCAAACCTTGTAATATCATAGAATCGTTTAGGTTGGAAAAGACCTTTAAGATCATCCAGTCCAACCATTAACCTACACTACCAAGTCCACACTAAACCAATCAAGGGTAGACTAGACGAAACCATGTCCCGAAGTGCCACATCTACCCGTTTTTTTGAACACTTCCAGGGATGGTGACTCCACCACCTCTCTGGGCGGCCTGTTCCAATGCTTGACCACCCTTTCCGTAAAGAAATTTTTCCTAATTTCCAACCTAAACCTCCCCTGGCGCAGCTTGAGCCCATTTCCTCTCGTCCTATCGCTAACTACATGGGAGAAGATATGAGTGAACCAAGAAAATTACCTAATTTTATAGGCCTGGGAAAAGCTTTGTGGGGGCTAATTGAGTGTTTTGCTCCTCACTGAAGATGTCATTCTTTGCAGTGCTAATGCTAGAAGCAAGGTTCTTGTCATGGTTGAGTCAGCTGATTCAAATTACCTTAGCTGTTGAGTGGCAGTTTTATCTGCAGAGCCCAACAGTAGGTATCAAGGAACTTTTGGCAGTCCAAGGGGGTTATTCCTGTTTTCCCTTATGTTCTAAATCTCCAGTGTATGATCCAAGATTTACCTGCAAAGAGTGAGTACAGGCATGTTAGGTAAGAAGGACTGAAAGCTCTGATGGTTTCCTTTTGGTTCTTATCAGTGAAGTAGACCTCAGATGAGACAAGGTCAAGGTGGGAGTGAAAGTGTGGCAAAACATACATTTCAAAAGAGGTTATTTTGGTTGCTGATGAATCTCTGAAATAGAATTTGAGCGTTTAAACAAGCAGCATTGGAGTGGTTCGGGGGAATGACTCTATATTGCCTTTGTTTCAGCAGAATGTTCTAGTAAAGGCAACAAGCACTAACAAGAGAAAGTCTATGGACTTTTTCATTACTTGCTAGATTTCAGGGAGTTACCTGGTCATAGTGTTTGGGTGAAGGAGGAGAAAGAGAAAAGAAACCAGTGGTGAGGGAGGAGGTAGAAATGAGGAAAGGAGACTTGAAGTAGGAGGAGGAGGGAACCAGAAAAGAAAGAACAGATTGAAACTTAGGGTCTTTACAGAGGGGCATAAAAAGAGAAGGTGTAAGTTGGGAAGAAGTAATGAGAAAACAAGAGAGGAGTAGTCAAAGACTACAAAAAAGACTACTAGTAGAAACTTTATTTAATAAAAAAAGGAAAGGCAGAGGAATGTGTAGAACAGATGTAATAATGTCAGGCCTGGCATGAAAGGACCTGGAAAGTGGGAGGTAACTTTAAACTATATGGTTCTGATTTCTGAAAAGGGTGGTGCCACACATACAGATGGAGAAGGAAGATCAAAAGCAGGAACAGAATGTAAGAGGAAATCATGAACAGGAAATTGTTGAGGAAATCTGTGGAAGTAGAAAATATTGTAAGGAAATAGGAACTAGAATTCGGTTTAAGAAAGATTAAAAGATGGTAAAGGTAATGAGAATGGTACTAAGGGCTCAGTTTGGGGAAAAACATGACAAGGAAGGGGATGTGCACTTACTCCTTTCATTTGTCAGCATTTTTTTGTGATCTGAAGAAGAGGAGAAGTTGCAAAGTATGTGTATCTATATCTCTGAAATGGTCCTGCAGATAAATCCTGGGAACAGTGTGCATCTTTTACTGGTTTTTCTAAAGTGATACTGAGCTTTGAAAGACTGTCTCTACTTCGACATGGGTAACAAGAAGGAGTTCTTGAATCGTTTGTTTCAGAAGTAAACTGTTTTGTTTGTCCCATAGGAATTAGCTTGTCTTAACTAAAGAAAAGCCTTTATGATTTTGGAAACTTTTTTTTTTAAAATCTTCCTTCAATGAAGGGCAGCTATTGCAGAGAAGAAAAAAATAAATGGGGCTGATAAGGTAGCACCCTTGAAGGTGACCATTTAGTAAATTGTTCATGGAAGGAGATAACGGTCACAAGATAAATCTCTCCATTTCTTTATCAGTGAATACATGGGTTGTGAAATTTTCACATTAATGGGAAATCTGAAAATTGGATGTTGCTTGAATATAAAAGGGGTGAAAGGGGGGGGGGGGGAGCAGCATTGATATATTACTACTGGAATGGTCGTCAGTAGAAAGGAGGGTGTTTACACTGTTTTTCCCAGGTAGTCCATTGTTTCCTGTAGGGATTTCCTTTTTCTTGTCTGCTTACGGGAAGAGTAGTAGGCTATTTGTCTTGACTGCTACACTGCATTAACAACTTTCAGCCCTTCTCAGATCTGTCTGCTTCCAGAAAGATGTGAATATTATCACACACGCTTTATTGTTAAAGCCTTGCTTTACTTTAATTGTCATTCATTTATCAGGAAAAGCGAATCCAAGCCAGCACAATGACAGCAGCTACTTTCAATGTCATGATTTTCTAAATTTAGGATTTAAAATTTTCCCAAGGTTTTTCTTGGTCTCTGATTCCTCCCTGAGCTTCCACGGATTCTGGAGGGTTACCAAGATGCTCGGGGGGCTGGAGCAGTTGCTCTATGAGAGGGGCTTGTTTAGCCTGAAGAAGGGATGGCCTCGGGAGGCCTAATGGCAGCCTTCCAGTACTGCGAGAAGGTTATTGCGAAGATGGAGTCAGTCCACAAGCAGTGCATGGTGGGAGGATGAGAGGCAACACACACAGGCTGAAGCAAGAGCGTTTCCAACTGGGTTTAAGGAAGAGACTAGGATGGTCAAGCTGTGGAACAGGTTGCACAGAGAGGTTGTGCTGACTCTATCCTTAGGATTTTAAAGACCTGACAGGATAAAAGCCCTGAGTAATGTAGTACAACCTCATGGCTGACCATACTCTGAGCAGGAATTGGACTAGAGACGACCTGTGGTGCCTTCCAGCCTGAATTACCATATGGATCCCATAAGAGAGAGGAAAAGAAAACAAAAAAAATACCATGTATCAGTATCACAGACAGACTAACAAGTGGGTCACCTGGCTTGCCTGTGTACCAAAGACTCAGCAGAAAACGGATGGAAACCCAGCTCATCCGCAGAAGCCATGAAATGTAACCAAACTATGAGGGAAAAGGTAGGTAGATGAGTGGGTAGAAGCGAAGACTGTCTTCCTTTAGGATGAGGTTTCTAAGAAGCAGAAATACAGGTGATGCTGACAGCAGACCGAAGAAGGGCAATGACCGATATGCGCAGGCGTTTCCTACTTCCAGCATTTGGTTACACTGGTAATTCTCATCTGGCACGATGATGGTTGTCACCTAGGCGTGTGTGCCTCTCACTCAGTTGGAGAGCTGCTGTCCCCAGGGGGACATTCAAAGTACGTCAGCACTAACAAGTGAAACATTAACCAGAGGAAATCATGATTATTGATTCACAGCTTTGCTGTGATAAGGGCAGAGTGTCCTGATGTGACAGAATAAAGAAGAGAGACTGGCGTTAATTGAAAATCAACCATGTAATATCTTTACAAATGTTTTTCTTTGTTCTCCTAATGCCTCTCTTGTTTGTTAAATTTTTGGATGTTTTGAACAGGTTGAAATCTAAACTTGGGCTCAAAGATCTGATTTTTTTAGCATATCACTGTGTACGCATCGTGGTACATTTCTGCAAATATTGCAGTGATACCAGCCCTAACCTATCAGGAGGGCTGGTCAGAGCAGAATGGAAAGTTTCTGCATTGTAAGAAGTTAAAAGACAGCAAAGCTGCAGACTTTGGGCAAGGTTCATGTTCTTTTATCATGTAAACTTGAGAGAATTTGTTAAAGGAGAATATTAAGCACATACTTGAAGCTTAACTCTCTTAAAACAGGCAACCCAGGTACTTTATGCTAGGTAGAGAGTGGATCTCTGCATTTCTGGTGCTGGTTTTTAATGAACCTTGAAATAGTGAGTAAATTCTTACAGACTGAAATAATGCTAGAGTGCCAATTTTCAAAGTGATGTGAGGAAGTCCTGTCCAAATGTGGTCTAGACAGCCTGAGATCAGCCCTGAACCTCATACTAGAAAAACTGTTGAAGGAAATGGCTAAAAGAAAATTAAAAGCCTGGAAGGTTAATTATTAATGACAAAGTACAGAATAGGTCTTATCAAATGAATATGGGAGGAGATTGAAACTTTTTAGCTGACTGTGGAAACGATGGATATTTTTGAGCATCTTTAAGCCTTTTCTGTTTCATTGCATTCTGATTTTAAATACGTATTTTACAATACCAGCACGTTGTATGTTAAATGGTTACAAACTGTTTACTGCCGAATCAAAAATAGTTTTTGTGGCATTTTCACTGATTATCACTGCATCAGGTAAGATTGTACTTCTGGTTAACGTTTTCTCAACAACCCAGAAGAAAATTTTAAAATATTTTAAAGCGATAATGGTTAGAAAAGAAGTAAACAATGAAGAGGACATATTAATGTGGATTGCTTGGCAAGCAGGGCATGTCCAAAAAACATTATGGTTAAACTACACGTCTTTTGAACAAAGAATTCAAGCTACACTTACAGGAGGTAAGACTATACACTGAAAATGTAGGATACTGAAAATGTAGGATCCTAAAAATGGTCTTGGTGTCAAGGTGGACAAAAACTGGGTATGTCTCCTACATGGTGTTTTAAGGAACTAACTAATCTGATTTTGGATGTATAGGTAAAACTAATAATGGATTGGAAAGTGATATTACATCCAAATAATACAGTGAGACCAATAGTGAGCAGCTACATACTTCTTAGCATCATCATTTTAAAAGGGTATTGGAAAAATTGGGAATGACTCAGAAAAAAGCCCTTCCCTACCTATGGTCAAGATCTTTTAGTAAGAGGTTTAATGAACTCTATTTTGGTTTTTTTTTTTTTTTAAAAAAAAAAAAAAAAAAAAGAGAAATGACTGGATTTATGTCAGGTCACACAAAAAGATACCATTTTAACAGGCTCATCAATATTGGAGAGAAAAGTGACACAAGATTTAAGGACTGGGACTTGAAATCACAATAATTAGATTTAGTTACCTAGTTGATTAAGATGGTAATAAACCCTTGGAACATTTTGATTGGAATGATAGAATTCCCACATTGGTAACAGTAGGACCACACATAAACACACGGATTAATGATGAAGGGCATTACCCCAAGCGTCTCTCCAGAATTCAGTTCTTTCTCATTTTAGACCAAGTGAGAGGATGTAGTGGGATCCTAAAAAGGGAATTTTCAGCCCAATTTCTGCTCTTAACGTAATGAGAAGTGCCATGTGTCCATTGTTATCACTCTGGTATCAAGAAAAAGAAATTGAAAGAGAAGAAAAGTGAACAGTCTTTGTCCTCAGTGAGAGGGTTTTTCAAATTAAACTGAGGAAAAGAAAAGGACACCTGTTCTTTCATGCATGCTTTTATTTTACGTTAAACAAGATAATCTTGTTTGAGCTTGAACTTTTGTATCTGAAAGAAATGAAGCTTGTGAAGGGAGCATACGTGCAAAGCATAAAATACTTTCTGCAAGCATTATTGATACAACCGTTATTCTACATCCAATTAAGGAAAGTAGCGCATTTAGACAGGTTTAGTTGCTGCAGAATGAATCTCTGCCTGGCTTTTATTACAGGTAAAAGATTAAAACCATTGATATGAAATGATGAGAGGAATTCCCAAGTGCAATAGCAGTGACATCATGTGAGACCATTAAGCGAAGACTTAATTATTAATATATAGTACTTAGCAATTGTGAAAGGTAGAGGGCAAACATTCTGAACTTGATGTAGTCTCATAGTCATAGCACAAAAAAAATCCTTTAAGCATTGAGGAGCTTGTATTCAGTGTTTTTCTGCACTCTTAATTTTTCTTCATCATTTTTAATAACGGATATTAGGACGTTACGGTGCAATTACTGGCTTTACCCGTCACATGAATATTTGTAAGAATAGATGGAGGTGTTGAGGATACATCTCAAAGCAGCTGCCGTGTTTCTGTCCTCTCTGCACTGATCTTCAAGAGCTTTATTTAACGCCTTTATGGGATGAGTCTGGGAACTAAAATGTATTGGCTATAAAAAATGATGGCGTCAATGATACTAGTTTCACGGCATGTTATCATCTGGCCTGTGCCTCTTCTCCTGGCTACCGGCTCTGTTGCGCAGCTGATGGGAGCAAGGGCAGACAGTCTGGCCCTGACAGCCACCCAGTCGTCTCCTCTGGTGACGCCTGCCTGCCCCCTCCGCTGCTCCAGAGGCACGGGCTGGCTGCCTTTTCTGTCATGTCCTGGCTGATCAACATCTAACCTAACTCAGGAATTTGGTTTTACTTGTGTTTTGTTCTTAGATATGCTGCTTCAGTTTCCTAACCAAAACCCTATGTAGTCTGACCTTTTTTTTTTCCCCGTTGATATTGTTCAGTCTAATCAAATATCTCTCAATGTTGCAACTGAGTTTATGTATATCTATGTGTATGTATACATCTATATATGTTCTCGTATGTGTTTGTGTATCTCTGTCGGTCTCTCAAGGAATTGGAGACTTGCAGTGGGAGTGCTTAAAAGACTCCCTGTGCATTTTTAAAGGCCAGTTTTAAACTTGAAAACAAAACTACTGAACTCATTCCTTAACAACCCACTTTGTGCTAATGGTTAGTTCTTGCATATTATCAGTCATTGCTATGTATATAAAGCTGTTAGTCTGTAATACTTGCACGCTAAATTAACTGTGACTATACAGTCGCATGGAGCTGCAGCTGTACAGCTGGCACTGGTGGCCGAGGTCCTTGTTAGTCTCCAAGGTGAAGGTGATCAGGCTGGAGAGCTCTTCCACCAAAGGAAGTGTCTGTCTTCGTTCCTCCCGTCATTGGTGTTTTATGCTTCTTGCTCCCCACCCTGACCGCCTAAAGGGGGATTCAGCTGCTCCTTAACTTGGTTTTGCTTTTGCCCGTCATGCCTCTTGTGCCTTGGGCAGGATGCCCTGCCCATTTTCCTCCCCCTGTGCTTATTTTGGTCTTTATCTTGTAACTTCTGGCGCTCAGATGTCTCCAAAGTGCAACCGTGTAAGCCTGTCTTTGCTGCTTTGATGGTTACGTTGCTTACTACATGACGTGCTTGCACATAGTGTCGGGCTGTGCCATCACAGTACTACAAAATACTCGCATGCTGGTTGTTCCGCTATTTAAGCGTGCTTATATTTGGGTTCCAGGCAAGCTAATATTAGCTATACCCAGATTAATACACTTGGAGCTTTCACAGAGCTTTTTTTACTTAAGCTACACTAGCCACAAATGTTGCTCTGTTTTATTATTATTATTTGTAATTCCAGTAAAGAAAGAGAATAATCTCCGGTGGCTAAAAGTTCACGGGAAATCTAAGTTCAGGGTGACAATCTTTGTACTTAAAGAACCAGATCTGGTGGACCTGCATACCCTTTTTTTGACCTCAGAACGCCTCATCCTTTGGTCAACACGGGGACACTTCAGTCTTTCCTTTCAATGTTCAATTTATCCCATCGAAGGTCTTTTTGTGAAGTCGGTCTAGGCTGTCATTCTGAAGTTGTGGCTGTGCAGACACCCAGTCCGTGGGAAATTTGTTCAGCATCTTCCTGTGTTGTGCCGTAGTGCTGACTAAAACGTGAGCTTGTAGTACTGCATCGCCCAATTCAAATGTTCAAATTGTCGACGCTAAATCAAATACAGTCAAGCAGAGAATCTGCCTACGTTAGAAACACTGAGGGAAGAGTTCTCGGTTTTCTTGATAATATTTAAGTGTTCTGTTTATAGACAACATTGAATTACCTTTGAGCATGAATTACTATTTTGTTATCGAAAGTATTTTATTATTTTATTGTTTTCCATGTTATTTTGGAAGGATGCACAGGGGAAGACCTGTGTTCCAAAAAGGATATAAAATTGATTTTCATTCAGTCTCTTAGAAGAGGGTCAAAGACCTGCTATGAAGAATGAAACATGAAAGGCCGGGGGTGAAAGAAATTCTTACATGAGGATGTACAATATAAGATATTGTTTCTGAAATGCGGGATGCCCAGTTTTTCTAAGAAAGGCTCAAATACCACTTGTGGTTTTGAAAGGAAAATACTCCCCTCCAACTGGATTCTTTCTGCAAGCTGGCTGTCGGAGTGTCACTGTAGTAAAGGAGGATAACCTGTTAACATCTTCCCACTTCCTAAAATGTCCAGGCAGTGAAGGTGTAAAATGATTTCTTCTCTTGAATATCTTTTTTATGTGCAATGTTTATTCTCTGGCTGAAGCGTCCTGGACTTCATATAACCTAAACATACTATACAGACACAGCAATCTTGTGTCTTTGTACTGTATGTGGTAGAGTTAGACTTCTCAAATTTTAGATTCACTTAAAGATACAGTGTTACTTCGGCATCTTCCAGATTATTCCAAGTAACCCAAAACTCATCATTGCAATACAGGGTTATTCTACTGGAAAAAAAAACCCAAACAAATGACAATATCTAATAGTTAAATGAACACAGTTCTCCTGGATGTAACTGGATGTTACAGTCTTTACCGGTCGTTTTTCTTAAGTTATATACATACAGAAGTTGCAAGTGGTACAATAAAATTGGTAAGCTGGAGGACAGGTTTCGAGTTCACTTCTTTTGCAGTCATTGATCTGTCAACTAAAAAAATCTGACTTGGCTGTCTAGTACAAAAAAACAACGCATTGGGTTACAGATAATTTTAATATACTTTTATAATTTATACATCCTATACAAGAGAGACTAAGAATTATATTACCTGGTAGTATTTCAAAGTATTGATTTCTTTTTCTAGCTATCTAATTATTTCTCAGTATCCAAGATTTAGTATCATACATAATTTATTTATTATGGTTTGAAAAGTGACAGGAAATGATGTTTTGACCCTATAGTTATTTTCTTTGAAGGCACAGCTGCTCAGTTTAGAGGAAACTTGTTCTGTACAACTATTTGCATGAAGGCAGCAGCACACTGTAGCCATGGAATATTAAGCTATGTACATCGAGATAATCCTCATCTCCTTCACACACTGAGAGTGGTATCTTGATTTTTAGCTATATGGGTCATCTTTCAGTAGAAAATGTCTCTTTGCACTACAATTTGTGTGAATTTATATGGAAATCATAGTGAGAAAATAAATACGGATGAATGTGGTAACAGGTAAGTTTACTCTTCACATGGGTTTTTCAGAAGTGTCTCTGTTGCTGCTCAGTCTTCTATTTTCAATTTAAATTCCACTTTTCCTTCATACGGATCGTGAACATTATCAAAGGTAATTCCAGCTCCAATGATTTTGCACACTATTTTAACTTCTACATTCCTCGTAATGTTGAGAAATTTCACAGCTACCAAAGGATTGCTGTAGCTGGGCTAGGAGGGGAAACAAACAAACAAAAGTACTTTAATTGCACACTACCAATTTTTAAATTTTACACTACCGATTTAAAGTCTTAAAATTAGCCTTCTCTCCAGTTCTCGTAAGATTGCAGAGGTGCTCCATACATCATCTTTTACATTCATCTTATGCAAAGGTAAAGAAGAAAAGTGATAATGAAATCCGTGCGCACCCACCTGTGCCTTTTTTCCATAGTAGGGGAAGTAGTGGAGGTTGAAGGTACCATTCACGGGGTAGTAGTCTACCTCCAGCGGGCGAGACTCGTCACCCTGTTGGTAAAGAAAGCAGTTCTGTTGGCTGGGCAATCGTAAGCCAGCCCCGGGCAAGTGATTTACTGCTGCTAAAAGCTGCGCAGCGTGTATTAAAATTCGAGTTCAGCAGTCTGTTTAGCGCCAGTCTTCTTTTTATTTTTCAAATAAAAGCGGAAATCTCCCGCTGTTACTATTGCCGAGAAAAACAGGCAAGTGTTCTTTCCTAGCAGTTGTGAATTGGGGACCTGCTGAAATGTGCCGAGAGCCTGCAGGAGCTGCTCTGAGGCGTGAACTTCACTAGTGGGAGCTGAAAGCAGGCAGCAAATGTTCTTTGCAGCACGGAAAAACAATTTGTCAGGCGATTTAAAATAAAACAAACATTTTGTTGTTGTTCTGAGGATGCCTGCTGGTGCAAGAAATTGCACAGAACTGAGAATATTCCCAGTATTTTGTCAGAATGATCTCATTTCCAGAGCTGTAGGGTAGTCTTTCTGGTCACCACTGCACTTCGCTTGCTATCAGAGCTGCAGCGCTTGAAATTTTTGAGACTCAGACCTCATACACTTACCACGTATGTGCAGTCCACTCTTGGTGCAGTGCCATTGCCAGGGAAAAATTTGATAATCTGAAACAGAAAACACGTATTCGGTCATCTCGGAAGTCATTTTGAGGTAAAACCAAGCGAACAATTAACTGAGCTTGGGATGCTGCTTAATGTGTTTCTGCGTAAGGCAAACGGATCGCCTCATCTTGTGTACCTGGGTGAAAAAACCATGTTGTGGCTGCGTATTTAGGAAGCAGGACTCCGTGCTGCCCGCGATGGGCGCTGCGGGCGCGCTCTTTCCTGGCTGCACCTCCCAGCAAGTCCAGCTCATTTGCCTGCCTGTACTGCTTGCCCTGGGCTGGGGATCTCTTAAAGCGGCTAGTTGCATGGAAATAAAGGAAAAGCTGAATCCCTGTGCTTTCATCATATGCCTTATTAGAAAACCTTGGCTTTGGCAGAAACTCTTGCTCCTGTTTGGTCCTAGGAAAGTGGCAGCATTGCACCCTGTGGCAGCGATGGCGAAAGGCTGTAAAGCCCCCAGGCGCTACCCACATGCCTTTCCCCTGCCACGGCTGGGTGCAGCCTTGCTGAAGGAGGCAAAGGCTTTTGGGGGAAAAGCCTGGGTTTCACCTGCCAAAATCAAGGGGACAGCTCTCCTCTCACAGCTGGACCTTGCACAGATTCTTGAAAATATTCATTGCCTGAGTCTAGGGTGCAATCCCAACCGAAAATTAAGTGATTTTGTCTATGAGGAGCTGGTGGAGAACACAAACTCTTCACTTTGTACTGAAATTGAACTAGAAGGCTCAGAATCTTATCTGAAACCAAAAATAAAATGCTTGTGCTTTTGTCTATGTCCTGAAAAAATGAAAGGAGGCAAGGAAGATTCCCTTTTTCCTCTCCAAAAAAACATTTGTGTTTTTTACTGAAAAACGTATCCACCAGGTTTGAATTTTGTTTTTACAGGTTCTGCTAAAGATTTTTCTTTGCAGCCTGGAGAAATAAGGTGTGCAAGTTTCACCTCTCTCAAATCACGCCAGTTACTGTCACATCTTCACGCCTTAGCTGAAGGCGCAGGATCGTGGTATTGCAGAATGAAACTGTTTTACGCACTGGTTTGTTGGATGAGAGCACTATGGGGATACTAACAAGACTAAACAAACCCCAAAGCTTTAGAGAGTTGGTTTACAGATCGCTTTTCCCTATGTTACTTTCCTAGGGGTGGTGACTGAGTCTCGCTATTTCCCCGTTAACTCCGGAGGTCTCTCGGGAAAAGCACATAAATTTGTTTTCCCGGTACAGAGCGTGTGGCAGCAGACAACGTAGCAGGTCTCCAGCGGAGACTTGAGCTGTCAGGGTTTTCTTTGGAGATTTCATTCCTGCTCAGCACCTTGAGCTTGTACTTACCCTGTTCATTTTTATAATAAAACAGGGTTTTCCTTCTGGAAATCCAAAAGTAGGATCTGTGATGCCAGAGCAGTTTAGAAGCATATCTGAGGTAAATTTGCAGGATAGTTTTGTTTTATTCGGGCCATCAAAGGTGTTCTGAATGAAGTATGTGTCACCGGTGCAGTTGATGTTCCAATGCTGAGCAGCTGGTGTATATGCTAGATGTGTGAAGGAAGAAAGAAAAATTCCCTTCTGAAGTTTTTCACATACAAATTATACATCCCAATATCAGGCTGGAGGTTATTTCACGGGAAACTGTGCTTCAAGTGAAGTTGGGATTAGATGGGATGAGGAAAGTTTAAATTGTTTGGGTTTTGGGTTTTTTTAGAATACCCAAAAAAGAGATCAAATTGAGTTAAGGCTGGCAATTTGTGTTGATAGCTCCACGTAAAGTCCATTTCAACTGTTAATTTTTCTTAATATGTGTATGAGAAACAGCAACATGATATTAAGGCTCACAAGGAATATGAACGTATTAAGATATGAACAGGCGAACGGAGCACCTAACCTACTTTGACTGCTCTCTGATGACACTATGCAACGGCTTCACAAGACTTATTATGGCACTTTGATATTTGTAGTCACGGACAGTGTTAGATTAATTTAGATGAGACTAGTTTTGAAGGCCTTTTTTTACCCTCTTCCTCTAAACTTTCTATTAGCCCATTTGATTAAGGCTATTCAGGATTAAAAAAAGTAAAAGCTATGAAACAGCAAGTAAAAGCTCTGCTCTAGTAGACATTTACATATGTTTGATTTATAGATTCATGAGGTGATTTGCTCGTCCCTTTCAGAAGATGCATTTTCCACTCAAAGTCTGATCTCAGGACAAACAGAAAATGGAAACACTGACTTAAGGTCCTCAGACCCAACAAGGGAGATACGACAGCACGTTCCTTCGATATTATGCAGGAAACCTCATTTTTACCTGCCAGAAAAGTCCGAAGAGTTGTCACTAAACCTTCCCAGGTTTTGTTGTCGGATACGTTGTAATAAATTTGTAGTCCTCTATCCCCATAAACGTCGGGTCGTAACGTTACACCTTTGTGGGGGAAGAAAAGGGAAGGCAAAGCAGAGGAGAGGTGCCAGGCACAGATTTGTTTATTCAAATTGACAGTAGTGATTATGCCGCATCAAGGCTCGTTATTATAAGTGTACGAGATCCCCAGGCTTTGTCCCCCCTCATGCTCGGGCTCTGCCGATGCCCCTCAGCCCAGCCCAGCCCCACGCAGCCGCTGTGGGAGCCTGGGGGGTTTCACTCCCAGCCGGGCAGCAGCCGGCCGGCCCGTGGCAGTACCTGGGGATTTCAGCTGGTCTTGGTAATCCGGCTCGTACGGATTCACCGTCCTCATTAAAGAATAGATGGAGAGTGCAAACAGCCCCGACATCACCACGTAGAAAGCCACATAGTACAGGCTGATCCACACTGTGGAAAAAAAGGAGGGCAAAATCTCATTTTTCGAGCAAGGTGGTGCAGTGGTTCCTCCACAGCCGGGACCGTCCTGGCAGCAGTGGCTGTCTCCTTTCTGCCCTTGGCCCCGGGGAGTTTTTCTCTGCAAAGGGACTGGTGGTTTGGATCTTTTTCTCTACACTCAGAAGAATATTCTTCCAGAAAAATTTGGCTGTAAATTTGTTCGGTTTTACAAGGATTTTTTAAGTAGTTGGCGCTTAGCCCAGATTATTTAAAGCTTAAAAGATTGTGTGGCTTCTTGAAGTCACTTCACCTATTAAGACCATTTATCTGCTTGTTAACATGGACTAGGCAACACAGCCGAGGTATTTCTTCGACAAAACCAAGATGCTCCCTGTGTTATTTGGATGACAGATGTCAGTATTTCAGGTGTGTTGATTTTAGACCTGCATCACCTCACGGCTTTCTACATCTGAAATCACCTTCAGCGAAATCTGTCATCTCGCTGTTTTATTCTGGTGTGAGATGTAGAACGACGCTGTGTCGCTGTCTGTGTGTGCATAACCTGTCTTACAGGCGGCTGGTGCCCTACAAGCAGCCAGTGAGTATTTTGGGGGGAGCCGTCAGAAACCGCTCCCTGTAATCATCGGCACCTCATAGCACCTTCTTCTCTCCAAAGCAGAAAGGCTCACATTTCGGTTTGATTTTCTGTAAAATCATGGATTTAAGAATGGCTAATAAGCTACACTCACGGGCTTCAGGGCAGAAAAAAAAATTCAGGGCAGAAAAAAAAATAATTTGGAGCAGGGATCTTCCTTACAATGGTCAGGGCTGCCCTTCCCAGAAGGTAGATCAGAAAACACATCGCCCACATAGTCTGCGTTAGCACGCGGTGATAAGAGAGAAGGTCTACTGAGCAGACAATAATTTAGAAAGGAATTTTGGAAAAGCAAAATTTTCCAGAGAATTGATCAAAACCCACCGAGGAAGCAAAATTCTCTGTGTACCAGAACTCCCTATAGCTGGCAATGTCAGAATCATACTGTAACCATCCCCCTTAGCTACTAATAAGTTACTTGTTAGTGTGTTAAGTTTTGTCCTTTTGAAATATTTGGTCCAAAACCAGTTTAAAGTCTTCTTATATTTTCAGGAACTACTTGGATCAAGGTTTTCATCTAATTGGCCTACAGGGCCTCCCTAAAAGTGGCTCAGAAGCATGTATGAGAACTGATGTCTTTAACAATTACCACACATCTACCACCACATTATGTCCCATTCATTAGGATGACCCCCCACCCAAGATTTTTAAGTATATCAGAAGGAAGAGAAGAGTCTTGTGTGTGAAAACCTACCCCAGTTAATTAAGGTCCTTCCCATAAAGAGCTTTGTTTCTGGATTCCAGACAAAACGACGGAAATTTTCCATCCGCTCGCTGCAGGTCTTTTTTTCATTTAAAGTTGCCATTTTGTCACAAAATTTCCCTAAAACACGTCTTCCTCAGAAACTAAGAAATTCAGCCGGTGCCCAAACAGTCGCCCAAGAAAAACACTTTGGTTTTTATACCTTCTTCTTTGCTGAAGGTCAACGAGATTACTTCCTATACCAATGAAAGCCCCTGCTCACCATTATCAACCTGCAGCAGATACAATTCTTTATAAAGGGTGTTGATAATGCTCAGTGTTGAGGCTGGCAAGGAAAAATCAGTTCCTATCAAATGCCCTTCTCCATTCTCTTGGCCAACCCAGCAGATCAGCGGAGTTACGCATTTTGCCAAGTGCCCGTAGGGCTTGCGATAGACGCTGTGCGATAGCTATTATCAGAGCAGATAAAGCGAAGGAGAACTTACTTCTCTCTAGGTTTTCTTTTCTTTTTTTTCCCAATTAACCTGCAAATAGTGGCTATAATTTCCCCACTACAACCTGTAGCCATCTGTTGGGATATAGGGGATCTCAGCGTGACTGAGTGGGGAACAAGCACCATTTCCCAGAGTGTTTGCCATGTTGCACAGCTGGGGAAACTAAGATCAATGTTTTTCTGTTTTCTGTGCCAAATGTTTTTAGGTGATCTCTGACGATGCTAACTCAGCTTTGGAGGGTGTCCCCACCTTGATTGCTGACTGTGCCTGCCTCCCTCTTGGCACACCACCAGAAAAGCCAGAAGAAAGATGGAGGAGAGAAAAGGAAAAAATAACAATATAATAATATAATGATAAATAATATAATTTATAATATAATAATGTAATAGCATAATAAAAGTTTTGCCATACAGGTATATGGCAAGGCAAAGAGGAGAACATACGGGTGACATTTAACTACCTTTTATATCTGCTTTACAGCCAAAGGCTCGGGTGTGTTCAGAGGCAGACGCCCAGCCCTGAGCTCGCTCTGTGCACAGAGGAGCAGGACTGAAAAGTGCCCCCAGCAGCTCCTCGCAGACAGAGAAGCAAAGGGCGCACGGCAAATGGCAGAGCCGACGGGCTCTCTAAACGCCCCCGCTGCAAGGGGAGCTTGGGTTTTAGAAAGCCCTTCCAGGCACGCTGCTGTGCTTGCTGCTTGTGGATGTTGTTCGCTAATGCTCTTTCTTACTCTCTTACTGAACCCCAGTGATGTCAAACCCCCAAATTGCCCTGTGAATTCAGCAGGACCGGGGTTTCATCACCTTTAACTAGGTATATTGGTGTGCCCTGCTGCCTTTCACTCACTTCACAGGATGCACGGTGGGGGCAAAGTCTTTAAAATGGGCACATATGAGAAGGTTGACTGACAGACGTTGGATCGTTTGGACGTTGAGACAGCTGTAACTGAGCCTGTCAGCGGAGTAACATGGCAGGGTTATTCTGTCAGCTAAATAATGCTGAGTTTCTGAACACAGAGAAAGATTTATTGTGCTTTTCTGCTTCAGATCAAGCAGCATGATAGTTTAGTGTAACAGCCACCAATTTGGGGTGATTTAACTTGTTTTCACACGATGAAATAGGAGTCAGGCCAAGTAAAAGAAAAATAAGATTCACAGACATTTGGCCACTTTGTATTTCCCATAGAAAGGAGAGGAGGATGAACAGAAAGGTACTTTCAATCTTTACACCATGAGCTGACCAATATTTAGGGCAAATATACTTGGGTTTTTTTAAAGTTAAAATAAGACAAGGAGATTGGGCAGTGGTCTGAAAATGATGAAAACGAAACAGCTATCCAGAGGTTAAAAGGCTTGTGGAGGCTCCCGCGTGGCAGTTTCAGCAACGGGAACAGAGGCGTGAAGAGGTTGGGGGAAAAGCAGGGAGGGAAATAGCAGGTCCTCAGCAGGATTTAACTTTTTTCCATATTGAGCAGGAGCCCATCTGGTGAGTCAGATGGAGGGGAGTAACTGGACTCAGATGAGGACTTAGAAGATTTATGAAGGAAGAGAAGGAAATATAAATCTCGACCCCGCTCGCAGAAAGGTGGTAATTTAACAGTGCACGACTTCAGTATGCAGTTAAATCTAAACAACAAACGGATGAATTATTCGTAACAAAATTAAATCCCAAATTACGTTCAAAATGTTGCTACTTCTGTTTCCAGACGCTGAAGATGAGGTAGAAATCAGCAGGGCTTCCTCCGCAAGTAAAGGCGAGGGGGCACCGCTCAGGTCGGCACAGCTGAGGCTGAGCACGAGCGTCTGCACAGGAGGTGAAATGGAGCCTCTCAAAACGTAGGAGTTTGCGCTCTGACGAGACGGAGGCCAAGGATTTCATGTGCTCCTCTCTCTTGTATTATATCCCGTCTGTTCCCATCTATCGTTGGCTGGGGAACCTAAAACTCCGCCGAGTCCAGCACCACTCGCCAGGTGTGGCTGCGTAGCGTGAAGGGGACCGTAAAACCAGGAGGGCAGAGCCACGTGCGGGAGGGCGAGTTCAGCGGGACCGCGTGGGCATGGGAGACCATCGCCGTCGGCTGCTTTCATCCCAGCGGGGTCAAAGAAATTTGTCAGGATTTGGATGTTACAGAACAGGCAGGAAGACGATGGTCGAAGGAAAGGAAAGCCAGATTTCAAATGGACGGGGAGGGGCTGGCTGCTTTTAATGGTGCTTGTAAACCTGTACATAATCTGCTAACCTAGATTCAACAGTGGCGGCTATATTAGGCAAGAGTAAGGAAGCTAAATTATCGAAGTGGATGATTTAAATTAAATTTCCTTATTTCTAAACCGGGGTTAGTAAAGTTCAGTGAAAACTGAAAATGAAAACACACCAAGTTAACAGCAGTATCTACAATAAAGGGTAAGAATAAAGCAGAACAATATTACGGATGGAGATCTGCTCTGACTAGAAGCTCCAAAAATACAAATTAGATAAATGCATTAACCACATTAATATAAAAGCGTAAATAGAATTAGTATAATTTTATTATATCCTTATTGTATAATAAGCTATGTACAGAATTTCAACTGATGCAGAAATTAAGTACATAAATATATTAGAACCAACAAAATACAGGAATGCATTTACATAAAAAACAGAAGTAAGAAAAACAAAGTCATACAAGAGTGGGCAGCTATATTAAGATGGTTTCTCTCTCAGATTTCTACTCTGGTCCCGGAAATTGTTAATGAAAATGTCGGACATTTCTCAGTGAAAGATGCCGATATTTGGAGAGTGATACGTCAGTAGATCTGAGCTGAGAAACTTGCGTTCTATTGAAGAAATCACCAGGAGTTTTGCACCAGCATCGAACTTAAAGACCAGCCTTGCTTGTGGAAGTGGGGCCCTGTGCGCCTCCCGCCAACTGCTTGTGGCAGTCGCCTGGTGCTTGTGAACAGGCGCTTCCTATTTCACACTAGATGGGTAACTGCAGAAAATTTTCGTTAAACACTGCATTTCACTTGCATGGTTTCCAAATATAATTGAAGAAATGGGATTGGTTAGTAAAGAAGTAACCGCTCATTCAGTACGCAACTCCTCTTGGAAGCTATTTGCAAGCACAGTGAAAGACAAGAAGGTGGTTGGGATTTACCAAGGGCGCACCGTGCCCGCCAGCCTGCTTGTTTTCTCTTGTGAGACAAGCGGGCTGGTGGGCAAAGGCGGTGGCTTTCCAATTTGACAAAACCCCTCAACAATTTAACCATAATTTAATAGATTTATGGCATTGGGTTTACATATGTTATAAAGCAAAGCTATTAAAACAAGGTAATTCACTTTGCTCACTTTTGCACACAAAGTAATAGTTTAATAAAATGAAAACCAAACAACATTCTTTTAAAACCAAAACCATCCTCCCAAAGTCTGAAGTCCTAAATCCTAAGCAGAGAGGAGACCTAGCAGTTGAAAGAGTGGTACATGGTATAAACCTTGACATACTTTTACATTCACCTCAACCAGAATAGGAAAAGTGAAAGCATTTTATATATATAAAGCAAATTTATATATATAAATGGACTAACTACCGAAAACAGTAAGGGCAGCAGCTGGGCGGCCGGGACCACAGCGCAGTGCTCAGCGGGTGGACGTTCAGCTGCAACCGGTTTGGAGCCGTGTCCCTCAGGGGCCAGCACTGGCGCTGGGGCTGTCGAACGTCCTCGTTAACCACGGACGCCACGGCGTGGTGGTCGACGTGCTGGAGGGCAGGGCTGCCGCTCAGAGAGACGTCAGCCGGCTGCGGAGGGGCCCCCCAGACCCTCCCGAGCTCAGCAAGGGCAAAGGCAGAGTTCTGCAGCTGGGACAGGGCAGCCCCACGGCACAGGACAGGCGGGGACGGACTGGCTGCGGGACACTGCTGCAGGAGAGGGCTTACACGGGCCCCGCTGAACGACGAGTTGTACATCGGTTGGTACTGCACCCTTGAGTAAGGAAAGCCAACCCCATACCAGGCAGCAGGAAGAAGAGTGCAGCTGGGAGGCTGGGAAAAGGGGTTATTCCCCTTCATCCAGCGCTCACCAGGCCACATCTGGGAGCCCTGTGTCGGGGGCTTGCTCAGCGGCAGGGGAAGGCTGCAGGGAGATCCTACGGCTGTCTTCAGTGGCCTAAAGGGAGGTTATAGGATCAAGCTCTTCTCTGAGGAGCACAGCAAAAGGACAAGAGGCAACAAACACAGGTAGCAGCGAAGGAAACGCCGGCGAGCTAGAAGGAAAAAACTCGTCTCCTTGAGGGTGGTCACACGCAGGAACAGGAGCCCCGAGAGGTGGTGCAGTCTCCATCCTCAGAAACACTAAAAACCCAGCGGTGTGCAACTCTGCAACCTGCTGTACCCTTGGGGCTGGCCCTGCCTTGGGAGGGGGTCGGACTAGGTGACCACCAAAGGTTGCTTCCCACACAGACCATCCTGTACATCTACGATCCTAATCTATTTTTAATTAGCAGGATGCGAACCAGAAAAGGACACCTAACACTGACAATCTGTGATAGTGTTGTTATAAGGCAACACTTTGTATTTCTCTGTTTGTCACTTCCAGGTCTGTTGCTGGAATTCATGAAATCAAGTGTACACTGCGCCGTCTTCAGTGTCATGGGAATGACCTGATGTTGGAGGTCCCACAGCCCCAGCCGGAAAGGACAGAGAACCCCTGCAACAGCCCCGAGCAGCTCCGCTCCTCCCTCCCTGGGAGCTCTTGTGTCGCACTAACTCGGCGTAGCAGCAGCCGTCAAACCCTTGGTGGCTGCTCTGCATCACGCCCATTGAACCGCAGCAATCACATACGCACCACTACCAAAACCCACGCAGGCATCGTTCTCCTTTCCTCCCCCTGCAGACCTGCCGACCATGGAGAAGGAACTGTTTTCCACCTGTGGTTTGCGGCCCCTGAGGTCTCAGTATGAAAGTCTTCCAACCACTCTGGGAGAGGTAATTCAGAAAAACAGGCCCTGTGCCCATGAACATATGTTCTCTGCACAGGGATGAACTCTGATGAAAAATGCTTAGAAAAAGCTAAACCTCGCAGGTTTAGAAGGCAGCACGAGGGGTACAGCATATGTTTCTGTAGTCCTATAAGCACCATACTTGTCAATCAGTTAAGTGTTGACTTTGCTATTTCTTTATTTTCTTCTCCAGTTCTAGCTGAGAATACAAAAATACAATATTTTATTCCAGGCTACTTCATCCAAATAAGAATTTTTTGGTTTTTGGTTTGATGTCTGTTCAGGACAAATTGCTTGCTTTTGGTTCAGCATAGATTAACTGGTACCTGCTTGCTCTGAGAGACCCCCTCAGGCGTAGTAATTCCCCCCATTTCTGAGTACCTCTGCTCGGCCCCTGGGATCAGGGCTGTGCCGGGGCTCCCGCGGCACAGCAGTGGGGTTGCACACAGGGATGGGGGTTTCCTCCGCAGACACCGCATTGCCCAGGGAGCCTGTCCCATTACCCTGGCCAGGGCACAAGAGGTGCTCAAGCTTAAAACCCCAGGTGATGTGACAGCAGAGGCTAACCCAGCCTGACACTGGACTGACCTGAAATGGAATGTTTTAAAATTTTGGGAGTTTTTTTCATTCTTTGGATATTTTGACATTTCAACCTCTCCTTCTGCCAGGTCTGGTTAAAGGCTGCAAACGGCCTCCCAGTCTCCGTGTTGCTGCTGCCATGGGAGCCGCGCTCCCCCTTCTGCCCTCCCTCTCCATCCTCTCCATTTTCTTGCCCCACTCATAGCTCCTCCTGTCTCGGCAGGAGGGTTTGGTACTTCTGGGAGGTGAGCCCATCAGGGTGACTGTGCATGTGTCCCCTTGCTTGTGTATGTGCAGGCATGTGACAGAGTCATTTACAACCACAGCTCTTCTGTACCCACTGTGATGCACTAAATGAGGAGACTCTGGTGCAGATTTTGCATGAATTTAAATGTGTTTTGCAGCATTCTTCTGAAAAGTAGCGCTGCCTTTGTAAAGCTTCTCTTACTGAAGCAGTAAGAGAGTAAGTGTTGCGGGTGAGGGCAGGACTCAAAACTATTTTCAGGCAGGGTGTGCCCCAGTGGAAGGAAACCATACCTTCCTTCTGTGGCAGCTTGACTTCGAAATTGTAAAGTCTAAATTTTCCAGGTTTATGTTTATTAAATAGCTTGCCTTAAAAAACCCCAACAAACAACAGTGTATGTAATTCACACAATAAAGATAGAATCAGACAACGGGACTCCAGGAGTGCAACCACTGCTAAAGAAAAGCGGCAACAAGCCCCATCACCCACGTGGCTTGGCCCCATCCCTGCGCACGCAATGGGTCCCCTCTGTTTCATATCACAAAAAGCCCCCTGATGGGCTGCCTGCTGCACAGCCCTCCCCTCTTCCAAGACCTAGACCTGGAAAAGCATGCAAAAATACTGATTATGTCTTTGGTGGGGCCAAAGAGGCACCACGAGGGGCCTGGAGGTGACCCAGGGCAGTGTGCTGCATGCCATGGATGTGGGCAGCCTGCTTCCGAGGCAGGCACAGCCACGTTGCCTTCATGGGCTCATCCCCCTGCCCTCTTCTGCTTCGCAGCAGCAGAGACCATGAGAAGAGAAGGGCCATCGAGAGCTGCACCTTCTTACATGCATGAGGACCGAGTGCAGAAATTTCCTATGGGGAACCTGGGGATTTTCCACCTCCCTGCAAACAAACTGACTCAGAACTTGGTGTTTCCCTTGAAAGGCTGTAGGAAAAGTTTGGGATGAAAGGAGCAAAGACAGATTTTTTTTTTCTTTGAGGGTTTTTATTAACAATGAGTGAAATCTGGCTGCACAGAGCTGATGAAAGGCCTTGATACCTTTATTTACCTACTGAATTGCACAGGAGGCCAGGGGAACCTCCCTCTTCTCATCTCCTACCACTTCAGGTGGACAAAATACTGGAGATGGAAAGCTGTGAGCAGAGGGCACTGACGTCTGCATGTGGGGATGCAGCAAACGTGGAGGGCAAGTGGGGGTGAGAAACCTGCTGGAAGAGCAGGAGGGGAAGGTGTTGGTGCATGGAGCTGAAATCAGAGCTCCCGTGACATGCCGGCTGCGTGGGGCGGCTGAGCCACGGGCACGAGCCATGTGCAGCTATAAAAAATATGGGATTGTCATGGAAAGTTTGTGCGTGTGAGTGAAAACGAGCATTGCCTGTCTGAAGAGGTTTATCAAGGTAGGGTGGAGCGATGGCTGCTCTATGGGGTCTGCTGAAGGGCTCCTGGCCACTGCAGTAATTTGTCAGGACACTTGTTAACTCACCGGAGGACATCTCATGTCCCCACAGGAGGGTCCCTGCTCTAAGCACCCTCTTGCTGTAGTCCATCAGGATTCAATCAGCGCCCGTTTTCCTTATCCAACCGTGCAGGGCTGCCTGTCAGCGTCCAGCGCTGCCCCGATGCCCTGGCCTTGCGGCTGTTGCAGCCAGCCCTGGTCCCTTTGCTGTGCCAACCTCTTGGCCCGGAGTCTTTCGTCATGTTTAATGTACCCAGAGCTGCTCAAATGGGGAACTGCTGTTTGCTTTCCGCGGCTGGTATTTAATGCCTGCATTGCTGACCTTGGGCTGGCCACTGAAGGGAAGGACGGCCAAGGGGGAAGGTCAGGCAGGAATGTGGGGGTGGCACAAGGCTGGAGGTGAGACCGTGGCCCGCCTTCCCCTCCCAGGGTGGGCAGCAGCCCTGGCACCAGTTTTGAGGGGAGCCCAGCACACGCTTTCCCACCCAGCGCAGGCATGGTGGTGGGCAGGGGTAGGCAGGCTCCGTGCGTTTTCCCTTTCTTGCTGATGTAGGCGTGAACAAAGCAAAGCCTGGCCTCAGGGAGGCCCAGACTCTCCAAAAAAGTAATGGAGGATGTGTTTGGGAGAGCCACGCTGCTGTAATGACAGGTAGCTGAATTTGTGTGCACAAAGAGGGCGGTGAAGCCCCTTCCTCTCCCGTTGGTTTGCATAATTAGCAAGCTTGAGTAATAAGCCTGAAAGCCTCTTCTGGAGCACCATGTTTTAAAGATTAGATCCAGGTTGAGATGTTGTCCTGGTTTCGGCTGGGATAGAGTTAATTTTCTTCCTAATAGCAGGCATAGTGCTGTGTTTTGGATTTAGCAGGAGAAGAATGTTGATAACACACCGATGGTTTAGTTGTTGCTGAGTACTGCTTATGCTAGTCAAGGACTTTTCAGCTTCCCATGCTCTGCCAGGTGCACAAGAAACTGGGAGGGGGCACAGCCAGAATAGTTGATCCAAACTGACCAAAGGGCTATTCCATACCATATGACATCATGCTCAGTATATAAACTGGGGGGGGGGGGGGTGGCCAGGGAGCAGCGATCGCTGCTTGGGAACTGTCTGGGTATCGGTCGGCGGGTGGTGAGCAATTGCATTGTGCATCACTTGCTTTGTATATTGTTATTATTATCATTATTATACTGTTACTATTATCATTACTATTTTACTTTATTTCAATTATTAAACTGTTCTTATCTCAACCCAGGAGTGTTTCTCACTCTTACTCCTCCGATTCTCTCCCCCATCCCATCGGGGTAGGGGGAGTGAACGAGCGGCTGCGTGGTGCTGAGTTGCTGGCTGGGGCTAAACCACGACAGATGTTATCCCTTGGAGATGTTGCCCTGAGCAGACATGGATGCTGGCACGCCTTGGGCAGCGGCAGCTAGGCCTGCTTTACGCAGAGCTCCTCACACGCCGTACCTGCTTGAGCTGCTGTAGGTTTGCCCGGCACCGGGTGGGAGCTCGGTGTCAATGTTAATATAACATTAACTTCCTTCGCTCGTGATAACGGCACCGATTCCTCCCTCCTGTGGAGGCCGTGCAGGCGGTGGTGGGGGAAGTACCAGGAGGGACAGGTTACTGCCGGCTGCCTCACCGCAGCACCGCCGGCACCACGCCGGGGGGCCGGCCTGCAGGTTTTGGGCGGCTCCATGGTGCTGCCTCTCCAAGCACTGTGATTTCAGCCTGGCTCCCCAAAAGAGGTGCACATCACGTGCCGTCTTGGTGCATCCCTGGTGCGTGGCACGGACAGTGCCGGCCAGGAGGAAAATCCACCCTGGTGTAGCAGGATGTGAGGGGAGGATCCCGTGGGCTCCCTCCATGGTGCGCCCGGGGGTCGCCAATGGGGTCGTATGTTTGGGCTGACATTTGAAGTGCATCTCCGGTGGGAGAAATGAGGTTTATGCCTTTCTCTTTGACCCATGGGCTGCCTTCTCTATTAAAAGGTCGGCAGGTGATCAGACATGCCAGGCTTGCTCTGCTTTTCCCATGGGGACAGTAAAGAAAATTTTCTGAAAATTTCTGAAATCTAAAATTTAGAATGTAAGAGAATGCAGCAGAAATCATTGCCAGTGCCTCAGAGGGTGCAGCATGGTGAAGGGATGCTTTTCATGTCCAGGGTTGTATTTTGTTTAGGCATTTGGGGTTTGGGGGTTTTTTTTTGGTTTTTAGCTGGATTGTGTGTTTCACTAGCAATCCCTCTCATTTGCTTCTCTCCTGTGTTTCTCAGGTTGACGAGAGAAAACGTGTTAGCATTTTTCAGACTTGGGGAACACAGTTATTCTGCGTTTGAGAATAAAGACATCAGATCTGCAGCCTGAGCAATTCAAGGGAAGAAAACAGTGAAAACATCTTGGACTTGAACTGAGCTGATGTTCCCACTGTTTCCAGCCTCGGGGCAAGTAATAAGAGGAAGCAGGGGGTTTGGCAAAAGCACAATGCTGGGCTTATAATAGCACAGAATGATCAGGGCTGTGGAAAAGGCAAAGCAGCCTCTCTTCAGGGCTGACCTACCACTCACCCCAGTTCTCCAGAAGGAGCTTGGCTGGTCTCTGCTTTTCTGTCCTGCTCCTGTTTGTCCAAGGGCTGCTGACCCCACCATGAGCCCAGCCAGCTCCCTTCACACCCCCTCCATCTCCTGAGAAACTAAAGGAAATTATTGCTATGAAAACCTGCTAAATTGAACACAAAAATAAACTTGGGAAAACCCAATGATGTTCCTTTCAGACGTGGTTGAGTGCCAAAGTCTGCTGTTGTGGGGGCAACATACTACTGCTTGTGGTCTCTTTTGGATGATGGCGAGTAACAGGGTCCTTGGGAACATTAAAGATCCCATGAAACACCTCCAGCAGTTCTGGCTTCATCAACTTTCACTGAAAGGATTTCTCCATCTGCACAGACTATCACAGGCCATAGAGTTTCATGTGGCATTGCAAGGAAATAAGCCACGCGCCCAGCCAAATGCCCATCTGCAAAGTCGCACCCTGGCTCTCGTTACACTCAATATCTTGTTCATGGACAAAAAGTATGCTCATCAAGTAAAGCCAAGAATTTATTGTTAGTGTAATTGAAATCTCATCATTATTACTCCAAATCTAGCTGTTGCAGGAAAGAATAATGATGCAATTAAAACTGTGCACACACTTTTTAGCCTCTGCCCCTTTTCCTGTTGTTATGTTCCCCCTTCCCCTGCTCCTTGGGCTCCTGAGGTTAGTGGTGTCTTGCTGGTGGATCTGGTGGGGGCTATGGAGAGTCATGAGCATCTGAAGTCCTGCACCAGGAGCAAAGTGATGTCTGTGTTGACGGCTTCTTGGGCCTCACCAAGTAACCACGCAGGGTCATTTTTATGTTTGCAAACATGCTTTTGCACCTTGTTCTTTCTTCACTGGTCTGCAGCTTCACATTGCATCCGAATTTGCTACGCATGATGTGTACTGTCTATGTTGTTGCCAGTTATTCTGCCTGTCAGGCCTGGTTTCTCGGCTCCCGTCCTGAGCCTTGAAGTCTCTTCTGCCCAGCTCCAGGCCACGTGTCCTCACCTGCCCCTCCATGAGCTGTTGACAGCCGAGGGGGTCTCTATGTATGAAACTATGGCTTTATAATATGAAGATAAAAAACAAGTAAAGCAAACATGCCAAGGACACCTGGCCCACTAGAAAAGCAGCTGCTACAACTAAACCAAGTAACCCAGAGCTGCCGGCAGGTCGAGAGAAGCCCAGACTCAGCACACCCGATGGACCTCGCTCCTGAGACTCATTGCTAAGCCTGTGGCTGGCCGATGGTGACAGCAGCCCTGTACCAGGGGCACCCCGTCACACCTGGGCAGGCCAGGCACCCTTTGGGGACTGCAACGCATGGTTGGGGGGGCAGTGTGGGTGGTGGGGACCCCTTAGCTGGAAGGAATTCCCATCATATTTGAGTTACAGTGGGCTCACCCTTCAAATCTGTCCAGGTGCACCAGGCTGGGTTTCTCCCCAGCTCTGGCCTCACCATGGCTGTAGTGGCACCACCACCTTGTGAGGTATTGCTTCCCCTCACCTTTCTCTCCTTTCTTTATGCCTCCCTGCTTCAAAGACTGGTGAGATATTGCTTAGCCATGCTATTAATAATTTAATAACTCTTCAATCTTCCTTCCTAAGCCAGTTCTCCTACACTCTGTTACTGCCATTGTCCTTTGAACTTCTCCCAGCTTGTCAGTGTCTTGGGGGTAATAAGGTGCCCAAAAATGAATGGTGTTCAAGATGTGGCCTCACCAACCACAAACCCACTAAAATCAATGGCAACATGCCCATTCGCTTAAATTTACTTTGGGATCTGGCCCAAAGAGAAGAATACCACTTTTCAGCTTGGTAACATGATGCCTCAGCATGAGCCACTCAGAATGACTTAGGGCTTTGTTTTTTTCCACAGCCCTATCAAATTGCAAATTTGTGTGTACTTACTATTCAGCAAATTCTCCAAACCGCTCTGGGTGCTGCTTCTTCTCACAGTCCTTCCATCGAATTTTAGCCATTCACATACTTGTCCTCTGGCTTAGTATCTTGGTACTTTGCCACACTGAAATAATGTTGTTTTCTGCCCAAGTTCCTAATCCCACCAGACCTCGCTGTGCTCTTGCTCCATTTTTGTTGCTGAAGTCCCCTGCGGGCAGGCTGACCATCTCTCTTGCATCAGTAGCAGACGCATGCTGATTTTTCATTTTTTAACTGAGATGAAAAAGTAACAATGCAGAATCTGGGTCTTAATTTTAATGTACCTTGCTTAGTCCTTGTCCAAACATGTCCCAAGAGCCTCATTTTAAAGGACACCCAGCTCAATTCCTGCACCTGGTTTTCAGAAATGAACTCTGCACCCAGCAGAGCAAAGGCAAGCCGCTTCACCATGTACTTACATGGTAAGGACAAGAGATTGGGAAAACTGCATGTAACAGCACTCAAGCAACACCTGCCATCACGCTGATGCATCATTCCCTTGTTCTGGTGCAGCAGGTGTCTGTATTACAGATGATATCCTTCCAGTTCATGACTGCACTCTTCATCCAGCCTCTGCTAGATAATTAATGACACTATTCGATAAATCCATCACTAACTCAGGTAGTGCATTACCAGTGATGTAATGGTAAGGAGGCAATGAAGTACCAGTTCCTCACTAAACCCATAGTGTATTTTTAGGGAGAAAGATTCCTTCATTCAAGAATACCCTCCCCATTTACAGGAAAGCATGGATAAGCACAGATGACTGTTGAAACTCCTCTTTGGGAACAGGTTTTCAAATGCTTGTGAACTCACCTAATGGTTATTTCACCTAGATCCCAGTATCAAAGTTTGCTGGAGAAATGCTAAATGAAACAATTTAAAACCTTACCTAAACCAAGACATGCCAAGTTTACCACCTGCCCTCCTAGGCAAAGCAAGAAATGAGACTGGTCTGGCATTTTCAGCATGACTTAAATCACCCTATGAACTTGTAGGTATTTGTAAACTGATTGTGTAATCCTTTCTCTAGCCTCTTCATCTGCATTCATCTATCAGCAGACCTGGTTAACAGGGGAGGTCCCTGATGACTGGAGGCTTGCCAATGTGATGCCCATCTACAAGAAGGGCCGGAAGGAGGACCCGGGAAATTACAGGCCTGTCAGCCTGATTGCTGGTGCCAGGGAAGATTATGGAGTGGTTCATCTTGAGTGAGCTCAACAGGCAAGTGCAGGTCAACCAGGGGATCGGGCCCAGCCAGCATGCGTTCATGAAAGACAGGTCCTGCTTGACCAACCTGATCTCCTTCTATGACCTGGTGACCTGCCTGGTGGATGAAGGAAAGGCTGTGGACATCATCTACCTGGACTTCAGTACAGCCTTTGACAGAGTCTCCCATAACATTTTCCTTGGGAAGCTGGCAGCTCATGGCTTGGACGGGCATAGTCTTCGCTGGGTAAAAAACTGGCTGGGTGGCCGAGACCAGAGAATAGTGGTGAATGGAGTTAAGTCCAGTTGGCGGCTGGTCACAAGCGGTGTTCCCCAGGGCTCCATTTTGGGGCCAATCTTGGTCAATATCTTTTATCAATGATCTGGATGAGGGGATTGAGTGCACCCTCAGTAAGTTTGCAGACGACACCAAACTGGGTGGGAGTGTCGATCTGCTGGAGGGTAGGATGGCCCTGCGGAGGGACCTGGACAGGCTGGACCGATGGGCCGAGGACAGCTGTATGAGGTTGAACAAGGCCAAGTGCCGGGTCCTGCACTTCGGTCACAACAACCACATGCAATGCTACAGGCTTGGGGAAGAGTAGCTGGAAAGCTGCCTGGCCAAAAAGGACCTGGGGGTGTTGGTCGACAGCCGGCTGAACATGAGCCAGCAGTGTGCCCAGGTGGCCAAGAAGGCCAACAGCATCCTGGCTTGTGTCAGGAATAGTGTGGCCAGCAGGAGCAGGGAGGTGATTGTGCCCCTGTACTCAGTGCTGGTGAGGCCGCACCTGGAATAGTGTGTCCAGTTTTGGGCCCCTCACTACAAGACAGACATTGAGGTGCTGGAGCGTGTTCAGAGACGGGCAACAAGGCTGGTGAAGGGTCTGGAGCACAGGCCTTATGAGGAGCGTCTGAGGGAACTGGGGTTGTTTAGCCTGGAGAAGAGGAGGCTGAGGGGAGACCTTATCGCTCTCTACAGCTACCTGAAAGGAGGTTGTAGTGAGGTGGCTGTTGGTCTCTTCTCCCAAGTAGCTAGCAATAGGACAAGAGGAAATGGGCTTAAGCTGCATCAGGGGAGGTTTAGATTGGATATTAGGAAAAATTTCTTGACGGAAAGGGTAGTCAAGCCTTGGAACAGGCTGCCCAGAGAGGTGGTGGAGTCCCCATCCCTGGTAGTGTTAAAAAGACGTGTAGATGTGGCACTGTGGGACATGGTTTAGTGGGCATGGTGTTGTTGGGTTGATGGTTGGACTGATGATCTTAGAGGTCCTTTCCAATCTTAATGACTCCTAGTTTTTACTTTCATTATAAATAATCCATCCACGAAGCCAGGAAACATGAAATTGCTACTCTACCCTTAACTGGTTTAGTGGTGGACTTGGTAGTGTTAGGTTAATGGTTGGACTGGATGATCTTGAAGGTCTTTTCCAACCTAAACGATTCTATGATTCTATAATTCTATGACTGAAGTGGGACTGACCTAATTCCACAGGTCATTCCTTTCTCTCTGTTTTTAAACAAACGTGGTGTATTTACCTGTCTTTGGGCCCCTGGGAAGGAGGCTGGTCCTCAGAAAGATTTTCAGCGATTGCTTTGGCTCATTGCTGAATTGCTCTGCTCTTGGCCAGGCAGAAAACACTTGTTTATCTACACGGTCTTTAACCTGATCTTGCTTTTTTCTGGCTTTGTCTGATACTGGGCTGCTGCTGCCTGCTGATTGCTACCTTAACTTCCCCCAGGTAATGGGTGAATCAAGGTGTGGTCTCCCCTTCCCTCCCAGCCAAAACAGATGAAGGATGTAACCTGGTGTCAGCCAAAGCGGACACCCCCCAACCACAGTGGGGCCCTGCCAGATCCAGGTGACAAGATGATTGTTTTCTTTATTGCATCTTCAGAGCTGAGTCCTCAGCAGGCACAGAAGGCTCCCACCCTGCCCAACACCACAGGCAGCCCAACCGAGGTAAGGGTGGGCCAGCTGCAGTTGCCTGGAGGCATCAGGGTTTGTCTGCACACAGTGGGTTTGTGCAACCTTCGAGAGTGCTGTTTTGGATGTTAACTCTGTGTCAGGCTGGGCAGGGGAAGGTCAGCTTCAACCAGGTAAGAAATCAATACTGACTGGAAAGCTTCTCAAGCTGAGGATGTTAAAATACTGTTGGGAAAATCTGCTTTTACAGATGCCCCTCATACTTGTTGACAATTTCCCTCAAGTATGCGTGGCTGATTCCTCCTTTGTTGTCAGTCTGAGTAGTACCATATTTGTTAAGAGCTAAGCCTTATCTCCCCTACTAGTGCCAATGATATATGTATGAATATATATATAAATACTTACATATGTGTGCGTGTGTGCACGTATATTAAAATGTGTGTGTATATATACAAATAAAGGCATTTTTTTCCAGGCTGATACAAGGAAATGAGGCCAGCTAGAAAGCATGGAATTATCTTCCAGTATAACCACAGTGGCTGTTCAGCAGTTAATGAGCTCACTTTAGCATGCAGACGTCCTTTTACACTCCCTGTCCCTCTGGAGCTGCTCAGCCGTCCTCCTGGCCTTGTTGTAACAACAGACCGATTCTCTTTTAATTGATGTGGCTCCTGTTGCTGCATAAAGAGATACTCATCTGTGTCGAATAAAGTATTCTGAGCTATCAAAAAGCATGATGTAATGGTGCTATGCTATAAGGGACCCCAAACTCAGGCCAGGTTGTTTCTTGAAGAGTTACCTCTCACCTCCTCTTGCAGCAGTAGGGGTGATGGTGGGGCTGTGTTGCTCCTGTCCTGCACCCATACACGCAGCAGCAGCAGGGTGCTGGCAGGGGCAGCCACTGCAGCATCCCTCCGGGGCTGCCCAAGAGGATGCAGTGCAAGAGGAACAGCCCCCAGGGCCCGCCATGGTGAGCTGCGCATGATTGTGCAGCTCTGGAAATCACTACAAATCTCCCTTTGCACATCTTCTGAACTGTGCATGCTGACAGGCAGTTTAAAATGGTGCCTAAATGATTGAGGAAATGGCAAAAATGATGCATTCAGTCTTTATCCAGAGGCAGAATTATTTCTCTTGTTCCAGTAAATGTTGGTAACTGGGAAAAGACGATGAGATTTCTCCTGAGAGTGCGACTGTAAGTGCTAAGGCAGGATCCTCAAGAAAAGAGGAGGTAACGGAAATCTGAGGCCAAGAGCTGAGCACAAGCAGGTTTCGGCATTAGATGATCTCTGTGTGCCTACTCATGGAGCTATTAAACCATTGGTCTAAGCTACACCATCTTCTGTAACAATCTTGTATTTGGCGACCTGGCGTTAAAAAGGTACATGGCTATGGGTGAAACTTCTGGCTATTTGACTACAAGACTTAGAAAACTGTTTTCAGAGGGACAAGGTGAACAATTTTAACGGAGATGCCATTAACACAAATGCTGGCTGAATCAACATTTCAAGGGAAGGCCAGATTGAGAAAAATTATTTTCAAACTGAGTGTTTCGCTCAAATGGGTTAGGAGCATTTATGGCACTTTTACGTTTAGTTGTCATCCTGCTGAGTTCGGAACATTTCAGAATATGGCTATGCATCAGAATTTAAGTATCAGTGCATCTTTATATTGATCTGAGTGCCTGGGATCAGCATCCATAATAGATAATGAAGCTTGTGATCCCAAGACACCATCATGAAATCCCAGTATTTGGAATTAACTACTGCTATAAGCAGAAGTTGTGGAGATAATATATCCCAGTTGCTATAACAAACTTATTCTGTTCCTAAACTATAAGACTGGCACAAAGATGTATTTGGTGCATTTACCAGTTGCCTTATACCTGTAGCTAGATTTATTCCTTCCTAAGAAATAAGTATTAAGATTGGCAGACTTGGCAGATTCCATGGCAAAGATCGCTGGCCACCCCGCAAGACAGTGAGCCTGATTCAGCAGCCTGCACCGGGGTCCCCTGCAAATCAGGCATTTCAGTGGCTTGAGGAGGGCAGCCCAGGGGTTGGGTTTGCTTCCTACACAGGAACCATCACATGGCAGCCACAGCTTGCTTTGCCAGAAGGGAGGATGCATACGTGCTCAGGGCAGAGCTTGCATTTCACAAGCGTTAGACAAACTATGTGCTTAAAAGCGTGGGGTCACACCATATCAGCTTAAGAGTGTGGGGTCACACCATGTCAGCTGGCTGCTTTTGGTCCCATGGCAAAGCCCCCTGTTGCTTTCATAAACCTGTGGAGCATGATTTGACTTCTTTGATTAACGAAACTTCCTTAGTCCTAGTGCTCTGCATACTCTTAACGAGTAACAGCACCGCTTCATGCTCAGCAACAGAGATCCACTTACACAGGAGCCTAAAGCATTCTCAAAGGGAGGGCCAGCACCCCTATGGCATGCTTAGAGGGGGACATAGAGACGGGGGGCATTCATGAGACTTGCCAGAAACTTATTTTGGACATGACTATGACTGATAATTCTAGACAGGCTTTTTCCAACCCTGAAACACACGCGTCTAAAAATAGATTTTATCTAGTATTTTTATTTTCCTCCCTGGCCAGATTTTCAGCTGGGCATGAAAATGAATCATAAATTTATCTTTCAAATTTAGAATGATAATTTCAGGGCTTTCAATGAAATTGTAAGAGCTTATTTATTTGCTCGGTGAGTGAGTCTGAGCAGGCAGTCATAACATTTTTTCAGGTTATTCTTTTTACATGGATATTTGTACTTTATATTCCAGGATGAAAAAAACGTCTTGCAGATACAAAACTGTGATGAAGACCTCAGGCTGCAATGTGGCAGTGAATCAGATGTTAAAGATGGGGTGATAATCGATCATTTGGAAAGTGTCTCATGTAATAGCACTCAGCTAAAAACAGAAGGAGTGGAATGACGCACAGCAGAACCAGGGGGAAACAGGCGCAATAAGAGAGGACATAATGACTAATATCTACGACAGGCAACAAGATACTTTCCAATTAGAAAGCCAGGGAATGAGCCGAAGGGTTTCTTTCAGTTTAGGAAGACATTGAGGCTTGTCCTAAGGGTAACCATATATACACAGAAATCCAATAAAACTTGTCTTTACTTCAATCACTGAAGTGCAGAAACATCTTAATGAGGACATGGGGGGATGCTTTTTATAAACCTACTGTAGGACAGCAGGGAGGATTGCAAAAATTCTCCAAGTGCTCCATTGCAGACTGGCGGAGAGACATCTCAGGGATGGCTCATGGGGAAGTCAGGCTGCTGAGTAGTAGTTAGTAGTCCCTTCTCTTCTCAGTTACCTGTGTTATATCCTTGGCTCTTCTTGCTCATGCAGTGGATAAACAGACCTCCAAATGCTCTAGCACAGACTCTGCTGTTATTTTGTTATGGTTTTTTTGTATCCTACTCTTGCTCTCAGCTGTGAGTACACTCTGCAGTGCTTCAGTGAAACTTAGGTGCTTAGATATCTTGGGGGATCCAGACCTTAGGCATGTAGGTGCCCATACCTTGATGAAAGCAGATAAAATGTGGATGGCTAGGGGATGCGTTCATGCTGCCTGCCTGCTGGCACAGGAATGGAGCCCCTACATGACCAGTCAGGGCTCCCTGCAGAGTCAGCGGAGAAACAGCACACAATTTAGCTTATCTGAAGTTGAGTATGAATTCCTTATTTGGGATCATTTCTGAATTCCCAAGACTGGATGGAGGCCATCTCAGGTGAGTCCTGGCCCTGCCTCAGATCACTCAGGGTTTGCCGGTGCAGGAAGGGAGCTGTGTGTATGCACACAGAGTGGCCCCACAACGAATACCAATGTTATTGTGGTGCCTGGGCAGGCATGCGAGGGGAGGTCAGTAGCTTTATTCATAGGTTTCCATAGTCAGACTTGGAAGTTTTCGAGTTCCCACACTGGGAAGCAGGCTCAGTCTCAACCCAATTTGGATCAAGGTGGGATCCAGGTACACCATCCTTTTGTCTCTTTGTTTTGACAAAGCATGAAAAGAGCTCTGCAGAGAACAGAGGAGGGAAGCAGTAGGGTGCAGCTGAACCCTGGAGAGGCCAGATCCCTCAGGCATACAGCAGTGCATGCTTTGGGATGCAGACATATCCCTTCAAGCTAAATTTAGACTTAGATGAAAATCTCTTAAAGATCATGCCCATTCTTAGTGAAGCCCCATCATGACTTTGGTCTGAACTGCTGCCCTACTGCTGAACTCCCAAGATTTGTAGATCCACAAGAAATCCCATTTCCCATTGCCAGGACCAGGTACTGCAGTTACATATGTGGGTCCCACCGCTGTGGCATCTTACCACCTTGCAATACTCCTGTGAGGATTGCGGGGGGGAGGGTTGTCATCACCATTTTCAGGTTGGGAATGGAGGCAAAGACAGGCTCAGCGATGTGCCCAAGGTCACACAGGTAATCAGTGGCAGAGGAGGAACTGACAAGTCCCTGAATAACCCCTGTACTAAACATCTGCTCCAGTTGGTCCTATGGGCAGTCATGACCTCAGTTAGATGTGGAGCACCAAAATGTCCTAAAATCCAAGCCCAGTCTCCTTTCTTCAGCTGCGAAAGCAATAGCATCATTCAGTGCGCAAGGGCAACGGAGCTGAGCGGGCTGTTCCTTCCCGCGGCCCCAGGACAGCAGCACCCTCTTAGGTGGGAATGTACGGGACAAAAGGACTCTCTGATGATCTTTATTTTCTGCCTGCTTTGTGACTGTGTCCCTGTAAGCAGCTTCTTTTTCTTGACTCACTTTAAATGCCAATATTGCAAAATGCTGTTATCAATGAATGATTAGTGGGTGGCTCTGAGGATGGGTAACAGGATACGGAGACTTTCAGCAAGAGGTCACAAGACCAGAGCTGAGTCCAGGGTACTCTCAGAGGCACTTAACACTTTGCAGCCTGTGTGGGTGCCTGCTGGGGTCCGAAGCTGGGCGTGGGGTGCAGCTGGGTGGGTACGAAGGCTGTCGGCTATTCCTGGGAAGGACGGCTGGGGCCGGACGCAGGCTGTGCTGAGCTGGGGTCCGAAGTTCCCCAATGTTTTGCTGCCCCCCTCCAGTCAGCCAGCACAACTGCACATGAGATGGTTTCCAAGCCCTCTTACGTCCTGCTGACCCAGTTTACTTCAATGCCCTTAATTACCAGGTTTTGCTATCCTTGGATCATTTCTATAGACGTATTTCTGCTGGCGGATCGGGGAGAGGCAGTATCTGGCCATTGCTGAGTAGGTGACAACGGTGCTCCCCTGATCTTTGGGGCAGCAACCTGGCCTGCAGCCCTGGCCACAGCTCTGGGGCAGTGGTGGGGGCTGCAGCTACCCTGTGGCCCCGTGCTTTGACTCTGCCAGCTTTTCCTCACATTTCCTTATCTCTCCCACCTCATCCTTCAGGCACTGCAGAGCCACAGGGGCAATTCTCCAAGGCCCCTTGCAGCAAAAGCCACCCTGGTTACAATGAATACCTACACCCACATGGCCAAAAAATTGGGGAAATGTGGGTAATTTCCAATTCCATCACATTGCATCACCGGAACACACACATCCTCAGGGATCCCAAGCTCTGGCACTGAGACCTGGATGAAGCTGATGAACTTTGGGAGAGAAGGGAAAGCTTTTGATGCACCTTGAGGATAGCAAAGTGCAGTTTTGCTCCCTGTTGAGGTTGCTCATGCTTTTCCCTCCTTCTCTGTCTGCTGCTCTCTTTCTCTCCTGCGTTTCACCTTCTACTTCCTTGCCTCTCCCCTCTGCTTTTCCAGCTGCTCTGAGATCCTGCTGCTCACCCAGTCTCCTCTCCCACCACATATCCCACTGCTGTTTGCCCCCCTCCAGAAATGGGGTAGCTGTGTGTATCAATATACCCCCACCGCTGACTCATATGTGGTCTCATTCCATTGTAACACGTGAAGTTGAGTTGTTTGGATCCTATGTTGCTGGGGTTATGGGAGGGGGAGCGTGGATATAGGCTGACAGCACTTCTCTCTTTATGTCCATGAGGAACGCGTGCACATGTGTCTGCTCCTTCCTAAGCATTTCTGCAAATGTATTTATAAATCGATGTCATTTCAGACAGTCAGAGGATCAATAATCACTAGCACTCAGTATACTATATAGCATTGATCCCCCTCTCTTACCTGCACAATATGGACTAAAACCTGAGTGTGTGTGCTAGCTGGTAGAAGTTGCCTTTCAAGCTATACGTTTTAAGGATGCGCATGTACAGTTGCACTGATCTGAAGGATTAAGGGCTAATTTGGTGAATATATACCTTCCTCCTAGACAGTGAGAATGGATGAGATGGCAGGTTGTAATCTACTGACCGCATGTGTTACCTGGTACTGTATTTCCAGAACACCATCACGGGTGCAAAGGTTCAGTGTGAAGAGCAGCAGATGGAGAAACCTGTCAGGTCATGTTTTTGAACATGGGAGTAACAGCTGCTGTGGGAAGGCCCTCCAGCAAAACCAGACCTGCTTCTGAGGGTGAGGACCCACCTCTACATGTGTCCTCAGCACAGAGCAGGAAGCAGAAAGGCAGAGCTTTTTGGTACTGGCATGTTTGACCGCTCATTATTGGTCACCTTGTAGAAAGGGCATGATTAATAGAAAAAAAATCTATATTCTAAATGTAAAGTTCTTTTTCCATTGAAGCTCTTTCTACTGCTACTTAGGAAACTTTACTGTCTGAAAGCTAGGGAAATTAAATTTCTGCAGAGCTAGGTGTGAAGTACTGGGTATCAACATTTTATGTGCTTATGCCCTCCTTGGGAACTTCATCCACAGGTTTTCAGATCAATTGTAAATAGCTTCTGACTCTGTAAGCTAGGAGGTCATTGTAGCAAAGACTGGGCAGAATTTCATGGCATGTGTGGTCTAGCGAGGAGTAGGAGCAAGCAGGAGGGCTTTCTCTGGCCCCCAGCAGCAGTATGAAGCAGTGTGGAGAGGGTAAGGAGGAGTCTTTCTGGGACAGTACTGAAAGCACAGCCTCTCAGCAATCAGGCAAAGCACTGCCAAATGTCACCAGCAAGGATATGGACAGGACATCTTCTTAGGTCTCTGTTGCCTGTTACTTCTCAGGTTCTTAAGAAATGCAAGTCATGCAGTGAATATGTGAAAGTAAAATGTTTTTATATTTTAGTTATTTTAAATGTATTTTTACATATTAGAAATTAATAAATTTCCCTTGTTGTCTTCTCTCGTTGGTTTAATGGGTTTGCTAAGTCCAGATGGGTAAAGACAACCCAGATTCATGAACTCCATCGGGACCTCCCTACATGCAGCACCTATGTTGACTTTGAGAAGAGTTTTACACAAGGAAGAAAAGCAACCTTAGTTAAAACATTATATTCAGGAAATTATGATTTGCTTTCCTACAATATGTTATTCTTATTTTCCTCCAGTAATGGTAACACATCTGTTGGCTCTTACAAAGACATCCAGAAACTCTGGGTTGTGGATGCCGTTGACTCCAGCTGGATGCCTTTCAGTGCTGCTTTTGCAGTATCCCTCCCTTTCAGCTCTCAGGATTGGTCTCGTACAGTCTTTTCAGTTGCCACCAAAGTGATGGAATCATTAAATAATGTAAGTCTGACTATTTGAGGAGCAACCTGAGGAGGGCATATAAGGTGTCACCAGTGCATACGTGGGGTGTCAAACAAGCTGAACTTGATCATGTGTGTTCGAGGCCCCAGGAGGGGGCTTGGAGGCTGGGATGAGGGGATGGTCTCCCCAGCACACATGCTTTGCATTCAAATTACTTTTTGGGTTTTTTGTACAAATAGTTTGCAGGACATTGTAGAACAGCTATGATGTGGGGTTTTCCCCAGCTCAAGTGGCTGAGCCCTGTGGGGCGCTTGGTCCAACACCCACCAGACAGGGAACTGCTCCACATCCTGAGACCGCCCGCTGAGCGAGACACAAGAGGGGCCCCCTCTGGCATCATCCAGCCCCACCATGTGCCAGGGGTCAGGAAGCCCCAGAGCATGCCCACACTCAAGCGGCCACCATGGGCTGGGCTGGGGGTGGGAAGCAGCTGTGGAGCTCCTAGCAGCCTTCATCCAGCTGCCTGCCATCATGCCTGGATGTAAGACGCAGACCCAAATGCCCCCGGAGCATAAGGGGACAGAGGGACACTTCTACCATCTGAACTAGTGGTGATGACTCTCTTTTCAACAGTTCTGGATGATTTCTGAGCTCAGGAGACCTTTTAGCCTACAAAAGGCCCCTGGCAAGGCAGCCCACAGATTACCTGCATATTATGTATTTTTCTGTCCTTTAAAACTGCTGCCTGACAGGCTCGCTTGCTGCCCTGTGCTTCTTGGATTAGAAGAGACAGCCAGCAACTGTCCCCCGCTGGCTTTCTTCCTGCCATTCATGGACTTACTGGTCTCCTTCATGCCACCCCCACTCATCTCCTCTTCAAACAGAAGAGTCCTCCTTGATTTAGTGGCTTCTGGTGCAGAGGCCACTTGGTACCTTTGATTATCCTCACTGCCAATGCACAGATGCATCCTGATGCATCTCTGCATCTTTTCCAGTTCTGCTGTAGCTTTCTGGATGTGGGGAGAAGCACACAGTATTCAACTTAAGAAACGTCTCCTCCCCCTAAAATCAATGTATCTGTCCATAGCAATATTAACGGTGCCTATCAGTCACTTACAGAGCAGAAAGCAGGATGCATCCAGGAGGGGCAGACAGCTATTCAATCCCATTAAAGCCCAATAAATAAATGATAGATTGCCTAATAGAGCAATCTGGGCTATCAGATGGCCTTTCATAGTAAGGAAGTGTAAAGCCTTGTTTTCCTTCTGGGAGAACATCCCCCTGCAAGCAGCACTAACCTGCCTGGGGAGGTATTACCAGCTGCTGCGTGTCACTTTGCTGGGTTCTGATGGAAAACTTTGCCTCTCCTTTCCTATACCTGCAGTCCATCGTAATTTCTTTCAGTGGGCTTCACAATTTCTCCAAGACATTGATGAGACATTGTGACACAGATCAGCATATTTGCTCTCTATTCAGGAAACCACCTGGTACACCACCACTTGTGCTCAACATGACTATGCCGTATAGACTGCGTGGAGAAGAAATGCTGTCCTTTTCTGTATAATGGCATAGACTGTTTGAGAAGCACAATCCATGACAAGAGAGGAAGGAAGCTGACTTACTTTTTACTAGATATCCCTTTTCTCTAAGTGCTTCGCTATAAGCATTCAGCAATTGATTCTTGAAGGGAACAGTGCCAAAGATGCCTCCTGAACACTGTCTATTAAAGTCATTTCAAAAGAAGAGCAAATCTGATTCTGTAGATAAAATAAAACTGAGCTGGACTGAACTAGTCCAGCACACCTCATCTGTTTGTGAATCTACTGAGAAGCTGAAAGCTGGAGAGGAAATTCATCTATGTGCAGACATAGAATCATAAAATCATAGAATCATAGAATCATAGAATTTGGGTTGGAAGGGACCTTTAGAGATCATCTAGCCCAACCCCCCTGCAGTGAGCAGGGACAGCTTTAACCACATCAGGTTGCTCACAGCCCCGTCCAATCTGGCCTTGAATGTTGCCAGGGATGGGGCCTCCACTGCCTCTCTGGGCAACCTGTTCCAGTGCTTCACCACCCTCATTGCAAAAAATTTCTTCCTTATATCCAGTCTAAATCTACCTTCCTTTAGTTTAAAACCATTACTCCTTGTCCTGTCACAACAGGCCTTGCTAAAAAGATTGTCCCCATCTTTTCTGTAGGCCCCCTTTAAGTACTGAAAGTCTTCAGTAAGGTCTCCCTGCAGCCTTCTCTTCTCCAGGCTGAACAACCCCAACTCTCTCAGCCTGGCCTCGTAGGAGAGGTGCTCCAGCCCTCGGATCATTTTTGTGGCCCTCCTCTGGACCCGCTCCAGCAGGTCCATGTCCTTCTTGTGCTGAGGGCTCCAGAGCTGGACGCAGCACTCCAGGTGGGGTCTCCCGAGAGCAGAGTAGAGGGGCAGAATCACCTCCCTCGACCTGCTGGCCACGCTGCTTTTGATGCAGCCCAGGATACGGTTGGCTTTCTGGGCTGCAAGCGCACATTGTTGGCTCATGTCCAGCTTTTCATCCACCAGTACCCCCAAGTCCTTCTCCACAGGGCTGCTCTCAATCTCTTCATCCCCCAGCCTGTATTGATATTGCGGGTTGCCCCATCCCAGGCGCAGGACCTTGCACTTGGCCTTGTTGAACCTCATGAAGTTCACACAGGCCCACCTCTCCAGCTTGTCCAGGTCCCTTTGGATGACATCTCGTCCTTCTGACGTGTTAACCGCACCACTCAGCTTGGTGTCGTCTGCAAACTTGCTGAGGGTGCACTCAATCCCACTGTCTATGTCATTGATGAAGATGTTAAACAGCGCTGGTCCCAGTAGGGACCCTGAGGGACTCCACTTGTCACTGGTCTCCATGTGGACATCGAGCCATTGACCACTACCATCTGGATGTGACCATCCAGCCAATTCCTTATCCACCAGACAGTCCACCCATCAAACCCATATCTCCCCAATTTAGAGAAGGATGTTGTGGGGGACCACGTCGAAGGCTTTACAGAAGTCCAGATCGATGACATCCGTTGCTTTTCAACGTGTACTTGATGGTGTCAATGTGAACAGTTCATCTGGGTTTTTGAAGCTAACACTCCTCAGACAAGCTGCTCCATGATAAGCAGAGTCAGCAGAGGCTGCTTCCTGTGTTTCTCTCCCCTGTGTAGGGGAGAGACCTCTGGTGCCTCCTCACGTGGTCGATCTCTCCTTGAAACCCTTCTGCAGTGAATGCACTAACTTACTCCCTCTCCCTTCATTATCTGGTTGCCTCTTTCCCCAGCTGTGTGATGCTTGAGAGGTCCAGCCCTCTGCCAAGTGTGATTACATTTGGCCGCTGGGTTCAAATGTTATTACAGGGGATTTATAGGCAGCACAACTGCGCAAGTCTCAGCTTCAGTGGAAACAAGGATAAAAATCCCTCAGAGAGAACAAAAAGGAGAAAAATAACCTGCTTTAAGAAACCTCCAAGCACTCATTGGCTAAAACGTGGGTTGAGCAGGGCTTTCCCAGGCAATGCTCTTCCTCTTAAACAAGTGGAAGCACATCCCTCCATTGCAGACAGAGTTATTGCACAAGGCTGGACCTACAGATGTTGTATGGACAGATATGTTATCTGCATATCAGGTAACAATAACATACAAAAGAAAAGGGCCTTACAATTATTCATAACACACAGACTGTAAAAAACCCATGGGTTTGGTGCCTCTGATGACTATTTTGGAGTGTGAAAGAATGGTATACATCTCAATGAAAGGGGCCTCAATTTCAAAGCGGCCAAACCTCTCCCAGGTTTCAACAGGCAAATCAGCTGCATATGGGTGGGTGTGCATGTGTAGATGTAGATGTACTGTATATTCCTACATTCCTACAAAGATGTACTTCTGCCAAGTACTAGCTCTTGTATCACAGGCTTTATCAGGATGTGTGGCTTTGCTTTCTCATTTCAGTAAATGTAACTCTGGAGCCAGGGTCCAAAACATCAGAACATTTCCGTACGTGAGCTCAACTTCTTGGTGACTTACTATTTGAGATGTAGGTGTCTCTGTTTTCATCCAGGAAAAAGGACAGAAGATCTCAGATTCCTCTTGATATGGCATGAAAACTCATTTTTTCCATGCAGCTGATTCTTGCTTTGTGGCTTTATTGCCTCTTTCTGCAGTGAAGCCCCTTAGAGCATATAACATATTAAGCCAAGTCTTTCTAAAGGAATGAGATATGACCCTGGATAGTCTTAGAGCTCCTAACTGGCAGCCTAAGCAACCCAGCATTATTTATAAATGAAAGCAAAGTAATCGATAGCGGCAATACAGACTCGGTATTCAGTTTCCCTGTCTGAAATTTCCAGCATTGCTGTACTCAGCACCGCAGCTCAGAACTGGCTGCTGCTGGCTATTTAGCAAACTAGTAACTCAGCCAACATGAATTTTATTTTCATTTGGTATTTGCTATCTAACTGGGTAGGAGACTTGCAGTACTTAGGGATTTTGGGTCTTTTTGCTCCTCCAGAGAAGTCTGGCTCCAGTCAAGCTCTTTCTTCCTTGTTCCCCAACTTCCAGACCAGCTTCTTACATGCCAGATGCTTGCCAGTTTTTCCCCTTTCATGATCTGTAATATGAATAGATGGATTTATTATCTCTTTCATTTATTCCTTTCCTCTGCTCCAGCCTCCAAGTGATGGCCTAATCATCTTGCTGGCAAGGAGGGCTGGCTGTCTCCTAGGATTTTAACAAAGAGATGTATTTGCTTCAGTGACTTCGAGGCAATTCCTGTCTGGCTGTGTGGAGGGTTGGTGTGAGGATTTTTAGAAGGCAATGACTGCCATTTTACAACCTGTGCCATGCACTGCTTGCACTATGCCAGTGCCTCTGGACCACGATGCAAAATCATTGCTTCACCTAACCTCTGCGGGCTGGCAGCCACCACTATGTTTTATATTTGCCCTGTTGAAGACAGGCAGGGCAATGTGGTACCAAAACTGATTCCCATTTTGTAGCTCACAGTATTTTCACTGTTGGGCCTGCTGAGCTATTTGAAGACTGCCACCACATGCAGGTCATGCTGGTTCAGGGTCTTCATCCCCTGAGGTAGAGTTCAGATCACCACCATCTGTAGGAACTGCTCCTGTTCTTGGCCAATGTCAGAACCCCAACAAGCCAGAGCTTCAGGCGAGAGATGAACAGCACTAAGACAAGTGGAGCTGTCACAATCCCCAAAACAATATGTTGCACCTGAAGATGATAGGAAATAATTCAGGGCTTTGGGGCAGGTCTGTTGCAATTATAGAAAGGCAATGCAAATGATGAAAAACAGATGAGGGAAGAGATGGAGCATGATGGAGCAGTGGTTAATAATCAGATAGAAGGCATAATTAAGAGTGACTGTTCTGCAATGCCAAGTGGAGGAGGGGAGATAATCCAATTCCAGAAGTGCTGCCAGAGCACCGCAACACTCTGCCTGCCATTTATTTGGGCAGCCAGAGAGCACGACCAAACGCACATCATCATTATAGAAAAGAAGTGTTCATTTCTCTCTTATTCACTGTGCAATTAATTTAAAAGTTATCTTTTATTTGTAAAGTCACCATAAGGTGAGGGTCAATTTATGTCTTGCTGAAAGCAGAGTTGCTATTTGAGGAGTTAAAATGCTGCAGCATTTATTACCTGCCTCCTTCCTGGCTCTCCCTAAATCCTTCCTCTGGCATTCTCCTTCCTCTGCCGAGGTCTTGCCTTGGCCTCTTGGTCCTGTATGACCCTCTGTTCCTCCCCCGTGCTTATACACCCTAAACATCTTAGAGGGTGTCCAGCCACTTGTGCTGTGTGCTTTGAGCTGAAATCCAGGGGTGCCCCTTTGGCCAGGGTTCAAAAGTTGTTAGTGAGACACCTCCCAAAAAAGACTTGCAGGCAGCATGACTGTTTCAGCCACATTTCCAGAGGAGAAAATCAAAACAGAAGCCTCTTGAGTAAGCAGGACGTGGCCAACCTCCAACCCACTTAAGATTTTCATGTCCCATTTACTTTCTTTCCATTTGTGTTTCTCCTTAGGTTTAGGCTTTCTAAAGCAGGCACCAGTCCTTCTTTTATCCTCAAATGAGAAGCCAGGACATGCTGGGTGCTGCATGAACAGCACATACACAGCAGACTAACTTTACCCATTCTCCTAAAGGTGTCCTTCATCAAAAAGAAAAGGATAGGATTTTCCACAAACAACTGTCATATATAAATAGATGAGGACGTAATATTAATATTAAAGACCTGGCATCCTTGCTTGGCAGGGGAAATGTAGGGTGCTGTATAGCAGGAAATTTTTAACACAGTAAGAAAATTGCAGCTTATAAACCAACAAGTAGCTTCTAGTTAAAAATGAAAAGTCTAAGTAAGAAGTAAAAAATGGAACAAAGTGCTCTAGGAAGGAAATGCTTCATGTTTATTTATGGTGCACTATAGTTAAAAGGGCAAAAGAAATGGTAGGCATTTATGTCCAAACCAGAGCTGAACACACACATGCATGCATGTGAATTGTTTGCTGATAATTAAAGTCTCTGAAGGCTGGGTTAGTTTAAGATTTGTTGTCAACAGGTGGCCATAATCTTCCAGACTGATGAAGACAGTCTTGTTCAACTGTATGGAAGTCCTCTAGATTTATGAGGATTCTGTAGTAACTAAAATTATTAAATGCTTGTGTTCAGAAAGAACAACCTAAATACATCAGATATTAGAATGATGTGTTACTTGACTTCTTTCAAAAGTTGCTTGCATTATAGCAGGAATCTTGCACTCAGCTCTTGTTTTATTCCCATTGTTTATGCTGCTTTATTAACATTTTTCAAATCAGACATCTTTTCTTCTTCCAGTGAGGTGGAAAGTGGCCTTGTGTTTACCGTGGATAAAAACCATGCTCATGGGCAAGGTAGGAATCTTATATAAAATTTAAACTCTAGTTCAAATGATAGTTAAATGGGTGTTTGCCCATAAGCTGAAGATCCTACAGGTTCTGCCTAAATTGAATTCAGACCTCTGAAACAGAGGCAGCCCAGGGACTGTTATGCAGAGTATATGGAGCTAGGCCTTCTCACATGGCATCCCAAATGTTGAGCATGCTGAGGAGGGACCATGAAGAGCGGTTTATAGCAATCCTATACTCCAACATTTAGATACATCCCAAAAGGCTGCAGGCAGATGCCTCTGTCCATTTAGTCTCCTTTATAGGGCAAAAATTCTCTGCCTTTGCTTCCAAAGCATCAGTGGAGCTAACACTTTTCTATAAAGGCTTGGCTGAACACATGGAGACTGTGGAAGAGATGGGGTACGTTGCAGCAGGACACTGTATTTTAGTGGTTAGAATACTCACCTGATATAGGGCAGTTGTGGCCCATATGCCAAGAGTTATTTGTGCATTCTTCATTAAATACTGGCAGGATAAGAAACAAAATCAGTGCCTCCTTGCTGGCTGAGGCAGTAATGGTAGTCCACCTTCATTAGCAAATGTAAATAGTAGCAAATGTACTCTCCCCAAAGTACTGTTGACCTAGCGAACACAGGCTGTCCTCAGACAGAGGCTTCCCACTCCCCAGGTGAGCACTGCTGCCATGAAACTATTAAATAAAATGTGGTCACCACCATATTTTTAAAAGGCCCTTGGGCTGAGGAGAGGTGCTGAGCTGCTCAGGCTGGGAACGGCCCCAGAGGTGTGCAGAGGTGGCACGCTGCTGCTGGAGTCAAGCAGGGAGGTACCTCTGGTATTATCTGGCAGCTGCCTGGGGTTTTTTAGGGTCACAGCTTTGGCCATCAGCTAGCCTCAATGTAGTTTCAGTTCCAACCCTTAACCTGTTTCTTCTCACCCTAAAAGACTATGGCATTTCATACTGAGTATAAACACTCAAGACCAACCTAAAATGGCCAAAGGAACAGGAAGAACTTGGCTTTGTAGCTTGGATTTTGCAGTCACCATGTCAGATGTAACATGTAACGACCCCAGTGGTACTTCTCCTCTCTCAACTACAAATGAACCAAAATGGGTCTGAGTTTCTGCCCGGGGATATTTGCGCCAGCAACATGTTCCAAAGGCATCCAGGAGAGAGAAGCTCTTGTATTTCTGTATCCCACCATATTCAAGGGCTACGGAGGACCTGGATTAACGGTGTACCCACCGTTAATGGTGAGTACAAACCGTAGCCTTGTGACACAGCTATCTGCTGCTAACAAGATAAGATCTGAGGGAATAATTGTCAGTAGCTTGCAGAGAGAGTTAATGTAGAGGTATGAAATGATGCCTGGCAAAAGGAGCTTTTCCAAAACCAGGTCTTTAAACACACACTGTCCTGTATGTTGATATTAAATAACTCTCACATTCATATCACAGTTTACGAGTGACTTCTGTTGGTGTTCCAGCTTAGTTCTCTCTGAGTGTGTTCAGGAATCCTGTGTTCAGTGTGAACCCTGAATACCATCAATACTTCCCTTGTTTTGTTCTGAACTGTGTGAAGTTCTGGCTTCCAAAGATTGTGACTTCAAGGCTTAGCTCATTTGACTTTGCTAACCTGACCTGTGCCAAATTCTGACATCATGTATAAAAGCTTCAGTACAGATGTAGGAGGGGCCAGACTCAAAATCTTAAATTATCCTAAGTGTACTGTCAGGGTAGAGAGCCCTTGGGTCTGATGCCACTTCCCTCACGCACGCCAGGCTGGCATCATCCTTAGCAGGAATTTGGATGCAAAGCAAATGCAAAATCAAGGTCCACAAAAGCAGAGTTGTTTTAGTACATAAATGCTCCCGAGTGACTAAAAAGTGACATTGGAAATGTGCATCTGCAAGCTCTGCTCAGAAAGCCCTCCAGGGACAATAGCCAAGTGGATCAGTAAACTTAGTTACTGCTAAAGGATTTATGTTGACAGAAGAATGCCTTTACTTGAAAGACCCTAAATCAAAATTTGACAGCCAAATGAAGGCCCTTTTGAAAGTTTTATTAAGGGAGCAAGCAGTAAGTACCTGTAGCACTTGAAATAAGCTGCTATATATTAGTAGCTGTGATCGCATCTACTGACTCATTTGGACCTTGGGGTAAGTATTATCTAAAACGAAAGACATACAGAGTGCGTGGAGAGTGGGTTATTCAAATGCAGAAAGCAGCTATTTTTAGCTAGGTCCTCTGTCTCCTTTCTGTCTTGTGCAGCCCAACAGACACAGGGAACCACAAAACTGCGTCCTTCCCCAAAGCCCGAGCTCTCTTTTGTGAATATTGATGCAATTCAGGTTTACTGCAAAGTCCCGGTTTCAAAGTCTGTTGGTTTGTTTTTACTAGAATGAGCCCAGTACTAAACTAGATTCACAAATATTTCTTCTTTATAACTGCTAAATGTGTAACTTTCGTTACATGTTGTTCATAACCTTTGTGGGAGTGAGATTTTTTGTTTGCACAGATGCTCAAGAAATGGCTATTCTCTGTATAAACACATATACTGATGAGCAAACAATAGTACAGAGGGTATGTCAAATTGTTATTTAAGTTCATCTTAAAAGGTTTGTTTTCCTCGGCAACGTGCAGTGGCACTGAGACAGGAGCAGGTATGTTTGTGTAATGAGGGCTGAAATCTTGGGTTTGGAAGCCATCGGGTCTCCCTCCAGCATGGCGAGGAAGTCTCACGCCTCCTTGCACCTCGGCAGGCATAATGCAAGGCTGAGGGTATACAACAACACTGAGGGAGTATTCTGAGGGGCAAGCCTTCATTCCTTCCTTCTGGGGCAATCCCATGCTGTGACCACAGGAAAGCCTTGGAGATAGATGACTAAGCACACACAACAAAAAGAAGCAAAGAACAGATCAAGTGAATGGCTTATTTCTCGTATTAAATTGCGTCTTTAGGATTAATTACGGTAACAAATATATGTGTAGACTAAGGATCAATTCATGAAGAAAGGGTGGAAGTAAATTCAAAGATTTACAATTAGCTGCAATAAAATATCCTACTGGCTCTGAGCCCCACTAAGGACTTATGATATGGCTCATGTTTTTACGAATCTAACAACATGTTTTAATGGGATGCATTACGGGAGTTATGGCAGTGTGACTGTGTACAATTACAACTCATTCACCAGGCATTTTTTACAGCCTCCCTGTACCCTGTCCCACTAATCTGTATCCTTTTGGCCCAGTTTGCACACTATAAATCCCTGATACTTTCAAACTGCTGCTGCCATGGAAGATGAACAAGTGATGTCCTCCCACTAGCATGAGCTCTCAGCAAACATTCCCTTTCCGAAGATGGATCTTTCACTGAGTCCATCTCCACAGTGCTTTTCTGCCTGTCCTCAGGCCCTTCCGCATGCCTCCCAGTGAGCCAGGCAGCAAGGCAATGTAGCATCCTTTGCTGAAGCAGTCAGGCTTAAGATTTGAAATGTCAACATGCAACAAAGCCAGGATTGAAGGCTTTGTGCAAATGGAAATGGAGATTCCCACCTTTATAGCTGATCTCCTGTCAGATGGCCCGGCTCCTAAAACTGAGGCATTATTGCACATGGAAAAGCAGTTTTAAATAACTGTCAGAGAATTCAGAAATGTAACAGTTAGCTTCTCACTCTCCTTTGAGTCTGGTGCCTCTGTACTAAGGCATCTGGCTAGAGAGTCATGTGAAAACTGTCAGCAGCATAGTTGCCTAAGTATCCTTGCTAAGAAGTACCTACAGCAGGTTTTCTACCACTGTCTGGTATATGTACTGTACCCTTCCAGTACTGTTTGGAGGTGGCATATGTTAGGAATGGCCTTTCTAAATCCTTCAGGCCTTTACCATATACCAGTTGCTCAGGCATTTGCTCAGTCACGCTAATAAATCTTCATTACTCCACTTCTATCAGTTCATTCTCTACATATTGGAAAAATATAAGCTTATAAGCTTAGAGGACCCAATCCTGCACTGACTTGTGTGCAAAGGGCATTCATATGTTTTAGAGACCATCTGAAGCCAGTGGGCCAGGCTGAAGTCAGAAGAATTTGCCTGTGGGTTTGCAGGATCCACCTTCTTCACAGTAGGACCACAGTAGAGGTGCTGGGGGGTGTCCATGGAAGCCAAAGGGATGAATTGTAGGGTGAGATGTTAAGCAGATGCCTACTAGGTTGCTGGATCAAGGTTTTCAGTATCTATTTCAATGGCTTCATTGCTAACAACAATAATTTAAAAAATAACACTTTCCGATGTGACCTGGAAAAACATATAGGAAATGAAGATGTTACAGAACTGTGCTAAGAGATATTCTCTGTTTTATCAGCTCAAAGTTTCACAGAACATGGGAAGATACAGCAAAACTTAATAATAAAGACATGCTGTTGACATGCTCTTTAATGGCATTTGTGACATTTATAATAACTAGATAATATCAAGGTTGTTCTTGGAAAGGGAAAGAGATGTGAATATTAGCATAAATAAATATTCAATAGTGTATTCTTGTTGGAAGTGGCCAGCATCTTTTTCTAAAAGTTCCTTGAATTATTTGCACAACAGATTCACTGAAAAAAAACATAGATGTTTGAAGATGATTTATGAAAAAAATAGGTTTATTACAGCTTCATTTATCTTATCAACATACACAAAGGCTCAATTTGCAGATAACTTATCACACTCTTGTAGATCCTCAGGAAAAAGGGCCAGAAATCTGTGAGCCATCTATTGCTGTTGCATTTATGCTGGAACCAAGCAGATGCTGTGGCTAAGGGGAGCACTGTGAAAAATTATGTCTTGATCAAAATCTGGGAAGGAACTGTAAGGGACCTTGGAGGCAAACCTGTAATGGCTACTTACCACCTTAAGTTTACATTTGTTCAAATGAACAGTCATGTGAGTGGACAAAGTTAATGCAATATCAGATATAAACCATCATTCATAGTCTGTGAGGCAAAACGATGGTCTCATTTATCAAGGTATCTGTTTACTATGAACAGTCATCTCATCTCATCTCCAGATATAACCTATTTTTTCCTTTAAAAGTCTACAAAATCAAGAATGATGCTGGGCACCATTTGCACATTTACCTCCGCAGGTGTTTCAGTGCATCCAGCCCACAGAAGCTGATTGATTTCAACTCTCACTCTATTTTTTCCCCATCCCATACATCAGTGACCATTTTTTTACTCACACTGAAAAAGTTCATGATAAGGGAGACTGGTTTCCTGCTCTCATTCTAGTTCTCTTACCTGCTTTCATCTGTGCATAGGCAAAGAATATGTCTTGGCTTGCTATCCAATGCTATAGCTTGTTTGCTGAGGAGTAATACAGCAGCTAATTAAAAGGCGGTTGTCTTCAGTGGCTGCACTCAGAGAGTTTGAAACTCCTCCTGAGCAACTGCATTTTGTCACCTTTTGAACTGCCTCCATGGGCTGTCACCCTTCAACGCCCCTGTACCACTGCCAACAGCGGCAGGGCTTTCTTCCAGGGTAGCAGGCAGTTCTGCATGAAGGAGAGCAAGCACGACAGAAGGGCTTTGATTTTGTCCTACTCCTTCAGGAGCAGCCTCTTCACCTCTGCACAACCCCCTTGCAGCCAGGGCTCCATCTGTGGGGGTCCACAGACAGGAAAGAAGGACATTTATTACCAGGGATGCAGGCCTTACAAATACCAGTCTGACTCATGGTCGTTCTAATCCAGTCTCAACATTTATTCATGGCTTAACTCTTGTCAGCCTAGAGAGGTTTCTCTTGGGTTCTTGTGGGTGCTGTCCTGCACTGTTTCTTGTTGTTCTTGTGGTCTAAACCACATAAGGCACTGGGACTCTGCTGCTTAAGTGACAGTTTCGAGGTCAGGAGAAATCATAGAATCATAGAATCGTTTAGGTTGGAAAAGACCTTTAAGATCATCCAGTCCAACCATTAACCTACACTACCAAGTCCACACTAAACCAATCAAGGGTAGACTAGACCAAACCATGTTCTAGACTGCCACGTCTACCCGTTTTTTGAACACTTCCAGGGATGGTGACTCTACCACCTCTCTGGGCAGCCTGTTCCAATGCTTGAAATGCTTGAAATGTCTATGACTGACAGCAGAAGGAAACAAAAATTAGGGACAGAAGAAACCTAGAAGTGATGTGTGCTTCCTAGACCAAGTTCATTGCTGTCATTAGCATCAGAATATGACGACTTCACAGAACACTTTGTTTGGATGATGAGGTTGGAGGGAAAAAGAGGAGACATGTATTGGTCTAGCTGAGATGGAGTTAATCTCCATAGCAGCCCTCATAGTGCTGTGCTTTGTATTGGTAGCTAGAAAGGTGTTGATAACACACCAGGGTTTTGGCTACTGCTGAGCAGTGCTCACACAGCATCAAGGCTGTCTCTCCAACATTTCTCCCCCCTCACCAGTAGGCTGGGAGTGAGCAAGATCTTGGGAGGGGACATAGCCAGGACAGCTTACCCAAACTGACCAAAGGAATATTCCATACCGTATGATGTCAGCTCAGCAATAAAAGCTAAGAGAAAGGAAGAGGAATGGGAGGACATTCGTTATTTACATTTGTCTGCCGGAGCAACCACTACACGTACCAAAGCCTCGCTTCTCAGTAAGTGGCTGGACATTGCCTGCCGATGGGAAGTAGAGAATAAAATCTTTGTTTCCTTTTTTTTTGCTTCCGTGCATGTCCTTTGCTTTGCTCTCTTTTGATTAAACTGCCTTTATCTTGACCCACGAGGTTTTTTTGGTTTTTTTCCATCTCATTTTCTCCCCACCTGTCCTGCTGAGGAGGGGATAGAGCGGCTTGGTGGTACCTGGCATCCAGCCAAGGTCAAGCCCACCGCAACATGTAACATGTTCCCCTTTACCACCACCAGTACGAGGGCCTCAAAGCTGAAAAAAAAAAGGCGGAGGGGGGGAATGAAAACATTTTTTAATATCTCCAAATGTAGTTTTCTTCTATGCATTTTTTCCTTTGTGAAATGCTTTGGGCTGCAGTGGCTTTGCGTCTTTTGTCCTCTACTTGGATGTCTAAACCTCCATGGCAACAAGCCATAGCCCATCTCCTGGGTGGTTAAACCTCCCCAACAGCAAGTCATGGTCCACCAGCTACTTTTAACTGATTTTCCCCTATTGACAATTTAGTATTTTACAAAACAAAGTGCCTGGAAGACTCTAAACTGCTGCTGAAAGTGTCTTGGCCCTGGGGGTAGAGAATGCATTTTAAAACCTGTCACCTTTTTTAATTTCAACCCTACATCTCCTCCTTATCTCCACAAGCAGCCCATGTCACCACATGCACCATTAATTCTGGTACTTTCAAATCAAGCAGAAGAAATAAACCAGGCTGTAGCCCTTCCTTTGTGCTGGCATAATGAACCAAGCTAGGAATTTCGAAGATAAAGTGCTGACATTTTAACTTTTAATTGAAGAATTTCTCCCCCACAGAGGTATCAACAGGGAATGGGGCATCATCCTCCCTTTTAAAATTAAAGGCCAAGTTCCTCAGCTATTTTTGAGCCAACATGGGTACAGCCACAAGTGGGATGGTGTAAAGGTGACCCCTCCCAGGGCTGAAAGGTGCAACTGAGCTAAAGCAGCGGCCACTGTAAGTCACTGTGCCAGCTACCGAGACTGGTGGAGAGCCACCTCGACTCTAACACCCAGAACTCACTTGCTGTTTGCGTATCCTGCACTGTCTCCAGCTAAGCGTCATTCACCCCGTTCACTGCCTTACTCTGCCAAGTAGCCAGGAATCCTCATCTCTCCAACCTCATACAACAACCTGCAGGAGGGCCCAGCCTCAAAGTCAGGTTTTATGGCCTTCTTTCTGCTACACTTTCACATCTTTATTAATCCTAAACACAAGCTTTTAAGAATTGGCAAGCTGCTTCTCCCCTGTGCGAAATAAATGCTACAGTTCCAAACTTTTCAATGGATGTGAGCACTGTAAAAACGCTGAGATACTGGACTACAATAAGAGCCCACCATCTTATCCCCCACTAAATACCCGGGTGGTTCGTAAAGACACTTTGGGAGAGAGAAAGAGACCCACTCTACATTACTGGGATACCTCTCCACAGCGGGTGTATTTCCTTCTAGAGTGAGCTTCTAGGCTGACCCACTCGTCTCTGCTCACCCTCTCCCTCTGCTCTCTTCTTCCCAGTTGAGCCACACTACCACATTCTCCAAACTTCGCTGTTCTCCTTACCAAGACATTTTTGACACAGTGGAAACTGCAGTGCATGTCAGAATATTACTCTAATTTCATATTTCATTGTCCAGAGTTTCTGAAGAGTACTATGAGTTATTTACATTTAAGGAGTACATTAGTAACACAATTAGGAGATCAGTTTGACAAATGTTGCAGTAGATTACAACTCTTGAGGGGGTTCTCAGTGTGGAACTTGGCTCTTGACTCTCCTCAGTACCTGTCAAAGGAAAGGAGGAGAACCTCATAACTGAGACTTTAAAACTGAACTGAGCAAAGATGTTCAGAATACACTGAGGAAACATCCTTGCATGGGAAGAGTGAGGTGCAAATAGCTCTTTTCCATCACTGAGACTCTATTATACATTGTCCTTGACTTTAATGGTGTCTACTACAGCAGACATGAAGGGCGCCTGACTAAATTAGGCACTAGATGATGAGGAAAGGTACAGGATGCCTCACTTACTTCTGGGCTTTAAAAAAATCTATAATTTGAATGGATAGTATAATTCACTGTGCTATTAAAGGAATTTTTGAAGATGCCTTGAGATGGGCAAAATAATTAATCAAACTTTATGTTTTCTACTTAGAAGTATAATTGAAATTATGCCTGTTATAAAAATATCATTACCACACCTGTATTTCAGATTGATTTATTCTTTTGGTGGTGGCATATTTTTGAAATTTAAGCTGCATTTTCCAGAGGAGTTTCCTCATGCATTCCAAAAGTTGATGATTTATTCCTGTTTGGACTGGTATAAATACCTCTGTATATACATTTTTACCTGTGTACAAATTAATGTAACAGTTCACAACACAAACTAAGGGTTTTTTTCATTCAGTCACACTTCTGTTGTGTTATTGTTGGTGCATTTCAAACATACTATTATCAATCATCTTTCAGAGGCACACATCCATCTTATATAAACTTAGGGTCTATCATTTCATATTTCAAAAAAACAGGTACTTCTCTGAAAACCTTTTTTTACTTTAGTTTTCAGAGATTTTTCCCAATAAAAAGGCTTTCTGTTGTACAGTCTTCACTGTAACACTGGATTATTCCTAGCAATAGGAATTTCCTGACAAAGGTCTGGTATGTTATTTCTGTACCTCTCAGTCGTTGACCTACAACTACCCAAGGAAAGTCACTTTAATCCATCAAAGGCAGAGTTCAATTTTCAGAGATTTTATTTCTGTATTGAGTCAATCCTTTTCGAAGGCACCTGAAAGAGAAGATATTCTCGTGTTTTACTGAAACCATGCTGTCTGTTCCATGAAGTGAGATAAGGGTACAGTGACTTCATTAGTTGTTACAGATTCACACAAATCATTAGCATGTTTCATTTTTGTAGTAGCACATTCATATCATGGGTTGTATGTCTTCTGATATTCCATGTCTTCATTGTCTGTGTTAATGGAGACATAGAATTATTAGGACTCTGAATTACTTGACATCTTCGCATTTTGTTATGATTGTTTCCAAACTACTGCAAAAGACCTTCATCTCTGCCTTTTGGTTACCCCTTGCATTTTGTTTTGTCTTCCTTTCTTAAATCTTTTAAATGAGATTAATTCCTTTCTTTCACTGAGCAATAAGATTTTCCTGAAGGAAGCAGAGTTGTCATCAGCCCAGCTAAAAGACAGTTGTCAGTCTTCAGCAAAGTCAAGTCCGTTTCTCACAACACTGTTTCCTTGATATGGTTATGAGCTACACCACAAGAATGGTATCGAGTGCATCATCCATATGACTTCTCATTATCTAGCTTTATTAAGAGATAGGTAACATAATGACTTTTGGTATCATGTAGCAATTGGGTTTTTGTGAGGGTAATGTACCTTTCCTCAGGTACATTCTCCTATGACTCTAAATATACCTAACATTTAACTTGACTTTTATCTTGCTCTTTTCAGTTTGCTTCTTGCTCCCACTGGGATATCCCACTTCTTCACACAGCACAGATATCCATGGAGCTCCTTGGCACAACATGTTGTGAATGCTAAAAGTTTATAGAGTTCAGAAAATGACTGCACAAATTAATGGGTGAAAAGTCTACTGAAGGCAATTAAAGACTTTAAACCTCCTTTTGACAAACATGTACCTGTGTGTCATTCATTTATCTCAGGTGCCTCTGAACAATATTATGAATAGCTCCATCTTCTCAAGTCCCTTTTTAAGTTGACAGACAGAGTCTTTTAAATCTTCTGCTAATAAAAACACACCATGCCATACCTTGGAAACTGGCTGGCGCCAGGAAGCAGAATTTTTGAAGTGAATTGTCTAGCAGTTGTCTTTTAATTTTAGTCAAATTGCCAGTGACTGTTAACTTCAACCTCATGGCTACTTCTCTTGTTCCTTTCACTTCCTGCATGATTTCCTTATACTGCCCAGCTGAACTAAGGCAATGTATTCCTGGAGGGATTGTACCAGTAACCATGCCAATAAATACTATTTATAAATTATGAACAAAGGAAATCTACTTACCTCATTTTCTTGATCCTGTGTGACTGGGCAAGCTGGCTTATTAAGAATCCTGAGTTTAGCCCCAGTGATGACTGGCTTACCTTTCTGTTGGGGGATCAAATAATGGGAGGAGGAGACAGGGCCCAAACTTTTTGAGGAATACAAAAGCAATCCAAGTAGTGAAGAGTTAAGAGCATTGGAGTGATTTAAGCTGCTTCACACTGGCAGTCTCTGTGACTGGATCTCTGAGCCTGGGCCTGGGAAACAAACCCCTGCTGAGAGCAGGAGTCATGGAGGAGGGCTGGAAGGAATTTTTTTTCCTTTGAATTTTACTAAAAACAACCAACCAACCTTCCCCCAAAGACACCACCACCACCACCAAAAGCCACAGTGTATTTCCAAAAGGGGTTACTGAGAAAATAACTTGCAAGAGAATGAAGCCAATACAACAGGACTTAGTACCCAACCAGACCCTCCTACAGAGAAACAGGGTAAATGACAATACTACAGGAGGGATGAAAAAAGTAGCTGGAGAGTCATGCCTGTCAATGGTCCTGGACGATGGAAAGTGCTGAGGTGTTTCCATTGTCTGCTACTATTCAGTATTGTCACCGGTGGCCTTGGGATATAACGTATTTTAAATTTGCAGAGGACATAAAGTTGGGAGAAACTGCTGAGTATCTTGGAGGAAGTATGCTGGTAGACAGAATTCAAAATTATTGTAAATATTGCCCAGCCGTTGGGCATCATCCTTTAAGAAAGATGTGGCCCACACAGAGACTAGAAGGAAGCAATGGGAATGTCCACTAGGCTGCAAAACATGCCTGTGAGGAAAGACCAAACAGATTGATCTTGTTTAAAATAAAGAAGAAAACACTTCAGGGACACACAGAATACAAATTTCACATGTGACCAACCTCAGCTCCAAAGCATTCAACAGCATAATTATGACCTGTAGGACAAAAGACAAAAACCTTCAAACCTGCAGTGTGCCACAGGAAAGGAGCAGGAGATATCTAGGGCATCATGGAGGCCTTCAGGCCTAGTGCTGACAGGGTACTTTTTAGGCGAGAATGCAAAGACTGTCCCAACAAATAGGCCATGTTCCATGCAACACACACATTAGAAGAACTCTTAACAGCCTTGCCAGCCTAACCTTGGAGTGTGGTGACTCCTTCTGGGCACATATCTAGCAAATTATTTAATTTTGACAGATGAGTAAGGTACATGAGCCAGGCATCTGAGAAACAAAGACCTTAAAAATATTAATTAAGAAAATTCAGGTCCAAGTTACACATCAAAACAGTGAAAAAAATCCTTTTGGCTTTAGAGACAATCAGCAACATAAATATAAAATGAAGTTCTACCACACTTACAATGCATTGAACTAATTAACAAGTATTAAATAATGCATCCTAGAACACATCTGTTTAGTAGTCTTTGCATTAGCATCATGCAAGCACCATTAGTGATACACAGATCTCTCCTCAAATTCACCAAACTGGGGAGACTCCAAAGTTAAAATAAAAGCTCTCATTGTTTGTTAAAGTGTGTAAGCTCCACCTCAATCCATTTCTAACATGGTAGTATGCTCCTGCTCCTGTTGTCCTCAGAAATAGCAATGTCTACCAACTTCATGATGGTCACATACTTCATAACCACACATACACTCCTTAAACCCAACAACACTGGTGATCTTGCCTCCAGACTGGTCCCCGAGGTGCACCTCAGACAGCCTGCCTCTTTCAGTATACTGGCTTCCCTTTAGCAATCTCCATACCTGGTGGTGACCCATACTTGTAGCTGTCTGCTCCATGTTAAGTCATTTTCTCTGAAGGACTCTATTAAATGTGTAGCATAATCCAGACAGATTTGCTTCACTGCATTGCTTTTGCCTCAGGAATCACTTACCTTATCAAAGATCTTGTTAGTGTGACATGATCTGGCTTTAATGAACCATACTGTAGTTGAACCTATTTTTCATTTACCTCTAAGACTTTCCCCAGTCAAATTAATGGGGCAGGCATGGAGTTGCTGTTTCCCTCTGTTGTGGTTTAGCCCCTGTTGGCAACCAAACAACACACAGCCGCTCGCTTGCCCTCCTCCCCGGTGGGATGGGGAGAGAACCAGAAGGGCAAAAGGAAGAAGACTCATGGGCTGAGACAAGAACAGTTAAATAATTGAAATAAAAAAATAATAAGTAATAATAATGATAATAGTAACAATAAAAATAATAATAATAATAGTAATGAAAAGGAAAACAACAAGAGACAGAAACAAAACCCAGGAAAAAAAAAAAAGTGATGCAATTGCTCATCACCCACTGACCGATACCCAGACAGTTCCCAAGCAGCGATCGCTGTCCCCCAGCCAACTTCCCCCAGTTCATATACTGAGCATGACGTCATATGGTATGGAATGTCAATTTGGGTCAGCTGTCCTGGCTGTGTCCCCTCCCAGTTTCTTGTGCACCTGGCAGAGCATGGGAAGCTGAAAAGTCCTTGACTAGCATAAGCAGTACTTCGCAACAACTAAACCATCAGTGTGTTATCAGCATTCTTCTCCTACTAAACCCAAAACACAGCACTATGCCTGCTATTAGGAAGAAAATTAACTCTATCCCAGCCAAAACCAGGACACCCTCACTCCCTTTGCCTTTTTATAAGAGGTTTCCTATTCTCCAGTAACAGTACTTCACCTCCAACTCGACTGATTCATTGAAGACGTTGCTCAGGACTTGAAAAGATAGCTACCAATTCTTTCAACATCTGGGGTGCAATTTTCCTGGGCCTGTTACAAGAAACAGCCAAACTTATGTTTCCACTTCACATCTGCTAATGTCATCATTTACATTATCCTCACCTGCTTTAGGTTCTCTGCCAATGCCCTCATATAAATAATTTTTTGGTTGAAAACTGAGGCAATGTATTCATTCAAGATTTGGAGCAGCCTCAATCTTCATCCCATTCCTGGTATTTAGTGACCGTACAGCTTCCTTCTTTGAATTGTTTTTATTTATATAGTTGAAGAATTCTTTTTATATGTTATCCTTTTCTTTGCAACATCTGGCTCAGCTAGATTTTTATCCATTCTTTCTCTCTGGTTCTGCAGTTTCTAACCCCTCAAACTGCAGCTCTCGTATTTCCTTTCCTGCAGGTTCACTCACTACTTTAATATCCTCTTTCAGGGTTGTTACTTACCTACTGGGTCTACAGTTGTTCTTGTCCTATTCTAACATCTTTTAGGAGATGAAAGTGCTACACAGGATTTTTCATTTTGGATTTGAAGTAAGTACATGATTCTTCCGCATTCAAATGCTTGCATTTTTAGGTCCAGGCAGCCTCACCAATCCTTTTTTCCACAGTTTCTTAATGTTTGCCCTCTGATATCCAGGGCTGTAGGACCAGATCTATTTTTGACTCTCCTGAAATTTGCAGTGAAAACCATGAGTCATTCATCAAAAGTTATTTTCTATAATCAAATTATTTTTGAAAGGATTTATAATGTCCTTTTTGTTTACTGAAGTCTAAAGCAGCTTCCCTTTGGGCTGTTGTGTCTGTTCAGTGGCTGCTGGTAGAAAAAGTTCATTGCCCATCACACCCAAGAATACATGCTGTATACGGTATCTGTTTTCCAAACTGTCTGGGGAATTAGAGTCTTTCCCAACCCTCCCTGTTATTTACTGTTAATGGAAATCTCTATCTGTACCCATCCCTGAACCTGAGGGTCTATACCAGAATTTTGGGGCTTTTTTATCACTTTTACCCACGGTTACTTTCAAAGATATGTTTTATTTGTACCATCACCTTTTCTGTCTTCTCAATCTATTACTTCATTAATTTCTATTAATAATTATTAATAGTTAGTACAAATACTACCTCTATCCTCATTTTTGTCTTTTCTTCAACCCCTCCAGGATAGAGGACACAAAGAGAAAAAAGTGTCTTTGTGGTTGGCCTTAGCTCCTGGCTTACTTGGCTTCATAGACTCAGGTGGTACCTGAGAAAGTTGTTTCTTTCTGCCTAACCATTTTCTGGGGAAATCAGCCAACGATCAAAGACGTTAAATACATATACACATACACACTTAGAGGTTTGAGCAAAAGGAAACCAAGAATGTTAAATAGAGTTGCGTTTGTTGCAAGTGGGAGAACGAACACACCTTAGCGTAAGCAAAGCCCTTGGCAGCCTATCAAAAACATTGTCCACAAAAAAATGTGCTTCTGTTCTCTGCTATGGGGAGGTCCTGCGGAAGGAACAGGAGGCACCAAAACAGCACAGGGGCTGTTGGCTGTTTCTTCTCAGTTGACTCTTTCAGGCAGAAGTCACAGGTGCCTGCAGTCGATAGCACTAGAAGCAGCAGCCAGCAGTTCCTGGGTGGCAGCAGGACAAGCGGCAGGATATGCTGTGGGAATGAAAGCACAGACAGAAAGAGAGCCAGTGAGGTTGCGAAATTGATAGACACCACCTAAGAAAAAGAATAGCCCTGCAGTATCTCTTGACTATTGACGTTGCCTGTCTTAGCCTATGCCTACCTTAACCTATGTCTCCGAGATGCCTGTTTTGGTTACTACTTTTACTGATATTTCTGGTTGCTGTGGTATTTTGTTGCGGACTGATAGTGATTTTTTAAAAAAAGAGGAGAGCTGAAAGGAAAGCTTGATAATGCTGATCTCCACCAGGTGACAAACTGGTCCTCTGCCATAGCCCAAGAACAAACCAAGAAGGGAAGCCAAGCCTGGGACACCGGTAGAACATATAATGAATTTAGTTGTTAACCACTACGCAAATAAAGACCTAGTCCGTGCCCCTCCCTTGCCCCCACACGCTCGAAGGTCAGCCTGGAAGCGAGCTGCTCACGGTGCACACGGATAGTCGGGAGGAGAAGGCTGCCAAGCCAAAATACACGGAGAGCTGTGGCCTCGTGAAGGAGAAACCAGAAGGCAGTGAGGAAACGGACCTGCACCTGGAGCCGGCCTGTGGGACTTTGTGCCACATCTTAAGTTTTTGGCCACCACATCTTAGTTTTTGGCCAGGGTGGGTGGACCGGGGCAGAGGCAGAGCCCGGGGAAGGCGAGGGGTGCAGCGGCTGAGGGGCCCTGAGTGAGATGCCCAGCGCGCCCGCCCTGCCCACAGGGGCCACAAGGCAGCTCGCCCATTTTCAGGCCCCTGGGTCAAGAGGCAGGGGCCTGGGCCTGGGCCTGGGCCTGGGCCGCTCGGTTTTACGGGGGCCATCCATCGCCCCTCGAACGCGACCCTGCAGCACCGCCTGAAGCGGTGCCCTGACCGCTGCGGCTGCCGCCGAGGCGCTGCGGGCGGGCGACCGAGGGCGGCGGGGCGGCGGCCGGGGCCTCCCCGTTGCCCGCTCAGGGCTGCGGGCACCGCCGCCGGCAGGCGGGGGGCGGCGGGCGGCAACGGCCGGTTCGGCGTCAGGCAACGACCGCCTGTGTGGTGGCACTTGGCACCGCTCGCCCCGCCCCGGGCCCCGCCGCGCTCCCCGGCGGGGCGGGCCCTCCGGGCCGCCCGCACCCCGCGGCCAGCCCCGGCCGAGGCGCGGAGCAGAGCGGAGGCGGCCGCGGAAGATGATGGCGCCCTCGGCCGCCCCCGCCGTGTCGGGTCCGCTGGCCGTGCTGGACCCCACAGGTGAGCCCCGGCAACCTGCCCCGCCGCAACTTTCCTGCCCCGCCGGCTGCGGGAGCGCCGGGGACGCGGCGGCGGGGGAGCGGGAGGGCGGGGGCTGGACGGCCGGGCGAGGCTGGAGGGGAGCTGGGGGCTTCCCCTTTTGGGCAGGGGCAGCGCTTTAGTTGGGGGGGGGGGGCTGGAAAGGCTCTGCCCGGGCTGTGTCCCGCAGAGTGGGGGCCCCGAGGGGCGGTGCAGCCCGAGATGGCCGGCGTGGGGCACGCTGGCTGGCTCACCCTGGCTCGCTGAGGTGTTTAAAAACACCGGGTTTTTCTGTGGAGCGTTCCGCCGTGCTTAGTGACTCGCTGTGCCGCTGGTTTAAGATGCGAACGAGTAGCTTTGTACGGGACGTCGACAGAAGAGCGCCTGTAAAGAGGGAGCCTTCCTCTGCTTGGTGCCGGGGGCCAGCTGCCGCGCTGGAGCAGGGGGACGGGCCGGTGGCAGCTTTTTGGGCACTTGGCATCCCAGCCGGCTGGCAGCGGGTTGTCTCCCTGCCCGTTTCTACCGATTTAGGGGTTGGTTGCTCAAGTGGTTGCGCTGCTTGTTATTTACAGCGTTACGTCCTGAAAAATAAAGGCGTAGGCAAAAGGACGGGCAAGCATTGCGTTATTGTTAAAGTGAAATTCATTAAAGCCGAGGAAATACAGAACTTACTGCTCGGAATGACTCCGTGTAGTGTTTGAAAGGATGAGCAGAGACTTTCCTGTGGACCCAAGGGTTGTAACGGCCAGGTAAAAAATGTGTTAGATCTTGATTTTCGTCTTAAATTTGGAGGAAAAATCGTGTGTGTCAGTGTTGAAGAAGTAGCAGTGGAAGATGTGCTGTAACTTAAAAATGTTTTCAGGTAATCAGTGGAAAAAGAAGAATCTGTATGCTAGCTTTAAACCAGTGATTAGCTGCTCATTAAATTATTTATTAGTGAAACAATTGCTGCCAAAGCAATGAAGTCATAGTCATACTGCATGGTATCAGTTACTATAGCTATACTACATAGTGTCAAAGAAGGGTTTGTGCAGGTTTTTTGTTTGGGGCTTTTTTTTTTCCTTTTAATAGAACTGTAAGAGCACAGCAATGTTTCCTATGGTCTTGAATATATAACACACTCACGGATTCTTCCTCAACAAATTCATAATAAAGATAAGAGAGGAGCCTGATAAAAGCTGCTATCTTGTGGCTCAAAACGAATGCTGTTGCATCTGGTTTAATTAGTTCAGCACTCTGGACAAGTCAAGCATTTAATCAGAAAAGGGAAAGTAATCACCAATAGCAGGTGTGAATATCTCCTAAGCATCTCAGTTCATCACATTTAATTTTGGGAGGCAATGTAAGATTAATTCAATTTCACTGGCATAAACCATTTTTGAAAATATGCAATGAAAACCATAGCCAAGAGAGAGCTGGCACTGAAGTGAGCACCGCAGTAATTAAAAATTATTAATTTAGCTCCAAACATCTTCCCTTAAATATGTTCTTGATAGCAGCAAAGCAGCAGATACCTTTGATACTATGTTCCTCTGGTGATTTTCTGCTTAAATTATCTTCTTATATATGGTTAATGCCACTCTCTGAAACATGTCACATTTTTTAGTAGTATTCATTAGGTAATAAAATGCACTGTTTTTTCTGCTACAAAACTTTCCTCCCTTATCTTTTCTCATATTAGGATGCTAATGTACATTGGGCTGGGGCACTATTTGGAATAAGTGGTTCCATTTAGATGTCCCTAACTAGATCAAAGAGGAAGGTATGAAATTGTGTGGTGCTAATAGTCAGCAAATGTGATGGTGATCCCAGCAAATTGCTACATCCTGCAGTGATTCTTCCCTTGCCAAAAATCATTCCACACTTTTTAATAGACTTTATGATGTCTGGAGCTGGATTTTAAAAGGAGCGGTGAAGTTAGAAAAGTATAGTTGCCTTGGTCTAAATGTAGACTTTTTTTTTTTTTTTTGAGTTAAATTGTAGATCATATGCAAGTTTTCCAGAGTTGGGAGGTGCTGTTCTGCTCTATTCTTTCTTTCCCTTGACCATTGGATGCATTCCGTACCATCAACATGTTTCATCGTAAATTTGTTTGTTGTCCTTTTAAACTCACCCTTTGCTTCATTCAAATCCAGACCCTACTATTCACCAATAGATCTACCACTTTGCATTCTACCACCAATCTGATCCATACCCTCCCCACAAAACCTTTCATTTTCCATAGTCTTCCTACAATTGAATTTATCCCCCAGCCATCATAAACAGAGCATTGTAAGTATAATTTTGTTTTCTGCAACTGATGAACAGACAAAAGATTTTGCTGAGTCCAGCTGAGCTTGGTCTTCAGCAGGCACTTTTTACTCTCTGGAGAATGATCTCAATTTCTCTCCTCACAGGCCTTTCTCTGTCCCAAGGAGACAGCAGTCTGGTGTCTCCCCTCTTTATCTTGATGGCGTTGTCTTTCCTTCTGTTGGGGTAGCAGGGCTGAGTGGCTCAAGCAGGTACTTTGCCTGACAGACATTTAGCAAGCAAAGCAGAGAGTGTTTCTGGGACTGTCCTTTTCATGCACAATTTAAATCTATGCCAGGCAGAGCACAAGCCACGATGTGGAAGCAGCATTACCTCTCTAATTTATCTCCCAACTTTTATTGTAGTGCCCGTTGCTGCAGTATCAAAACTCAGTTAATACTTCACTGGCCAAAACTGCTGAAGAATATTGTCAGTAGAAGGTAATAACATGTTCACACCCTCTATTGACCCCGGCCTCAAGCTAATGCTAGTAAGGATATGATCAGAAGATTTCTTTCTACACGTTTGATTTTTGGTATGCTAGAGATATGAATTTGAAGCTATAACTAAATTGGAGTAAGGTCCAGACTAAGAGTTTAGATGTTCATACTGAATCATTGTTAAAGAAGTTAAAGGGGATGAACGTCAAAATTATTCTGAGAGTCACTGCAGTACTAAAAAAATTGGGAAGTCAATAGCCTACATTAACTGTTTCCTGCACTGTAGGAACATCGGTGTTGGAAGAAAATTCAGCCTAGAAATACTGACAGCAACATTTCCTCTGCTCTTAATTTAACTGCTATTCTTGTATATGGTCGGCCTTCGGTCCAAGCCCTGCCACAGAGAGTGTCAGGGAAGAAGGCTGGGCCAGTCCCTCTGTCTGTGCTGTGGACAGGCCTCCTCAGGGAACAGTCTGGCACTGGGTTTTGGCTGGTAGGTACATTAAAAACAGATCCAAAAAACTGTATGGCAACTGCTACAAACATCAGTAAACAATGGCCCGAAAAATCTTGGGAGCCAACATGACCGAAATAGCAGAAGGGAGCTAATAGTAGGAGCCTTTTGCAGCTGTAGCCTTTTTTGTCTGAAGGTATGCTGCTTGACAAATATTACTTAGGCCTCACAATATGCTGGTGACTTATATATATGTAATTTTACACATTTTGATAGATACAGCAAAGATTTTTATTGATGCAACTAAGGAAACACAGACAGAGCAGAAACCTATTTAGACCTGATTTCTAACCATCCTTTCTGAGCATGTGGCAGTCTTTGAGAACAAGGGCTTGTGTCAGTCTCTGCTCCAGAAGGGGCTTTTCTGCACTCCTGCCTGTAAGTCATCTCCACTAAGGGTGGAGTTTATAGCTAACTACGTGTAGTTATGAGAGTTTCCAAACTGGAGTCTGAAAAAGAAGAGATATGAATGGATATTTGTATCTGATTTGAGATGCAGCTGATAATAGATCAACAAATGTGAGGATTGAAGGGTATCACATACATAAATTGATTATGCTTTCTGGCACACATACATTTTGAAGTTAAAATGTAGTTCAGTCTGAAAAATGACCCTACACATAATTACATCCTTTTCTGTTTTATCTCACTAAATCCACATCCAATTTGCTCCAATTACAAATAAGAGCATGCTTTTCCTAAGACATTTTCCTGCAAACTCCATCTAGGCAAACTTATGCCTTTCTTTTTTTTACATCACTATTGATAACCAAAACTCTGGAGGGCAGGTTGGACCCTTAGTTTACCTCCATGCAATCTGATTAACCTTTGCCAGTACAGTGTTACTTTGAGAACAATGTATAGGTTTGTCTCCTCAGGCACTTTTCATAAACGCAGACATTCAGTGGTTTCAGAAGCGCTTGGCTGAGGAGCGTCTGTCCCATTGACTTTCAGAAGGTTTGTGTTCCTATGTCCCTCTAGAGTATGTCTACATTGCAGCTGCAGTTTCATAACAGTGGATATGAGCACACATACCCAAGCCACCTTCAGTCTAGCTGTCTTGACTATCATAAAACCATAGAATAATTCAGGTGAGAAGGTACCTCAGGAAGTTGCTAATCCAACCTCCTGCTCAAAGCGGGGTCAACTATGAGGTCAGACGAGGTTGCTCACAGCGTTTTCTTGTTGGATCTTCAAAACCTCCAAGGATGGAGACAGCACAACCTCTTTGGGCAACCTGTTCCAATGCTTAACTGTCCTAATGTTGAAATTTTTTCTCCTTATGCCCAGTCTGAAACACTTCTTGTGTTTCAGTTTATGTCTATTGTCTTTTGTCCTCCTGCTGTGTACCGCTATGAAAAGCTTGAGTCTGTCCTCTTGACAACTACTTCATAGGCACTGGAAGACTGCTACTAGCCCTGCTAAAAGTCATCTGTCTTGGTTTTGGCTGGGATAGAGTTAATTTTCTTCCTAGTAGCAGGCATAGTGCTGTGTTTTGGATTTAGTATGAGAAGAATGTTGGTAACATGCTGATGTTTTTAGTTGTTGCTAAGTACTGCTTAGAATCATAGAATCATAGAATCATAGAATCGTTTAGGTTGGAAAAGACCTTTAAGATCATCCAGTCCAACCATTAACCTACACTACCAAGTCCACACTAAACCAATCAAGGGTAGACTAGACGAAACCATGTCCTGAAGTGCCATATCTACCCGTTTTTTGAACATTTCCAGGGATGGTGACTCCACCACCTCTCTGGGCAGCCTGTTCCAATGCTTGACTACCCTTTCTGTAAGAAATTTTTCCTAATATCCAACCTAAACCTCCCCTTTGTTTTAGTGGCAATCAGGATGTCATCCACATATTGCAACAGTTTTCCTTCCTCAGACGGGGCTTCCCTTATGCTGGTCAAGGACTTTTCAGCTTCCCATACTCTGCCAGGTACACAAGAAGCTGGGAGGGGGCACAGCCAGAATAGTTGATCCAAACTGACCAGAGGGCTATTCCATACCATATGACGTCATGCTCAGTGTATAAACTGGGGGGGGTTGGCCGGGGAGCAGCGATCGCTGCTCGGGAACTGTCTGGGTATCGGTCGGCAGGTGGTGAGCAATTGCACTGTACATCACTTGCTTTGTATATTATTATTATTATTATTATTATTATTATTATTATTATTATTATTATTATTATTATTATGTTATTATTATCATTACTATTTTACTTTATTTCAATTATTAAACCATTCTTATCTCAACCCAGGAGTGTTTCTCACTCTTACTCCTCCAATTCTCTCCCCCATCCCATCGGGGTAGGGGGAGTGAGCGAGCAGCTGCGTGGTGCTGAGTTGCTGGCTGGGGCTAAACCACGACATCATCTCATCTCTAGGCTGGGCAAGCCTTGTTCCCTCAGCCTCTTCCCACACAGCAAGTGCATCAGCCCCCTGACCTTCTTTGGGGTCTTCTGTTGAATTCACTGCAGTTAATTGATATATTTCCTGTACTGGGGGTCCAAAACTGGATGTAATATTTTATGTGGTCTAAAAAGTGCTGAACAGAGGGGCATAGTTACTCCCCTGATCTACTGATGATGCTCCTGTTAATACAGCCCAGGATGCTGCCTGCTGCCTTTGCTGCCAGGGCACGCTGCTGGTTCACGTTCAGCTCATTGTCTACCAACACCCCCAGGTCCTTTTTAGCAGAGCTGCTCCCCAGCCTGGCAGTCCCCAGCTTGTATCATTGCAAGGCGTTATTCCTTCCTTTCCTCAGGACTTTGCATCTGTCTGTTGGATTTGGTAAGGTTTCTGCTGGCCCATTTTTCCAGCCTGCCTAGATCCCTTTGAATGGCAGCCCTGCCCTCCAGGGTATGGACTGGCCCCCCAGTTTTGTGTCTTCTGCCAGCTTGATGAGCAGGCATGCTACCACTTTCTCTAGGTCATTGATGAATACATGAAATGGGACAGGTCCCAAGACAGACTGCCAAAATACTCCACTTGTTGCTGGCCTCCAGGTAGAGTACAATCCATTAACTGCTCCCTCTGAACCCAACAATCCAGCCAATTTTTTAACCATTGGCTTGTTCACCCATCCAGACCATGATGTCCCAGCTGGGTTATGAGAATGTTGTGGGGATACCATGTTAAAATCTTTGCTAGATTTGAGGTAGAACACATCCACTGCTCCACAAGTCCAGTCATTTTGTCATAGCAGGCAGTTGGTTTGGTCAGGCATGATTTGCCCCTGGTAAATCCATGCAGACTCCTGCCAATCACCTTTTCCTTATGTGCCCAGAAATGTCTTACCAGAGGATTTGCTCCATATTTTTGGTTCCAGTCCCCCAGGAAACAAAGTGAGGTTGATTGGCCTGTAATTCCCCGAATCATCATTTTGGCCTTTTTTAAAGGTAGGTGGAGCATTTGTCTTTCTTCAGTTATTTGGGATTCCCCGATCTCCATGACTTTTCAAAGATGACAGAGTGCGGCAGGGACGTCAGAGATTTTTTAAAATCTGGTCGATATATTGAATGAATCATTTTAGTTTATGGGAAGAGAAACTGATTTGTGGAGTTAAAAGTCTGAAGTCTGCTTTCCCCTCTTGGCTATGTGAACTGGTTTCATTGAAAGAACTGCCATTAACCCCGTATACTTGGTGAAGAACTGATTGATAATGAAGAACCTCTCCACTTCCATGTCCCCAGTGATCCTCCATGGATTAACAGGGAATTGCCAGAGGCAGACAGCTGGGGCACAGGCTGGAGGGGAGACGTCTGGGGAGTTTTATGAATTATTTCTTATCTTTAGCAGGAAGACTGTACATGCAGGTGAAAGAGGCTTGCTTAAGCTCAATAGATGATATTTGTCTTCAGTAACGTTGCTTGCATTTCATACTAAAAGACTGGACTCATTTTGGCTGGTTGTTCTACTGGAGAAATGTCAGCAAGCAGATTTTTATTATAAATGCATTTATTTATTCATTGAAATTATTTGACTTGGTTTGCAAACATCACTAATCTAGCCTGGCTTTTGAACTGTAAACATTTAACTCAATTACCTGACTTTAAATTTGCCATATAACTCAAATGGCTCATTGCGAATGGCTTCTGCTTGCTTTTTGACTTTCCTGCATTGCCCTTGCTTTTGCTTACAGCAGCACCATCACGCCTCGCCCACAGAGCCCAGTCCACACAAGGCTGCCTCCCCCTCTCACCTAAGCCATCCCTGGCGGGGGCTGCTGCCCCCAGTATTTGGTGCAACACCGCAGCCTCTGCCCCCTCCCGAGACTGGGCGCGCAGGCAGCTTCGTGAGGCTGCGGAGGGGAGAGACGCGGGCCCTGCGCTGTGGGCAGGTTGTGCTCTCGCTGGAGCTCCGTGCTGCCCCACTGCAGCCGAGGGTACCATGGCATGGCATGGCCCAGTGCTCTAGGGGTGATCCTGCACACGCTTGCCTTGCCTTTCAGAGCAAAAAGGAGTGGAAAGGGGGACCGCAGTTTGATTCATTTGTGTGCCTTTTGTTAGTTAGAGTCACGTATCGATTGCTGTCTTTAAATAAGTCTTACCTAAGTCTGTGCTATAGGCTGGGGCTCTGATGTTAGTAGCCTGTGGTTGCAGCTCAGATATGCCACCGCAATAATTTAAATAGATTTAAAGTGGCTGGACGCAGGAGATGAGCCTGCCATTTTTCACTTTTGGGTATCTGAACCCAAATCCCAGTGAGACTGAATATATTTCACTAAGCAGCTACTGCTTTAAAAGGTAGTCCCATATATCATTACCTGATCAACTATATTACAGCTTTGCTTCAGAGATGCAGATTGGTTTGCTTACACTAGTAAATAGGAAGAGCACATTTGTTTTCATGATAGCACACAGACCTTCTGCTAATCTTGTTTAAAATACAAATTTTTATGTTCTGTCTGGGTAGAGTCAAATTGGCACTTCACGTAGGTAAGCGTTTAAGGCCTGCAGGATCTGACGTATGGATGTGAGCAACACTTAATTATAAACATTACTGAAGACAAGGCATAATTATCATTGTCACTGACTTTCAGTTCAGCTTAATAAAAACTCATCATCTCATGCATGTACCCAATGTGTGTGCATTAAGCTATGCTGAGCTCTAGCTAACTTTGTGGTTTTTAATTCCCTCTGTTGTCTGCCAGCTCTTTTCTGTAGTGGGAGAACAACAGTGGGTTAACAACAGAAAAGATTAACAAAAGAAAATCTTCCGTTACTTTGTATGTTCTGCCATGATTGCAATGAAATGCTCTCTTTTTTTCCCTCCCCACTCCCTACAGGACAATTTGCAAAAAGGAAGAAGACTTCGCTTTGGTTCACAGTCTCTCTGCTGGTAGTGTCTGTTTTCATACTGACCATAGGTCTGGCAGCGACCACAAGAACAGAAAATGTTACCGTGGGAGGCTACTACCCAGGCATCGTTGTGAGTAAAGAAACCTATTTTAGATTATTGGGTACAACCAGATAAATTATTATCAGCTGGATATGGGAAGCTCTGATTGATTAAAAAAAAAAAAGAAAAAAGTTCAGTCCTCTTGCATTTCACAGGAGAGAGATACTCCTTTGTTTTGATCTAGTTCTAGTGTATGATAAGGTAGGGGGGTAAACTCTGTTTTTCTGAGGTGCCCCAAAGGGGAGGCTGTTAGGGGGCAGAAGGGGGTGCAGGTTGCACTGCGCAGCAGTATGCTGGGCTCAGGGGCCTGTGTGAGAACCTCTGCTTGACTTCCCACTGATCTCTTAAATGTGGTCATATAAGTGACTGGACAGTAGGCATGGGTTAGATTTAAATGACCTTTTAGAGGTTTACTGTGTTGATAGCAGAAAGAGCCACTCTGCTCTTGCGTCCATGTGCCAGGAATTCTGCTGTGTCCATCACAGGGAAAGCCCTGTAGATGGGCATATGGAAGCTTCTCCCTGGAGCCTGCCTAACATGTTCTTGTGCAGTCTTGCTGTCCTCTTGTACAAGATGCCCTTCTGAAATCCTTAGTCTTGTTTTTGTCTTGGGAACAGACCACTTAAACACGTTCCTGTACTGGGCACAAGGTTCAAGTTGTATCTCCTTCGCCCTGTGGTGCCTCTGTGACTTCTGGGGAGGGGCAGCCCTGCCAGGTCCTTGCCGGTTCAACCTCCATGGCCCTTTCTGATCTCAGAAGAACAGATCAGTCATATCCAAAAGGGTGGAAACCCCTGGAGTCAAAAAGTTTTTTGAGATGCCTGGGCTGAGTTTTAAAAAAGAGGAGTACGGACAGCAAATAGAGGAAGGCCCATCTGCCTTGTTTGGTCTCTCCAAGCCAGCCAAGAGGAGGCAGAGGGTGCAAGGTGAAGAAAGAAACTCATGTACTTCGAGTTAGGCACCTGCTTAGGTATGTGGCAAAATGTGTTGTAAGGTATCATTATTTCTTGTTCTCTATGGAGTGAAATGCCCAGGAGGAGGGATATGTATCTTTTAATACTGTGCATACATTTTGCATTGCCATTAATAATTTGTGAGTTAGAACTGTTCCTCCTAAGCAAGCCCTCTTACATCTTAGTGTCATGCTGAGAACAGGTCTTTCAGAAAGATAATTTTGGGATAATGATCTATAAGGAGTGGTGTTTTAAAAATAGAACAAAAAAGTGGTTCCAAGAATAAAACCTTAAAAGAATTAATTTTCCTTTCATTAAGCTAAAATAGATAGATTAATACTGATAAAGTACTGATAATTCTTTTTCTGTAATTTGAATTAAAATATTTTAGAAGACCATATTAGCTGCATTCATTCCCTTGAAAGAATTTTCATTTTTAAACTGTTGTCTTTAGTAAGTGTAATAAGTAATAAACCCATGTGCACAAACCAGTTTATTTCAGCATTTAGTTTCTTTTAGAAATAACACAATGCCTATTCACTCAGCTGAAAAAAATATAATCACTAAAATATTTTTTTTTAAAATCTTGGTGTCATTAATAACCAGATAGAATAGCTAGAATCTATCAGAACACTTTGAAAACAAAACTTTTTATTAATAATTTTCCTCCTCAAAAGATTGCTGGAGCTAAATAATTTTCATAAGATTCAGAATTCCTTTTGTTCACATGTGATGGATTATTGAAATAACTGAGAAAGAGTGATGGGTAACTGTCAGTGTAAACTTCATTAATACACTAAATATCCCAAACATTTAGCAAGAGTTAAAGGTGCTATGCAAACCTTGCATGATATCTTGCCAAAAGCCTGGTCAGAGGTGTATGACAGCATGTCATATATGCTGTGTTCCTGCCTCATTGCCAGAGGTTACTGACTCCAGTGCAACATTGACAGATGGACTACGGGGTAGCCTCTCCTCCACCTCTGTGCAAAGTCAGCCACCTCTTTCAGAATAGATTCATAGAATTGTTTAGGTTGGAAAAGACCTTTAAGATCATCAAGTCCAACAGTTAACCTAGCACTGCCAAGTCCACCACTAAAACATATCCCTAAGTACCACATCTACACGTCTTTTAAATACCTCCAGGGAATGAGCTGACTAACCCTCAAAAGGTGCTTCTCTTCTCCGCTGACAGTAGAGGGAGCTTAGAAAACCAACATAGCACTGATCCCAAACTTTTACATACCTAAAGCTAGGGGAGTAAATTCAACACTGCATATTTAACTGTTGGGCTCAAAGAAAAGAAAGATTATGAGGACAGACAGTGTTAATTACAGTTAAAAATAAGGTCTAGTGCTCACATAATTCAGTAGCAAAATATTAACTTGAGAGCTGGTAGGTGAGATCTAAATCTCCACTGACCTTAGGTAAGGGATTTTGGTCATAAAAACCATTTAGAACTAGTCTCTATCTTGCAAACACCTGCAAATGTGAATAAGACCATCCACTTGCATAGATTTACTTGCATCTAGAAGCATTTGCAGAGCAGGGCTTTAGGACTAGATCCATAATATAATTTGGGCTTCTACTTAATTTCTGTTGGCTTCAAGAAGAGATAGGTGCCTTAATTACTCTGCATATTTTGTGACTTGTAATTTGTTTTGGAAAAAGGTTTGTTGTAAATACGTCTTTATAGTGGTAGGTATTATATGTGTTTATGCATCCAAAGTAATTTAACATAAAATGTTTCTGTGTGTAGATGAGTTAGTATAGTGTTCCACTTTGGAAGGTGCCTGCATTTAAGTAGATTACTGCTTGATCGTCAGTTTAGGTTTAGGGCTGTCTTTGTGGAATGGGCTGCAAAGCCAGAGTTGGAATTTCTTCAACCTCACTTCCTTATAAATATTGCATATACTTAGATATTTAAAGTAGCTTCTCTATGACTGCTGCTTATGTTATTTTCATTTGCTATTTTTATAATCTTTCAAGTCTACAGGGTACAATTGTCCCAGTCACCATACTGACCTGGACTCTCAGAGTTCCCAACCCAAATAGCCTGTTGTCTAAACAGACAAAAAAAGCAGTGCCTGTGACCCTAAACCAATCTCAGCAATGCTGTGGCTTAAATCATGATCTCTATCTATGGTTCTTCATCTGATTTAATTGCTATTGTTCCATATTTGCTCATTTTTCCTTCATATGGGTAATATTACTCTCCTCTGTGTCCCCTGCATCAGCCGTAAATGGGGCTTTCTGGATTGTTCCTGTTGGGATGAAAAATGGGGCTTGAAACCAGGTGTCATTTTTATGTAGTTATCTTAATTTACAAAGTTGCTGTCCCCTGAATGGAGTGTCCTTGCTCACAGTTCCAAGTCTCTCTCCTATTCAGCTGTCAGCATGGATGCATTTGCGCACACTTTCTTTTTCAAAGTCTCTGCTTTTAGTCCTTGTGCCTTCCTTTCACATAAATCTTCCCAAAGCACTCAAGAGCAAATCTCCTTTCCCTACATTTGCTTTCTTGAGAGGCAGTGACGGATTCCTGTTGTGATACTGAGCGAGTAAAGTGCTTGCAGGAGATTTGCTTTCTGCTGTGAGCAGTTGTGCATAACAGCAAGGAGTTCATGGGCATTGCTCAAGCCCTTGGCTGGGACGTGTAGTCCTTAAAAACTTAACTTGTGCTTGGAGGAGAGGCTCTGAACCAGATTCAGAGACCTCATTCCAGAAAGGGGGCTTAGATTCCTTAGCAGAAATGTCATGCCCTGTCCATGGGGAGGGGTGGGTGGGAGCTGAGGGGGTGACAGGGGGTGTGTTGGGGCAGGGAGGAATGTCAGCCCCAGTGAAGAGGGAAGCAAGGAGAGTGGAAGTGATGGGGGATTGATACCGAGGTGACCGCAGGGCAGCGTGTGGCCAGGCAAGGCAAGGAGGGAGCTCTGTGGAAAGAGCCGGCTGACACCTGCACCTGACTGCTTCTCAGTCTGTGGCCAGCTACATCTCAGGTGTGTGGCACCAAGGAGACCCCTTTTCTTCAAGCCTGTGGGGGTCCCGACTCCAGGAAGGTCTGATGAAAGGCTGGTCTTGCCTGTTGCTGCTTTACCTCATGTTAACAACGAATCCAAGGAGTTTCTACCTCTCCAAACCTTCATGGGCCCATCATAAGAAGAGGGCTTTTCTTGCCAGCCTGGTGTCGAAGCAGCACTGGTAGGAACAGTAAGGCCAGCTTACTCCAGCATCCCTTCCCCCTCTCTCTCCTGTGGCTGTTGGTGCTGCAGCTGTACCATGTTGAAACTAATTGTACTGGTCCTTTTGGCATTTTAGCAAGAACTTTTTCTGGGATGTGTGATAGTGTTTAGTCATTAAAATTGAACAAACTGAACCCTAAAGGTTTGAACTTGGGTCTATTGTGTGGCAGCAACACATCCATTTTTTGAGGAAAGTTTGTCTGCAGTTGCCTAAAGCTTTGCAATTTTCCAGATTAATGATGTATGGGCTAAATGTATGTGTTCTTTTCTCCTACTTCACCTAATTTTTGCTTTATGCTGTGTAAAACTATATGTGACTATGGTAACGGTAGCCAGGTTATAGAAGCGTATGTCTGTACAGGCTTCCATTTACTACGTGACAAGTTTTGCTTTGAAATATCAAAGAGCTGCAGTTCTGGTCATTCTCTATTACATTATGTGATTTATGTCCAGCAGTAACTTCCACCCTTTCCCCTGACCTACCGAAACTAGCCCATCTGTATGATACATCAGCTCAGGTATCACTGTAATGCTTTGGTAAGTTGACCAAATAAGCTGACCTCATGTATTTCTGTTGGTTTTGTTCTTTGCCTTAGCTTGGCTTTGGATCTTTCCTAGGGATTGTTGGCATCCACCTGGTAGAGAACAGAAGACAAATGGTAAGCAACAGCCCTTTTTGTTTTAATTTTTTTGTATCAGAATGTCTTAAAAACATGAAAAGCAGGGATTTTCAGTTGACTTAAAACTGCTGCATCTGCTTCAAAACATTAGTCATTTGTTTCACCATTTCTGAGAAGTTTCAGAGAAGCATGAATCGGCCAGTGAATCCATCTGTACAGGGCAAGGGATGGTTTCACTTCTGACAGAAGCAGCCTGCTTTTTTTTACTGAATTACTTCCCTGCTGGTTTAGTGAGTTGAATCGACCTAGGGCAGGGTCAGATGAGTGCCAGAGCTTGTCCAGGACCACGTAACTGGGAAAAGGATGGGAAGAGAGACAAAACGCATGGGTTGTGCCAGTTTGGGCAGCAACGAGGCACATGATCAGCTCACCGTAATAAGTGATCTCATCCTGTGCAAGAAGTTTAAGTCAGGAACACTTTCCTGAAACTATATGGTTTTAAAAGAAGAAAAAAACCCAGAGCTTTTGCTGTCAAGGTCCCCTGGCTCAGTCAGACAGGATCTGATGACACTGTGTGGTTTGTTTTTAGATTTAGCTTGGCTTTACAAACGCCTTGCTATTGTTTACGTGAGGAAGTCATAGAAAGTCCTTGGGGTATCTGGGTAAAGGGAAGTGTGTAGGACTGAATTTGTGGAAAGTCTTACACTTTCCTTGCTCTCGGCAAAAAATAGCAGTGTCTTGGTTGAATAACAGCATGTCCAATGTGCATTTTACAGTAGGCTGATTATGGCCAAGCATCATGAAATATAATTAATTTCATAATGCAGAGACTTCACTGGTATAAATCAAGAGTAGTGTTAAGCTCAAAGGAGGAAATGATGGATTTACTTTGCTTTTTACTAACAAGTAACTACTTCACTTACAAGCAGTCTGTTGTGATCTCCTGTTCTCTTCTTCGTAAATGCAGTCTTGTTGTCACTATTGTAGGCAAAGTTCTTCCATAATATCACTTTTTTGCATTGCTGTTAAGTTTCAGTGATGTATTTGGAAGTATTTCCCTGCTTTTAACTTTTGTTTCTAGCTGGGTTTCCCAAAGGATGAGATTTATAAAGCCATGATGTTTGTCTGTGTTTTTCTCTGCTCCCTATTCCCCATTGCATTTTTTGAATGTGTTGACCAATTTCAGGCAAGTTCAGCAGGGAGGCAGAGACTTCAAAGGTGTGCAATTCCTTCAAGTTTTATGAAACTTCACAGGTGGGTAGAGGAGAGAATTATGAGTTAGTTCCTCCATGGTGGTAAAGGCTGCAGTGCCAGCTCATCTCTTATTAAACCCTAGAGAATCCAATGGGACATGACCTGTGAGACACAAATCTGCAGCAGGCCAGGCCTCGTTAATTTTGCTACTAACCAAACAGCTTATTTGTTTTTAAGAACTATTGCCCCTGATTTCTACATCAGAGACCAGGATGAACAGCAGGTTCCAAGTGGCAGACTCAGTGGTGGGCAGATGAAAATACCTTTGTCTTCCGCAGCATTCATGCTACTTTACTAACAGGCATAGCATTTTAGGGTTGTTTTATCTTTCAGTTTTTCTCTAATCTGCCTCTTATTTTTCTATCACTTCTGTCCTTAGCAGAAAGTAAAATGGCTGAAAAAGATGTGGGTAAGCAGCAGTTAAACCATGTAATACTCAACACGTTGTGTCATTTACACAAGCACTGTGGAGAAATAAGTGTCCACTATGTTTGGTATTAGTGCCTGTTTGCGTTTCCCATCATGGAACAAGGAAAACTGCTTTCTGCTAATAACACTTAGTGATGATCTGACTGTTGAAAGATTGGGATTCTGGGGAACAGACCAATAAAATAACTAGAAAGTTTAATTATGCTTCTTGCCTTGAGTATCATCCACATTGGGCTAAGCCTTTTAATAGTGTCTTTGCTAAGGCTGAGCTGCTTATTTTCAAATGTTACGGAAATGAGATTGAAAGGGTTTATGTCATACTACAACTGAGGGCAGTAATTATTCCCTGGGGTGTAACTGAGTATATTCGATTGAAAGGGTTTAGAGCAGCTTTAACAAATTTGCAGCCATCAATAAGATTGTAAATACTTATATAAGCACAGATATGTAATGGAAATGTCATATTCCTGTAAGTAAAAAATTTATGCATTGCAGCAGGACAAAAGCGGGTTAGAAGGAAAAGAAATTGTTTACTTCATTGCTTCTAAACTGGACTTCCTTTGAGCAGTTACTGCAGTATAATTTGAGTTCAACCCAGTGTAGCTCTGACAACTGTCTGGCCCTTGTAATGACTCAATACTTCATTTTTGTTTTTTTTTTTAAATTGAAAATGAATGTAGATTCAATTACACTAGAAAAAAAAAAATCTATTTTAAGCTGTCCTTTTCTCCATAAATCTACTTCTCTTTTTGTCTTGAAGTTCTGTTTTCTTGTGACCTACCCTCTGTAAGTCCAGATTTATTCATGGTTGATGAAATGCTAAGTGCAATATGAAATATGTAATGGTTAGCAGAACTAGTCCGACAAATATCCAGCACTCAATAAATGTGAGCACAGGGTTTGAGAAAGAACGAAAGCACAGTTTGGCAGAACGGACAATGGTTTGTTCTTAGAACACAGCATTAATAATGTTGCACCTCTTTGACCTCGTTCTTGGCATCCCAGGGCCCACAGTGGGAGTTCAATGTGCTGACCAAGGTATAACCCTTAATTCAAAGGAACTGCTGCTTGCAGAAGCAGGCTCTGCCTCATTGACTAGCATGATTTCACTTCAGCTCTTAGCATTCATGCTTGGCTCTGCTATGCAGAACTTGGCACCAGCGGAACAAAATTTCCCTTTGACTAAAGGTTTGCACTGATTTGGGATGTTTCTAACTGGCAAACAGCAGAAATGGAAGAATAATATGTTTCTGTCCCTTTTTGCCTCTCTTGCCCCCTGCAAAGGAGGTCATGGATTGAAGAACAGAGTATAGCTGTAAGTTGTTTCATTCCAAAGGCACACGTAGTCTAGCCAGATGGGTGGAAAATATGATACTGCTCAAATCAAATGGATTTGATTGTAAGACATGGAGTGTCCTTGCTTGTTTGCTTGCTTGCCATCTCCTCACATTACAGTACAAAGTATTTCCAATTAGAAAATGAGATGCTGAAATTGCATACAGAGGTGGGGAAGGCTGGATGCACGGCGGGGTTCGTGGCAGCAGGGCTGAGCTGACAGCAGTAAGTAGTGCTGAGGCAGTGCTGTAAAAGGTTTCTCTTCAGATAAATGTGGAGGTGGCATGAGCTAGCACCCAGAAATGAAGCACTCTCTAAGTGTGCAATGTTGATAAGACACCAGGCATGTTGTTTTAGCTAACCCAATGGATAAACCAAGCACTGGCTCACAGTTTCCACTCACACGTCTTTCCAATGCCAGTCTCATCAAGACGTACTGTTCACAAGGCTGAAAATTAGCATGCCAAAAGTGTGGTGCCTGCAAGAGTGATGAGAGATGCAAGGGCACCGTAATAACTGTCAGGGTTTTGAACATTTGCAATATCACAGTGCTGCCTGCAAGAGCTCTTGGTAGGGTGGTAGGAGTCACCCCGACAGCAGCGCAGCTACGGCAGAGAGCGGCAAAGGCAGGAAGGGGGTGGGAGGAGGTGCAGGAGCGTAAAGGACACAGAGAGGACTGGGAGGGGTCCGAGAAGCAGGAGTGACCCCTCAGGAGGTGCGAGTTAGTGCAAACCTCAGTACTACTTACGATGAAGACAGACGTCTGCAGCAGGTCTGAGACCTGAATTAATCCATTGCTGAGTCTTGCTGTTTTTCCTTCATGCTAACACACAGTTAATTTTCTTGCTGACATGTCTACAACATACTCAGATATAAACCTAATGCTCAGCTGGCTTAACCTGGTCCTTGACTTGTTTGTAGAGATGGTTGCAGCAATTTTAGCTGAGGAGACATTGCTTCTGACAGAAGTGGCATTTGAAAACATGAGGGAGGTTAAAACATGGAGCTCTGCACACAAACAGAAAAGGCAAAGCTATTCCTTCAGACTTCTCAAGGGACGCTAAGTTTAGGTGCTTTAATATGCTTGGTTCCCGATCTCTGTCAACAATAATTAGATTTCAAATTAAGTGCTGAAAAGCAACTATAGCAGAAGTTGGAGAAACAAAGCAATAATTCTGTCTTCTGTTTTTAGCTGATAGACTTCCTTGACAGTGCATGCATTCCTACCCTGTCTTGAGATGTATGTGAGGTAGTACTTCAATATTATCTGATTATTTTCTTGCCACTAGAATTTGTATCTGTTTCAGAAGAAAAGCTTTTTTAAAGGAGTTACATGTGTGAGCCGTTTTTCAGAATTATAAGAGCCAAACCTCTTTTGCTTTTCAAACCCAATATATCTTGTAAATCGATTGTGTCCAGCAGAAAATGTCCACTGGACATTTTGTGTAAAGGTGGTGGTTATTAATATGTACACCAAAAAAAGATACTGATACGGATACCTATTCTGCTCTGTTCAAACATGTTGTGCTTCATCTACTTTTTCATGCAAATGGAACATTCTGAAAGAAACTGGCTTTAGTGCAGATTTTGATCAAAGATGCTAATTGCTGGTAGGTTCCATATCACATATTAAGCCAATTAAAGCAGCTTGTTTACATAAAGAGAAAACCCATTACAATTCTGTAGATCCCCTGAGACTATCTTTGGTGTTTCTGCACAAATACATGGAAGAAGTCTTATTGTAGCACAGGGGAAATGCAGATAATGTAAAGGCAATCGTTGTCATTACCAAGGTATTATTTCTCTGTTGAACTCAAGCTTCAGAGAAAGTTAACAGCACTTCTTTTTTTCAGTGATTATTTTTTGTGTGCTTATATTTCACATAGTTCAGGGAAAAACATCAATGCTGTTGTAAAAATTATAATAATGGAACAAATTAGCAATCATCCTTGTCTTGTTTAGCACCTTTAAAATTATTAAAACTGAAAGGACCCATTACTATCTCTTCAGTCATAAATGTGTGCTAGATTTTGTGGTGTGATCTAACTGCACATTTCAGAAACAGACAAGGAGATTTATATAAAGATACAGGTTGACACTGACACTTGTATGACCTCAAGCATGGCTCTTCTTTAGGTATGTGCATTCCTTTCAAAATATAACAGCATCTTAGCTGGTAAGATCAAGGAGCTTATTCTTAGAGAGCACCTTCCTGCTCTTGTATGCCTAGCTCTAAGACCCCTGTAATGCAGTGCCCTTTGGAGGCATCTCGTTCTCTCCTTAGGTTCTGGAAGGGGTCTTGAAGTGTGATTTAGACTAGACTCTTGAGTTTTAGGTAGCTAAAGTGTGGTAAGAAGAATCCCATGTTAAGTGACAATTATATTTCTCTTCTATAATGTTGAGGAGATTACAAAAGATATCATACTATAACTCTGCCCAGTTTTGAGTTTAGAGTAGAGCAGCCTATGGTATAGACTGTCCAGTCTCCTTTTATGCTATAAACATAGCGTAGTCTTGGGTATTAGCTGCTTTATTTGTCAGGAATCAGTTTTGTGACCCCTTTTTAATCCTTTTTGGGAAGGATTTTGAATGTGGTCTATCCATGGTAGGTCTGGGAAATCTGTGTTATTCCTTGTAATGCAGGACAACATTCAGCAGAGTAATGGGTAGAAGCATGACAAAGAACTGGAGATGTTTTGAAGGCTCAGTTATTTCAGCTGAAGAGGAGGAGGACAGGTGTTATGTCTGTGGGTATGAAAGCACCATTCAAAGTGAAGGCAAGTGAAATTATTGCCCATAAAATTTTCTTCTTTTAAAAATGTAAATAGTTGAACTTTATTTATAATTTATTTTAGTTAGCATAATATTATGAGACACATTTTGCTGTTATTAGTATGATGTATTCCATGAATGAAGGACCAAGTAAAATATTTGTGATTTTTTTTTAGTACAGTTCTTTGACCTTGTGCATTTAAAGTGAGGATTTCCAATTTATAATAAATATAAATATCCACTGACACAGGGAGGTCTTCCTTTCTCCTCTTCCCCCCTTTCCTCCTTCCTCTATCTTGCTGACTCCTTCTTCTCTTTCTTGCCCCAGCCAAAAATTGTTTCCACTGGATTCGTGAGTTAAAAGGTTCATAACCAAGTGAGCATCAGACATAGCAAAAGTAACTGGTGGGGCTGCATGGCTGAAAGTAGAGGAGTCTGTGGGAGGAGGGAACAGGACTTGTCCCTTTTGCTAGGTATAAAGTGTTATATCAACTCACTATGCCGTGAAACCATCATCTAAGTGCTGTCAGTGAGTTAAGTGCCTGAAGTTAAGTAGTATAAATTTCCCCACAGCGTCTTGAGAACTTTGAAGTTCAGGGACTCAAAGACAAAAGTAGATGCCTTCACTGTGTGAATTACCAAAGGCACTGTGGGGGATGTTTCAGTTCTTCTCTGCCTAGTTCCTTATGGATCAGTGTTTCATGTCACATATCTACAGGTCTATGCTTTCACATTTCACCAGTGCAGATTCATCAGCTAGTCATGCAAGTATTTATTTATATGTAAATATTATAATGTACTATGATGTTATAACCATATAATAACATGTAATAAATGTTCATACATATATATATTTTTACAGCTGACATATGCTGGCAAATACCTGGCATAATGACAAAAAAGTCTGTGCCGCTATGCCACTGATACCATGTCGTCATTGTGCAAAATGCTTTTCGCACTCTGTATAGATGTGTCTGCTAGGATGGTTTAGCCAGTAAAGCTGTAATGGGAAGTACAGTCAGGTCTGTAGTAATTTTTCTGTTCCATCATCAGGGCTTTGTCTATCTGACATACTAGAGAGATGCCACCAAGTACGTCCAGCTGCAGCCTAGCACAGTAGTTCTTTCCCTCTCATAAAACCCTGTGCTGGTGTGTTGGTTGTACCAGTCCCAGGTCTTACCCACCCCAGGTTCTCCAGCTTGTGACTCAAGACAGCATTAGCTCAGTCTCAGATAAGAAACTATCATGTTTTAACTGTTATTGTTGGTAGAAAGAAATGGAAAATTTATTACAAAGGTAAAAATTTAGGAAAGGGAGACTTTGGCTTCTATTTTGAGAGCTTTCTTGGCAACCAGAATGGCTTCAGTTTGCTTCTGGAAGCTTAAATTCTAGAAAAACAGGAGGGAGATATATACATACATACATATATATATATATGTATGAATATGTGCATGCACCGGTACAGCTTACTTTTGACACTCCAATGTTTAAAGGCTGTCAGTGTTCTTTTGAGTCAGAGACTCAAACCACCAGTTCGGTTTAAATCCTCCCATCTTACTAAGTAGAAGTCTTTTGGGATGTGGTTCCTTTAAGATCTGTGCTTGGAAACAGCACACAGAATTAAGTGCCTAACAGGACATTTTTTAACTGCCAGTTTGTTTTGTTGTGCTGTTTATGTAATGAAAGCATTACTGTCACACAGCTGAAAACAAAAGTAAACTTTATGACCTGTGAAATGTGCTTGTGGAACACTAAAGAAATCGATTACTCTCCCTAGTAAGCAGGAGCAGGGGATAAATGTCTTGGTAAGGAATCTGGGATACATGCTCATGTATGCAAGGTGGAGAAGGTGAGGTGGGGTGTGCCCTATGAAAAGGACAGGCAGTTTGGATCCTCTTTTTGAAGAATGAGATCAAAGTAAATGGGTGAATATCCCTTGTTGGCCAGATACAATCTTCCATACCTAGCAGGTAGAACTTCACTACATGAAAGCTTGTAATGTAATTGTAACACATTTCTGATAAAGAGTGTGTATTTCTTGAGAAACCAGTGCAGTCACTGTAACGTGAGAGGGGATTTGTAAAGGCGCTAGCAGACCTTCCTGTAAAAAAAAGTTCCTGCTGTTAAAACAGTGTCAGCTGTAGTAGTCTTGATCTATGTCAATTCCACCATTTTTTACCAGGAAACACAAACTTTTATGATACATGGTATGCTATTTATTTCTGGTTTATTGTTCTCATACTGCTCTGAACAGCTGCCTCTGTTTAAGTGATGAAATTAGCTTGTTCTATTTTAATCAATAAAAGAGCATCCATGAAAGGAAGTATGTGATGGATTCTTCTAATGTCAGCACTGCTGACCAGTGAATCTAAATTTATGTTTCACTTTTGCCCCCTTTCCTTTTAATGCTGTATTTAGTTTTTGCTTCTTGACTGTATTTGTTATCCTTAGATCTGTAATAATTTTTAACCATTCTTAGATAAGTGCTTTTGTTGATGTTTGCAAGGGGGAATTCTTACCAGTCTGAAGTGTTTACTGGACTCAGGCTTGCTTAGGCTGGTTCCAAAATCATTAGCATTTCTCCAGCTGTGAAATCCAGCTGATTTGTTTCTTCTTCTCTCTATAACATCACTCCATGTTCATTCAAATCCCAGGCATCCTTCCTTCCTTCCACCTTACTCCCCTCCCTCCCTTGCAAGTCCCGGGCAAGCAACTGAAGGAGAGTCCTGAAGTGAAGAGAAAGCAAATATCAGAGCAGCCAACATCAAGGGAATGAAAGAAGTGTTGACAAGATGTTGGTTTTGGCAGCACAGATACTTCCTCATCTAGGCTCCCTCTATAGCCAGTGGGAAAAAAAGACAGATAGCATCAGAAGGTAATTCATCCCATTCCACAGTAGGTGTAGAAGGTATCTGGAAGTATCTGGCTCTCCATTGACTACAGAGGAGCACAGATAACCACCGGAGACAAATACTTATATTTCAAGTAGCTGGAGTGATGTATGATGAAATCTACCCCTTAGGAGAATTTACTTAGCAGCTTCACCACATACAAAACATTGCTCTTGGTACCACCCAGCAGCACGGTTAAGAGCTACTGCTTCAGTTTGGGTGGAGCAGCACAACATTCCGCTTTCAGAAATACATATTGAGGCTTCACACCCTGTACTTCTACTGAGCAGAGCCTAGCTGATTCCTGAATACAGGCCCATCTGCTTTGTGAAGGCATGCTGTTCCCATTTTTGGTATCCCCCAGTCTATACTTATATCTGCACAAATGAACCAAGTCATGAGGATATAATACCAGATGCTCCAATAATTTTGGTCTCAGGAGTCATCTGGAATCAGTTCATGTGATTTGGCATAGAATACAGGGGGCAACAGACCCCTATGAAATAAAAAGCTAAAAGCCATACAGATGTAAAAAGATGAGCATGAATGAAAAAGTACCTTGCCAAAAGACAGCTCTTGAAACAAAGTAATCTTTTGGGCGTGCCAACTCTGATTCTCAAAGTGACTTTGAAATAGTGAGACAAGGACTTGCAAAACCAGGAGAAGATGGCTGGAGAGCAGTGTTGCCTGTAAAAGCACACTACATCTGAACTGCCCTGGGAAGCCTCAGTGCCTCTCTACCTGCCAGTAAGAAGCTGAAACAGGGGGAAGAGACTTGATCATATAGTTAGCACCCTATTTAATGGGCTTAAAGAAAAGTAGAGCAGCTATTTAAACAAATCTCTTTAAAAGCAGCTAAAACATGGGTGGAGCAGAACACCTGCTCAAACTAGAAAGGGTCAGTCATTAGGGTGGTTGTATCAGCTCAGACTAGGGAGAAAACAGAGCAGTGCTGTTTGAACCAGCTGAGTGAAGCTGAGATATGATGCTGCTAGAAGGAAATCAGTAACTGTGTGGTCATGGTTACTGGGATATGAACAGGGGACCTCAGATGCTGTGGGAGCTTAAAAGAGCACCACTAATAAAACTAACCCTGCCCCAGGAAATTAAAAAAAAAAAAAAAGGGACTTGTTTTGGTTGCCTTCTGTTTCTTGTCTTGGAAAATGTGAACCAAGTACAGTTCAGTCTTTCTTCCAACATTGTTTTAGTAATATCTGCTGGACTCCAGTAGCTGGAACTCTCCCAAACTCCCAGGGGACCTGACAGTGCATCATCAGTGGTGACAATTTTAACTGAGTCAAGACAAGCATTTACTCATCAGTGAACGAATTATCTTGAATTTAATATGTGTTCATTTACACCTATATCAAATTCATTCTTTGATTGCAATGCAACAGTGACTCCAGTTTTGAAGTCTTAAATGCACAGAAACTGCTTGATATAGGTTATCTCATTCAGTAGATAGGTCATTATAGTAAAGATTTGCTCATAAAGCAATTTGAAATAATTTCCTGGCTGTTTCAGGTCTGGTTTTGTAGCTAATATTAGGTTATGAGAGAAGAAAGAATATATGAATCAGGTAACCCTTCTCAATAGCTTTGTTTCATGTTTCATAATGGCTATTGATTTAATTCCCACCATTCTTTCATTGCTTGAAGATAAAAATACAGGAAAATTCATCTTTATTTCATATAGCATCTTTCACAGAAACTGTATCTCCAAATGCTTTGGCGGGTTAGAAGAAAAGAAAAATTACAGGAATGGTAGTGCAAAGTGGATTCGTGTAAGTTAGGAATTAACACTCGAGAGCATTTCTAGAGGGTGAAATCAACTGAGAAACCTAGACTAGGGAACTATCAGAGTTAGCATACAAAGTTTTTATTTGGACGGCAGAATGTTAAGGCAAAATGTTTCCATGCCACTTTTCTAGATGACGAGTTGCAAAAGAGTTAAGCTGCTGTACTCAACACCTGTGAGAACAGCACAGCCGCTGCTAGCTGGCAGGGAGAGGGGAAGGAGGATGGGAGAGATGCTGTATGCGTGGATGGCTGGGGAAGCCTTGTGAGGAGCTTAACAACAAGGGTACTAAGGAGCAGTTTTGAACCATGGGCTTTCATGTCCTAAAGAGAAATGGCAAGCCAAGATGGCTGTTTGGGAGTAGCTGAAACATATAGGGTGATATCATTATGTCCCTACTGGGCAAGACAGTAGGTGAAGAGGCTGTAAAGGAGAGTTTGACAATTTTGAAATAAAAATGAGAATTTAAGACTAATAGAGGCAGGGAGATGGTAATGAACATGCTGATGGATGCAGAAATAATGATAGATGGATGCTTCTGGAACAGGATGCTGGATTGTGAAAACTATTAAGAAAACCAAAAATGATGGAGGAAGAAGCCGAGATGGGTTTTCCTGTGCTTCTCCTCAAGAAAATATTTGTTTTGAAAAGATGTAGTGAAATGAGACTAAACCAAAGCCAATTAAACATTTAGTTAGTCACAGCTTGCAGGAAAATTTTCTGGGAAGAAATCATTGAGCATGTGCAGAGATATCCATAGCAGAGTATGTGCAGCAGAGAATCCCGTGCTGATACTAGAAACAGAGAGAAAAGCAAAGAGCATCAATACTGCCCATCGACTCAGGTAAGTGTATTTGTAAATGTGTACGGAAAATCATGCGATATTATTAGGAAGAACACTATATGGAATTTGCAGAGCTTCCTCAAGCCTGAGGTACTGAGAGGAACATGCATCCTGCTGGTCACCATCTCATGCTTCCCACCATGCAGCATGGCACTGCTGCCTCTCCCCTGCCCGTGAGAGCCTGGGTGCTGGATATTGTGTGGCGTTGGGTGAGAGATGTCCCAGAGCTCGGAGGGACAATGACCTGTGTGGCAGCCAGCACATGCTATATCATTACATACATTCCTCTATGGCAGCTTGGCTGTGAGCCACCTCCTGTCGTGGGACCCAGCACACCTATCACACAACCCTGGGCATGTGTCGATATGATCAGATGCTAATTTCCCCCATCTCTATAACTGTCCCAGCAAGTGGTGCAAATAAATTTCCTAATAACTCAAGAAATCTGTTTACCTGACCAGTAAAGAAACAGTCCCTGTCCTAAAGATCTCCATGTGTGCCTGAAGGAGGTGGAGCACGCAGACTCAGATGCCTGTGCTCTCTTTGTTGTCGTACCCAACTGTGCTGCATAAGCCCTCTTGGGCTGCGGGAGAGCTGGGACTGTTAAGTTGCCCTGTTGCGCATTGCCGGACCACGGGCGCTTCTGTGGTCCCTTGCCCTTGTGAGCAGCCTAGCTGATGAACTCTCTGCAAAAGTTGAGCGTCAGCACCACTGGAAGAGAAAAAGAGAAAGCAATATGCATTAACTATGCCTACATATGATGTAAATTAACTCTAAGACGTGACAAAAGATATTGCGAATTCTGCCTTTCACCATTCTGCCCTTCAGGATACGGGTCAAGAAAAAAAGAGACATTTTCTGAATGGAAATGCTGCTTGTACTTTGAAAGTGGATTTTGATCTTGTTTTTTCTCCTTGGCATAGTAATTGATACCTCTCGTGGTTTCTGTATTCTTTCCCAACATTTGTTTATCTAATTAATTCTGCCTTTCTATGCATGTGAGGTTGCTTACATTTCTCATGGGACCTCTCCCCTGCTTGTGTTACACCAACTGGCCTTTTCAAGTTGCTATTTTTCTTAATTATCCCTGACACCATACTGAAAAATGGGAAACATTCACAGGCAGTAAAACAAAAGTCTCCTTGACCACAAACAGCAAAATAACCCCAGTTGTTATCATTCATTCATTACAGCTAAAGCCTAGCTTTTATTTTGGTAATCCCTAGGAGTGCAAATTACATGAAATAGATGAGACAACCTAATAGTTGCTGCCAGCACTTCTACCTCCTTACCTTCTGTCTTGGCCACATGGTCCCACCCTCTCACTTCCACTGGGTGTAATGCTCATCTCTCCTTACAGTTATCTGATTTAACTCAATTGGGGAAACAAATAGTTTTCTGCCTAGTGAGTGAATTGCCCTGACTTGCTGTGTATTTGGGCAAGCACACAGCTGGTATGCAGGGACGCACCCCTTTGGGAGAGAGAACAGGAGAGAGGGCTGGACAGCAGGGAACCAAACTAAGGACAGCTCTTAAAACCAGGAGACATTTAGTGTTTACTTTTTCTTCCCTCCTTCATCTGGAAGCCAGTTTAGGAAATAGTTCTTCAGGCATAAGCTGGGGAGTCATAAAAGTCTTTCATCATTATGAATTTGTGTCATCGTAACTAGTGCTCCGACTGGAATTGGCATTAATGAATAAGGAACATGACATACTCCTACCTCCTGTGGTGTGACAACCCTCCAGCAGAGCCTCAAGTACAGCAGTCCTATTACTGAAGAACCAACCTTTGGAAAGAATAGGTTGGCAGGCCATAAATTGTGAAGCACATTACCTGGTGTAGTGAGAAACCTCCTAATTAGCCCAGTTGTGAAAACCGATGTAGTAGGAGCCTTGCCTGAGCTTAATTTTCATTGCAGCAGCAAAACTTCTGTCCCAAGGGCGGGGGAAAAAAGTGGCCATTGTGGGAGGGGAAGGAGCCACACAGGAGAGGACTTTCCAAATTAGAGAAAATGAACTCACAGTTAAAGGTACTTTTGTATCGTCCCACTTCACAAGACAGTATTTAGTTGATAGCAGCATCAGAAATGCAATGCAATGAGTTTAATTGCCTTAGTGTTGCACGTTATTAATGTACGGCCCTGCTGAGGGGCCATGGTAACAAATACAACTCCTGTTTGAGATTGCACCAGGTGTGAGAAGTCATTCTCTGTTTTGGATTTGTGACACAGTTTTTGTAAACTTCTTACATTTTCATCCTCAGCATACTGAAAAAGTGCAGTGGATTTATTTAAGCCTGTATATGTTCAGAGCTTGGAGGCACAGGGAAATCAAACCAGTAAAAAGGCCTACAGAATTAAACTGTATTTTGGGGAATGTAATGTTAGGGGCAGCCTACAACAAACTGCCACATGCATTTCTTTTCCAAATACATTTGCTTGAACCTGTGTGGGGATAAAAAGGGCTTTATAAACCTGTGGCATAACATTTACACAGCTTTTTGTAAAGCCTTCACTTTCCGGAGTGAAAGGTATTGGATGACAGTGTTTCTCAATTTACATTGATGAGGGTAATTGTGATTCTAACTCTGCCTGGAAAAAAATCCCAGAGGGACTTGATGAACAGCACAATGCTTGGAGACATTGGAGGCCGTGCAATGCAAAAATAGCCATTTAGCATGAGCAGAGTGGGTCTGTTAGATATAATGTGACATATATCTGATACTGAGGTAATTTTGAAAACAAAAATCCATGCATTTTCCAAAGTCACAGATCTACTTAGTCTAAATCGAGAGAATGAGGCATCTCGCACAGCATCTGGTGCTAGAAGTGACTGTCACTATCTGAGCAGTTGTGCTTTTTGACCGAAGCAGGTAAGAGCTAAATTAGAGCCATGAGGAAACCAGGTATGTGCGAGAACAGAGACCTGCAGCCTAGCAAGCCTCACAGAGGTGTTTCACAGGGATGTTGGAAGCAGCCCAGCAAGGTACCAGCCCGTAGCAAGCGGGTGCTTATGCTGGGGAGCAATGTGATTTTCTGTGTGGCTGCTGGCAAACGTTGGCTGTAGGTCTCCGTGTGTCACACCAGGGGGACATGGTGCCAGCAGCATGCGATTCAGCACACAAAGTGCCTTGGGACCTGAGGTGTGGTGGTTACATGAGAGCGTGGCTGCAGCCAGGGTGGCTGCATCAAACTCCCCGTTGGGTCTGGTCTGTGGCCAACTCTGAACTCCAAAACGATGCCTGGGAATCGCTGTGGGAGACTGTTAGTTGCCAAGTAGCTGTGCTAGGTGCATTTCTGACAGCTGAACAGCGTCCGTGACCAGCTTCTGTGGCAACAGGGTGTCCCCTGGCTCTATTTTGCTTTGACTAGGCTCGCTTGCAGGGGAGGGTGACACAGTGCAGCCAGTGATGCCGTATGCCTGCTGAAGGACAAGAGGTTGTTTAAGACAGGTAAATTCTGCAATAAAATGCATGCCTCTTCTGAAAGAAGGCAGCATGCAAGAATTCAGCAGTCCAGCCTTTCCCTAGTTTTGCATTTTTGAGTGTTTTCATATTTCTTTGACATGACTGAAGATAACAGCTGTTCAGTTAGTACTATATGCGAAAGTCCTTCATTCTAACTGCTGTTTTGCTCTCCCTTTTGCTAAAACACCTCTGTTAAACAACTGGCTTTTGGTTTTGATTGTTAGGCCCACACAGCACAGTTTTCACTGTTTAATAACTGGCTTCATGGTTCCCTTGTAAATAACCAAATTATGTATTCTGTACCAGAACCAGGAGTAAACATGTTCTGATAATAGCTGTAGAGAAGCCTGGCTGCAGAGCCATGGAACAGCAAGAGCAAAACTGTTCCTTGAATAACTGTTAAAATATGTTGTTATAAAGAATGAATAGTTTTCCTGACAAAAAAGGAGATGAGATGATGTGAGGGATGAGTATTTATTTTTTTGAAAGTGCTGTTTCTTTTACCTATCAACAAAAATTCTCTATGTTTCAATGAACTGCACTGCTTTTCTTTCTTGACAGTGCTAGGCTCATGAACTCACAACTCCAGCAATCACCTACCACTCAGGAAAATTAGCTTTTGAATTTACAACAGCTCTTCATTTGGCTGTCTTGGCTGCAATTTTTAGAAGTAATTAATTTTGTACTTTGTTTATGTGTTTCTCACATTCTCAATAAGCAATGGGAGGTCTGAGAGAGAATATGAATCTGTAATTTTATTTTAAGGATTTCTTTGTGTTGTTCTTGTATTATTACTTCTTTTATAATTCTAATACATATAGAAGTCAATTTAAGTCATAAGAAGCCCCTAGTGTCACATTCTGCCACTTCGGCATTGTAATAAATATCACTTCAGTTAAGAAATGGTCCTCTTCATTTCAGAGAGACCACTCACTGAAGTAGTTGCTAGTAGGCATGGATAAGAACAGCAGACTCTGGCTGACAACGTTTGACTTGCACACAATTCCCTGAATGGGTAGATGCTCACCAACATGACGGAGGAGTGCAAAGCCAACTCCATAGCTCCTGTCTATACTACAATTTACTGTGCACCTTTATATGCGGTCTTTTATAGCTCTATGGTGAAACTGAAAGGCCAGCATACTCATTAGGTGATTTAAGCTATCTCCATGAGTGTAAAATGTTGGTTTGGTGATTGTAGATCATCAATAAGTTGCTCATGTGTGAAATGAAAAGCCACCTTGAGGTCAGCTTCCAGTAAATTCATCCTGAGCCCAGGCAATTTGGAAACACCTGGCTAAGCCCACTAATTATTTGATTGACTGCTATGACTTGAAAAACAAGATAGAGGTACCAGACAATAATGACTTAGTCTGAACTTTCAAACACTGCTGCTTTTTCAAATAAAGAGATCACGGTCTGTGGCAAATGCAGCTGCCAGAGGGCAGCCCAGCCCACTGGTCTGCAGTGATAATAGCTCTCCACAAGGAGCCCACAGCCTTCTTGATCTGATGAGTTGCATGCCAAGATCTTTAGACAACCAGATTCACGAGACGTGACCCGCCGTACTGGGGAGCCGAGGGATAGAGGAGGTTGAAGGGCGATGCAGCCAACAGTGCTTTCTTAGGGTTTCTGCCTCCTTACAGCAGGATGGAGCTGGCTGCAGGGGGGATGCGGCAGGTTCCCAGGATCAGCCAGTGCCGTCAGCCTCAGCCACTTCCGTGTGCCCCTTTCCTCCCCATGCTGAGGATTCAGATTACACGGCAATCCCTGTGGCAGTGCTGGCTCGCCTCCAATTACATGGTCTAAGAGCCGTGACCTAATGAGAGATTAAGAGTGTATCAGAAAGCATTTGAAAGCTGTGATTCTTCTGCTTTTAAGTTGTACTTTTTGCTGATTCCCTGAGAGCTCTTATTTCCAAATGTTTCATGTTGCTTTGATCTGTGTGCCCAATGCTATGGGTTTATAAGGCTGTAATTCCTTACCTGCCCAACATGCGTTTTTTTTAGGAAGTCATCAATGCTGTGTCCCCTGTTGACACTATTGACATTGTACTGTTCTTAGCCTAACATAAGCTAAAGAGTCCATTTTTCAAGTGGGTTTGTGATGCCTTACAAATTTTACACACGTGAAAGCAGTAGTGAGGTAATGTGAATATGGATTTTGTATAGGCAAAAGGGATATATGAACTGTATGGATGTAATTTTGGTAATCTATACCTGAGCATTTCTGAAATACATGTTGTGAAGGAGCAACTGATGACTGATAAATAACAAAGAGGTTCCAAATTCTTAACTGAAACCCTGGTCCGCGTGCTCTATCAGTTAAGGACGCTGTCAGTTTTCAAGGGAATTTTTTAATCTGTTGCAGTTATTAACTATAACTTAATACTGTTGTAAATTAAAATTAAACTATCATAGAGGATGTTTCCAAGGGTTCCTCTTGTGACTTCATGTCAGAAATGCCAGAGATATGAAGATGTACATTAAATTATATTAAAAACATAGCCAGTGAGTGCACGTTAGGTTCATCTTAAATCCTGCAGGTACCCACTTATCCAAACTCAAGGTGCAGAGTCCTTAAAGTCACAAAACCCTCTAATCTGTGTGAGGAAGGAGTGACAGCATCTCTCCCTCATCTGATAGTGTTGGGGCTAATGAGGCCAAGGGGAGCGTCTTGCCAGGCATACACAGGGTTTCTCTTTCAGAACTCACTTCATCTCACCTCACTCACAGCACTGCATCCTTCAGACATGCCCTCAAAACAAACCAGTGCCATCTCAAGAGTGTGTGCTCACAGCACGCTGACTGGTCTCTGATGAAGACGCAGACCAATTCTCAGCCTTTCCAAGTCCTATTGCTCTTTTCAGAGTGAATTGGGCAGTAAGCTTGCCATATCTGGGGTTGTGCTAGCCCTGCAGTTGCTGCTAGAGCTGCAGCTGTAGTCATCCTCAGAGATAAAGTGAGCACAGCTAGCAGGGGGCTCAGCATGCCCAGCCTGCACAGCCTTTTCCCCCCAAGCTCTCCATACTGCCACCATCTGTGCTAGAGCAGTGCTCTAGCATTGCGCCATCCGCAGTCCCATTGATAAAGAATTAATAATTCTTAATGAATGAAGCAGCTTGGGAGGTAAAATGAGGTCTGAAGCTATGGCTGGTAGGTTATCAAAGATGGTGTGCTGTCTGTGCTGCAGCTGGGATATGTACTGAGCTCTGCTGTGCTCTGCCGTGCTCACTCTGAGACTGAGGAGCAGGCTGGGAACCCCAACTAGGGCAGGGGCCAAGGCAGCACACCCCAGCCCATCCAGAGGTATCAGTCCTATGAGTCTCTGATTTTGTTGTGGCATAAGGTATCATAAGCTATTTGGGATGATAAAAGCTTTCTGAGAGTTCATGGGATAGTTATTAACTTACTACAATGTCTTTATTCATATGTGTAAACTACTACCACTGTAGTAAAGCTCTAGAGATTGATGTGAGCCAACAGGAACATAGCATTTTGCCATGCTCCCTGTGGACATCACTGCTGTTTTATTAAATAAGTTGATTTAGAAGAAATCACCATTGAATTTAATAACTCTTACAGCTGATCTAATTTCCTCTAGGAAGACTTATGCTTTTCAGGTAGAGGATGGTATGTCAACCCAGGATCCAGAATTTCTGCCTTTTTTCTATCGCATGACTGGCATCCTGCCACACTGATCTAAAGTGAATTACAGCAGGGGGAAACGTCGTTTAAGAATACTAGAAAAATTAGTATAACTGTTTTACTTAAAGAATTATATTGAAAACATTACTCAATCTGTTTTTCTCTTCTCAGTTAGTAGCCTCCATCGTGTTTATCAGCTTTGGTGTGGTAGCAGCGTTCTGTTGTGCAATAGTTGATGGAGTGTTTGCAGCACGACACATAGTAAGTACAGTGATTTTCTGTCATCTTTCTTTTCTTATTACTTATGTCATTTCTAGCAGGAAAGCGTTTTGGTTTATGTCTAGCGGCACATTAGGTTTTTTGATAGTTCTCCTTGCTGGAGAAATGTCTTTTGGCAAAAAATTGACACAAAAGCCCATCATGCCAATATCCAGAGATGATGCCAACTGCTTATTTGTCTCTCAGGGAGTTCCAGATACAGAGGTGATGTAAAATGATGTAATGACAGGAATGCTAAAATGCATGCCTGCTTAGGAAAGGGAAAACACTTTGGCCACCACCAGCATTTGTTTGCTTTTGCACAAAGGCTTTGTGGGCACGGTAAGGATTCGGAATGCACCAGGCGGTGATGAGCACCAAAAGTCCCCATGGGATCTTTAGAGGGAAGTGGATTGCAACAGCATAAAGGGAACATTTTATTGGAGCAAAGACAGCAGAGAAAGTGGCAGGCTTTGGTTAGAGGTAGTGTGAAGGGGGAACCTACTGAATGACAAACAACCCAAAATTCACCATCTGCCTGCCATCAAAAGGTGGGTGGGTCATTTAACCAGAGTGACTAGTATTTCCAGCATGTCTTCAAAACCCAGTCCTCCTTCTTCCACCAAACCTACTGCCATCTCTGCTTCAAAAGGACATTTATAGCCATTCACAGTGCTGCAGTAGCAGTGGTGTTACTAGTAGTTCATCACTGTCTATGAGTGCCTATGAGTTTTTCTCATGACCTTCTTGTGTAAGCACTAGACAAACTTATAACAAAGGTTTTTTATTTTGGCTCACAGAGTTCAAATTAAAATCTTAAGACAACAAGGAACAATAGAAGAACAAGACAGACTGGGTTGTGGGGTCATTTGAATTTGCCAGTTTACATGCTAGATCTGTGGTGTTTGCTGTTCTGTCTTTTGTGATAGAATGCCTAAAAATCAATCTAAACTGAACCTTTTAATTGAGCTTTGATTTCCAAAAGCATCAGGAATTAATTAGTTATATATTTTAATAGAACTGAGGTGTGGTGTGCTGCATAATACAGCAAGTATGATGGTATATGACCTCTTCACTGCTATCAAATATCATGGTCCTGTTCATCTTTCTGCTTATGTTCATTGAGGGGCAGCATAACATCACTGGCATCAGCAGAACTATGCTTAATCTTCTGTTAGCAAATGCATCAGAATAATTAGGCTGTGGATCACTTGGAGCATAAAGATATAAACCAATTTCTTTTTTACTGTTATGAAAGAGGACTTTGAACCAAATGTGGGCTTCAGAACCTCACGTATATTGCACAAGGAGATATCTATGGGTATAAACAACTGAATTGTGCAATTTGAGCATGAATAAACACTCTGGATTGTAATCATGTTTTGTGCTAAACAGACCCTGCCGGATGCTGAAGTGGCCTGCTTTTACTCAGATTTGTCCTGCTGTTGGTCTGGATGCCACTTGGTATAACTTTGTCTCTGATTAGTGTGAGGCCCGGAGCCTTTCTATGGGAGCTACTTAAAAGAGGAGGGGAGCAGATTCCTATGTAGGTTTCCTGCTCCTGAAAATTCAGTGGTTGTGCCCCAGAAAACTATTGCCACTTATTCAAATATTGGACCTGTCTCCTGATTTCCCGGACTTATTTTTGTTCTGCTTTGATGTGATCATTAGGAAGTGCTCAGATGGCACTTGTACAGTCTTACACCTTACAACTGCAATGCAACTGTGCAGCCACAGCCCGCAACTGCTGAGGTTAGACACAATCTTGCCTTTTCTGAGGCAAGTTACTGTGTCAGAGGACAGTGTGCATGCCCAATCTCAAACACAGAGACAGGCATTACCAATCGTCTTTCTAGGTGTTTGCTTTGTCAGTTTGCACTCTTTTGGCTTTAAGTTCCTTTCACATACATTACTTATCTGTTCTAGAAATGACACTGCTTGCTATCTAAATCAAACAACAATATCATGTTTGAATATTATTGTACCTTTATATCTGAAGAAACAGCATCTCATATGTAACACCTAGAGTTTATATTTGCCTCATCTTTATTGTAGTATAAACAGCTGTGTGGCATTGCTTACTGTCATGGCATGCCCTTGATGTCTCCTTATGGACTAAAAGTGATTCATAGAACCATAGAATCATAGAATGCTTTGGGTTGGAAGGGACCTTTAGAGGTCATCTAGCCGAACCCCCTGCAGTGAGCAGGGACAGCTTTAACTAGATGGGGATGGGGCCTCCGCTACCTCTCTGGGCAACCTGTTCCAGTGCTTCACCACCCTCATTGTAAAAAATTTCTTCCTTATATCCAGTCTAAATCTATTCTTCTTTAGTTTAAAACCATTATTCCTTGTCCTGTCACAACAGGCCTTGCTAAAAAGACTGTCCCCATCTTTCCTATAGGCCCCCTCTAAGTACTGAAAGTCTTCAGTAAGGTCTCCCTGCAGCCTTCTCTTCTCCAGGCTGAACAACCCCAACTCTCTCAGCCTGTCCTCGTAGGAGAGGTGCTCCAGCCCTCGGATCATTTTTGTGACCCTCCTCTGGACCCACTCCAACAGGTCCATGTCCTTCTTGTGCTGAGGGCTCCAGAGCTGGACACAGTACTACTCCAGGTGGGGTCTCACCAGAGCAGAGCAGAGGGGCAGAATCACCTCCCTCGACCTGCTGGCCATGCTGCTTTTGATGCAGCCCAGGATACGGTTGGCTTTCTGGGCTGCAAGTGCACATTGCCAGCTCATGTCCAGCTTTTCATCCACCAATACCCCCAAGTCCTTCTCCACAGGGCTGCTCTCAATCCCTTCATCCCCCAGCCTGTATTGATACCGGGGGTTGCCCCAACCCAGGTGCAAGACCTTGCACTTAGCCTTGTTGAACCTCATGAGATTCAGTTCATTGCAGTGCTCTCCAGGGAGAAAGTGAGCCAGTGAGTTGTTGTAGGAGAGCATCAAGGCACAAAGTTGTTGCACTGACCCAAGAAGAAAGCATCTTAGAATCTTGGGTGCAGTTCTGTATCTGGTTAAGTCAGTGACTGGGCATGACTGCATCATCTGTGGAGAGCTGGAGATTGGAAGGGGCTGGTCACCATCCAGACATCCCTCAGAGTGCTGCAGATGTACAACCCAATGACATGAACCTGCTTCAGTCACAGCATGACATGCTTCATGGAAATCCATTTCCAGCTGTTTACACTTGGGCCGACTTTCGTTTATCATATCTGTCTCTCCTGGTCTCCTTCACATATTACAGAACAAAGAAATACGTAGTAGTACCATTTGCTGGAAAACTAATTTGCCTGTCAATGTGGTCACACTCGCTTCATCTCATTCTCCTCCTCTGTCTAATAAGGAGCTTAATAGGATCAGGTGAAATATGAAATGAACTGTACATCACCTAACTTTTCTGACTAACACACCTGGGGAAATCTGCGAGTGGTAGTGTAAGTACACTCCCAATATGATTTGCAGGAATGGAGGGGCCTTATCAGAAGAAGGTGTGTCATGCAGACTACGGTGTCATTGCCACTGTGTTACATCGCCTTTGTGTCACAACTAGTTTCTTTGAGGGAGAGCAGGAACCCAACATTTAGTCCATTCCCTACAGGCCAGTACCAGCCATTTTCAGACCTGTGTTGTGCTATTGCTACTTTGGCCACTGTCTTTTAGGGGATAACTGCTGGAGAATGGGACTAAACTGTCCTCCATGCAGGGTGTCCTGGTTTCGGCTGGGATAGAGTTAATTTTCTTCCTAGCAGCAGGCATAGTGCTGTGGTTTGGATTTAGTATGAGAAGAATGTTGATAACACGCTGATGTTTTTAGTTGTTGCTGAGTACTGCTTATGCCAGTCAAGGACTTTTTCAGCTTCCCATGCTCTGCCAGGCGCACAAGAAACTGGGAGGGGGCACAGCCAGAATAGTTGATCCAAACTGACCAAAGGGCTATTCCATGGCATATGACGTCATGCTCAGTATATGAACTGGGGGGGGGCGGCCAGGGGGCAGCGATCGCTGCTCGGGAACTGTCTGGGTATCGGTCGGCGGGTGGTGAGCAATTGCATTGTGCATCACTTGCTTTGTGTATCATTATTATTATTATCATTATTATAGTGTGACTATTATCATTACTATTTTACTTTATTTCAATTATTAAACTGTTCTTATCTCAACCCAGGAGTGTTTCTCACTCTTACTCCTCCGATTCTCTCCCCCATCCCATCCGGGTAGGGGGAGTGAGCGAGCGGCTGCGTGGTGCTTAGTTGCTGGCTGGGGCTAAACCACGACACAGGGAAAGGACAAACTCCTGGCCTGTCAGAGCAGGTGCCCAGGTCTACACTACAGCTATAAAGTTTTCATGAGGACGAGTTGGGCAGTGTTCACTTTTCTGCTTTCAGTATCAGGGTGCTGATACCAAGGCTCCAGCTCCCTTTTATCCTGGAGGGAGAAGTACTAGCTGAAGCCAGGCAGGCTTCAGATGGACAACAAATACAACACCCTCCTTCACATCAATTTGGAATAAGAAATGTCTCCCATTTTTCATTTTATTTTTAACTTCATTTGAGTTGGGAGGGATGTGAAGAAGGCAAATTATGTTATTATAGATTTTTCTTAGTGTGTGCCTGCTGTGGAATGGAGACTATTACTATTGCACATTTTTTCTGCTCTTGTAAGACTGTAGATAGAATAATAAAATACTTTCTCTGTTTTATTTTCTTCCCAAGAAGGCATAAAATTGACAAAAATTCTTCCAGGAAAGGGATGTATTTCACAAAAAAGATATTTAAATTATTTAAGACTCATTTTAAAACACTTTGCTTAATAGAAAGTTCTGGAGCACAGCACTTATACAATTAAGAACACTGAAGGAAAAGTAGCTTGATTTAAAATAGCAGTAGCTTATTTAAAAAATAATGCAGATGTAATTTACTGTGTAAAGTTAATTTTGCCATTGGTCCCTTCAGCTGCACTTTTCACCTTCAAAAAAAAAAAAAAGAAGCCAGAATCAAATTAAACAAATCAAAGCTGGAATTAATGTGCAGTGATACTATTTCAGAAAAATATGGTGATCACAGGAATCCATTATCTAAATTTGTGTTTGCCTGAGATGTTTTGTTATTTAGCAGATGAGAATAGCCCAGTTGTGCAACAGCTAATGGAGATCATTAAACAACCTCCTCTCACCACACAGAGAGACCCCCTGTCCCACCTCGTACACATTCTCTGCAGTACCTGCTAATCTCCTATCCATGATCACATGATCCTTAGCTTTGCAGGTATCCCCCAGGCAGAACACAAAATAGCCAGCAGCAAGAAGTCCAGTTATGAATTGTGGAAATTGCCTGCAAGAGCTTCCTGAGAAGGTTAGGAAGATCATAGAATCATAGAATGCTTTGGGTTGGAAGGGACCTTTAGAGGTCATCTAGTCTAACCCTCTGCAATAAGCAGGGACATCTTCAACCAGATCAGGTTGCTCAGAGCCCCGTCCAACCTGGCCTTGAATGTTTCCAGGGATGGGGCCTCCGCTACCTCTCTGGGCAACCTGTTCCAGTGTTTCACCACCCTCATTGTAAAAAAATTTCTTCCTTATATTCAGTCTAAATCTACCCTCCTTTAGTTTAAATCCATTACTCCTTGTCCTGTCACAACAGGCCTTGCTAAAGATTGTCCCCATCTTTCCTATAGGCCCCCTTTAAGTACTGAAAGGCTGCAACAAAGTCTCCCCGCAGCCTTCTCTTCTCCAGGCTGAACAACCCCAACTCTCTCAGCCTGTCCTCGTAGGGGAGGTGCTTCAGCCCTCAGGTCATTTTTGTGGCCCTCCTCTGGACCCACTCCAACAGGTCCATGTCCTTCTTGTGCTGAGGGCCCCAGAGCTGGACGCAGCACTCCAGGTGAGGTCTCCCCAGAGCAGAGCAGAGGGGCAGAATCACCTCCCTCGACCTGCTGGCCACGCTGCTTTTGATGCAGCCCAGGATACGGTTGGCTTTCTGGGCTGCAAGTGCACATTGCCAGCTCATGTCCAGCTTTTCATCCACCAATACCCCAGGGGACGTGGGTAGCAGGGCGGATCTGGGGGACCGGGCAGGGAAGCGTTTAGGGGTGCTGTGAGCCCTCCAGGCTCCCAAAAGAGCTCCTAAATGTAGGATGCAAAAGCACGGGCAGATATTTTAAGTTGTGGAGACAAATGCTTTGTATCATCTTTTCACGTGCTCAGCTGGGAATCATGGAACATCGGTACTGACACATGGCCAGTCACATTTCCTGAAGTATGGGATAAAAAGAGACTCTAATGTGTCTGAAAGCTCTAGGAGGAACCAAGGGCTCAGGCAGGGGAAGTCCTCTCTGCTTGACTATAAGAACTGCTTTTTGATCTTCTTGAGTGGAATTCACAGACCACATCTGGACAGATTTATTAAAGGGGATCCACTAAAAAGAAAGAGCAGAGCTGAAGAGCTTGGGATAATACCAATGAGAATACCAGAAGATACAGCACTGAAATTGCAGCTGGGGACAGTTGTCATTATCCTTTCTCTATGCACCTCTTTGGCTGTCTTCTCTGTAACAATTCTTCAGGTAGTTCAATACAGCAATAAATACATCCCTAAGCCTTCCCTTCTCCTCACTGAAGAAGCCCAGTTCCTTCAACCCGTCCTGGTACATCCTGTCCTTCAGTCTTCTGATCATTTAGCGGCCCTCCACTGGTCATACTGTAATTTGTCTTTCTTATATTGGAGAGGGATTAAAATTGGACACCATACTGAGATGTGGCCTCATGAGCATTCAGCAAAAAGGAACAATCACTTCTTCCAACCTCCTGGTGATGGTTTGCTAATGCAGCCCAGTATGCAGTTGGCCATCACTTTTGCAAAAGCACCCTGCCAACACTTGTTCAACTTGACCACAAACACATCTGTTTTTTTCTTTGCCAAGCTGCTACCAAGCCAGCTTGAACTGTTGCCAGATGCAGGACTTTACAGTGACACTGTAGAAAAACTAACAGAATACAGTCAAAGAATTTAGATTCAGGTTCAACTGTTTTTGAAGATGCACTAGGTTTCTGAATTCCTATAACCAACAGAAAAGAATAAAAAGTTTTGATGCTCTATTAATTGCCATTTCGTTACCATTTTTGGCTTTATTTTAAGCATGAACTGGGATGAATTTTCTGTGTTTATAAAGCCTAAGACTTTGATAATGACCCTTATGTACCTTATCATTAATTACTGCGATACCCTCTTAGCTGAAGTTCTGTTTTAAAGCAGTTTATGGTCAGGCATGAACTTGCTGTAAAGGGAAGTGATTTTTAAGAGAGTCTGATTTTATGTTCTACAATGAAGGGACAGCATAAATCTACAGATCAGAACTGCTGCGCATGCACACTGTCCTTTCCCCTTGTGCTTGGAGCTGGGTTCCTCTGTCACAGAGAGCTGTAAGATCCGGTGAAAAGCTCAGCCAACGGCTGTGTACGTAAAGTCTTAGAAGTGCTTCCAAGATGTTCCTCTGAAATAGTCATAATTTCAGGGGCCTCTTAAAAGCAGCCTCCATGGTTTTCATCTGGTTGGGTTGAATGGACGCATCTTCGAATGAATGCTTGGATAGTGTAATGGATGGTGACCCTTCAGAAGATTATAAGCTGCTTACAGCTTCTGATTGTGAATGGTGAAGTGACAAATTGGCAGAATAATCAGATGCACTTCAGGTTAGTTTTTACAGGTAGCCAACAACATGGCTTACTTCATTACTTTATTACTAGCAATTTGAGAAAACACTATGATAAGGTACTGTATTAGGAACTGAACCCTGAAATGGACTATGCTAAGGGAAATCATAAGAGCCTGAGGAGAAGACCATCTTGCTCTGTTGTTTCGCAATTTCAGACCTCTATTTTTATACAGATAGATACTAATCCATTCAAGAATTTTCTTAAGTGTCCACAAATAAGAAACTGGGAAAGTAGTGGAATGTGAAATGTTGAGAAAACTGGTCCAGGGAAAGGAAAAAATCCATTTATCCATAAGATTATCCTGCCCAAGATCAGTGGGGGTTTGCTCATCTTCACTAGAAAGCAGAAACACAAATGGTTGCTTTGTTTATGGAGATCTGGGGACTTTTTTATTCTTGCTACAGACTGCCTTGGATCATTGTAGTGAAATGGCAGAGGAATAAGAGATCATCTGAAGGTTTTTTGTGATGTAGGATAATTCTGTAAACAGTAGTTATTCTGAAGGAGACTAGATCCAACTGTAGCGCCTCTGGGATAAAAATGTGTTGCCGTGGCTTTGAAATCATATATTGTATATACACATGATAAGTGATCTTGTCTAGCTGAAGCATTTTAATGTGACCGCATATATATAGAGGAGAGAATTCTTGGTGCCTTAGGCATGACATCACTCACTTCAAGCAAAGGTTCAAATCCCATCCTGCCTAAAAGCAGAGACAACATGTTAGATTGTGATTTACAATAGAAGCTGTTCTCAACACTTCAGATGTGCAAGAATTGGAACAGAAAAAGAGTCAAGCTCCAATCCTGAGCTCCCATTTTGCACTCTTTGTGACTTTATGTCTATGTGCCAGCTTTACATTGATGACTGAAGTTATTAAATGTAGATATGTATCATGTAGATGTTAGGGGGATATGTGTATAAGGAAAAGGAGGATGCTGTGGAAAGGCAGAGTTGCTTGTCCATCATGAGATCTAAAATGCACATCAAACCAGGTAGTGTTAAGTTGTCCCTTGAATTCCTCTCCTCTTCTGCAAAGCCTCATCTGTGTCACATTGATTTAATTTCATTTTCGGCTGATCTAGTTTCTTCCTCTTGATAGCGGTGGCTTAAGGAATTAATTACAATAGAAAATATCATCATCACTAAGCTCTGAAATGAACCTGTAGCTGAACCGGAGGACACTAAAACACTTATCCCTAGCATGGGATCTTCACCCACATGGTTTAAGTGCAGCTTGTGGACTGCTGAAGTGTATCAGCTGGGTAATTACCTATAGATTTGGGAGTTTAGAAACTAAACTTGAGATATTTGTCTTCTCTTTATGTATGTTAACTCAAAAGACTGTTTAATAAGAGTGGCATTATGTAAACTCACCTTCTGGGAGGCATAGAGGGGAAAATGAAGTCTTTCATCTGGGGGATGCTGATGCAAATTGGGCTCTGGTTGGTAGAGCTCAAAAGCTGCTGTACTAAGTAATACCAAGATGGCAGCCCCCGTCCGGTGAACAAATAACTACATTATAAATCTGCAGTCCCAGCAAACCCCAGCAACAAATAGCAGGAGTGAGTGTGGGGTTTGGTTCTTTCAGCTTGTCCAAAGGATTTAGATCAGGGCTGTTTTGCATTGTCCCTTTCTGAGCTACAGAAACCAGATCAGGGAGTTGAGTGCTGCTTTTTTCTCACAGAAAGCATGTGTAAAATACTCTGCGTTATGTGGTATTTTATACCTTTAGACCTTTGAAGCTGCAAAATCATCATGGCCACTTGGTGCTCTAGCTTCCCTCCTAAGGAGAAAAGCTCCTGAGGAGAACAGAGAAGCTGCATTAGCACTCTGAGGTTTGTCAGCCTCAGCAAACATCAGTGCTTTCAGTGTTTTCCAGGTTACAGAGACAGGTCAGCTGTCTGTGGTAAAATATTTGTGGGATTTTAAATAAGGGTGGCTGTCAAAAAGCGGCACCCTTCTTCCCCTGGTTTCATGTTTCTGCCTCACCTCTTGTGCTAAGGCGCAGGAGCCTGCCAAGGGCAGGCTGAAGGGAAAACTCACCCCGTGTGCTTTCCCCCTGCTAGGCTGGCTGCCAGCAGGATTGCCCCATCCAGTTTATCTCAGGCAGACAGACACACAATGTCGGTGCCAACCCAAGATGAGCGGTGGGGAGGTGTAGCTGGGAGCTGGAGGGAACGCAGGACCAGTTCTTGGGGCTGCAGCGTTCACTTGGCTCACCTTAAATTCAACGTCAGGCCAAGTTAGAAGCGATGAATCCAATGATGACTGAAACAGTCAAACATTACAAGACCTCAGCTCAGGACCTTAGTTAGTCTGAGAAGTACAGTCTGAAATGCCATGAAGATTTGATGATTTCCACTGTAAGCACAGGACCCCAGGCAGGGGTGGATGCCCAACCAGCACCAAGCGGCAGGTTCCCTGCTGCTTCCCCAAGCCTTGCACAGGAGAGGCAGGTGCTGCATGTGCGCACTCAAGAATGGGTGGCACGATCTGGTGGTTGCACATGCAATGGCCAAGAATTTCGATCCTCTTTCCATCTTTGAAGCTTCTTGTGCAGATTACAGACACTCAGTCAAGAATTGTAGCAGGGGTGCCCAGCAGCTTCACTGACAACCACTGCATTTTACTACAGGGTGACTTCATGAGCCCATGGCAGGTAACACGGCTTACTGTCACGCCCCAAAGCCTTGCACGCTTCAAGCCAGATGTCCTAAAAAGACATTTGAAAATGTTCTGAGCAAGCCTGTTGGCCTTTCCTTTGAAGAAAAAACCAAATAGTTGTATTCCATGTCTAACAAAGTTGTTACCTTGATGACTGGTGTTAGAAAATGCAACAAAGAATAAGTAATTTCTCATTGCAGTTAAGTTAGCTAGCTTCTCTTGAGAAGAACACTAAATGCATTTTACTTTCTCCATGCTGCTACATGAGACAAAATTACAGCTAATTACTTTTAATTCCATTTCCATCCTGTATGACTCATTAATATAATAGCATGGCATACCATATACCATAAAGGGTTTTGTTGGGTTTTTTTTAGCAGGGTGAGCACTAAACATTTATAACTGAAAACTAGGACTAGTTCAGTAGTGATTTTTATATTGATGGTCCACTGAGGTGAAAAATGATTTTTTGATAAAATTCTTAAATATGAAGTGCTTAAGTTTGCAAGCAGTGCATTTTGAAGGCATGTGCAATTATCCCACAGTATTAAATACTAGTATTGGACCTTGCATCTAATGTGAGGTCTAATCTTCCCATGAGATGGGAAGCACAGACTGCATTCCTACAGTACCACTTAATTACAAGGGGGGATTAATTCTTTTTTATGGACTTCATTTAAGGGCTGGAGCAAAGGCAGACTCTTACAACCACCTTAAGCCAGTCTGCCAAGATTTCTCTTTTGTACTGCAAGATAACCACATTCGCGTAGCAGTATGTTCATGTATCCAAATGCAGTTAAGTATACTTTAAGTCAAAGGATGAATACTCTTCTTTGAACACCACAATCCAGATGGTAGAAGAGCTCCTCACACTGGATAGGTCTCCAGCCTAATTGAGAGCCCTGGAATGAGTTACAGATATCTACAGATGTCTGATGCTTCCTGCCACATCAGAGCCTGGAAGCTTTGCTCTGCTGTCTGCTCTGGCAAAATCACCTACTTTCAGATGAAGATCTCCCCCATCAAAACTGCAGTTATATTGGTGCTGTTGTAGGTTATTGTGTTTTTGCCAGAAGAACCTTCCTGGGCCAAAGAAGGGGTTTTTGGATGCCTTTTTGCCATGACAGTAGTTTTAGCTGATGCACAAGGAACTGAGTAGAGAAAAAGGACATCCTAGCTCTAGGATGGAGCCACTGTATTTTGGAAAGCAGCAAGTCTAAGGTGGGATGAAATGTCAATGTGGTAGAAAATCTGAATGTAAAGTAATCTTCCGGGGAGATACTGTAGTTAATTGAGCTAACACAACCCCTCAATCAGTGGAGAGTAGTGTCTACTAGCAAGAGGAAGCTGAGTGACCTTTAATGACAGGTATTTTGTAAGGTATCAGTGGCCATGTCTACTCTGCTGCTATAGAATAAACTCAAGCATCACACCTCTGTCTAATGGATAGCTGCCACTTCAGCTCAGTTTCAGACCACCCCACAAGCTCTCTTGTAAACAAATCTGAACTAGTGGGATAACGCTAAGCTATGTGGGTATGAGCAGTGTGGATAGGACCATGTGGCCTCAGGACTGGAGATTGGTCTCTGGCTTTTATTTGGCAATATAGGTATAGCCTGTGGGTCCATTGCTAGATTACTGACTCCAGCTCTGGTGTTTCTTTGTGCTTTGCAAAGGACATTATCAACTTGGAAGGAGTTCAGAGAAGAAAAATCTGAAATCTGGAGTGGCACCACTTAGCAACACTACTCAGAAGTTTGATTTATTTTGTTTATCAAAGAAAAAGGTTGAGAGGTAAATTGATCTCGGCCTCTCAGATATCTATATAATCAAAGGTTATCAGATAACTGGGCTTTTAGTCTCTCTCACAAAAGCACAAGTAAGTGCAGTGGGTTGAAGTCAATGCTAAACAGATTCAAACCATGAAGCAGACACAGTTTTGACAACAATGAATTACAGGAACACCTTTGTCAAGGGTATGGATGGTTCTCTGTCACTGAAATATTTAAATCCCAACCTTCTTTTTACATGATCTTATGAAGCTTATCCAGAAGTTATGGACTTGATGCAGATGTCTTGGGGTGAATTATTTAGCCTATGTTATTCAGAAGGTCATTATAGAGCAGGGTCTTCAAAGAAGGGTTCTGTGAACTATTTTTATGGTCAGTTGGAAACTCTATTGCCTCTCAGCAGTAGGTCTCTCTGTGTGGTGCCGGGACCTGTTCCCTGCTGGAAAACATTTAGGGGTTCACAGATTAAAAACAGTTGAAAACCATTTATCAAGATTTCTGATCTAGGTTTGCTGGTCTTCAAATCTGCAAAGGAAATGCAATCTTTAACGTGAACATAGCTGAAATAATATCTCTACTAAAACCACTATTCCTCAGATATTGGATAACACACAAGACAACCCAATGATGAATATATTGGATGCATCCAAGGGCTTGAGAGCAAAACAGTCATTTTGCTAATGTTTTCTGGGCTAGAACACAGAGAACTTAAATTGTATGAGGGACAGAGGAGGGCTTCAGGGTATTTGTCCCCAAGAATCTGCAGTCTGATATTCCTCTATATCTGCACAGGTACATACTATGCTTACAGCCTGAATATATTAACATTACAGAGGAGCTGGTAGGATGCTTCAGTTTGGTTGCCAGGTATTTTCCAGCAAGAAAAATAATGGCAACTCTTTTTTGGGAGAAACTCTTAAGATTCCCCCCTCCAATTTGCAGAGCATCTCACATTGGCAGGGACAAAGCCCCCTGGTTATACAGCTCCTCTTTCTTTTTTTTTTTCTCACTGAAATTCCTTTCAGGTTTAGCCGAATTGCAGATTCTTTAAAATCCCTTTTTTCTTCTCTGGTGTGACTTGTTTTCCTGGGGGAAAAGGGTTGGAATTGCACCAACTAAACGCAAATGTCTACACTATTAGGCAGCACACACATTGTGTTCGAATGCCAAAGAGCAATTCGGTTGTCGATGGGAAGGAAAAAGAGAGATTCCCAGTTCCTTTCCCAGTGGCATCTCTCTAGATCTACCACATGGTCTCCTTGTGCTGTTCTGCAGCCCCAGGACAGGTTGTCTCAAGCCTTCCCGGCTCTTCATCTGCACCACTGTGTAGGACAAAAGCCTTCACTGTTGGCAAAACCAAGGATTGGTCCAGCTTCCCCTAGCCCCATGACACAAACATTGGTCCATTGGCTTCCCTCGTTGAGATGTAACAGCCCACACATTAATCCCTCCTTAATGTCATTAGTTTGGTCATTCAAGCTGCAGTAATGTAGCTTTGAGGTAAAAATTCTTTCGAGAGGTAGTAAAGGGCATCTTACTACAACTGCATGCAATAGGGTGGGAGGAAGGCTGCTCTTTTATTTTAAATTAGGAGTTTGAACTTTGAGAAGACACTAAGGGAATGACCCACACATTTAAGCATATGAAAGCTAATGCTTAAATGTCACTGCCATTTAATTACATGACCCTGTCTCACAGGGCAGAATTTTCAGTGCATTGGGGCAATAGCAAATCTGGCACTTCCAATTTCTTTGGCTCTGAAAATTAAATCATTTTCTTTTAGCTTTGCTTCCAGTGTAATTAGGTAGGTGCAAACTCCACTGAGTATACTGTAAATGAACTCCAGAGATATGGAGGGAAATTCTACACATTTTACTCAATAATCATATCATTAGTGTGAGAAATAATATGAGAGGTGAGACAGTGAGCAGGATTTGATCCATGTTTAAAATGACACTGGTGTTCTAGTTTCCATAGATTATAGTCTTCTGCATTTGTACATAGATTATAGTCTTCTATAATCTACACCTTCTTCCATAGGTTATAGTTTTCTGCATCTGTGTGGCTCCTATACATCCAAAATTAGTTCGGGGTGGGGAGGAATTTATTTAGCAGTGTGGAATAGCAGCTTGGATCGAGGGAGATTAACTGTCTACTTCCATCTTTAACCTTACTTTACAAAGCACTAGCCATGATGGGATTTATGCAAAGCATACAAAGCAAGTTAATTACAGTTTAATCCTATGAAAGGTGGGTGACTGGGGTAAAGGGCTTGCAGTCTGCTCTGAAAAGCATCATCTATTTCCCTCTGATGTGCTGCCAGCAGAAGATAATTTCCTTCATTGTTTCCTATTCTCAGAAATGTTTCTAGACTATCAACAGATGTTTCTGTTGTATGAAAAAAATTCAAAGCTGCTACACAGATACATAGAGGGGAGAGGGAGTAGCCACCTGCAGACTTCAGACTACAGCAAAAATACTTGGCATTTTTTCCATCATTTGTCAAAGGAAAAGCAGTGCTTTGAGTTGCCCTGTGCAGAACTAGTGGAGTAAAAAAACCAAAAAGGGTGATGTTTATTCACATGGATCTAAATCAGCAAAGCGCGTAAAAGTCCTTAAATACTACTAGAGTAAAAATTTAGGGTATTCAAGTATACTGCATTTTGCCCTAGCAAAAGGTTTCAAAAAGCCAGAGGTTTTACTTGTTTCATCTTTAAGAAGAAATCATGATTAGTATGAATAATAATATCATGTAGCAGGAATTTCTCCCTCTGTGAGTGGATGATTATTCAGTTGCAAATAGTGTCTATGAAAAGTGTGTTCCCAGGTATTCAATAAAGTTTTGATTGATGATTATTTATGGCTCTATTAAGAGCTTATTAACATATGTGTTACACCAGTGTTGTTAGATTATGAAAGTTCACACTACTAATATATTTATTTAGTCTTTGATGAGAAATTCCAAGTTCGAAAAAATGTGGGTTTAGGTTATCCTAGTTAAAATTTTTTTTTACCGAACCTGCCTAGAATTTCCTTGTGTGTATGCCTCAGTGCAGTTCTCTCCACACTCCCAGCCAGCAGTATATCCAGTGTTTTTTTTGCCTCTGGAGCACTGAACACCATGTATTTGAACATCTCTGATCTTCTGAAATGCATGTGAGCTTCAAAATGACAAGCCAGTGGAGATAGGGAAAAGCTCATTGTACCTGAGCAAGCAGGGTATGCATGAATCATTTCACTAATTGTTTAGACCACCTTAATTTTATAGCTCATGTCTTTCCATTCCTCCTGGGGCTTCTCTCATGGACTTTTTACTCTTTTATATTTTGGGGGCTAGTTCTGCAGTCCCTTCCATTTGGGTGGGCCCTGTCAGCCTGGCCTCTAGTGTGCTGGGATGTGTGTCAGTGGGAGTCTTCCCTTCACAGGGATGATAGGGAGTTTTGGTGGCAAATTGCTGGGCATAAACACCTACTTTCTGTGTGTTTTCTGCTCAATAGCTAACATAAAAATGTCATACATACAGTTGTTATTATATTACTTGGATTATGATGGGGATATTTAAAGGTGCCTGTCAGTGGTGTGCCATGCCCTGAGAATTAAAATCAACATTGTAACATTAATTAAGCCGCCAGCATTTTATTTGTGTATGTAGATATTCAATATATATATTGCTCAACTAGATGCATTTAATGCAGCCTCTTTTCTTTCTCTTTAATATAAAATAAATCCAAAAGAGCATTATAAATGTAAACCCCCCTACATTTCAGTCAGCAGGATATTCAGTATTTCAGATATGTAAAGGTTGGTGTGTTGCAAAATGACATTTCCTGCAGTAATATATATATATATTTCTTGTATATTCTGATAGCATTAAGGCAAAAGGGAGGAGACAGGTTGTATTTCATGTATTTGAGTTACATTACCAGAAACAGAATAAACAGTTCTTGCATTCTTGTGGAAAAGTTAATTACTCACATGGCACAACATCATTATAATCAAGACAGAGCAATCAGTTCATATAGCAAACCCTATAATCAACGTAATGTAATCAATGTAAGTAATCAACTATAATAAGCAATTAAATATCTAACTGCATCAAGCAATAACTAAAATTACAGCCTTGAATAATATCAGCTAATTGCATCATTAGAAACTTGTGTAAAAGCCAATGGTAAATCTAAGTTTTTAACTATGCAAAATAGCTGTTGCAGGTATCATGGGAAGGTCTACAGCCTCATCCTAAGAGGCATTAGCTGGCAAAACTTGACTAAAGAAAAGCAGTCATGTTCCAGTGCCAAGCTTAGATTAGCCAGAGGTCTGGGGTATTAAGGCAGGAGTAGGCTTCCTCGCTGGAGCCTTGTGTGGCCACAACTCCCCAGTACAGCCAGAGCAACTGCCCCTAATGTCATACTAGTTTGTAGCACAGCAGCCCCCGAGCAGACGGGCACAGTGTCACTCAGCAGCTCTGCACGCACCTCTTTTCCTCCTGCCACCACCTATGCCTGCATCAGCTAAAGGCACCGGGGCTGCTGAACCTCCATGGGGATGTGCAGGGGAGTCACCTCCCGTTTCTTCTACTCGTCCTACTGCACTGTGTATGGTGGTGAAGGCTGATGGGCCTCTCCTTCCGCCTTCATGCCAGGAAGAGTGAGGCCAAAAGCCACTGAAAGAAAAAAACTATTTGAAGAGGATTTAACCTCTCCTAATAGAACTATATCCATGTGAAAACAGACTTGTCTCTCCACATCAAGAATAGACCTGTCTGTGCACAGCAATGGGGCAGCTCCAGCATCTGGAGGCTTTTCATTTGACTGTAGCAGTACTACCAGCCCAGAAATGTTCCCCAAATAAAGGAGAGTGAGACTGAGGCTACCACTACAAAATATTTCAAATAGAAGAAAAATCAGTGAGGAAATACAAAGTGGGACAGATCCGTGTATGTGTGTTTTTCAGCCATGACAATATACAGGTACTCTGGAGTACTTGCTGGTTTGAAAGAGCTGAAATGAGTATCTGCTGCTCCCGAGAGTTAAGAGAAGAGTATTCTGTAGGATCTAGTCTTTCAAATTAAATAGAAATCCTAAAACGAGCCCCTGGAAAGCACAGTGTGAAGTAAATCTGGTTTGTGAGAGTGAAGAAGTGTTTAAGCCACACCAGCTGCTTTTCCTATTTTCAGCACTGGAGTTGGGTGATTTCAGCATAGCAGACAAGACAAGCAGGGTCCCTAGGCTGGAGCCCAGCATTTCTGGAAGAAGTTTAGCTCCTAAGTTAAGTTCATGCAGGCCAGACGGAGAAGCATGAAGAAGGGTAAGTGATGACTGCAGTCTAGAGTGAAACTCACAGCATTGCTCTCATGGCATGACCTCACCCAAAGTATGTAAACAAATACTATCCTGACTGCCTTCTAAGTATGTAAACAAAACTGGGAATGTGTTGTTTGCACCGGGGGATCACTAATGTCTTGCAGTTACAGTAGGAGTACAGCATGGACGGAAGCATCCCGTCTCTCTCTCTCGCTCTACATCACTTTGAAGGGTTTGTTCAACTGTACATTTGGGAACCCTTGACTTTGAAGGCGGAGCAGTACATGTAGAAGCTGAATCATTGCACACTAGCCAAGTCTGCAGCTTAGGTCAAAAGAACATGTGAAAATCTAATTCTAGGGCATATAGTTTCTTGATATAATTTGCTAATTATTGGCTGAATTTTGAAAACATGGCAAAAAATTTGAAAACATTCTGTTCCTGATGGTCCAGTCCATTGTAGCCCTTGGCAGTGGCATAACCTCAGGGCTAGGCTGGTACACAGAAGTAGGACTATGGGAGTCCAGAAATGGCTTACTCTTTTTTTTCAGCACTCACCCTTCCAAATCCCAGCCAGTATGCACTGTGCACTCCCTGACAGCCCAGGACTTTCTGTCTTGTTAGTCAAGGTGATGCTCTCAAGAGGACAAAACACAGAAGAAAAAGTAGGAAACAAGCACTGGTATTACAGGGGAGGAAAACTGCTGAAATGCAGAAATGGCAAGACTTGGAGGCCCACTTCATGAAGTAAAACTAAACTGACATTTGGATTCAAAAGCTGATGATGAGCTTGGTGGCAATGAGATAAAAGCTGTTAATAACTGTAGAAAAGACTCTCTTGGTGCATGGTCAAAATGTGAAGCAGGTAGGAATTATCATAGAATCACAGAATCATTTAGGTTGGAAAAGGCCTTTAAGATCATCGAGTCCAACCGTAAACTTAAACTGCCAAGTCCACCAGTACAGTTCATTTTCTTCCCATAACTTTACTTTCCCAGCTTCCTTAATTTTGAATAAAATTCAGGTATTTTTTACAATTCCTGTATTTCAGGCATCTCTCCGTAGTGTTCAGGACTTTATTTTCTAACATCTGGACTTCCTTTCAGGGTCAGAGTTTTTTAAAACCTGGGGTTTTGTAGCAACCACAGCATTCCAGATTGCTGTCAACCACGTGCTTACAGCCAATTTATTATGCGTTTTGAGTTTCTTAGTGAATGAGGGAGATGGAGATGCAGTGGCTGGTTCCTTTAGCATCCCTGGCACTGACTGAAAGAGCACTTCTGCTCAACCCAGTGCAGCAAAGGCCAGGAGCTGATGCCTGGCTCTCCCGTAAGAGCACTCCCTGATGGTGAAGGGAGAGAAGAGAAAAGCCCACTGAGCCCCATGGTGGTGGTGGGCAGCCGCAGGGCACTGGCCTGTCCAAGGAGGCACCTTTTCCTGTGGGAACACATGCTCCATCCTGCCCAGATGCTCCTGCAGTTGGGCAGTGACCCCTCTCTTCCCAGCTGCTCTCTGAAATGCAAAGGTTCTGAAAATAATGCCATTGCTTACAGAAATAAATTTCAGTGAAGCATATGAGGAGTAATATTTTAATAACTATCTGTAAACTATGTGTACAAAAATTTAATGTCTCATGAATTATGGGTAAGGTGTTCTGTTGGTCTACCAGGACGTTAAAGATTCTTTATTGAAAACAAGAGAAGATACAGTTCTGTAAAAAACTAGCCAGTTTAAAGTGGTTACTGTAATTAGTTTATTTTCTTTTCCATCAGTTGATGTGGGGTCAATAATTGTAAGTCTGGAATTGGAGAGTTTGGAGAGGTTATTATTTCTGCTCTTTTCTTAGAAGAGTGAGATTATGCAAGGTAAATTGTTTGCTGAAAGCCTCTTCTGCTCTAGAAATTGCAAACTGAAAACTGAATTGCATGTTTAGCTGCCAATGAGTAAAAGCCAAAAAAAAATTGTCAAAAACACCACCCTTGTTTCTGATTCCAGAAGGTATAATCGTGTTCTTTATGTGGGAGTTGCAAGGCTGGGGAGCAAACAGAAGTATAAAATGTTTTGTTTCTTAAAGCTGATACCCCCTCACTGCAACTACTGAAGCTACTGACCTGTACCTTAGACTCAGGTGTTCCTTAATACCCATCTTGTCACAGCCCAATATGGAAGCTGTTCATAACATTTAAAAAATGCACAAGTATTTTTTTGTTTATGAGTGAAAGCACAAAAGATGTTTGTATTAATCACTCCTATGAATCCCTGCGATCTCCTAGCGGTGGTCTTCCTCAGAAGTCACCCATCTCATTGAGAATGTTGTTGAAAAAGACTGAGAAACAGTTCTTGGTCAGAGAGAGACAGGAATGACCAAAGATTGTAGCATTTCCGCTCATTATTTCTACAGGGTGGGATCCAATTAGCTGTAGCTCAGGTCCCCAGACAGTGATCCAGTCTGCGTGCTTTCCCAGACTCCTAATATGACTCCTAATATGTTGTCACCTTCTTTCATGAGATTCTTCTGTCTTTGGTCTGAAAGCTCTTGAGTCTGTATGCTCCGATGTGCTACGCGCTCTCAGATAGTCAGCGTGAGGCAGCGCAGATACCTATGCTCCATCTAGCCCTCCAGAAAAGCATAAAAGCTAGTTGCTAATAACATCTGTTTGTTCATATTTGCATGCCTGTTTTCAGAAAGTTAGCAGAGGGTCTGATCTTGAAGGGAGTGATAATCTCCAGAACACTCAACTGTTGGCACAGGGCTGAGCTGGCACTGAAGGGTTATGTTTCGGTTTGCTTTTAGGATTAAACTTGAAAAATCTTGGCAGCTCCCTCTCCTATTCATTGCTAGCTATGCTGTAGATGAAAAGGACCTACAAAAATGTTGTAGCAAGAAAGCAGAAAATGAGAAACTTCAAGTTAATGAGCCACTAAAAACATTAGTCTGGTTTTGGACTCCTCTATTTTATCTATATTTGTCTTTTACATGTGCCCAGGACCATTCTGTGGTCCCCAGGCCAACTGGCACAGTGAAGCCCACGTCCTTACTCTTGAAGTTTCTTACAGTCACAGGCAGCATGGCAATGTCCAAATTACTTACTGGGAATGGTTCTTGGCCCAAGTTAATTTCCAAAACATGCCCAGAAATTATTTTGGAAGAGTGATAGTCTGCCCAGGCCAAGGCCATCACAGGCACAATTCTAACAATTTAATGGGCTAGGTGATTGAGTTTCAGGCCTGGGAACATTCCCCGGCACTGATTAATCTACACTTCTATTGATGCAGCCATGGAAGCTAAGACTAAATAAATACTGTAATTGGAAAAAAACATCCCTCACTGTATAATTATTTCAATAAATTATTAGCCATGTTTTGTGTCTGTAAAGTATGGCATAAATTTCAGTCAATATCATTTATGCTATATCTCAGTTTTCAGAAAGTGGACTTACACATAAGGGAGATGGAATTTTCCCCGTTATCCAGAATATATTTGTTCTCCAAGGAAACAGAACCTGGAATAGAAAAATGTACTTTCCATACCTCAGTGAAGAGCCATACAACCTCCTTCCCCACAGACATTGTATCAAATCCACCAAAGATACTGTTCAAAAAATACTTTCCTTACACAAATAATGTATTGCAATGCTCCCACCATCAAAGAGAATGTGGGGGTTTTATTGTATGCTCTCAAAAGAAAGCAACCTACCAAACCAAACCCCTCTATATTTGGACCAAATCTTCTCTTTCTTGGCATAAAGCCTTCCCTCTTAGCCATCTGTTCATCACTCCCAGCTTCTAATACACATGCAAACAAAATATTGAAATAAAACCCATGCAAGATCAGGGAGAGCTACAGTTTGCTCTGTAGGTTTCAAGGCTGAGCAATTCTGATTTGCCTGAAATTAAAGGGAATTACTGGGTGTCCAGATTTTTTTTGACACCTCCGAAAATTTTAACCCAAATTCTAGTATGACTAGTGTTAGGTCTTGTAGGAGCCATGACGGTCAAATCCCAGAGGCTCATGGATGTTCTTCAGTAGCCTGATCTTAATGTGTTTCTGCTGAATTCAGCAGCAAGCCTTCTTTTGACTTCAGCACATCAAGTTTTCATACTGAGTGCCGCACGTTCAAAAGTATTTCCCAGCACAGCATATTACATGACCAGATTTTACCAGGAACTTCTTCAACCACTGTTATTGGAACAAAGCTATGCAATATCTCCCACTAATGTGTAATACTAATACATTAATATATAATAAATAATGCATTCCCCTTCTGTTTCTTTGAGTAACTCTCTCTAACTGGAAATGGGTGGGTGGCAAAAATCTGTTGATTAGAGCTCTGCTCATATACACAGAGGACAAACACCAGTAGGTTGGCAGAAAGAGGAAGAATTCTCTATAAAAATGTAGTTGCATGCTTGGGTTTATTTACTGATGTAAAGGAAAAATGGCTGGGTTTCATTCAACCCTTCTGAGCGCTGGAAAAGATGATTTCTTAGCTAATTGTGCTTGGTTTTGTTGTGGTTATTTGTTATCTGTGTTACTGCAGAGCCCAAGAGCGGTAGTCATCTTTTCTGCTCTGTGTCTGTATATTCAGGTCTTTTTAAAAATATGCTGATGCCATTTTTACTTTATGTATGAGTGTGTTTGTGTATAATAGGCAGATACAATCAGATTGCTATCAGTCTAAGTTTAGAAAATGGATTTTAATATAACCTTACTTATTTCTATACAGTGATAAGTGGAGATATAACAGAATATTGTTGCTATATACTTGAAAGCCACTGATAATAGATCAAATATATATATATGCACACTTACATATATAATATGTAAAAGTAGCTTTGTCTCTACCAGTATTGCTATAAGCAGTAGAATCAAGTAGAATCAAGGACTGGTAGGTATCCTATATTATATTGCATATCCTATACACAGTCTGCAGTGAGTGATATGAAAATATGAAGTATTTTATGAGCAGTCTGTCAGGAATACTTTTATAGCTTTGAAGTATGTCTCATTTGCCTTTGTTATTAGAGAGGCCAATCAAATCCAATGGGTGCTAATGCAGTGTGACATACTGTTGGGTAATTTTTAAACTTTACTTTGTAATGTCTGTGTGGTGCCTTATTCATATAAACACCTTAGTAGACAGACAGACCACAACACCTCTATAGCATGAAAATCTAATTCAAACAGAAGCTTTTACCAATGCAACCTTTCGGCATCCCCAGTGTACCTCTACTTAAAAGCTGCATGCTTTAGGTGTTGAGGTCTGTAGGTGTCTGGATAAAAACAATGATGTGTAATCTTTGTTATTTTTATACACTCGATCACCACTCATGTATTTTGATTTGGGGTCACCAGACTAATTGCACATACAAATGCATTTAGAAGAACAGACTGAATGCAGAAAGCTGGCTTTACTAGCGCAGCAGGCTTGCTTTTCAAAATCAGGTGCATGAAGGAAAGTACTCGTTTGCCATGATTGTGCATGCAAATGTATTAACTGTATTCACAGTGGTCTCTTCTATGTCACAGCTCTGACCTTTTTGCTGCATAGCAATATGAAGCGATAATAGCGGGTATGGATTAATCAATCACCTCTCTCCTCAGGGAACAGGCTGCTTCCAGTCACAAGCACACTTGTGCTGAAAGACCAAACCAATAAAAGGACCGATTCCTTTATTAAGAGGAAGGAACTGTAAAGGGTAGGAAAACTGTGTGAGCCGAGAGATCAGGGCCAAGGTGAGGGTCTTGTACTTGATGGAGGCAGATTAGACAGCTCTCTCACTGCCTTTGACAAGATACAGACTTGTCTGAGGCAAGGATTAGCATTCAGGGCCAGACAGCCTCCCGGTGTGATGTGGTGGTGTCACTCATCAGCAGCCTGTGGTAAGGGCATGCATGCCCAGAAGGTAAGGTCAGGGAGCATCTGTCCCCAGGTGCTAAGGTATATTTGCTAAATTCACAGCCTGTGGTACTTTGAGAGAACTTTTTAGTGTGCTCATATCCTGAGGTAGGCTCCGACCCTCTTCACAAAACAGAGTTGCTGAGGCTGGGTGGCAGATTGTCTAATCAAAGGCCCCCTGCTCAGAGCAGTGCCAACTAAAGCAGGTTGCTCAGAACTGTGTCCAGTTGAGCTTTGGGTATCTCCAAGGATGGAGACTCCACAACCACTCTGGGAAACCTGTTCCAGTGTTTAATCACCCATAGAATAAAAAAAGTTTCTTCTCATGTTTGAACAGAATTTCTTGTATTTCAGTTTGTGCCTATTGCCTCTTGTCCTTTTCCTCAGCACTACTGAGAAGAGTCTGGCTCCATCTACTTTCCCCATCAGGTATTGATATGCATTGATAAGGTACACCTGAGCCTTCTCTTCACTAGGCTGAGCAGTCCCAGTTCTCTCAGCTTCTCTTATGACAGATGCTCTCATCTGTTAATTATCTTCATGGTCCTTTTCTGCACTCACTCTAGTGTGTCCATGTCTGTCTCATACTGGGGAGCCCAGCACTGGACCAGCACTCCAAATATGTCTCACCAGTGCTGAGTAGAGGAAGACTCACCTCCCTGGACTTGCTGGTGATGCCCTTCCTAATGCAGACAAGGATACTGCTGGTCTTTTTTGTCACAAGGGTGCATTGCTGGCTCATGTTTAACCTGCTGCCCACCAAGACCCTCAAGTCCTCTGTAAAGCTGCTTTCCAGCCAGTCAGCCCCCAGCCTTTTCTGGTGCATGGGATTATTCCTCCCCAGGTACAGGATTTGGCATTTCTCTGTGCTGAACTTCTTGAGGTTTCTGTGGGCCATTTCTCCAGCCCGGGCCCCTCTGAACAATAGCACAATCCTTTGGTGCTTCAGCCACTCCTCCCAGTTTTGTATCATCTACAAGCTTGCAGAGGGTGCACTCTACCCATCACCCAGTTCAGTAATTATGGTGTTACACAATATTGTCCCCAGTATTGACCCCTGGGCTAGACCACTATTGAGTGGCCTCCAGCTGGACTTCATGTCACTGATCACAACACCATGACCCCAGCAGTTCTGCCAGCTTTCAGTGCATCAGTCCACCTCACTGTCCATTTATTTAGCCTGTACTTCATCAGCTTGTCTGTGAGAATATTGTGAGAGACTGCCAAAGGCCTTACTGAAGCAAAGATAAACAACATCCAGAAGCATACGAGTGAGAAGCTCCACTCATCAGCCAAGCCAGTCGCATCCTTTGTAGAAGGCTAACAGGTTGGTCAGACATGATTCTGTTGACTAATCCCAATCACCTTCCTGTCCTTGAGATGTTTGGAAATAGTTTCCAAGATTATTTGCTCCATCACTTTCCCACCAGTGTGTAGTTCCCTGGATTCTCTTTCTTGCCATTCTTGAAGATAGGAGTGACATTTGCTTTCTTCAAGTCCTCAGAAATCTTCCCTGAACACCATGACCTTTTAAAGATAACTGAGAGTGGCTTTGCACTGACAACATTGAGCCTCCTCAGTACTCATCGGTGCATCCCATCAAGTCCCATGGACCTGTGTATCTCCAGTCTGTTTAAACATTCCCTAACCTGATCCTCCTCCGGCAAGGGTAAGTCTTTCTTGCCCCAGATTTTCCCACTGGTCTCCATTGAAGACCAAGGCAAAGAAGGCATTGAGTACTTTGGCCTTTACTACGTGTTTTGTCACCAGCTCGCCTGCCTCATTCAGTAGCGTGCCCATATTCTTCCTAATCTATCTTTTGCTGCTAATATACCCATAGAAACCCTTCTTGTTCCTCTTTGTAGCCCTCGCTGAACTGAACTCCAGGTGGGCTTTGGCTTTCCTAACCCCATCCCTGCATGATCGTATAATTTCTCTATTTTCCTCCCTGGTGACTTGCCCTGATTGCACTTCGTGTACTCTTCCTTTTTATGTCTGAGTTGTATCAGGAACTCCTTGTTCATCCATGCAGGCCTCCTGTTGCCTTTGCTTGATTTCCTGCTTGTCGGAATGAACTGTTTTTAAGCTTGGAGGAAGTGATCCTTGAATATCAACCAGCTCTCCTGGACCACAGTGCTTTCCAGGGCTGTATCCCATGGGATTCTTCCAAGCAGATCCCTGAATAGGCCAAAGTCTCCTTTCCTGAAGTCCAGGCTTGGAATCCTGCTTTTTTCCCTGCTCTCTCCTCTCCAGATCCTGAACTCCGTCATCTCACTATCAGGGGCAAGGATGCCCCTGACCTTCACATCCCTGACCAATCCTTCCTTGTTTGTAAGTATGAGGTCCAGTGGAGCTCCTCTCCTTGTCAGCTCCTTAATCACCCATGTCAGGAAGTTGTTGTTAATGCACTCCAGAACCCTCCTGGATTACTTACGCCCTGCTGTGTTGTTCCTCCAGCAGATGCATCGTGCCTCCCCCAGATATTGGGGTAAAGCGCTTTAATACTTTGAAGTAGTAAAGTACTCCATGAGCACCCGGGCCTGTGAGTGCGAGACTTCTTCCAGTTGTCTGAAGAAGCCTCATCTACTTTTTCCTGATCAGGCAGTCTATAGCAGACACCCACCACACCATTGCCCATCTTGGTCTGGCCTCTAATACTGACATAGAAGCTCTCAGCTGGCTCCTCATCTGTCCCTAGGCAGAGCTCCATGCATTCTTGCTGCTTTCATAAAAAGCAACTCCCCTTTCCGCCATCCCACATGTCCTTCCTAAAAAGCCTGTATCCATCCATGGCAGCGCTCCAGTCCTGTGAGCTATCTTACCACATCTCTGTGATCCCAGTGACATCATTGCCCTGTGACTGCACACAAACCTCAAACTGTTAGTTCTCCATGTTGTGTGTGTCAGTGTACGGATGCTTCAAAGACTGTTCAGCTTCCCAGAAAAGGGAGGAGAGCTTTCCTTGTGCTGTCCTATGGGTGCTTCCTTATTCATGTGCATACACTTGAAGTGGGCCCCATTTAGTCCTGTTACGTTGATTATGAGATTTCTCTTGTCCACATCACCCTGTTCACTTCACTTGTCCCATCGGTCCACTACTTCCTCACTTGATTGTTGGTCCTCATCTTCCTCCCCTGTTGCTCCTAGTTTAAAGCTCTTGTCACCAGTTGACTAGACTGTAGGCAAAAATGCTTTTGCCCTGATTAGTCATTTGGATCCCATCTCTTCCAAGAAGTCCTTGAAGTGAAAGATGCTCTCATGGTCATAAAAGCCAAATTCCTGTTACTGACACCAAATGTGCAGCCAGTTGTTGATCTCGTGGATCCATCCAGCCCTCCTCAAGCTATTTCTCTTCACCAGCAGGATTGAGAACAACACTTGAGCTCCATGCCCTTGACCATCACCTCCTTCCAGGATCTTCCAGGATCAAACTGAAACTTGTTGTGAATATGATGGACAGCAGTTTTTCATGGATTTACTCCTCATGGTAGAAAAAGCCATTTCTACTGCTCACTCTCCTTCTCTCTCATTTCATCACCATGCAACAGATGAAATCAGGGTTGGAGTATGATACCCTATGAAAGAAGGGCAGCAAGCACATCCTGATCCTATTCTTGCTGTGCTAGCAGAGAAACTACAATCCTGTTAGTCCTCCCAACCAGATCTGTCCCTGGAAGTAATGGCTAAAGTTTGGTGCTTTCCCAGGCCTATGGAAGAATGTTGTCCTAGTTCAAGACATGGCATGCTGTTTGTGTGGTATTTGCTTTTCCTCTAGAGAAAAAGAGTTGCTGAAGCATTTTTTTCTTACACTTGTGCGGTAAAAATAAATATTTTTGGATGCAGGAAACTAACCTTTCCCTAACCCTTGGAAGTGGGTGTCCAAACTTCCTTGGGTTTGCCAGGGTAATCAGAAAGGCAAACAAGCTGATGGATGAGCTTTATTCATTGAGCTGTCTGCATTCCTGCCTAGCTCTGCATTTTTACTGATAATGTATTTGGGTCAGCAGATTTATACAGTTCACACTTCATTATAAGCATAGAATACTTAGACGTGATCTTAATAGTGCAGATCTTTCTGCAATTTCTGGGTTATTCCTGGATGGGTCATAGAGCTTTAAAATGCAGTGAAAGTTAATCAGCACAGGTTTCTGCTAACAGCTTGCGTAGTTCTTTCCTTGTAAGTTAGCATGCAAAGAGGGGATGGCACATAGTGGATTTTGTTCTCCTCTCTTGGAAGCGGTCTGACTGACATACTGGAAAGCACCTGAGTGCTTTTGAAGGCACGGATCATGACCTAGGACTGGATAAGTGACAGAAGGTTGAAAAAGACTTTTTTTGCCAGCATAAGTCATTCCCACACTTTTATTTGGGATAGACATCTGATCACAGAGGACTCTTCCATCATCAAATCCTCCCTAGGCAAATATGGCCTAGTCCTGAAATTGGCTGAGGTGTGCACCCTCTAGCCTTAAAGTGGCCATTCGCCAAGTTCAGAAACACATATTTTCCATCTGGCCATTGTGTTCATTGTGTTCTTCCTTTATATCAGCTTGTGGGAACTGTTACAAGCAAGATATGAAATATGAGCAGTGAATACATCTTTCGCAATAAGCTTAAATGGAAAATAAGGGGGGAAAAGTGCAAATTACTTCCCCTTTATGCCTTCATTTCTTCATTATTCATTGTTTTGCTTTTGGGGTTTGAAGTCTGTACTAAGAGGAATGCTTAAAGTATTAGCTATTTTACTTTGTTTTCACTATGGATATTGTTGAAATCCTTTAAAAAGAAAGTCCCTTATCTTGAACACAAATAGCAAAGTAATTCTTTCTGCTATTTTACTTTGTTTTCACTATGGATATTGTTGAAATCCTTTAAAAAGAAAGTCCCTTATCTTGAACACAAATAGCAAAGTAATTCTTTCTGCTAGGTAAGAAACTGTACCATCAAAAAGAGTGACTGGACCATTCTCATGGACCAGTACTATTTGACATCAGGGAAGGAAGTGGTTAAATGCCAGGGATGATGTCTTCTTAAAAGAGGTGGCTGGTACAGAGAAAAATAAGTGATACTCATGTAGCTTAGTGGCAGAGCGAGGAAGGAAAATGTAACCCTGAGGAGAGCCGTTCTGGAAAGAAAGCCGACACGGGGGGGTGTGAGCTGCTTACCCGAGTATCTGCATTGGCTTCAGCTCCACAGAGCTGTAAGCATCTGGCATGGGGACATGGGACATGGTGCCTTCACACTTCCTCCAGACTGAGTACTTTTTTTGGCTATTTTTCTCTTTGCAGGAACCCAGACCTTTGTATAACAAAAGGTGCCAGTTTTATTCAAGTGGTGTAGGATTCCTATATGATGCCTACCAGACAGAGGTAAACAAACCCACCTCATCCCATGCTTGTTTCTGCTGTGCTTTGAGGGGCTTGGGAGGAGGGAGGCAGGTGTTTGAGAGCATGTCTGTGCATGTAGGTCATGGGTTGACAGAAACCCTACTGTTTTTTCTCTCACAAGTGACTCCCCGCTTGTCCAAACCTCTGATGATTGCAAATCATTACAACCAGTGAGGTTTTGAGTTGTCATCAGTGTTTCTATCCAGTACATTACTCTGGGACTGGAAAGATTCCTAGTCCATCTATACTGTATAATAGCTGTCTGGAATGTCTTTGTCACATTGGCATCTTTCTCTAAGGAGGTTTGTGTAGACTTCAAGTGGAATAGGAAATATCTAAATTAATCCATTTGCATTGTCCAGAAGACTTAAAATCTTATTTATCCAGCACAGGCCAAGAATGTCAGTGGTTTGAATGCAGCTTTTTTATTATCTCAATGACATTAACATGGTCGGAAAAGTGCCCATACCCAAATGGCTAGCCTCCTGAGAAGTCCAGATTTAGTTTCTTTTCCTATTTTTCATTTTATTATTGTGGTAAATTGGTGAGAGTGAAAAGGAAATCAAGCAGAGCGGGATTGAAAACAGCTAAACAGTGGTATAACTTACAAGAAGCCAGATGTCCTTCATCACCATTCCTCCCATGGCTAAGAAAAAGTGTATGGGAGTGTTACCGTTAATAACTGTAGACAGCTTAGCAAAGTATATTACCAGGTTAAGCAGCTAATCCTGCTTAAATCTTGCTGCTAGGGCACCCTGTTATTGATTCCAGAAAATGTATGACAAAAATATTTCATTGACCTCCTTGCCTAAAGACCTACCCAGACAAACTTACGATCTGTGACAACACCCTTTCCTATAAGTTTTAATCCATCTTCTTCTAAAGTGTGCATGCACACTCAGACACAGACATGGCCTGAAAAATGCTTCTCATTCCTGCAATAAGCGTGTAGCTGGTGTCACACTGACCACAACTCCCTGCAGGTTACCCCAGCCTTGGGCTTCTGGCCAGACAGGTTTCCCCAGCTCTGCAGATTCTGGGAATGTCTAAAGTTGGGCCACCCAGAGCTCCTTGCTCTATTCTGGCAAAACCCCTCTATCTTTTAAAACTGTAGTTAGTTTGGAATAACATTCTTGTCTGGTTGTCCACTGATCTAGAGTCAGCATGTGCTAATTCAGAGTTAATGATCCCTGGCATTTGAATTTGGCTTTTGTTTTTGCAAAGTTAGCCAGCTAGTGAGCAGGGGACATGCTCTGCATGCCAGGCGAACACCTAACGAGGAAGGCAGATTGTTTACTGAGTGCAGATTTCTTTTTGATTACCACCTCTAGCCTGTGAGTGGTCTCCAGCTCATGTAGCTTGCCTGTTTCAGTTCTTCTCTTTGCTCAAAGCAGAAAGAATTTGATTTTCTTGCAATTACCATGAGGTGAGAACATCTCCTCAATTGGTGCTGAGGGGATAGACAGGCACAAACAGCGAGAACATGAAAAAGCTAAATGTCTGGTCACTGAAATGAAATAGTAAGTCATGACATGCAGAATACCCACAAATGGCCTGCTTCCACCACCCTTGCTCACACCACACAGTAATTTGTTTTATTCAGTAATTTTGGTTTACTCACTGTTCTCCTAAAAAGGAGTGTCTTGCTCTTTGCATGTTTTAAAAATGCAGTGATAAAAATAGACAACTACAGTAACTCCCTTGGCCAATAATATAATATGTCTTGTAGCCTAGAAGCAGCTAAAAACATGTTTAAGATCTTACCAGTCTCCCTCTTTTGTACTTCTGGCCATCTACAGTAGAAAGGGGCAAACTGGCCTTATTGATGCTTGGGGAGGGGAAAACTACTTTTATTTCCTATCATCCGAAGTGGTCGCCAAAGCCATGCATCAGAACAAACCACCTTTTTAGCAGCCCACTCCATCTTACAAAGCCCTTCGATCCCAATCATGCCTGTGTAATGGGAAAAGGGTATTTTAACTATGCAGGTCCTAGGCCATTTTGACAGCGTACAGGGGATCAAAACCAAAATCTTAAGTTCCATTCAGTGCAAAAGCACTAGGGCATCCCAAATAAATGGCTGTGGTAGTGGATGCATTGGCACAGTCTGCTCCAGGATCATTTTTCAAACTGCTTTGAGAAGTAGTCGGGTGTGGCGTTTCAGCCACTTCTGAGCTGGATCTTGATTAAGCTGACGCAGTCGTTGACAGTAGCCGGCTCCTCTTCTGCAGCTCAGGTTGAGGACAGCTTCAGCTGAATGTGACTTCAGGCCAACAAAGCCCTTATGTCAAATTCCAGTAAGTTCAGACACAACAGAACAAGGCTGATGAAACAAAGTCTTATTCTTGTGACAAGTGGGATGTATTGGTATCAAGCTGTGAGCTCCATTTCCAGATTGCAGCCTAGACTGAGACTGTCCTTTTATAACCAAACTTCCATTTTGGGTTAGAAGAGCTGATTTGTATGAGACCCTAACCACAGGTACAGCCTTGTCCTGGCCAGCAAAGCAATCCAAAGGCATAATTTTAACTTCCATTTAAGTTTAGCTTTATCACCCAAATTCCACTGCTGAAGCAAATCCTGCTAAGGACAAGTGTGGCAAGTCTGAGACCCGCTACAAGATGAACTTTCTCTGATGCTGAGTGTGTGTGTTTAAGGCTTTCACTTTTGCTGGGAACAAACACGTGAGGAGTACAGACTCATCAACAGTGGCAGTTTTCACACTAAAAAGGATGCACAGATGCTGAAGAGCTGACAAACATCTGGTTTAACATCTCCTGTGGAGACTGTCCCACAGACCAATGCATTCATGGCTAAGCAGAACTGTCCGACAGAAGCTTTTCAAAAGCAGGCATGTAGTCCAAAGCATGCTCCTTCTACTTTTTCATTATGAGGAGTTTTCCATTCAATAATGCATTTTATTTGCATTTGATGAACAAAATACTTCTCAGTGGTTACGCTACATTTTTTTATCAAAATAAAAACTTTAGAAAGAATTTTCTGACCTGCTGGCTTTTAAAACCTGACAGTTCTCCAGGATTTCAAAGTCAATAAGCTAAAAATCTCAGGAAAAAAAAGCCTTACATCATATAAAATATTTCAATTGGTCTGTAGTGCCAAATAGAAGTGATTAATGCTTACCACACTTAAGGAGTCATTAAAATGATTTCTTGTCTGGATGGAGAGTGGCTTATGTGTGCCTACCTTTATTGTTCTAACATCTGTCCATCCCTGCAATTGCTGCTCACACAAATAAACCTTTTCAGTTTTCTATTCAAGAGCCTGCAGTAAATGGTACTTACTTGCTGGAGTGCTTGGATCTTTTCTGAGCAGTTTTGTGTGTGGGTTTGGAGATCATCTTCTTGTTGTTCCTAATTATTTCCTTCTTCAGAAGGGTGTTACTGAAAGGAGAGAGCTCCCATTCATTGGAAGCTGTTCAGACAAATTGACTTCTTTGTCCATTTCCCCACTGTAATAGAGTGGTATTCTTATCCACTTCAGTGGCTTGCTGTGGTGTATCTCTCAGGACCCATGGTCCCTGCATCACAGCCGTAGGGATCTGCATCTCGCAGCTGCAGACTCTGGGTCTCAGCAAACTAGCACCAGGCAGTGCAGCAAAGTGCTTGAAAACTCTGGCAGCCCTGGCTGCGGGTCGGTGCTGGGGGCTCTGGGCTCCATAGTGCAAATGCCCCGAGACTCAGGGGCTGATGTCCCAAATGAAACTCCTGGGAGCTCAGGGATGTCCTTCTGCCCTGCAGTCGTGGATTTTTGAATCTCAGGATCTTTCTGCACAATAGGTAATAAAACCTGATGCTGCAGTAGCTGCTTCTTTGTGGTCATTAGGATGATTCACACAACACTGAAACACTGAGAATAAAAGTCAGTCTCTTCTTTTTTGGCAGGTGACATGTTATACCTTAAGCAGCAAGTGCCAGCTGAAAGTAAAGAGTAACACGTGCTATTGCTGTGACCTGTACAACTGTGAGAAGTAAGTACCTGTGTGCAGTCAATGGCCTCTGAGAAATCCTTGGTTGTTTGTCCCTCCTCTTAAATGATGGGGAGGGGTGCCCTTAGGCATGGAAAAGCAACACAAGGGGCTTGTACGCTGAGCAATCCACTTCCTCTGCAATTGAAGTCCTGATGCTAGCAGAGAAGAGCTCAGGGGTTGCATATTAGTGTTGGCGTTATTTCAGTTTCTTTTTCTTTAAATATGTCCATAAGCTCTTTGCTGTTTGATCAAAATCGACCACTCAAGTCATAGCCCTGCCAAGATTTACTGTTGATCTTGCAATGCAATTTTCCTATTAGATTTAGTGAATCCTTTTTTTTTTCTACCAAACTGGGGGAAATAAAATGAATAGGAACATAGGTGTCCATGAGCAAAGATCATGTTATAGGCATATGCAGAGCTCTTTTGTTAGCAACAGCCTCGGTAGGCATGGGATTTTGCTAAATTGTTATAGGATAGGTACAGAGGATCTTCTGAGCATTTTCTTAAGCTGTCCATTTGACTTCATCATTACCAAAGCATGAGATGTCAGAAGATAAGAGAGGAAATGTCTGGATATGCTTACGAAGATCAGCTGAAGGTTAGCACAGGGTTGCCATGCAGTGACTTAACAGGAGTAAAAAAGGTGGTTAGGAAAACTACATCACAGCAAAATCCAAGAGTTTATAATGTGGAAGACAGATGAAATGAACTCACACAACTGACTGGTCACCTGGCACATAGAGATTTCAACTGCAAGTAGCATCATATCTTGCCACATACAAGAAACTGGGGAGAATTTCCCAAAGCAGATCTTTTGCCTGACTCACCCTCTGCACACCTCAGTATCATCTTACCATGAACTGTCATGCAACCTCTGCAACCCTCTACAGTTTACCCACAGTCACTCTTCTTTCTTTCCCTCTCTGTATTTCTCATCTTTCTTCCTTCCTATGTCTCCTGTTTTATTTTGGTTTTGCTTCCTTTTCACATGCTAGCAGCCCTGAATAACCCCAGTCCTCTGTAAGCCTTGGCTAGCATGCTACCAGACATGAACATTTTAGGTGTAGGGGAATGAGGCTAGCACTATGAGGCTTCTACACAAGGCTTCTGCATAAAGGAGTAGCTTTTGCCCAGATCCTGACTCAACTAGAGAAGCAAAACAAAATTTGGGACTAGAGGGAAGTTATCTATTCATACGTATTTCTCATGCACACAAGAGACACGAAGTGAGTGCAGGTCTATGGAATGGATTAAAATCCTCTTTGAATGTTAGAGTCTTTTGTTTGTGTAAGAAGTGTTAAATCTGGCCATGATGGAGGTATACAAAACAAATGACATGGGAAAGGTAGAGTATGCACAACTTTGGTACTTTTTCTATGATAGACAAATGATGGAACATCATAGTTACAATGCAGTATGGTTATGCTGAGAATGCTTTCTTCCATGGTACACAACTAACTACTGCATGTTAACACTGACTCATAGAATCATAGAATTACAGAATCATAGAATTGTTCAGGTTGGAAAAGACCTTTAAGATCATCCGGTCCAACCATCAACCCAACACTACCAAGTCCACCACTAAACCAATTAAGGGTAGAGTAATAATTAATTTCATGTTTCCTGGCTTGGTGGCTGGATTATTTTTTAATGAAAGTAAAACTAGAATAGAATCATTAAGGTTGGAAAGGACCTCTAAGATCATCAGTCCAACCGTCAACCCAACGCCACAATGCCTACTAAACCATGTCCCAAAGTTCCACATCTACAATCGACCAGCCCACCCCAATACAGAAAAGAACAGGGGTCTTAAAGGGGTGAAAGTATTCAGTTATCAAATAAAGTGACTGCAACTCTGTTGCTTAAAGCATATGGTAACAACAAGGAGAGATCGGGAATACTCCCCCTCCAGTGCTTAAGACATTGGGTTTGTCTGAAACACCTGGAACCGATTGCTGCTGTGACAGTATTCACTGATGTAATTAAACACATGTGTTCTGCTATTGTCAGCAGCCCACAGTGGACAGCAAGATCTTATGGCACTGGCATGGACAAATCTATAGTAAAGAAGCAGTCTTGCTTCTCTACAGACTTGACAATTCCAGTTCATAGGGCGGCCAGAGAGAAGTAGGAGGAGACACAGTCACACAAAGTGACTCGGTGTCAGCCATGCAATAGACTGGCACGCAGACGGGATCGCAAGTCAGATTTCCTCAGCCTCATGGCAGCTGAAGCTATAGGTTTATTTAGTTAAGCAACTTCTGGGTTCATGATAGGACTCAACAGTAGTGGATCTGCAATGCCAGAACCATGCCCCACAATAAATGATTGACCATTTCCAGGAATTACTGTGCTTGGCTTGGTTCTTCCCAGAAATGTGGGTTTCTCCATGCTGCTACCTTCCTCTGCAGAGCTTTCCCTAACCACCATCTCCACTGCTGCCCCATGTGCTGGGGGTGGAGGAACAGAAGAGTGAGTACAAACTGCTCACTTCTGTTTTCCACCATAATCTGATGGCAATCTCCTAACAGTGCAAAAACAGACTTGGCATTTAAAAAATGTTTCCAGCTCAAGTAGCTGCTCTCGGAGCTCATTAGAGGGCTAGCATTAAGGCAGGTACTGGAAAGAACTGCAGGAAACTGTGGTTTCAAATTTTGCAGCAGGATATTTCTGACTTTCGGCAAAACAGTGAGGATTAACTTCACAACATGCCTGATTTACAATAGCCAGTGCAGTGTAGAAATATGAACAAAGAAAGATTTCTGGATAGTACAATCCATAGTGTAAAGGCACATCTTTATCTGTACTGTGTTGCATCTGCTAATTTGGAACCGCAGACACCATAAACAAATGTAGCCAGCTGGCAAAATCTCCCTTCCTGTGGTTGAATTAATGCTTAAGCAACTTGCCTTCCCCAGTTTCAGAGATGCCAGCAGATGTCCAGGTAAGCTGGGAAAAAAAGCAACGCTAAGCATGCTTTAGCTGGTAGCTAAATGACAAGGGCAGCATCCATATGCTAGGACTATGCCTGTGTTCAGACACCCTGAGCAAAAAAAAAAAGAGTCTCTGCGGGTGCACAACACCGATCAGCCAAACTAGGGTTGGTGTTAGTTGGACTACATGCCTAATGCTGGCATTAGCAGAGCCAATTTTTGTCTACGGTAGAACTTTCTCGAATTCATCTGAGCAGTGTTTGGTGGGAGCGTGGATGAAGTACTTTGCCAAAGAGGAAAGTAAGCAGGAGGAATTCAGATCCTCTGGTGCTCTGCATTATCTGCAAAACCATTCCCACCGCAGTGACGTTGTCTGCATTCCCTTTCAGTTCAGAGCAGTCCTCTGGCTACTATGAATTTCTCGGCGTGAACAGCTGTCAGGATGTGGTTCATCTGTATAGGCTGCTGTGGTCCTCCACAGTCCTCAACATCATCGGGTTGTTTCTGGGGATTATTACGGCAGCCATTCTTGGGGCATTTAAAGACATGGTAAGGCTCACAGTCTTTTGCCTTATGTGAGGACTTCTGTGCTTGTTGATGTTATCAAATGGGTTAAAACCAAGGAAGCATAAGTGTACGAAGGAGGCATTTTAAACATGTTTCCTGTGTGATCTGGGAGTCTGGAGTCATATCTTTAGGCTAAGCTGTTGCCAGCTGCAAACAGCTAAGTAGGTCAAGCATGGTCAAATACATGAATGGAAGGGAAAAAACAGGAGCCTCTCTGAACAGATGCTGGTGATTCACTTAGTGGCATCTTTTTTTCCTTCTAATTCAGCATTGAAGAGGGGGGGCAGCACAAAGTTAGAGGATGCTAGTTTGTAGCTAGCATGTAAAACTCAAGTCCTAGGTGTGCCTGTTTAACCTTATGTAGTTCTTTTCCCAAGAATGGGGATTAACTCTGAAGCACCAGTCAGGTTTTTATTTAAACAGTTGTATTGAGGTCACATTAACCTCTTTCATTTCACTAAGGATTGACACCCTCTATCTGCTCCCTGTGCCACACCACCGTGTTGTGCTGATGTGCACCGCTGCAGTCAGAAGAGGCTGCGTGCTAGGAGGGATTCTGTAATACAGTGCCTCATCACCTAGATTTTCTGACATGTTAAAAGGGTGAAGTAGCTGTTCCTGGGATTATCACTGTCAGTGGTTATGTTTGCTAAAGCAGTGCCTAAAAACCAACCAAGTGACTCATGATTTACTAGGCACTCAGAAGAGTAGACGGCCCCAGCCCAAAGAGCTTCCAAAGTAAATGGGCAGAGGCATGGGGATGGAGGTGAAATGCAGGAGCTGAAGGGAGGTGTGACAGCAGCACAGGTCTAGATCCGTGATGTTTCTGGTGACTACTCCAGAGGAGTAGACTAAATAGAAAGACAGGTGAAAGGAAAGAAGAGTGGGATGGAGCAGGGAAGAGAAAGCAAGAGAGATGGGTGAGATGTACACTGGGGGGTCAGACTAGAGGGAAGGGGTGGCTCAGAGCTGGCAGCCAGTGAGCCAAGGACCCAGTCAGACTGCAGGCCATCCAGGCCCTGCTCCGACCACCCAGCGTCCCTTAGCAAGCATGTCCAAGCTATCTACAACATGTGTTGGGTGCTTAAAACCGTGTGACAGAGCAGGGCCATATGAATTATTGAAATTCACCTTTGTTAAGAGTTGCAAAATGTTTGCCGGAAATACTCCTCTCTCTAGCTTAAGGCAAACAAGCACACTGAGTCTTTGCATGTAAGAAATGTGCAGCTGAGCTGTCTGTTACGTGAGGGGACTCTTGCAAGGAGTTGATAACAGATTGCAGCCAGCCAGTAAAGACTTGTGGCTGCCCGACAGGAGGGAGTGGAAGCAGCTTTCCCAGCTTAATTCATCCCCTCTCTGTCAGAGGAGCAATGGCAGACGGGGAGCAGAAACAACCACAGTGGGAAACGAGGGGAAGAGCAGCTACATGAGGAGGGGAAGGCAGGCATCATCTACAGTAAGTCCTTGGTAGAGCACTGCAGCTTTCCAGTGCTGCTAAGTATTTTCCCCTGCCTAACAGATGGGTGCGAGTGCCTCCACCAAGGGCAGCTGTGGGAGCTGCTAGTGCTCCCCTGAGATGGGGAAGGGTGCAGAGAGCCAGCCTGAGCCCACCTAATCTGTCTCGAACAAACCGAGGCTTACATGGGATTTGGGCTGATGCTTCACAGCAGGGCGAGCCCCAGCCCAGCACACATCTGTGCTGCGCAGGGGCCATTGCTGCACTGCTCGTGAGGGACGCCAAGCCAAGGAGATGTTCCTGGGAGAACTGGGGTCTCCATGACCTGGTATGTTCCCTTGCTGGGAGGCAGAGCCTGGGTGAAGGTCTGGGTCCTCTGGACGGCATAAAGCTGTGCAAGGAAATCGCAGCAGCAGTGGATGTGCAGCTTCCCCCCAGGCTCGTCTGGAGTGAGTCTGTCAGGGCTCCAGCTAAAAACCTGATCTGAATAACCTGTTTAATGTCTCCTCTGCAGCGGGAGCGGAAAAAAACCCATTCACTAGCTCAAGGGAAAGATGAGTTTGTGTCAGTTACCTCAGCACAGGAGCCATGCTATGCTTGTGAAAGTGTTACTAAAGCAGCAATCCGAAATGCAAAGACCGCTCCTTGCTCCGGCCCGTGCTTTTTCAGGGTCCTTTTGAGTGACGTACCAGAGCTGGTTCGCTAATCTGTTGCTCGCCTTCATTAGGAAAGGAGTAACTCTTGGGGAAAGACGGGGGCCAAGAAAACATCAAGCAGAAGAGGGAGAGAAAGGGGCACGGGACTGAAATAAGGAAAAAAACCCCAACCTTCAAAATGTGTGGGAGAACAGTTTTCTTTCTTTCAGGATGTCACCTCCCCACAGAAATGCTCACTGGCATTTTGCAGGGAGAGCTGCAAAGCCCGCTGAAACGCCTCAGGGCATTGCTCTGAGGTTGACTTCCAGAAAACACGGGGCCAGGCTGACTAGTCAAACAAAAACCATCATGTTTATCTCTGGGGAATGCTGGCAGCCAAAACACGTTACAAAGGGGAGAGTTTGCAAAACACTGCCGTTGCCTCTAAACCCATCACATTTCCTGGACAGAAAAAAAAAGGAAGTGTTGTTTTGGCTGTTGCGGGTTTTCTTTCTTGTGACAAATTCCCTGCAGACCCTGGCACGTTCCCCGTGGTTTTGCTGCCTGCCAGAGGGCCGTGCTGGCTCAGTGGGAAATATTTCATCCTCTCCTGACCCCCAAGGTGTCAGCTCTCGGTGGCCCCTGTGTCACCTGTGGGGCCATCCTCTGTGATATGCTGGGTGCTGGGGGAGCTGCAGTGGTTACGACAGTACCCTCCTTTTCGGATCTATAGCTTGGGTATAGGATGCCGGCTAGGCAGTTACCTTAAAGTAACTTTTCATAAAAAGCAGATTAAGATATAATGTAAATAGAAGTATGTACTTGGAGTATCCAACATGGTAAGACACTGTAATTATTTCTTACAGAAGGCAGAGGTAAAGAAATGCATGGAAAACTTCACTTGCTGGTACTAAGAGTTAATCTAGAAACTCCCTTCCCTGCCCCAGTATTCATCTGATGAATTGTAGATATTTTCCTGACACACCTTGCCAAGGAATCTGCCTGCCCCGAGTTGAGGGTTGCATTAATCAGTGCTACTGATGGTCCTGGGGGGGGGTTGCTGGCTTTTTTTTTTTTTCCCAATTAGTCTCCTTCTTGGAGTCCTCAAGGGAATCTGAACAGGTTAAATGTCGTTCCCTTATCCCCTCTCCTCTTCCCTCACCCTGATCTAAAAAGGAAAACAAAATGAACCCCTAATTACCGAGCTTCATGTCTTAGCACGCGTGCAACTAAAAGTGCGGTCTGACGTTAAAAGTAGTTGTAGCTCAGAAATAAACACTTTGGCATCATGCATCACTGCATCATGCCGGCGAGCTGACCTGCCTTGCTCTGCAGCTGCGCAGCCCAGCACACAGCGAGCAGCAGCTCCCTGTCCCCAGGTGCCCGCATGGTGCTGGCAGGGCTCCCTGGCCAGTTCACAGCTCCTTATCTCTTTGACTTGGGTGGCGTTTCAGTTTAAAATGTCTCCACCTACCCTTGTATTTTATGTAGCTAATTTAACATAGTGTCATTACTGGAATACTTGATAAAAGCATCTAACCAGCTTCAATACCTGCCAGTCATTGCTGGCTCCAGGCTGAGACCAGATAGCCTGATAATAAGGTACTTTGATCAGTGGATTTGGGGTGGATGACTCCCCAGAACTGTCTTCTAGGACTGTTGTGATGTTCATCCATAGCAATTGGAGAGCATTGCTGCTACGGATGGAGAGAACGTAAGAGGACTGAGAGAGGTTCTTGGGAGAAGGACAGCAGCACCCAAAGGGACCCACACCAGAAAGTTGGTGACAGATGCAGAACAGGCACCTGTGTTTCACGTTGGGCAAAACAAGTGTTTCTTGCCGTGTTTACGTCCATAGCCAGAAGGATCTGATGGCGCCAGGGCCCCCCTCCTCCAAGGAAGGGCACGCTCTGGGTGCGGACTCAGCCCTGGCTGGGGTGAGCTATGTCGCTGGCCCCAAACCTTTGGGTCTGAGGCAAGCTCATTAGCTGCTTCTCGCTTCTCCTGTCTGAAAGGCAGTGTCTCTCCATTTGTCCCCACCATACCCACCCAGACAGGGTGGGTAGAAAGGAGGTGTATTGAGGAGGTTGCCTTGAAGATGAGAGACTTGCCTTTTCCCATGAAACTCTCTGCTTTTGACCCCTGCCTTTGCGCCAGCTCCTGGGGTGCTAAGGTTCTGCAGAAAGCTAAGGCTTAGATTGTCAGGTAAAATCATGTGCTACATCAGTGACCTAGATGATGTTTTCCATGTACAAACACAATATACCTCTTTCTCAATCACAGAGACGCCTCACACTATCTCCAGAGGATGCAGTGGTTTCTGTCTCTCACTGATAAATCTGAAAGGAAATGCCAAAAAAAAAAAAAAAAAAAAAATCCTGGCTGCTGCTTTCAGCATTTGTCTGGCAACCACCATATTTTATTATTTCAGTAAAAAGAAAGTTCCATGCTCTCATGTAGAGGAATCTGCTAATAAAAACAAAGAGAAAAGAAACCACTGGATTTGTCTCGCTTTGCAAAGCAGAGGGACATGAAAATCTTTCACAGAGCTCTACTGTCCTTCATAAATGGTTATATAGCACAGGGTTTTAGGGTTTAACGCAAGCCCCCTTTCACATTTAGCTTTTGGGGTTTTTTTTCTCCCCCAGTTGTATTAGCTGATTTAACATGAGCTGTTAGTTCTTCCTGCAAACCTCATCTCACATTGCAGTTAAGGGACATGCCAATAAAGCCATGGGATACGATGAAGGATTTTATACAGTAGGAATGAGATATGCACATGGGAGGTGGTATTGGGCAGCCAGCAGCAAACTCCATTTCACAAGTGAGAGGGAGCTGTGAAAGAAGAGCAAGCGGTCTGGAAAGGGAGATCTTTGTAGATCTGTGTTGGAAAGCAGAGAGAAAAGACATGAGGGCATCAGGTAGCTGCTATTGGAAAGAGTCTGCAGCAAATTGTGAAGGACTGGGTGTTTCGTGCTGGAGTGAATTAAGAAGAGGCGGTCAAAGCTGTATGCTGTGCTTTTCAGGGTGTCTCGGGTCTGGAGTCCCGCCAGTGCTTCTGTAACTGGTGCTAGGGAAGCAGCAGCAGTCTTTTTCCATGGGAAGAAGATTAAAACAGCTGTGTAATTCTGGTCAGAAAATTCACTCCAGATACACCCTCCTCTCATTCTGTCTGCTCCTTGTTTTTTTGTAGTACCAGTATTGTGTTGGAAAATAGAAAGTTGTTAAATTGCCTAGTTGCTTGTGTTAGGACCAGTTCCTGCTCCAGCCCCCTCTGCACTGTGCTGACATATTGTTGTCTTCTGTGCTCAACAGGTACCTCTGTCCCAAATTGCTTTCAGTGCTGCACCTCCTCAGATCCTGTACAATCCTGCCCAGCAGATCCTGACATATGCTGGGTTCTGTCCTTCTGCAGCAACTATTTCTACATATCCATCCTACCCGTTACCTCTTCAGGTACAGTACAAAATGGCACTTTCCTTACTCCATCAGAAAAGCATAAGCTGCTGCTCAGTACAACTCTGCAGTGGTAGATCTTTGCTCCTGGGGGTTTGAAACAAGGCAAGGAAGGTGGATCCCAACTCACAGACTTGTCTCTGGGATGACTTAATGTGGGCCTAGCTCTCAGGTCTGTTCTCAGATCTCAGGCTTTCTCTGGTTGTCCTTTGGACTCTGTCTGCTGACCAGGAATCCCAATGTGGGATTAGAGCTGCACTACAGTAGCCATGAAGGTGAACGCAGCCCCCATGCTGGGCAAGATAAAGCAGCAACAGAGGCACTGGGGAAGCCAAAGGAAGCATCTGATACACACAGGATTTGGCAGAAAAGTTTACACACCTTAGCCCACCTTACTCTTCATATGGAGATGAGTAGATTAGGACCCATCAGATGGAAAGGAGACAAGAAGGGGGAGGAAATAAGAGGTCTGTGAAACTAAGTGATATGGAAAGGATTGTGGGTGGATATTAGTGACAACTTCTAATCACACAAAGTTTTGGTTGCCCCAGTAAAGCTATTAAGTGGCAAGATAAGCCAGAAATAGGAAGTATTTTTACATACCAGAGAAGATTCAAATGCCACAGGATGTTGTGGAAGAATATAAATGAGGGGTTATGAACATCAGCTGCTGTTAAATACAGGGATTCAGGTGTCACTTGCAGCCCAGCAAGTCCCCAGATGGCTGCCTGCCACAAAAGCCAACCAGGGCTCATCAGTAGATGGAGCCCTTATTCTTTTAGCTTCCTATAAACATCTGCTACACGCCACCACTGGGAGACAGGTACAGAGCTGCTAGGGCAGTTGGCGGAGGCTGGCAAGCCTTGCTGACCAGAGGCAGCTGGCCTGAAGGCAGGAGGGAAAGCTGCCAGAGGTGCAGCTTCCTCCCCTTGCGGGAGGGGATACAGCATGAGCCGAGTCAACTCTGCTTCACCTCCTTCAGAAGGATGAGGTGTAAGTCGTGCTCCAAGCCTGGGCTGCGTCCGTCAGAGCTGGCCTGGAAAATGCAGGGAGCGGTGCTGAGGATGGTGTATGGGTTTTTTTTCTTTGCCCCAGGGTGAAGTAAAGAACAGAGGGGTGAGCTGGTAAATAACTGAATGTACTGACACCCTGGAACAATCATAGGAGTTTTTAGTTTTTTTAAAGCACAGTAAGTCTGTTTTGTTCCATCCAGTGGCTTGTTATGCTTTGGCTGTGTAGTGCTAGACCAGTGGGTACCACAAGTTTTGCAATACTGAAATTAATTGAAACGGAACTTAATTGCAAACGCTGCATGTTTAGCATGAACTAGCTGTGGACCAGCTCCCCACAGCCTCCTGGGCTACCCCTGTTTTCAGGGCCAATAAGCTACCAGGCACAAGTACTTGGACATGATGATCATCCACACCAGTGAATTGTGAGCATGCTCCTGATATGGGTTTGGCCCAGACCACCTCACAGTCTCCCAACAATGCTCAGGAAGGGGTCAGAAGATGGCAAGGGCAATGGACCATTCCTGGTAGGTAGTGTGCATACAGACAGTTGCGCTGGTTTGGTGGTAAGAGTTCAGCTGTAAGGGTGTGATATTTGCTGTGCCAGTTGGCTTCACAGCCAGAGAACAGTCCTTGGCACGTCTTATTAACATAAATGGGGCCTGGCACTTTTGGAGACCACGAGCTGAGAGGAGAAAAATGAGCATCTCTTTTTGTTTGCTTTTAGCTGAAAAGCTGTGCTGTTCTGCAGAGTTCAGTTAGCACGTAGCCAAGAGTAGAGAGGGAAGGGGATAAAAACAGATGAAAGCAAGCAATTAAGCTGAAAAGATGCATGTAAGTAGTTATGAGGATCAATTTCAACTGTTCAGTCCTGTGTCCACTGAGGAACAGAAATATGTCATATTTACCCCAAATTCTTAACTGCATTCCAAAAGAAACACAGTTCTTTTCCTAGATTTCTACTTTTTCTAAGAAATGTGTTCATTTGTCTTCTCTTCCCTTCATAACATTCAGAGGCAGACACCACCAGCTGTCCCCAAGCCAGGAGAGGTTAGCAAGAAGCAGTAGGCTCCAAAGGGGAAAGTGCTTAATCCTTTTTGGGGCGGGGAGGGGGAAGCAAGCCACCTTCCTGCATATATGAGCTCATTATGTTGTAGTTTGGAGAGAATTAATTTCTGCATCAGTATATGAGTTAAAAAAATCATAATAAACTTACTTGAAGCTACAAATGGTGAATGTTAGAAGCAGGCCCAATTAGGAACAGCCAGAAGCTTAACTGTCATCCGCTTCCATGACTTGAGAGCTATGGGCTGAATCCATGGGGCTGGGGGTCTTCATGACCCATCTAAGTGCTCAAAGCAGTGCCCAGCTGCTGGATTGATGCCTTCACAAGCCCTGTTCAGCTGGTCCTAGTCCTTAAGGCAACTACAGGCCCTGGGGCTGGGATTCGTCTGGCTAAATGCAGGGTCTGTGGGCATGTAGGGATCTGGTGCTGCCTGATAATGAGATCAGGGGCCACCTGGCCCCTGCTGCCACTCCGGGAGGGTCCAGGTCCTGTAGTCCATGTCACATCTGTGTGGATGTCTGGGATATCCCATGGCATCCCAAAAGGGCTGGACAACTGAATTGAGCTCTAGCTGTCCATAGTGTAGGAGACCCTGCCTGAGCTGGTCTACCCTTTAGAGTCCACAGGGAGACCCACACATGGATTATCTCAGGCTAAAGATGTATGATGTGAGTGCTACAAATGCACCCTAAAGGCCTTTCCACTGACTAGGGGTGGGATTCAGTTGCTACATGTCACTGTGCCATATGCTTAGATATCTATGTTCTTGAGCCTTCAACTGAGACGTCAAAATCTGAGGCTGAACCCTGTATCCTAGGGGTGTAGTTCATTTGCCTAAAGATATGGCATCTAAGATGGCCTAATGTCCACAAGACAGGGCTGGCTGATCTGGGCCAAGGTCTACATGAGACTCGCACATATTTCTGGAGCAGCTGGCAGAGGGTGCCCTTGGGCATCTCAAAAGGCATAATGTTTTTGCTTTCACGTAGACCAAGATCCATGTAAGGGCCCCAAGATGCACTTCTCGTCTCAGCATTCCCTTTGGCTCACCGAAGCTTTGGCTAAACACTGTTCCCCTGCATTTCACATTGCCCTATCATTGTCACACAGGTGGTGGTTCAGTACAACAAAAGGAGCAAGACCTTCTTCAGCTAAGAGTTGGGGGGAAAAAAGTGAATTGATGCCAGTTAATGAAGTTAAGCAGTTAGCAATCAATTACCAACTAATAACTCTAGTTTGAACCCTCACCTCAACCAGAGGAAATCTGCAGCCATAATTCCTCCTCCTGGGAACACATCCCACCTGGGGTTAGTCTGGCATCCAACACACCCAGCCTAAGTGCTGCCCCCACTTGCAGGGACTGAAGCTCCATTAGCTCAAAGGAGCTGTGGCTCCCGCCATTGAGCAGATTCATTCCTAGTCCTCTTTTGGATCCAGTATCTCACTGAATAACTGCTTGCTGGAGGGACAAAGTCTTTATAAAAAAACCACAGCCTGAGCTGGTGATAAACGCTCTTCGGTTCCTCATGCTTCCTTGTCCACAAGCAGAAATCAGCCAAATGCAAAAAAAGAAAGGGTGATAACAGGAACGCATTTTGACAAGGATGTAACTGACATTTCTTTTGTTTACTGTGGCATGTGCTAACAAAATCATTCGTCCTTTACTGGTCCAGTTCAGTCACAACTAGTCTTGGTAACAGGCCTGCCAATTGGTCAGGTAAATGATTAGCTGTGCAGGGACTGGTGGTGAGGACAGCACTAAGGGTTGTGCCAGTCCTTCCTGCCAGAGGAGAGCTCATTACAGAAGCAATTCCAGGCAGACAGATGGAAACAGTCGCTGCAGTTTGAGGGGGGAGGGAAGCAACAACTCCAAAATAAATAAAAAAAACCCCAAACCACCCAAAACCCCAACAACTACGTTTGGAGCTGATCTCGCTAGCAGGTCCATCAGTATACCTGCACTGGCTCCTGGAGAGTTAAAGGGCATAATCAACCTTCCTGTCAGGACATCCCCATTCTCACTCACTCATTCCCCCTGGGGTACAAATGCAGGACAGCATTCTCCTCGCCATGGGCGTTTGACCCAGCCCCTGCTGATCCAGAGCCCCACGGAGAAGCCAGGCACCGTGGCGTGGGGGTCTGGGCAGCTCTGAGCTGGCGCTGTCCAAGTGCCAGCCCTGGTACGGGCCTTCTAGATGGTGACTATTAATTTTTTTAGCAGCAAGGAGCAGCATTTACTTGCCCAGATTTTTCATTTCCCCTTGAAAAAGATCCATGATTACTATTTTTTGTCTTGTTTTGTTTTTTAAATTCCAGGCACTTTAGGCCTGAACCTGAGGGGAGCTGAGCACAACTCTTCTGATGAGGCCCATGCACTTGCCTGTGTTGGCATATGAGGGGAGGACTGAAAACCTGACCCTCTTGAAATCAATGGCAAAATTTGGTTTAAAATAGTGGCAGGATTTTATCAAGAACATTAGTCCCTACATGCATTCTTTTGTTTTAACAAACTCTGCTTGTTCCTGAACATGGGCTGGTTCCTAAGCTCTATTTTTCATGCCTCTTTCAGCCAAAGCCCCATTACAGCTGAGACAGCCACACTGAAAGACCTACAGGGAGAAACATGCCTACCTGTAAAATATTGTCTTAAGAGGAGTCTGCATTTGACGCAGGAGTAAGACCTTGCATTTATGCAAGTATTATAACTGAGATTAATTACATCTGAGACAATTTAAATTTCACAGGGATGCCTGGAAACGAGCAGCTACACGTAACCTAATCAGCCAGTCAGGTGCAGTGCCTCACCCAGGAAGCCAGCGCATCTTTTCCTGCAGAAATTCCTGTTCTGCTCTATTGCTTAGCTGTATGCGCAATGTCTATTAAAAATGACTTGGGTTACAGATGGAATCTGTCTTGTTTCACTAGACACCATCATTTCTATACTTAAGCAGGTGCTTTAAAACTAAAGTGAGTGTTGTGCTGCAATGCCTGAGAAATTTAATCATGGGGCTTATTATATAACACTTACATGGCAAACAATACAGAGCTGCAAATGGGTTGTAATCCTTTACTGAAGAAGTATTTTTCTTTGTCTGTATACAGCCTGCCAGCAATTTTCCAGGAACATCATCTACTGACATTTCTTTATCAGAAGAAACTCAGCCTCCATCTCAGTCCAGCTCCAGCTATGGTCTTCCTCCCAATGCTCCAGCCCTCTATACACCAACTTACTTCTTGCCTGGAGAAAAGCCTCCACCGTATGCACCATAGAACAAAGAATTTCTTTTAGGTAGCTGGTAGGCTTTTATTTTGTTTTTAAGAAACCTGTGGAAACCATGCCGTGCAGGCACTAGACAAGGAACCCACTGCAGAGTGTGCTATGGCCACTCTGCTTTTACTTGCATCTCACTGTGAGCAGAGCAGAACCCTGGAAACGTAAGGGCAGGCACATCACTAGCGGGGTGACCAGTCACCACCAGTTTGCCTGCTGTCAAATGAAGTGTTGCTTTCTGGCTACCATAAGCATGAGTTTTTTCCTTCTCCATCTACTGAAGAATGATTTTTCTTCAAGAGGAGAAATGAAGAAAGCACCCTGGGTATATGTTCTGCTCTCATAAACCAATATAGAGGGGGTTTAGCCTGTGTTGTCTGAGTGGGTAGTCTGGAGCTCTCTGAGTCAATCATTTTGGGTAGGAAGAGACCAGGTGTTTGTTTGCTTGTAGTATTTATTTAATAACCCTTTTTGGTGAAAGTGTTGTACCGATAAAAAAAGTGTGGCAGTTATTTTACAATAAAATTAACTGTGTATATTTATACTGTACCTAAGGCTGTGTGTATGTGTAAGGACAGGAAAACAAAAAAACAAATGAAAAAGTTCCCTCTTTCAGGTTTCAAGCAGAAAGATTAATTTTATTGGGACTATTTTATCCGAACTTTGTGCCAGTCTAGTCTGCATAATAAAATGTCATGTCAGTGTGCTAAAGATGTAATTTCCAGACAGGCATTTAAGCTTCACTTTAGTGTTCAGATTAATTCCTTCCTAGTCAAAAGAGGACCACAACCAAAACCACTCTGTGTTAAACCCATTATTTATTTTTAAACTGATCAAGACCTGATCCAGGCATTTTACGACAACTGAAACAGAATGGATGGTCAGAATACCTTCTTTTTTTTTATTTTCTCCTGTTGTATAGAGACAAAAGTATGTTGACAAGGCTAAGCAGTGATACCTGTAACAGTGCCAACGACAGGAACAAAGTCTTGTCCCTGTCGTGTGCACCCTGCCCCCTCACTGTGCATCACATTAGCTGGGATCCCTCTTAGCACGTGGCTGCTGTATTTCAGGGCAGGAGTGGCTATGCCAGCATGAAAACCCATCTGACTGCCTCATCCTTTCTCTGTGTTTTCCTCCTGCAGGAAGGGTGGTGGTGCTTCTTGCTCTATAGGTCTTACAGTCTAGACAGCAATGAAGCTATAGAAATTTCCTGAAAGGCCAAAGAGCAAAGCATGGAAAGGAAGGTATTTCTCATTAACATTTTAAGCAGCTGCTTCATATTATGAAACTATAAAAAAAACCCCTATATAAACAAAACCAGCCTACTTGACAGTTTCCTCTGAAAGGAAGTGACACCATCAGACCAGCCGAAAATAGAACAAAGAATGATCAGCCTTTTACATAATATTTTCCACCTTTCAAGAAATTTGTTAATTTATGTGTTGTACCTCTATGTATAAAAACCAGATTCAGTACTAATACACATAAGATCAGAGGTTAATTTATATGGACAATAAAAAACATGTTTTGTTCAATTAAGCAGGGTTTTCTGAGATGCAAAGTTTTAGGCCAGCAATGTTAACATCAGTGATGAGGTGCCTTACGTCTATTGTTGACAAGGTGAGTTACATGAACCTGGTTAAGAGAAGCAGAAGACAGAGAGGAGACCATGATTTTTCCTTTAGACATGAATTTGGCGCATCCAAAATGCTTCGTTCTTGTGCAGATGCATGCTGTGAAGAGCACAATAACCCTGATCGTGAAATGAGTGGAACTACAAATTTACTTCTTTTTACTCACTATGAATACTACCGGGGGACCACCAGGGTTCATTTTGGGGATTCAAAGCCCAGAACAGACTTGCTCCCTTTGAGTTGAGCACCTAGACTGATAATAGAACAAAAATTAAATCAATATTTCTCTTGGGTCAAAGCACAGTGACTGAGGAGGAATGAAAGAATGCTTATCACTTTTTTCCTCTTTTCAATGGTATATAGAAGCAGCTGCCTCTTCCTTCAGCGTGGTACTGCTGTAGGGTATTAAAAACAATCCAGTTTGACACAAGACCCCTGCTTTCTGTAATTCTCCAGACTTACAAACTCTGGCTTTCTCTTCTAAACCACTTTTTTTGTTTGGGGGTGTTGTGGTCTATGCAAAATATCTCTGCATACATGCACACATATGCACAGTCTTGGAGAAGTTTTTGCTCTGAATTACATTGCTTTAGAAAATGGAATTAGTCTTTTTTCACATAATATTAAGCTGAAATTGCAGCGTACCCCAGTGTACCACAGGGTTCACATTTCCAGGATCCAAAATAATTCTGGCCTCATAAATAGTACCACTTACATTAACACAAAGGTCAGACATGTTTGTGACTCATTTATGCCATATGGTAGTTTTTTGGGAAGTACCACAGAAATTATACAAAAATGCCAGACATAAGACTATTTTGCTAACATGCTTCCTTTGAAAAGAACAAAGTAAAACAGGGTTTGTTTCATCTACTTGATTTAAAAATTAGTAGGTATCTTCCAAATTTGTACTGTTTTCATTAGAGCTACTCCAAGTTAAAAAGATGGGAGATGTATTTCGGTAAAGGACTAAAATAACCATGAAAAACACACAGAAAACAAAACACTGCAGTGTGGAAGTGCCATTAACCACAATATCTCCAGGATTCCCGGCTCTCACTGGAGATAATAAACTAATGTTTCTTGGGTTCTCCATCATATCACAAGTTGATCCAGAGTCATCAACTGTAACAGAAAGCACCCTCAGGAATAACATGGTTTCCCTTGCTCAATAAAAAAGCAAAAACATAGAACTACTGGGTTTTCCTACCCATGAACACTGTCAATAAGTTATTACTGTCTAGCGAGCAGCTATCCTTTCAAACTTGCATCTGGTCACACCTGAGTGTGAAGAGTCCTTCTGTAAGTGTAAATGAGTAGGTTGGTTGAAAGCGATAAAGTTCTGGTCTTTTCTGCCCTATTGCATTACTGCTGACTAATTTGGTCATGATGTGGAGCTATGATGTCATGCTGTCTAATGGCTAAGAGAGTACCTTCCTCTTCTCTGCTAAATAAAGCAGGGATCCTTACCAGCAACTATGTTTGGGATAGTCTTACCCAACTTCCATCCCTTCCTCTGGGACAGTTATATCTCTACAGCTTGGTCACAGATATTGTCATACAAGTGGTTTATTAGGCTAATCTATCATCTCTGTATTTTACTAGGCAAAACATGACATAGAATGACCATGAACAATTTACAAAAGACCTTGTAGGATTAGACATTTTCCACATTAACCCTCTGAAGCATAGGGTAACCTTAGCCACCCGGTATTCCAATTTCCACCACAGCATATACCTCTCAGGTCATTAATCTGATGCACGACAAGGACGAAATAAAGCAAGATTTAAGTGCCTCAAAGCAGGCTAGGCAAAGCCCACCCCAACTTCACATGGACAGCTTAAAAGCTGAATGCCCTTTATGGCTCTACAACCTCTCCTGAGTAAACCCCACGCATATTCTCACCACACTGCAGTTCAGCCTGGCTAACTCTCACAGTCTCAAGCCTCTGTGTTCCCACTAGGCTCACAGTGAATGAGCCAACCTAAAAATTAAGCAGCAAAAATATGTCATCGCCAGATAACATTCCCCAATTCTTGACACCTCATCATTTGCTTCAGCATTTATTGACACAAAAGCCATATGGCTTTCAACTTATTGAGTCTTCTCTTCTAATTGTTTCCTGCTGACCCAATTTTCTTTTCCATTTTCTGTTGACCAAGAGTGTTTCTAAAGGTCACAACTGAGTCTTCTATCTGTGGTACCAGAAACTCTAGCAATAATAGCAGCTCTCCAGCCCAGAAGACACATAATACTGACATAAGCACTTAAAAGCCCCCACCTCCAAACAAAAACCCAAACCAACCAAACACCCGCCCCAATAGTGTAATCTCCACATCAGGCATAGCCCGAGTCATTATCTCCAAACAACAGAATACAGAATAATCTCAGTACAGATAAATTAAAAACTTGTATGTAAATATTTTATTCTCTCATATTTTGCAAATCAGAAAGCAGTGTTTGGTAATAAAAAATAATACAGAATTATTATTTTTCTTCCAGTCCACACTCATATATTACCAGGTTTTCCACATTACAGATAAAACTGTCTCTTACAGTCTAAAGATAACATTCAATTTAGGTATATTCTGTACTTTTGGCTTATTTAATATTAGTCTTCTGAACTATTTACAAATATATTACAACCTTTAATCCTCAAAGCAAGGGAGTATTTCAATGATCAATCTGACATAAGGATCAGTAGCTCCTACATAACTTCAGTGTTTAAGAGAAACTATACACGCAGTGCGGTAGATCTGAATAATTTATATCTTTAAAAAAAAAGAAAAGCATTGAAAGTTTCTGAATATAAAACTTTCGCATTGCAGTGGTACCTACTGACCCGCCTCAACTGGAGGACAGGAATGTGAGGTGATGTCACTGTGCTTGTAGAGAGCCTCGTCCAAGTCCAGTGCCTTGTTGCTCAGCTTGATGGTCATGCAGCCATGGTAGGATGCAGTGACTGGAGTGGAAGTCACAGGAACGTCTGTGTGAAAGGGGAGACAAACATCTCTGATGGCCGGTTTTGAATAAATACCTATGCTCAGATAAGCATCACTTCAATTAATTCAAATTCTCTTCACTCCGTGATTTCTACCTCCCCCCAGCCCTCTCACCAGAAGGCAGGAGCACAATCCCAGACATGGGGAAAATACCATCTGCTCTTCCGCACAAAAGCCCTTCTCCCAGGCTGAACCCTTCCTCAGCTGCTCTGTGTCTCTGCAAGGCCTCCAGTCCTGATGCAACTATGTGCTGCACAGCAGCAAGGCTTCACTCCAGTTGCACACTGTGTTCACGCTGCTTTCTGTCTCGACGTTCCCTGCCCTCCATCTCTGAACCCTCTTCTACTTTGCCTTTAGTGGAGTTGTTATACCTTCCTCTAATGCTCTCCCGCTCTCTCTCCAAAATATCTGCCAAAAGGTGGTAGGAAGAAAGAACTTCATGACAGAAAGGCTCCTCCTATATGCAGCCTCTACCACTTGCTGCACTCATCTTTACTGTTCTCTGATTATGCACAAGGAGGTTGCTGGCATTCATCAGAAAGGTGCTGGAACACATCAACTGAGTTGGTAAGACTAATGAGACTAATTTTTTTCTATGGAGATCCACTGGTGACATACTTTTGATCAGTTTACCAGAGGCAGAAAACAAATAGCAAGGAAGAAGACACTAAGTACAGTCCAACAGACTAGAGAAAACTAGTCAATCTTACTAACTTCTGTAACATCATATACAAACTGACGTTAAATAAACAAAAAAACCCACATGTAATAAAGTAATAACATGAAAATTTATGTGAACTTTGTCCTCGACCCTTCTGCAAGTGTTATTAGTTTATTTACAACCCAAAGCTCACCCAGTCAAGCTGGTTGTGCAATGGAAAGCAATGAACGTCTCAAATTTAACTTCACAATGATGCAGGTAACTAAGTAAACCCCCTATCTTTACACTGAAACAAGGACAACGTGAACAATAGGTTGTCCTGTTGACCTGAGATTATATGCAATTCAAAGGATTCTTCCCGGAGACATGCAGGGCCAAATTTGAAGCTGATGTGATCAAACACAGCTCAGACTGAGGACAGACTGAGTGAGAGAAAGAATGTTTGTGTGGGATCTGTAAGCCACAAAGAGACACTATAAGTTTTTCAGGTTCCTTGCTGAAAAGTACCTTTGCTTGGTAGTTGCTTAAACTAATCATTTTAGCTATTTCCTATTCCTCCCCATTTACCAAATTTTATCTGTGAATTCTGCTTAAGAGAAGGGGGCATCTGTGTTGTAGTACCTCACATGAATGTAAACTAAATTTTGACTCAGAAGTTGACAGTGTTGGCTTAACAGCTTGAACACTTGTCTAAGGAATCTTGCAGATTGCTGCTACGTGTGTCACAGGGCTGACTGAAGGACAGTGTGGGATTTGAGATAGATTTGTAAGATACTATCAAAAATTCATAAAAAAAAATTTGTGTTATAATTGCAAATCAGGTCACATATTTAATTTTCTGTTTTGACTAGAAATGGATCTGTCTGCAATGTGGTCCTGTAAAGACTCAGAAATCTTCACCTGGTGGTATACACATCGCCTGTAAAAACACCTATGCATCGTATAAATTACATAATTTAGGATTTACCAGAACTGAAAATACCATAGAAAAGGTAGTAAATGCCTGTATGTTCCCTCTTATCTCTTGAAACTTTAAATAATATTTCTTCCACATCTGCAATATTAGCTGTACTTAGGATGGGACATACTACGTATTTTGACCCAGAATTCTTTCTTTAATTGTGGCAAATGGAATAAAGACCTTAAGTGTGACCACTATACTTTGTTTTTTCCACAGGGTATGGAAGCAGGGAAAAACCAAAACCAACATAATGTTTTCAAAATTTGAATGAGCCAAACTCAGATCTGACCATTTGGTATAGTTATTTAACCCAGAGTGATGAATCCAACCAAAGTGCTGAAATGTTTATTCGTTTGGCAAATGACAAGGTTTCTCGATGCAAGTGCTGGGTTCCTCTCAATGGCAAAAGCAGAGCACAGGCAGAAATTCCTGTTGCTGAGCAGAACAGACCAAAGGGGGAAAGTAGCTAAACCTACAGAAGCCAGCTGGGTCTAAAGAGCCATAGCTACAATATCTCACACTTAGTTCTGGCTAACTAAAAGCCGTGCTTCACCCAGCACGGTTAGTCTAAGTGAACCACAGAGAACTCGGGACAGCGACAGAATGGGAACATTTTCTGAGCTGTGAAAGTCTCTGCTGTGCATTTGAGAGCTACTTGAAAGAAAGCAGGTGACCTGTCTTCCTTGTGCAATGGCCAGCTCGGACAATTCAATCTGACACTGGAAAATGCCACATTCGGGGATTCAGCCTTGTCCTGCCAGTGTGTGAACAGCCCAGAGTGTGTGGCCTCCCCCTTTTAGGTGTGACTAGGAGCCATTTACATCATTGGCATAAATACTCTGTAAACTCTTGTTCATGGTGGGAACAGTCCCGCCACGTGTCCTGGCACACATGGCACCTCAGCCACCCTCATCCAGCCTGACTGCTTCAGCACCTACCAAGAGGCCAACATTGCTGCCCCTCCCTTGCTTGGGCAAGTAAGGGCAAGATTTTGCTTAGCTGCTGGCAATGAAATAGGATGTACTGCTGTGCATCAGAGACATAAGTGTTTCCTTAATTGCATTCCTCAGCAGCAGGCACTGATAAACCAGTTCAGCCAGAACAAGAAACAAACCCCCAAACTTGGCCAAAATTCATGATTTGGATGAAAGTTTGGTGTTCCAGGTTCAGAATAGAGGAGCAAACTGACTTGCCTCAAGAAGCCCTGTTGTTGCTGAAAAGCCAGCAAAACTACAAATGGTAGCAGACCCTTGGTTGTGCCCTAAATATCCTCTGCTGGGAGGAAATCTGCTAATTGTGTAGTGCTGTGGTCAGTTCAAAGAGAACATCAGCCAGGGAGAATCACCACACTGGGCTTCTGAAGCTTCAGTCAGAACAATGTGAGGCCCTGGTACTCCCCTCAAGGACTGCTCACACATGTTCATTACATTAATGAAGCACTGCAGGAGCCTGTGGTCCAGCTCCTATGGATTTTACCAGGTTTGAGATAATGACCCTGCTTACAGCTATCCTTCAGATAAATCATTCCTATTGCTGACCAAGCAAAACCTCCTCTCTATTTTTGCCTCCAGCTGTCCTCAGAAGGACACGATCATTCCAGAAAAAAAATAATTGTCAAGCACACCCAAACATCTGTTAAGATCGCATGCCTGCATTGCAGACAAAGCCTGCTCAAGCAGAAACAGATGAAGGAGGTTCCAGCTTGAATGAACGGAGACAGATTTCCTGCCTGCCAGCTCAGCAAGGTTAGTTGGGAGTCTGGAGTCCATGCTACAAAACTGGATGCTCACCTGGCAATCCTCCCACGTATGTCTTCACCTCTGACTGCAAAGAGCTCTCCAAGATGGACAGACTTTCCTCTAACTCAGAGATGCTTAGTTCACTCTCTCCCGCTATCCCATCTACCCTCAGGGATAAGTGATCTTTCTTGAGGAGGATGTCCACAGAGTGTTCCTTCTTATCGCAGAGATTTATTGCCAGTCTGGACACAACTGCGTTCTCCAAGGCCATGATGATAAACTGGACAGCAGGGGAAAGAAGAAAAAAGAGGCAGTGAGCAGAAATGCACCTAGCCGCTCTTATCCGAGACCAGGATGACTCCACTGTGGCCTTGTTAGCAAAGATTTTGCAGAGCCACCAGAGAATTAGCCTTATTACTATTGCTGATTGTGTTCTGAGCTCATTTGCATAGATGAAAACCCAATGAACCAGTGGGACTAATTGTTAGTCATAACCACTGTCTTCTCAGAGAGGATTCTTAGTGGGTCTCACAGAGGTTGTTACATTGCACTGGAACCAAATAGACTGGAGCTGTTGTACTGTAAATGAAAAGTTGGCTTGTGGGTTTTAGTGAAATCATTCCTGATTTACACTCATGTAATGCCAGAATCCAGCCCTTTATTATGAATACCATTACATCAGTCACTTCAGCACTCCACCATAACTGGCCTTTCACAGCACCTGGAGTGATACCTAAGCCTGTCTCTTCACTACCTCGGGACTGTTACTGATGAGCTCCAGAGAAGGGAAATTATTTGCTTATGGCACCAAATAGCTTCTGTGCCAGAAAAATATAACAAACTATGCCTGCATTCAACAGACCAGTTCCATCTTTTACCTAGATGACGTTTGCAAAGAGCTCCCTAGTAGTGTCTGACACGTAAGAGGCAGAACTTCGGTGTCAGCCAAGCACCTCAGTCTCAGACCACGTTCTGAACTGGTGGGTGCAAATAAGCAGGCAGGCAACAAACCTAACAACCGTTTTTGAGAATGACTTTCAAGGCCCGGGAACAACCAAGGAACCTTCTCTGGAAAAATGCTTAAGGCTGTACCTGTTGCTTCAGTTTCTTTGTGGAGTGATAGTCAATCAGAGATAGTGATAAAGGGACAGATGCTTCTTCTGTAACCAGAGCGAACAGCACGCCAGTATCTGTCGCTGGTTGAATTGCTGCATTTACTTCTATTTCCCAACTTGTCGTGGTGTCATTTCCAGAAGAAGGTTGCACTACAGAAAAAGAAATGCATAGCATGGCAAACATAGAACTAACAGGTCAAATGGGTCAAACCCTCATATGGATGAGCAGATGGAGGGACTGCCACATTTCTTTTACTCAAAAAAAAAAAAAATTCCAAAGCACTTGAATATAAAATCAGAGAAAAAAGTGGCATCAGTTTCCTCTTGTTACTTTCTGCATTCTGCTGCCTTTCAGAATGTCAAAGGACAAGCTTAAGCTTTTTTATCAAAAAGAGAGATTCAAATTCCCACGGCTCTCAATCCAACACATTCAAAGAACTGCTGCAAGATAGGGCAGCCAATTTTTGCATCATTCTTGACTGTCCAAAGATCATTGAGGAATCTAAATCCAAATCTGACATGCAATAAACATTTCTCTGAAAGCCTGAGTTAAACTGAAAAAGGATATAAGCATACTACACTGATCACCTACCTAATCACTTCCTGATCACCAACTTCTCAGAAGCATGGGATGTTTTATCTCACCTGCTGAACTCTGAAATAAACTCTCTGGCATCTTTCTTACTGACCCAGTGCCCTTGTAATTTAAAAGGTGATGCTGGCTACAACGAAAGATTTCAATACTCTTTCTGCAACCTCCCTACATAGTAGTATTAGCTATGCTGGTTCCTGACATCTTGAAATACAGTAAGTTCTTTATAAAACTTACCATTACAAAGACAAAAAAAAGGATGATTATTGTTTGTAGAAAAAAGAGTATAAAAATGCAGGTGCTGAGGACTCATCTCTGCTGAGTGCTGTCATCTGCACTTCAGATGCTGCATTGTCTCTACTTCGCAGCTTTTGAACCCATGTGGTAAACAAGACAACAAACACCTGATACTCCCTAATTTACAATGGCACAGCAGAAAAATCCACATAATGATGCACAGAAGGCTTCTGCAGAGGAGGAATTGCACACAAAACTAAAATAGATGGTTGGCATTTTTATAGGTTTAAAAATACTGACAGTTGATCGCACACATAAACAAACAGAATAATCCGGAATAAAGAAAAGGTGTCTTTCTGAGTGCTAAATTAGTATGGCCAAGTTTGGTTTGAAACTTGTTATTACTGTATCTAGGCCAATTTCATTCAGCTTGTATCAGGGATACGCTTAGTGTGTTCATCCCAAGTGTAACGAGTACCACACAATGATTAAAAGTGAATCCAATCTTGGACATTTTGCTACAGACAATATTGATTTTCTGTCCATCATAAACTCAAGATATAGCACTATGGCTTGCAGCTCTCCCTATTTAGCAGAAAACAGTGGATAGTGCTGGAACCACCTACACTGCCGACAGAGGGATGAGAAGCCCCTAATGCTGGGGATGAGCTGGAACCAGCCTGGTTGTGAAATGCATTACTCAGGCTACAGAGAGGGAACCTAATCCATCCTGGTCGTATTTGTACTGGCTCTAACCATCATATATAGGCCTCCCTTTGCTATGAACCACAAGTTTCATCCACTGGCAGCATCCACAGCTGCCAGTCTTTTCTGCATCGATCAACACTGAGTCTGGCATACATGTATGTTTTAAACTGTTTATTAACCAAGTAATATTAATGGCAGGACAACAGGTCAGAAATAAAAAAAATAAAGTACTTACCGTAAGTAAGATTAAACACAGCAAAACCTCGGCCAGGATAGAAAGACCCTCGTCCTGCTACAGAAAAGCACTGCATCTTTTCATTCATCTTTATGGTCTCTTGGATAGTGGTGTCCTCCCCATTCAGCCAGTTCCATGCCCGCATGCAACCATCCAGCCGAGGGTTTATCTAGGAAGATAAAGCAGTATCTCACACCTCAAACTACTACTCAGTGAAGAATAACTGATTTTGGGTGCAGAGGAATCCTGAGTTATATTATGATATCAAGTAGGGGAAATAATTTTGAGGTGTTATGAACATGCAAACCAACTGGCGGCAACCCCATTCTCGCAACCCCAAGCAAATAAGTGGTCAGCATTCCCCAGGAAACTCACCTGAGTTCAGCTTGTCTCCACAGGACAGAAGGGCACTAGCTAATGCAGGTCCTGATTTAGTTATATTGATTCTGTTAGCTGCTTCTACATGCTGCACATCATTAGTGCAATTTACTTCTAAAGCTCTGTAGCCAAAGCTTTGTAACTCCTGTAATAATTCTGCATTGCAAATGCTGGAGGCTAACTTGAAGTTAAAAAAAATATCCTTTGTATCATTGCAAACATCCTTCATGACACACAAGATGTTGGACCTGATCATGGTATAAGTTGCTGAGTTCTGGCTTAAGGGTGGGGTGCCTGAGCCACAAGATGGGCACCCCACTCTGTACACGCCTTGTTCCTTCCAGCTTCTAGTTACATTATCCCGTACCAAATGTCAGCATTAAAATGTGAGACAGTATGTGAAGAGAAGGCTCCTTGCAAAGCGTCTAAATCAGCACCATTACACCCAATTAACTGAAGCAGAGAGGGAATTAAGTGTCTGAGCCAGGATAAAAACCTCAGGAGTTTTTGGCTCTCAATCCTATATTCAAATCACACCCCAAGCTTAATGTTTCAGACAAGCAGTGGCCCTGAATGGCTTCTTGTGAGGAACAGCAGCCTTCCTCAGCTGCTGCACTCCCAGTCACAGAGCCACAAGTTTGTCACCTCATTTAGAAATAAAGAGATGCCAATTTGGGTTTCAAGGTGCCAGCTCTGTGTGTGGTGGACATTCAAAACAGCCTGAGCAGCAGCTATTTCAGAAACAGAGTAATCATCCCATCTCACCCAAAGAGTGTCTTAACTTCTATTCACATGCCCTATCTACTTGAATTAGGAGGAAATAAAGAAAATTAAGCTTCTCTTTTTCCTTGGGTCTTACTAAGCTGGAACAGCAATCACAAGCAGCAAAACTGTGATACAATATACATGAAGCACTAACTTCGGTCACAACACAAAAAGTGCCCCCGAAATTATTTCCAGACCTAGTGGGCACAATGGTACCCTCACACAGCGGCATGCCCACTGACCCACCAGGGCCACTCATGGTCTCCAAGCCAGCACAACCTCCATTAATTCTCAAGGCTTTGCCATGTGCTCCAGTTTTGCTGTGTCCTAATTCTGCAGGCCAAGGGTGGGATGCATCTCACCCAAACGTACCAATCAAAAAATCAGGAGTCTCACCTTTGCTACTGGCTTAGGCTCCCTCTATAGTCAATGGAGAGAAAGCTGTATCCAGAAGGTGATAATTCCACCTGTTTCAGGGCAGGCTGAACTGCTCTCAGGAAGCACCTACATTACCCCAAGAGAAGATGAAATCAAGCCCTTCAGGCATGCAAAACAACATGAGCGATCGTGCTATACTTACCGGTAGAATAAGGTCCTTTGTTTTGAAAGGAATGCCTCCTACTGTCAAATTCAGCTGATACAGTCCTTTGTCTAGAGTAAACAGATCCCCCGAGACAGCTATTTTCATAACTGCATCCCTGTTGACCTTTATAACCAAACTTCTTTCGAATTCTTCAACAGAGATCTGAAAAAGTAAAATTGCAAATAGAATAATTCAGTATAAAAAGAACTTAATATCTGCAGCCTCAACTAAAGGACAGACACCACTAGTGAAGTTCCCAAGATGGAGAAATGTTTTTGATCCCCAAGCCTCCTTGTCTATCTTTTAAGTTACATTCCACCTTGATGTGTAAATCTTTACTCTAGACAGCAGCCTGGGGTTGCCCTAATGGTGAAGACAGCCCAGCTGCTTCAAAACAGCTACACGAAAATACAAGTGGATTAGCTACGTGACATTTGTAGCTTGCTCTATGCAAAATGTAAATGCAATAATGAGTTACTAGTGAGAAACTTCCTATTGCAACTGCATGTGAAAGGAAAAGCTGGAAAGACAGATAAGAAGATGTCTTTTGTTAGGCCAGTGAAACATAAAGCGGAAGCCTTCCAGCCACATTAAGTCTAGTCTTTGAATACTGACCCCTGAAAAAAGAACAATAGAAGATATCATATATGAGAGGGTAATAAAAATGTTTAATAGGCAATAATTTTTCTCTCAAAAGTTATCTGCAAGTTTTACCTCCATGTTTCTGAAGAGCTACTTCTAGGAAGATTCTATCACTACTGAAATTTAAAAAGAAATTAATAATTTTAATTATGACCAGGCTGCATAGAGAAGCACTATAAAGCAGCCAGCTCTGCAGAGGGAGAGGAGGAGGTGAAGCACAAAGCTGACACGTAGCAGGCTGCTGAACAGCAGCACTGATTCTGCGCCTTGGGACCTGGGTCCTGCTACCGACAGGGTGTTCTGTGGCTGTAGCAGAAGACAACCCCTTTCTTCCTGCAGAGAAGAAGAAAGGAGTGCACCTCCTCTATTTCATTATCTTCAACACAGCACTCCTTCCCACTCCATGACAGATACCCCACTTTCATCCTGTCCTGGTTTCGGCTGGAATAGAGTTAATTTTCTTCCTAGTAGCTGGCATAGTGCTGTGTTTTGGATTTAGTAGGAGAAGAATGTTGATAACACACCGATGGTTTAGTTGTTGCTAAGTACTGCTTATGCTAGTCAAGGACTTTTCAGCTTCCCATGCTCTGCCAGGTGCACAAGAAACTGCGAGGGGGCACAGCCAGAATAGTTGATCCAAACTGACCAAAGGGCTATTCCATACCACATGACGTCATGCTCAGTGTATAAACTGGGGGGGGTTGGCCGGGGAGCAGCGATCGCTGCTTGGGGACAGGCTGGGTATTGGTCGGCGGGTGGTGAGCAATTGCATTGTGCATCACTTGCTTTGTATATTATTATTATTATTATCATTACTATTTTACTTTATTTCAATTATTAAACTGTTCTTATCTCAACCCAGGAGTGTTTCTCACTCTTACTCCTCCGATTCTCTCCCCCATCCCATCGGGGCAGGGGGAGTGAGCGAGCGGCTGCGTGGTGCTTAGCTGCTGGCTGGGGCTAAACCACGACACATCCATATAGCTCTGTTCCCTGGGACACCCAGATGCTGCCTCCATCAGTGAGACGCTGTATAGAACCAAATATCTATTTCAGCAGCTGTTTAGACTTGTTCTTCCCTCTCCCTGCTCATAGGCCAGGTCATAAGCATCTTTCTCTTTGCATTTCAAGAGTAGCTGCCCCAAAATTGTTTCCATCAGCCAGACTGAGCTCGCTCTCTGTGGCTGTAATGTAAAGGATGACAGGATTGAGCAGGTTTATTCCCAGACACTCCCTTTGGATAGCAGTCTTCAGAAACAAAGATTAAGTGAATTAATCTTTGATAGTTTAAAAGATTATTCACAGAATATCAAACTTTTTTTCTTCTCCTGTGTGAGAAGAAACCAGTACAGTCCGGTTTATATTGCTAAAACACTGTTTACACCTAGTGTGTTGCTCCATGCTGTATCCTACAGGACATGAATTTACTTGTCTGAAGCTTGCTTGTTTGAAGTGGCATCTACACCTCCCCACTGCGTTCCACAGAGACACACAAGCCAGTCTCAAACAGGCTTTTTTGGGCATTGGCAGCCTGTAAAGTCCACTCAGTGGGTGGGAACGTAAGCTCACAGGTCCTGGCAACCACAGACCAACTGGCTGAGCTATGCTGGCTATCGCGCTGAAACTCACTTGGACGCCTCTGCTTGGAGTGGTGGTCACTGCTGCCCTAATGCACTGGGGTGCAGAGTGCCGCAAGGAGCTGGCACAGACCATCTCCCTGCTCCTAGCACCGATCGCGGGCAGCCATGGAGCAAACGGGGAAAAGCCAGCTGCGGCAGTGCCCGTACTGTGCTTCCTCGGTGAAGAAATCCAGCAACTTGCAGGGCCACCAAAATTCAGGGCCTTCTAAAATTTTATTAGACTGTATAGTAAGTAATAACATATAAATTTAAAAAAAATTAGTCTGAGTTCTTAGCTGCTTCTGATCATTAATATGAACTAACCCAAATCAGTGGAAACTTTCATAATCCCAGCGGAAACTCTTAACAAATTCCAGTTTAGGAAGTTACATTCTGCCTACTTTATGCTGCCCTCTGGCAGCTTCAGCTTCGGATCCCTATGTTCAAAGCTTAATGGCTGGTGCACCGCCATCGCCTACAAACCAAAAGGGGAAGCATTTCGGTAGTTAGCAGACTGCTGTAATTCCCTCCTCCTGTTGCAAGGAGTAGCTAGCTGCTGCCTGCCATAGTGTGCTCAGGGACAATCAGGCGGGCAGCTCTCGTAGCTAAGGGTTCCCATACAGTTAGCCATAAGGTCAGTCAGCTTTGTGTTTTGGATTCGTGCCCTGGATAACTTATATCGCAGAGCCAGCCTATCCACTCTTTGCTGAAAAGCAAGTGGACAGCACTGAAAAGGGACGGGACTACAGGCAGCCGCAGGGTTAAAGCCAAATACGAATCTGCTTGCGATTGCTTGACCTTCAGCTCTGACATTTAACAGTGCAGGCAGGTAGGTTATTATTTTTGCTAACCATACTGTCCTGAGGGCAGTACTAAACTAGACATTGAAAACAAGACAAAACGACGACTTTTTTTGGAAATGCAAAACAAACAGAAGGTGAGTACATCCTCTACTATCATCAGTTCATACAGGCCAGTTCACCCAGCTGGATTACACACAAATAACTGTATTAAAAGTTTTTTCCTGAGGCTTGCTTGTTTGTGTTTCCAATGCTGGGAATGGTCATCTAAAAATAGACTAGGAGCAATCAACATCAGAGAAAATACCTAGGTAGAGATATTGGCCTGAAGTTTTGAAAATGCCTTCATATTTCCATAAAAGTATGCAACTTTTGCTGAAGAGACCAAAAGACATACACTGCTGGTGCTTTTTCTCATGTTTTGCTTTTAAATAGCCATTGTTTTCTTCATCTGCTGGAAGTTAAACAGTAAAATTACTATTCTCTCATAACCTCTATAAAGTTCTCCCAAGTTCCAAACCCCACTGTTGTAGGTCTAATCAAAACTAAGAGCTTGATCCTGTGCACACTGAAGCCCAGAGTAAAGCTCCCAAACTGCATTTGAGTCTGGACTGTGACCTCTGAAGGTTGCTGGGGCTGTGCTTCACAGAAGTTGAGGTTGAAAAGCACACACAAGTCCATACTTAAAATTAAATGTGTGGCTACATGTTTTATAAAAGGAGACAGGTAAAAAGGAATAACCCCTGCTCAACAGGATTTCCCAAATGAAAAGCCATGCCAGACAGAGGAAAAAGGAGAAATGAGGGCGGGGATAAAATGGAGGAGCAGATTTATAGTTTTATGGCTCAGTCATACAGATTAAATGGCATTTAGAGACAGGGGTGACCCTGGATGTTAAGCAGAAGAGAACAAAGTACCTGTAGGGTGGAGGCAAGGGGTAAGAAAGCAGAGCAGAGAGAGGAGAAATCAACAGCACCCCAGCAACGCAAGCAGCATCCCAAGTCTCAGAGGTGGGTCAAACATGAAGCCAAGCGACTAAAGGCTCCTTCCTCCTGCTGCCGTTCACCTGTGGGTAAATCCTTCTGCCTTTGGCCAGTATCAGGCACAGCACTAACAGTTTCACTTTAGGAGACAGTCATCAGAGCTATGGCCATCGCCCTGCTCCAAGCAAGCACTCCTGTGCCATCGCTGCGTGACGCTCTCTCCTCCGCTCATGCCACACTATGTCTCTGCCAGCTGCCAAGCCCTTCTCAGCCCATGCACAGGGCAGCACTGCTGGCTGCCGGGGCACCCCTGTACCCCCTTTGGTATGGCTCCTGTCCACCTGCACCGCATAGCACCCACAGCTTGGTCTGCACTGTCCCCAAAAGTCCTGGGGAATGGTTTCCAGGGGATTTATACAATCTGTCAGAAAATGCACAAAGAGTGCGTTGCTGCAGCAACCCAACCAGGCAATTTCTTGGTTATGATGGTACTTGGGGATAAGAGCCCTGACACTGCTGGCTGGCAGGAGACCTGTAATTCTTGCCTAAAAATGACACTTTTATCATACTGCCTTCTCTCCCTGCAGAAAGCAAGCGCAGCCTTTGCTTACCCTGTAACTCCTATGTGTTTGGGCACTTTTGTATTACTTGAAGTAAGAAAATACATTTCAGATATCTCCCCCATAATTAACATAGGAAAGTCTGTAATTACTTCATAATGAGGTCTGGCACTTAACAAGCATGTTATGCTCCTGTGTTAAATGGTTTAGCTTGGCAATGACTACTTTTTTTGACTCCGAAGCCACCCCAGTGGCATCAACTCTGCTTTTCACATCCTCTGTCATCATCCTCCCTGTGCAGGCAGTTACAATTGCCATATTTCAAATTAGCAGAACAAATCTTACAACAAATTTAGTAAGAACTGGCTTAGAGGCTATTCCTACCTGTAAAGATACTGCATGTCATACATTTTATCTACAGCTTTGCTGAACCTCTACAGCTCTGCTGAACCTCTACAGCTCTCCGTTTGGAATCTAAAATTGTTTCAGTGACAGTAAAGGAATGGAATTAATCATCACCTCATTGCTGGAAACATTACCAAATGTCAGTAGTTGACAGTGAATGCACTCAAGGACTTCTTTATTTATTCATCAGAAACAAAATTTTTCCCACCTTGCTGTTTTCTTTAATGAATAATTCTGAATTTTTTTATACTAAAGAATTCAAAACAGAAAATTATTCACAGTTACCAGTATCTGTGTTTGTCTCATACGCAAGTTAGCTGAGAACTTCCCACCCACTCCCCAAGAGACACATCAACTTAAAAGTCAAAAGATCTAATTAAGTAAGAAAAAATGAAAGGGGGGTGGAAAGGCACAAGTGAGAAGATGCATATATAAATTGCTAATTCAGTGTAGATGATACTACAGGATGCTTTTCCTGATCCTGTCACAAATAGTAACACCCATGATGCTTCCTGAACCACCAGGAGATGTTTTGAGAGAGCGTCAAGAACATGAATCCTTACAAGCTGCAAGATGCAATGCATCGTCTCATGAGATTGCTGGGATTATGGTATTATTAAGCAGAGATCCACTTCATTTCTAATAGACCCCATTATCTTTACAAGGGACATGGACAATCTTGTATGTAAACAAGTCTGAGGAGTTTAAAAAAGGGTACTGTAGCATAAGAGATTTGTCAAGGGCTCAGACAATCTGTGAGCCCTCAGACCCTGTGACTAAACAAACATAAGAATAAACAAAACCAACCACACACACCATACAGCAAAGAAACCACCCTTGGAAACTTCCTTAAGAAAACAACTACTGAGTTCCTTCCCTCTTACTCCCTTCCAACCCTCACCCAGAAGGCATCTTCTCGAACTAACGTGAAGTCATCTTAGCACTGCTGCATCCCAGAGGCACTGTGTCTTCTCTGGCCAGGCTGGTGGTGTACAAATTAGTGACCCAGCCTAGTTTACGATGGATATAAAGTATAATTCAATTTCTTAGGAAAAATATCCTATTCTCACCCTAGGATACATAACGTACTGGTGTGCATTGAATGAGTAGGTTGGAAAAGCATCTTCTCAAAAATACAAAGAATGCACAAAGTGTAGCTGTACTTGACCGAGCCCATCAGGAACAAGCCAAGAAAGGGTAAGATCTCAGCAGTGGTCTGGACTCACCGTTTGCCACATGCCATGGCTGATAAGTGGTCCGCTGCTGGTCACGCGGCCTATTCCATTGTATTTCAGCTGCAGCTCTAGCCGTCCTTTGCGCAAAGCCAAGACTACCCATTTGCTGTCTTGATGGCCTCCAGCAAAGAAAAGGATACCTTCAGGATCAAAGGTTCTAAAGTCGAACTCAGCCACAAGTCTGACCGCACAGGTGCCAAGAAATAAATTAGTTATGCAGAGTTCAAAAACCACAGAGTACTTTCCATACAGATAGCATCAGTTCTAACAGTTATAAAGCTCTGTTAAAACATACTAGCTTTTAATGCACTCCTGAAAGACTTAAGCTGTGAAGACAGATTTTAAAGTAGCGTCAAGAATAAAGAATACGTTACTGGACTTCAGTAATTATCTTAGGAGCTCTGCGGTCAAGGCTGCCTTTCTCAATTACTGGTTTGGATAATGTTTCACTTTACAGGACTCCATAATCCAAACAAATAAGAATGATGATAGGAATAATTGTTATTGTAACAACTTAACTCCATTGCATGCATTAAAGCCGGACAGCACATTCGACTGTCATTCTAAATTGTCCTCACCTCGTCGGTTGTTTCCTTTTGAAGCGCAGCCTGATAACAGGAGTGCCGCTGAACATCCTCCCCAGGTACAAGGATTTAATACTTTTTCCAACAGCAAAAGGCACACATGGTATTATGTTCTATAATCAAAACACATTTTTGAGTGCTTATTCTCCTCACAGCAGAAAGAGAATCAGAGAGTATGCCTCCTCTTCTTTTCTCATGCAGTTGCTATACAGAGAGAAGGCTAGAGCACTTTAATGTTTATACTCTCAAAATACAGTTGTTTTGGTACTGAGAACATTTCCTCTTTCCTTCCCTCCTCCCTCCTATCCACCTCAGAGGAATGTTTTCCTGTTGCAAAATAAAATTATACCCATAAGGTACAGCATAAGGTTTTCTACTGCAACGTCATGCCTGCAGCAAAAGATGTGCTAAGAACTTGCTGTTGGTTGGTTGCCACTGAAGCCCACCCACCTCAAACGCCGTCCTACTGTGTCTAACTCAGAATGTGCAGCCAGAGGTAACTCATAGCCAAACAGAGGGCTGGGAGGGCTATCACTGGCATGCTCTTTTTGGAATGAGGACAGGAGGAGCATGAGAAGAGAGACTCTGAATGAACTTCCTCCCAAAAATGCTAATGAGAGCCTTCTTTTCAGAAGAGCTACTGTCCCCAGCTCACGTGGCCTTGCCAATATGATTCCCATCTGCTGGTCACTCAGCTCAAATGGCTTTGGTCCAGAGCTTCGTCAGTTATTCTTAATTGCAATGTAAAATAAAGGTCTGTTCTGCAGTTACGGCAATGGAGACTAACATACCTCACACGTATTCATGTCCTGGGAAAGTTTTACTCCCCCTCTGCCATCGCAATGACAGGTATAACTCCCTGGCGAGTTGACACAGGTCTGTTCACAGAGCTTTTCTTCACATTCATTTATATCTACACAAAGTCAGCAAAGAAGAGAGGAGAAAACAGCAACTGAGTTTGTTTAAACATGAATCATCTGGGGGAAAAAAAGGTTATCAGTGCTGTTTTGTAGCACCTTTCATTTGAGCGTGCCCAAGTGCTCTGTGGCCAATACTTACCCTATGCCACATCTTTACAGGAGAGAAGAGTTAGAATTAGCATCTGCACAAATCTATTTTCACAGACAGATTCCAGCTGCCCAAAGATACACAGCAGGTCAGTGGGAAGGCTCAACTCCTTGTTCTGCTGGTTCAGAGCCCTGGGCTTTAACTTCTAGACAAGACTTCCTCCCTTCAGGCCCCTTCTGCTACACCTGTGCTGACTGGCTCCTGCTCCTTCAACTCAGGTTCAACTCAGGGACTGCTTGCTTCATTGCTACTCAGCAGCTGGATCCTCAACAGAGAAGTAAAAGCTGTGTTTCTCATTCATTATTTTCTTTTTTTTTTCTTCGGCTTGTTTTTATCCGCTCCACAAACAAATGCAGGAAAACAAATTGTGATGGCCCACAGGGATCTCTTCAGGCACAGGTAAACACTTAGAGCCCAGTAGGGCTGCTTGCCGTGAGATTCAAGTCATTACATTAACTTAGACAAAAGACAGGGAACAATGCTAGTTTTGGAATACTTTCAAAACTTACTCCGTTGAGAAAGCTTGCAGGCAGTGTAGCCAGCAGAACTGTGTATGGTTCCAATGCATATTAAGCTCCTAGTTCAGAGTAATACCACAAGACAGGTTTTGAAAGAACAACAGCTACTGCTCTGTAACTTTTCTTGTCCTACAAAGAGAGACAGCAACATGCACAGATGCTTCTGAGCTTCCACCAGATCTTGTCATAAATTCAAGAAATCTCAGTACTCTGGTTTGTACAGCTTGATTCAAGTCATCAAAGATGACTGCAAACTCAATGAACTCAAAGATGACCGCAAACTGCAAACTCACTCACAACTAGGGAAAGAGAACAGGAGTCCAATGTGTAAGAAAGATTAAAACAAAGCTTTTACTGAAGCCTGAAATTAAATTTCTTTTTTTTTAAATAGCTTTAATCATGTAATGAATGCTAACATGATGTTATTTCATGAGCTTACCCTGACAAGTCTTTCTCATGTCATCGTACTTGTAGCCTGCATCACAAACACATTCGTATGAGCTTATTAAATTTTTACAATGAGCTTCTCCACAGATGTCTGCTGATGCTGTGCATTCATCTATGTCTGCAAAACAAGCAATTAAACAACACAACTTCAGATGAGTATAGTCACTTCACTGTTCGTGCACTGGAGTGCGTTCAGGGTCAAGAGATCCCTCTCCCTCTATTATTTTCGTAGCTGAAAAAACAGTATCTTTAAGAATCTAGGTTTTTTAGGGTTAGCTAGCTATAAGAAGTGACTTCAGGCTTTTAAAACCAGTTGTTGTTTCTTTCTGTAAGCCATTAACCACTACTGGAAAAAACAATGAGAAGTGAGCCAGGAGAAAAACTGTAAAACAAAACAATTCCCACAAAACCAAAAAGCCCCACTCCATTCAGGGGGCTGAAACTGTACATTAAAAAGCAGCAAGCAGGAACTCAGGAACAGCAGTATGAATTTTACCAGATGACAGAAGGAACACGCAGCCTGCGGAGCATCACAGGTTTCTGTTCTCCTTCCTCAGACAGGCAAACAATAATTTTTCACGCATTCGCAAAACTAAGATCTAAATCTGCGGATCAGTATTGGTAAAGGGGAATTGAGGCAGCCCAATTTGTCACAAAGAACATCATGTCAGAGAGATATTGTGGGGTTTCACCATGAAGGCAGGCAATGGACTGGAACTGGAGGTCCATGAAAACAAACAGTGTTTTTCTAACATGTTAACTAATACCCAGCAAAATCCTGATGCTGACAAAACATTTGTAGTATACTGAGAGTTTAATATTTAGTTTTGCTTTCTAGTACGTGTTAAAACTACAACTACACGTTACACTTTGTGATTTTCCCACATACGAGTGAACTGGCCTATGCTTATATGCTACATTGACAGTGCTCTGATAGACAGTACTAGGCTATTAGACAAATATACATACATACGAAAACAAATGTAATTTGTAATTTTGTTTGCCGTCCACCTGTCTGTGCCAACTGGCACCAGAAGACAATCCAAAAAGGAAGCTGGCTCTTCTAAGTGGCTGCTCCCATTAGAAAGGGGTACCATGTACTCTATACAGTCATTGCTTTAAACACAGTGGCAGTGACACAGAAAGAAAACCCTGCTCTTTGTCTTTTTGCTGGTGGCATTAATATGTTGTTCAGATCAGGTATGCAAACTGTTCAGAAATACGTTGTCACATCCATCTGTAAGAGGTATATACACAGACTTGCCTGTCTTTTCATGAGACACACATAACTTTAATAGCCATCTGTGATCATTAATGAGTCTGTGTCTCAGCATGCATTTCTTAACACTTTTAAAATCTCGGTTGCTTAAGTTTTGGTTATGTAAATTCATTCCGCAGCTTCAATCAGATACTTCAGATCCTCACTTTCTGTTCTCAGCTACTGTGTAAAACAGTTGCCAACCTTCACTAGGGCCTTTCTACAGCTATTAATATTCAGTTGCAGTGAATTTAGCCATCTGCATCTATCTGAATTAATTAGCTGCCGCACATATCCGAACTTAGAAAAATAAATTAAGATAAGAAATGCTCAAAAGAAAAACAAACGGCTCATATACTAGGACACCGTGAGACTGGAAAGAATCACAGCAACGCATCTGGCCAGCCTTTCCTCCTCTCAATGTCAGGCTATGAGGGCTGATCAGCTAAACCAATTTAGCACAATCCAAGCCACAAATCCTCTGTGAATCATGCCTGTGTTATGATATTGGAGAGTAGCACGGTGCGACCGCTGACAAGCCCAGGCATGTAGTGCTGGCTGGAGCACCCAGTACAACCCCGGCAGAGTGCAGCTAACAGAAGCTACCAGCAAGTCTCTGCTGGGCTAGGGACTAGGCCAGGGCTGCTCAGTGCAACCCAGCTCTCTGAAATACAGTCACAAGTCACTCAGCATCCGCTGAAGCAAACTGAGAGGCCCAGCAAAGCTTACCTTCACAGGTTTTGCCGTCCTTGAGAGCGTAACCACTGTAGCATGAGCAACGGTAGCTGCCTAGCTTGTTGAGACAGAGCTGGTTACAGCCGCCGTTCTGCACTCTGCATTCATCAATATCTACAGCAAAAGAAATTGTTACGGTCAGCTTTTCACCTCTGTAAATAATCTGGAGGGTGAGAGTGGGATAGGCATGGGGAAGGAGAAAGACCAAACAAGAAACACTATTACAGCTGCAACACAATGATTGCAAAAAGCACAAAGATTTTATTTAAACACTTGAAGTACATTAGCTGGAGTTCATTTAATTAAAAAAAAGATACAGAAGAAACTGTAACTGAGTATCTCCTTCACAGCTGTGAGAATGCAGTTGAGTATCTTTAGTCACTGTGGAAGTGAAGAAGTTTCTTTGCAGAAGGCAACTAATTATAACTAATGTATTTTATATCATAACTAACTTTTAAAATTATACTATGACCAGTAAGTTCAGGATGAAAGCTTTAAATAGAACAAGAACAATATACCCTTACGACTACAGAACTCATGAGAACACAAAAAAGCTTTAAGTTCACAGCTATTGAGCACTGTGAGCTAAACGATGCTCCACTGAAGTTAGCAGCAAAAGCCTATTAAATTCAGCAGAGCCTGGATTTCGCCCTTGATGTGCCCTACCTGCTCATTATGTCCTGCTTGTCTGTGGGACTTTAGATTTAGCTGATGGGTAGAACAGCACATTTCATGGCATTTTGTAAGAAAAAGAGGGGATATGCTTCAGACTGACCAGTTGTTGAGCTCTCACAGCTGATTGTATACTGATCAGACAACTGTCTCAAATGCTTAAATAAGCTGCTTGTGAGTGATCCTATAATCTCCCCACAATATTTACATCAGGAGAGGCTTTGGATCTCCTGCTGTCTTGGTTGCCACAACTCTGGACTGGCTGAATGTGATTTCTGGCAATTACTTAATACTGGCAGACAGAAAAGCAGCGGCCCTGACAGGAAGCCTTGCAGGCAGGGAAAAAAAGAAACCAGAAAACGTGAGGAGGGAAGACAACTTCAGTGTTTCATAAAGGAATACAGAAAGCCCTCTTGGGGCCTGGAAATCCCTGCACAAATAATTTCTGCCTGAATGTTGTCTTTGGAGTTGGTGGAAATACACAGCGGGATGTAACTGGACATGGAATAAGGTCCTACTAGTGAGGAGGCTTTAACAGATGAATTTCATCAGCTTGCGCATCGTCAGAGTCAGACCCCAGCTGCCTGCTGAAAGCCACCGCTGCCATTGCAGGGGTGCTAGAAAGAAAGATGGGGCAAATTCGCAGGCTCTGCAGTCTGTGATCTGTTACATCAGGGTTAACAGCAACAGCTGAGGCAGTTCTGCTTAAAAAGCCACTACAACTCTACTTCTGCTGCCCCTTTCAGAGGGGTGGGACAGAAAGTTGGAGCGTAACTTCTCAGATTACCTTGCCAAGACCAAGCTGAGATCCATTAAAAGCATATAGAAAATGTTGACGTGACAGAGTTATATGATTCACAGCAAGGTAAAAACACGAGCGGTGTGTAATCCAGGTTCAATTCTGTGACTTTTGGATTGTGCAGCGCAGTATCAGTGACCATTGGAGAATATAGCAAAACCCAAAACATCTTTGTTACAGGCATAAAAGATAACGAAACCCACTTACCTTTTTCACATGTTTTTCCCTGCCAGCCATGTTTGCATTCACAATAGAAGTCCCCCTTGAGATCTTCACATCTGACGGTCCCCTCTTTGTGACAAGGATCGGGAGAACACTGGTTTGGCAAATCTGATTTATATAAGGAATAAAAAAACCAAAACAAAACAGAACAATACATTGAGGTCACTGACAATCAGGTGTTTCACTCTTGTTAAAAGTCAAGAAGCTTAAACACTAATGGGGAATCACTATCAGAAATACTCACACCTGGCAAAACTGGAAGCTAATTCGTACTGCTCACATGCTGAACAAGATATGCCAGCAATTTTGCAGAGCACACGCAGTGGAATTCATTCCACTGCAAAAGGGAGTAAGCTACCACCCCCGTATCTGAAGGGCACGTCCTGAAAGAAACAGCTCAAAGTAGCTCATTTTTAAGGAAGTTAATTCTACTGTCCCTAATTTTGGAGAAAACAGAAAGCAGGCAGCAACTAAGTGTTCCAGGCAGGATGGGTACTCCTTTCAATTACTTTTGGTAGTTCCACTGAGGATCTCACCAGGGTTGGTAGATTTGCTAGCAATGGTTTGCATCTGAAATTTTTGTCAAAGCTGTCCAACTTAGGTTTTTCTATCATGTAGAATGAGAATAAAAAAGAAATACCAATGTGTTAACAGCATAAGAATCACAAACCACTAATGCAGTGTACAGACAGCACAATGTTCCTGTGGGGCCAACACAGAGTGAAGTCTGCCACTGATTTTTAAGCCAAGTTTCAATAGTTGGCAATGGACGTTCTGTATAGGATCGTAGCAAGAGAGTAGTCACCATACTTTTGGGAGGACTGGGGGAACAAATATCAAACTATCATGTAACTACAGGTGAATGGAAGTCACCTGTCCAAATTCACCTACCCACCTATCTGCAAAACACTCAGGGACAATGTCTGCAGAGATAGCTAAAAGGAGGATCAGAGAATACTCTTGTCCCCACAAAAAAATGAACTGGTAGTTATCATGTAGTAGTAACATGTTATACAGATATTCTAGGTCAGTGACCTTCAAAAAACATAAATGTATTAACCATTTCCACAACCTTAACCAGAAGGAGCAGTGCAGAAGCTCGTTCTGTAGACTGCAAAGCTCACCTACTCAGAGGGCCTTTCTGTTTACATATCCCCTGGCGAGATAAGGCACTTCCGTGGACCTTCTACACTTGGGTTAACTTTAGTCACAGTCCAGTCTGCAACGAATGCTACCTGCTACAGAGAAGATTTGAACCTGACCAGAGCCACAGCAAACCTGAATGAATGTATATTCACAATGGGATTGACCTACGCTGCAGCAGCTAAGCGGTCAGTCCCACTGTTCTCTGTGCTCACCAGCACATTGGAAAAGGAAGTCCTATGACATGAAGGCATGATGTCCAGGCTTCTCTTCTGATGAACATTATCTGGCAGTTTCTTTTGCCTGACCAGCTATGCCAGAGTGGGGATGGCAAAGCTACAAAGCAATGATTCTACCCAATCCTTTTGGTAAATGATACATGAACTGTTGGCAGCTGCTGCAGCTAGCAGTCGTTAAAGGAAGAACTACTATCATTAACAATGTCTTCTGCAATCCTACGATCTTGGAAACACATCCTTACTACTCAGCAGAAACCCAATTCAGTCCAGACAAGAGGAAAAGTTTAGGGAAAGTGGACCAGACAGGTACATTTAGAGCACCTGATTAGCAACAGCCCTGTGCAGATCAAGTTTGGTCTGTGCTACTAGATTTGCAGTGCAAAAAGTGCTCAGTGGGTACACATTAAGTGAGCAGCAGCAGCAAAGGCCCCTTTTCATACACTGGTTCTGCTGAGACCAACATTCAGTAGACCAACATCCAGTTCAGGCTCTTCATGGTATTCTGAAACATGACTTGTGAATTGATGGGCACATGGGGTGGCAGGGAGGCATGCAGGGAGAGGAACTGTTTGTAGCCCCATCAAGCTGCTTGAATTGAGAGAAGTAAAGAACTGGATTAACTCCTACTTTTGTCAGGATTATACTACTTCTACGTTTGTCCTCTTAACTTCCTCCGTGTAACCCTGAAAGTCACCTTCATGACAGGCTGCTTTGAAAAACTTCTAACATTTCTGTGAGTGCAGGCAGAAGCAACTCCCGTTGATGTCTTATGAAGTACTGAACAGCATTTTTGTTTGCACTGCCTTCCTTAGACTTGAATCTCAGTAATCACAGACTGGTTGAGACTGGCAGGCACCTCTAGAGGTCATCGGGTCCAACCCTCCAGCTCAAGCAGGGCCACCTACAGCTGGTTGCCCAGAACCATGTCCAGACAGCTTTTGAATACCTCCAAGCATGGAGACTCCACAACCTCTCTGGGCAACCTGTGCCAGTTCTGGGTCTCCCTCGCAGTGAAAAAGTGTTTCCTATGTTCAGGCAGAACCTCCTGTGTTTCAGGTTGTGCCTGTTGCCTTTTGGACTTTTGGTTTGCCTTTTGGACAGCCATTAAGATTGGTGCTATTGTAGGCATAAAAATAAGACAAGAGAATATACTGTCATGTTGGACAGCATTTGTGTTATAGTCATCAAGAAAAAATAGTCAGCTTCTTGGGCTGCACTGCACACTGAATTACCTAAAGACTGAAATTAGCTGCACACAGTGTTGCAGTTTATCCAGATTACCATGGAGTTCTAACTTCATATTCAAAGTAACAGTTTTCACCACTCCCTTCTCTGTGGGGTATTTAATTGAGCTTTGGACATAAGGACTGTCTAGTGCAACTAGACAACTATGACAAACGTACCTGTCCACTATGCATATGTTTATAATGAAGACTTGACCTTTCTTCTGAAGAGGACTAACAGATGCCAGAAATCAGCAGATCATTGGCAATGGCTATCATTAAATACAGTGGGCTAAATCAAGCAGGACAAAATAGATGAAGCAAAGGAAGGAGATCTATAAAAGGTCATAAAGTATCACAAATCTCCACAACTGAAAGTTTGCATTTCAAGTTGTGATTTCATCCCTCTCTACCAAAACTCAGCCAAAACACAGTGGTTCCATCCACTCTCTCACTTCTGGTTCTCCCCTGTAACCAGGACAGATTCAACCTCTAGCTAGGGCTATGTCATTGAAAACATAAGCATTTATCCTGAGCCTCAGCAAGGTGTTCCACCATGGACAAGGGAGGAGAGAGCCAGAGGGCTGATCAGGAACAGTGTGACTTGGCCAAAGAAATGCCGATTTTCAGGCTTTCATCTTGATGATCAGAAGCTAGTGCCTGGAAAAACTCTACAGGAAAAGCAGGGGTACACAGTTCTAAGAGCCTCACAGAAATAACCATCCATTCACTGCAAACAAGGCCTAATTATCTTTCTTCCTCACCACTTGAGCTGGGCAGAGCTGGGGCAAAGCCACAGCCACAGTAGAAGCCAGGTCCCACAAAAGAAAACACAGCTCCATGGGCTGTCTGCCACATCCACCCGCCAGAATACCTCCTGATAAATCACTGCGCTGTTGACACACCGCTGGAGGTGGAGGAGTCGGGGAAGGAGAGGCCAGGTTAAGGTGGAGATGAGCAGATGAGCAGCTCTGACCAGCATGTTTCTTTTCCCAGGCAGACCAGAATGTGTATACAGTAAACAGAATGGTTTTGGTATAGTAAGCCAAGTCTGGTTTTCTGAAGCACCACAAACTAAGCCTCCCAGACATGGCAGTGTTTTTAAAGTAACTTGATAAGCAAAACAAGTCAACAGGGTTATGCGTGACTTATCTGGTGTATCCTCAAGCTTCTGATTCTTTCCCTCAAACTGGATTCTGATGTGCCTTGCAGAGCCAGATGGAAATAACACTGCCCAGCAGAATACCACCCTATTGCAACCCATGGTAAATGGCAGGAACAGCCATGGACACTTCCATCGCATCAACACTGGGCCAATAGTTTGTTCCTCCTACTGTGAGAGTTTGAGAACATGAGACCCAGTCTTATACTCTCCTGGTGGCTTCACAGCTGTGTAATTCTGCCAGCTTCATAGAAGGTCCTCCTGATTTAAACCATTGCAAGAGAAAATGGGGCTTTTGTTTCCTTTCATTTACATGACAGATTTTAATAAAGCTTTTAAAAGTAATAAAGAGCATGACCTTTTTGTGTGCTTTGAGCTATGTCTGATAGCATGTGTACAGCTCATAAAGGCAGACAGAGAACAGAACTACCAGTTCCATTTTTGAAGTCTATATGGAAACAAGCCTTAACCTAAGTACAGAATGTTGCTTCCAGTTCATTACTCTGTACTGTGAATTTATTTTTTGATATTCAGAAAATGGTGCAAATTAAAACTTCATTGGGAAAATGCTAGGTTGCAAAGATTATGGCACTCACTATTAAAAAGCAGACACACATGACCTAACAAAAATCCCATTGCGTTTTTCAAGGCCACATGCATCTTCATTTCCAAAAAATCCTGTAGAATTTTCCAAACTCTTGCAGAACCAAATCCCTAATTCCTAGCTGACCTACAGGATCTCTTTTAGAAAAAGGTCCAGATGTGCAAACCAAAGTACAGGTATCTATGTGTAAGGCAAGCATCTATCTGCAAAGCAATTGTCTTAAATTCTTATTGCAGTCAGTGGAGATCTAGGCAGTACAGTAAACAGAGTCTGTACAGTGATTCAGCTCTCTCCAGAGCAGGGGCAGTTTGGTCAGTGGAATCCCTCTAGAACCACTGACTGCAGATTAACTCTCCACTGTGATGGGAACACTGCTCATCTAGGCGCCTATGCTGGAAACACCTGCATCTACCTCTCTGAATCCAGAGCTGAACCATACCTGTAACCCTGATCTAAAGACCTTACGAAACTGAGAATCCTCAAATGCCTCTCTAAGCTGTCTAATTACTGTCACAGTTAAAACTTGTACCTTATTTCCAGTATAAACTAGACAGTTAATCACCCTCCGGTCCTTGGGTTGTGCAATGTCTTTGTATGCCAGATTAAAAGAGCCTTCCACTACCTTGTTTTGAGAGGAGAAAGACTGTTGAGAAACAAAATTTAAATGCGTTTTGCAGGCACAACCCCACAGAGCTACATAGGCTTTTGGCAGCACCTGTGAAAAATTAAGAAGCATGCTGGAATTGGCCAAGCACAAAGCCTGTCGTTCTTCCAAGCGCGTTTCAGGCTCCTTGTCTGTAACTTCGCCTGTGAATTGACAATGGCTAGCCAAAACTCAGCCATTTAAAAATATTTTAATATTTTAATGGGGGAAAATATTATCATTTTATTTCCAAACCACTCCATCTGCAATGGGCAAAAATCCCTAAAAACAATTAGTCAGCTTTCATTTTTTCAGATTTTTTCATCACTACCCTTTAGACTTGCATTTCTACAACGCTATTAGCTGTTTGGAACAAGTGTTCCCAGTTGACACCACCATTTTCAGCAGGAACTCTCGCCTCTTTGCTGTGCCCCACACATGTCAGCAAAAGGAAGCATTCAGCTTCATGTCCCACTTTGAAAAAGCTGGCATACCGCAGCCAACACGGGTACCACAGGTCTGAGAATTCCCAGTTCAGAGGACTCTTTAACATCCGTAAGTGGCACTGCTGCATTATATCAGGGCAGCTCTTGACCACAGGGGTAAAAATGAAAATAAATATACACACATATGATTTTTCTTCCCATTTGAACTGATCTGCTCTCAGAACATATTTAGAATATTTATGCAGCTTTATATCTCTAGCACTGCTAAGCTTCAAGAAGGAACTGGAAAGGTATTAGAAGAGTTAATTAAATTCTGATCTCTAGTGTTAGCAATGAACAAATACCCCTTTCCCTTCTATGCAGATATCGGGCTGACTTCCAGATTGATTTGCATTTTTAAAGGTTGCAATATTTAAAGCACAGTCATGTGATGCATGAAACTGATCTTCTTAATGTAAAGAAGTCGGATACAAGCCTGGGTTTGACTATAAGCTTTTTTTAAGGTTCCTTAACAGGGGCAAGCCAAAGTTAGCATTTGAGAAAAATGACAATGAAAGGCCAAGCATACTGTACAACTCTCTTGCTTCTCAGATTATTTAGACCTTGGGAAACTGGTGGGAAAGAAATGTCTTGCATCATAAAATACCAAAGCACTGGAAGACAACAGCAAGATGGCAAAAGGTTATAAAAGGGAAAAGGCCTTTTTTTTGTTGCTCAGATAGGACAAGCGATACAGAGTCTCAAGCCTAGAGAATAGGAAGGCCAGTACTAAAATACTATAAAAAATGGAGATGGCCGAGCTGGTTCCACTCCTTCAGGCAACATGAGAGAACATTTACTTACAATATACAAAACAAAAATGCTTACTATGAACACATGTAAGGAAATCTGGACTTCTTGTATATGGCGACCCATATTTCTGAATACAAGCTGAAGAACAGAAAATGAAATTGTTATTATTATGATGATGACATGGCAGAAGTTCAAAACATGTAAAATCATATCTGGCCTGCTGATTCATTAAGCAAGGATCTGGAGGATGGATGCAAAATCTATGCAATATTATAATCTCCCAGATGCCTTAAAATTCTTAAGTTCATACACATTTTTTAGCTCTGATGTACAGTAGAGTTATAAGCCATCTGAAGAGGATGATCGCTTTACCAGATGCTACTATGATTCTAAAAGCATGCTAGTAGCTACTCAAATTTGACCTACTAAATCTCTTTTAAAAAAATCTAAAAAGCACATGGAGTTTTCTAAAACCATTGGCATTTGTGATCTTAAAAACTATATATTAAACACAAATAGAAAATAATATGATGCCATGACTATGATACAGTCAATAGAATAAGCCAGTGGATCAATCAATAAAGGCATTTTTATTTTTTTAATAAGGAAATTAGTTAATAGTTAAGTGAATTAAGAATGGGAAAAGGTAGAAGACTTCAAATTATTTACCAATGCTGCAAGCTACAGATATAAATGCAACACTATAACATTTTAACATGCAGAAAACACATAAAGGATCTCTGTATGTAAATCTGTACATAAGTAAAAAACAAAGTCACATAAGGAACGTACAGTCTATCTTAAAAGTTAGAAATGCATGTTTACTGCAATGAAATTTCCATCACTTTCCTTAGCAGACACTTCAGCTGTGACAAGCTCCAGTCTTAGGCACCACATACCAGCACTGCCACAAAGTGAAAGCAAAAGCTGCAACTCACCCAAATATTTCGGGTAAAAATATTCCTGTTGGAGGGAAAAAAAAAAAGCAAAGATTTATTGAATAATATTTGCTTCTGTCGTCATACTATTTAAGAGCTGCTGTTAGTTTGGTGGTCTTGCATAGCAGTTGTTTAACCAGGTCCAAACACAAACATACTCATTTCTTTATATTCAGAGCCAGAAGCAGCACAGTGTCATACATGCATTTGGTCTTTTGAAAAGGAAAGAAACATTAGCTCCAGTCTCAAGGTATTTTTGACAACAGCTGACCTGGTAAGTGGCAGTGACTGAGTGTGAAACCACTTACTCACTATCCAAGAGGTAAAGGTGCTGATGGTGGCATGAAGTAGGGGAAGGAAGAGGAATCTAGGGACAAAACCCCAGAGGGAAATCACAGAAACATTCAGACACCCAGTGCCTCCTTGGAAGCCCTCTGCTGATGCAGAACACGGGCAGCACCCTAACACCATAGCCACTAAAATAAAAGGGTACCTTTTGATCTTAGAACAACGAGCACCCTACACCTCTACCAGCATCCACTGCCATACCGCCGACTCCATCACGTCATGGAGACTGTCCACTCAAAGAAAGGAATGCTGCCAGTTTGCAAGGGAGGGAAAAATTGACTTTCATTGACCTAAAACGGGACTGCAAAAGGCATTCCCAGTCCTCTCGTGGTAGATGGCCACACGTTACTCTTCCCTACCTTGTGTCAACAAAGTGTAGCCATACGGTGACAGCAGCAGTTTGCTGATGTGATGTGGATCTAATCTTGCATGTTAGAAAAAATTCAGTCTGGAGACACTTTGCCAGTTGCATGATTGCTTGCACCAACACAGAGAAACAGCAGGAAAATGCAGCTGTGCTGCCTGGAAGAGTGGGAGATTGGCATAAACTAATCATTAAACCACATTCTTAAAAAAAATACAAAAATTCATGGCCAGGAAAAAGGATTTCTTTCCAACTTCATACTAGATTTCATAATGTATATGTCACTAGTTCACGTGCTGTTAAAATTGTAATTGGGACATGCAACAAGGGAAAACTTGTGGATTATATCAGTGCTTAACTTTTTTTGTTAAAATAACCCATTTCTCAGCCAATTATGAAAGCATATGCATAGTATAATTCTCTTTCATACAACAGGAGGAATTTTCATATAACACTGAGATAGGGACAGTAAATATCCTGTATTCTACAAAATTAATTTGGTCTATACAATGTGCAAGATTAGAAACCATTTTATTTTCTCCTCTTATTACAGATGTTTGGATAAGCTCATGCATATATACAGGCATGTACATACAACAGAGACAGGCACACACCGTGATTCAGTTTGACCTGGACTGTCTAATGCAATCAATTGGTTGACAAGGTTGTACAAACTAAAAGTTTTGCATTGCTGTCATTCACGAGAAAAATCAATCGCTTCCAGCAAATATGCTCCAGTTACTGAAATGTACCATGTAAATATTCAGCGTAAATCATGAGAGCATCAATAAAGAAGTAAAAGAAGTAGCTTACACTTATTCTAACTTGCAATTCTGACATGAGGGTAATAGGCTTGGCATCTTTCAGGGTTGAGCTTTGTAACATCTCTTCGGGTTAACAAATTGAGTGAGGAGCTCAGAATTCACTATGGTCCCTTCTCCCTCTTTTTTTTAAGGTTTAGTTTTGGAAAAGACAAGTCAAACAAATACAGTCAAAATAAAAGTAAAGTAAAGATGAGTATAGCTGTGGTATAGTTGTGCTATAACCACAAACTGAACTTCAGCCAGTACTCGAACAGAAAAAGATAGTAGTATGTGATGAAATATTCCAACCATTTTTTTCATTATTTCCCCCCTGTATTCAATACATATCACAAGAATGTGCATCTGTATTAAACCAATGACAGGATAATCCAGACACTGGCAAGAACAACGTTTTCTGCACTCAGAGGACAAGAAATAGGAGCTCTCATATTCATGGTGAACAGCCTAATTGTTCCAAGTCAGTGATGGCAAAGGCATAAAACTTCATTTTCTCCTTGACCTCTGATGAATGAGTTGAGTGCTAGAAAAGTTGTATGAAGTTTACTTTTGAATGAAAGATTAAGGCAACTAGTTATTTTCATTGCACAAATAACCTTCCAAGTGAAAACCGATTGTATATTGATTCAAGGCCAGTTGAACAGCAGAAGAGTGAAACTCCAAGACACTGTACCACCACAAGCTTCATTTCATGAGGTATGTAACAGAGGTAAGTGATTTAAACAGGAGGGTATTATTAGAAATTTAACCCTTCTTTCACCATCTTCCTCATTTGCTTATGTTATACAAAACTATTTGTTGATCAGCAGCACTTCTCCAGGTCTACAGGATCTGCTGATAAAACCATTCTAAAATAAAGCAATGTGATTGCAGGTTCTAGCATTACTCATTCTTGTATGATTAACTTTTCATTTTTCTCTGTAATCAATTTTCCTTACAACAGGCTTCTGGAAATAAAATGACAATGTATTTCCATTCAGCCAAAAGATTAATCAAGAGTACAGGACAAATGATCTTCCACCTTGAGAAAAGGAACTTGCTTAAACTGAAAGTAGCAGTCCCTTTTCAAAAAACACTGATACGAAATTTTCCCAGTTAAAAATTCAAGTTGTGCCTAATCTGCACAGAAATACAGCCAGACATTAATTATTTCTAGTGTGAGCGCTCAACCCTACAATGCCTTTTCAGTCTTCTGCACTGTACTAAGTCTTAATGACCCACAGATGTCAGGGAAGATGAAAGCCCTATACAGGGTCAGGTCCCTGTTAAAAGTCTGAGACTCATCTTCCCTCCACCAGAAGTCTTCAATTGTATTTTCAGGATCCAACAAAAATGCCAAGAGAAATGCTTTGAGGCTTGCTAACAAGGAGTTAGCAAAGATTCTCTGTTACTACTTTACTGGTTTCGAAGCTAGTCACGTTAAATTTCAGGCTCACCAAACATCTCACCATCCAGAAAGCCAGCGAGTATTCACTGATTCAGGACCAAAAGGCATGGGCGTTATTTAACTGTGACCACAGTGGTAGCAAAAGTCACCACAGAATTATAGTTAAGTGTTAAATTTTCAGCCTGGACTCTGGTAAAAGAAGTTAACATTTAAATGTTGTCAGCACTTCCCATTGGATTTGCTTTCCTAATTACTGCTGAAAATAAAAGCAGGAGCATAGGCTTTTTAAAATAAAAAGCTATAAACAAATACATATTGGACATAAACATCCTCTGGATAGGTTGCTGTACAGACACTGACCTCACCAAGCTTTCTAACCAATCTGTCCAGTAGTAACGACCCGGTGCGTGCAAGAGGAAGACAATACCTTGCAGGAGCACCAACCTCCACAAGAGACCAACCTTCACGAACCTGGCTTCAACAATCTCAACCTCTGGGTCCACTCCTACCAAGAAAACCTTCGTGTATTTCCACCCCTCCTTCTTGTGACCTGACACACTTTCTGTCTGTCCGGTTCCCATGTACCAACCAGTATGACCAGGATGCCAGAAGCTTCAATAGTCAAGGGCCTGACACCAGGACACCCGCAGCCTGCAGACCGGTATGTAGTATGAGTTACACAACATGCCTCACGTGCCACCAGAAGTACGGCTCAGCATAGATCTCAGGTAAAGAGGGAGAAACAGGAGATACTGGGAAGTGCCTCACATCTACAAGTCTCCACCTTTTCAGTGAAGTGGAAAGTTCGGCATGAGGCCAGTCCCTCCAGGCAGGTCCTGGCTTGCTTATTTCAGCACAGTTCAAGAGACCTTTTCCTTGCTGTCCAGGAGACAGAGCTGTGCTTTAACAGAAAAGTTTTAAGCGCTACAGCCCTCAGCCCTTCCACATGAACACATGTACATGCTAGATGCAAGTCTTTCAATGCACCAAACACAATTATTGGTTTCCACAACAGCAGTGCAAGACCTAAGAGCGCATGCTTTTATGTCAGGGTAGAGTGACACCAAACACTTTTTCATGGGGTTAAGAAGTTCCTCTCCCAGCTACATCCAGAGCTTATTCCTACCTTTGTAACACAGCCACTATAACACTTAGCGTGGATATCTAAATTGAAAAGAGAGCACAAGCTTAAAACGTCCTCAAAAAAACCCAACCCAAACAACCCCCCCCCCCCCCCCCAAAACTCCAGGTTGTTCATTTTTATATTTGTTTTTTTCTTCCAAATGTTAATGGTTGCAGTGAAATAGTTAAGAATAGTTTCTGTGGAGCCAGCCCCATGATACCCTGCATTGAAACAACTGAGGAGTACAGCAACATGAAGGTAAGAATTCGTAGCAGTGCTGTGTAGTTGAAGGCGCAGAAGTGCCTATGTCAGCTTCCCTGCTGTAGGAAACCTACAACGTGACTGGGATCACCACCTATTTTCAACTCTACGGCCAGACTCTCTCTTAGTAGTAAAATCCAAAAGTTAGTGAAATTATACTGGGTATGCATTAGTCCCGCTGCATTTTTAGAGAAGGTGGAAGAACACCAAATCAGAACAGGCGTTAACATGAGTCACTGTATAAAAATAGCCCTTCTGAAAACATAACAATGACCCTGTCTACACCAGGAAAATGTTCTCACTGTTGCTTAAAGTAATTGTCAACGCTGGAACCCTCAGCCAAAAGGGCCTGCTAACTGCTTCTGTTTGTTTTGCTTGAGTACGAGGTCAGGTAAATCTGATCAGCACTGAATCTAGTCAAAATCATGTTTGAGCTGTAGTGGCAGCAGATAAAAGACGCAGTCTGCAGAAGGGCTGTTCGTGTTCCTGCACAACTGGCTCTGGATGGTCCTGCCTTAACAGGGCGGGTTGGACCAGATGACCTCCACAGGTGCCCTCCAATCTCAACCACCCTGTGATTCTGAGATTCCGTGACTGCAACACTGCTAACACTGAAGGATCTCACAGACTTGTATTAGCAATGGTAATTTCTGAAAAGCACTTTCTTAGTTACCTAGTTACCTCTTAGAAAGCAGTGACAACTCCCACATTATGCCCTTTTCTCATTTCCGTATAATGACTCGCCCTTTGCCTCTTTCCTTCAGGACTGAATGTTTGTCTTGGGCATGGCCTGACCTCTTCTTTAGAAATGTACTTCATGTTTCCACACTACAGGTATGCACTATCCTTGCAAAAAAATGGCCACTACCAGCCATGATTGGCTATAATTTAGTGTTGACTTGGGATTGCTTTTATACCAACAGTTGTTTAACTGTTATAACCTGAGAATGCAAATCTCACTAATGCTCTAGAGCTCTCTGTATTTTTTGAAACTCAGCCCTAAGCTTTTGATGCATAGCAAATCTCATGCTGAATGATTAGGCCCACCTCCCATACAATGTTATTAAAGAGTCCTACAACTTAGAATTTGAAATATATAGAACCTATAGTTGTAGATTTACACTCAAATCAATGCCATGTTGCTTGCACAAGCTTTCCTTCTCTTTGTGAGGAACCCTACACTCAGCCAGGTTACTTTGCTTCTTATTTTGCTTTGGGGCAATGTGCTTCTCCATGCAACGAGCAAAGAGAAATTCTCTCCACAGTTTGGCAAGTGGGGCTTTAGAGAAGTAAGCAGGTCATGTTACAAAAAAAGCAGCCTCAAAGTCTTATCTCCTACCACCAGGGTTACTGATGCTTAGGGCAGCTTTTAGATTTTGTCTCCATTTGCAGAGTATCCGTTTCACTGTCCAGCTGTTCTGCTGCACAAAGACTATGACTGCCCCTTCCACCGAGGTATTCATCTTTCCAAACAAGAGGCATTCAAGACCACCCTCTCTAGCATCACCTGTTTCATAGAGACTAGGTATCTCTGCAGAATCCTGGAGACTGGAAACAAAAAACATCTATTGTCATAGCTTCCCTCACCCTCTTCTGAGAGGCCGGACTATTTCCCAGCAGCATACTGAGGTGTCACTTCAGCAAAAGATGTTGCTCTGCAATGAGGAAAAACCCACCAGTGATTAGACTGCACAATTACAGGAAAAAAAGTAATGAAAGGAAAGAAAAGAAGAAAAAAAAAAGTTCCTGTATGTCACAGCCAAGCAAAACACAGATACTTTACATTTGTGAAGATGTAGGGGGCACAGAGACTTGATTTCTATATGCGGCCTGAGGTAGGGTTTGACTGGACAGTAACGGTATGAAATGGATGTAACTGGTGCCAAGGGCCAAATATATTCCAACAAAAATAATTTGTAGAGTGATTCCAATGAGTTGGTTACATGTGCTTTTAAGTTATTCTTAATGCAGTCCCATCACAAACACCTTGAGTCTCCTCCATTGCTTCAGGATTGAGAAGCTACTTTCCCTCCAGCTATACTAATGCGCAATTTGAAAAGAGGATCCCAGTTTGATAACAGATCTTCACGTGGTGTTGCTTTTTTTAATCCTTACTTGTTGCAATAGTTACAATATTTGTATGTGTGGTTAAACTAACATTCACATAGAAACTTAAATTAAGCAAACAAGGATCTGAAAAAACACCTAGCATAAGTAAAAGGCTGTCTCCCTTCAACATTCTATATTGTGTCATTACTCCGCAATTATTTAAGATGTCTTTAAAAGAGAACAGATTGTATATCCCATCCAACATGATTTAAATGTTTGTGATCTCTCTTATAGGCTCTGTAACATTTTATCCACTGAAGTGAAGAAATACTGTATTTTCCCCCTTCCTGTAATATAATGATACTGTTTCTTAGGATTTTGCTTACCTGCAGAGGTTGCAACTCACAGTAACAGCCACTTTAAGGCATCGCTAGATTTTGCCTCAGAGGGGACAGGGAAGCGAGGAATAGAGAAGTGATGTCTGAGACAACACCAGGCCCTTGTGACAGAATCTGATCTCATACTTCCCTGTTCATTATTTTAATAACTAAGTAACTATTGCTTTTCTGTTCCTGTCCTAAATGTTTTCTGGAATTGAACTAGGACTCCCTGTTCCATGAGTTGGCCAAATATGGTAGCTCTCCAGATGCATGTGATTTTGTACAGTGCGAGCATGACCCATTCTCCTTTTACCTCTTCATTTATGCACCCTTCTGTCCTGGTAGGTGTGCAGAGTGAAGACAACACCAGCACTTCCCCTCCTTCCTGGGTATCCTCCTTACTTGCCAGCTTTGCTCTTCCTCTGGGGTCCCACTGCTGATGCTCAAAGGAACAGGAAGAAAACCCAAAACAATAAATAAGGAAACTTCCCCACAGACATGTGCATGTGTGGAGAGCCTCTAGAACAGCAGGTCATAACAAAACTGTGATGAAGATGCAGGTATGGAAGGGAGACCTGTTGAAAAACTTCGATCAGATTCTCCAAGACTTGGTTATTCATTCCCTTCTTTGACAGCAGGAGCTGCGACGACCCTTTCTGCTTCTCCCCTTGCACCTGGCCTTCCCAACCTAAACCTACGTTGTCATTTGCAACATGTTGGTGCAACCCTTTGTGAAGGTGTGTGGTGAACTGGACCAGAGAACTGATCCGGCTGCAAAATGATCATTTTTCTCTCCAGACTTCTTTAGATCGGTTCCTCCAATCAGTCCATGCAGTTGCACAAACTGCTGTGCAGGCCGGGTAAGCAGAGTAGGCAAGGGGGTTGCTGACACCAACTAGCTCAGCTGAGCTCCCAGATGTGAAACCAAAGCCTGAAAAGATTATAATGTGAATGGAGCTGAAGTAAACCTCTCTGCTATGTTCCTTCTCAGTTTCTTCTAAATCTCTGATGCTGGTTCCACCCTTGATCTTCATACTTATTGGAAAGTAATTGCTCATAATTCATTAAGTTCACTTAGAGTTTGGAGCACACATGAACCACAACTGCCAATTCATACAGATTCAATGTTTTTCTTACCTGATTCTCATGCAGCTGTACTAACAAACTATATTAATTCCCAGTAGGCCGCTCCTCTATTTTTTTTAATTTAAAAAGAAAATTAATGAGCCCATAGCCACAAAACTGTGTTCTTATTTTTTAATTGGCTTTTCCCCTCTTACATATTTATTTAAAGCTATTGTATTTCTCTAAAAAACTGACTTCCCCTAACTTGATCTGCTTTTTCCATTATTTTCCGTCTTGACACAAACCTGTATAATGCCCCTGCTTCAATTTACCATTCTTAGCATCTTTTCCCACCCTATCTTCAAACAGCCCCTCAGTTTAATATTTGCCTCTTTTGTTTTCTCTTGTTCCTTGCCTCCTGCTGCACAGGAGGTTTAGCATGTAGTACTTTTGTACTTTTTGTTTCAGTATTTCCAGGTCTATTCTGAACTTCTGGGCTAAACTCACACGAGTGGAAACAGATAAAGATCAGGTAGGCATGTGTCCAGCAGAGTTGATGGACCTGTGTCTGCTTCCACCAAGAGCAAACTTTTCTCACCCTTCTCAATAACTTTTGATAAAGCAGCATTTAGGTAATAAATGTATGACCTGCCTTCTAAGGTAGGCAGGAGTATTTTTGTCACCCTCCTGCTACTGAACTGCACCAGCACAAACAAATGGTGTGTCTGTACTGCCAAGCAGACAGATGCATCCTGCTCCACAGTCCCAATCTGTTCGCCTCCCAGATCAGTTAGACCCACTGGATTTTGATACAGTGCTCTCCCATGCTGTGTTTCCTTTATAAGAAACTAGAGGGAGAAGGAAGGGAAGAGAGAACAGCTGGTGCTCACCCAGATCTCATCCCAGCAGAAAGCTGGGATGCCACTGTGGCATATACCATAGAATCATAGAATTGTAGAGTCATTTAGGCTGGAAGAGACCTTTAAGATCATTGAGTCCAACCATTAACCTAGCACTGGCAATTTCACCACTAAACCATGGCCCTAAGTGCCACATCTACACGTCTTTTAAATACCTCCAGGGATGCGGACTCAACCGCTTCCCTGGGCAGCCTGGTCCAGCACCTGACAAGCTTTTCGGTGAAGAAATTTTTCCTAATAACCAATCTAAACCTCCCCTGGCACAACTTGAGGCCGTTTCCTCTCATCCTACCACTTGTTACGTGGGAAAAGAGACCGACACCCACCTCGCTACAACCTCCTTTCAGGCAGTTGTAGAGAGCGATAAGGTGGCAGTCAAACTTTTCTACTTCTTCTTCTCTCCTTCAAGCCATTCCTGGATAAAAGTCTAAATCTCTCCATATTTCCTTTCTTGAAATCTATCAAGCAGGTACCGCTGTGCCTGGGAATCCAATTCTTCCATATACTGAGTCCAAGCAGGTTAAATCAACAGCATGGAGTCCTCCAGTAACTCTTTCCCTCTCTTGGATGAATTCTGCACCAACAAGAAGAGATACAGAAATTCATACCAGCTATAAATCTAGCCCTTGCTCCACACTCTGCCAAAACACCGTAACAAATCGGTATATTGAGAAGAATTTTCACAGCAAGTAAATCTATATTTTTACCTGGATCTAGAAAGGAATCATCTATACAGGGATGATGACATCTGTATTTAAAGATGGTATCAGTATTTTTAATGTCTAGACTACACAACATTCACTAAATTACTCAAAGAAATTTTATACTGCTTAACTCTCCCAGTAACTCCTCTCCTCCCCCTACATGCCTTCATACTTTTCTGATCAGTATTTACAAATATGCATCTACCTTGCTATTCTTAGAAATGAGACCTAAATATTGTCTGTCAAGCACCCCTCCTAATAGATCAGAGTAAAGTTTGGATGACTCTAGTCCATGCATGCAGCTCATCTTTGTTATCATGTCCATGTCACATAATGGAAGAAATAAAGAAATAAAACCAATGGGCCAGTAACACTATGAAACACAACCAAACTGACCATTATCACACCCTATATATTGCTTCATCTGCATTTCAGCTTCTCAATAAACCCAGCGTAGCACAAAGAATGCTGACATTGCTGGATGTTTTGTTAGGATCAGTAATTTTCAAGACATGACTGCAAAAAGCCCCGAAAAGCCTGGTCTGATCTCCCTGCTGCCCTTGCTATGAGTGGACTAGAGACCTCCTGAGTCCCTCTCAGCCCAAGTTACCCTGTGATTCTCTGCCAGTGTTTTGTGTATCTGAGAAGCCATAGATTTGAATAGGAGTTTGGATGCAAATCCTTCAATAAGCAAGAGAACTTTTCATGTGCATGCCTGTGAATCAGATGTTTGTTCTGCACGCATATGAAAACCAGCTGACTTTCCATGGTACTCTATTGAGGGACAAATCCATAAACAGTAAACACAGGTGGCTAGGCTGACCTACGTCAGCGTTTCTGGTGGGCCTAACACCTTTCAAAATATTCAGCATGGCAATGTCAATGGTGGCCTGCAGGAAGACCAGTAATTCTTCAATGGTTAACAACTGCAAGCAAGATGCGCAGTGGCAGATGCTGTACTGGTCAACTATGGTAACAAATGATAAGAGGCTGCATTCAAACACCTTCCCCTATGCTGAGCCTTTCAAAACAGAGAAACTCCTTGCACAGGGACATGTTTTTGCTGTATTTATTCTTCAGTGAAATCCAACGCTTCCAAGAACACCAGCAACTATACTCCCTTCTGCCCTTTGTTTTACATGCTTGGATGACCACATTTTTAGCACAGGTCAACCAAATTCCAGAGCAGTTTATCAGTTGGTTAACAAGCTGTAATACCTTGACTGCATACCAAGGTCAAATATTTCTGCAGTACTGCTTTTTATAAGGCCTCATCAACATTTTAAATAAGATAACATTCTTATCTCTATATCCAAGATATTTTGCAACCTCATCCCATCTATCACACCTAGCATATCTTTTTAATAGAACACATTTAGAAACAGTCCTCATACCTCCCATGAACATCGTTTTCCATCCTTATTTTTTTCCCCACCATATTATCGTTTCATTTTTCTGTTTGGTACCTCTAGCATAAATGAAATTATAAACCAGAAACCATCCCAGAATTCTGCAGTAATGCATAAGGATGTTATAATCAGCTTAATCAAAAAGTTAGGCTGCAAGACTCATGAACCTAGGCTCACGCTTGTTTTTACCATGTATAGTCATACAAATAACACAGACTGAGTTTTGTTCTGCCTCCTAAAAAGAACAATCTAAAAATGTTTCAATTGATCTTCCTTCCTCCAGTCTGGGCGAGCTGATATTTGTATTTTCCGTAACATAAAAGACAAAAGCTGTGCTGGCCTGCAAATGAATGGCTATTTAGCCCCGCCTAATACACTATTCTTAGCAGTTGATGTAAGTAATCACACATGTGGCAACACCCGCATTCAGGTTTCAGAGAATGTGTCTCTTCTGCTGACGGCTTGCAGATGTTGCTTTGGAAAGCTGATCCCTGAAGCAATGGAAGGCACAGAAAAAGGGTATAGACCAGTAAATAGGAATGAAATGTCATTTAGCTATACCAGAGCACCCTTCTTCCATGCCTTCCAGTACCTCAGTAGGTATCTTTCAGTAAAATGTTATTCTTGGCTAGATGTTATAACTGCCTGGATCAAGCTATGTTTTCACCTGGGAAGCATCACGTAAGCTACGCTACAGCCTTGCTTCATCTTACCTGAACTTCTGGAGCTGTCTGATCGAACCGGTTACTGTAATTTCATATCACAGCTTTAAGTCATAGGTCTTGAAACTAGGCCTTGAAATTCTCTTCACACAACCATTGGAGAATTAAGAATGGCAAGATTTGCAGGGAATACTCATACATTTCATTAGATCATCTGATGGGGGGGCAGGGAAGAAAGGCAACGCTTTTGTGCTCTCATCGCAAGCCTTTCTTCAGGTCGGACAGAGAAGCAGCAAGCTATTAACTAACTTCGAACTAACCTTCGGTTGTCAAGACTGCAAGACCATTGCTCCCGTGGGACAGTAAACAGCCAAATGCCTACGTTCGTGCTCATCTGGTGCTTTAAACCATGAAACCCAGGAGATGTAGACAGATCTGAAAGCCCAGATCAGCAGCACACTGACGTGTTCCCCACGGCTTGCCGGCTACAAGGTTAGCCATAGGGCTCAGGGCAGGGCAAAAAGTGCTGTAGCTGTTTCTTTCTGCTATGACCTGAATAGTTAATCCCCGTGACCAGGTTCAGCAGGCAAAGACAAAAATGTCAGCCTTCTGAAATGACAAGGAAACATCAGCTGTCAACAGTGATCCGTACATTTCCCCGGTCAATAAAACGTCCTCACTTTACCAGCAGGGACCAGCTGCAGCCTGACAATATGCTGAAGTGTGACTGCAGTTACTGTAATTCCTCAAACTGCTAGGCGTTGTTTATCAACAGTTCTCATCTTTCCTGAGTCAAGTATGTTTCAGCTAGCTTCCTTCTTTTGTCAGTCACCAGGACAGGACATACAAGGCAGCGTCAGTGAAATGACAGCATGATCACCTCCTAGCGTTTAAGAAACGCTTCCATTACCTCAGGTGCGTATTAAGGAGATGTGAAAAGATCAAGTCAGATGAAAATGCAGATGAGGAAAATACTCTGCCCTCAAATCCACAGATGCTGCCGGAGGAGTAGTCACCTATGCCTTACAGAGCACTGAAGGCTTCCAATGTGTAGAGTAATAACAGCCCGCATACATGACCTCTGCCACCATGCATTAAAAAACTGCTACTGAACAGCAGCTGCTGCCTTCATGTCACACACCGATTGCAAACTGGATAGGAAGGGCCATAAATCCCCCTGAGAGGTGGTGGCACACTTGCTTCCCAATCAAATTGAAGCAAAGTAACAGCAAGGAGCAGGACATACTGCACATAACAAGCAAGTTCACAGCTCTTGGGAGTTTTGTGTCTCAGAAAAGGAAGGACCTTATGTCATTGTAGACCCAGAAGTTATTATAAAATACAGTACTTTGATGGAGAAGCGCATGTAAAATAAGGAAGGGGGCACAGGCACTAGAAGCTTAGCTAGCCTTAGTGATACTTCTTCAGATGTTTTCAGAACTAGAGAGAGACCTAGCAGCAGTAACAAAGGAAATGTACCAAAAAATCAAAATCATTTGCAATGACAGAAAGTTTGCATTGTCCTGCAAAACATGCTTAAATGGCATGACTGGGTCTTACAGAATTTATATTACACATGAAAAGATTTTAAACCAAAATGATTTCATTGTTTTCATTACAGTAGAACTGTTTATTTTTTTCAATATAGAGACTAAGTACTGAACATGGTTAAAAACTCCTGACACGTTTACACAGTCTACCATCCTCTAAACTGATCTATCAATGCATCACCTTTGGCTGCTTTCTTGGCCAGAAGCCAGTTAGCCAAACTGGTAACCTCAGATCACCTTTTTTCCAGAATGCTACAAAATCCCATTTGGGATATTTTTCCTGCATTTGCTGCTATATAGTGAATATTTATACTGTGCTTAAAGTTATGTTATTCAACATGAATATGGAAATAGCTGTGCCAGCCACCCTCACCACATTAACAGTTATCCATATTCCATATTAGTTCAGTTTTACAGAACGGAAGCAAACACTGCTGCAGGCAGATGTGACTGCATGTACACATAAGATGTGTGCCACTAAACACTGCCTGGCTCCATATTGAGCTCTGAATGAAAGATTGTCAAAAAGAAAAGCCAGCATCACAATGTTTTTGCCGTACTTACTACTGCCTTGTGACAACAAGCTACCGCACTGTATATCCAGCGCTGAGCCTGCTAATGAAGCACACATGTCAAGACTTGTCTGACTGAAACATAAAACATCTCCTCAGATGAGTCCCTCCCTTGCCTGTGGTGTGTGTGTCTGTATGCACACGCACACACGCGTGCACGCACACATATGCATACACATACACTCTCTCCCTCTGTCCTATCTTCTCCCTAGAGCATCGTACCATTAACAGGGACATCCTGTGCAATATCAAGCTTCAGTTTGAACGTCAAGAAAATCCACTTCCCGCTGCTAAATCAGTGCCAGATAATCTCCGCAATGAGAACAGCCTATCTAAAACAGCGTAGAGAAGGTATAAAGTAATTGGTAGAGTAAGCCAAGCTTAGTAAAGCAACACAACTGCAGCCACATGCTGTCCAAAGTGAGAAGACTGAAGTGAGAGTCAGCTGTGAGAAGACTGGCAAAGTTGGCTCCGCATACGGTGTGCAGGCTGTAACCGTGCGAATCCACGCTTAGTGCTAGAAGCGCGGCAGCACCACGTTCCCGTACACATGCTCTCCTGCTGTCGTAGTGACAGGTCCTGAACCTACCGATTCCAAAATGCTAACCGAGCCGAATATGGCCCCAAAAGGATAAAGTGTGTTTGTGACATACGCCTTCTGAGAAACCCCTATTCTGACATATGCCACAACATTAAGGGGATTTTAAATACGGCTGGGATGGGAGGGTGAAAGACAGAGGGACAGTAGGGTGTCCAGACAGAGCAGCCATAGCATTATGGCGCACTGGTCTTGCTTCACGGATTTATGCCACGGGCAAACAGGGCCCTTCCACTCTCCGGAGACAGTGGTGCCAGGCTGGGCCACGCACCCAGACCACCCTCTCTGCGGTATTTCTAACCGGCCAGCACTGACCAGCCCTTGCCAGTTCGGCCCTGTGGCTTGGAGGCATTCACCTAATGGTTCTGGTTCCTCCTCCTCCTCCTCCCAGCGCCTTCGCCAGCTGTGCCGGCAGCTGGCAGATGGATGGACGGAGGACGGGAGGGCAGAGCCGCACAACCCACCGAAATCTCCGCGGCGGCGGCTCCGCGCCCTTACCGTCTCGGGGTCGTTCTCAAACACCTCCCGGGCCTCCTCCTTGCTGCAGTGCTCCTCCACGCACTCCCTCTCCAGGTGCCCTTGCTTGGTCTCCTCGAAGATCTGGTACGCTCGCCGCTGCCGCTGCCGCAGGAACTGGGCAGCCTCCGGGGCTCGCAGCAGCACGGCTGGGCCGCCGGCGGCCGGGGGAAGGCGAGGAGGAGGAGGAGAGGGGCAGGAGGAAGGGGAGGCAGCGGTGAAGAGCTGAGCCCGCCTGGCCGCTCCGTACCCCCCCCACCACCCCCCAAACCGCCCCTCCGGGGGGCACCGAGCGCCCTCCCTGCCCGGCGCCCCGCCCGTGGGTCTCCGCGGCCTCGGCGCGGCCCCTCGCAGCGGCGACCCCGCGGCCGCCACCGCCGCACCGGCATCGCCCGCCGCCGCCTCCCCCACCGCAGCCTGAAGCTGCGCATCCCGGCCGCCCCCCGCCCGGCCCCCGCACCTCCCGCACCCCGCACACACAGAGGGGGCGGTGGGGGATGCTCGGCGGGAGGGGCGGGCTCCCCCCCCCCCCCCCAGCTGCCCGCAGCACTCACTCTGCGAGGAGTCCGCCGCCAGCAGGACGAGCAGCAGGGCGGCCCCGAGGGGCGCCGCGGGGTGCGGCATGATGCGGCGGCTGGGGCCGGGCCGGGCCGGGCGCTGGCGGAGCGGAGCGGAGCGGGGCGGGCGGCGGCGCGGGCGGGCAGCGCTGCTGCTACTGCGGGAGCGCGGCGCCGGGGAGCCCAGCGGGGGAGCCGGGGAGCCGCTCGCCCGCCCTCCCCACTCGCTCGCCAAGTCACCGCCGAGCCGCGGCACAGGGACACACCTCGCGGCGGGGCGGCGGCCCGGCCCCCCCGCGTACCTGCCCGGCTGCTGGGGGAAGGCCGTGCCGAGCTGCGGGGGGTGGGGGGTATTTAGGGGGAGCGGGGCTGATGGGCGGGCGGCAGGGCCCGGGGAGCTGACGGGAAGGCTGCTGCCTGACCGCCGGCCGGGCTCGCCGGCGGGCACATCGCCTTAAGAGCTCCGGGGGTCATCGCCAGGGAGGGAGAAGCTGGCACCAGACCCATATGATTCTATGATTCTGTGATTCCATGATTCTATGTTTCTATGATTCCATGATTCTATGATTCCATGATTCTATGATTCTGTGATTATGTGATTCCATGATTCTATGATTCCATGATTCCGTGATTCCATGATTCCATGATTCTATGATTCCATGATTCCATGATTCCATGATTCCATGATTCTATGATTCCAACCCAGTCCCGCCTTAAATCAGAAACTCGGGCTCTCCCCACACCCCAACACAAATTTTCTTCACAGCTAGATTTTCGGTTGAGAGTGGATTTTTAGGATAAACTCCTCAGGAGAGGGATGGATGTGGTTTATGCCGATATGTTGCGTGCTGCCTTGCATATCAAGTAGGATGTCATATTTTGCATACTCATTCCGAGTTCATTTCTTGTTCTTTTTCCTTCAAAAGTGCTCCAAAGATGACATTGCTATATTTTTTTCTATTCTGTGAGGAGGGAGGAGTAAAAGGATGTGAGATTACATCAGAATATTTAAAAAATTAAATGATTGTGGTAGGCAGTGTACTTAACCAGCAAATCCCTGTGAGAGTAAGCAAGCTGATTCCATGATCCTTGACCTAAACGCACTACAGACTGGGCACATGCCAAACATGCTCAGCACATTAAGATCTGGAACTTGCTGCTTAGTTGTGTGAACTACAATTTGCAGCCAGGAAATAAACTGGAGATTTCAAGGACAGGAAGCTCTGAACTGTCATCGTCCCTTCTGCGCCTGTCCTGTTTCCAGGACAATGGGATTTCCTTTCATTAGAGATCAAAATGGTGACTGAAAATTACTTTAGGCACCAGCAAAACCAAATTGCTCATCTGGGCGGTGGCACTCCCTCTGTGGCAAGCAAGACAATATGCAAACTCCTGGGCAGAACATGCCACTATCCTCCATGGATGTTCCCTCAAGCTAAATGGCACTAAGCACAAATACCAAGTCTCCTGCCCCGACCTACAGTACATCACAGATCCCTGTTTGTTAAATGCTGCTGCAGGTCATAGAAGGAATGAGGTGGGGATGGGGAACCAGAGGGTCTGTTTCCTGTGCAATCTGGGTCACCACAATGCATTTAGCACCGAGCACCTGGGAGGCGGGAAGCCCAACGAGGCTCTTGTATTTGCCATGGCAAGAAGAGGTTGCAGGCAAGAAGGAGAAACTGGAAGAGGTCCTTACATAACTGGCTCTGCTTTTTAATTCTTACTCCCTTTGAAAAGAATAGCTTTGCTTTCCTCCATTTTGGAAAAGACCTCTGAATCCCTGGGATCCAAACATTAGATTGGGGAGTTGACTGCTTTGTCGAGGAAGCCCAATTCCCTTACCATGCGCCTGCCTTTGTATGTCTGTTATCCAGTTAAGGATATTATGTTAAGGTGTAATAGATTTCTTGCTTGAGGATAAAGTGCCTACCATACCATCACTAAATGCTTCTATCATATCTCCTTACGTCGCTATTTGGCATTAAAATTCTGTAGAGGTTGAAAAACATCTTGATTTTCACCCACGTGTGAGCAGGCAGGCAAAGGAGCTCACAAACTGGAACTGCTGTGGGCAGACAGAATATAAATAGCTCTAGGACACCATCTAGGACATGTGTGCTTGCAGCCCAGAAAGCCAACCGTATCCTGGGCTGCATCAAAAGCAGCGTGGCCAGCAGGTCGAGGGAGGTGATTCTGCCCCTCTGCTCTGCTCTGGGGAGACCCCACCTGGAGTGCTGCGTCCAGCTCTGGGGCCCTCAGCACAAGAAGGACATGGACCTGTTGGAGCGGGTCCAGAGGAGGGCCACAAAAATGATCCGAGGGCTGGAGCACCTCTCCTACGAGGACAGGCTGAGAGAGTTGGGGTTGTTCAGCCTGGAGAAGAGAAGGCTGTGAGGAGACCTTATTGCGGCCTTCCAGTACTTAAAGGGGGCCTATAGGAAAGATGGGGACAGGCTTTTTAGCAAGACCTGTTGTGACAGGACAAGGAGTAATGGATTTAAACTAAAGGAGGGTAGATTTAGACTGGATGTAAGGAAGAAATTGTTTACAATGAGGGTGGTGAAGCACTGGCACAGGTTGCCCAGAGAGGCAGTGGAGGCCCCATCCCTGGCAACATTCAAGGCCAGGTTGGACGGGGCTCTGAGCAACCTGATGTGGTTAAAGCTGTCCCTGCTCACTGCAGGGGGTTGGGCTGGATGGCCTCTAAAGGTCCCTTCCAACCCAAAACATTCTATGATTCTATGATTCTATGATCCCTGACAGGTAATTTAGATTGAAAAAACAGCACCCCAAATATCCTACTGTCTTTACACACACACATTTTGGTTGTATGGAAAAATCACATGCAAAATCCTTACTGAAACAGTGTCATTTTGAAGAATAGCTGAGGATTTGCATTTCTGCTTCCCCAGATGGACCTAAGTTAATGAGAAAAAGTATGGGTTCCCAGACTAAAAATTTAAGATTTCTTCTCGTGATCAGCAGGAATTGAAACCAGAGTGCAAGACAGGAACCTTTCATGGTACCAGTGTAACCGCTGCTTCTTGGGAAATGATCTATGTGGTGGATCAGGCTGGACTTTCTCCTGAGGTGCCACTGACACAGATGAGCTGGGGCTTTTTGCATGGCCTGCACTTTCCTTCTTAAAAACAACAAGAGTTTGAAACAAATCAGCTTCACTTAATGTCTGGCTGTAAAATGAATCAAAATAAATCAAAATTGTAAAGTGTTTGTATTAATGAGAAGAGAAAGCTGGAAGGGTAAAAAAAAAATAGGATTGAAGCCTTCTAAGAAGATTTCAAGACACTCAGCATAACAACAGATGGGCATGCAGCTCCTTTGAAAGATCTTACTAATGAATGTGTGAAACCTTATTCAAAGATACAGACTAATGTAGCATGAGAACAGTGATGCAAAAGGATCTGTCAGAAAGATGAGAAACTGCAACTAAAAACAATTAGAAGCCAGGTTTTCATTCAGGCTGTTTTCAGATCCCTGGATAAATATGAAAAATGACTGTCCCCTCCCCTCTTCCAAATATAAATCCTTCCTGGAGCCACACAAACATGTGTCTTTGTTTAGATCAGGCCAATGTTTTTGTGGGCGGATGTGAAATTTCATCAAGAGGTCTCCAATAATGCTAATGTCATAAAATTCCTCATGTCCAGTATGTTCAAATGAAACATTTTCTAATAAGACAAACACAGAAAAGGCCCCATTATACTGCTTAACTCTTTTGAGCAATTAGCATATATTGACTCAAGAAGAAAAGGGTTAACTTTCAAAATATGCTTAGTTTTAGTGGAGGAAGAAATGGATGAGGAGAATAAGCAAACGTAGATTAGAGAGAGAAAAAAAGACTTGGATAAAGACATGAAGTTGGATGCATGGAGAGAGATGTAGAAGAAAGGTTATTCATCTTTCACACATAATTTACTCAAAAAGAAATTTAATAAAAAAATTCCCTAACTAGTATGTCTTTTCAGTAAGGGACCCAAACCCCATTTTCTGATAGTGACACATTATGCTGGAGGGAGAAGAAGATAAAGGCTTCTTTTCCTGCAGGTGCTACTCATGCCCATGTCCATATGCTGGAATGAATGACCAGAGGAGTAACCCTTGCAAGGGACCCATTCATCATCAGGACCGTTGGTTTGCCTGCTGAATGTTCCTCTGCAGCCAAGACAACCGAATCCTGCGTTGAAGCATTGCACAAGCGTGGAAGGAGCTGTTTCCTCTTCTCTTTTCCCTGTCACCCTCATCCCAGTGGAAGTGTGCTGAGTTAAAACATGGGGCATCCTGGTGATGAAGAAACTACGGTGACCTGTCCGATTGCTGGGAAAGAGTCAAGAGAAAAGGCGGTGTCAACATATGGAGCCCATTTCTGACTTCACCGAGGACAAGAGTTCAACAGGCCTGAATCCCAAACCAGGCTCTCTGAATACAAATGAACTTTTGAGTGATGTAAGGTATTTCGTAAATATTCCTAGTGGATGTGATTCGTGTTTTATTAGGCCAGCTGTATATTAATATACTATGTATGAGGTCATCATGGTTTCTGTTCCTGTGCATTCCACATGTGCTTGTTTTCTAGGGGATGTTTAGTTGCTTGGGTAAAGCCTAAAATAAATATAAATGAATTCAAGGGTGACATGAGGAGTAAAAGAACATTGCAGCAAAACAGTAAGAACAAATATGAGCCCATACAGTGTGTTATGCCCTACAAAACCGCACCAGGGATAACATAAACACTGAGTTGGCAAGTGGACTTGCTGAGAGATTATGTGAGTGTGAGCTCTCTCTCAGAGGCAGGAGGGAGTGTATGGATACCATTACTGCCTTTGAAACAAGCTTCTTGTCGGAAGAGCATGATGTATTCTTTAGCATGCTCGTTAATTCAAAGCAATAAACACATAACTTAAAAATTTCTTGTATATAGAAAAAAGGTTGGCTTATTGGAAGCCGGTGGCTAAACTCCTGGCTATATAATGCAGTACAATGGGACAATGAGAAACAAAGCCACAGTTTTCATGAGACAGCTCTTGCAAATGCTCTGAGCTCATAGAAGGGACCCCACACTGAAGCAGCCTCTGTGGATTGATCTGGGTTTGGGAGAAGGGCGAAGAGCTGTCACTGCACATCAGCTCCCAAGCCCTGGTCCCTGGGGCAGATGCTGGTGGCTGGGGAGAGTTGCCTGGTAACATGGAGCTGCCGCCTTCTCATTTCCAGTTGTTATATTGCATTGGAAGGAGCTGAAAAATACCAGAATAGAAACCTAGCGTATCATTTGTCAGGTTTAATAGAACAAAATAGGAGCCATTTAATGGCATCTCTAAATTGTTTATCAGGATAACATGGTTCCTTACTGGTAAAGTAAGCAAAACAGTTTCAACCTTTTGCCACAAGGACCATTTCTCCTGCGGATGCATTTTACTTTAAGCAGGTGGAAAATCTGGTAAGAGTTCAGTAAGCACTTGTGCTGATCAGCGCAGCTTTGATTTTGTCACTCACCTTTTCCCTATTAGAAGCAGGAAACACTGACCTCCTTGCCAAAGCCAAGTGCATCCATTCTTTTTTTGTCCCTAATTAAAAGGCAAACAAAAGGGGTGACATAAGTAAAAATTCCACAAATGTGAAGAGCCTTAAACAGAAGCCAGTAACTACTTTCCATATTACATGCATACATGCCCCTGGCCTCCTGTTTGCATGTATGTATAGACATATACATTCAGTGGCTGAAAATATGTTTACTAAATATGGTAAAGAAGACATTTTTCCCTCTGGACTACACCTTTATTATTCTGTGTTTGAAGGAGATGAGTCTTTGCAGCAGAGTTCTAGCAGGTCGATGTTGTAAAATGAGAACAGGGCTTTCTGTAATGTCTCATTGCTTGGCTCCTTGTTCCAACAAGGTTTGTCAGAGGCATGCTGTAACCTCTGGCGTGTGTGAAGGATGGGGAAAAGGTAATAGCAGAGGGGATTGTGCCAGAGCAGGAGAAGAAATAGACATAACTGAGGCACTGAAAAGTCATTTTTGGAAAGTGCATGCGAAGGTATGTATTAAAATATCCAAATTTAGATCTACTTTTATGAATGGAAAATAGCCTATCTGATGTGTTGGTTTCTCCATCCAAATGGAAATTTTTGTATTTATATTTTAGTAATAATAATAATAATAATAGTAATAGAAGATTTCTACAGGCTATGTAAAGCAAGGGTTCTGAGTCTAATTCTAAACCATAATGTATTCTGTGTTGGGTTTGGTTTTGTTTTCTTCTGGGAGGGTAATTCTAGCTGTCCAGTTTGGGAGGGAATGAAAAGTGAACCAGGCCTTTTAACATCTTTGTGGGAGACAAAGCAAAATGGAAGTGGTGGTCAGGCCAGAGCAGCTGGTTATCCCGCTGTAAGCCTGCCATCACTGAGGGAAGGGGTTTCCAGATGTCATGCTGTTGAGCAGCCTATGACTGGCTGCCATGAAATTTCCATCTCCGAAAGCTGGAGCCTGCAAAAACCCAAAGCAGCAAACCAAAAGGAGGTGCAAGGCACAGAGGATGGCTCACAAGTCCTGGGAACAAAAGGTGGCATTGTTGTGGGCTTGGATGTGGGAGGCAGCCCAACAAAGAACTGCTCATGGAGCCTGTGCCAGCTCTTTCAGAGGGCACTGGCAACAGAAAAAAAAGATCTGTTTTGGTTTAAATAAAAAAAATCATAGTTCAGCAACTTGTTATTTAAACCAGGAAAATTAGGGAGGGAGAAGCATATGTAGATGAAGTATTGCTTCCCTTTTCAATTATAGATTGCTCTGAAAGATGTGATAATATGGCAATACATTGCTAATGAGAGCTGGTTTTGAGCCTGTGTTCTGCTACATTTATCAAATATCAAAACTTTCTAACATTGGCACTTAAAATGGGCAAGAAGTATATGTGGAGAAAACACAGTATTTCATTCATGTGCAAGCTGGTCTTCAGGTAAATGTCTTGATGCTTTCTTGTCTGTAGGAACAGATGCTTTCTTGTCTGTATTTTAGGAAGACAGTGCTATTGTGAAGAGAAAAAAACAGGAGGCATACACAAAAATAAAAACAGTCTGTACCTCCATCCATAGACACAAATAGCCACACATGTGTATCTCCATATCCACATACGTATTGCCATGTCCCAGCACCCTACAAACACGAATCAGTTAAGCTTTCTACCCCACTTCTCTGAGACAGGAAGGTATTATTCCTGTTTACAGACTAGAAAGCTGAAGCCTCAAGGTAAGGAAGTTCAAACGTAAAACCCAGGAAAAGCTGGAACTGACTTTATTTTTTTAAGTCCAAGATGGGTTTTTTTATGTCCAAGGTTTACAATACCATCTTTTCTTTCCAGTGTTTGACTTGATTTCAAAATTTCTATGGCAAAGAGAGAAAAATCATGAGCTAGAATAGCATACAAATAAAAGAAGAGAATTATTGCTTCCTTTTAAGTTGAGAGAGAGACTCTTTTCCTCATCTTAGCCTGTATCAGAACAGTAATTTAAAAATGAAGGTCTGATTCTTCAAAAAGCAACGTATTTTTGCTATCATTAATGCCAGCTGGGTCTGCCAGCTCTACCACTGGAGAGGTGAATAAGCAGTTGAGAAAACCTCTGGATGAGTTACACTCAGACCACGATAATTCAAGCCCTTCTTGGATGTTAAGGACTGGAACCAGAAAAACAATGGTCCAAAAGACCCAGTACAGCAGCATTGCATTTTGGCATGGGCAGACCAGTGCACCATACAAAACACAGCAGCAACACCACTTTAAAAGGAATAAATGGGGCAAAGTAGGTCTGGAACAGCAGCAACCTGTTTCACAGACTGGTGCAAGGGGCAGATTAATCCATCCCCACCGCCGGACACGGGCTGGGGCTTTCTTCAGCCTGTGGTGCCGACCCCTTGTCCGTGAGGAGCGCACCCTCACTTACTATAAGCAAAACTACGAAGCAGTGGAGGTGATGGAGAAGGGAACTGTGATACTCTGGCATATGGAGAGGACACTCGGCAGGGAATAGGGTATCTCCTATGTTAGCCTCTTTCTTTATTTTATCCAGTGACTGTATATTGTATATAGGACCCAGCCTAACACTGGATACTGGGCTTTGCTGCAGATTCTTTGCTACGTTTACTCATAAATGACTTGTATTGACTCTCTCCAAAGGAAACCCGGTCGCCTAGTGATTGCTCTTTGTCTATAATCACTTTGCTTTCATCTATGGTTTGGCACCAGCTGCACCAGGAAAAGACACATAATTACAGTTTGCTTCTAAGTTATTTAACCAGAAATTCAAATTTTAAGTCCCAGAAATTACACATTGGTTATAGCTAAGAAAAAATTCAAGTATCCCTTTAAGGAGCCAGTGTTAAGCAGAATACTCCTGAGTAAGTCAAACCTATCGCAAGAAAAACACCTTCAGGTCTGAAAAAAAACAAATCCCTTCAGTTGTTATCTGGCTAGAAAATTAAGTTAAACTGTTTTCTTACTAAAGTTTTCCAGTTCTTATTTTTATTAAGTGTGCATTGTTTATACATTGTGCTCTAGAAATACTTTATTACATAAATGTTTGTATTGAGGGAGGGAGGAAAGGGTGGGGAAAAACCCAACAAATAAATCCAGCCTATTTAAGGTGTTCAGTCTGTACATATGCTGCAAGGAATATCCTCTCAGCATGGCTCGCTGTATGCCAGGTGCATTTGCTGCCTGGAAATATAGCTGAGCTTTCCATACCACTGGCAACTCTGTCAAAACCAGAAATCTTTGATATGCCCACCATTTGTGCAGACACCAGCTCTTAGGGCAAGTGCAGTAAATGTACAACTGATGTACGTTTTTGGGGTGAAGCCCGCTATATCCCATGTACAGTACCCTGAAAGCAGGGGACTCGCTGCGTGCGGGCTGTACGAAATATGCACCGTCAGCAGAGGAGCTGCCCTAGCTGTGCAGTGTGGCGGGGTTGTAGCAAGGCCAACCAGAGCTTTTCAAGGCATTTGGTGGGAGATGAAGGGGACAGATGTTGTACCAGCAGCACTGCTGCTGCCCCATGACTCCCATGGGCAGTGCCATGCTCTAGCCTTTGGGCAGAAAAGGGCTCATGAGGTCAAAGCTTTGTGTCAGGTGCAAAACATAAAGTTAAGAGGCTGCGGCAATGCCATTGGTGTGACTCTTGCACACCAGTTAACCTCATAACGCACATGAGTTCATGTGCTTTCCCATGCACGTACCTCCTGCCTACCTATATAAGTTCTTTGCACGTGGTGAAGATAACTGGCCTCTGCAGTGCTTCAGGTCTCTCAACTCAGGGTGCTCAGCTGTGGCCGCATCCAGAGCACCGTGCAGGGAGTGATAAAAACCTGACCCCAGAACCACCCCAAGTGCCAGCACACGCTTACCTGGGAGGGCAGAGGTATCCATCCTCCATCAGCCCTCTCCCTCCCTCTCTCCCCATGTGCCCAAATATCTCCTGAGTGACCTGCACAGCCCGATACCCACTGACGGGAGCCACAGAGAAGCTGCAGCACAAGCCATTCCCATGGGACGATCCCTGCACCCTGATCCTCTCTCCCCATCCGTTGCTGTGCCAGGGGAGCAGTGCCCCCACCCACTCCCTGGGAGGTGTGGGGGGCTCCCCTGTCACCAGCCAGCTGCAAGGGGGATGCTCAGCTCCTCCTGCTGCTCGTGAGAAGGTTGCCTCCACCCCAAAAGGGCTTCCTCCAGGCGCGCTCCCTTTTTCCTCCCCTGTGCTCAACTTTAAATATATATCGCTATAGCATTGTGCAGCTTCCGATAGGGGCCCATAAGCAGATTGCAAAGGCTCATTTTTTCTGGAAAGGCAGAAAGCTAATGCAAATGACGTTCACTGTGGTTTTTGATATGTGCAGCTCGATGCTTACCAGCCCAATTGTACACTAGGGAAAGAAATGGTAGGATTGTTCTCCTTGTCCTACATGGAGTTTAACAAGAAAAACTGTGAAACTCTTTGTGTTACAGTCAAGCATAACTGGGGCTTTCACATTTCCAGAAGTAAAGCAGGTCCTCTGGCCAAATTAAAGAAAGTGGAGAATTGCCAAAGAAAACATTTTTGTCCAGCTTAGCTTATCTGATGTTACCAGCATGTAGTGATACTTTATCATAGCGAGTTATTTCCTCTGTTAAACATAGAAGCAAGAGCGTATGGATAAACAATGCATGCAACCAAACCCCAAATGTTTAACTATTTTAGTTTACCATGGCGGGAAGCGGGGGTGGGGGGGAAGAGATAAAATTAAGCATTCCTCAAAGAGCCCAGCTACTGCTTTCTGTGCTGGAATTGTCTCAATCAGAGAAGAAAGCCTGAAGCACAGAGGGAGTGGCTGTCCTGCGGCCAAAAGCTCTCAGAGAGCTCAGGTCTGTTGTGAAAGACAGGCACTCTGCGCGGGGTTGGGATGGGTGACTTGGGGAGACACATCTCAGATCTCATGGTCTGGGAGATGCACAGGAGGAAGCAAACATCTCATCTGCCTTTAGACACATCTGGAGCAGATGTTTGTGTCTGATCCACCCACCCCAAGCTTTCCTCATGGAAAGCAGAAGGATGTAGACATCTTTAGGGGCATGGTTCATCTGAGCTATTTCAGGTGTCTGCTTTGGGATTAAGTGATTTGCACACCAAATGCATATTCATCGGTTAAAAAGAGATTACTCTATAGTGGATGTCTGTGTTATAAACATCAATATTTCATCAAAAGAGCCCACAAGACTTGCTCGTGGCGGTTGCCATCAGCTGTCATCTTTGGCCACTGGGAGCTGTACGGCTTTGCCCATCCAAGTGCAAAGGGAGGAGCAGAAAACCAGAAACCTTCCTTCCTACGAATAAGATCCTAACCCTCCAAAACAAATGTGTAAATCTGCACTGCGACAAGGAGGAGTGGCAAAGATTATATCCTAGATAATGCAGTTTCACAGTTAGTTATCCCTCCATTCTTGAATCCTACAGTTGAAGTATTTAGAAAATTCCAGTGCATCCCAGGCCAGGAGCCTCTGAGCAAAACAGCATCTACAGAAAAATTTAGAAGAGAAAGTATCTGGCACAATAAGTGTTACTCATTACCACTATAAACCAGTCTTTAGCACAACAGTTTTGCTGCAGAACTGTTAGGAGCATAAAATGTCATGCTGACAAGTTAATATACAAAGAGCTGAAGGGATTTTCCAGGATGAAGGGATGAAATCGTTTTGTGTGGCTGAGGCAGGGTTATTGTGCGGTAGCACCCCAGTATCTCTCTGGCTGGAAGTTGAGGAGTAGATCCAAGTGCCCTTAGCACGTGAGGACACTGGGAGGTGATGAGCACTCGGGCACAGGGAGGGAGGGCAGGGTCTGATCCTCCCCACCAGGGAGGCCATGGCCAGTCTCATTTGATTTATGATGGCTTGAAACTCTTGTTAGTTAATTATGATTTAGTGTGATGTGTGCATGGTGAATTGTGTGGGGTTATGAAAGGAAAGCTTTGGCTGAATGTCCAGAACAAGGACTGTGTTGTGAAACCGCTGTGTGGTGGAGCAATGACGGCTCAGCTGGCCTTCAGGGCTGGCTCAGGTAAGGCTGTGTCAACACCCTGCCACCCATATCATTGCCTGGACAGTGAGCCATGACCCAGGATGTCATTTCCTCACTGATAATCCCTGTGCCAATGGACCTTTTTTGCACATAAAAATGTACTTTGACATGTTACGTTCCAGCTCCTGCCTATTCCTTTTCTGTTAAGTTGGGCAGGGTGAGACACAGCCTCTTCCAATAACATATACTGATTCATAAGCTAGGATGTTCATGGGCATAGCAGCAAAAAATGTGTTTGTTAACCCTTATGCACATCAAACAGGTGCTGATGGCAAAAACATTCTGCAGAAGGTCCCAAGGAACCTCAAGGCTGAACAGAGCGCCGTAGAGTTGTCTCATTCCCTGCCAGCAATCCTTGGACATCATCCAAAATTACCTGTAGCTTCTTGAGTTTCGTTCAGCTGGAATTGAGAATTAGCAAGAGAAGCATGTGTAAACATCTATGTATGTAGAGGTAGAAAAAGCAACATATAGAAGACGGTATCTTGGTAGCCTACATGTAAGTCTAAGGAAACAGTATGAAGAATATATGTATTTAAGCATTTATATGTTTTCCAGTAGACACTTAAGAGCCACAGTTTAAATTCACGATGCTGAAAGTCTTGATTCGGAATGAGATCAAGCACCATTGAGTCTCTGGCAGGAGCCGGTGCTTTGCATTTCATGCCATTGTCACACGGTGGTGTTGAGCTATATCTTAACAGGCTTTCTGAACTAGGCCCAGTCCAGAAAAACTCTCAAGACTGTGTTACTTCAGGTGTGCAAAAAGTTCTTTGTATCTCTCTGATTTGAGCTGGGCTACTTATGTTCTTCCGTGGTGTGGAGCTGTTATGTCTAGATTTATGAGTAGGATCCAGATCCTGAACAAGAACTGAGAACGTCAATGACTTTGTGAAATTAAATCTCTGAGTCATGTGCTGGATATTTGCTTCTAGACAATCCTCAAAAGTTAACATTAAAGAGAAAGAAACCAAACAAATCATTAATCTACATGCAGTCTAATGAGATTCAAGTCTACAACAAATACTCTTCTTTCATCAAGAAATGGAGAGTAGTGTGAAATCTGCAGAAAGTACCTATAATCCTCAATTGCTTAAAACTAATTCAAAAATAAACTCAGCAAAGTAAAAGCCTAGTCTAAGCAATCTCTGGTTCTCTTTTGGGGAATTTCTTTAACTGATTTATAGAAATTAAGTCAGAATAAGCCCCTGCAGTATAAAAGGCTCCAAATCTCACAGGAATTTGTTAGTGGTTTGCAGTAGGCTGTGATGGGACTTGTCCAAATAGGACAAGATAGGATAAACACTACATGGATATCCAGCTGAATATTCATTTTCCTAGTGTGCTTGCAGCCATGTCCATGTAACATCTAAAATGGAGTCTTGTGAACAAGAACAATTCTGTGGGTGTGAGCAGAAGAGAAATAAGACTAAACCGAACAAGCCAACAGACAGATTGCATTGTACAGGAGAAGCTATTCACCATTTCTGTGGGGACACAGCAGTTGCCTCCACACTGAAACAGCTCATCCCCACGTACCATGCTCCGCCAGTCAGGTACAGTGTCCTGAGTGGCACATCAGGTCAGGACATCAGTTCAGAGCTCATGTGGAGCTAGGAGAGGGGCATGGAGAATCCTCTGCCTTAAATGTATTTTGACATTGGCACAGTCAACTTTAACAGGTTGTTTTATGGATCCAGTTATAATATCTGCAGGAAATCTCAGGACCGAGGCACCTGGGCTTGGTCAGCCAGCACTGCTGTGCCCAGCATCTTGACCGCTCTCATCCATTGACCTAACAGTGACACAGGCAGCAATAGTAGAAAACCCAAATTGGGGCAGTCTTTGCTTTGGTTTCTTCATCTGTGGGAAGTGTACAGAGGACTGTGATTGGGAGCAAAGGGTTTGCAGTGAGGAAAATAAAAAAGCCCAAGGGATGCTGACTGGTTTAAAAGACTTCAAGTTTGTTTACATCCATTCCTTTTTTCTTTTTCCTCATTATCTGGGACTTGGGAGTACTGTAGCATGGAAATGTCTTAAAGTGGAAAGGCTAGGACACTCATGGAAAGATACACGCTGAATGAGGTTCCAGCATCAAATGAAGATCTTCTTACAACCAAGAATAGTAGTGTGCTCAGGGTTACTTTCATGTGTGGGCTTCAGACTTATTGGCTCAAAGGACCTTATGCAATTATAAATGGGACTGACTGAACTTTTCGGCAGCCCTGTTTATATTTACACATTCTTGTCTGGTTAAAAATTGGGTTTTTTTGGTTTTGTGGGTCCTTTGTGTTTTGTCTCTGTGACTGCAGAAAATTTGGAAAAAAGCCTCAAATGTCAGCTATATCAAGAGGAGACAACAATGACTGTCTGGGATTACTCTAAGCACTTTCCTACAAAAGAAGAATGATAAACTTAAATCTGCTTTTATACATAGGGGAATTTCTTAAGTCTTCCAGAAATTCTCTGCTGTTTAGACAAAGTTTTTGTTGTCGTTGGGGGAAACAGCACAGTTTGGTATATTGCTAAGAGGTGCTTGTGTCTTCAGAGTCTCCTGAAGACTCTTATGCAGTAACTGATCTCCCAGCTCCTCCTTCCACCACATTCATGTGCACCTTCACTGCAAGGCTTTACTTTGGTAAGGAAGTCAGATTGAATGTTGGGGTGTCTTCTCTCTGACAGCCTGTCCACTGTTATTCCATTGAAGTCAATAGAAATAATCTGGCTCAGAGCACACTAACTGGAACTTTTCTGGCATCTCCACAATGCAAGTGAAGATCTAAAAATGAAACATTTTTCAACCCTTTGTCGAAAAACCTATACATTACCGCAAATATTTCTGCTTCTATCTTTTTTACAAGGAACACTATTTCTATCCTTGCTTAATTCTCTCTTGAAACTTGTTTTACTCTGCTCTCTTCCCTCTTCCCCTTATTTATGTGCAATATGCGAAAAGCACTTTCCTTTCCCCTTCTGCCTCTATTTTACTTCCTCTTCTCTCACAGCAGATCTCCAGTAACTCAGGAGGAAAGGAGTGTGTCATCTGTTGTACAGAAAAGAAATGCATACTCTTTACTGTTTTTCATAACAGCTTGACAATATTGAGTCATTGCATCCTATAAGCCACTGAAAGTTGCAAACCTAACTGTGAAACTTCACATTCCTCTTACTGAATTATTTTTTCAAACTATAATGCTCATTTATCAAGATCTTTTTGAATTCCAACCCTGGTCACCAAAGTGCTTGCTACCCTTCCCAATATAGTGGTCTACAAAATGAGAAGTACTAAGTACTAAGCGTGTTCTTTAATGCATTATTAATGTTATTAATGAAAATAGTGAATGGCAAAAGACTTAGGCCCTTGTAAATGTTCATTTCACACATCCTTCTATTCTGATCACAGATCGCTAATAACAACTTTCTGAATAGAGTTTTCCAACCACTTTTTTATTTCTCTTGATTTACTCTATACATGTAGCGTGCATGAGGATATCATGTGAGCTAGTTGCAAGATCTTGCCAAATTGAAGAGGTACTGCACCTCCCCTATCTACAAATAATATATTGGAATAAATAAATAAATCTATTTCCTTCTCTTGGAAGAACATTGCCTTATTTTGGCATGACGTGTCTTTGAAAAATTTGTGCTAAGTTATACTTTTGTCCTCGTTTTTCTTTTCTGAGACTTACAAATAGCTGGATCATCTCTGGCTGTAAAGCCTTTCATGAGTAAATGAAATTGCCAATTCAAAGCCGGTCAGAAATAAATGGAAAGTTTTTTAATAGTTGAATTGAGCAAATTCTGCAAAATAAGCAAGATGGTCTTAACCCACTTTCCAGTAGGCAGGTGTGCAATAATGTACAATGGGGATGAAGAAGCAGAGCAAGTGCTGATACCAATAGGCATCCCTTCATCTGTACCTCCTCAAAGCTAACATTTTTGTCAAAGCACACTGTGTATAATCATTTAGTATTTACCAAAACACCTAAATTCCTAATGGCTAGATGTTATTTGATTATACTTGGCTTTCAAATTACAGCCTGTGGTAGGAAGAGTTAGAGGGTACGCCATATGGGAAGGATTTCAAAGTCCTGCAGTATTTGCATCCCTCTGCTCCAGTAAAATCAGTGGCAAAATTCTTGCTGACTTTGGTGAAAACAAAGTTGGGTGATCTCTCAGTGTGTGTTTGAAAGCTGTTTTGTATTTGACTCTTTCAGTTAATTGGCTGAGCAATACATACATTAAATAAAAACCGATTGGACAGCTCTTCCCTCTCACATACCAAAGCTGGTCTGCTGGAAGATGTAAAGTCCTGCACCCTCCTCTGCAAAGCATGGCAGCAGATGTGGTGCCTGGCAGCAGCCCCCATCCCAGCCCACCCCATCCCTCCTGCCCCTAGTGCTATTCCCATGCATGCTCCAGGGGTTGCAGTGCTGCTCCTGGAGGGAGTGCTGGTGTCCTGGTTTTGGCTGGGATAGAGTTAATTTTCTTCCTAGTAGCAGGCATAGTGCTGTGTTTTGGATTTAGTATGAGAAGAATGTTGATAACACGCTGATGTTTTTAGTTGTTGCTAAGTACTGCTTATGCCAGTCAAGGACTTTTCAGCTTCCCATGCTCTGCCAGGCGCACAAGAAACTGGGAGGGGGCACAGCCAGAATAGTTGATCCAAACTGACCAAAGGGCTATTCCATGGCATATGACATCATGCTCAGGATATAAACTGGGGGGGGGTTGGCCGGGGAGCAGCAATCGCTGCTCGGGAACTGTCTGGGTATCGGTCAGCAGGTGGTGATCAATGGCATCGTGCATCACTTGTTTTGTATATTGTTATTATCATCATCATTATTATATTGTTACTATTATCATTACTATCTTACTTTATTTCAATGATTAAACTGTTTTTATCTCAACCCAGGAGTGTTTCTCACTCTTACTCCTCCGATTCTCTCCCCCATCCCATCGGGGTAGGGGGAGTGAGTGAGCGGCTGCGTGGTGCTGAGTTGCTGGCTGGGGCTAAACCACGACAGCTGGAAAATACAAAGGTCTCTCATCCCAAGTTGAGGCTAACTTTTAGAGTAGAGAGGTTTAAAAAATGCAAATAGTGTGGCTGCTTGTCCTTAAACTACCCCTGCCAATCACAACTTCATGATTTACTGTCCCCTCTGAAACAGGCCTGTCACAGCTAATGTCTCAGTGGGCAATACTCAGGGGCACTGTGGCAAGTCACAGCCAGTGCAATATTTTTTGTATTTTGTACCCCTGAAAAGGGACATAGCCTGCCCACCTGCATCAGAGTCAGCAGAATTCCGGTGTTTTTTTGTGCACCAAAGTGCTCCCTTCTGCAGGTCACTTCAGACCTGTTTCTGATTTTAATGGGACTAACAGTAGTACTAAATAGTCCCCTTGGTAGCAAGTGAGTCTAGACTATTCACTTGACTTAACAAAAGTAAAATAAACATAACATTTTCCTTCTTATAATAAATGGGAATAGTATTTTAGAAAATGAACCTAAAATAGATATTTAAGTCATGAAAAAGACCTTTCCTTTTTGTTATTTCAAACCATAATAATTTGTATTCATTTTGGCTTCTTCAACAGCAGCTAGGGGTGATGAAGTAACTGAAAAAGAACATAAATCACTGAATCAGAGCTTACTAAGTCATGTAATATCGTGACCTATATATTCCTATTTAGGTGACTTGCTACACTTGCATGGTTCCAAGTTGAAAAGAATATATGTTTCTTTAGGAACATATAGCTGGGTGGTTGGAAAAAAGTAAATAGAGGATAACAATAAAAAAGGATGCAGCTGAACATAGAAAGACAAAGCTGAGTTACTGCCATCGTAGTTTTTCTCAAAATCCATCTGTTTATCATAAATTTTCATGTCTGTGCAAGCATATTAGGAGATATTCAGTGACGTTGTAGTTACTGGAATCATTACAAAAAACAACAAACCTGAGGAGAAAGCCAGTTTTTCAGCATTTTATTTATTATACAGGACAAGCCATAAAACGCTCTAGTAAAATTTTGAAACTTCGCAGTTACACTGAGCAAGCACTTAGTGAGAAAAACCCAGTTTTGCAGCAGGTTTCAATTACATCTATAGTAGATTTCAGGGCAGTTACATCAGCTCCTATATGCTGGGCAAATCGAGAGGCTGAGTAGCGTGGATGAATTGTGCAAATAGGCAGCTTGTTGTTCTCCTCTCAGTTATCTCGCCTCCATTTTCTTCTACTGACACACAGATTTCTCCAGAAGCACTCAGTGTTTTCAAAATAGCCCTGTAATGAACTGTAGGCAGGATTTTGCCTGTTCAGAGATCAGGCTGATGATGAAATTGCCTCTCCTGAGAACCCAGGAGTCTATGAATATGTTGGCTGCATATTTGGGTTGTCTATTCAGATTTATTTTAAATTCTTACCTTGCGCAGGCACAATTTCTATTCCACTATTATACAGAAAAAATAAAATATTAGCAACACGAACATTTTCCCAGTTTGATCATTAAGAAGCAGACTGTGGTGTTTGGAGAATAGGTTTTTAATAGGAGGAGGGGGAGACTTCACGAAAGATTAAATGATTTCTTAGCTGGTGGTGTTTTAAAAGCAAACTAAGTGTTGGAAAAAACAGCTGTAGGCTAACTATGGCCTCTATGAGCTTTTAAAAACTCCCAGTACAGAGTCCTGCCAGGCCTTTAGGAAGACAATTGCAAAATCAGCAAGCCAAACACCATAATCAATTGCTTGTCTAGACATAGTCCTCCTACCTCCTTTCCAGCCCTTGTCTCTCTCCATGGCCATTCCTGAAATACCTCGGCAGCGACTGCCTGCACATCCTTGCAGACAAGAAAGGAATCCCCCTGCGATGGGCCAAACATCCCAGTGATCTAATTTTTCCTGCCATTTGACTCGGAGGCAAGAGGAAAGTGAGGAGGAGGCGTAGGTCTGAAATGATGTGCTGCCAGGTAGGAAAAGGCAAATGCAGCGCAGGAGGTGTTTTACACAGACCGGAGGGGGCGGGGGTGTGTGTGGCTGTGGTGGGGGGTGCCTGTGAAGATGGTGAGTTTGCCAAACCGTCCAAGGAGGGAATCATTGTTGCGTCCACCAGTGCTCCCATGTGCAGCAATGGGGCCTCATGTGGGTACGGGAGCCGTGAAATGCCTGCTCAGAGAAGGTGCAAGCAGCCATCGGAGGACTCTTTGGCTGTACCCCCGTTTCCTGGCCTCCCCCCTCTGTTCTCAGCAAACTCGGAGGTGAGGAGAAGACTGCAGGAGCTGCAACCCAATGACGCGGCTGAGTTGGAGGCAGGTGGGGTGGCTCCTCCTGCCCACGGGAGTGTCTGGCTATGGCCATGGGCCACATGGGCTCTGGGGTTCCCAGTGGCAGCAGCAGATCCCAGCTGTAGGGAAGGGGTGGGTGGGAGGAGGGCTGGTTCCCCAAAGGGTCCCAGGGCTGGTGGACAGCATGGTCCTTGCGCGGGCAGTGGGAGGGCAAGGGGCTGGTGGAGGTACAGGGCTCTCGGTGGTCAAGGAGGCTGTGCAAAGAAGTTTGCTGGGAGCTGGGGCGGAGAGCTGGCTTTGCTGGAGCGGAGGGATAGGGTTGATGTAACCCACAGAGCCATCAAAGGGGAGTGCACTGAACAGGCTTCAGCCAGTTGAAGACTTCAGGCTGGTGAAAAGCAGGACAAACTCCCATCCTGTTGTGGCATGGCTGGCCAATAAGAAGAGACTCAGTGCAATTCCCTTTCCAAAAGAAGATGTTGTTTTGAAGTAAGCCTGTACATTTCACAGATGTACCAATATACTGGCTGACACAGCTCCTATTCCAGAATAAGAATATATTATTTCTTCTTGATAGGAGGTCAAATAATGAAGGGAATGGACTGAAACCACATTCCAGTATATTTGTTATTTCCAAGCTCCTAATTGAGAAAAACAGAGTTGCACAATGTTTTTTTGCAATTTCATCCAAGGGATCAAACTTTTTCTCCAAGGAATCAAACAGTACAAGAGACACTCATGTGGACAGCTTGGGCAAATATCTCCTTAAAAATTCCAGCAGGATGAAGAACAAGACTTTCTGGAAATCACTCAGAGCAAAACACTGTCCAAATTCCATTTGAACGAAAAGACACGTCCACAAATGAAACACACGGACAGCTTTCAGGCTTCAGTGGCAAGTTCTGTTTAGCTCAACCTCTTCTGTCAGGTGGGAAGACTCCCATACTCTTAAAAACACTCTAAGCACTAACACCTTGGGTTTTTTTCCTCCTGACAGGATCTTGTGGTTTTAGCTTCCCACTTTTGGAGTCTTCAGCATGAGATGTTATGGGAATAACATCTATTCTGCTCAAGAGAAAAGGGCTGGGGAGTCAGCTAGAGCCCTGGACATCTGATTGCTTGCATGCTTCATGTTTAGCTATGTTTCGGACTGCTCTGCACAGCTTTCTGTGGCATGAGCCTGACCTAGAAGAGCCCTAAGCAGCACAAGTGTGACACGAGCCCTTCAGTGCTCCTTGGCCTTGGTACATGGCCCTCCTTAGTTCAGCTTTGAAGAACTATCCTGCAAGTCCTGCTTTTCTGGAAGGGCTGAGCATCCAGAGTCTCCACAGCAATTGTTTTCATGGCATATTCATGGCATTTAGGGATCCAAACCCCTTAATTTCCTTTGAATGCTTTAATTAGCTTTTTAAAGAAAACAGTGAGCTCTGCCGTGTGCATGGAGGATGCTGTGTTAATGGCCATGTTTGCTTTTTGTCCTGCAGTTCAGCGCCCTGCTGAAACGTACAGTATTTAAGTTTTGGGAATCCAAGATAGTTCACTACTCTGTATTGCAATATTTGGCAAGACAGTGCTTTGCCTGTGATGCCTGTATGCCATGCATGTGCCTGAAAGGCTGGATATCTAATTTCATGATTATTTGCTGTACAAGACACAGGAAGAGGAGCACATACATGCCTAGCCAGAGGGAAAGAAGTTAAACCACTGATCCCAGACAAACATGGTTCAGGATGACTTAACTGGGTATGTCAGCAGAAATCACTCTCAGTCCTGGCAACAATGCTGCAATGGCAGAGGAATTTATAAACAGAAGTTGTTTCATGCCTGCAAATGAGTGGGACCTGCAACACATGTTTTGGCTGAAACTAGTACCATAAAATTTGTGGGATTATCTTTCTACATAACATTAGGACAATAATTACAGATTAGAAAGGCCAGTCAGGCTCTCCTTCTGCCCGTCTTCTAGGCTAACACAGGATACTGTTCTGCATTCAATTTTTTCAGCCGTGGGGTTGTTGGAACAGTATCCCACTACCTGAAGGACTGTGCTGGGAGGAGTTTCACCTGACCCCTCTGGCTCTAGGTGTCAGACTCCATTTCAGAGGCACAGTTGTATCTCATTATTAGACAGGAAAGAGAAAAAGTAATTGTTTTTCTTCATGAGCATTTGCAGTGTCTAAACAGCAGCTGCATATTATGATGATGATGATCTTGCCCCAAAAGTCATGCTGGCAAGCCCTGTCATCACAAGGAGTGACTCTTCTTAGCCACTTTCTCAGTCAGCCCAGTCTAACGATGAAATGCCTCAACTGGACCTGTTGCTGCAGAGTCATTTCACAGAGGAGGGGAGCTACACTCCAATTTTTGGACAAGCATGTTTAAGGGAGGGACACCAATGCCAGACTCATATTTCTGCTACTGCAGCACATTAAAATCTTGTATCCAAATCACTTGTTTCCACACCGTGTCTAGATACCCCTTGGCTTTGCTGCTTTCCAAGACCTCATTGCTCTCTACAGCTTCCTGAGGAGGGGAACTGGAGAGGGAGGTGCTGATCTCTTCTCCCTGGTACCCAGTGATAGGACACGTGGGAATAGTTCAAAGCTGCGCTGGGGAGGTTTAGACTGGACATGAGCGTGGTCAAGCACTGGAGCAGGGTTTCCAGAGAGCTGGTTGATGCCCCAAGCCTGTCAGCGTTTAAGAGGCATTTGGACAATGCCCTTAACAACATGCTTTAACTTGGTCAGCCCTGAATTGGTCAGGCAGTTGGACTAGGTGATCATTGTAGGTCCCTTCCAACTGAAATAGTCTATTCTATTCTCTTCTGATTTCTTTTGGGGCTCATGACTCTGGGGTTTTGCCTTGTGTTAACTCTCAGTTTATAAGGCTGAGTGCAGTTTTTGATCTCACAATCTGATCCTGTTCCACAGATTTCATGGCAGTTAAAGGGGAGATCTTTTCTCTCAGTCTGCATCTGTCTTGGTGGTGCATCTGCAGCACAGAGTGTGTTATTTACACTCTTTACTTCTCTGTGAGGAAAATAAATAGGTCGTGGCATCTCACTGGTCACCAGTCTCCAGCTCAGATTGGACTGCATTCATTCTGCAGGGACTGCACAATTTAGACGGAAGCAGACATGGTTGAGTTGGCTTGTTGCATTTTCTGCTTGTGGCATCAGCTGTATAGCCCTGTACCAAAGAGCTCTAAAGAATCTGCCTTCTCTGAGTAAACCTGCAGCAGTCCAGCTCTGCGTGTATCCTACAGTTCAGCCCTTAATGATGAGACACGTTTACAAATGAAGGATCATTGCTCACTCAATAGTCATTTTGCAGCTAACACAATCCTGCATGCTTGAGGAAATCCAGCAAAGTATAGCGAGTGAAGGAGTCAAACCAGGGGAAGAAAAACCTGCAATGCTATAATTAAAGCAGCCAAAGAAAACAGAGTTCTGGAACAGCAGTTATTTAAAGGCAAAAGCTCTTATACACACAAAAATTAAAGGACATATTAGCCTGATTTCCAAATGCAATGTGACCTGCGCAGCCACAATGCCTGTCTCTGCCTTTAACCTCCTTTCAAACAAATTTTGACACACGTGCCCCCCTGCCACCTTTTGGGCAGGCAAAACTGCAGATAGCAATTCCGAAGATACCGCATGCTTATGAAATCAGCAGCCATGTAGGGGAGGAAAATTCAAATAAAAGCTACTGTGAAAGGGAAACCAGTGAGAGCTCCATCCTTACCAGCCCTGTGTTGCGGCAGCCAGGGTGTGCGTGGTGTTGGGCAGCACAGCTGGCAGGGTGGCATGAACAGGTACAGGTGACATGGGAAGGAACTGGGAAGAGGTTGGGGGTCTTGGGAAAGACACAGGGCTTGTGTCTTTGGCTGTTTTAATTTTAGAGTTATAGTTTTCTTCCCTCTTCTTGGGCTTCATGTTTTTCTTTTTTGGAAATAATGCCATATGAATTCAATTGTACATGGGATAGGCAATAAGCATAGCCATAAAAATAAAACAAAATTAAAAAAAAGTGAGTGCAGCAGCTAGGAGAGTGGCTGGCGTTATTGCAGTAGGATGAAGAAGGTCACCAAACAGAAAAAAAACCTCAAGAAACCAGACTTTGTTGGCTCTCAGGATCCCAGAACCAGCTTGGGTTCTTTTTGGGACTTTCTCTCTTATCACTTTCCAGGCTGGCTAAACTTCTCAGTAACTCCTCAAATTCAAAAGCAAACTGTGGCTACAGGAGCATGACTCCCAAGCAGTCCTAAGTCACAAAGTTTAGGTCACTGCTTGAATTTTTGCACAGTTCAGCGTATGCAAGCTTGGCACTTTGTGATGTCAGGATGTCAGCTGCAAAAAAATACTAAAATGAAAATGGCTTGAGGCATCATTGTCTTGCACTGTGGGTAGTCGCGTGCAGCTCACAGAGTGAGGGTAAAAATCTTACCAAACCAGAACGTCATCCCTATGCCCCAGGTGATGGGGAAGTTGGCAGCCTCACAAGGTGTGAGGCAGCAGAGAAGCAACCTCCAGAGAGGCTGGGGCAGGACCTACACCTCTTCTGAGTAGCAGCCTTCTACTGTTGCCACAAGCTGTCCTGAACTCACCTACTTTTAAACCTACTGTAAAAATTATCCTTAAATGACAACATTTATGGGGTAGTGTTTACATGGGGAGCATTCACAAAAGTTTTAGAGAAGCAATATGTAAAGGAAAATTTGTGTTTGCTCTTCCTGCTGGGTGGCAGCTGCCAGCCATACACAGCTGAACGTGCAAGGGTTCAGCTCCACTCTACTTTCTCCTGAGGTTCCCAACCCTTATCTTTTAGTGACCCAGTAAAAATCATGCTCAGCTTTACCTCAGGCTACCTGATTGCATAATCTCAAACATCTTTATTCCCTCGGGCACAGACCATGGCAGCAGACTCAGTTTACAGGAGGTATCATCTCCTGCGCTGGAGACTGCATCATGCTGAGTGTCTGCTCCCCACATTTCCACCCCTGCTAATGCCACTGATATTTCTTTTTATGCAGTGCTGCTGGTGGGGGGAAGCCTACCCCAGGTGTGCACCCATTGATCAGTAGCTACGGCAGCTGGGCTCCCATTCCCCATGTCTCCGTGTCACACCAAGATCAAGTTTGTCTCATCCCAGCAACCAGGAGGAACAGTTATTTCTCTCCAAGACATACACTGAAAGACTCTTCCTAATTCACAGTTTGCCTCAATAAAGGGAAAAGACTGAAAAATTACAATATTATGTATTTCATCTCAGGGCAACTTCATCTTTGCCAGCTTCTCCTGGGAGAGGGCAGGCCCTGCGTGAAAGGGACATCAGGTGTGTGAAGAGCAGCAGAGGAGGTGAGGACCCATCCTGACTGATTGCTGCTTCAGTAGCTGGCTCTCATTGTAGTTGTAGATGTGGCCTCATTTACCAGAACAAGAATCAACACTGTAAATGTTTACTGTGCCATAAAGCCTAATGAGCCCTTCTTTTCTCAGCATTTTCACGTTTTCAAGGTGATCAGTAGGCAAAAGGCACCGCTGCCCAGCCACTCCTATCTGTCAGACTGCTCTCAGACATGCAAAAGTCAGTGATTTCTGCTTCTTTGCAGCAAAGAGAATGATTATTGTTTCTGACTCAGCTCAGGAGATTTTGTCATGTCTGATTTTGCTGGAGGCTCCAGCCTTTCACGCCAAGTTATGCTATCACACAGCAAGAACAGCTAAACAGCCCCAGATGGCCTGGTTGGTTCGTGTTAGCCTCCTAGGTTTCTAGCAGCACTGTCATATACCCTGTTACTCTTGGACAGCGTAAAGGTTGCTTTTCTGAGCCAGGTTTGTCAACAGTCTAGGTGGATTCTCCAGGGCTCCGTTCTGGGACTCGGCGCGCTTTGGCTTGGCGTGTGTTTAAAGTACACTCTGGTTTTGAATAAATCATATCCCCATGTACTACCATAAAGGAATGTGGATGATACTCTTGCGGTTATCCACAACATCTTTGTGGAGATTTTGGGAAGCAAAACAAATAGCACCCTTCCAGATATTTTGAAATGCTACCTCCAACTGTGAGAGAGAAAAAGTTTAAAGAGAAATTAAGCTGTCATGAGTTGTTTGGACTAATAACCACTGGTAGAAGAATAAGCTAGCTTCTAAAAATATTGTTCAGCCAAAACGTCTGTGGCTGATTTTTTTGACTGATCCATGCAGTAGTGCACACACTATAAAGAAAGGTTAAATATTCAGTGACTTGATTGGTAGCTAGTGAGCTCTAAAATAGTTTCATTGCACAGGTGTTGGCCTGCATAAACTGACAGACATGGCAAAGTTGGTACCAAGTGCTATGGAGAAGCATCATCATCCATCATCTTTTAAGGTGGCTCATTTTATTGGTAACAACTCCAGCTGTGGTCTCAGTCAAGATACTCCACCTGCAAAGGCTGAACTAAAAGGATCTGCAGAGACTTCTCAGTGTGGTATAGTATAACAAATTTGCTAGATTTATTGAAATGTTAGGTCTGGGATTTGCTATTCAAGCATTCCTTCATTGGGATGCAACAGATACTTTGACAACTTGTTCAAAAGAAAAATCTGGTCTCCATTATGTGCAAGTGCTATGTCATATTAAGCTGAAATAGGAAGACACTGTTCTTTTAGCTCAGTTTGGGTCATTATGACTGTATCCTGCCATTGATCTATATCTGGGTCTCCAAGCTACATCCATTAAGAGGCCTGAAAAAGTATCAATAGCAGGATATAGCCCTTTGTTCTTTCAATCACAAAGAATTAGAGTGGGATCTGGCTCCCAGGACTCTGAGCTGGCCTGCAGCTATTAGCTTTATGAGAATGGCTTGCATCCCTCGATGAGAAAAGCCTTTGGAAAAACAGGCCATCATCTGATAGCTTCCAAGCTCTGATACTGCCAAGTAGCAACCACTTTCTCGTTGTAGGAGCGTACCAGCCTTTGATGGTGATTTGTATTTAATAACAGTGTGTTCTCAGGTCCTTCTGGCAGCACTTCTTGACCTATCTCCATTTATTATGTCTTGATTCCTCAACAGACAGATGTTTGATTTCCCCAAAAGCTCTTGCACACTGCATTAGCCTCGTACACGCATGTTTGGCTGGAGTGAAACAGAGAGGAGGGAGGGGAGAGCTCAGACCATGTCACACTTTGAGTGTCCGAAGCTGCCTGGCTGCTAAGGGCTCCTCAGGGTCCTTAAATCTCAACTATCCTTGCCACAGACCCCATAACCTTGCGTCTTCTGTGGTTGTGCACTGTGCAAAGGACAGTGGTAGACAACGCTCTTGGTGGTCCCAAGAAAAGCTCTTTCTCTCCAATGTAAGGTCCAGCCTCTTCCACTGCCAGGACAGGGTAGGGCTAGACAAACTTCAAACCCAAAGCATGTGAAATATGTTTGTTATAGCTAGATGGCATAGTGTCAGCTCAGTAAAGCAAGATTTCATCTGCTGTCATAAATGCCTCTGTAAAATCTTGCCAATAATGAGCCAAAGGAAGATAGCAGCCTTGCAGTCAATGATCAAAACCTGTTCCACCCACTTCCATTCACAACCCATTTGATGTTTTGCATTTAAGGCCAACCAGAAACCTATCAAAGCTCTTAAAGTACTTGAGTAGGCATACTATTTTGGAATTTAAGCCAAGGAACTCAGACCAATTAATTTGTCTAAGTATTTTCCTTGTGGAAATTTATTTTCATCCACAGCACTCTTGTGAAAATTATTTAGGCATTGTATCTGTTCTGAAAAAAAAATCTCCTCTATAATTTTGCAGTGTTTGGGGGTAATTTAATATTGAAGACTACTAATGGACCAGGTTAGAAAAAAACACCCTTTTTAAAACTAGCTCTTGCCGCTAATGGAAAGAATTTAAATTAAGTCTTTTGTTCATACAGGACACATGCAGGAACTCAAGACTGTATGTTTATGCATATTGTTTTATTAAAAGATTCACAATATCCTTCTGAGCCATTCCAGAAGTCAGTTTTACAATGAGATACTTGTTAGTGAAAGGAGGATAATCTTGATGTTGATTTTACAGACAAATATTTTCTAATCACAGAAAATTTGCAACTTATTTCTGAATTATAAATTGAAACCTCTTTTCGTATATGTATTACATGAACAAATGTGAAGAACAATGCAGTAAAGAAGTATCCAGAGCAAAAAGTCTTTAAGCATAACATTATGTGATGCTCCAATTGATTTATAGGAGAAGACTATTATTGCACTGCTCTAGTGATTTCTCACATGGACTTTGATTCCAGAGGATGTCCAACTGACCAGCCTAACAACTACCAATTAACCAATACTAATGTATTGGTCATGTCCAACTATTAATGTACCTATTTTTAAACATTTTGTTGTTTAAAACAACATTACAGGGAAAAGATCATGGTGTAACCCTTTAAAAGTAAAGTCCGTGTTGCTATCAGTCGCAAGACTTGCATATTACCGTCACTTTCACTGTCAAGGTGACAGTGGTAATGGGCTGTCTATAACATGTAGGAAGCCATTTCAAAGCTGTCTGCTTTGTCAGGTGCGAGGCCCAAAATCACTGGAAGGGCCAACGAGAACTGCACACCTGGAGCTCAGGTAGGTTCACCACTTTCCCTGTCTCTTACACGTTCATTTCTGCCAGCCCCAGGTCTCTGGTTACTGTCTAGTTCATGGGGTTTCCTTTTGTTCTTTCTTTTGATCAGTTTGGAAGGAAAAATGTGCTGTCCCCAAGAGCCAAAGGCAGTGAGTCCTGAGCAGCACAGACGCGGGGCTGTAGGTTGGCTGGGAGCTTTGCAAGCTGTAAGGCTCAGCAGAAAGCCCATGGCACATCCTTCACCTCGCACCATTTTCAAGCCTTTCCCTTCTGGCTTGTTGAAGGAACCTCTGAGGAAAGCAGGAACACTTTGAAATTTGAACACAAAGAGGCAACTGAGGAGTTCAGGAGAGGACATGAGCTTGATCAGTAAAACACCATCACACCGAGCTTTTTCCCCTTGCAAAACTCTTAAAGTAAGTGAAGATGCAAAACGATGTCTCCTGCTGGCTCTAGCCATCCCTCCGTAGGAGCACAGCTCTGAATTCAGTTTCCACAAGGGAGATTTCTTTTTCTTTCACTTGGATAGTAGTTAAACACAATATTTGAATTTTATGTTTCTGTCCTGCCTGAAGCAACACCTCCCCTGCACGTCCCAGACTGCTGCTGCTGTATGATGGAGAGGCAAAACACAGGCTTTTGTTTTGGACTGCTCATGGGTTTGGAGGCATTTCATGCCTCATCATAGCCAATGCTGGGACTCAAAGCTGTCCTATGTTGTGCACGCTATTAACCAGCCAGCAATTTCGAAAATATTTTTATTGCTGCTAATTACCCTTCAGGGAAACTGTAAAACAGAGTCTTTATGGGAATCTCTGGGCTGTCTATGCCTGGAGGAAAAATATGAGAGTGATTAGCTACATTTGCTAACCAGAGCATCACAGTGATTGCCTCTATGTCCCTGTGCCCAGCTTGTGCCAGGCTGCTCGGGGGATGTTTACAGCTCACCTTCTCACAGCTATTCCAAACACTGATACTTGCTTGGGAGGGAAAAGAGTCATAATTCATGAAATATCTTCCTGTTTCTGAAATCAGCACTTCATCCAAACTTCTGCCAGTGGACTGCAGACATCCCAGTTTAAAGTAGCTGCACTGCAATGGCTTGGTCTAAGGCAGCCAAGGGTAGTGGTGGGGTGCTGTGGGGAGAGGCTGTCCGTGCAGTGCTGAGGCTACAGACAGATTTACTCCTTGTGTCCGTCTGCACCATATTACCCATGACATGCATGGGAGCGGGGTGCTGGGGAAGGAGCTCCTGTGGCTATCTGAGGCACTGCAGAGCTGTAGCTCTGTCCTGACCTGTGCTGCCCTGCCAGAGCTGCCTCAGGCCAGCCTAAGTCCACATGCAGCCAAAAGACAGCCCCCTAACTGCTCCTTTACCTCTGGCCATATGGGATTTCCCCCTTTCTTTAGTGCTAGCACCAATGCTTCTAACACTACAGCTGGCATATGGCAGGAGATGAGAGAAAGAAGGGTGTTCAAATGGCTGGGGACTGGAGGGGGCATTAAGGTGCCTCCTTTGGTCACCATATATGTATATATATACACAGAGAGAGAGAGAGCGGTTATAGCTTAAGTACATCATGAAGCCGTGCTAGGGTGTCCTTGAGCCATACAACCTGGCCCTACATCTGCAAAATAGGTGCCGTCACCTGCCCCTCGGGCTTTGTGTGACACCACACTAAAGTGTAGCAAAGGTCCAGCACTGAACACTGCTGCAGCAAAGAGAGGGTTTATTTGTGTTTGAGAGGAGAGGAAAGGAGGAGAAAAGAAAGAATTTACACTCAAAAAAAGAAAAAAGGGAAGAGAAGTGGATAAAGACATCAGCAAAATTCCTTCTAAGGTACTGAGAAAAGGAGAAATGAAAAGTAAAGCTAATGGGAGAAAGTAATCTTGTCCCAAAAGCCGTACAAATCCATGGAGAGCCTTGCAGGGGCAGGGCTGCCCAATATTGCTGAAAAGTTGAGTTGGTGGGCAGCATGAGGCTGGGGAGCATGCCTTCTCCATGCCACGCTGCCATCCCTGCCCCTCTGGGCAGGCTGCCCGCCTCCTCCCTGCCCTCAGCGGCTCTCAAATAGAGATGCAACCACAGATTGCTCCCTTCACACTTCCCCTTGGCCTCTGAGCAAACACTGAAGACATGAAATGCTGGTCCCTGCCTCCGCCCATGGAAACCTGGATCTGCTTCTGGCCCCGGCCCAGAAGAGCCACACCGGGCTGGTGGTGCGAATAGCACCTCATTTTGTGGATTTGAACGTTGCAGGGCAAATTAAGGATAAAACATTTTCTTTAAGTTTAAAATGACATGTTTTTGCTGGATTTGAGTCACACTTGAGCTATTTTAAAACTCTCTTAGAACGCTTTATTTTATTTTACAAGAGTAATAAGTGAAGATGGGCCACATTAAAAGCTGTGGCCCAAACAGTGCTGAGCTTGGGTGGGGGTCAATAGAAAACTATATCGCAATTTTCCACTTTGGCTCATCCTGTTGTAGGAGACTTTGGAAACTATCTTGTACTCGAATGCTCTTTTTGCTCGAGGTTTTCCTTCCACAACTTCACTTCTTTTGCAACTCATCAAAGCGGTTTGAATGAGTATTTGCTTGACTGTGGTGAGCTTGATTTTAAAAGGAACAAGACACAAAAGGCCAGAGATCTGGTAGATCCCTGCCAGACTGAACTGTGAAGTGGAGTGAAAAGCAGCAATTTTGATTTGAAGTCCCATATACAAAAATCTTTCTGTCCTGGGGGAGCTTGAACCCAATGAGCGTTCTCTTTGAAGGAGCCAAACATTTCAGCACAAAACCTTTCCTGGAAAGACTACATGCTTGAGTTGATGTGATCATGTGAAGAAACTTGGTCCGTAACCACAGAAACTGAAAATCACAATACATTTGCTGAGCCTGAGCTTTATTCTTCTCAGGAAACATCCTCTTTTGCTAGGTCTGGATGCCTGCTCTGTCTCCACCTGTGCCATACTTGATGTTGTGAGCACTGATCCACCAGGAAGGAGGTATCCAGCAAGTGCCTGGTGTTGTCCACGTCAATTAGGGACTGATGCCCACCTGGTTCTTATGTTACCCACTCCCCTTGATGCCTGGTGCTTCTTGGGATTGGGAACAGCAACCTCTGAGGTGCCAAGTGGTGAGCAGCAGTGTTTCCAAATTCCAAAGTCAAACTACTGGCATCCCTAAAGTGTACCTGGACATGCGGGTGAGCGGCAATGTCTCCCATGAGTCTTGCCACTGCTGCCAGCTAGAAGTGGGTGGGAGGCATTGGGCTGGTGACATGCCTCCAGGGTGTGCACGCTCCTGGGCTGGCCACCGAAACCAGCTGCCAGGAGCCAGGGCAGCGAGCTGTGCAAGGGGGGCTGGTGCAGCTGCAGCGGGGGAGGCAGAGCTGGCCACGCAGAGACAGGACAAATGCAAACTGAGGGTCTTGTGGTGGTTGGAAGGACACATGCACACAAACATACCCAGATGCATGTCCTGCTGCCCACACCACGCTGAAAGGCACTGGACCTTCAGAGCTGCAGGGGCTCCAGGAGACTTTGTGGGCCAGAGACAGAAGAGCTGGGGATCAGCTGAGGAAAACACAGCCTGATGCCCTTGGCGTAGTCTCTTCAACTCATGTTCCTGTGTCTCCTTCCCCCAGAGTAGGACTCTCATAAACAACCCACTCAGAAGGTTGTCTTTCACTTGACATCTTTCCAGGCCTTAGCTTCGAAGCCACAAAATGCTTCCAAGTGATGTTGAACACAAGAGAAGCAGGTATCTACTGCTGGCGCTTGCCTTTTCGTGACAAGCTTTCCTGACACACGGGGGTAACATCAGGTGCGAAGTTGCTGAAGGCGGCACCTTCTATTCGCATGCATTTTTCTGGACTCTGTAAAGAGCAATGACAGAAGTGTTAAAAGAAATTAATTTAAATGGTTGCCAGGAGGCAATTGCAGACAAGTCTCACTCATGACAAGTCTCAACTTACATTATTGGGATTTTTTTTGTGCAGTATACACCTTCATGTTTCAAAGGCCAGGAAAGTTTTTGCAGCAATGCCAAAATATGAGCAAATAACACAAAAATTAAATATCCACAAGCAGAGGTACTGTAGGGGAGATTCACAGTCTAAGGAGGTGCTCTGCTTTTGGGTGCTGCCCAGCACAGGCCACTAGCCCAGGGTGCCCTGTGGGATAACCTCATTCAGATAAAATGACAGATTGCTACACAGTCTTTCCAAGGAGGTTACACACTTGCTAGGAGCCTTTTTCAAAGTGAATTCCCCCTGAATTGTCCCACTGATGTTTTTGGATCAGGCCCTTCAATGCCTGAGGTTAAAGGAGCATCGATGAGATAATTTTCAGCAAGAGCACAGGAGAGGAGTAAATGTCTGCATCTCATTTACCATGACATTTTTCTGTATAGGCACTGGAAGTCCTGGGCGTGAGCCCTCCCAAGACATTATGCTTCATTTTTGGAAAATGGTGAAGACAAGAAAAATGCCAGGCTCCAAAGTAGGGTCACAAAACAGTCAGATACCTTCTCCGTGAGGAGCAGCTTTCCCATGTTGTTCCCACTTTGATATCAGCCAGTGGGGCGAGCTGGTTATACACAAATCTCTTTCCACATTATTTGAGCAGACAAGGTCCAGGCTGGTAGAGTCTTAAACAGTAAGACTTGAACTGTTATTTGTGATTGTTCTTCCCATCCTCAGTGCTAAACATATGGCTGAAATCCTGACTTTATGGTAATGAATGGCAGGAAGTCCCTGTACACAAGAGATGTCAGGTTGTAATTTTAAAAGCCTACCAGTGCAATAATAAACAGAATAGAAAATATGACTGCTGTCATTCCAGCATAGGGTAATAAACTCTTTATGGACATGATAAATTCAATCCCAGAATGATGCAATCATTTAGACAATAATTCACAACAGCCAGCAAAATCAGACAAAGCTCCCATTGACTTCAGAGAGGGCAGGATCAGTCCCGGAGGACACTCCGGCTTGCTTTGGCCAAGAGCTTACAGTATTTCACCTCACGTTTTCCAGTGAAGAGAGCCACGCAAGCCATCTCTTACCTCACTGTGTCTCAGTGCTCTGAGGCTGCTGTAAGAAAACATCTGCTGAAGAAAGCACGGGAAGAAAGGATGGGACCCAGTGGGCCTGATGTAGGTACCGAGCTCGCGCATGTGTTTCAGGTGCCAGCTAAAGCTGTTCTCCCGCAGGAAATGCCGATGTGCCCTGTATGGTTAAAGGTGGCTTTGCAGGCGGGTCCTCACAGAGGACCTGCCAGCCAAGAAGCATGGGTGTATGAAGTGAAGCCATGGGTGTCGGTCCTAACCTGCATCTGTGGTGATGACAGGGCATCACCTGGTCCTGGGCATGAACAGTCCCTTGCCTAAATAATCTCTTTTGTGATAAAACCCCAGACTATTTACCACAGAAGGTGACATTTCCTGATTACTTTAAATTGATCTAAGTGTGGACTGCTGCTGATGGGAGCCATCTCATTCTCTCCTTTGCCTTTGGCCTGATCTCTGCCTTCCTCTGTGCTGCTGGGATTACTCATTTTTTTTGTGGTTTTGGTAGAGTTAGCTTTCAGCCAGAGCAAGTCCCTTGCCTGACTTTGACATTCAGCCTCACAAGCCCCAGGTCCAGGAGAGGAAAACATGTTGTGGGGGGACTGACCCTTCAGTGGCATTGCAAAAATACAGCCTGTTTGCGAGCAGTCCTGCTCATCAGGGCTACAAGTAAGGGTGAAATCCTGACTTTCGCAGTAGAGGGCAAAAAAATCTGCAACAGACAGGGTGTCTGGAGCTGCACAACGCAAGGATAAACAGAAGAGAAAAAGTAACTGCTGTCATTTGAAGACAAGGTAATAAATTTTATGGATGTGGTGGATGCAATCCCAGTGTATCACAGTAATTTAATAATTTACGACTTCAGCAGCCTTGCTTGAACCGATCATGAAACCATATCCTGCAAGATGGTGAACAGCTATAATCATACCAAAAGTACTAAAATAGCTGACTAGAGAGCATATCAGCTCTCCCAAACTGTCCTTTGACTTATGTTCACAAAAACTGTCCCAGGTGGACTGGGATGCTGAACACTTGGGTATCACGTACCACGCTGGGAGGTGTACCCAGCAGCTCAGGCCAAAACCTGAGCTGCCACAGACCTGAGCCAAGCTGGATCACTCACACGTAACCCAGCTCCTGGGGATGCACAGCACGCTGGGGCTGCTGGCAGAGGCTCGACACCGTCCCCAGGGTTAACAGGCTTAGTTAAACCAGGCTCCCAGACACAAGAAAGACTAAAGGGTTTGGCAGGCGTGAGCATCTCAAGACAACACAGAGCTGCAAAAAGCAATTTAGGGAGCAAATCTCTGTAGACGTACCCTCCTGACTGCACATTCAGTGAGGCGGACCGAAAACATGAGCAGGCTGTTTTGCAGGCCTGGCTCCCTGCCCACGTCCGGCAGCTCCGCGCCAGCACGGCCAGCCGGCGGGTCCCGGGGACACCGCGGCCCCTCTGCACCAGCCGAAGCAGGTACAGGAGCCCTCCTCTCAGCTGGAGTGGCACAAGCTGAGCTTCATTAGCACCACTGTTGGTATAACAAATTAGGGGACAAAGAGAAAAAAAAGCAATAGCTGAGGGTTTAAACAGGGAAGCAGTCTGGCCCCGGAGCAGCCACCAGACCTCTTTTTCCTTTTTTGGGGGACCATGCGGAGGCAGCAGCTGACAGGCATTTCTGTGGGCTCCTGGTTCAGTGGCGAGGCAGGGAGTTAGAGGAGATGGTGAAGAAATTTCGTTCCCCAGGCGCTCCCGGGTGAAATTCTGGCCATAGCAAAGCTGGCGGGAACACAGCCATTGCCTTCCATCAAGCCATGATTTCACCCCATAGGTATTAGTTTTTCCTCTCCTCCCAAGACCAGTACAGATATTAGAAAACCACAGCTATCAGGGTGCTGCAAATAAATGCTCTGGCCCACAAACCTGGTTTCTTTGTCAAGAGGGACAAAATGAACCTAAGAGGACAGGCCGGAGAGCAGCGAGGATGCAACACAACAAAGCACGATTAACACAAGGTGGAAGGAGAGGCAAAAAAGCAGCTTCTGTCGTCAGTAGGAAATACTATTATTTTCTGCAAAAATAATCAGCTGACACACGCAGCTTAAAGCATGCTATGAGCTTTGTTTTCCTACGGTTATAAACTGTGTCTTTCAGCGGTACGCCGCGCACAGCCTTCGGCTGCCTTTCTGCCCAAGAAGCACACAAACCTGCTGAGCTGATTTATGAGCCAGCATGACAGACAGAAAGGCCTTTCCCGACAAAAGATCGTTTTCTTGCTGAACTAAGTCTAAAATCAAACCAACTGCTCCTTTTATCACTGCAGGGTGATAAAAGGAGTGAGGTGGCAGTGTGTGGCGTGGGACTGGGGAGAAGGAGATGCTCCTCTTACCTTTGGGCTTTCTCCAGCCTAGGACAGAAGATGCACCAGGTCCAGTTTTCATGTAGGGAGAAGGAGAACAGTTACATTGACTAAAACTTCTTTTTCCTGGTTTTTTACATCCACATGGCACCACTTCACCTGGTCACCAAGAGGGACCAAGTGATGGTGCCACATACGTGACGTACACGGTCATGAAGGCGCTTTCTATGGGTGACCCTTGCAGGCTGCTCCCTTGGTCTTTGTCTGAGAATTAACTAAGTGTTTTAAGGCGGGCTAGTTATGAATGTCTGGTGCTGAGGAAGTGCTGTGTAGTTAACATGGCTGCTTTCTAAAAGCATCTCGTCGTAACCTGTACTGCTGCCTGTTTCTGTTGAACGTGGTAAGGAGAAGAGCTGCTGTAGTGAGTATAAATGAAACTAAACAGAAAAACAAAACTGGTGGTAACATCAAAAATACAGATTTGGAAGGATGGCTTTTTTTAGACATTTCTCTTATTGTAGCCCAGAGGAAATCAGCTGTGTTGCATGTTTTTTTTTAAAAAGGGTTCAGACTTGAAGCCTGCCAAATGACCCAAAAGCCATGCAGGTGGAGGGGAGCACAGTCCACTGTGGCTGCCAACCCACAGCTATGGAGGGAATTTTGCTAAGTATTGCATCTGGTTACTGAACTGGGGAAAGAAAACCAAAATTTTTCACAGAAGACAGCTCGCTCCTGATAAAATCTGCTGAAGATTAATGACCTCTCTCAAAACAATTGCTGAAGATATAAATACATTTACATGCTGCAGTCAAACATTGCCTTCTTATTTCTGTGTTTCTTGCATACTTGATGGGCATATGAAGATACGCACCTACGCTGAAGGCTCCTGCCTGACCAACGCACAGCCAAAAGCCCAGCACTGAGCCCCTGGCAGGGCTGCAGCCTCCTGCACTGACCCTGAAGGAAACCAGCTGAGCCAGTCAGTGGGATGTGGGCAATGCAGAGTCCTTGCTCCTGTGACCACTGACTTTCTAATCCAGAGGGGAGTTCCTCTACATGGAAACTATTAGGACCTTTGAACTGGTTTGAATCTGCGTTTCCCATCTCTGCTGGGGACAAGGCAATCTCACTGGAAGCCTTGCTTCTCTCCCTCAGTAGAACAGAGTTTGAAAAGGAGGAAAAATGGTCTCAGCTTTGATGTAGTGCCTTAAATTTCAGTGTCCACCAGCACTGATCCCAGGGAAGCTGCCTGCCTCCACTGTAGGGAAACCATTTTCCCAGCCGCTCTCACAGAAGGGGCTGAAGTTGAGAAACCAGCTCTGCTAAGGGGGTGTCCAAATCTGCCCTGGAGGTCCTCTAGCAGAGGAGACCAGAAACATTTCCATAGCGAGATCTCCGCAAACCTGGGAGAAAATCTCATGCGCAGCAGGAGCCAGGCAACTGAGTAGAAAGAGCAGAGCCAGATGTGCCCAGATGGACATTAGACAATGCCTGAGATGTCTTACAGCAGTGAGGAACCTGGCACAGGGAGGAAGGGGAGAGGTTTGCTTGGAATGTCTTTTCCCCTCAGACATACAGATTTTGAGCTTTGTCTGTGACTGAAAAGCCTCTGGTTCAGAAACCCCTTTGCATCATCTGCATTCCCTTAACCATCACAGTATTTCAGAGTGGAGCAAAAGCTTTCAAACTGGGCAGTAGTTTGAAAATATTCCAATGAAAAATACCCAGAAAAGCAGTTTGAAACTTCAGAGAGATCAGTAGGCTGAAGAACAGGAGGTCTACAAGAGTCTCCCTCATGTGAAAGCTGTCAAAGCCTTTGACAGTGGTATCTCCTCTCCCAAGGAGAGGGAGGCTGAAGGAGTTAATGAGCCAGAGGAGACCTTATACTGGGTCTCTGGGAAAGACATACTGGACTTAGCGTGAAGACAAATGGGGCCTGGATATCCAAGCTGTCCTTGGGCACAGAAAGGTCAGAACAGTCAAAACACATCAAAGCAAGTTCCATCCAGCCCAACACCGTTTCTGAGCCAGTGACTAGCAGAACCTCCACCCCTTTGATTTTGAACCTCCCAACCTCTTTGGGTGCCCCCGATTCACAAAAACCCGCACGCAGAGCCAAGGGCCTCCCAGGTCCTGAGACGTCCGCTGAGGGCCGAGATGAGGCACCGTGCCAGCAGGCCTGGAGAAAAGACCCTGAACCTCTCCGGTTTGAAAGCAGATGGGATGCATAGGCGGGAGGGAGATTCACCAGGGGAGTGCAATGGGGCAGCTCACAGTACTGTAGACGTCTGTAGGAAAGGTATGCAGTGGACATCTGGTAAAAGGATAAAAATATAAAGCACTGGTGGATGATAAATGGAAGTACAGTGAAAAAGAGAGGCTTGGCACTGTGTCTGACATGGCTGCCATTGGTGGAAGCTGTTGCGTCAGTAGGTTTTGTACTTTATGCTCCTAAAAATACACTGCTCTTCAACTATAATCTTTGTTGGGTACTGTAATGTGTTTGGACAAAAGCTAACTGATGGGTTTTCCTTATATTCTGCACATTATTTAATGCCCCAGTCCCTCTCACTTCTTGTGTTTTTGGGGCTGAAACAACTCTGGGTGTTCAATTTTTCATCAATATGTAGGTGTCTCAATCTTTGCTGTATTTTCTAGGCTCTTTCTGTCGCTCCTGCTCTATTCTGTTCTGTTTTGGCTTGAGTTCAGACACCCCACCACATTTCCTTTCAGGACGGTCTCTGTAAGCTTTCCAAAGAGATATCCACAAAGATTGGTAGGGATAATCAAGGACTTAATGTCAGACTACTATCTGATGGGAAGGCAGCATTTCGGAGAGTTAGGCTGTGAAATCCGCTCTGATTTTGAATATCTACAAATAACTGGGAAGATGAGCCATGAGCTGGGGAAACATCTCAGACTGATTGCCACGCACATGAAATGCAGTGCCCAGGGGAAGAAGGTCACACCATGCAGCATGCCAAATCTGATGCTAACAGGAACATGCCTCGACCGGAGCTGATGTGCATGGGGTGTTCCTGCAGAGCAAGCCGGAGGCTCTCAGAAGGGTTTTCCTCACGCAAAATTGCAGGGGGCAGCTGCCCAAACAGCTGTCCTAGCATCAGAAGCTTGGAGAGGGAGTTTCGCTGATGTAAAAGCCCAAAGGAGAAAAGTAGGACTGTCACCCGCTGATCCTCACCCAAAACACCAAAGGCCCCACTGGTCCAGCACAATGCAGCATAACATTATTGGACTGCGAGGAAATGTGTCCCCACACCATGGGCTTGAAAAAGCAGGGCCCAGCCAGGGCTGTCCTAGGGCAGCATCACACACAAACTCATCACAGCAGGGACAGGGAATATAGTGAGACGTCCCTGTCACCGCTGGGGACTCATTTGCGCAGCCTGGCTCCACTCGTCATGCCCCTCACTCGGGACACTAGCTTTTTCTGATTTACAAAAGAAATCAGGAAAAGCATTTAAAAGCTATTTTCTTTCTTCTCTGGAGGTAGCTGGTAAATATAATCACTGGAAAATTCTTGAAAAATGGGATTTCCAGCTCCCAGGGGTGAGACCCCTTTATTCTGCAGCATTGCAGCCTGGGTTGCGCTGTGCCGTGGCTCTTGTCACAACAGGTCCCTTCCAGAGGGTGATGGTTTCCAGAATATGACTGCCTTTAAAGGGTCCCTGAAAGACACCAAAGAAAAGGCAGGCTATTGTTTGCAGAAGTAAATAAACGCAGGCACCCGTGCTACCACAGGGAACTGTTTAGTAGTAGGGGACACATGGAACATTGGCAAGCAGTGCCAGAGAACACACACGGTTTGTATTTTTGGCTGCTTACCCTGCGTGCTTTATCCTGCGGGCTTTTCTTCCTTTTTTTTTTTTTTTTTTGTTTGCATGCAATACCACACCTAGTTTGTTTTGAGTGTCACTTAGTGTAGGTATGCAATGGGGACCTGCTGACAGACAGTGGAATATGGAGGGATATTTGCACATCCAAACAACTTGCTTACACACAGCATCATGGTAAATGCTCTCTTGTGTGTGTTCTTCAGCCATGGGGTCCTTGGAGACCCAAATTTATTACAAAGTGCAGTGATATTGGAGAAATGTCATAATGTCAGTTGATCTACACTCACTTCTACAGTTAATCTGCTTTATTATTCCCTGTTCGCTCCATTGTTCCAGTAGTTATGAGCACATCAAAGTAGATAAATAGGAGAAAACAGGAAAGCTCTGCTCTCAGCTTTAGTATCTTGAGGGTTTTTTTAATACCAAGAGCAACTGGATCACATTTTGCAATCTAAACATTAATGTTTTATTTTCTTAAGCTGAGGCTGCTGGAATTTCGTACTTGTGCAAAAGCGGTACAATCACCATGTCCCTCTGCATCGACACCACAAAAAAGACGTCAAGCTAACATTAAACCCATCCTCTCAGAAGACTGAAACTTTCTACACCACATCAGCCGAGAGCTCCCACATGAGCAATACCGACACTCTTCCATGGGGGTTTCTAGTGACTTAAGCTTGTCAGTTTAAATTTATAATTCTGAAAGTTTTTTGAAAGAAAAACATGCCAAAAAAGTACTTTGGCTGGGCTCCCCCATCTCACTGGCTGCGTGGATGTGCAAAGCCAGCACCTCTCCTGCCAGGCGGCTCAGTGCCTCTCACATGAGCTCGTGGGATTCTTGGAAACACTGTGTCCCCACAGCCAGGAAGCAAGCAGCGCTGGGACATTGTGTAAATCTTCCTGTAAGTCAGTGAATGTTTCTTCGAGGTCCCAAAACAGGGAGGGGAGCAGCCTTCCTCAGCTGAATAAGCCTCCATTCATATTTAGCTGAGGTGACCCTTCCTTAGCCTTCACGGATCCTCCCTTCCAGTGATGCTGCTCCAGCAGCCCCCAGCTTGGGGAAAACTTCTCCAGGGGTGTCTGCTGCTTTTGGGATACACCCTGAAGCTGTCGTCAAACAGAAGCACTTGCTTACCACTTGCCAAAAGCGACCGATTTCTAAGAGGTTGGCACCTTGTCCTCAGGCCTGTTTCCATTCATAACATCTCCTGCCCCGTGCCTCTGCTGGGAGGGATGCTCAGGAAGGCAGAGCGCTGTTAACACCGGTGACAGGCCTGAATTGCCACCTATTTTTGACATAGGTGGGAAGACCGATCAATAGAAAAATCAAGAGTCCATCAGAAGAGGACAGCTCTCCAGCTCAGCTCCAAGGATGGTGGTCCTGCCGACACGCAGTTGTGGCTCCCCCATCTAGCTTCCGTATGCTGGTAAACAAAACCACGTGAAATAAAGAGTTTCAAACAGTTTGTTATAGATACTCGGCTCTGGCCCTCGGTAGGCTTGCGCTCTAGGTCCATTCAGCTAACAAGGTGCATGTGCCACATCTCCACAGGAAAGCAGCAGGAAGACACCAGTTACAGAAGATCGGTCTCAACACAGCCTTCCTCCAAAGGGTGGCTATTTTTCTCTCTGATGTGTCTCTGTCACTGGGACCCCAAAATCTTGCATCTTATCAGGTCCAATATGGTGTGTATGGGGCTCATTTTGCAACATGCTGCTCTACTCTTTTACAGAACCACTGGAGGAGCTTTTGGCAGGGCTAATTTCTTGTGCACAAACTGGACCACTATCACCCCATCTGCTGCCCTCCAGAGAAGCTTTCTTGACAAGGGTCTCACAATGGCTAATTTGATGAAGGAGAGATGACTGCCACGCCCAGAGGAGCTGCAGCCAGCCTCAGTCGGTGGGGAACCACATCAGGCTTTGTCCTACAGACTTTGACTCTCCGGCTGCCGCAGGCTTTGCATCTATTTGCAGCAACTGCAGTTAGCTCACAGAAGCATTGAATGGGGAGACACACTCCCACCTTCCGTGTCCAGCTATAAAGCACCTGGCTCGGGGGCTGCACTGCAGGGGCCTCATGTTATTTCTGACCCTTTGCACTGAAAGGGGACAACAAAACAAAACCATGTCTTTGGATTAAAGAGGTACCACCTGTGGCTCGGAGGAGACCCAGGGTGGGTGTGATACAGTGTGAAAGCAATCAGCGTGGCTTAAATCTGCCTAACATGGGGCACGAAGAGGCAGTGGCCTCACGATGGGTCCCCAGTCCTCTTTTATTTAGCAGCATAGAAGTACACTGCGGCGGGGCTGGAAACAAGCTGGTGAATGGGAATGAGAGGTTTCTAGGCCAGATCAGTTTTCCAAATTGTGAGTCTCTTCTAGTGTTTTGATGCTTGATCTTTTTTCAGGTCATATTGAAGGGAAGAGAGGATAGGTGGCATCCAAGGGGGGAAAGAACAGAATGATCAGGCCTCCTCTGGCAACTTATTGAGAGGCCTTGAGCAGTTTCTTTATGGCTCATTCTTTAACCTCACCTCCCGCAAGATAAGGCATGGTCTTTGTAGGGGCCAGCTGCAAAGCCTGCCAGCTGTGGTGGCTGCACCACTGTGGCCTCTCCTGCAGGGAGCTGGGCAACAGAGTTCAGAAGCGGTCCCTGTGCCAAAGAGCTCCCCATCCAAGATGGGTACGACATTTCGCCAGGTAACAGAAGGACAAACAGAAACTTTATATTGGACAAAAGTACTTCGTGAACCTTGCGCCTTTTAAGGCTCCCCCCCAGCCCCGCAAAAAAAAAAAAAAAATCCCGGTGTATGCAGCTGGATACATTGGATTTGACCAGCAGTAAGAGACTCCCATGGCAAGAGCCTCTCACGCCAGCGGTAAGAGAAACCCTGTCTGTCACTTGCAGGAGAAATAAAAGAGAAATAGGAGGGCAAAGTAGTTTTCTGTCTGGCCATGAGGTAGCACTGTTGAGCTATTCACAGCAAAACTCGAAGCTAATGAGCTCCAATTTTTACAAGTAGTGCTTCTGGAGTCACAAGCTGCCTGTCATTTTACATTGACCAGATCAAGAGATTAGGTTAACCACTGTGCTAATTCAGTTCTGGTGATGAGTCAGGCCATGCCTACCTCTCTTGGCCAGTTTTCCCCCTCTATGGTCTTTCCAATTTCTTACATGAAAATCAGCATTTTATTGATCTTGCTCACATCATGCCTTTTCCCAGGGTGTTTTCTGGGCACCTGGCAAGTGCTGGTGAATGCTGGCTCTACCAGGCTCTGAGCAGATGGGTGCTGTCCACAGCCAGCCCCACCACACAGCTCCCCAAGGGACAGAGGTTGAACAGAGAAAGCTGAACACACTCAGAGGGTGAGGAGGCAGAAAGTAGGGGCTCTAAAAAAAAATTTACAGGTTTGAATGGGGAACTGCATTGGAGCTCCTAGTTTCAGGCTGTAGCCAAAAGGGTTAATGTGGGGTTTTTTTAAGTCCATGAAGAAATAGGTAGAAACGGGAAAGAACTGGCAAATCTGTTCCTGGACAACCAGGTCCGATTATATTATCCACCTTTTGAAGATGTGGAAGAATTGGTGAAGAGTGGAGTTTGCTACCAGACAGAGACATTGTCTGGAAAGCATCTGATCATGGCCTACAGGATGTCCACTTTCCTCCAAGGCAGCCTCTCCGCATTGTTTTTGTATGCTGTTGCCAAGCAAATCGGTTGGTCAGAAGAGGGTGAAGAAATCCAGCTTGCAGAGACACCTTGCTGCCCCCCTGAAAGCCCATTGCTGTAAATGACATATTTCCTCCAGTAAAAATGATCTCAGGGAAAAGAATAGGAAAAGAAAGATTGTCTGACGAAAAGCTATTTCCATCAGCAGCTGCAAGGTTGATGAGACCTGTTCAAAGGCAATTGAAGCAATGCTACCCTTAGAGTTTCAAGGAGGCTGCATGAACATCAGATGAAGGTCTTCAGCCCTAGAAGACATTTACATCAGAAGAAATTATGCTCTCCAGATCTTCTAGGGACACAGGCTGTGCTGAGATCTGATGAGATTTACTTCCCTATGTAGCACTGCCAGGGGCACTATAAGCATTACCCAATATTTGTTGCTAACATACCTGATGTACAACTGGTTTGACAATGGCAGTGACTGATTTGGTTACAGCAAGAGATAGTGTTGTGCTGTTGAGGAATACAACAAGACTTTCCTTGAGCATGGGAAGCTGGTGGCAGATGTATGCTGGTAACTTGGAAGAAAACACGTCCATCCCATTACTGGAGGCAGGGCAGAGAGGGGAAAATGTTATTAGAGAACGATGGGGAAAAGAGGGGATTTTACCCAGCCTATTGACTATTCAGCAGCAAGCCTCATGCTTTATAAGATGGAAAATGACCTGTAGTTCCAACAAACACCATAGGGCTGCTGACGTGGAGGCAAGCCCTATGAGAGGAAAGCTATGGTGACCTTGGAATACTTTTTGGATGCCTCAGTCTAAGCTGGAGCAGCTGTGCTGCAGACAGCCCTACACTACTGAGGACTAAGTGGCAGCCCTCAGGGGTCAGCACTGCTCAGGCTCTTCAGCCCTCTGGCAGCCTGTCTGCGTGAAGGTTTGCTTGGAGGCTTTGGAGGAAGGCAGCTTGCTCATTTCTTTCATAATTCTTACACTGGACAGATGCGGCATCTTCAGACCCCCCTCACTGAATGGCCAGCTGCAGACAAAAATCTCACGCTCTAGTTCCTTCTAATCCTCTGAATATCTCAGTGAAAAACAGCCCTCTAGTTAAAATACTACAACGGCTCCATTCAACGCTGTTGATAGGTACCAAGTGCAGACAGTGGTGGCAGTGAGCAAGCAGTATTGATTCACATGTGTGGTGAGGGTACGTAAATGTCCCTCATCAAGCGATCCTCCTGCATCTGGCTCTACTGAATTTAGGCTAACAATGGCAACGATGGAGTCTGTGGCTATTTTTGCACCTTCCAAATCAGAGTTTTACAGACACAAGGACCAGTGGCTCTCAACAAGAAACGGACTAGGCAACAGAAAAGTTTGGGAACTGCTGTCCTGTGCTGAACGGGGTTTGGGGGTGTTATTTTTCAGCTTAGGATGCCATCTTTTAGTCTCGGTAGGATTTGAAAAGGTTTAAGACCACACAGGGCCTTCCTCCCATTAAGTGAAGCTGAGCAAGCTGAGCAGGATGCTGCTCCCTCTCTGGTCCAAGGGAACTGAGCTTACCTTACCTGGCTCCACAGCTCACCAGGGGCACTGAAGTCATGTCCCCTGGACTTGCCCCAGAAGCAGCTCCTTGGGGTCAGGAGCCGCACAGGCGGTGACAGATCAGCTCTGCTTCTCCACTTCCACAGCAGAAATGCACCATGCTCAGGAGTATGTACTTGGGATTTGCTCAGGGCTCAACCAGGCAGTCACCACCAGCAGCCCTCAGGGACGGGGTGAGGTGGGATCCTTCGTATCTGGTGGAGGGGGCGTAGGCATGCTCCCCTCGTGCCTCCCAAAGCCTTCAGGCAGGAGAGTGGCTTAGGGGAGAGAAGGAGACGGGATGCTGGAGGGATTATTCAGGGCAAAGCCTAATCCACCAAGTCCTTGCAACTGAATCTGAGTCTCATTTTGTTTGCTGACAGTTCAAAAGCCTGAGGGTAAAGCTTTTAAAATACATTTAACAAGAGAAAGTGTGTGTGACTCTTGGACTGGTGTAGGTGTTTCATCCACTCACTGTATCCAAAATGTCTCTCAGAGCCACCTTCCAGATCCCTACTCCTGAGTTAGGAGACAAAAGGCCTCCGTTAGCGAGTCCTAGACTACCAGACAACCTGGCTATCATAGAGCAGTCTAAAATATATCTGGATGGTGAGTGTTTGGGTGTGGGGCTCTCACTGCCTGAGGAAAAGGTGGTTTATCTCATGCATTATGCTGAGTGCTTAAAGCAAAAATGGAGCCACTCCTAGAGCACACAACTCTGCTTTCACTCACCCATGAAAGCAGCAGGGTTTGGAGATTGGCAACGGCAAAGTTTTAACCACCAGCAGGTTCCTCACAGCTGAATTTGCTCCCGTCTTTCTCATCTTTTTCAGTTGCCAAACTCAGAGAACTTCTCATTCATGGAAAATTTTTCTGCAAAGTTTTAGCCCAGAAGTGCCTTCCTCAGCCTTTGAAAACACGCACAGTAACACACAGCTCTCATTAGTGGGAAATGGCCTCTTTACTTTCTGTTGAGTGGAAATCTTCCAGCATCATCTCACCTGTGCCTCTTACAACAGAAACAGAACAGATGGCAGAAGAAAGAATATTGTATTTAACACTGGTTTCTTCTTCCTCTCATAGGCTTTTGCGTTTGCATCAGATGCATTTTGAAAAGAGCAGTCTGAGGACAGCCCCACTTCTCTGGTGCAAGATGAACTTACTTTCTGCATCACCCCCAGCCCTTCCCACCAAAACTGCTGCTTTGTATTATAAAAGCAGGACCCTAATGAAATAGCAAGGTAAAATTTAGGCCACAGAAAATGGGTGTGAGACAGACCAGCAGCAGGAACCTAAGTAGCAGACAGGGGTGAGAGCAGATATTCACCTAAATGCAAAGCTACACGTTGAAGGAAAAGGAATGTGGCTTCAGCGTAGCCCTTTAGCGATAACCATTACAGATCTCAGCCCCCCCCAGACCAACCACAGCGTCCTATAATGGGTGTTAGTCTTCTGTGTAAGGCGACCTGGATATATGAACAAACCAGGCTGAAGCTCTGTTTTTTCTGTTTTAATTAGCATCTGCTTTTCAGCTGGTCCTTGTCAGCCCTCACAGCCAAGGATGAGATGCTCCAGCATCTGGAGACAGACGTCTCAGCTAGCCAGTGCATAAAACATCCAGTCTCTGGCAACGTAGCCAAAAGCAGCCTGTGCCACAAACACGCAGCTCCTGCCAGCCCACCGCTGGCCAGCCCTGTCCTCGTGTCTGCCCAGGCGAAAGGCACAAACGCTGGCTGAGAATTGCTCTACTCCCAGGTCCCAGCGTTGGCTCAAAACTCAGGCAAACATTTCCGAAGAAGGGATATCTGCAGATGAAGCATCACGTGCTTTCCAGGGAAAACACACAGTGCAAACAAAAAGAAATCAGCTGGTCTGCACAGAGCAGGGGGGAAAAAGCCACACAGCTGGCGTGATTTATGCTGCCTCTTCCAGGATGTGCCCCGGAGAGGTGCTCCACAACCACACGTTACGGCCTCACCAGCGCCAGCCGGGCATACCTCTCTCTGGCAAACTCCCTGGGCTTGCACAGTCCTGCCAGAGGTGGCTGGTAGCATGTGGGGAGCGGGATCCGCTCCTCCCAGGAGAGCTGCCAGCAGCCACCCCCAATGCCACGGGAGGAGGTGACAGCAGAAGGGGCTGGGGGAGGTCAGGTTTGGGTTAAGGGGTGCCAGGGAAGAGGTCTGAATGCGTGGTGCCGGGCAAGGGCACATGAAAGAAGGCTGGTGGAGAAAGTTTCTCCCCCAGCCAGCTGAGGTCCAGATCCCTCCCCCAGACCAGGTCTGAGCAGCTCCTGAGACATGGTTGCGTGTTTAGCACAGCTCCTTCTCTCTCCTGCTTCTCCTGCCTCGTCCAGCCTGGGAGGAAAGAGGCAGAGATGGTTTGCCAGCAACTCTCTGCTGAGGACTCTGCACCACCAGAGAACCCCATCTGACCCCTGCAAATGAAATAGTAATGCACAAAGGATGCTTACTCCATCTTAAGGAAGTGCTTTATGGTTGTTCTGGGTCAGACAGCCGAGGGGCTCTGAAGAAGTCTTCACCTGATTATATTTCACAGCGCTGATCAAATATAGTATTATTCTTGTTTTGCTAGTGCTTGCAAAAACAATAGGAGGATACCCCTACTCCCAAATTTAAGAATGCCAGTATCCTTCATATTTTTTAGAAATCTTTTTTCAGACCTATTTTCAAAACATAAGTCCTTTGGGCCAGCTCTAACATGGATGCAATTGTTACTGTACTAATGCTGTAAGACCCTGTGGCCTTGGGTTTTCTTCCCACCCATCTCAAAATGACCATGGGGCCAGCTCTAGGTCTACGGTTCCCAAGCAGTGATCCACACCACGGGAATCGCTCGTGGCACTGGAGAGGTAAATATAAAGTTGTTTTCCAGTGTGAGTTTAACAATACGATGTACAGCTCACCCAGTCAAGGGGGTTTCCCTTCCCACGTTGGAAAAGAGTACAGAACAGGCAAATAGGGGGAGCAGAGATTCTTAAAATAAGATTGATATCATACCCATGCAATACAACAATAAGTACAAAGTAAACTGGAAGTAATAACCAGGAAATTCATCACTGCTCGGAAGCCCTAGATCTAAGTGATACCGCATGAGAATTGCCACCCTCATTTTGATCCATTTGACAGTGCTGAGGGAACAAGGGATTTACCTTTCTTGTCTCTGGCTGTCCTCTGCCAAGCAGCAATATCCTTTTTTCCAGTACCAAGTACCAAATTAAAAGCACCGTGGACACACCACGCAAGGCTCAAACCTATCTGCTCGGATGCACTCAGCCAGTTTGAGCTTGTTTGGGAGGGGGCACTTTGTCCTGGCAGCCTTCACGGTGCATCAGGCGCTGTCTGAGCAGCTCCAGCTTTGTACCTTACCAGGTGCTGTCCTGTCCCGCCACAGCAAGAAGAACAAAAATCTGGTTCAAGCCTGCAGAGTGTGTTCTGGCAAGCTCAGTGGGAACCCAAGCTGCTCTCGCACCCCATCTGGGTCAATCGTGCGGCACCAGCTGAGCCAGTAATGCACAGAGCCAGTGCTGGTGCCCACAGAAAAGAGCTCAGGAGCTTCGCCTGGTTGGGATGGTTGCAAAAGAGGGCAGGCTGAGCAGTGCTGTGGGGTTGAGGGACGGATCCCGCATGAGAGCACCCCCACCTAGCGGCATGACCGACCCTGCGGCACCCAAGGCGGGAGGGAAAAAGCCTGTGAGGAGAACCAGGGCTTGCAAGAAAATCACGGCTGCAACGAGGAGGGTGAGTAGAGAAGAGCGACAACGCACATCACGGCAGCCGGGCTTCTCTCCTGTCACCCTGGGTGGCGTTCGCCTCACCAGCTTTAGATATCTTACCATAAGCTCAACATGCTGGAAGCAATCATGCCGGGTTCCTTGCTGTCAACAGAAGGGAATTGGAAATTTTTAGGGTTTTATTAATTTCATCCTAGGGTAGACATCTAAATTGTGAGTCACACTCTAGAGGGGCCTCTTTCTCTCCCCCAACTATTAAAGGAGGCTGAATGAGTAACTGAAATGTCAGCATCTACACAGTAGACATCTGCATTTGGAGAGACCGATCCCATCTTCTTTGTCTTATAGCTGTTATTGAATTAATTCGGAATACAGATCTTACTTCCTGTGGATGTCAACGAGACATCAGAAATCGCCTGGTTAAGTGACATTCAAACAGTGCTGTAAGAGTTTTATATGAACATACTCAGTAGAACATCATTTCCCATCCCCTGCGAAAGAAAACCCACTTCTGATTAGTGCAGTTTCAAAGCTCTTAGTCTCAGTTTTTGAACACTCACCCCCTACTACATACAAATATTCAGATGAGTGAGTTTTTACAGACAAGGATGCTCGCACAATTGCCTATGGCACGGAAATACTTCTCTTTGCACCCCATCAGCTCCAAGCAGCACCACGGTTATTGTATTTGGAAGGGAAGAAAAAATAAAAATATTCCACAGAGAGGTCACCAGCTCCATTCCTCTTCCGCTGCAATGTTGTATCACCACCCAGGCGGCCTCCTTGACCAAGCGGTGCTGCCCCACAGACAGAGGTACCATCAGGGGCGGTCAAAAGATCTGTTTGATCTGAGAGGGAGGTGGGATGAGGTGGGCCCCAGAGGTCCCTTCCACACAGAGTCTTTCAGTGATTCTTTAATTAGTGATGGCAACCAGGACTAGGGCAGAGGTGAACAAGAGGTCTGAGACATGGGAAGGGGCAGCAGGCTGGGCCTGGCAACTGGGACAAGAGGAAGGTGCTGGGAAGCAGGGGTGGGTGGAGGCAAGGGGTGCTGGCGCCAGCCAGGGAGAAGAGATGGGGACAGTTTTGGAAGGGCAGGAACAACCAGGAAGGACTGGCAGATGAAGTTGCGTCAGGCAGAGCAACCTTGCCTGCAGAGCCTGGAAGGACTCCGAGCAGCCCCATTCCGTGGCACCTACCTGCAGGGAGCCAGGGGAGAAGTGCCCCGCTCTCCTCCGCGCTGGCCCCAGGCAGCTGCAGGTGGTCCACGCACACAGGGCTGTGTGGTTGCTCACCGCGTTTTCACCCAGGTGCTGTTCTGAGGAACACAACAGAAACCAACAGCTCTTCCTCACGGCAGGAAGTGCTTAGGGAGGAGAAACAGGCAGAGGAAATGAATTACTGAACAGCTTGATTAAGGGAGCATCGTTCAACTTTGGCTTTGGGAGCCTGGTGGGCAAAACCAGCTCTCATTCTTCTGCTTGAGCCTGCCCAAGGCCTCTCGGCTCTTGTTTTACGTCGACTGTGTCAGGTCCCACCCTAAGAGCCGAGCAGGCTCTCAAACACCAGGGCACTTGGTCCCTTCCAGCCCAGGAGGATGGGTCCTGCCTTCCTCCAGCCCCCATGCCTTCCTCTTCTTAATGCGACTGGCTGATACTACCTGCCCAGGCCTGCCAGTTTCTTCACCCCCTCTCTTCTGCACTCGCAACTTCTAAGTAAAGCGAAAGCATCAGCTCTCTCTTTCTGACACCAAAATAACTTGGGCACCAGCTACCCTCTGCTGAGAATCAGTGCCAAGTCCCCTCAGAGGGTTCTCCAAACTACTCCGTTCGAGGGCTTTTTGCTTACCATTCCCCCTTCCTGCCACCTTCAATAGAAATTATGCCAAGGGGACTTCTCTGGAGTAAAAAAAGGATGACATTTTTCAGACAAACGAGGTTCAGGCCCAGCTCTCCAGTGGGAAACCTGCCTCTGAGCCTGTGGCAGTCTTCACCAGGGGAATTCAAGGCAGCAAAGAGCTGGTGGGGAGAGTGCCGGAGCAACTATCGCAGGTCCAGCTCCTTGGTGAACCCTGAGGGAACATGGTACTGTGCCAGCAGGAAGAGCCTGGTCTTGGAGCTGAATTTCTCTCTGTTTTTGCCTGGTTCTCATGCTAGAAGGACAGCAGGACCCTTGAGCAGCCACGGGGCTGCCCACGTAGACAACACAAGAGATGGGGACAGGGATCACCTAAACAATAGTGCATTTTGGGGGGGGAGGAGACATATGCAGGTGATACTGGCTTCAGAAGAAGGTGGTATCACAGATGGCGCTGTGCATCAGCGATTTTAGTAGGGAGCATGAGGTGGTATGGTGCTGGAAGCAAATGGATTTGGAGCATAGCTAGGAGACGCATACACTCTGGTGGCAAAGCTGTCTGGAGTGGCTTGTCCCCACCTCATCAGATGTGCTGAGGCAAGCGTTTGTGAGACTGCTGTAAACCTGGTCAGGTAGATGGTCCAGGTTTTTCCAAAATCTCCCCCTCTTTTACCAGGTCCCAATTATTTCACCAATTCAGTTGCATCAATGCTATTAATGGGATGCTGAACCACAGCCAGGGCGGGGGAGCAGGAATCTCTTTAAGGGGGCTTTACCACCAAAGAAAACATACCATGGGGTTGTCCTCATAACACCATGGCTCAGCGGGAGGCGAAGCATTTGCATCTCCAGACATCACAGATGAGCCTGACTATTTTTAAAGTTGCTTTTCTCAGCTGTGAGCCTCTCCAATCATTCCCATCACGGGAATAGGATGTCATGTCTGCCAGAGGATGGCTTCTGGAGGGGATGAGAAGTAGGAATTATAGCTGAGCTGTAACACAGAAAAACTTGCTAAAGAAAGCAAAACACAAGGTGTTTCATGGTGGCCTTCTTTGTGCACAGATTCTGTTTTCATCAAGTGAGTTATTTCCCTTTTTCTTCCCCTGTAATTCATGAAATTCCCTTCCTTTATTCGTGTCAGCAGATTTCTCTACAAAAACATGATGACTACAGTTTTAGTTTTCATCCCCAGAGAAATACATGGCTACACTTATCCAAAGCGCCTTTCTTAATCAAATACATTTATTTATTCATACCTCTGGTAGCTGATGGCAACCCTGTGTACCATTGTCACCTCTATCAAGACTTACTTGTTTTCATGTAAGAGTCAATATCCAGGCAGTACATTTGTTGTGGCCTCAAGTGAATAATAAAAAACATATTTCCTTTTGACAGCTTTAGGGCAGAACAGTGCAACTGTGACAGAGTTTAAAGATGTTGAGTGAATTTAGTAAAATTAGTCAGACACCATACAGGCCCCACACTTGTGGAGAGAATTTGCCCTCGACATTAACTAGAACTGTGTACATCTGGGGTATGTTTTTGGCAAGATTCAGCATAGCAATGTTTTCAAACTAGTAAAACTTTTTACCATTTAAAAGTTCTTTACACTTAGCCCAGGCTGCTGGTGAGCCTTTTGTTTAATCAACACATCCACATTAACTTTGCAGGCAAACCTGCTAACGCCAGGCAACTTTGTGGTTAAAAGTAATAGTTATGCGCAAACAAGATAAACCCAACGATTTGAACATTTCGGGTAAATTAGGGTGACTCAAATGGAGCAGTAGATGAGAAATAGGAATTGAAACAGAAAGGCATGTGTGATGTGTTCAGAAGTTAAGAGGGCTGGTTTCCATCCTTAGGATGAATCTCCTAGGATCCTGTTTTATTTTAGTTTGTTTTAGGAACCCAGAACAACTATTTGCTCCCTGATGGCTCCTTCCAGTCTTTTCTTACACAGTCCAGATCCAGAATCTTACACACGTAGGAATACAGCACTTTGGTCTTAAAATCTTCTTTTCCTCGGTACTCACTTGAGCTTTGGAATAATTTATTTACTGTTTAATGACTTTAGCTCAGAGCCGGAAAGAAATGTCTTTTCCAGTCAGCCTGCTAGCCTTTGTCTCCAGCTGTAATGAATACAGAAGGTGGCTCGTGGGAAGATGCTGTTCTTTACCTCCAAGCACTGCTCAGCATCAGTCCCAGTCCATGACTGCCCTATGTCAGAGTCCTCCCGTGGCACCCATTTCCTGGAGCTAGTAACGGGGACTGGCAGGGCTCACGCGTTCTCCTGCTATCCAGGCCAGCTTCTCACAGAGTCCTTTATAAGCATGCTTAGAGAATTACAAGTTGAAATGACCTCCTTGAAACTGCGTGGAGTATTGCAGAGAAGGGATGGAGATGGGAATCATATCGACGTTCATGTGCCTCAGACAGCTGTGTCGCACAGCCAGCCGCCTTAGCCCCAAAATCAGCTTCTCGTGTAGACAGACGTTCTCACCAATTTCTCAGAGCTTCTCAGATGGCAGTTGCTGACACTTACTCCCATGAGCCTTGTAAGGGTGTGGTGGGCCCTGGGTGCTCTCTGCATTACCTGCATGCCATGCCCATGGCACGTTGTGCTTTTCTTTTTTTTCCATTTGGCAATTTTTACAAGGAAACATTTCCGGACAAGAACCATGTTCTTCAACGCTCTCATCCATACACAGACCTCATTAAAATCTTACAGGGTGAAGAACCAAGTGCCACTGGTGCCAACAGAGCTTTGAGACATCACTGGCACTTGCAAGGCTTGTCGCTCCTGCTGCCCAAATGCTGCATCCCAGCACAGCTTCAGACACAACAGCCACAGCATGAAAAGACCTTCACAGTGATTTGTCATCACTGCAGCAGCAGCTCTCCATCTCTGCTGCATCCACCTAGAAAACACACACACACACAAGATTTTTATCTGTCAGCTAAACTCACGCCCATTGCCTTAGGAAACTTTAACAGGAATCTTGACTTCGGGTGTGCAGTTTCACAGCCAAATCTCCCAGTCTGAACTCTTCTGAAATGCATAAAGACATTTGCCTGGCCAGAGACACCACCTCCTTTGAACTGGAACGGACACAGACCAGGGCCACTCGGGTCTTGTCGCCAGGTCAGCCGTGCCCTAGCGCGCTGGTTCAGTGAGGGAGAAAACAGGCACCAGGATCTTCCTTGGCACCAGGAGTCTCAGGAGAGAACACCTTGGCTTCTTAATTTTTTTTCTGTCAGAAATAATTTTCTTGCCTTTCAGGCTGGGATAGAGAAAGAAAGAAAAGTGACCTCACATGCTTACTTATGGCTATGCTTTTTTTTTTTTTTCTTTTTTTAATATTATTTTCTTCATTCCAGATATAAGGGATGCTGTCCCAAGTGTCCCTATCAAGTCATCTGTCTTGTGGGCAGGATTTGCCAAGTATTTCTGAAGATAACATCAGAAACATATGCCGCAGACAGACAGGAGACAGACACTAAGCAAGTAGCAGAAGCCCAGTTTTACCACCACAACCCCCCAGCCCCCAACCCTGTTAATTAAAGTTACACCGTAAGAAAAACAGCTTTCAAAGATTTCCTATTGACTTAAGCTAAGACATGTTAGCAGGAAAACAAAATTATTGTATACACTGGGTGAGATCGAGTGGAAAGGAGACAGACCTGGGAATGGTGTTATAGTCATTTTGCATTTAACTCTGCTCATTTCTTACAAATCCTGTGTCAGTTTACTACCTCATCTTACTTTTGTTTTTAAAACAAGGTTTACAATTCCTCAGCAAAAACACATGCTTGTATAGTTGTGGTCAAGTTCACCTTCACCAAGACACTGGTGATGTGTCTTCCACCATCAGCTTGGTTTTCTTTCCTGGCTGTGGTCTACCTGTCAAACCACAACTGTCACTCAGCTAGAGCATGCCTGCAGAAGCTCTTCTCCAGAAGTTTCTCAGAAATGCACGCCTGTGTTCTAGTGACAGAGACACCCAATACAGCGGCAGGAGTTAACTTGAGCTAGACTAACACACACGGAATGAGCTGGTCAACAGCTTTCTATCCCAGACGGGCTACCGCCTGGCCTTCCTGCAAACACTCCCCAACGCAACCGGTGAGTGCAGCTGTCACACAATGCCTCAGAGCCAAAGCTTAGTCCATGAGTACCCAAAAAAGAACTGGTTAAGCTCCAGAAGACTGACTTGCAGGAACCTCAGCATGCCCAAGGTTTTGCCGCAGAACAGGCCCTATTCAGAAGGGTGGTGGTTCCCCAGGGTCATGAGCCAATCTACATGCGGGGTGCTGTGCTCTCAACTCTTTCCTCCTGTCCTTTCAACATGGACTCACCCCACCCACAGCAACAGCTGTGTAATAGCACAAGGAACCAGTTCAAAAGGCTGATGTAGGCGAGCAGTAACTGCTTTCTTTGCTAGAGTAGTTTGTGGCTGGCTCAGGTGCCCAATCTGGTTCACTGCAGAGTCCCACGGGTGCAATGGTGATCCAAGAAAGGGGTGGGGATGGGAGGAGGAGCGGGGATGGGACTTGGCAGCCCCAACAGAGATTAGCTGACACTCACAAGGACCCCCATCCATGGTGCAACTCTGAATAGCAGATACTGTGCCAACAGGCACCCTGGTGGCCACTGTGAATCTAAACAGACTCCGAATGTGCACACAGTTTTCAGAAATAAAACATTCCTTTTAATTGGCAAGTAGAACACACATTACAGGTAATTAGTATTTTATAAACAATATTAAGTTACAAATACATGTTAAAAATTGCAGTTCATGGCAGCTAAAAGCTTGGAGTCCAAAATGCATCTCTGCAATGCTTCATTACTTCCCTTTCCCCAATCTGCTGGGTGAAGATGAATAAAAGATCATTTATTGTCTACTAGGAGGTGGTCTACTATATACTCAAACAAAAAACAAACCTCATTCCTAAGAGCATCACTAACAAACAGAGGCAAAGTACTTCAGCCATCTTAAATCATGTCAGATGCAATGAGGACACAGTTAAGAGTTACTCTGTAACATTTTAAGCGAAGATACAGATATCTTCACATGAAACTAGTAGTTCAATGCTTTCTGATCCAATTCAGCTTTAAACCAACACTAGCTTCCACCCCACAGAAGCTTAAAGTCCATCATGCAGGCTTCCGTGCCATCAAAGCTAGATGTTTACAAATCAGACCCTAATACAGAGGAAAGTTACGGTGTACAACTAAACAGCATACATAAATACATATCTTATATTTAGCAGATCTTTATTCCTCTCCTTAATGTCTTTTGTTGGTATTTGTGAGATACACAGCTCATTCCATTTTCACTACTCTCAGAATATTAACAAGTTACCATTATGCGTGTTAATATACTAAATATCCTTTAACAAGTCTCTTTAAAAAAGTATTTAAAAACATTTTTGGAAAAGTAGAAATCTATTTTCCAGAAAAACAAGTGGTATTAGGATAGCATGGACTCCAGTGCTTAAACATCCTTTCAGAGAAAACCCATCTTGACAGCTTTTGTGCTTGGGAGTCAGTGTGTCTCAGCTGCCAGACTCGTGTTCTATTCGTCCTTCTTGCTGTGGTGGTAAAAGGTCATCAAAATCCGCTTACCTTGCCTTTCAGTTGGCAGACTTTCAAAGATTACCATTCACTGGACTGCATAAGAGACACGTAGCTTTGACATAAGTTCATTCCTTTCTCACTCATATTTATGAGAGTCAGTTTTATTATACTGCTGAGATTGCATCTTCAAAACCAGTCTGCTGAATGCGGCTGGAGAAATGACTTTGTATCTCAAAAATATCAAGAGTACCATTCAGATCTGAATTTCTATTAAAAACTGTGCACATTTAGCAAAAATTATGCTGCTGTAAAAACAAAAGGCCTGCTCCTTGGCCTGCTCAGAATACAAGCTACAACACAAGAGATTACACCAGAGGTTTTTTCTCTGCTTCTTTTCTAAATGCAGGCATTAAAAGTAGAGTGTTACTAAGCTTTTCCTAAGAGAGCACGCAGGGGTGGTGACATAATATACATTAATCTGGAACAAAAAACAGTAACAAACAACCATTCTAGAAAATGCTGCATATTAGCAGCACGCTTGGTTTCTGAAACATAAGGAATTGCATTGGAGTTGTCAAGATGAAGTCCACACACCTTGATCATTGAACTGATCACTAGATTCCAAGAAACCAAAGCAAATTTAAAAATACACATGACAACAACTGCCTAGAAGGCAGAGTTTTATCATCTGTCAATAGCCAGATGAATAAAGTGCATAGCAACTATTATAACAGTTTCTTGAAAAGAGAATACGTTTAGCAAGTCTCAAAGTTTGTAAGCTTGACACTTATCCATACATTTTGCTACATGTGTGGCTTCCCTTTTGTTTTGCTATTTAGCTTCACTGATCGACCCTTCAGCGTTGTCCTGTGACTTCCTTTGCACTTCATATGGAATGTGCTGAGATCTCCGACTGCTGCCTGATGTACGTCTGGAAGCTCTTGTCACCAATGGGATGTTCTCTAAAAGAAAAGAAAAAAAAAAAGGAAAAAGTACGATACACAGAATTTTCTGTCAGGACATCAAAATCTCAGAATGGAAAGGGAACAGACAAAACCTTTTCCCTAAGTTTGATTTTCAAAGTTGTAATTGTAATGATAAAACTGCATCTTACTTGAACTGGAAGACCTGACTGATTGAATTGATCCTCTTTTTTGTCAGCCATGCGCAGAATGTTCCTTTAATGTGTACACAAAATACAGTCATGTGGCTGTATCAGCCACTCTCCCTATATTTAAACCAACACTCTAAAATAAGCTGGTAAGTACATCTATCTTCTGGTATTTACTCCTCATTCCACAAGCACAGGTTCAAAATTAAAAAAAAAACACCCCAAACCCACAAAACCCAAACCACAAAACCAAAACCAACCCCCCCACTTATTTTTACGAATGAAACTGCATTAAAAAATAAGCATTTAAAAATTCCTTACACTCCTTTAAAATATTGTGATATCACTCCTAAGTCACAACCTACTTGTATGTATTTGCAGGATCTTTTTTGAACATTAATATGGTGCAGGCCAGAACATAAGCAAGGGAAATACTATTTCCCAGGACTGCTCCCCTGTTTGGGCAACCCATTGTACTTACTGGCTTCCATATTTTGTCTTCTTAAATTTATCTCTCTTATATTGAGCATGCTCCTGCTCTAAAGTTCCAACGCCTTCAATAATCAGCTTTAGTGTTTTATATGTCTCCTTAGGGTCATCAATGATGAATGTAGAATATTCTTCCTCTTCAGGTCCGTCATACACAGATTTGCTGCCACAGGCCTCTGGGGGAAAAAAAACGAAGTACGGGAATAGGTATCAGGCAGGGGGAAAAAAGTGAGACAAGCAGACTAAAAATACTCAGTCTGGGGTTCATAGAGTTCCTTGGTTTGCTTCCATATGACCACCACAGAACTGTGGCTGACAGCAACAGCAACAGCAGCAGGAGTTCCCTGTCCTTTTGCTGGGCTGTTGGTAGGCACAGAGGCTGTCCCATGCCCGTCCCCTCCTCCTTGTCTCATAAGGAAAGGGAAGCAAGGCTGGCAGCTGCTCCTGGCTTGGTGCAAAGCTGTCCTTTGCTGCACAGGCAATGCCTTCATCTCAATTAGCACTAGCAGTACCCCATGCACACACTTTGGGAACTCTGACACAGGCCTAACTCTGCTGCTGTGCTGCAGGGTTGCACTGCACGAAGTCAAGTATTCACTTGTGAGAAGGACAGGTTCCATCCCCAGGCAGCAGCTAAGCAGCAAGTACAGGACTGCACAACAGACTGAATTCAAAACCATTACAGGTTGAAGTAGTCATGTAAGGTGTTTTACCACATTACCCCTAAAAGATTCATACAATAAGCATAAGTCATGACTACTGCCTGGCTGCCTGCTTAAGTACATATCCTAAAAAGGATCAAGTCATACTACCTTCCTATCTTACCAGGGAGCCTTCCTGGCTAAGAGATCAGGACACTGATTACGCATGAACATCTGCAACAGACTGATCATGTGATCTACTTCTGCATTGTAGCTGAGTGTGTTAGAAGGGGAGAGAGAATATTTTACTTTGTCTCTATTTTTCCCTAGCTTTCTAGCTTTACTGCTGTCTCAGTCTCAGCTTTCGAGTTACCTTCCCCTTGCTGCACTGTCTGCGCCAGACCTGCGTCCTTTTCCTCGACACTGAAACTCGATGCTGGCTCTGGCAGTGAGGATTCGGAACAGGGGAAAGCTGGGCATTGGTTCAGACGGCTCGGAAGTGGTGGGGATCTTAAGTTTGCAATTGCACGGCAGCCAGGAATGGATTAAAGTGCTTTCCAATCTGTGTGTTTGACACCACTGGCTTATCTTATATTATAAAATAAAGTCCTATTTAAAGATCAGTGCCACAGTGAAGGCTTCCCTGCCACTCCTTGTGCTAAATTGGGACTTCAAGTCTGGCACCATGTACACCGGATACTTTTCTTGGCATGCCTACTAGTACTAACTTCCTCTGCTGTCTCTTCTTTCTGTTATCCTTCATGTCACATCTCTGCTCCCTTCAGCTCCTGAGGGTTTCCTAGCCCAAACTTCACTTTTCAACATTTCACAGACATCCACAGGTCATCTTTCGCTGGTAATTCCGAAAGAGCCTTCCTGAGAAACCATTTGTATCCAGCCTGTTCTTGGGGTCTGAATCAGGGAATGTGCACATGACTTCTGGTAACACAAAACCATGTTCCACTGAAACCTCAACTTTGCTGGTGCTTCTTTTCAGGATCAGTAAACTTCTGGTTTAGTGCATGCTCTGATTCGTCAATTCAGAGCATCCAAGCAATGCTCTGTGCCTATGCTATTTTAGGATGCTGTGGTTAAGACTATTTCAAACAACTGTTTATTATGCAAAGAACTTTGTACAGACTATGAGACTGCATGCTGCACCAAAAATAATTCACACAACTGCCTCAAGTCAGCAGAAGGGGAAACAAGTCAAATAACGGCCACTGTGTTCTAGGATGTGATTCACAAGGCTGGTCTAGCTAGGACAATTTTTCACAGGTATTTTTGCCTTGCTAAGTGTATTGGAGATACAATGATCTTCCATCCTCACCTTGCATTTTCTCCAATTTTGGCATATACAGGTTGAAAAGAGAGTAGATGCGCTCAGTTTCTCTATCTCCATCTATATCCAGTTGTATATTTGCTGGCAGGCCTCTGTAAGGCATCAGGAAGAGAGGCAGAAGTTATAGGCTAAACAGTATATTACGGCACAAAAAGCACTTAATGAGGATGAAAGCAAAAGTGAGTACTTGTGAAAGCCAACAGACTGTATATAATGAAACTCAAAACTTCCTATTCTTCCCAAAAGGTAGACAAGTTCAAACTTCTTTATGCCTAGATTTATCCAGCACGCTTTCACTCTGACTTGAGAGGACTGTATCAGCATCCAGACATTTTGGTGAATTAGTCTGCTATAACCAGATGGAGGAGCCAAAGCACTGAACTCCCAACCGTCCAGGTCTTATATTCTGAGACTAATTACCAGTACAGACTACCACTACAGACTTGTTGTTTCTCTCATTTTAGATGAAAAGAGTCTCCTACAAACCAGACAGTACCTCTTGATTCAACAGAGAGCATGAGTGGGCCCCTTAGGAAAAGATCAGTTTAAAATTAAATCTAAAAGCAGATGATTGTCTGTTTCAGGAATTTACAAATAGGATGTTGAAGGGATTTCTGACATTTTTACTAATGACAGATGATCAGAACCAAAGTATCTTATCCCACAGTCAACTCCTATCAATGTCTTGAGCTCTAAAAATGTCAACATTTTCACCAAGCTATGCAGATACTGACAGTATCAAAAATAACAATAAAGATGGCCTTTGAAAACACAATGCCTGCATACCTGCCAGATCTTCCTGGTAATTGCATACCTGCAAGTCACACTGCAGAGACGCACATACCCCTGGCAATACTTAGACCAACAGCATATTACCTATCCTTACCCTGTGCAGGGTGTGCAGCCAGGAGTATTATCTGCAGTAGCTTTACAGCAAAGCCAGTGGCCATTAAGATAGGCAGAGGGATGGTAAACCGTGAGGCGCTTCTTGTTGCATTGGCTAACTTTGGTGAGGATATCAATCCAGTCCTTGGCCTCCACACAATTATTTGCTTGGATATACAAGACTCTTCTTTCAGGCTGGATCACCTGGAACATCTGCAAATAAGGAAATAAGCCACAGAATAAACCACCAGAATGAGTCGGTGAACCTAAGACTGGGCTCAGACCGATGATTTATTAAAGGAAAACCACAGCATACTAAAAGAACGCACCAATAAATACATCTCAACACAAAAGCAAGCAGCAAGTGTGCCCTTAAAACAACAAGACCTTTCACGTAGTACAAGGAGTAAGATACTGTCCCTGTAGGAGATGATTTACAAACAGCTAATATCAACTTGCTCGTTGGGCCTCAACAAGATTTGTTGTTGGCCTCAGGGATGCCATTTTAGTAATGATGCACCTCCAAGTTTTGGAAGGCTGACAAGAAGGACCCAACGCAGGGCTGAAAGGAAATGCTAGTCAGCAGGGGGCAGAACAGAGAAAAACAGGAGTTTGGATCCCACCTCAGCGACAGCTTTAGCTTTTAACATTGCCATCTCTCTAGTCTTTTTAACACATATCTCAGCATGATTCTTTCCTTTTAATAACTTCCACGTTTCTGCACTATAGCTGCTACTAGCAAATCACAGCAACACAGTTTTTCTTTAATCGCCATACAGTGGTTCAAATAATTACACATTAATTCTGCATTATGTCTTGGGCGCTGAAAAATCTAAACTAGAGCTCTCCTGCCTGTTCAAAACAGCCTGCAACCTAAAATGGCACAATCGCATTTATTTTCCTCCTCTCAAGAAGCAAGTTTCTGATGTACAGCCTTATTGCTTGATTATACTGATCATGCATTGAAGATAACTAAACTCAAGTTAGTGATCTTAACTGCAAATTTTGGAAAGGCAAATGTCAACCATCTTAATTTCCTCTATCCTTCATTCCTTCTGCAAATACTTAATTGTAATGGGTTTTCCTCTCTCTCTCAGGTATTCCTAAATTATCCTTCCTCCTCTACTTCTTCATTTGATTATTCAAATCATTAGACATTACACTGCCTATATCACGTGGAATATTATTTTTCCAAACAGCTGGTTTCTCTGTGCTACTTTAAAAAGAAAAACAAAGAGGCACCAAAAAAAAAAGCCCCCCCCAAACCGAAATTCACTTTTGTCTATTACAAAGACCTGAAACATTGACCTAAATTCTGCACCTAGCTGGTCAGGAGAACATTGCAAACTGTCACCAGGTGCAATCGCTTCTTCCCTTGTGACACTTTCAGGTGCACATCCTTTAAAACAGCTTGCAAATATACTTTCTAATTTGTGAACAAAGAGTTTAATTATGATGTCTCTTCTAACAGGAAAGGGAAAGCTCCAACAGTCATTTCCCTGGATTTAGTATCGTTATAGATATCAGACACTAATTAGAAATGCACAACACAGAAGAGCAGCGTAGGAGCTGCTGGTGTGATCAGTCCAGCACTGCCAAAACAGACACCAAAGAGACAGTCCTTTTAATAAAACTTTTCAGGACATAACTGGCAAATTGAGTTTGGGGAATAGGGAAGGAAGGAACGAGGAAGACAGGAGCATGCAGCTCAACCCTCCGTTAAACACAGAACTACAGCGAAAAGAATTTTAATGTCCTGCTGGCGTAAATGGAGCCTTCTGCATTACAACAAAGGAACAGATTTAAGGAGTGTGGCTTTGTGTAAGAGGATACCAACCTAAGTGAACTAACACATGGCAACTGTTACTGTGAAGCCCACAACTAAGCCAAGAATTTCAAGTGGGTGCAAGACCTTTACTCTACCAAAACCACCAGTTGCTTCTCAAACAACACAGAAGACCTGAGCAATACTTAAAGCCACCCTCACGCCTCCCAAACTGTGCTTAAGGAAGGTGAAGGCTACTGGCCTTACAGCCAGACAGGCAGATTTATCAGGAGTGAGGAAGACACACTTGGTGCAATTCAGAGCACAGATACATAAAGAGTATTTATAGAAAATGTGGATCTTTAATCACACTTAGCAACCACAATGGAACATCCATCACAAATACATCTGCTATGGTGTTTTGAGAATTCTGTTCTTGCTGCAGTATTCTATTTATGCATGGCAAGATAAATGGGAATATATTAGCACAGGAAGGTGATACTGGTATTTTCTACTGCTTATGGAAAGACTCTGAACCTTACTTTCCAGAATGGATGTAGTCACCTTCATTTCCTAGGTAACAATGAATTTAAGCAACCAAAATAGCCCACAGTTTCTGGTGTTAACAATAAAGGGGTGTTTTTCCTGTAATAAATCTTTACCATAAAGAGATATTTTGGATGCATTCTAGCCCAGTAGACTCAGCATAAGTTAAAGACTGCTGTCACTGAAGAGTTGATCAGAATTAGATCAGCTCCTCTCCACACACAGTAAGTTTTCTCTCAACTGCGTGGCTGCTTTTAGTTCAATCAGTTAATTTGCAGAGTTCAGTTGGCAACAGTTCATCATATGTTACAGCTGCCTTCTGATAGCTTGAGAATTATTTTGCAGCTTGGTTGCTTTTGCCTATGTAGTTAATGTGAATTATAAACACCAGAGCCACATACAGTACAATGAAGATGTGCTCTAGAAGCAAGTGAACTGAAACTTATTCCACCTTTTAACAGAGAGAGAGATATGCTACCAAAATAATACCCGAAACAGAGAAAATACTGAGCCATCAAGCATTGTATTTCACTTTGTTAAAGTGCTGTTTGAGGAACCTAATATCTACGGCAGGTTTGAGCACTGCCCTGCGTGGTGTCCACAAGCAGTGTAGATGGCAGGAAAGACTTAAAGGCAGAAAAGCTGAAAGTCACAATCATTTATGTGTATGAAGAAGTCTGTAGTAGATGCATGTTTAGAACTGGAAAACACTGAGCTGGTTTTTTGTTTATTTTTAAATAAAACTTTTTAAGGACTGTACTCATCTTCACAGGTAGAATAATATGAAAAAGGCTCCCAACATCACCTAAACCGATGATGTCCAAGAACTGTTCTTACACAATCGATGGTATGTCTTGCATACAGAAGTTGGCAGTAGTGTTCCATGCATGAGAAATATAGCTGTATTTTATTCACTAATGTGGCAATCAAAATGCTAAACCATAATGGCACAGCACAGTTGTTGTTTTGGCACATGACCTAACCCGAGTATATACGCACTTTCATTAACCAATAAAGAAACCCTGACAGCTAAGAAAGAAGATGTGATCCTTCACAGTTATAAGCAGCCAGTTCCTTCCCAACAGAGAGGTCTGACAGAAAGGGCAGGGACTTGATTATCTTACCTGTGTCTGACATTACGGAGCCCAGACAGCTGATCAGCAGTGGTCAGTACTGAGTGTGCTGCAGATCACGAAACGCAAAGACTGCTGACTGTTAAGAATCTGAATGGGCTGTACTTTTGGAAACTCCTGCTACTATATACAGAACAAGCAGCTGTGGCTGTACATCTTTCAACAGAAACCCAATCCAGGTTACAAAAGGGAAAAAGGCGATTAGACTGGTGGATCTAGACCAGCCTAACAAGTAAATTAATGAAGATGACCTACTTACATTTTTCATTTTAAAGGATTCCTCCTCCAGTCTTTCCACTGCCAGAATGTTTTCAATTGGAATGCTACACAGAGGGTGATCACCTGCAGAACACACACACACACAGATACTGAGCAACTTATTCACAACTCAACTTCACCCTCTGCCCGTATTTTAAGGGCTGATTCAGTTCCTTTGAAGATCATTTTGACGGCACAGAAAAAGGAAAAAAAAAAATCTTTCACTCAGCAGGGATTTACTAGCATGGTCCTTATGTATTATCTTAAGTTCATTTCTGTTTTCAGCTGCACCACATTATGCTAGCAAACCTCTTAGAAACTGACTACTGCAGCAGGACACAGTATATTTCCTGAGAAGGTGACAATGAAAGAAGTCATTCCTGTCAGCTCAACTGAAATAGGTCAATGGTGGTGACGTAAGATCTCAAAGTTGAGTGTGAAATGATGAATGGCATGATCTGAACAGGTTTCCTTATTTTTCTCACTCCCTGTGTATTTATATGATGGAAGGAAGTGGTATTTGTTGTGTACTACTGAACAGACAGAAACAATTTGCAAAAAGCAAAACCCTTGGTATTAGATAATATTAAGTGAACATATTTTTGCAAGTCTAAAGCTTGCAGGAAAATCCCTGCCCACTGCAGCCAGTTGTGCCAATGCTACAGAATTTATGAGAACAAGCTGAGATGCATCTCAGAATGTTCGATACAAACCTAAATCGCAGTGTGAGGTATTTGTATCCTGAGTTCTGTTTCCTTTGACAATCTACTATGTAACTGTGAATCCTACAGATGATGTTGATAACTGATATTAGACAAATATTATCAAATATTCTGCTAATTTATAGGGTACTGTGCTATCCAAGAAGCTTCTCTAACAGTCTGTACAGTCATACTAAAAAAAAACCAAAAGGGCAAGAACATACAGGCTGACAGACTTGCCTGCACTGTGCCTTCTACAGTTAGAGATCTAGATCCGAGTCTTCTGTTCTTACACAATCCTTATGTTTAACCTTCACTTTAATGTATCAAAAAAAGACTGGCAAACCTTTGTTACCTTTGCTTTTCTGATAGGTAAACTCATGGTTTGTCAGGCGAAACCATCTCTTCTTGAAGTTTTTCATACCAAATCGTTTTCTTCCTTGTGCTCTCTTGATCATGAACCTAGTAAACAGGACAACAGTTGTTACAATACACCAGATTTTATATATACATGCATATAAATATATGCATACATATAAAATATGTATTTATGTATATAGATTTATACAAATATACACACCCCCACGATGGCACTTGTGAAGCTTTAGGAGGGGACATACAGTGTTTTCTAATTATTGAGGCCTTGTCTTGACAAGGCAAGGAAAGTCACACTTTGATAGCTTTAGTGCATCTGTTAGTTAAGCCTGTCCTTCTTCCAGATCTAGATAAGGGGCAAGACATGCAGCTTGACTTGTAGTCTACATAGGGGCTCTAGTTAGTTAGCTGAACTGCAGCTTGTGCCCTTTCCTCAGTTACAAATCCAGCTAAATGGTTTCCTACTACAGCAGAAAAAAGGCACAACACGGTTAGTACTGCTCTGCTAAGCTTGACCTGTTAACTCCACAAACTTTTTTTTTTTTAAAGCTGTAAGAAAGTTCAAAATGTTTAGGGTATGTTTAATAATTAGAAGGCAGATGTAAGGCCTCTGGAGCACAGGGACTGTACCCTTACATGCTTTAGTCGCTCTCAAGCTCTAGAAACAAAATCAGATGTTCCACAGCTCCATTTGCAATTGCACACTCATGCTGTGGTTGGAAACGCGTTTTCAATAACATACAAAGCAATCTGATGGCTGAAAGCTAGAACCCTCTCATCCCCCCCCCTTTTTTGGCAGAGGAGAGGTGTTCATTTAGTGAGTTGTCAGTTTTAATTAATTTCAAACTTGAATTAGCTCACAAGAAACTGTGATGCATCCACCATCTTCCCAACCACTAAATCATTCCAAAAGCTTCAAGGTGACTTTGGAAACCCTAGCAACTTCATACTGCTCAGCATCACTTTTGGTGGGAAAAAAAGTGTATACATATGTAGTAGAGAGTTGAAACAACTACTCTATACATTACACTAACTATTGTGCCAAATACAGAATTATAGAATGGAGCCAGTAAAAACTACTTACTACAGAGTAGTTTTTATCAAGTAGGAAGGATCTATACAGCACAAAGAGCACACAGAGAGAACAGAGAATGATTTGGTTGAAGATTTTCACCAGCAGAGCTAAAATGCTTAGAACAGCCAATACGGTATCTTGCTTCTGGTATCTTCAGTCAGAAACAACTACATTGCATCCAACCGAACCGCAGTTCTGTTTAAACCTCAAACAGAAACCCAAGTTCCTTCAGACTTTAACTGTTTTGTAACCAGCTGGGCTGGTGCCTGCTGCCCATTACAAGTTGTGTGGGCCAAAGCTGACAAGGACTGTATATGGCAACAGATTTTTTTTAAACCCGTTATAGTTACACACCTCTCTCATTCTTAAAATGGCCAGGCAGATACCGTCTCGGTCCTTATTCTTGGATTACTTGAGAAATATTTAATGAAACCACGATTCAGGTCATCACCAGGCTCACTGGTGGTAGCCTTCATATTTCAATGTTAAGGCAAATTTCAAGGGAAGAGCAGATATCCTTGGGCTGGACAATATGCTCTTCAAGTTAGTTTCTCTTCCTTCTCAGGCCAACACTTAAAAGGTGACTTAAAACTGCAAACTCCTACAGAGCCTCCCTCTGAAAAATCCAAACTCCATACTGCAGAGCTAATTAGATATGTGCTCTTAAGTTCTTCATAGCTGACATAGCCAAAGAAGAATGTGCTTTTATTTCCCACTGATAGGTGACAAGCATTCAAAGCCACAGAAGTTACAAGGTGAATTTAAAGGATTTCTTTGTTTCTAACGTTTGCAGAATGTGTGCAAAGTTGGAGCAAACGTTCAGAAGCACAAAGGGAAAAAAAGTCTAAGATGAAACTCATTTCAGCGCTGGATGTTGGAGATGCTGTTTCTTCTCATGTTTATGGTAGACCTGAGTTTGGATCTGCCTTAGCCTCGCTTGGAAGCATCGGCATGCCCCTTTCACCTACAAGAATGGCAGGGCTAGTTCTCCTTTTAATTTTCTTCCTTTTGGAAAGAACCAGGCAGACAGCTGTTAAGCAGCAATGGCATGATCAATGCCTGCAAACCGAAGTGCCAGTGACTAATCTTTGGTACTGTACATTCATTCCAAAGTACATATGCTATAGCTTTCCATCTAGATACTCTTAATAGAAGCAAAGATAAATTAAAAAAACAAAAGCAAACAAAAACATTGCTAAGGCAAACAGAAACCACACTAACCAGCCAATCAATCTGGAGAAGAATCAAATCAAAGGCTGTGAAAATTCCCACCCACTCCCCATGATATAACATGGCAATAATGCAAAATGTCAGGAAAAATAGGCAGCTGAAGGCCACTCCTTAATCTTGAGAACAATTTACATGAATTCTACTTAGGAAGTGCCTAGAAAATGTATGGCCACTTCTTACTTCCAGTGAGTTCACTGGGATCTATACACTGAATATTAAGCAAATCCCAGTGCTTCTTGGAGCCTCTGCCTACAGATAAAAGTCCTTTATTCTCTATTTACAGCAGGTTTTTGTTTTAAGGAAGGGAAGGGGAAAAAAAAAAAAAAAAAAGAGTTGGTCAACATCAAGAAATCGGTAACAAAATGTTCTCTGCTGGGTTTACACAGGCATTTCAGGGTCGTGAAACAGAGTGCTCCCTCCCCGAAGTTAAAGCCAAACAAGTCTACTGCTGCAAAGGAAGGACACGCTGCCAGCCAGTAGCTACAGCAAAGCACCAACTGCCCCTACCATCTTACCTGCATGAACTATTACCATCAACTTTCTTTACTGTTAGTTTAAGAGTCCTTACAACAGCAGCCACAGGCCGAGCAAGAAAAGACAGAAAAAAATCAGGCAGGAGCAAAAGAAAGACAGAGGCAGAAAAAATAATGTTTCAGAGTTAGAGGGAAAATGTTACAAACTATACATTTATTTTCAAAAACAAAAGAATGACAAATGTACAGAATTAAACCAGACAAACTTGCTTCTAGGGACAGATGCTCATCAGAGGAGTGAACTGCAGAGGTTAACTGGAAGGGGTAGCCATGTTTTTACCAAAAACCTAATTTTTGCATGACTTAGAGCTACCATGAAAGCTTACTTTCAAGCAGCAGTTGAGCTCTGACAAGAAGAATGTGAATTTTTTTACTTTCTTCTTCCCAGCTCAAAGAAGCTATTTCCACAGTGCACTTAGATGATCTTAACTTAGTTTTGAAACACAAAAAATGTCAACAGTTAGTATCTAAAACTAATACGGCATATGTAACATGCTTCCAAAAAAAGGAAAGGTACTAAAACTAGAAACTGTTCCAAGTGCATCACAAATTTTCCTCGAAATTGCCATGATGATGATTAGCATATGGATCTTTCAGGGCAGCAAAAGCAAATTCCATTTGCAGGCTTTGCCCTCACTAAGATATTCAGTATCTGCCTTCACAGTGGAATTTTACAGCTTTTGCTCACTGGAGTTCAGGAAGAAAAAAAAATAATCAACTTGATTTTAACACAACGCTGATTTATTTTGCCTTAGCTGTGCTAATTAAGTTCTACAGGCTTCTTTTTCCTCCACTTATTTCAAAACATACTTAAATTAAGATGTTTAAATCAAATGAAAAGATGTTAAAATCAGCTATAGTAGCCACAGAGAGTAGAAATAGCAACACAAGAATCTTCCTACGTTCTTCTCTGAACACATGGACGGAACAGGGATGGCGGAAAAAAAAGAATAGCTGCCTTAGAATGGTAGCAAGCACACAAGTAGAGAGTTTTGTTGCACATGCATGCTTACCCTTCTTTAAGCAATATAGGTTGCTCTATGCTCTTGTGATCTCTAGTTCCCGAAGATGAAATTAAATCTAGAAACTAAAAGGTGAACAAAAAGCGTAGATAAAAATGACAGTACCGGACTACCAAATTAAAATCTTTAACATTTGTACAGCACAGAGCTACAAGAAAATATTGTAAAAGTAGTTAAACAGAAGGTAATGGCAGAAGCTTGAGGAATTTGGGAGGTTTCCTGGGTTGTAAACTAAAAATAGCACAAATGCTCTTCAGCAGAAAAACTGCAAATAACCAACACTTCTTGGGCTTCTCCTTTGTTATATGTATCTTTCGCTTCCTTTTGGACTAAGCAATTTTCATCACAGATCTGCAGCATCCTATGAAGTATGCACACGCCTCAAGTTCTAAGTAGCAGCTTGTTAATCCAACCTAATTATTAAGTAGAATTAGATCCAAAAGGATTCTACTATTGACATGCACATAATTTGATAAAAGTTTCTTGACTATTACAGTTATCAGGAGTCTGCTTTTTCCAGCACACGCTTCCTGGTTTACAAACAGTATGTATTACATTCTAGGATTCCGAGCAACAGCTTCAACAACACAGCAGGATTTTCAGAACATTCACATGCATTACTTACATTTTTTACTGCATCTGCATATTTCTGCTCATTAAAGTAGTCATAAAAAGTAGCCATGTAGGATTCCTTGAAATTGGCCTGAAATACAAAGCCAAAACCATGCATATCATTATACAGTTTATACAGAAAATATTATTGTTAACAGCAGTAGACTATGAGGCAAGCCACCGCAGATAAGAGGGGTTTTTTCCTGGCCAGAGGTAAAATAAGCGAAGCGCTACTTTCATGTTGTACAGCACACATTCAGCAGTACCAAATTTTTATTTCAGAAAGGTAGCAGAATGCATTTCAAATGTTCAGTTACTACAGTTAATAATGTATTCTTCAAAAGCTTCAAACTTATGCTTTGGCTTTTAATCTTGGTCCTAAAAGAAGCTGACAAAAAGTGCGAGAGAAGGAATTCTACTGTCTCAAAGGATTCGTAATCGAGGTACAGATTCATCTACAGTTGCCTGTGTGTATCTTAACTAGACCACCAGCGACCCCAAATTATCACCAGATATAGCAGTGTGGTGCCTTAGGTACACAAGTTTTATTTGAATCAAAGATCCAGAGCATGGGCATTTGCATCTAATCTCACCACTGACTGGCAGAAAACTGAACCAGTTATGAAAAGAAAAGAATAACCCTTCCCCTTACTGAGCAATTCTTCTCAGTTGAGCTTTAAAATGTTGAAACAATCTGTAAAGCCCTGTAGAGCTGCTCTAATGTACTGGAGGCAAGTAGAGAACTTCACAGGTTTTTCTGATCACTATCTTTCTTCCAGAAGGAAGGAATGAAAAGCCCTGAACAGACTTCTAGTTTGGTCACACAATTTTGCTTTACTGAAATCTAGTTCAGGTTTAGACAGATTTAGCTTTCCTGTGAGTATGAGAGGGGCTTATAATCAAAGCAATCATAACCAGTTTTGCATAACCCTGGTACAACTCAAGCAGTTTAAAGGCTTAATTGTAATGAGTGATAAAAGATTAAAAAAAAAAAAAATATCACTTTCCTGAATTAAGCCTTTAAATGAAAATGGCATACTTACAGATTTAGATTTTGATAGGCTGCCTAGCGTTTGAATGGTTTTAGAGATAAGTGTCAAAGTTCGAGAAGTCTGAGGATCCTAGGAAAGAGAACAATATTATATGGACTAGTTATTTAAAATATGGAATAGAGGAAGGTAAACTATTGTTTCTTCTTTCTTTTTCACTTGCAGAAAAGTAAAATAAAATTAGAAAAGACCTGATAAAACACTACAGGAAAAAAGTTGCCTTTTTAAAGGCTTTTGACACTTAAGCCATCATGCTTCATAGCTACCCTACTGCTCTTCAGAGAATCAAAGGCAATCACTTGCAAAACAAAAATAGAGCTTTCTGTCTTGAAGACTGTGCAGGTCCTCCCCACTCCCAATAAGAACGACTACTAAAAGTCTTGGATAAGTTGCTTAACATCCAAAACATTTCCAACATTAATGCTGGATTGATTGTCAGCAATGTAATGCAGCAAAAATGAAGCAGTGACCATCTTTTCCACAGCAGCTTAGACCATCTACTTTGTTTGTCCTTAAATTTCACTGTTCCTCCCATACCTCCCAAGTTCTTCACATACATAGTCATTCAACATATGCTTCATACCCAAGACAGACATAGCAGATGTTTGAACTAACAAAGGTACTTCTTCTAAAGGCTATTAAAATAACTGAAGAAAGAATCTTGATAGACAGACTATGGTGACAGAACGATACCCCTAGCTAGAAAAAAAAATTGATACAGTACTTACTGGATGGTGTGGTGTAAGCTGAAAGAGGTTTGGGGAAAGAATGGCAGGAGCAAAGAATCTCAGGAAAATAAAGCTGCTGACAGCTGTATACCTCACATCTAGGTCACCTATTTAAAAAAAAAAAAAAAAAAAAAAAAAAAAAAGAGAGACCTCTACTCAGCATTTCAATAATCCTTCCTTAAAAACCTTCTGAAATCATCAGAATGCCTTCAGAAAGTTAACTCAAGCACGTGCTAGAAACATATATTTGTGAGTTACAGGATTAACTGATGATGGAGGATTTGGAACCAGAGACTGGCTAGCATAAACCAAAGAAATGTCAATGACAGCCTTTTAAAAAGAAGCGAATTCACAACACATGCTACTGGGAGAACACCAGTCACTTTTCCACTGCACAAGGGAATTCATACAAACATCTGCTACTCCATCTATGCAACTCAAGTATGATGAATAACTTACATAGTTTATGAAACGTTCAGCACAGAGGCCAACTTTCAGTTATCTAGTTATAGCCCCAAGCACAAGTGCTGTACAGACTCCTAACCTATCTATTCCAGTTGTTAATTACAGAAAATACAATTTAGAGTCATAGAATCGTTTAGGTTGGAAAAGACCTTTAAGATCATCAAGTCCAACCATCAACCTAACACTACCAAGTCCACCAATAAACCAAGTAAGGGTAGAGTAAGAATTAATTTCATGTTTCCTGGCTTCGTGGCTGGATTAGTTTTTAACGAAAGTAAAACTAGAATAGAATCATTAAGGTTGGAAATGATATCTAAGATCACCAGTCCAACCATCAATCCAACACCACCATGACCACTAAACCATGTCCTGATCTGCCACATCTACACGTTTTTTTGAACGCCTCCAGGGATGGTGACTCCACCACCTCTCTGGGCAGCCTGTTCCAAGGCTTGACTACCCTTTCAGTAAAGACATTTTCCCTAATATCCAATCTAAACCTCCCCTGATGCAACTTGAGGCCATTTCCTCTCGTCCTATTTATTTATTTTTACATAAAAAGCACGACAGCACAATCAATGGCTTTCTGCTTGAGCTTCTCTACTATGAAGTGACTGTTTAGAAGCTGAACTCTTATTACTCTAAAACTTCCATATTGTAATCTGCTTCCCTTCATGAAAATACACAGGTTGGTTGTTCTGCTCAATTCCGGTTCTATATTGCCTGCTCATTTTCACAGAGCCAAAACAACTAGGAGGGAACGGAAAGAATTCTCTCTTGGCAGCCAGAAAACCTTTGCAGCACATGGGCCTCCTAGGGCAATGAGCTTGCAATGACTCCAATAATTTATAGATTGGCCTTTATTACAGATTGACGTATGAGCAGAAGGTAATTCAACTCCACTGAGTCGGCAGAATAAGCCATTACAAAAACCTGAACATTTGAAAACTGAGCATACTTTGCAAGTATTAAAACCATAAATACATACCATCATAACGCTCTTTTTAAATGCTGTTTTTCTTTGAAAGATGTTTAAGGAAAACTTATACAATCATTAAAAGTCATGTTCTTTGTGGAATGAATAATCAAGCAAAAACCAGCATTAATACACGCTCCAAATGCTATTTTGGATAAGCTGCTGTTCAATTACTAAATCCATCATGGATCATGCAGACTGCTAGACTACACCTATGTTTAAAAGATATCAGTGGTATAAAATAAATCAATATATAGAAACTCACCTTGAAAACGTTTGGCAGCTGATTCTCTCAGTGAAAAGAAAATATCGCACATCACTGTAGGGCAGCTTACACCAGATTTTGTAATTACAGTAAAAATACGATCAACATATTGCCTCAAATTTTCCTGAAAAATGCAATGATTAGGACAAAACTAGTATCATTTTCTGCTGTGGAAAGCGGTATTATTCCTGGTTCTATTCATAATGGCATCATTAAAAGATCCTCACTTTCAATGTACAATCTCACACTCTATGATACTCTCTTTAGTAAACACACATGTTCAAGTATAAACGTAAAAAATATTATTCCTCTCAAAACCAAAATCATAAGCGATATGGCAATATGGCATATCGTTCCTTTTCATAGCACCATTTTCTACGTCATCAGTAGAGCCACAGGCTAAGTTATCCTTGTCCTTAAGGGCAGGGGGAAAAGACATTAACATTCTACTGATATTGTATTGATAGCATAATGTAAAGCCATTGTAAAATAATTATAACAGTTTGTGGTGTTAAGAAAGCTTCTAGTGCAGTCTAGTGAATGACAAAATTACTTGCAACATCAAACATCTGAGGAACTCAGTTAAACTTGATAGTGTAAACAGACATTGTATCTTCAAAATCTAATGCATACCCTGTTATTTTCCAGGTTTTCACCATCTTTTAATTTCACAGGATCAATTTCACAAGGTTTATGAACCTGGCAGATCTAGAAAAAAATAATGAACAATTAATATATCAGTTTACCTTCAAGTAGAAAAAGTTATGAAGCATAATCTGTTAGTTTTTGGGGGTAAAAGGCAAAAGCCAACTTTATAAATTGTATCTTTTTCTTTTGACAAAGCACTGAAGGTAAATTACACGTGATCTTAATTTTTTTCCAAAAAGTAGCATTAATTGTTCTACCCTTTCCTTCAACTGAAACAAAGAATTGTTCGTTAGACTCTCTCAAGCAAGGCTGTTCAAAACCAGTCCTGTTTTTCCAAAACAGTCAACTCTGAAAGTACAGCTATATTCTTTAAAATCTTGACATTTGTTGATGAAACATTACCACAACAGCTGAAGAAATTGTCAAATCATTTAAAGGAAGTCTGTGGTCTGAAAGTATTGCCCAATTACATGAATAATACACACAATTGTCTAGGAATAATTTTATTCCTTTATACCCACGGGATGAAATGTATTAATTACAGCTTCCCAGCAGCTTTCTGCTGCATATATTCTTTATTCATTTAAGTTATTACTTTATTAATTTCTCAGAAACAATAGATGTTAGATTTTATAAAACAGAGTAATTCAGTTAAATAAATGGAAACTTTCCTTTTCCTTTAGCACAATCTAACTGTTTCTGAATTGGGTGACTCAGCTGTGGCTAAACTAGCACACAGGATTTTAACAGAGAAAGAGGTTCTTAAGCATTATTCCTACAAAGTCATCTTACAGTGGGAAGGAATAAACAGTATCTGCTCCCTGAAGGCCTTTTACAGTGACATTTTATCAAATGAACAGTCTAAACTTCTCTTACCTCATCTATAATTGGCTTTAGTGTAACTTGCAGATAATGCATCCCTGCCAGTTTCATTGTCTCGTCAATGCACTTGGAAGTTAATGAGTTTCCTCTGAAAATGGTGTTTGGATCTCTGGAAGTGAACAAATTTCTGTAATTTAGTCTCTTTGTAATAAACTGCTAATATATGGAAATAAAAGAAGCAGTGAAAGGTGACGGAAATCTGAGTTTGAATGCACAAACAAAAACTCCCTTTGACATCAGCCTGCCATTAAAGGCAGTCACGTAGCATTTAGTGCACTTCCAGGTTATAACAGAAAAGCAGTAGTCACGGTAAATCCAGAGGGACTACAGATTTTCTTCTTTGTATCAGCGCAGCGTGCTCAGTGCACCATCCAAACACAAGGCAACACGCTGGCTCAAATCAAAGGGTTTTACAATATAAACAGGGAAACATGCGCCCGCTCTCATGTGCTACTGAACAGCGTTAATCTGAGTAAGGGAAGAAAGCAGTGATTTTAGTCTCACAACAACACTGGACATTACACGTGACCTACCACCTTCTCCTACAAAACGAATACTTGTAAGCTGAGAGGGGGATGAAAACACCGGCTCCAATGACATAGCCATCTTTTCTAAGTGACTTACAGCACTGTCCTGCGATAACACATAAACACAGTGCAGATCCCAATTCTGCCCCAAGAACTGTGAGGATAGCTGATGCCATACAGACTCTCACATTTTTCTGAAAAGCCACTTGCACAAAATTTTTCCTGTGCTAGACATATGGCCACTGTGATTCGTTAAGCTTTAGCTAGCTGCACTATCACATGTACTTTTTTTTCAGTATTACTTGCATTTTGAGAATGCAAGCAATTTCATATTAATTTCCTACCTGCAATTCCTTGTATATCAATTTACGTTATGCAGATAGGTACATAATCAATGATCTCATCTACAACCCATATGATCAAAAGCTGTGCCTACTGACAGCAGATCAAACTTTATATCCAAGTTATTTGCTTGTTCTTGTTCACACACTGATCTCTTTTCTGTTGTTTATGGCTTACTACAGTTGTACCCATTTAGAAGTAGTGAATAACAAGATGAATTACTTTGCTGGATTCATCATTTTGTTTCATAAAAAAGTAAGCTCACTGCTTGTTACAAATGCCAGAAAGCCCTGAAAACAAACAGCATCTTTGCTGTTTTAACACAGGAACATGACTGACTAGGGAGCAGCAAATTTCCTCATACTGCAGCAACCAAGCTGTTTCAGCCAACCTGCAGCACAGAAAAAAATACACCTACCTACAGGAAGGAAAACACGCTATCCCTCAGACACTCTGAAAAAAGCCAACCCACACAAAGACTTTATTTTGTACTGAGGAAGCTGTTACTTTAGAGTCAGTATCTGTCACTCCCCTTGACTCGCAATTTTCCTCTTCGAGTGTCAGTCAAGAGCATGACTACATAGGCATGAGGCTTGTGGCAACAAGTGTTCTTTAGGACCTGCCTGCTGTGAATACTAGATCTTACTGGTGTGCTGACAGTTTAGTAGTGTAAGTCAAACAAGGTACTTATAAGAAGTGACCAGAAGAAAGATTTTGTTTTCTGCTATCCACTGCCGGATCCAATCCCATCTTTGTTCCTCAGCCCTCTAACTGGAAAGATTAGACACACAGCTTGCCTTAAATATTCATGATTAGGAAGAAACTTGTTTTTTGTTTTGAACAAATTCAACACACGCTTTTACTCGGCACTAGATGATTTATTAGCACTCTATAAAGCTGAAATGATTTCATATGAACAGCTGAAGGTAATGTAGGATTTCACAGTTATCATCAAATATAATTAAGACTGAGAAGAATGAAAATCCCTGCTCAGACTATACAATAGTCTTGCAAGTAGATTTCACAAAACATGATGGGAATTCCTCCTAAAATAAAACTCACCAGATCTTCAGAACAGTGAATGCATTTATAAAGAACTCTGCCACTCAGCTGGGAGAAACAGGAACAACTCCAACAGTTTCTTTTGAAATTACATAGAACTCTAGAAACTGAGTAGAGGATCCTAACACTAGCCAACACAGAGTAGGTATGCTTGATAGAAATTTGGTTTTTGGTACTTACTGAGTTCTCTTCACTTCAGCATTTGCAATGGCACTTATGAAAGGCACAATTCTGCCATAGTGTAAGAAAAGCCTGACAAGAGGTATGGCTGCTTCCTGTTTTTCTCTGCAAACTTCACCCAAAATGTGTGCAGCTGATGCTGAAACAGGCTGAACAGTGGAAAGAAATAAAACCTTTGAGAGATCTTTCTAGAACAAGCATGCTTTTTTACTTTTCCCATTAGCTCCTTGATGCAGAACCCCACACAATAGTTGCAGCGGCCAGTTAACTCAAACATGCCTGTACATAACATTCCTGGGCATTACATTCCAGTTTTTGTTGGCTGTAAGTTTTGATCACAAGAGGGCAGAGATTTAAAAACTATTGCAGTACAGCCTCTTTTTTTCCTCCCCATTTTTAATAGCTATCTTTTCACTGAATGTCACTGTTGCCTGGGAAGCAAATGAAGAGGAAGAACTCTAATCCTTCTCAATTTCAAGCCACAGTTAAGTACAGAACCCAGTTCTTGTACTGAAAAAATAAAAGCATTGTTACAACTGCTAAAAGTATACACAATAGCAGACATGGTCCAACCCTCTGACATTTCAAGACTATTTCTTGGTTCAGGTTTGGGTTTTTTTTTTTTTTTAATTATGCAAGTAAACCTGTTCCAACCAATTGACCAAACCGAAGTTTACTTTGCATTTTCACATGTAAAACTAGAAAGACAGGGAGAATATGTTACTGTTAAAACCACTGGTGTTCCTGGGTGTGCCTTCACCTACCATGCTGCATGCAGATAAAGATCTTTCTGCAAGGACTGAAAAAACAAGCACCAGGGATATGCAGAGCTTAACAAGGCCCTCAGGTCGGAAAAGGAAGAAGCTGAAGTATCTGGTAATTACACAACTATGGTGCCAACAAGATAGTGACAAACACTCAGAGAGGCCCTTGTGAGGATGATCTGCAGGTAAACAACAAGCAGTGCAAGCAAATTACCTCAACATCTGCAGATTTTAGCAGGAGGTCTCTAAGTGGACTGTAATAGTCTGAGGAAAAAACATGGTCCTCAGTGTAAACCACATTTAACCTTAAGGAACCAAGGTCATCAGGTTTCAATGACTTGTTACCATTATCTCTGGGCTGCAGGAAATACCTGATATGCAAAAAATAAGACAGAAAGTTTGTGCTGAAACACAAGATTATCTCAGACTATACGTGAACTTACATACAATGTTAGATATGTACAATATTTATATATGTATCAAATTCTTGAGGGTTCTGAATCAGACTTTTTAATTAAATTTGCCAGTCTATTTTGCACCAGCTGCAACATAGGAAGTTCTGATCATAAAGATTTATGTAGATATGATTAAAAACCCACACACTAAAACTATGGCACTGCTGACGAACTGCAGTAAATAATATCATCAAGCCAATGTATGAGAACTCCCACGTACAATACAGAGGCAGACTGAAATCTGTAATCACATTATCAAAACTTCTTGTTCTTACATTTGCTAAGATTACTTTGGCTTGCTTACAAAAAAGGATACAAATTAAATCCATTTGAACTTTATCACATAGCAGTAATTACTCTTTAAGTCTTCACAGCAGACATATGTTTCTACTTATTCTCCAAAAGAAAAATGTCAAATACCATGCTTCGTAAGAACTAGACTGTCGGAGAAATTTCAAAGGGAGTCTCAGTTCTCCTAGAAACTCGTCTCCAAACTTCAAGTTACTGGCATTCCAAAGATCAACCCTGTAATAAAACCAAATAATTTTGAAAATATTCATAATAAATAAAAAAGTTAAAACCAAATAATCCCAACCTTGTTTTCAATTTTGTGTTTTTTTCCCCTCAAGCCTATGAGTTAGAAAGTCTCAAAACTGTACAACAGTGGTTTCCAAACAGTAAAGAGACAACCTTACCTTAGATTTCTGGAGCCTTGCAATTCACCTCCATGAAACAACAGCGAAAAAAATCATCTAGACTACCGTTTCCTCATCTGTACTGTTTCCTCTATCCATATTGATAAAGATTCAGGGGGCTGTTTGGCTATCCCAGGTAACAGAAAAATACAGGTAAAATGGACACCAGGGAGAAAAATTGTAGAGATATTTAAGGACTCCATACTGTCAGTCCTGGTGTAATTTGGGATTACTAGCAGCTAAGCAGCAGCTTGACAGCATTAGGCTTAATGTCTACACAGTCCTTCCCAGTGCTCTAGCTCCTAGGAAGACTGTCAAGCCTACAAATTTGTTGCACTTAAACTAGTTCTGTACAGATACTCAAAACTTTAAGACAGTTCTACCACTCTGCATAATCAGTGTATTGACTGAAGCCTACACAATTTTTGGTGCTCAGTTCCTCACATTTGGGAAGTTCTGAGATGTGTCTTCAGATGATACTTCCTTCCCTTTTACATGCTCTTTAACATTAGGATGTAAAACAACTGTACTGAGATTCAAAATAGAAGTACTGGTGTCTAACATGGCATTTGTAGGTAAATGCTATAATGCCCACCTTGCAGCAAGACCAACTTTAATTTGGATAAGGTGCAAAGTCATTCAGTTATGGACTTATTTACACAACCTTTCTACTCTCAAGCAAGTCACAGTAGGCTTATCAAGGAATGGATGTTGATAGTCCTGCTAAAGGTTTATCCTACCTTATGCAAGTGCAGCGGATGTCACTTAAATCCTCTGAGCCTTGTCTCTCAACAGTGTCTCATGCATCAAGTTTCATACACTAGACATACCACTGCATGCCTGCTGGGTTAAGTTCTTCAAACTCTGATATTTTGACAGTATTTCTGCAGGGCAAGAATTCCTCCAAAGGAAAAAACTTCTTTGAAAATTCAACCTCCTCTCCCCTTTCTCCGTATCTGGTTGGTTACTATCTTGCTAACTAATTCAGATGGCTAAAAGCAGCTTCAGGAGGAAAGGAATCGTTTGAGAAGTTTATTTACATGTAGTCAAACTTAGTTTGCCAAGTATTTACAGGCTACTGGTTTCTAGTTTATCCAAATTCTTTCAAGATGCCCACTAGCAATAACACTTTCAAACATACACAGCCAAAAGGTGTTCCCCCACAGCAACTTGTTAAAGAAAATCAGTGCAAAGGATCTGTAGGAGAGGAACTAACAGCTTAAGGTAGATCTTACACTACACAGTAAGCAAAGCAGGCATGCAAATTCTGAAATTGTTTTGTGTGCTTGGAGTACAAAGCATAAGCAGCATTTTAAAAAGTCATAATACACAGACCTTAGAGTCTAAAAGTTTACTGTTTCCTGAGGTTTTTAGAAGGCAAAATTATGGCAAGTGTTATTCTAAAACTGGTCAGACTGTAGTCTGACAGAAAAAAAGAAACAACAGAGAGGGGGAGGAGAAACAATGAATTTCACCAGAACATCTGGTCCCTAAGTGTTGATATGCCCTGCCTGCAACTTCCTACACCCACTCAAAAAGAGAAACTTTCATAGCTTTAGAGAGAAACCATGAGAGACTAAGTCTCCTCTTTACCCTGTGGAATGGTATTTTTCTCAGGGGAGAAAAAGAAAACAAAGCCCCAAACCCATAAATTGTATGATCTGTCCAGAGGGCATGGGGGCAATCTAACTCTAACTAAACAGACTGGAGGAAGTGAGCGGGGGTGGAAGGGGAACCTGAGATGGAAACAAAAACACTCTGTCCTGCAAGGGACAAAACCTCTGAGCAAAGAGTTTGCCCAACCAAGACTAACACTTTATCTGCTTTTGTCTATTATTTAAGTGCTTAATCCTTTCCCAACTATTTTGTAAGCCTCCTCGCAAACTATTCATTTTTACCACACTGTACTGTGTTGGTTTTAAGGAATGAAAGCCTTTTCTGAAGCTCAGCTCCATGTACATTAACAATGCAGAGTTATTTGTCCAGGAAATATACTAAGTAAAATAGCTGTATAATGCTATTTAGTCCAGTAGTACAAAATAAGAGTCAACTGAAATGTTAAGCAATGTGTAACCACTGTCCACCAATGTCTAGGGTCCCCTTCCAGAGTCACAAAACTATCAGAGAATCCTAACTTTCATTTAAAAATCAGTGCGTGGCTGGGCATTGTGGTTACAAAGACCAGACTGGGACTCCCAAGACACTGATCAGTTGCCCATTCCATCACACACATTCCATGGGATATGGGACATGTTACTTCATACCTGCCTACACCATGCAAAGCTTTGCAGAAATACAGTCTGGTGCTAGGACTAGGTCATCTGTGCTGCCAACACTGACACCGCCAGAGCAGCATGACACTGAAGCTGGGCCTTTGCTCTCTCCCTCCTATGAATTAGCTGTGGGTTGCCCTTAAACCAGCTACCTTTGCACTGCCTGACACAGATGTTCTCAGAGAAACAGAGTACAGCTCTTGTCTCTCTCACATATGAATAGTTTCCCTTTCCTGTCTCAGAGCCACGGCAAACACAAATCCATTAATGATCTTGCAGTGCTCTGACGCTATGCTAACAGGCTACATGAACCAGCAGCTGACCGTCAAATTAGAACAGCCCTCATCCATTCATTCACAAGCACAGATGCGTCTTGCTTGCTGGGTGTAAGTATTGTTCCCCCTTCCTGGTCTCCCCTCCTTTCCTTACAGCCAACTGTGCTTCTGAAGGGACTAGGGAATGTTTTGGGAGATAAGCCCTCGCGGCCTCTCTAGTGGGAATACCTGGGGAGGAACAGGGTGCCACCATTCTCCCTCAACCTTTCTTCCTCCAAATCCTAGCATAAAAGAGAGGGGAATTTCTCACCACCTGATGCAGATACAGTTTTCAGCCACAGTGCATCCAGATCACCAGATGGCCTAAATTTCAACGTCTGTGATGGTATGACGCATGTGATACCTTTAGGTTTAGCACCTCCTATTGTTTCCTCTCCACTCTTTCTATTCCCTTGTCCCCCCAGACACTGTTGACAGGCCTCAGCAGGTTCTAAAATAGTACTAAGTGGGTGGCAGGGGGTGGGGTGGTTTTGGTTTTGAAATCAGAGTTGCTTCTTTCCCGTGCAATGGATTTCACATGTATCATACCCAGCCTTGCAAGAAGGGGTTAAAGTCCGGCAGAGAAACTGCCTCTGCCCCAGAGAAACTGGGAGCTCAAGAGTTTCCTCTCAGGGAAGAAGGGCCTTATATAGGTTGATAAAATTAAGTGGTAAAAGAAAACAGACCCTTTAACCGAGAGCATCGTGGAGCTTCTGGGCTCTCTTGGGAAACTCAGGGAGGGAGGAAAGGGGAGCACAGACACAAAAGGCTGCGCTTAATGACAACTGCACATTAGTATACACACAGTGTAGATAGGATACCAAGAAAAACAATGAGGATTTCTCCTGCAGAGGAACTGTCACATATTCGCATACATCTTCAGGACAGTGGAGGTAAAGGAGCATACAGATACAGTGACAAAGACACATCTTGATTTATGAACAGTAAAACCACACTTGCAACTTTGAAAACGCAGTCTACTACAAAGTTACACAACTCTGGAAGACAAATTTATGAGTACAAAGTGGTTTATATTACCTAATCTCCATTTTGTCAACTTCATCAACATCTTCAATATCAAAATGGGATTTCTTGTTGTAGCTACTGGGTCTTGTAACCTAATAAAAAGGAGGAAACTTTAATGAAGTGATCCGATACAAAAGCGTTCCGATGTTACTTGCACAAAGCTCTGGAAAGATCACAGTCTTTTACTATCAGCAGTGACTTCAGTCCTGATTCAGAAAACATCCGTTGTTGACTAAACAGATTCCTCACTATACAAAAGTGGCAGTTACACAGTCATATCCAAGAGTAACTAGACACTCCATGCTTTCTTTACAGAAGAAGGACATCTTTAATATTACTAACGTACTTTGAGTTTACATTGACAAAAAAAAATCACAGAAAGGAATACCACTTTTGTAACCCATCTAGGGAAATAAAAGGGCAATTAATAATTGAGTTTGAAATACAGCTGTACAACAGATGCCCTGAGGCACTCTGAAGAGGGGGGAAAGAAGAAACCCACACCAAAACCACCCTTAAAAACATTTTACAGCAGATGTAATTATAACTGGGAAGTTCTACCTGTCTTGATATCCTGGAAGTCAATTTATCATGCTCATACAAAAAACACCAGGTAGATCAATTATCCAAGAGATGCTAGCCTGTGTTATGCATATCAGAATATAGAACTAGGTGCACAGTTCACCAACCATATTTGCAAGACTGATAAACGGCAAGGCTCAGGCAGAAAATAATGGGAAGATAGCTGTAAGTGTAGAGCATTAGCAAAAAGGTTTTGTACAAACATTTCTTAAAATTTGTTTTCTAGTGTGATTATAAAAAGACTTTGATGGTTGTATTTTTGCATAGCATGTCAGAAACCTGAGAAAGGGTACCCCACCCAGATGAAACCACAGCAGGAACTGATCAAATGCAAGTGTGTATGATGTGTGGGTTCAGCTCTTGGTTGCACACAGAAGCTGAACTTTATTGTAGGTTTAAATATGCTTGTGGCTTAATACTTCCCACTCACAAAAACTGGCTTTTATTGTAAACTTGACTTCTTGGTTTTATATTGTACATCAGATGCAGATGGTACAAACAAGGGAGGCAAAGATACAGCTGCGTAAGTGGAGAAGAACCAAAAAAGAATCTTCAGCACAGGACACTCAATAGAGCCTTTGAGTGTGTATGTGTGAGGCAGGCACCATTTTCAAGGTGATACATAAAAACTAAAAGATACTACCAGTACTGGAGACCAAACCCTCTAGACTATAATTGAATCAAATGCACCTGTAAGCCCAAGAGTATGGAGGATTTAAATATAGCCTACAACTTCAGCAGCTCAGCACAAATTTTTTCACCCTACCCTTGCAACTGGCTTCCCTGTGGCTTCAAGAAATTATCCTACATAATGGCAAATGACATTTTCTGCTACTATTGCGAAGCTAAGGGTGTAATTTTTAATACAGAAGCAAACTTTTAAGTGTTTTATTATTGGTAACACATGAGTTGTTAAAAAAAGTTATAGCATAGGTGGAACTTATGGCACATCCCTTTTAAATAAACACTTTTCTTAGAAGTTTTGCTGGAGTCTGCATGTACGAGGTCTCTCTGTTCACCTGTATGACTGCTTAGTGCGCAGATTAATACAGCTCAAGAGCGATATTCCTAAAAAGGTAGCTGTATGATGTCTGTCCATTCCAAGGATGAAACTGGAGATGAGGGAACTCCCAAGTCCACAGTGCTGAACTAGGTGCCATGTACCATTTTACAAAAAAAAGGCGCACAACTCTGCTGTGCTGGTGCCTTTCTTTAGGCAAAGCTGGCAAGCCGTTTATCAGCTGCTCAATTTTTTTCAGCACATGCAGGTTTGCAAACAGGTCCCCAGCACTAACTTCTTCATTTCCCGTAAGAGGGGCATTTTCCTGTAGCTGCATATAGAACTCTGAGCCCCCACACCATGCTGCAGCTGGAGCGGTGGAGAAAATGGCCCCTAACCATCAGGTGCAAGTTTCACTCATAGCACCCCTTAAAATAAGCCCTTAGATTTCCCAAACCAATGATAACCTGTCTTCCATTTAGAAAATCAAATCTGTGCGACTTTTTGGTTGTAGTAAGGAAAGCACCCATTCACTGCCTTTTACAGATCAGCTTCTTCTTTGGAGGCATGGCCAATCACTGTGCTAGCAGACTGCAGGAAAGCTGATGAAGCTGTTTGGAAGCAGTAAGCGACACTGCTGTCAACAGCATGAATCCGTGAAGCTCCACAGGAATCAGAGCGCTCCATTAGCATGCACCAGCCACAGGTCTGCCCATGTCTCATTAGTGAATGTATTTCCCAGTCGTAGCAGTTCTACTGAACCTTGTTCCTTGGAGGCATTTAGCCTGATAGGTACTAACTACTCTCAAAATGTCATGAATCTATGATGGCTCTGTCTGCACTAAGGGTATGTTTATGTTTCAGAGTTCTGGCTGATTCAGACATTTCCCAAGCTCTGCTCTTACCCACACAGAAAAAATATTTTGCTCTGAGTTAGCAGAACAACTGGGGCATGGGCTTGAGTTCAGGTTTTGCTTCTGCTGATACTTGCATGCAATACAGCTCTCGGCATAAAGACAAGCTAAGCAAGCCTCTAGGCCCCTCCACAACTGTAGCTGGAGGATGCTTTCTGTTTCTCTTCTTCCTCTCCTGATATGGCACCACCTGCCAAGTTCAGTTTTTAAATATCAAACATTCACTGTGCCTGAAGCACACAGAAGGCTGAGGAATCAGACAGGTGAAGTTTTGTGGTTTACAGGCTGAATTACTGGATTACATTCTCCTTAAAAAGCTCTCGCTGTCAGACGCCTCCGGAACTGCCTATGTTAAGAATAAAGAAGCCCATTTTAGTTTATTTACATATAGCATCACTCTTGTGCCACTGCCAAAAGCTGCAGCTCTGGGACAGGTGACAGACTGAAATCCTGGGCAGCCCTGAGTGATCACACAGACACTTCAATGCAGTTTCAGCGCTCCGTACCATGGGATCTCTCCCCCACCAACCCTGCCCATGCAACACCTCCACAGAGTCTCATTGGGTCAGGCAAGCAGGCATGAAGGCTCACTGCTAGCTAAAGTTAAGTCTGCAGAGAAGTTATACCCTAGGAAGAGACGTGTTAGGTTACCAGAGGAAAGATTACCTTAGATAGCTATCCCAGCCAACCCTCACTGCCCTTCCACCACTTTGGGCAGTGAGAAAGTGCTCCTGCCAATTAAAGAACTGTTCCTCAAATCTAAATACATTACATCAACAAGAGCGTGTTTCTGCTGCTATGACTGACTTTAGATTAGTCGGTACCACTGTCAGCTTCTAGGCAAAGATGATGGTTTGCAGAAGGAGGGGGAAGACAGCAATAAGCCCCTCACTGCCACTGCCAAGAATGGTATGTGCACTTCAGATCTACACAGCGCAACAGCACGTGTATGGCTCCACTCTCCCAGCTCTACTTCCTGATGGGGCTGCCTGTGCCCCTGAACTGATTTGAGAAACCACACCCCTAGGTGCCATCCCTATGCAACAATTTCTAATGTAAATGTGACCTGAATGATGCAAGCCATATGGGCAGAAAGAGCTTTTCAATGATATGCCAACTGCATGTACTACTCTGGCTTTTCATCAACTTCATTATGCCAGATATGTTCTTGAGGTATCTATTGACACAGAACACTTAAGTGTAGACTGGGACTAAGATATCCAAGAGGAAAAGAAAAGAGAAAGATACACATACTTTAGAAGACAGAATGAAAAGTTTCGAGAGGTATCCAAATTATAAACACATGCACATATATGTATGGACACACCATAATTACAGCTACTCTTGCCAGAAAGAACCAAAATGAGCACTTTCATGAAAGTTATACTTTCTCTTAACTAGAGTTGTTGAAAATGCTCTGTATTAAATAAAGCTGTAGAGGTTTCACCCACTTGGAGGAAAGGCACTGGTATTGCAGCAGACGGGTAGACAGCCAGAACATCCAGTTTAAGTGTATTTTTCCTCTACATTTTTCAGTATTCCTAGGAGATAGCCTTCCTCCCATTGACTGGGAAAGACAGGGTGGAGCAGCTGTAAAACCACAGGCTAAAACCAGAATTTTTTAAAAAAAAAATCCCATTTTTAACTGTCCTTTTTTGAAACTCTTCTGGGGTGAGTCATGATGGAGTGAAAAGCCTGCTGCTCAGAAGTGCCCACCTAGAAGCTTTTCCTACAGAGCACCTGAGCTGAAGCAATATATTGCTCCCTCAGCAGACAGCTAGTCTGATCCTGGGTACTTCTTTCCCCTGCACCATGCTTTAAAACAGTTTTCAAAGCAGACAGCTGGCACAGCATGTAGCAGGATGCTGTGCCAACTATCTTACAGTATAGTATTTCAGCTTATCACCCGTTCCTTTGAAATACCAACCTCAAAATAAAACACTTCATCAAAATGTGGATTGTTGGTCTTCTTTTTAACTTTAGTCTTTTTGGCTTCCGATCTGAATTAAGGAAAGAAAAAAAAAAAAGGTAAGAAGCATTAGCAGAAGTGTGATCCTAGAACAGAGCCACTGAGGAACAAATAGCCATCCGCTTGATTTATCTGATAAAACTGGAACGCCATGTGGCTCCAGCACAGCAAGGCATACACGCTCGCACACATTTAACAGAGGGATTCACTGCATGCCTATTTCTCTAAACTGGCAGTAATCACAGTTTGTTATCCTATCTTAAACACAAGTCCTTGAACCCTGATTCTGTCACTTGCTTGATCCAGCAGAATCTTTTATCTCTACAAAACAACTGGCAAGAATGGGGCTCTGAGCAGCAACATTTGGGGGACGGTCTCAGTCTTGATGCAACTTAAAAATTCCTCATACCCTAAAAGCACAGGAGACAGGAAGACTGACATTAGCTATTTCTGTGTTTTATCTCTTATAACCCGGGTCTGAGGAATCAATGAATGCTTTTCAGTGGTGTTAATAATCAAAAAACCCAGAATTATCTCCTCAGTAAGAATATTTTTATTCCTATATTACCACCATTTTCCCTGCAGCCCCAACAGCACTTAGTTAATGTTATGTTGTTGAATTATTACAAGCGGTGCTAAGCAGAAGTCTCTTAATTTCTACTGCTCTGTAGGAACAAGTCATGGCAGACCTCCTTCCAACCACTCACTGGGCAATAGGCCTGACAAAGTTCAGCACTGCCCATTCCTCCTCTATGGACAGTGCCATCCACCTGCCTTTTAGAATATAGACATCTAACTGCTTGGCATTGGGCTAAAGCCAGCCAACACATTTCACACAGACTGGCCACCAGCTGTTTGATCATTTCCAAGTGTTATGAACCTATGCTTGATTTGTTCTCATTACCTACAAGTGAAAAGCTCTCTGTCATCCTGTGTCACCGATCTTGCCCTACAGCTCTGCAGTAATAAGAAGGCATAGATAAAACAGACACAGATGGAGAGGTGCATAAGCCATGTGGAAAACTGACCTACTAATCATTTCATCCCAGAATCTACCCCTCATTTCTCATGCAACAAAGCTGCTTAGATAGCTTGTAACAGATTATATTAACTGGACAACGCTATGTATTCTTTTACAGAGGTCAAGTACAGCTGGGTCTAATTCCCAGTACTGCTATAGGCTTCCTGTGTGACTTAAATGGTCCAGTCCACCAGTATACAGTGTTTTCCCATATATAATACAGGCATGGAAATGGTTTTGGTCAGGAAGTCTGATGGCTCTCTAAGTACAAATCACACAGTAAACAGCAACACATTTGTTGAAATTTTTATGCTTGGCACTGCATAAATGCGGCAGAATAAAGCAGCTTTCCTACTCTAAAAGGAGAGGCATTGAAAAATCCAGAGAGGAGAATGGCATACAGATTAAGAATATCCCACTATTCCTAGGAGGAGCTGAGAGATAAGAGAGACTAATCGCCTCCAGGACATAGGGCAGATTGCCTATCCCATCTCATCAGTCACACCTGCCAATCAGCCTCTTTACCGATAAGCCCATCTGGGAGGGGACTGGGAAGCAGGATGTAGAACGGGAGGTGATTAAGGCAAGCACAATTATTGGGCAATTACAAACCAGTGGATGGGAATAAGCTGCATGCTGCTTGCTGAAGATAGGAGGCAAGCCTTATCCCCCCACCAAAAACCAGATAGGAATAGGATAAGGCGAGCATAGTCTTATTTTCTGAAGGAAAATATGTTATCAGTTGTCATACATCATCTGGACTGGGGGACGGAGGGAAGCAGACAAAGAAAGGTAAATTTGGACATTCAGGGATACAAGGGTTAGTCTAAAAATCTCTTTAGAGTGTCAGTAATAGCCACCCAGTACCATCTGAAACAAGTTGCAGGGTTAAAACATCAAAGCGTATAATTCAACTATACAGCTCCTTAATGGATATAAGGCATAACACACCTAGACAAAGATGAAAAATACGGACCAGTCTCAAAGACTCCTCTGCATGCAAGGTAAGTATTCATCAAGAATGCATCTTATTTACAGTATTTTCAATAAATTGTTGTAAAACATTATAAATAACCCATGCTACCAAATCTGATTCTTTGAGATCACAGCAGAGCTGTTTTGTTTCTAACATGGCACAGACATAAAAGATGAGTCTAGATAAGCAAAACCAAAACAGTGACATCCAACAGCACGGGAACTTTTTATAACAGAACAGAAAAATTTAATCCCAAATTTAAACTGAAGAGTATTATGCAGAATCTCATTACTAGAACTGCATTCCAAATTTTATCCACCTAGGGCTTTCAAAATACACATTAATTTGCCACACCTTGAAAGTGAAAATACTCTAAATATTCACATACAAATGTGCATACACTGCAAGATGTTGATGTATTCAGCTTCCTCTTCTGCCCCTGCCCAAAATTAAGCAATAAATTTGCTTAAAAACTGGCCTCCAACTGTGAGGTGAGAAGATGCACAAATTAAGCCTAACCACAAATTACATACTCCAGGATATTCAAATTATTCAGGGATTATTCAGACCTTTACATAAATCAAAACTGAAACAAGCCTCCAATTACTTTCTCTAGTATAATTCAGTAGTTCATACATGCACACACAAACACTTAACATATTCTAGTGGTGTCTAAATACTGCCATCTGTCCATCTGAGGATGCAGATTTCTAATACACAAAGGAAACGGAAACCATCCTTACAAATTGGAAGCTCTTGTATGTGCAATACTTGCCTGGAGGGTCCTGCTAAGGTAACGGTGGCATAGGGATCACATTGCCCGTTCACAATGGGCAGCCCTTGGCATTCTAAAACTCTAGAAAAGAAGAAAATGTAGACAAACAAATCAATAAAATGTTAAGAGACTGGACTGAAAATAAAAGCAATGCATTTTCATCCTGTTCCCTTTTCACAATACTTCACACTAGGGAATTGAAATGCCATGAAGCCTTTAATTTATACCTAGACTTGAAAACACATTTTGGTCTTAGATATACTAACTTTAACGGGGTCAAAAATACTGTTAAATTACAGAGAAACCTTAACTCAAAGGATTCTTATTACGCAAGTACAACAACTTAAGGTTCATGAAAGAAAAGTCTGCTGTCAAGATGGGAGCTGTCAGCACTTTAAAGCTCTGTGGCAACTTATTCACCAAAAACACCCAAACAGAATTTACTTCTGTAACAGAAGATTAAAAAAACCACACAGATCCCAGCAGTAGTCAAGAAATTTCTCAGAACCACATTCATGAAGGCCTCACTGCTTTTGACAAAATTTGGCATGTGCTTACTTGTAAAGGTGAGTTAACTACAGACTAGGAGACAGTATGACATGGCCATCTTTCTCCATAATAGCAAAACTGAAGAAACACATTCAACAGCTCTGCACTGAAGAAGTCAAAGACACCAGAGGGACAAAATGGAACAAATTGGTTTTTGCTGCAAGCCACGGTGAGAAATCTGCACTTCTGCACTCTCTTTTCAACATTGCGGGGGGGGGGGGGGGGGGGTGCGCCAACACAGCCCCCAAAGAACAGTGAAAAAATGTTTCATGTTTCACAAGTTAAAAATTACTGAGGAATGCAGCACCAGTTGGAAACAAAGGCAGACAAGCCAGTTGCCAGGAATCTCCCTCCTGAAACAAGTTCTGCTTCCAACAGGCAAGCCTGTTGGGCTGATGTATTTACACAATTGTAACTGGAAAATTTTGGTGAAGACAAACCCTGAAGCTCTTTGGGCAGGTGAGTAGTACTATACTTGCAGTATGAAATATCTTGCACACTTCCGGGTGCTATAAAATCTGCAAGAAAAGTAATATCCATTCTACTGCTTTCAGTGACAGCAATTTTGATGCCAAAAAAACCAACCCAATAGAGAAATATTCAGTAACAGATAGTGCTCCACAATTTTATCCACAAAGTTATTTGGTAATATACGACGTGGACTTCTAATACACTTTAACTACAGACCTATTACTCTGCATAAACTGAAGAAAAAAAAATACATATTCTGCACCAATACAGGAATTGGCTTTGTACCAGAGAAGGTACAATCTAGACAGGTTTACACAGTTCTAGGAAGTACATGAACACTGAAGATCACACTAAGGGGGCATACACAGGCAGCTGAAGCTTACATTCATAGCTGGATTCTCACACCTATGATCCCGCAAAATAAAGGCTAAGTAACTGGCTTAATACAGACAGCTCCCAGTAATGCACTCAGTCACAGGCTCCTCATTTGCATAGCCCCTATAGGCATGGAAAAGCATTCAGTTATTAACCTAGATGACTCCTCATCACTGATTTACTAACACTAGTGCAAAAGAGAATTACGTTCCATATTCCGGATACTCAAGTGAAATGATAGATCAAAACCACAGAGAAAGTTCAGAAAAACTTGGCTTGCATAGGCACCGTGCTGCTTTTATTTCTGGACTTCTTTTGTTTCACTACAAGTTTACTTTCCACACAGACAGAATTTAGAAGCCTCCCTGATGCCTAGTGCAGCAGGTACCTGATATTGCAGAGTGCTACCATGCAAACAGCAAAATTCAAGCCACAAATTCTACCCCAGCACCACCTGGAAATCATAGAATCATTTTGGTTGGAAAAGACCTTTAAGATCATCCAGTCCAACCATTAACCTAACATTACCAAGTCCACCACTAAACCAATTCAGGGTAGAGTAGCAATTTCATGTTTCCTGGCTTGGCGGCTGGGTTATTTATAATGAAAGTAAAAACTAGGAATTATTAAGATTGGAAAGGACCTCTAAGATCATCAGTCCAACCATCAACCCAACACCACTGTGCCCACTAAACCATGTCCCACAGTGCCACATCTACCTATTTTTTGAACACTTCCAGGGATGGTGACTCCACCACCTCTCTGGGCAGCCTGTTCCAATGCTTGACTACCCTTTCTGTGAAGAAATTTTTCTTAATATCCAATCTAAACCTCCCCTGGCACAGCTTGAGGCCATTTCCTCTCGTCCTATCACTGGTTACTTGGGAGAAGTGTACCAATGCTTGTACCTTGCACCAATGCAAGGTGCAAGCTCCAGTAACCCTCAATTTCAAGCAATACACAATATATGTGATTTGGTTGTCTAAACACATGCATCTAGTGCCATTTGAGATGACTTAGTTTCTTCCCCAGTCCCTTGCTGCTGCTTCAGAAAGGCAGGATGTACCCACAGAACATGTATATTTGACAGCTCCATGCCTCTCAGAGGCCTCGTAAATAGACTACATGCCTGTTTTCAAGCAAGTCCTACTTCAAATTCACCCACTCTACCTTACAGAGAAGGTGTAGAATAGGGTTTTTTGCATGTGTATTAATACAAGTATTCAACATTGCAAGGAAAATGCTGCTTTTTAAATTTAAGGGGGGAAGATGTGAATAGAAAGAACACTTATGGGGAACTTTACATTGTAGCCTTCTGGCAGAGTAGCTAGAAGTGCAGAAGGAAAAACCTGTACCAGCAGGAAGCCTTTATGAAGAGGCAGGTCCAGCTTGATTTTCTTATGAGTAAAGGACAGACCACTTTCCTTCTAGTGGTCTTTACACTTATGACTATATTCACAGCAGAAACATTTCACCAGCAAGCTACAGCATAACTACTGGTAATTCTTCTAGGATAGCAGATATGGCTTAAACACATTCCTGTTTGAACAGAACAATTGTACACCAAGTGTCAGTGTCAACCCACCCCATGCCTTACACTGCTTCCTTAAGGCAGCCTGTAAGTTCCTTAAAATGAAATAGTAACTCAAGGGCTTTATAGCAGTCAGCCAGTTTTCTACTGTTGATGAATGGCTTCCAAGCCAGCTCTCATCCATACAGGAAGAACTATGTGAAATTTAAAGACAGAGAAACCATGTTCAGAGAGAGTATGATACCTGTTTTAATAAAAGCAGTCCTTTCAAGAATATGCAGACAATAGAAAGTGATCCCAGACAGCATGATCTACACTTGAGGACATGCAGAGTTTATAAATCGTTACACAATAAAATCACAGATGAATTTGAATGATGGAAAGTGTGAAGTTACCCACACAAAAAAAAATATGCATACCCTAACTATACACATATAGAATTATAGGATCTATTCTATTATTACCACACAGATTAATTTTTTTACGTTTTTTGTGGGTAGCCCTCTGTCGTTACCACATCAACCATCAGCAATGGTTAAAAAGACAAAGAGTATCATTATCTGGTTGGAGAGAACACAGCAACGTAAATCATTGGGCACTTGCACCTTGAATTGTACGTGCTCTACAAAACACATGGAGAAGAACAACAGGACGACTTCTAATCGCTCATGGCTCTCCCAGATTTGTACTCTCCAGCTCAGAAAACAGAAGTTATCCATTCATGAACAGCTTACAAAATCATGAATGGTGTGAAGAACATTTCCTCACAAAATAAGAATTAAGGGGCACATAATGGAATTACCAGACAGCAGGTTTAAAATAAAGAAAAAAAAAAGAAGTACTTTTTCCACACAGTGCATAATGAAATTGCAAAACTTACTGCCATGGGATGTCATGAGGCTAAAAGCATAAATGGATTCGAACCAGGACTACACAAACTCATGGAGTGTAGGTCTGTAGGCAGCTATTAAAGCTTAATGGTCCAGGAGCCTCCTCCAGCTCAGAAAAGCCCAAATTGGTGATCAAGAAGGGTGTAACATTGGAGCAATCACACCATATTTGAAGTATCACTCACCAGAAAATATCAGAAACAGTACTAGGCTAGACTAGAGGGGCATTTAACACAGTAGGGTAGTTTTTGTGTTCTCTGGGGAAAAAACAAAACAAAACAAAAAACCAAAATACACAGATGTTCTCATACAGTCACCATGACTTAAGAGTAAGATGTATCTTTGTGTGCAGTTGGAATAAGGAAAGCAAAAACAACCTTGAAAGAAACAAAGTGGGGGAAAACAGGAAACAGATGCCGACATAAACTGTATCCCAAGGCTTCAGGTAATTTAAAAGCAGTTATTGTTTAAGGATGTTGGAGAAAGCAGCCAAAAGACTGAAGACTTAGAATTTTGAGGAAGGAAGGCTATGTCTGGAGAGAGGCTCATTCTGGTTCTTATACCTTACTAAGCATTGTGGGGAGAGACAATAAAATTCAACAAGGCACAGGTCTGGTCGACTTATGTTAGTATACCCTCATTAGCTGCAGGAAACTGTAATCCTAGAGCTGCTTTCATTATGGCAATTTTCTTCAGTCATGGGAAAGTTGCTAGGTAAATTAACAGTCCTCCTCTCCCAACCTGGTACCAAAATACTGGCTTTAATTGGCAAGCAGGAAAAGAGCTAGAACAAAATGACAGCTACTCAGACATATGACAAAATGGAGCCTCAATTCTGCCACATGGTATCACATTATTAAGACTGACAGTTCATATCTGGATTAGATGAAAAAACATACAAAAGGAAATGTATAATAAGGTATAATTTGGGGGGGGGGGGGGGGGGGGGAAATGCTGGGAAGCAGTGAATAAAGCCAGTAAAAATGAAATGCCTTTGCTCTACTCATCTGCAGAATTAATTTAACATACATGTAGTAGGATAATGAAAAAAAGCCTAGGCAATCAAGATTATTCAAGAATTACAAGTCAACTCATCAGGCACCAGAGGAAAAATGTCTGGTGGCTGCTAGAGTATTTTCTGCCCAACTGGTAGTTTCTGATCATTAGCTGCCTCGAGCTCAGCTGGGGCAGTGTGAGCCATCCCTCACAGCTAGCCTGGCTGGGCTGGGCTAAGGTTAGTGCTGGGTCATATGGGAAAACTCTCAATGCAGCTGCCTCACTATATTTTGCTTGTGGTTTATAAAATTAACAGGTTTCAAGGAACAAGACATTTCAGTTTTCAATATGGTTCATTACCAAACCTTCACGAGAGTAAATAAGCTATGGAAAATTCCCAGAGGGTAGAAGAAAACCTCAAACCCAAACACACCATGAGCATGCCCTTTTGCCTTTAAATTACATGATTACAGAAGTTGAGAGGGAGGCAGGGAAAGAAGGTTTTGAAAAAAGATTTTTCAACAAAGACTACACAGCTCACATCTGACAGTACGGGCATTCCCTCTGCCTCTGAGTTGCCAAGAGCTGTAGGCTGTAGTCTCTGAGACAGCCCCTACACAATCATACTCAAACCCAGGCCTAACACAGTCGAACAACGTCAGGATGATCCAAGCCCATGGGCGTTCCACACCCCTTCCTTGGAATTGCAAAAAATATTTTTAAATTACAGGCTTTCTGATTAGTTCAGGATGCACATGTGTCATTGGCATCCTTGTGCGCGAGAATGGACAACCAATGCAAAAATGGACACAGAGAAAAGAAGCCAGAAGGGACATAGCTGTTCTTAAAACCTGTATCCATATTTACTGTTCTTCCAGGCTAAACCACTTCCACTGTACCTAGTTAGGCTCAGTTCCTCCCCCACTTTCAACCTAGGGTAAGGAACAGAACACTGTTCCCATTCTCTTTTCTCAAATCAGACTGTTTTCTCACTGTGATTCCTTAATAGGAAAATACATGGTTTTTTTCTACACAATCTTGCTTTCTATAACTGTATATAATCCATGTATATAATCCATGTATTTTCACATACATACTGGGTTGCTGGGATCAATCTTAACGCTTGGCAAGTTTACTGCAGTATCTTATTAATCTTCTATTTCCAGCCTCCACTTGTTCCACCTCTCATTTCTTTATCTTGAGGCTTTGTCCCATCTCATATGCGTATTTTGTGGCCGTACTCAGTTTCTTCTCTGCGTCATTTCAAAGACAAGAGACCTCCTCCTTCTTGCTTGCTCTAGTGATCTAATTATTACTTGAACACTCAGTACTTTGTGTGGTAAGCCTGACCAGACAGAGGAGTATCAACTTAAAAGCAAACTTTGTGGCAGATTTGTCAGAACTGTCATCAAAACAATCCATCTTTAGCTTATGCTAAGTACTTGTTTGGTAAGGTACGTTCCCCAGCACTGGGTATGTGACTTCTATTCTTAAGTCTCTCTGGATGTCTCTTTCTTTCTTCCCCCCTCCCTGCCTTTCTTTTTTCTTTTGTTACTGACTATAGAGTCATCTTGTAACCTATGTACTATCCCGAGTACCTTATCTTCCAGGAGTAACGGAGCACCTCCGAATAGTCTCTCTTTGTGAATGGGCTTCTCGGAGCACATAAAATAGGCTATTAATCTTTAACTTCGTAATAGAGTAGCCCAATCTTTTCATCTAGTCTGATAGTAAAAAAGTGGCATTTCTCCTTTCCTTGCCACATTCAGTTCATTCTTAGAATCACAGAATCATTTAGGTTGGAAAACACCCTTAAAATCATCCAGTCCAACCATTAACCTAACACTACCAAGTCCACCACTAAACCAATTAAGGGTAGTCTTGAATGTCCTTTTCTCTCAGCGCAGCCCTGCATGACAATCTGAGCTCCTTATTCATTCCCAGTGGTTTAAGAGGAACTTTGAGGTAATGCTACATGATAAACTTCCATGTGTACCTTGGCCAACCTCACATCTGTGCTGGCACACGACAGCTGCTCTCAGACCAGTGAACTGACTTCTGTCTTCCACTGCAAGCAGGAACTGTTCCCAGGCCTCCTCCTTATTCCCTTGGTCTGCATGTGACCAGGACCTTGCTAAACTAGTCATATTCAAGTGTTTTAGAGGGGCTTTGCCTGGATGTATCTGCATCCACCACTACTAAGCATACTCTTCGCTGGGTAAAAAACTGGTTGGGTAGCCGAGCCCAGAGAGTAGTGGTGAATGGAGTTAAATACAGTTGGCAACCAGTCACGAGCGGTGTTCCTCAGGGCTCAGTTTTGGGGCCAATCTTGTTTAATATATTTATCAATGATCTGGATGAGGGGATTGAGTGCACCCTCAGTAAGTTTGCAGATGACACCAAGTTGGGTGGGAGTGTCAATCTGCTGGAGGGTAGGAAGGCCCTGCAGGGGGACCTGGACAGGCTGTACCGATGGGCCAAGGCCAATTGTATGAGGTTCAACAAGGCCAATTGCCAAGTCCTGCACTTGGGTCACAAAACCCCATGCAACGCTACAGGCTTAGGGAAGAATGGCTGGAAAGCTGCCTGGCCAAAAAGGACCTGGGGGTGTTGGTTGACAGCCAGCTGAACATGAGCCAGCAGTGTGCCCAGGTGGCCAAGAAGGCCAACAGCATCCTGGCTTGTATCAGGAATGCTGCGGCCAGCAGGAGCAGGGAGGTGATTGTCCCCCTGTACTCAGCACTGGTGAGGCCACACCTGGAATACTGTGTCCAGGTTTGGGCCCCTCAGTACAAGAAGGACATTGAGGTGCTGGAGCGTGTCCAGAGAAGGGCAACAAGGCTGGTGAAGGGTCTAGAGCACAGGTCTTACGAGGAGCGGCTGAGGGAACTGGGGTTGTTTAGCCTGGAGAAGAGGAGGCTGAGGGGAGACCTTATCGCTCTCTACAGCTACCTGAAAGGAGGTTGTAGTGAGGTGGGTGTTGGTCTCTTCTCCCAAGTAGTTAGCAATAGGACGAGAGGAAATGGGCTCAAGCTGCGCCAGGGGAGGCTTAGATTGGATATTAGGAAAAATTTCTTCACACAGAAAGGGTAGTCAAGCCTTGGAACAGGCTGCCCAGAGAGTCACCATCCCTGGAATGGTGGAGTCACCATCCCTGGAAGCGTTCAAAAAATGGGCAGATGTGCCACTTCGGGTTTAGTCTAGTCTACCCTTAATTGGTTTAGTGTGGACTTGGTAATGTTAGGTTAATGGTTGGACTGGATGATCTTAAAGGTCTTTTCCAACCTAAACGATTCTATGATTCTAAGCACAAAGGTGCTACATCTAGCTCAGAAATTCCCTGAATTATAGATTTCTGGAGGCCAGGAGAGTGTATCACTGTATGACCGCTCTCCTAATTCTTCATCTCATACTGACACACTCTGAGACAGCGTCCTGGATTTTGGTCTGACCAAATGTTACATCTGAACCACTTCCTATTCACTTCCACAAAGTAATTTATTTGTTCTTCATTCAGGATTTAACATAACACACAACTCTCTTTTGCCAGGGGGCTGACCAAGTGGCCTGTTTCTTCTGGAAAACGACAAAAATTTTCACAATTTAATCCTGGTTTTAAATTACACTCTGCCTCCATCATCAAAAATACTACGATAATTATGTCCCAACCTCCTCAAAATTTCTTTCCCATACTCTTTACCATACCATCCATACTCTGACACTGCCATGCTCCTGTGCCCAGGGAATAAGGAGGCTAGCAACACTGCATCCATGTATTGAGTCAAGCCCTTGTTCTCTGGATGAGCGTTTGAAGCCATAGGATCATGCTCACTCCCATTAAGTGAACTCTAGTGAAAAAAAAAAAATTTTTTGAAAGTACCTATTCCTTGACTTTTGGAAGTGATCTACTTGTACCAAAACAAAATTTCCTACCATTCTTCTCACCTGCATGCTTTTTGTACTGGGAACAGACCAGTTTCCTCTGAAAGTGGTTCTAACATACTGGGAATTGCCCACAGTGATGTACCCTGGTTCACCTTCATATTATGTCCCACTCAGACACAAAATGTTACAGTACTGCATAGTGTCTGGTGACCACTGACCACGCCTGGTAGGATGAACAGGGGAAAGGAAAGGATGGAACAATGTCAAAGTAGATATAGCCATAGTGAACCAAATCCACCAATGCTTGCTTTATCATAATGCTTTTTCAAGCCATTTCCCCACTACATTTTTTCATCTCTCCAGAAAACCTGAAATGAGAGTCTTTATCCAATCCTCAGCCATACTGCTGCTCTCCAATCTATCCTTCCATCTCTTTTACTGCCCCTCCAGGAAAACTACTGTCCTGTAGGAACTCCAGCAGTACCCTACCCTCTTTGGATGACAACCTCCTCCTTTTGGATTTGCTTTTTTTTTTTCTTGTGAACAAACATGTTCTGGCTTACAAAGAAGAACACCCTTGCCATCCCCTTAACCCCCGAGAGGATTAATGCTTAACTGGAACTACTTTTCCCCCTTTCACATGACAATTCACTGTGCCACATAGATCTGTGGCACTAAATGAAATCCTGCCCCATTCAAACAAATGGCACAACTTTACCTGGGACCAGCATTTCACTCAATGTGTATTCCCTTAAAATAAAGTCTGTACCTCATTTGATGCATTGGCTCTGAAACATTTATATACAAGCTATGTTATACACTCAAAACCACCCCCCCATTTCAGCTTCTGAAATCTGGATCAGAGGAACAGGCTGTGCAGGCAACTATTTTGATTTTTCTCTTCAAAATACCCTCCAAAGCCTCCACACCAAAGCACAACAGAAACCTTGAAACTCTGAGATTACAACTGCAACCCCACATGAGTACTGCCTTTTCTTCCCCATTCCCAGTTGACTTCAGAATAGTTTAAGTCCAACAAAACATTTAAACACGTTCTTAAACTTGTGTTATCCTGAACATAGGCTCCTTCCTGAGCTGACCTAAAACAGTTTTTGCAGCCTCAGGCAGCACCCAGATCAGCTTTTGGTCTTAACTGGAAAGCTCTGTATGCACAATACTTCTGCCACCCATGCACAATTCTTGTTAACACAAGGCTGTTAATGGTCATTTCCTTCGGACAGAACAGAGGAAAAGGAATTTACTGTTAATGTTTGTGTTCGAGCAAAAATTTCTTTCCCAGGTATTTACTGAAGATATTTTATAGCAAAACAGGAACAAACATTCATATAAAGCCAACCAATAATATATAGAAAGCAAAAGAAAGCTAATGAGCACAACCCTTGCTTTTCTCAATCTAAATCAAATAATATTAGAGATATTACAGTAAAACTACAGACAATGCAAAAAACTGTTTCATTAAATATAAGGAAGAAATACTGTCAATACATGTGTCCCTGAAACCACTATCACTTCAAACAAACTGCAAAATTTTCTCATGTCAGTAGACATCTAAACATTTCTTAATAGTTTAAAAATCACATGGACTTTTTTCTGCTATTAATACGGGAGCTGTCCTCCATGCTACAGTTCAAAACATCCAGTTTGCTTGCCAATATCAGCTCTAGAAAGACTTTTAAAACCACACATTTACAGAGTACCATCTGTACTCTGTACTAAATAAAGAGAACAGACTAAAAAGTGGGTGTCGGCCATCCTGTTCTCACAGGACAAGGAGTTAATCCACTAGCAGTTAAACCAGTTATGAGTCAATTACAGAAGAGCTGCAACCTTCCTAAAAGCCACTTCAGAAAAGTTTTTAGTTAGGTTAATATAAAAAATGGTTAAGTTCTCTTCTGTGACAGTGCCCTGAGGCCTTGAACAAAGACACAAGCTTGCTGAAATTTTGAACCGCACTGAGTTAGTGACTATTACTGGCACTGACATCATCATTTCCTCCTGCCTTGGTCTCGGACTTGCAACCCCAGTTATTAACTGAGAGCAATAGCCAAACGATGGGAGAGCAAAGAGAAAGGGTAAGTAAGGAGAAGGAGTTATTTCTAGCACATGTTGATTTTCAGGAGACAAAAGACCCAAATACAAGTTGCAGCAAAGCAAGATGTATGTAAAAATTATAAGGGAATAGCAACACAAAAAGAAGAGGTCCAATCAGGAAAGGATAAATTTGCTTAATGACAGTACTATATTGTTTCTTGTAGGCAAAGTGAAGAAATTTGAATTTGACGTAGTATGGCAGGAAGCCAAGGAATGGGTCAACATATCAAGGCAGTTGCTTTAGCATTTGTGTTAAAGCAGCGTGGTGAGGGATGCAAAAGGAGTGAAGCACAAAACTGTAACAATTACAATATGCAGTGAATGATTAGAGCCTAGACAACAGCTTTAGCTGAGCTAACTGTGGCCTATGGCAATATTAAATGGAAGTAATGAGATACTGTCTGTACAGGCAGATAAGGTAAGAAAGAAGACCAAAGACCAAAAGGCAGCATGGGAGTTGGACACAGAAATGCTGTTATGGCTACCTAATGAAGCCAGCCAGTGACACAAAGATCTCCCATGTTGTTTTGCTTTGCTTGGAAACATAGGTCAGTCTCAAGAAGATGCACAGTGTTCAATATGGGATATACAGGGTTTATGCAAAGCAAAAACTGCAACGATCTCTGACTTGAGGCCTGTCCAAGTTTAACCTGCTCCCAGGAAGGAGGTGCCTGCGCACAGCACAATCCCTCCTTTCAGGCAGTGCCTGCATGTCACTGTATACATGCATGAGCACATAAGCAAACAAAATAAGCTGCATGAGCATGTCCTGACTTTTCCCCTCTGCCAGCCAGCAGGGGCCACAAGAATCTACAACACTATTAGACGGAACGATAACCACATGACAAGAAGGAAGACAAAATTACGAAGCTACGTTTGGAATGACTGAAATTCATCCCAAAGACAGAGTGTGATACTTGGCAGGGGAAAAGTTACCAAGAAATCACCTAAAGAAAAAGCTTTTGAGCCTACTGGCAGGGATCTGATTATGAAGTAAGTAAAAAGATAATAGAGGAAGAGGCTAAAACCAGAAGCTTTAAAGAACTTATGACAGAGAAAAGGAAATAAGGCACCCTGTGGGGTGGGGGTATTCAGCTTTTAAGAAATAAGACAGCAAAACAGAAGTAGCATGTCTTTAACTTACCTAGGGGTTTCCTACCTAACTGTTGAAGTAAGGGTTTCCTCCAAAGTGCTGAGTATAGCCAAGTCAAACAACTGTCCCAGGTTGGCCATAGATGGTAATATTTTAAATAAATATTTGTGCATGCTGGTAAGCAACCTGAACAGATAGACATCTGTAACAACCAGGAGAGAATGAAGTACAGCAGATTGGAGGAAAGCATCTAAATCTCATGCCACAACACACTTGAACCACAGGGCACAATAATCCAGAATTCTTGGGCCAAGGGAATGCATCAGCTGAGAGTCTGGATCAAATCTCAACAACTTTTGGGTGACACGGGGCGCACACAGGAAGGGAAGGCACAGGAATGAGATGGTTTAACGAGAGCCATGGCACCAACAGAATGAAAACCACCAGCCAGGTGGTTCTCATCCCTACCTCGTCCAAGTATAATGATTTCTGTACTAAAGAAATCCTTGAAGACTCTTTCACATAGATTCTCACATGATACATTTAATCAGATGTATTATAGTAGCAAATACACCCTTCTAAATGAAGACAAGCAAAAGAGCTTACAGTTTAAAAAGAAAAGTAATTATTTGTGGACCTAGAAAACAATCAATCAAAGGTGCCTTCAAACACTACATGGAGGCTACAACCTTCTGTATTGGGCATGCCTTGGCACATGTGAGGTAGGTAAAACTTTTAATGCTTTAAAAACACAACTTGAAACAACTCAGAAAAATTTTTGATTACATCTATGTGAATAATCAGACAATTTGGGATCTTGATTAACAATACTTATTATTAAAGGGCAGTGATCTTTCCTACACATGCAATACTTTCATCAAGGAATTCAAATTAAGCTGATTCACCACCACTACTGAAACCTGATGGCAGTTAAGTTGGCAACTGAGTCCCAAAGTAATGCTGACACACTGAATTCATTTTGGTAACAGAACTGGGCTAAGGTTATACAAATTGTGTCACAGTTAACATGAAAATGCTCTTCAACTGGAATTCAAGAAATACTACTAATAACTTGATGCTGTCTAGATTTACATAACTAGAAAGATGTTAACATATCTCACTGTGATTACAGACAACACAGTAATCAAGCAGGGGAGGTAAAAAAAAAAAAATAAAAATCACACAGTATCAGGTATTTAACAGTAAAATCAAGGCATTATATCCCCCAAAACTATATTTTGTTAAAAAACAAAGTAAAGAAATGTTCAAACCAAATCAGCATTCAGATATACCCAGTTTGTGAATGGCAGGAAGCAGAGCTGTGGAGTCTTCTTTAGTTATCCAAACAGCAACATACAGAGGCTTGTTAAGTTTCATTTACCTAAATTTTTTTACACTAAGGCAAACAGAGCCACTCATTCCAAGAAGCACAAACATCACAGGCATCAAAAAGCACATTTTGTAATAGACTTGCCCATGAAATTAACTGAAAATTCCTCCTCAATGTCTCTGACTTGGCAAGAGGAGAGATCAAACAGGATTCATAAACGATTCATTTAAAAAACTGTCACAGGAGGGTGACTTGCCTACTTTGAATCATTCCTCTGATCCTACAAGGCCACTTACTTCATTGTGACACTTGATGATGCTAAAATCACTGAAGTGGGTACTGAAACATTTCACATGTAAGGCGATACACGTGCAGCTTTTCAGAGCTAGTGTAACACTTTAATTGATCAATTGCTGTCCTTCCTTCTTATCAGTACTGGCTACACTGTCATGACTGTTGGTGTCCTTAGCTCCTGCTATAGCCTCTCCCTTACAAGTTTCAGCAGAGAAAGGGAACCTCTCTCCTGGAGACGTGCTATAGCGTTCTGTGCCTAGAAGATCACACTGTGAATGTAATACACAAATTGCAGGAAGGATGTTTTGGGGCCATTCTGTGGAAACACCAAAGAAAGTGGGTTCTGCAGACAAAACCTTCCATTAGCAGTGAAACCTTCTTAATAAAGCATCATCCTCTGCAACACCACAACTGTAAAGCACCAACTCCTAAGACTCTCCACAATTTTTAAGACATTAGGAAAATACCCACATGGAATGATCCTGCCCGATGCTTTCTCCTCTAAAAACGTATAGGCATACTGTCTTATAAGTAGTGTTTCAGGAAAAACAAACAAACAAATCATTAAATGATTTAGACTTTTATGAGTGATAGCCTACTACTGAGTCATCACAGAGCAATAACCAGAAGGTGCCTGGAGATGAAGGCACGGACTTTTAATGGAAGACTAAATACCTCGACCAGTTGGATGGGATAAAGCACCAGGTGAGATTTCCTGCACAATGAGAGCACATCAGAACAGTAAACTTGGTACCCTACCAGGAGCAAAGCATTACACATATTGTGAACAGTTTCCACTGGCACACTGTCCCATTTTACTTTCTACCCTGAAAGGTCAATCATGTCCTGGGTTCAGCTAAAACCTACGATATCCCATCCAAAGAAGGCTCTGCTTCACCAAGTGGCGGTTATACTGTAGTTTGTACAGCACCAAGATCCCTGGTGATGAAAAACCAATGCAAAGTAAGCACTCTTTAAAAAAAAGTTTTTAGTGTCTTGTCACTTTAGAACTTCTTCGGGAAAAACAAGATGCAAATTAGGGCATGGTCAGGTAGGCGTTCTGGTATAACCAGCTGTAATTAGTAGCCCACATCAGCTTTATAATTCCAGTTATTGCACAAACAGTTCATACTTGCATCAAGCTTCTCCTCATATCTTGGGACCAAAAGGGATTGTTGGGATCACATAGTCTGGCCTCTTTCAAGACAGTGACGAAAGCTCTCACCTAGCCAAGTTGTGCAACAAGTTCAGGATGTCTACTTCATTTCCAGAGCATATCTTGAAAGAAATCAAGGCTTAACCCAAAGGACCCACAATGATTAAAATATCCTTACAAAGTTCTACAGGAAACTGTTCACCAATTAATGATCATGACAAAAAAAAAAGTGTTTTACTACTTGTTTCCCACTAGATTAGCCTTTAGCTTCCAACCATTGGGTATCACTGTGGTAAGAATAAGTAAACATACAATCAGAAGGACTCTCCTCTGAATATCATGGATACTGTGGTTTCATCACTTTTAAGTTTTTCTTACATAAATCAAACACTCACTCACTGTGCGACACATTTGCCAGATCTTCAATTCTTCCCGTAGCTCTTCTATGAACCCTTACGAGTTTAACAGCATCCTTTTTAGCCTGGTCTCCTAAAGATACAGGCTTATGAGAAAATGCTTTCTCTCTACCTTTGGCCATCAATCTCCCACTGATGATTTTTTTGAATCAATTGGTGATTTCCACAAAATTTGAAAGAGTGGTAGAGATCTCAAAAGATACTCCAGTTCTATAAATTTTGTTAAAACCAATGTCTGTGTAGAGAAGAGAGCACCACTGGATGTCCCCAGGGAGGAAAGGGCTGCACCCAGCAGTTCAGCAGCTCTCTGTAGCCTTTGACTTAACAGAACATAAATAGTGAGAGCTGGCCATTGCACTGTGCCACCTCTTACCAACATGACGTTTAGGCTAGCAGGGCAGGAAACTGGACAATACGGCAGTGACTGTCAAACAACTAAAAGGGTAATGCCATGTGCAGCCAGTACATCTGCAGCTGTATAGAGTCTAGCCGAATTCTTGCTTCTGTTTGAAGCTTGTATGAAATTATTACAAAAACTGTCAGCTTGTAAGCAAGTCAACTGTAAAATGAGTTAAAATTAATCGCAGACACTACTGCCTCCAAAAGCACAGCCTCCTTGCCAATTTCTGTGCTTCTTAGAATGGTATCTTGCATTTTCCTTCAAAATATTTCCCTTTTCTCTTTGTATTTGAGAGAACATAATGATTAAAGGAGGAACTAGCAAACTACCTTGTACACTGGGAAAGAAAAGAGTGGGACAGTGAAAATGACTGATCTCAAAGTGTTATTAAATTAAAAATGTATATTAAAAGACTTTTAATCTTTCCCACTCACAAGTGCTTTGTATGTTACAAATACATAATTAGCAACACAGATGAAAGATTTCACAATCAACTCTTACTGAAAATGCCAGAAAATGGCATCCAAGTCAAAGGTTTACACCAAGAAGGGGTGGGGGTCGGGGGAGTGCAGGGGAGACTACAGTGAACACCAGGTGATTTTAGCACTGTGGACTCTGGAAAGAACTGGGTCATGGTACATAACCAGTTGCGCTCCCAGTACAATAATGTACCCAGAAACATGAACATGATTTCTAGCTCATCCAGATGGAGTAGCGAAAGAGACAATTTCTCATTATTGCCACATACACTGTCAGACTTCTTGCAATAACTTCCTCTCAACAAATAGTTCTGTGAACAATAGTGTTAATGAAGGGCGTTTCCTATGCATTGCGTACCACGTCTTCATTCTCCTTATACTTGCGAAAAACCCCAACTTCAACACCTGGGACCCCGCGACTTCCCCTTTTACCCTCCAGCTTCCTCTATTCCTATCATACCTTGATGTCCCCAGTTCCTTCTTCTGCTACTTAAATATTACCTTGGCAAGTGTTGCTTTTGGAGCAATATATAAAAAAAACTGCAGAGAAAAGTGCAATTTCTAAGTTGTGTCCCATCACACTGATCCTTTAGAAGCTTCAGCAGCATTGGTTTTGGATGGTGCCTGCCACAAGAGCTGTAGGAATTCCAACAGTCATTCAGAATGAAACAGCACATAAATTTACTTTCGAATTATCCTAAATACCATGTACTTCAAAGAGCCTTTTGATATAGGTCATGTTGCAAGGCAGCTAACTAATTTTTTCCTAGGGCCCTACCTCAAACATAATTGAACTGCTCTGGCTGATCACCATTAAAGAACATCAGTGAAGTAAAAACTGCAGACATTTGGGGTACTGTCAGCATATCCAATGTGCTAACAATTCACAATTCTTAAAATCCATGTGTCTCTTACAAATACGGATACTACAGGAACGCTCTCTTAATGCCCCCAAACTACCCCAACACTGCAACCTTAAGCACATTTAGAAGTTCAAAGACATTTATCAAAAGGATTTATGCTTGAATAATTTGCCTCCATTTATAATCCCAGACTATGTTTACCCTGTGTAAAACAGGAAGTGCCCTCACGTTATTTAAACAGTGGCACTTACTGTTGAAACAGACTGATTTAGAAGAGTTACATTCCAGTCTTGAATTACAAACTCAGTTTTGTAGGTATTCCAGAGTGTCACATGATGACAATTCAATCTCAAAGTGGCAAACACTTTAAAACATGTTCTGCTGGAGGTGGACTACTGCCAAAGGGTCTAATCGAAGAAGTTGCTCTTGATTAGGATTACAGATAAGAAGATACTTGTTTGTGATTTGAGTAAACAAAGAATTTCATGAACAGAAGAGAAGCACTGAAGAAACACTGAATACAAACCCAAAGAAGGGTGAAACTGAAACTTCATTTAGTGAGAAACCTGGCAGCAGCAGGAGATAGTATTTATAGATATGGGGAGGTTTGATGGAGAGTGAGCAATTTAAACTTGATTTAGGCTCCAAAACAGTCAAGAGAAGTTTTGGTGGGGATGGAGAAGCAAAGGGGAGAAAACTACTTACACAGCAGACCGTGTAACCTGAATGCTACTAGAGCTGGGAGGAAAGGAGAAGAAAAAAAAAATTGATATACTGTCCTAAGGCCTTGGACAGAGATATGTATCCACTCCTTCTCCCTTCCCTACTCCCCAAAACCAACAGTATTGTAGTATCTGGTATTTTTATCATGCAGTGCTATGTAATTTAATCTCTGAGCAATTTTCCCCCACCAGTTTGTTATGAAACACATACAAGATTAAAAGTATGACCAAGATGCAATCCTGCAGAAAAAGGTGCGGCTTGATGCAGGGTATGCTCTCTAGAGAAAGGAGATTGTGACACACTTTAATGGATGCACGAGTTTATTGAAAATGAAGCCTTGAAACCACTTTATGCCCTCATTAGCATTCCCTACGAGCAGCAAACAGAAGTAAAAATTTTTCAAAATACTGTGAGGTGACCTGATTGATTCATACATTAAACTGGCCTGCTTGTAGTCAGCAGTACCACTCCCCGCCCCCCCCCGGCCCCCAACTGATTCAGCTTGTATTTCAGGCAGGAAAGTAAGCTTCATTTGACCCTGCAGTGAGTTCAAAGCTGGCTGTATGCTGTATGTCTCTGCAACAGGGTAGAAACTTCTTCAAAGCAACACATAAACATATGTTCTCTAACTTGGAAGCAGCAAACCCAAGAGGCAGGGTGGCTCAGGGACCCATTTTGAATGTAGACAGAGTGCCGAGAGCCGTAACATCACATGAAGAGCGCCCACTGCCAGGTCTGGCCACAGGCTACTTCCAGACTCAACAGGAGCTGCAGCCTTGCACCACAGCAACATACCATAAAGAGCCTGAGACTGGGTGCTGCTGCCTCACATAGTAACAAAATAGTGTCATCAGCACACTGCCTCCATGAGGGAGCACCTCCTGGTTCCTGTTGACTTTTTTGCAGAACACCACCTCTAATATGGAAAAGGAAAATACAGTATGGCACACCACACTCAAGAGAGGAGCAAACCTTGCTCGACACCACTGACAAGTAGCCACAGTCCACCCAACACCACCACTACCTATTAAAATGGATTACTATGAGAGATTAAAAATTGCATCAAGGTAATGGGTCCTAGTGTTTTCTGCATTAAAATGAAATTCAGAAAAAAAACCAACATCACAAAACAGCACAGAAAAGCATTATCTAGAACTTTGCTGACTCAGGCTTTCCACTCTTAGCATCAGAGATAGAGCCACAACAGAAAGCCAACAAAATTTGGTCTTCAGCATCATAGATACAATATAGCCACACATTTCCAATTTCTCTCTTTAATCCAAACCTTTAGACAGTTTCTTTACCCATTCCTGGGATCTGATGAAGATAGCTATCTACAGCAAAGTAAACTAGCTCCAACATAAATGAGAAAAGCAGGAAACAGTTAGTAAAGGAAAATTCTCAGATGACTCCAAGATGATGCCTGTATGTTTTAATTTTACACAAAAGCATTTAAATAGATCTCATGATTGAAGGGCTAGCTGCACTCCTGTAGTTTTTCAAGGTGTCTCCAAATGCAACCACAGGTGACAACAGCAAACCTTCACCAGACAAGATAGGACCATGTTTTCCTCTTAGATTAGGATGTACATTGCTGATCCATAAGCAGGAATAGCCATTATCTCAGCCTTTCCGACTAGACTTGATATACGGGGCTTTGCCCTTCAGGACCAGCAAAACATAAGAGGCTGACCCTCTAAATCTTCAAAATGGAGCATCATTTACCTTAACCTTAGAAACATCAGACTGCATAAGAGAATTTTAAAGTTACATAAAGTCATGACTGATTTAGGGCAATGATTACCAACTTGCAAGCAATGTGCTGCCCACACCACTTTCCAGCAAAGCTGATGGATAAGGAAATTCAAATTTATCATGTGAGCAATCAGAGAGGAAGGTCAGATGCTGCCCGCTGCGTGCTCTGTGCTCTATTCACATGGCAGAAAAGGTTGGGGAACCATCACTGAGTCCCAGCAGTCCCACCCCTAGACAGAGACCTTCTGCTTTAACCACACTTGACAAATGATACCTTCCTCCTTACCTCCCTCTTCCTCTTCAGAAGGGCTTTTAAGGCTCTTAAATGCCCAAAGCTCAGTCACTGTTCTCTTAATGACCCCTGAAGGGTTTATCTTAGGGATGTCATATCTACTTATTGTTTCCTTTCCTGCGTGCTTTTGCAAACAGCCCATTTAACTTTGTTCCACATGGTCAGAATACATCTTGTAAAGCTCTCAAGAAAGTTGCATGGCAAAATTCATAAATTACTGCAAAGCAGCCACGTTTCCCACACCAGAGCTACAAATGCTTCATTTATCAAACAAAATTTCAGCATTGCTAATGCATTTGTAGACTCATGAATCGCTTACTGGAAAACTGTGTTACTACATATGGAAGACAGCAGCAGCTACTAAACCGCATACATTATTCTTTAGCTACATAGATTTGGCGGGGGGCGGGGGGGGGGGGGGGGGAATGGAATAAAAGGAGCAGGGGGGAGCCCTCCAAAGAAGATGTTTCCAAGCTTTTTTAAACCTAAGAGACAAGACATAAGACAACACTTGAAGGAGCAGCTGGGGACACTGAATAAATACAGACATTTAAATGTGACTAATTACATACACATGCTGGAATTCTCAAAGGAAGATCAGGGAGCCAGGCTCCCAGCTCACGCTGACTTTCAGCAGGAGTTCAGTGGCCTGTTCCTTCAGGCATGCTGGAAGTCAGATGTCATCTTGCTAAATACAGAACACTGCTTCTAAATGTTGCCTCTGGTAGCGTAACCACAGCGAAGTCTACGGCTTTCTACAAAGCTATCTACAGGAGCCCTCATCTTTATTAAATAAATACAAATGCATGTATCTGCTGATCCTAGCCTATGTTGCCCTGCGAGATAAGAGAATGTTGTCTGAACTGGCCCAGAGGCCTTAAAGCTTCCAGGGAACCCCCTTTTTGTGCCAAACAAATGTGCAGCACAGAATTGCTCTAAAGATGGCGGGGAAAGGTTTACAAAAGGTCTAGGGCTCCTTTACGAGTACATCTGTTGTGAAGCAGGAAGGGTAGCTGTATGTGGAAAGTGGTGGCTCAGAAAAAATTTAGGAAGAAGCACATGTCATTGTTTTTCACATGTATTCATGGAATATGGGTACACACACTTGGTTCATGACTTAGTTCAAACACTTCAACCTGGCATGGCTGCAGAAAGAGCATCCTTCCCTGGTCCCTGCTGCTCATTTTCCTTCCTCTGCATTACAGAAAAAGAATAGTGCAGTTTCTAGGATGCACAGGATTAAGGCCTGATTTGGCTCAAAAAATGAGGGGAAAAAAATAAAAATACACCATCACTCAAGCAGCTGCCAGGAGCCATGTGTCAGCACAAAGGGGTGGGTATGAACATAAGCAGCAGGAAGCATGGGAAAGTCTTGACCACTTCTTTCCATGGCCTTAGTATCTTAAAACGTTCATAAAATTACAGACAGATTTCTGGCAGGGGACAAACCACTTGACAAACAAGAGATGGCCCTCACTTTACAGCCAAAGGAAGGTGAGGCCAGATGTTGGTAGCCACAACAAGCAGCGGCTGATTGCACAGAAGGCCAGGAAGGCTGTGGCTGTGAAGAGCATGGAAGAGGACAACATGAGAACTTTTGTGAGTGAAGGACAGAGAGGGGAGAAGCCAGAACCTACTGAATAACACTTCCTTTTTCCTAGCACTCAAGATGAGTCACTACGTGGCACAACAGTAGTTAGTACAAATGCAGTTACATGAATCATAGAATCATAGAGTTGTTTTGGTTGGAAAAGACCTTCAAGATCATCCAGTCCAACCATTAACCTAACACTACCAAGTCCACCGCTAAACCAATTCAGGGTAGAGTAGCAATTTCATGTTTCCTGGCTTCGTGGATGGATTATTTCTTAATGAGAGTAAAACTAGAATAGAATCATTAAGGTTGGAAAGGACCCCTAAGATCATCAGTCCAACCATCAACCCAACACCACCATGACCACTAAACCATGTCCCAAAGTGCCATGTCTACCCGTTTTTTGAACACTTCCAGGGATGGTGACTCCACCACCTCTCTGGGCAGCCTGTTCCAAGGCTTGACTACCCTTTCTGTGTGAAGAAATTTTTCCTAATATCCAATCTAAACCTCCCCTGGCGCAGCTTGAGCCCATTTCCTCTCGTCCTGTTGCTTGTTACTTGGGAGAAGAGACCAACACCCACCTCACTACAACCTCCTTTCAGGTAGCTGTAGAGAGCGATAAGGTCTTCCCTCAGCCTCCTCTTCTCCAGGCTAAACAACCCCAGTTCCCTCAGCCGCTCCTCATAAGGCCTGTGCTCCAGACCCTTCACCAGCTTTGTTGCCCTTCTCTGGACACGCTCCAGCACCTCAATGTCCTTCTTGTATTGAGGGGCCCAAACCTGGACACAGTATTCCAGGTGCGGCCTCACCAGTGCCGAGTACAGGGGGACAATCACCTCCCTGCTCCTGCTGGCCACACCATTCCTGATACAGGCCAGGATGCTGTTGGCCTTCTTGGCCACCTGGGCACACTGCTGGCTCATGTTCAGCTGGCTGTCAACCAACACCCCCAGGTCCTTTTCGGCCAGGCAGCTTTCCAGCCACTCTTCCCTAAGCCTGTAGCGTTGCATGGGGTTGTTGTGACCCAAGTGCAGGACCCAGCACTTGGCCTCGTTGAACCTCATACAGTTGGCCTCGGCCCATCAGTCCAGCCTGTCCAGGTCCCTCTGCAGGGCCTTCCTACCCTCGAGCAGATCGACACTCCCACCCAGTTTGGTGTCATCTGCAAATTTGCTGAGGGTGCACTCAATCCCCTCATCCAGATCGTTGATAAAGGTATTAAACAAGATTGGCCCCAAAACTGAGCCCTGAGGAACACCGCTCGTGACTGGTTGCCAACTGGACTTAACTCCATTCACCACTACTCTCTGGGCTCGGCCACCCAACCAGTTTTTTACCCAGTGAAGACTACGCCCATCCAAGCCATGAGCTGCCAGCTTCCTTAGGAGAATGCTGTGGGAGACGGTGTCAAAGGCTTTACTGAAGTCCAGGTAGATGACATCCACAGCCTTTCCCTCATCCACCAGGTGGGTCACCAGGTCATAAAAGGAGATCAGGCTGGTCAAGCAGGACCTGCCTTTCATGAACCCATGCTGGCTGGGCCTGATCCCCTGGGTGACCTGCACATGCCTGTTGAGTGTACTCAAGAAGGTACCAGGCCACAAAGTCCATACGTGTTGTTTTTTATCAGACAAGCACTTGGGCAAAGGTCTGTGCTCAGCAGGCTGGAGGTCTGCTCTCTCTGTATGAGATGAACACACGACACATCAAGAGCCTGCATCCCAGCTCCTGTAAAAGGGATATGAGAGACTTATGGAGACCCAGCTGACAACTGTGCCCAGGCCAGTCACTAGGACCATCAGGTTTCACAGTAGTTCCGCACAGGGACCCCACAAGTAGCAAAGTGTTCCCAGAAGAAGGATGCAAAAGTGAGAGCTGTGGTTCTTACAGAGGATGACAGCAGGAGCCACTGGAGGACACAAGAAGTCCGAGTGTGGTGCCTGCATCTGTACTGTCAATGTAACTTTTAAATCCACTAATGCTTCTCCTTATAATCTCTTTTACAGAGATTCAGTCCAGGAGACTGTGCTTTAACAGCTGGCAGAGACTAGGGCCTCTGAAGGGCTCTGATGAAGCACAACAGCTTAGTGGTTTTGGGCTAAATGAAAGTATTGAATGCTTCCTAAGGAGAAGCTATTAGGTAACAGTTTTTAAACTGATTTTTTTGCTTCTTCTGCAGAGGCTAAGGAAGCTCACATGCCTTTTGCATTTTGAAATAATCTACTACTAAATGTTCACGAGCTCAGGACTTAACAATTTTAATTTGCCCTTCCATTCAGATGAATTTTCCCAACCACCCGTCCAGCTGACTGTTCACAGTGCGCTCCAAGGGACTGCATGCTGGCTCAGCAAGGCCCCAGCTGCTTTCGAGGCTTTCTGGAATGCAGAGGTGGCAACAATATGCCCAGGTTCAGAAGGCACACTGGTGAAGACCTATAAGTAAGCTCATAAGAAAACTGATCTTTCTTTATTTTCTAGATAGGTAAAAAAGTTTTGTAATTAGGCCTAATCATCATTCAGCCTGCACACGTGTCTTTGAAAACAAGCACTATTCTGGGGCTTAAAAAAGCTTGCGTCTCTAAGGTATTTTTAAACAGCTGCCCACTGGAAGCAGCTTTTGTTCTCCTTGCAAACCTGAACTGTTTAACCAGTTATATCTGCGAGGCATTTGCAGGGTAGCGTTTATCTTTGCAGCTAAGAGCTCCATTTAAAAAAAAAAAAAATTAAAATATTTTAAACTTAAAAAAAAAGGAAGTCAAGGAAGTTTACAAGACAAACGTTAGATTCATCAGAACGGTCTGTTTTTAAGATTGAATGATTCTAGGTTCTTGCTCATGGTTTTAGATCCTCGTCTTAGTTGCTCACTGCAACAAATTTATGAACTGTCCACAAGAAAAGCAGTTATCGTCGCAAAACTCAATGGGAAGCTGCACTCCCCTACTACACCCAGTCTCTGCTTTTCACTCATGAACCACCTATAACAAAGGTTCTGCATCCCCTACCTTTGCTGCTCTTCCCACTGGCAAATTTTGGTTACACAGACATTCAGTCGAGCATTGCTTAATTACCGCACTCTTTTCTTACACGCCTAAGCACTATAACCAAACTATCTACGAACAAACCCGAACGAGATTTCAGATCACGTGGAAAAATGTTCAGAGCTGCAATTTGCTGTATACCTTCCTAAAGCAAACAGTGTAGCATGAAGAAAATGCTGTACTACATTATAAAGTGCTTTTTTTTTTTTTCCCCCTGATGTAATCATTCCCCTTTCTTTTTCTTCATCATTCCTTTTCTCTTTCTCACTCATAAGACACATTGCCATGAAAACCTGCACCAATGGAACTACATACTCTAGAAATATTTTTATTTCCCAATTCCCTTATCTAAACTGCTAAGCTTACTTACCACTCAAACAACAAATAGCTGTGGAAACCAGCCAGAGTGCCCAGGTCAGCTACAGAGGAGAAGACAACAATGGGAAAAGATGGCTTCAGCAAACAAAAGCTTGCTTGGGCTCTGATTTTCAAGTTTTGTTTCTAAGAGCCAAGGGCTGGATTTAAATCAAGATGAACTCTGAACATTATGATTCAGTGGTTAAAACCTCAGGATTTTTCTACACATTTCAGCTAATACGTTGTATTTACTGAACAATACCTTGCAAATCACAGTTACAGAATGCTTCACAAGCCAATCTAAGTATTTTCTCTGCACTGTTAGACAGTGAATGAAATAGTCTTCAAATCAAGGCCATATAGGCAAAAATTTGAATAAAGATTTAAAACCTGTCTGGGCAAATGAATAGAAAGGTAGAAAAACATGCTGCACGCTACTATGCTGTTAAAGCTGTCAATGACTTGCTGCTTTTCATGAAGCAAGAAGCTGCACGTATTACACGTTAAGAAGGACCTTTTCATATACCTATATCTAGCATTTCAGGAATTTCACTGAAATATCCATTGGTATTATAATGTTACCAGGTCTCATTTAACTGAAGACAGAACCTTTAAAAGAAAGCTGGCTGTGGCATGGCACAGTCTCTCAGAACAAAACAAAGTGAGGCAAACACTTCTGAAGGTCTTTCAGTATACCACCTAACTATTCAGAACAGACTAGGGTGAGAGTGGAAGGATGTTCCAGTTAATCTATGTTTGCAGAGTTCCAGGCATCACAGGGTCTTAACCCACAATTAGGGTTCAAAGAATATGGACAGAAGCCTTTGTGGCTGTATTACACCACTACAGAGTGCACTACACTTCCAGAAAAGCCAAAGCAAAAAAAAAAAAAAAAAAAAAATCTGGTCCTCAGGACAGCTGTGCTCCTTTTCCCTCTCTAAGCACAGTATCCTCCAGGCCTGCTCTGAGGACAGTGGAACCTTAGTGGTAAGCCCGCTATCCTGTGTGTCCCACACATATATACCCTCTCACACAGCAGAGATACAGTGGGGTAGAAAGACAAGAAACTGCCTTTTCCCATCTTCTGTTTCCCCCTCTCCTGCAAAGCCCTAGGACCTACAGCAATACAACACACTTCAACAAAAGATGCCAGCCTAGGACTTGGCAGATGCAGGTTTAAACCCTGGTTTCTCAGAATGTGTGCGATCATCGTCACTCGGTCACATTCAAATGGCACAATGGAAAAATGACACAATGAAAGTCCGCAGGTAGTAAAGGAAGGCTGGGCCTTCCAGGTGGTGCACAGCTATACTAACATAGGAACTGTTGTTCTGGAAGAGGTACAGCTGTGTTCCAGTGGCATTGTGCCTTGGTTAGTAAGTTCACTGGAGCTCACAGCCTACACAGCAACTTCCACCAGACTACGTCTGTTATTCACCCTGCCTCATCACAGCAGACTCTGGAGAGAAAGATTTCAAACGTACTTACTCGCAGAGCTCTGGTAGGGCCTGGATGGCTAGAGGGTACATGCAGAGGCATGCAATATCACATACACCAGCACATCCTCATATCAACAGTGTGTCTAGAAGGATGCAGGTCAACCACATGGCTCACCTGCATTTTGTTAACAGGTCCTAGATGTAAAGACTACCATGACAGCTTATTAACAAAGCCTTAGCAAAGGCAGTAACAAAATGATGTCAAATACTGGTCTGAAAATAGGGCTGGTCAGAACTTTCCTAGCAGAGTATTTTTTTCTATTGACACAATTGCCAAATAGGTAGAAGTGTATGATGCCAACACTCCAGTTTTCTGCCAGAGAATACAAAGCAGACTCGTGACAGAAGCCAACCAGCTCTGCCACTGCTCCTGAAATAGCCACCTGAAAGGCTCTGGTGTGGTCAGAGAACAATGGCCTTCCAGACTCCTCCTCAGAGGAAGGCAAAATCTTGAATTCTATCCGAGTCCTGTGGCTTCCAGGTTTCAGTTTGTTTGAATGAGATTGAATGGCTGATTCTGAGACTGCTTAAATAACCGATTGCAGGCTTTTGTTTGTTAAGTCAGCTCTGTAACACTCTTGTCACCACACAAGTTGTGCTACAAATTTGCTTAGCTGGTAAGGTCCTTAATGCAAATCAGAAGGACATTAATATTATCCTTTGATGTCTTTTTAGTATTTATGCCACGATTAAATTGGATAAGTGATTTATTAACATTTAAAACTATCAGGAAGAAAATTATGTAAATTATGTGGAGAGAAGAAGAGAAAATGAAAAAATCTCACATCCTCTAAATTCATAACAATATCCCTGTTTAAGAACATTCAATGTCCAATCAATGTTTTGATTCCTCCAACTATTTTTAAATGAAGCATTGCACACTATCTATAATCAGTGCGTTTCTCATAACTCTGCAGTTACATTTCAAATCCTACCGTGTTGCAAGCTTATGGCAGACGACACCAGTGTCTGTTATGACTTCACTCAGTCTCAGCTCGAGGTGGACCTTCCCCTGAAACACATCAAAAACACCATAGGAAAAGTCAGTTTTATGCGTAGCACACCATTCCAACTTAAAGCAAGTCAGTTAATGCAAATAATTCCAGGAGAAGTTTAAAGATTAAGTAATAGCTGTATAGTTAAGGTATTTCAACCTTAGTTGATTAGTAGCCATTTCACTAAATTTCAGTGCATAATTCCCACCACTATCTTTGTATGTTTTACAAACTGAGGGATACGGACTGTCTGTGGTCTGACACAAAAATAATGTGTTGGAGCTTTATCTATATTTAGCATTTTAAATATTAAGCAAAGATCTGCAACACAATCATTGAAAAGATACTACAGCAGTGTGTTATAAATGAACACCTACATGTTTTAAACATTAGAAGAATAAAAATTATGAAATAATATAAACTGTGAGACAAGTATCAGTAAAACTACATTGGGCAAATAAAAAAAAAGTTTAACCATGTTGCTAGTATTCATAGCATCTACTATTACTGAGTCTTCAACTCCTTACCATCACATTAACTTTATTATGACTTGGGCCAAGATGTTATGCTCAAATATGCTTAGAAAGTAAAGGCAATCATGAATACAAACTGCATTCCTCATACTAACTCTATTTCATTTCAAAACATGAGCATCCACTCCCACTGGCAAAGACTCAGCACCACTCTTACAGTGTATATATAATAGATGCAAAATACATTTTGTTATTGACCTATTCTGACATGCCAGCACTGCCCAATCATCTTCTGCAAATCATCGTGGCCAAAATTGAGTCATTCACCTTCATAACCACCTCCCCTCTACCCTTTTTACCAAAGGACCCTAAAATCCACCCTGCTAGTTAGTCAGAGCTCTAACGTGGGTGTCGTCTTTGACTCAGATCCACCCCAATTCATACAAAAGTCTGTTGCCACCCCTTTCATAAGATCTTCCAGATTTGTCCTTTCCTCTTTTAGCACGTGGGCAAAACTCTTGCCAGAGACTTTCCTGTCTCTTCTGACTAGTTACAGCAACCTCCTGCTCTATGAGGATGTCCATCCTGCGTAACAGAGGAGAGTGAAGACCAAACCCTGGCCTTAAATTGCACCTACACTGTTAAGATCGACTTCCTCTACAGCAGATTTGTCAGGACAAAAGCTGGTGAAAGCAGTCCAAAGCAGAGCAGGGAATGCAGTAACAATTAAGCAGCATGGACACGCAAAAGTTCAATTCAAGGTCATTCCCTGGTCCTCTTACACTTACCAGTATAAGCACTGAAGTCAGTGCCTGAATACTTGTCCTGAAGGAGCCTAGAAGAGATTCTGTTTCTTACTGCTACAGTCATTCTCCCCCCTTCTTTGTATACCCCTTTCTCAGTACCATTCTTTCTGCACTATCTTGAATGCACGCTTCACGCTTTCCTGCATTTCATGCTTTCACTCCTTAAACCTCTATCACCTACTTATATCTTCAGTCTTCTGACTCAGTAGCAGTTTTTTCTGTCCAAGAGCTGGAACATAGGCCTTTCAAGTACATGTGGCAGATGATACTGGTGTTCATCCAGAAAACAAGAAAGACCACCTCTCCAAGCTGTATAAAGGCCCATGTTGCAGAGGAATCACAGCAGCTCACTGGCATTTTGAACAGGGAAGGACCCAAAGACATGTGGGAGTTTAAAAAGATGGCTCCTGCCAGGTGTGTTTTGCATTATTTTAAACAAAGTAATAAAACAAACAAGAATGCAAAAAACAAAAGTTGCATTTGGCTGCCAGACTCCCAATTCTTCATGTCTGTTTCAGCAATACAGGTATCCCCCTTCACCCTGTCAGTGTATGCAAATGCCAAAATCTGTCATTTTCTTCCAAACTGAAGTGTGTCCTCATGAATAAGAGAAGGATTTCTCTGCACAAATGCATAAAGCCACTTATAGACCCACCTCTTTAAGACTCAGTACCACTGCAGTGCTCATCGTACCCATGCACAACAAGGGCTAGGCACACAACTAGCTAAGAATTCTGGTTAAGCAGGACTGTTTTCTGGCTTTAGTTTTACTATGTCTTCCCCTACTCTTCACTGTTCTCTCTTCCACTGGTCACATATTTTATCACAGGAGCTAAACCACTAGCCTCTGGAGAACAAATTTTTATTATGAACCTGTAAAAAACACTCCTGCTATCTTTGTTATTATCCTGCATATTACCTTTACTAGGGAAATCACCACTAATACAAGTTTTGAAGAAATTAAGAGACAGAAACGGAGATTTAGAAACTCTAGAGAAAATATCACTTTGTAGAAAAATACCAGGTAAGTAAGATAAAGTTTTTATAGAAGTACTTCTGCCAATCTTAAACAAAGACAAGACTGACCACCCTCAGGAAAGAAAGAATGCTTCAATGCACTTAGGTGAGCCTGAATGCAAACTTACTAACAGTGCCCAGCTGCTTGATCTCACACAGATTGAGTAAAATGGAAGCTCCCTAATTTAGAAATTAAGCTGCAAAAAAACTTTTTAAGTCAGCAGTACTTCACACATTTTCCCAGCTACATTAAGCACAAAAATGCAGTCCTGCCTCTTTTGGGCTGAGAGCCATTTTTTCTTGTAGCTCTCATTTTTCTCGTGAAGACTTTGAAAATGGTCAGCTGCTCAAAAAGTGACTCAAAGCTTTGGACAGCAAAACAGAGGTCATGGGATCACCGGGACCGGCAACCCTACAACTATTCCCAGAACACCTCCTTACTTCCAGTTAAAAACTCAACAAATACAATAATACTTGCAGGCTTAATTCACAGAAAATATAATTCCTACATAAACAGAATGCTTTTTCCCAAATCAATTATACTGTAAGGCAAAACATAAGGATTCATCTGAATAAATTTAGTCCTGAGCCATGGCATTAGTTGGGTTTACAAAATACCGGATAATCCATTTTTAAAAGGGAAGACAGAAAACTATGCAATAAATCAGTATCATAAAATCAACAGTTAATCTAGCCAACAAAAGGTCAACATATACTGGATAAAGTGTACCATAGAAACAGGGAGTTGCCAATATGTTTACTTACTGACAGTTTATAAGAAAGAAATGAATTTTTTTATTATTTAAACTACTGTGATAATAACAAGAGCCTCCAATTGCACTAGGTGCACAGTTACTGACAGCACTTACAAAAAGAAAAGATCAGATAATGCAGCAGGGTAAAAAAAAAAAATGTTGTCCCTGTCTTACAGCCAAAACACCATGGCTTGGTCCTGCTCAGACAAAAATCCCTGTGAGCCTAGGATGAGTCCCAGGCCATAAAGCTTTTTTGCCTTCAGCACAACAAAAAAAACTCAGAGAAGCAGCTGGAGGTTTGACAATTTTGAAGTAGAATGCATTAATTACTAAAAACATTTCCATAAAAAAAAAAAAATATTTCAGGATGTTCCTAGAAGCAGCTATGCTCATTAGCATACCCTTCACATTTGGAAGGGTAAGACTTTTTCAAGGAACAAGCTGAAGGAGTGCCAACTCAACTGCTGAACACTTGCTTTTTCATAAACTCCGGCTGATATGGACGGGTGGGTTCATAGGTCGTACGTCCTTCCTAATCACATCTAACATTGCATAATGGGGCCAGCCAGCTTCCATTTTTCAGTTCTTGACTACAGAAGCCATCAGTAGATTCAATTTCTTGTAGGGATGTAGACAGTATTCAAAAGGAAATTAGTAACAAACAAAACTTTTAGAGGGCCTTACTGAGGAAAAAAATTATACTATGCTTGTTAAATATCCCCTTCACTAAAAAATAAGAGAATCAAGTTCCAGTCTTATTAACATTCTCATAACACTAACAGGTATCAGGGAGAACTGCATGCAGTTATCTGAAAAACAAACTGAAACTGATCATAAGGTTGTAAAGAAAAGAAAAAGCAGACTCAAAGTCCTGTTGTTATAGATACAGGAAAAGCCTGTCTCCAACCACCTCATTTCTCGTTGGAATGCAGCTGTGAGTTACTGTGAATTGAAACACCAGAAAACAGTAGTAAAGTAAATGCTACCTACCTGTATCATGTTTCCATCACTTTCAAATTTGCAATTTAAATTTAATTTAAACACAGTGTGTTGAAGGAGAAAACTCATGATAGGAGATTATCCTGAAGTTATTCTTATAACAAAGTTCTGCCATCCTGGCATGAAGCACTTTTAGCACCTTGAACAAGTGGTGGGCCTCAGAGGCAGTGTTTGCAAAGTTACCAGGACACCACTGGGAGCCATTTCGGAGCGCAGTTATGTGCACACATTTTGGCCTGGAATCTGACACGCACCACATGATCCAGTGACTGTAGATTCAGATGAAACATCTGATTTAACTCAAAACAGATGTGATCTGGTTTTTCAAGGAAAGATTTATGAAAAAAACATCAACACTAGGAACCTCTGTGATCTATATCTGAGGCTCTAGTAAATGCACGAAAGACTGACAGTCTGCCTAAGTTCAAAAGACAGGAGCCAAATCTACCCAAATCTCTTAAATCATATCTTTAAGGAAGTATCAGCCAGATCTCCATCCTTTTTGTTACTGTGAAACAGTTTTTAGAAATCTTTCACTTTTTAAAAGCAAAGGAAAAGAACAAGTCTTCACTATTAATTTTAAGCAAAACCAGAAAATACACAATCCGCTTACTTGAATATTTAATAATCAAGTCAATTATCTTCATATACATATAGGGCTTACTAACTGATATCACAAAAACTCCTAAAAAAGGTATTTGTCCACTATTAAACCTGCTGGACAAGAGGTTTGTGATCACTCACCACTCTACTCCTCACTAGCCTACCCAATTTTGCTAGGGACTTTCCCCTCCAAGGTGGGAGTACCTCTGCATGGAAGTTTTCCAAACATGTATCCCACATGGGGACCCTTATCCCAGCACAGTTCCCAAACCTCATCAGCTCTGCAGCTCAGCTCAACTCTGCTCATTGCTCAGGAGTGTGGAAAGGGGGACTGACACCCACCTTCGTCTCTTTACTCTTTACTCCTGCTGGTACAGAGTGACTGCAGGCAGCCTCACCCCAGCTCCTGGAGACGGAGGAGGGAAGAGATCTAACGGGAACAGGTTGTAGGAGAGGACTAAGCTAAGCAGGTGACATGAACAACAGCCCATGACTAATGCCTCCACCTCATTGTTTTGGAGTCTCAGATTTAGGATTGTGATACCCCTGGTGTGTTAGTTTACTTTCCCTTGCTGCAAGTTGTCTGAAGAAAGAAGCATTAGAAGAACTTGGCGCTGCACACAGACCACTCCAAACTATGGGAAAACCTGTGCTGTTGTTCTCTCTGTCTTTCCAAATTTTATTTCAGGATATAGCAAATGTTATTAGACAGATCCTGTCTACTTTGAAACCCTCTTAGGCAACTTTCCAAGATGTCACTTTCTGGCACTGGTAAAGCTAAAAAGCAAACAATAAAACTGACCCAAACTCTAAGGGCTCACTAAACACTGCCCATAAGGGAGAGGGAGAGGAAAGGCCAAGGGTGCAGCCACTGCTTTAGGTAAATCCAGCCCTGCAGTATTATCAGCAGTCCCACATAAGGTCACAGCCTCACAGCAGGTTTGAGAGCAGGAGAAAGAGTTTGCTGTCTACATTTGCTGCTGTAACTGCTGCTCCTTCCTTTAGCAGAGGGCAGCAGGCAGCTGGGAAAGGTCTAAGGATCATGCTCCAGATCACAGCCTGTGTGCTGGACCACAGTGCGGCACACAGGAATCTGGAACAAAATTCAGCCTATCGCTGAGGAAAGTGCAACAGCTCTAATGAACACTGCATGGATTCATAAATGCTAGGCAAAGCAGAACTGATGTCTGCTTGGTCTCCGTATGTGCAAGTGTGTCAGAATTGCTCAGTAACTGGCAAACGTCTTCAAATGGCACGTTAGCCTTCCTGTTTCTCTAGAGGAAGAATACCTCCATATGGTCAAAATCCTTACCATTAGTCATGTTTTCCTCTCAAATACTTTGATGCAATACAATATGTAGATATTGTAAATGAAAGCCACCTGGCTTTCATTTCCCCAGACAAGTTATGTTTTGGATACAGAATCCAGGTATGTTATTTTGAAATAAGGTAAATTTATTATTCAGCAGTAGGTGCTCCTCACCACATGCCATGTTACAGACTAGCTTTTTAAAAGTAACAGACCAAAACCAGATAGACTGTCTTACCCCTTTGCACTGATAAGTCTGAATACTGCACTCCTACATTCGCATAGAGAAGAAGTCTTGCCACAAGGCAGGATCTGGTCAAAAACTGGTCTTTGCATTTATCACAAAAATTATTTACCATTGTTGACACATGATTCAGTTCTCTGAAATAATTTTGTCGGTAAGCATGTAGCCTTGAGAATCTTCTCACCCTATCAAAAGAGAGATTTCATCTCTTTCCAAAACAACTAGAAGAGAGAAACCTAAAAGCCACTGTTCATAAAACAGAGGGTAACACCCATTTATTTCCTGTGTGGTGGAAAGCTGATACCAAACCTGGAAGCAGCTTCTTCTTTTTACAATTTGCATATACCCATGCTTACAGTAGGTTATACAAAATGCATCAGTAACTCATCTTCACACTAGAAGCATTTAAATACCTACACAAAGATAGTTAATGTCAGTGCTGGACAGTGGGCGTTCAATGCTCTTAACTGTTTAATAGACTAGATAATTCTGTCAGTCACTGGAGTGAAACAGTGGTATATAGTTGCTCCTAAAGACAATTTGCTCAACCTAGTTTATCTGCAAACCCATATTCTTAAGAAAAATAACAATTGGCATCAGAGCCATTCCAGTTCAACACTATTTGCTCTACATACATAAAAAGCAGTGATTTATACCGAACAGGAGGCAGGCAGATATGGGAGAGACCATGGCAACTTCCACAATATTATGAAGGTAGGGAGAAAGAAAAAAAACAGAGTAACACACTTCCAGCTTCCTCTGCAGATCTGGGATAAACTTCTCTTAAGTGTCACACAGGACTGAATGGAGGAGTGCTAATTCAAAAGCTTGTAGTGAAACCTTGGCTCTGCTGAAGTCATGGCAAAAATCCCACCCTGGCAAGGCCAGGATTTCATTCATGAAGCCCAACATTGGGATACAGATTCTGCTTTCAATGGGAAGGCACTGACAAAGGAGGAGAGGTTTTCTGAGCAGTGCAGAGTGCCCTGGATGTATTCTTCTAGCTAATATACAGGAAGCATTTCAGAGCCAGCAGTGATTTCCAGCATGACAAAAGGATTTTATCTCTACCTGTAAGTAATGTTTTCTACTAATGAGGTATAGTCCACCATCTGACACTCCTATCAGTCCATACTCAAGAACAGGCATGTTTAATTAACAATAATCAAAGGTCTGTGTAGGAAAAATGCTAATGTGGTGGAAGGAAAAGGAAGGGCTTTTGGTGTCTGAAGAAAGTATTTTTCTTAACATCAGTAAATCTTTTGCACAAAGCTTTGAGTACAGAAGGTTAAAATGTGAGACAATTTGCTTCCTTAGTGTTGGTTATCTGCCCTTCACATGCATTTTTTTTTTAAAGTTGATAGCCAAATAGATATGTTTCAGGCACATCAAAGTTCTTATGAGGAGGAAGGGGAAATGAGCAATTTTCAAGTTTTTATGTCAGATTTTTTCACACCCAACAATGAGTTTTACATAAGACCTTGAGCATGACTGGCTTTGGAAAAGCACTCTGTCATTTAATACTGAGAACTCAGCTGTAAGAGAACATGACCATTTCACATTTGTCAGTGCTGTGGAGGAAGTAACTTAAAGCACACTTGAAAAGGGGAACTTTTCAAGCAAGAACCCGCACAGGAAAACATGTCAGAATGATCAAACTCTCCTTGCATTTATCCCCTGCTTTGACATATACAGACTAGATGGTCTGGAGCATGCTGCTGTGTTTTGATATTAATCAGAGTGTCTCTGGATCTTTAACCACTTCACTGATTACATGCACACAAAGGGTATTTGGGTTGCAAAACTCAAACTTCACAAAACAGACTTGAACTATGCAGGGCTAGAGCTACTCTGAAAAAAAAGAAGGGGGGGTGGGAACTACTCAAAAACGGGAAGGGCCTTTTAAAGATCGCATGTGCTTCACTGATTACATGCGCACAAAGGGTATTTGGGTTGCAAAGCTCAAAGTTCACAAAACGGACTTGAACTATGCAGGGCTGAAGCTACTGTGAAAAAAAAATGAAGGGGAAAACAACTCAAAAACGGGAAGGGCCTTTTAAAGATTGCATGTGCACTTGGGCTTAAATTCCCCTGCGAACACATGAACCACTGAGAGCATCTGTCATGTACAGCCCCAGGCAAATATCTGAATTAGTTACTATTGGGTCAACTTCAGCATGTGAAGGAAAGGCAAACATTTGTGAATCAAGAGAGACGTACACACAATAGCATGGCAATGTTTGCTTCCGGTTCACAAAAAGCATGAGAAAGAGACTATAAGCAGGTCCTGAAAGACAAATGACTAGTAGAAAAGAGACATATCCCATGGAAAGTGTGCAGCGTCATGTTCTTACTGACTTCAAACAGCTTAGAAAGTTGTCTTCTGTTGCTAGTCCCTCCCCTCCAGCTGAGGCTGCTTGATTGTTCATAGTCTATTTCAATGCAAAAGTTAAACCATTTTCAGTAATCGCTCAATTCCTGGTTTACTTTCCACTGAAATGTTTGAGCACTTGTATTGTCAGACACTGCATATTTAGCTCTGGGCATAGTAACATCCCACTGAGGAGCAGACAGGCTCCATCAGAAGATGGGAACTTAAAATTCCTTCAACTAAATCTGCACAAACCCACCCTGGGTTACAGCTTCATACTTTCACAACAAGTTTTCCAGTCTGGAAAGTTAAGCCATGAATTATGCATTTAACAGCTGCTGTCAAGTTTCATTCTACACTCTGTATAATACATCTTCTTGATAATACTTAACATGTTTTCGTATATTTAAAAAGGAAATATTCAGAAATCATTTGTATGCCAAACACAAACACAATTTTGCTGGAGTTTAATAATTTGTTCTCCACAGAGCAGTTTGAACTTAAACCACTCACAGCACAACAGTTTCATCACCCAGGCTGTATCTAAACAGCATTCAGGGTATACACTGACAGGACCATAGCAGACTATGCAAGATATTATTTTCAAACTAGTGAGAGCAAAACCAGCCAGTTAGATGTGGGGGCATTGATTTACCAACAGAATAAAAGCCTGTCAACCTCAAGGGGCAATTACAGTCCATTTCTGAATGACACAGCGCTGTGTTCTGATGGCTACTGTTACCCACCCACTCAGATGAAGGGAAATTCAGGTGCACCTGATTATGCTGATTATCTCAACAAGCCAGTTTGCTAGACCAAATGATGAACCAAAACCACAAAGGGCATGTGGGTGGGTAATGCCCGATCTGCATCTGTGGGCTGAGCAGCTGCGCAGCACCTGTACTGCTTCACATGGGACTGTGCACCACACCGAACAGCATCAGTGGTGGCGAGATTGCAGGTCTCTTAGCAGCTTTTAGCCTAGATGGACAATTCCCTCATCTTTTTTTTCCAAGATGAGCAATCATGCTGGACTCCGGCACATCTTGCTGTCAAGCAATAAATGGATGTGGCATTAAAGCATGTGACAATAATGCTCATATCTGTGTAGGCTGACGATTAACGTAGTTCTGCTGTCAGTAACATCCTTATCTGCCATAAAGTTTACCAAGTCATAATCTCACCTTGCACTTCTAACAATACAAAACATCTTATGTAAGACAGTAAGAATTAGCAACATTGGAAAACCATAAAACTGAATGCAAAGCCTCAAGCTAAACACCTTGACAACTATGCCTGATGGAGCTATACAACATTAGCACTTACATTTTTATTTTTTTAAATATGTAGGTTTATTTATTTTGTACAGCATCAGAATACTTAAGAGTTATAGCTTATGAATAAAATTTGAGAAAACAGCACAAAATATTAAGAAATCCACTCAAATTCCATTAACACTAGAATTCTATTCGTTTGTTGTATTATTTTGCACTTGCAAAAAAAGAGGGAAATCTCATCATCATCTACTATTCCCTCTCTATGTATGAAGACAGAAAACAGTATCACCATTTGAAAATTTGTACCATTTCTGGAACTCATACAAGTGAAGTCCAAACCATGTCAAGAACAAATTTTAATTCTACTCATTAAACTTCAGATAGATGGCTCAAAATAACATTTCTGATGCAAGAACACCATGGTATTATCCTTAATTTCAGATCAGTCCTTCTGTTCTGAAAAATGAGGCCAAATGTGCCCCAGAACTGAGCATCTGAGAACCACGGCACCCAAGATCACTAATATTTCTATAATCCATTGCTTTTAAACCGGTTTTCAGTTTGACGGGGCTGAATGGTCTGCTTCAAACCTGGATGTTTTCAGGCTTTGCACACAGTAAGGGAAAGTCCAATACAGGCTTATCACGGTCACCCAGTTTCTTTTGTATCATGGCAGCAAAACCATTACCATGGACTTCCAGAGGGCAGGCTTTGGCCTGTTCAGGATGCTGCTTGGGAAAGTCCCATGGGAGACAGTCCTAAAGGACAAAGGGGCCCAGGAAGGCTGGGCATTCTTCAAGAAGGAAGTCTTAAGGGAGCAGGAACGGGCTGTCCCCATGTGCCGTAAGACCAACCGGCGGGGAAGACGACCAGCCTGGCTGAACAGGGAGATTTTGCTGAAACTCAGGATAAAAGGGAGAGTCTACCACCTTTGGAAGAAGGGGCGGGCAACTCAGGAAGACTACATGGATCTTGTTAGGTCATGCAGGGAGAAACTTAGAAAGGCAAAAGCCCAGCTAGAACTCAATCTGGCCATTGTTGTAAGAGATAATAAAAAATGTTTTTACAAGTACATTAACAACAAAAAGAGAGCCAAGGAGAACCTCCATCGTTTGCTGGATGCAGGGGGGAACACTGTCACCAAAGATGAGGAAAAGGCTGAGGTACTTAACGCCTTCTTTGCCTCAGTCTTTAATAGCCAGACCAGTTATCCCCAGGGTATTCAGCCCCCTGAGCTGGAAGACAGGGACAGGGAGCAGAATGGAGCCCCCATAATCCAGGAGGCAGCAGTTAATGACCTGCTATGCCACCTGGACACTCGCAAGTCTATGGGGCCAGATGAGATCCACCCGAGAGTACTGAGGGAGCTGGCAGAGGAGCTTGCCAAGCCACTTTCCATCATCTATCAGCAGTCCTGGTTAACAGGGGAGGTCCCTGATGACAGGAGGCTTGCCACTGTGACACCTAACTACAAGAAGGACCAGAAGGAGGATCCGGGGAACAACAGACCTGTCAGCCTGACCTCGGTGCCGGGGAAGATTATGGAGAGGTTCATCTTGAGTACGCTCAACGGGCATGTGCAGGTCACCCAGGGGATCAGGCCCAGCCAGCATGGGTTCATGAAAGGCAGGTCCTGCTTGACCAGCCTGATCTCCTTTTATGACCTGGTGACCCACCTGGTGGATGAGGGAAAGGCTGTGGATGTCATCTACCTGGACTTCAGTAAAGCCTTTGATACCGTCTCCCACAGCATTCTCCTAAGGAAGCTGGCAGCTCATGGCTTGGATGGGCGTAGTCTTCACTGGGTAAAAAACTGGTTGGGTGGCCGAGCCCAGAGAGTAGTGGTGAATGGAGTTAAGTCCAGTTGGCAACCAGTCACGAGCGGTGTTCCTCAGGGCTCAGTTTTGGGGCCAATCTTGTTTAATACCTTTATCAACGATCTGGATGAGGGGATTGAGTGCACCCTCAGCAAATTTGCAGATGACACCAAACTGGGTGGGAGTGTCGATCTGCTCGAGGGTAGGAAGGCCCTGCAGAGGGACCTGGACAGGCTGGACTGATGGGCCGAGGCCAACTGTATGAGGTTCAACGAGGCCAAGTGCTGGGTCCTGCACTTGGGTCACAACAACCCCATGCAACGCTACAGGCTTAGGGAAGAGTGGCTGGAAAGCTGCCTGGCCAAAAAGGACCTGGGGGTGTTGGTTGACAGCCAGCTGAACATGAGCCAGCAGTGTGCCCAGGTGGCCAAGAAGGCCAACAGCATCCTGGCCTGTATCAGGAATAGTGTGGCCAGCAGGAGCAGGGAGGTGATTGTCCCCTTGTACTCGGCACTGGTGAGGCCGCACCTGGAATACTGTGTCCAGGTTTGGGCCCCTCAATACAAGAAGGACATTGAGGTGCTGGAGCGTGTCCAGAGAAGGGCAACAAGGCTGGTGAAGGGTCTGGAGCACAGGTCTTACGAGGAGCGGCTGAGGGAACTGGGGTTGTTTAGCCTGGAGAAGAGGAGGCTGAGGGAAGACCTTATCGCTCTCTACAGCTACCTGAAAGGAAGTTGTAGTGAGGTGGGTGTTGGTCTCTTCTCCCAAGTAACAAGCAACAGGACGAGAGGAAATGGGCTCAAGCTGTGCCAGGGGAGGTTTAGATTGGATATTGGGAAAAATTTCTTCACGGAAAGGGTAGTCAAGCCTTGGAACAGGCTGCCCAGAGAGGTGGTGGAGTCACCATCCCTGGAAGTGTTCAAAAAACGGGTAGACGTGGCACTTTGGGACATGGTTTAGTGGTCATGGTGGTGTTGGGTTGATGGTTGGACTGATGATCTTAGAGGTCCTTTCCAACCTTAATGATTCTATTCTAGTTTTACTCTCATTAAGAAATAATCCATCCATGAAGCCAGGAAACATGAAATTGCTACTCTACCCTGAATTGGTTTAGTGGTGGACTTGGTAGTGTTAGGTTAATGGTTGGACTGGATGATCTTGAAGGTCTTTTCCAACCTAAACAATTCTATGGCCTAATGAATTAGAAAGAATTAATTAGAAACCCGGTCTCTTTGATACTTGGGGGTTGGGGGCGGGGGGGGGGCGCTGGGGCTGGGGGTTTTTTTGTTGGGTTTTCTTTTTTAATTCCTCATTCTGACTTGTACGACCTCAAGCAAGTCACATTCTTTCTGACAGTTATGCTCACTGTAATTCAAAGTGTGGTAGTGACAGTAGCTTACCTCAATACAGTGCTGTGATGTAGAGCGCTTCATGGTTATTTAGTTATGCAAGATGGAAAATAGTATTAAGGCCACTGGCCGACAAAAACAGAAGTAAGATGCAGGAGTTCCCTGGCACATGGCTCACTGTTTAATCCACTAGATTATGTGGCCAATGGGGACAACTGCTAGAATGATAAAACGGACAGTTGGCACATTACCATTGCTTTTTGACTACTAGTATTTTACGATTCACTGCAAATGTTAGATACTTAAAATTTCTTATTTTCCTTAAATGTGGAGGAGAAACTGAGTAACATTGCATAAATACTTATCATTAACACAAATATTCTTTTTTCTCTTATAAATGAAAAAATAGGTGTTTAAAAAAAGATACAACTGAGATACCACAAATGTGAAAAAAAATACAAACACGGAAATACTCCTGCATTTGGCTACCTTCACTTGCATAAGAATTTGTACAAAATATTTACTGATCTGCTCCCACTTTGCTGGAAAACAAAGCCCTCTTGCAGACTCCTTAACATAAAGGCTGTGGAACGTCTAAGTAAATGGATAAAAACAGAGTGCTGTTCATATTTACACTAGTTGTAATAAACGCATATCATGGAGCCCAGCAACAGCTTTTAACAGTTGGGCTTTTATAAAGATACAAACAGCAGAAGTGATAAACTATGCAGACAATTACAAACCAAGAACATGCTTTCCAGCAAATGTTGTGCTGGTTTATATTGACTTAATATCCTGCTACATCATTTTAATTTCTTGCATTGTTATAATGACTGTTTTCACAAGACCTAATATTGTAATAGAAAATAGCATCTGCATCAAAAGAGGCTAAGTACAAAAAGAAGAGAAGTCTCACTGTGTACCAAAATCTGCAAAGTATCAAACTCTAAGTGGAGCTGAAGTGATACAATTATTAGCATTCCCACAGTTTGGAGCAGGGCCTAGAAATCTGGCAAGAAATGTTTGGGTCCCCCCCCCCCCCCTCCCCGAGATGTACTTGTTGCCTTCCTATGACAACCTGCCTACATAATTATTTAAAACAGTACCTGCAGATACTATTTCAAGCTGGCTCTGCTCCCTGAAGAATCAACAGTTATTTATAGGGTTTTGAAGTTATTCGATAATTGAGATAACCACACCCCTCCTTATATCAGTGACCCTGATAGTTCACATAGTTTTAATTATTTCTGCAGGCAGAATCTGAGCCCCATTGATTTACGCACACTCGTAATTCACCCTACACACACAAGCTGCAAATATCACTAAAACCTAAACCATACCAATGAGCAATGCTTCCTTTTTGTAGGGAAGCAACACATCTGTCCTAGAGCTGTGGAACCCATAAAGCTGCCATGGACCTGTTACAGATACTCCTTTGCCAAGATAATCTCACCTGTACTTCTGAATCAGCATCAACATGCTGGAGTTGAAACCAGGTGTCTCTGTTATGGTACTTCTGCAGATCTTCTTTCTGTATAGCTACCTTTCCTGGAAATAAAGCAAACCAGAAGCATGGTTTAAGACATGCTATAGATCCCACAAAGTACATTTCCATCACAAACAAGTTTTAAAACAATGATTGAAGGACTGTCCTATTCAAGAAAGGTTTCAGAGCAAGGAAAGATTTCTTCAGGGCATACTTCTTTACACAATACATAATTCTTTCTGATGAGCAGCTTTTTCCACTTCCTATTGTGAAAGACTTTAAAATTCCTAATGTCATACTCACCTAACAGACTGAAGCACTGGGATCTGTAGATGAGCTTTGTAAGTATGCTTGTAGTAAAAATACCATCATTACTTCTTCAACATGATAATTTAACTTGCAGGAAGAAAAGCTCTAGAATTGTTAAGAGAGGGGGGTTGTTTGTTTGTTTCTGATTTTTGAGGCAGGTGTCTATAACAATCCCAAAAGAAAGTTCCATGCATGGTGTCATTGCTGACAATATTTTAGGATGAGGTTTTTCACTATATATTTTTGTAGAAGGGCAACAACTAGAGATGTCAAGTCACAGCAGATTCTCAGATCTGCATTTTAAGGCCCTGTTGACCTACCTCCCTCACTCAAATCTTGCAGAGTTTGCATTCTGCCACCCAGAGCCAAGCACTACCCCTGACTGTAGGGGGGGGCAGGGAACCAAACAAAAAAAAAAAAACCCCACCAAACCAAACCAAACACAACCCCACTAGAGCTTTTCCTCTCACCTTTTTAACGTCACCTCACCCCTACCAAATTAGCTGTTTTGGTAGTTATGGCAACAGCAGCCAGTTCCATGCTATGAACTAATGTACATGCATGCTGAGGGCTAATATATACGTAAAGCTGAAACTTTTATCTTGCCCGGTCTCTCAGGCATTATGTAAAGCACTCTCTGAGGGGCAATAAAACTTTTTCCAAGTGTCTTTCTTTGTATATACAAAGCAGAGCATGGCATGCCTGAGGAGCACGTGATCCTCAGAAAGCAGCTTTGGGCTGGATGGTTCCGCAGGCACTGAGCAAAGCAGCATGTTCAAAATGAAAGAATCCAGGACAGTCAGAGACATTCACGAGGCTCAAGAAAACTGTTCTTTTGGCAATGTGGTTTGGTAGCAGACTTTCTCTGCTAGAGCGAGGTGCTCACATACAGCTTGCAAACACTGCTTTGCTACAGAAACACAGACTTTCTTCATGCAAACCCTGCTAGATAAAATATACCGATGGACACAGTCTTAGTGGGGGGATTTCCAAGGCTTCCCAAACCCATGCAGTTTGGCCAGAAGTCAGTAATAGATTATCCCTGCAAATATTAACAGAACACATTTACCAAAAAGAAAAAAACAAACAAACAAACAAACAAACAAAAAAAACCAACACCCACACCCAAAAAATCCACGATGGAAGACTATGAAAATGGCAGACACATAGTATTCTCCCTTCTGAAATTTAAAAGCTTACTAAAGTCCCAACAGTAAGTTATTACACCCCCAGTGTTCCCTCAAATTTTGGCCTTTTCCTTTAGCTGCTGTTGGATGGCTCCACCCAGCCCTCCTGTTTGCTGGGCTGCTCTGTGTATCTTGCTGCAGCTACATTCTTTTGTCACCCTCAGGCTGCTTCTGGTGACGATTTCCAGATTTCCAGTCCCAGTTTCTAAATTACTCTGCCATCCTTCCACAACTGCCCTCTGCAGCATCCACCAGGGTTTCTGCTCTGGCTTCCAGAGAGCCACTGACCCATTACTCCCAAGTCTTGCTCATTCTGCCCTCAGTGCTCTCCTCCCCCTGCTTGTCCTTTAGAGAATACCAGATCCATCTCCTGGCAAACATTAAACTAGAGATTAACGAGGCAGATTCATAAACAGGCTTTTTATTGGATATGCTGAGCAAGAGACTTGAAATTTCTTAGAAAAGCAGTAATTAAATTACACAAACCTATAAAATAACATGGCAGAAAAGGTAAATAAGACATCTGAACTGCGCTGAACAGAGGGCACCAAGTTACACTGCTGAGAGTCTCTGTAATGATGGCTGTGTGTTTTCAAAGCTTCTACTTCTATTCTTCAACCACAGCAGTTTCTGGGCAATCTCGTTTCTCTAAAATATTTTGAGAGAGTAATTTAAATGTGTGACCTTCCAATAATTGCTTTGGACCTCATTCAAAATTGTTTACTTTTCACTGCTTGCTATCCTCACTGTACCCTTTAATGTCTTGCAAAAACCCTCCACCCAACCGCAGCGTAGCATGCATTTCCCAAACACCGTCACCCATATCTTTCAATCAGTCTCATTCGCAGTCACCATCCTTGCGGGGAATGTCCTTGCGGAAAATTCAAGGACAATTTTACCAACATCCACACCTGTACGTAGCATAAATGGTGTTATAACTGTCCCCTCTTTCAGCAGGGAGTCCCACTGCTCTCTGTATCAAGGAGGGCAAGATAACCCAGATGGGTCTGACAGCATAGTCAGCGCATAATTGCAGCACAAAGTGTTCAGAGGCAATGGTACACACCTCCAGCTCCAAGAGGGTTAACACAGTGGTACAACTGTTTTGATTAGGAAACTGTTTGAACAGCACTGTTTGCTCTGCACACAAGCAAGTCATCTTAATGAGTGAAACTTATTGACTGGGCTGGCTGGAATCCAGGGTTTTTCACTGTATACCAAATGATCCACAGAGGAAAAAAAAAAAAATCTACTGGGAAAAAAAAACCAGGGAGGAGGGATAGGAGAGTAAAAAAATAAAAGGGCCTACACTTTGGCTAGTCTAAGCATATAAAAAGTTCTATTACTGATAGGGCAGATTGTTTGATCTGCCCTGTTAAACAATTCTCTGTGTACAGGAGCACCCTGCACAGCTTTTGTTTATAACTCTTCACCTGTACCGGCCATGTCCATATGCTCAGCCAACCCGCACGCTGCCGCCCCCTCATCACCAGGCCCACTTAAGGCACAGCGCAGGTGCTGAGCACGGCTCAGGTCCTGCCCTCCTCTATACAGTCACTGGCTGCTCTGCCACCAGCTGACCTACATATGACCTGGCTCAAACAACTTCTAGCCTCGCCAGAACTCGGTTAAACCTAGGCCAATAATCACAAGCTGTTGGCACCTGTCATTTGACCTGACACTACATGATAAGGGCCTACAATTCTCCTTGAAGAGAAACCTGACGCAAGAGGTCAGAAAGGTTTACCACCACTCATTTGCAGGACATTTTCCTCTTTGTGGTTCTTCAGCATGCTCCCAAACTCCAGCCCACTGTCCTGTGCTCTTTCTCAAGACTTGGGTGGCTGCCAGGCAGCAGCGAGAGACTCCAAAACTTGCACCTGAGGCGCCCAGCCACTCCTGCTGGTTTCCTCAGAGCCGCCCCAGGCCACAGAGTCTGGGTCTGTTTAGCTTTTAGACACTGTACGGGAGGAGGCAGGAAACAGCAGAGCATGCTGAACAGTATAAGATATAATTACAAAACTTAGTTTAGTTACATTTTAAAAAGTTAGAATCTCAGCAATAAGACCAGCAGCGAGGAGGCAAAAGCATTCTTCTCATCTCAACTAATTTCTTTCTGAAGTCTGACATTCACCAGGACCTCAGGTTGGGGGAGGGTGGGGAAACCCCACACACTCCTGCCTGGTTTTCACCCATACGGTAGCAATTTCCCTACTTCCCCCCAGTTCAGCCTGAACAGATCTTCACTGGCACATTCAAATCCTAAGCCCTGTGTTCAAAACAAAGATGTGCCACGTCACACCTAACCCCTTCCTTCTGTTGAATCCCTCTTTAGGGAAAAAAAAATAATCTACCAACAACCTATTATTTCAAACATGCGGCCAGCTCACAGGCAAATGAAGTTACTACCTATGGCCTGGACAGTCCTAAGGGTGCAAATTCTTCTTTACGATCCCTGGTGCAAAGTGGTTTAAAAGCCTCCTACTTTCCCCACCCATGCACCCCTGTCCCTATGGCATGCTGTACTAGACGCTGTCGAGGAAACTGATCCAAACCAAAAAACACTGAACAATGAAAATAAACATTCTGGGGGAGGAGAAGGGAGGAAGAAATAAATTTCAGGGGTCACGTGTAGGTGTCATTGGCATTTTTAACACACAGATCATTTCAACTGACCAGTTTCACGGCTTCCCCACTCAAGAGTCACATTAACACTGCTAGAAAATAGAAGATAGCAGGTGGTCAATAATTCAGGCACAGAACAGAAATATGCAACAGAGATGAGTAGGGATTTCTGGCTACACCGCTTGGGAAAGCGTGTGTGGAAGCACTGCACCCTCGGTGCCCAGCCCTTGCTGGAGTTTCAAAAGCTCTTCCCAGGCAAGCCTATGCAGCCCATTAGTTTGTCCCTGGATGTGCCTGGGCTTGTTAATTCAGGGTCTAACATTTCTGTACAAAGACTAACAGAGTTGATAATTTGGCTCAGGTGTTCTCCATCCAGTCACAACTACCTTCTGTCTGGACTACCTGTTGGTGACAAAAGGATTAGGCACTAGTTTGAGGATTACATCTCACCTTTTAATACTCATTTGCCAGTTTGCAGAGTGTTTGCCTCACAGCTGAGACATGTGAATGTTTATGTCAAATGCTAGATCAGTAGAAGGTATATTCGTTTACCGAAAAAGAAGTCAGACAGCAATAGGACAGGAGTTTGTAATTTTAAAAGGGCATAAGGCTCTACCTGAAAAATGATCCAACAGTTATTTTACAGAACCCCAGAACCAGAGCATTTCAGGAGCTTTTGTATCTTTTAAGTTATCTTTATCTTGGAATACTTGCATAGTGAAAACCACAGAACTTCACATATTGTTGCCAAGTGAGCCAAAGCAATATAATGTAATATTTTTAATACAACATACTCCATTAACACTGACTGCAGTATAGTTAATTTATAGCAAAGAGTTAGTTAGGTCTGAGTCACATGTTAAAAGGCCCCAAATGCCTAATTAATTCAGTCTTCTCTCAGCTCTGAGCAGAGACTACTTTGCCTCCTATGTGCTGCAATATTACGTGGTAAGAGGACATGGAAGCTAGTTCAGCAGTTGCTTTATGCTAGTATATTAACTGCACAGACATACTATATCAGTGAATTAATTTAAAATAACTGATATGAAGGAGAGTAATTTGCAATAGCTGCAAAGACTAAGGACAAATAAGAATCAATTTTAATCAACGTTTTAGGCTGTGAAAGCCTTATGAAATGTCAATTACCTTGAAATTTCCAACCAAGAAGCTCCAACCGCTACTGTTCCAGACTACCTGGAATTTTATAATTATCTATTTGAAAGGTTATTTGTCATCAAATAAAAGCACAGAAACTCTGCAAAACAAAAAGGGCTAAATGCCTGCCTTGTTCAAGAATAGTACAAATTCACTCACCCCTCCCCATAACACGGAAAAAGATTGAAACAAGCAATCTCCCTACTTGAGGATTAGAAAGATAAGGATGAGAATTAGGGGCAACATACAGCTTCAGAGCCTTAGATGCAGCAGAATGGCTCCCTCCCAGCTCCTGTGCAGTACACCATGAAGCACAAGCACTACTAGACCATTTGCTACCATGGGTAAGAGTTAGTGGCAACAACGGCAGAACACTTCCAGCACAGCAGCGGTGCATCCTACAGAGAGTACTGAGGTATACTATATTCATGACCCCAGTTTTGTCTGCTTTTTTAATACCTAGTCCAAACATACTATCACTTATGAAACCAATTTTTCCCTTTTGTAGGATTTGTCTTGGATAATAAGGCAGAGAAAAGTAGGCTGTGGATAAGACATAGCTTCTATCCTTAAAAAAAGAAAGTTGCAGCATTGCATGGACTATCCTCTATCAGGGCAGTTTTGGTGGCCACAATGCTTAAGATCTTGCCTGGCTTACATTGCAATTTCTACTCTACTTTTCTTCCAGTTAAGGGGGGGGGGGGGGGGGCAAAACAAAACAAAAAACCCCACCACAACAACAACAAAAAAACAACCTTACCCAACCACACCTCTGGTATCAATTCTCTGCCAGCTTCTCTCTGGGCCCTTAAAATGGCCTTATAGCCCGTGGCTGGTGGCAATGCAAGAGCAGTCCTAAAACCTAGACTTGTGGTCACTGTTGTCTGTCTTACAGTAGGCACCAGGACGCTAAGCATGCTGGTGCACTGAAAAACTATCTCCTTCATCCCCTCCCATCACCAGCCCCTTCCAGGTACGGCCACCAGAAGCCACCGCTATGGCATCTTCTTTACAGTCCCAGTCTTTGCTTAGTTCAAGCGAGGCATAAACCAGACAGAGACTGTTTAACATCTGATACTGCTGAGAGAAGTCAAGTACTGCAGAAAATACAGAAAGCCCAGCTCAAACTATAGCAGTCAGAGGTAAGCCAGGAGGATGGATCTATGATGATATTCCAAATACAGATAGTATTAACACTATGATTTGGTAAGAAGGAGGGTTGCAGAAAAGGACAGTCGAGGTTCTAGCACATTACGCTCAGTAGTTTCATTTAAGGTATGTGTACTTGGAGGAAAAAGGAAAAATATGTATTTTTGAAAGCTCAACTCTTTTCCTGCTTTTGTGACCATCTGTTATGTTAAAAGATTTTGTGAGTGCATCCTAACAAATTATTCTATGCAGAAAGTATTTATTTTAGGCTTTCTATGCAACTGCAGAGAATCTTCTCAGCATAATTCTAGTTTATAGCTTCTTGACACTTGTCACTGTGGGACAGAGTCATCTGTTTCCTTTATTTCATTAGTAGCTATATTTATACCGTACTGAGTAGCTATTATTCCCATGTCATCCAACAGTACATCACGGAAACAGTAAACCAAGTTGTGACTGCTGCCTAAGCCATGGTCAGGGTGGAGGATGGAGGAACAGAGGAACACAATTTTCTTTAAAATCTTGATCTCTGCTTCACATTGTATTGGAAGATCTCCACTCAGCTAGCAAGAAGCATAGTTTAACAGGGATGATTCTTTTCCAATTTTTCTTTTAAATCAATAAAATAATCAAAAGGTGATGCTTCAGCTACATTTGGCAACAGTTAACTAATAACGGTAAATAGTTTGCTTGGACATTTGGTAATAAATGGTGGCAACTCTACAAACACACCTCCTCATCTTTGGAAGTATTTATTAACAAAGGTACAGTCACGTCAAACATGCAAGCCTCAAACAACTTTCAATTCCAGGGTGTTTTCATTCTCTGAGAGCGCCCATGAGCTATGATTTAGTTTCATCTACTTTAGTCCAGAGCAGCTAAGTTTAATTACCTCCAAAGGCAAACTTGTTTTATTGCCTTACGCTGCTTCAGCTCATCTATTATTAAGCAGCAAGACAGTTACAACCTGCCAGGATACAATGGCCACAACAGTTTCAATTCATTGTAGAACACACCTAATAACCTCTATGAAGGTGACTTACAGTAGTTAAGTTATAGTAAATGTAGTTAACAGTATCACTCACTAGTCTTCTCCCCACTGGCTTTCTGCTCCTTCATTGAAGTGCTTATAGCTTAGGCATTTCACATCTGTGCTTTATTAACTACCATTCCATCCTCATCAGCACCCCCAACCAAGCCTTTCCCCTCAGTCAGGACTACCACAAACTTACAGAAGAAAGTTCTTACTCCCCAATGAAGTACAGGGACCAGGACTTCATACAGTGAATTTACTTCTTCCCCTCAGAACTTCACAGGGGGTGCCTTTTGTTCTGTTCAGGTTCCTGCTTAACACAGATGTTAGCAGGTCAGTTACATGCATCTGTTACGAGAACAAATGGGGGGGGACGGGACACACACAGACGGACACAAACATGTCATTTGTGATTTAATTAGAAGATAAATATTTGTGTACTTGTCACCTGAAGGGCATATGATATTAACTATTCTCTCAGTGCAGTGTTAATGACTTGGTGTGGCACGTTTCCTGTTTAACTGATCTATACTTGCAAAGTCACAGCCTGGCAGCCTGAACTGTTCATTACACACCTAGGAGAATACCAGCTCAGGGCATATTGTGGAGATGGTTTTCTTCACTAAATCTAGCTCAATTATTAAAGGGTAAGAAAAGCCTTCTGTCCCACTGCATTGGCACAGCTTGCCTTATTCAACGTTTCTAAAAAGTTGAAAACTAAATATCAAAGCAATCGTTAAAGAACATAATCATTAAAGAACATATATTTATATTTGCCTTATTTAGCAGCACTACTACCCTAATGTTCCTTCTACTGCATCCAATCCATTACTACTTGGAGGGGTACCAATTGACAGTTTTTCAAGTCAACCATATCTCCTCAATGGTTTTCTCATTGTAACAACTAGATGGAAATAGCTATCCTATGCATTATACAGATATGTGTTCCATCAAATTGGCCTACTATTCCTATTTGATCATTTGGAAACAAACAAATCTAATTTTAAATAGAATTTACCATTACTTTCAGGAGTACATTTCCTACTTAAAGCATCTCAACATACTATATAAATCAGTATATAAACTCTAGCCCACAACAGTCAAGACACACAACGTCAATTAAACAACAACTTAAGACTAGTTTATTTCCACAGTAACTATATGTTTGCTACATTTTACCTAAAAACAACAAATCATATTTCAGATCCACTGAGCTCTGCATTTTCTTCATTATATTTGCATTTCAACCAGCATCCAAGATTCTTCCAAGACACAGTTGTTCAAGAGTTGTATCTATTTAGCTAACAAAATCCTACATGACTTAGCAAATTATGATTAGGAAAATGCAAATGTAATAAACAAACATGCAAACTCAAAGATATCTTTATCTGCACAATCCTCCCATCCTGTATGCCAAAATACTACAGTATGTTCCAAAACGTATCTGCTATACATGTGTTCCAGTTTCTGAATTTGTTTGGTTCTCCTCGGAAGTTTCTGTCAGAGGTTTCAGGGGGTTCTTGTTTTTCATTTTCTCGCCCCCACTCCTTCCGCTTTTGGTGGCTTGAGCATTCTCATCTGTCACACACTGAGTTGCATTTCGGATGTTAAAGAATTTACCATCACAAACTTGTACTTCATACTTGAATAAATAAAAGCATGCCTACTCTGAGCTCTAGTCACCCTGGAAATCACTATTATAACATCAAGAGAAATTTCTGGCAATGCTAAATAGCGATTCAAAAGAAAATCTGCTGGCCAACCATCTTCCAAAAATAGCTACTTGCCAAATTCTCACCATTTTGACACACATGCACTCTGTTATCTCTGTCTTGAAACCCCCTCAAAACCAGCCAAACAAACAATGCAAACAGATGTCTTAACATACCAGATCACACAGGAAACACAGGCAAATTCACAAACTTGGTAACATCTGAACTTAAAATTAGTCTCCCTGGATGGAAGACACAACCCCCAACTCCCTTCTCTGAGAAAGTTCATTGCTAGATGAGCACGGGTAACCACATTTCTTCATCAGAAGTGTCTCATGATGACATAATATAACAAGCTATCTCTGTAATGCAAACAAAGGGCCCTTATTTGCAGAATTCAGTGGTTCAGTGGAGAAGAGTTTATTCTAGCACTACTCGAACCAAACTTTTTCAGTAGGGACCTCTTCCAAACCTCCCTTGCTCAAGCCTCTTCAAGAAAAGGTCTCTTAAGACTGAGCTGAAGATACACACAGAGCAGCTATTCCTTTTAAATATTACATACATTGTTCCAATGAAAGAGTTCCCTTTCTCAAAAAAAACTCCACTGCTTAGTTTTGCTTCTGCTGACTTCTGTTCCATAGGAACTACTGAAAATCCACATGCAGTTACTCCAGAGCACCATTCTCTTTCCAGAACATTTTCCTATTACAAGCAGAACTTACACAGTATCAAAGTGACAGTAGTTCTGGGTTTTTTTTTTTTTTCTTCTCTCCATTGCTATTTATCACACTTTCTACATCTTTGAAATGCTCTTCAAAATATGCCTATGATAAGGAGGGAGGGGAAGAGAGCAGGGGAAGAGGGGAAAACTCAGACTACAACAGCTAATATGTGCTGTAAAATCTCGGCGTAGACAGGTAACACTGGTGTTTTGACTTTTAGTGCTACATCAGTATAGTAACACACCAATCTGCCTACCTATGGATTCTGCAACACATACAAAAGTCAACTTTGCTGTTTCCTGAAGAGGTAATGAAAAATAGAAACCTGATCAATCATTCGAGCATCCAAACAAAAGTATCTTTGTATCTTCTGCAAGTCCTTCTTTTCACGAACTGCTTCCAGTACCTTTAATACAACATTACTGTAGCAGTTCCTGAAGAATTCCCCTCCGATGTTACAGCTTGATTATTAAGACAGGAACTTAGGAAACAAGGAAGAAAGGAAACAATTTGCACGTCTCTATCTGCAATTTCATGGATCTGGCTTGTGTTAAGTGTGCAGAGACCCTTGTTCCAAGCGAGGGAGTAAAGCCCTGAGCAAGAAAAATCCCAGTCCATGGCCTGTTCATGGGTCACTGCAGTTGCAGAAAAACGGTGACACACAGGAGATCAGATGAGGCAATTTCAACAATGAAAAACTCATCAGTTGATAGAAAGGAGGTATTACTTGCACATTACAAGGGGAAACTAGAGATTAGTGAGACCAAAAAGCTTTCCAAAAGCTCACTAGAAAATCAGAAACTGACCCCCTCCTCCCCAGGATGCTAGATTGCTAGATGCTGTGCACGCATGAGCTCAGTTAGGGACAGAGGACGATGACCCAGTTTCCTAGCTCATATGTAAAACATAAAACAATAATTAAAGAAAAAGCTAGTGACTGCATGATAAACTAGTGTAATGTAAAGATACATATGAAGAGATCTGCACCACCACCCCATGCACTTTTAACATAATGCATTTTACAGCATTATACGAACTGTTGCTCAACATCAGACAACTTCCTCACTACAAGCTCTGTCAAGACATACACACCTCATTGATAGCTATAGTCATGTTATACTGGCATTAGAAAAATGATAGTCATACATGACTTCTTTCAAAAGTAAGAGATGAAAAACTGAAAAAAATCCAAACCGTTAAAATGACTTAAAGTGGGAGATGTTCCCCTCAATAACAACTAGACTTTTACAAGATATTTATACCTGAAGAGATAAATGGACTGTCATGCAATTTGCTGCAGGTGAAATGCATAGCAAATAATATCTGGAAAAGCAGAGGTCTTGCCCATGTCAAATAGACACTGGAAGTCTTACAGAGTTATTCTGTAGACAACAGCTTGCTCTGATACTCTCTATAAAATTCTGTCATCATTGTACTGTGGGTACCTATGACCAGTAGCTATTACTCCGCATGTGTCATTAAGGTAGTCATAGTTTAACAATACTGCATGCAGGTAAGTGTAATAAGCCCCGGAAAACTGCAAGACTAGAGGCCTTGTACTTAGAAAAAAAAAAATGCAGTAACAAATGATGTTGCCAACGTTTAAACAATGCTTTATTGCCTATTTCAGTTAAACAGCAATCTGCATTTACTATCATAACAGACAGTATTTATCTCCCAGCCTTTTTTATAAAATGTAATACTGAAGGCATTTTTGTCAGTTGACAAAAAAAGGACAATACTGAGCAGTACTTACCACTATCAATGTCAGTCCTATCAAGACCCCAACTCATAAGACTACATACGATCTAACAGTCAAAATCCAAGAGAAGTAAGCTGTAAAGAAAATAATAATTTATGAACACATACCTATGATGGAATCCCTTCGAAAAACATCTCTGTCAAAAATATAAAATGACAGATGGCGAAAGGTCCGAGGAATTTCACAGTAAAAGTCTTCTCCATAGAAGGGGCTGGGTAAAAACAAAAAAAACCAAAAAACAACACACAAAACATACACATAAACACACACACACACAAAAAAAAAAAAGAAATTAGTGTTGGTATCCTGGAGGAGCCAGTGTGTTTATACTTCACACCCAGAACATCACTCTGGACTGTGATGGTCCTCCCCGCCCAATGAATGTGCATCTTCAAGCACTGTTCCACTTTGACTCTCCCCAACCATCTTAAATGCCCACAGAACAAGATTTCTTCATGTGCAAAAAAGAGCAGATACTTCTTTTTAACTGGAAAAAAAGTGTTCCTAAACAAAGAGGGCAGAGAACACATTCTTTGTTAATATACAGTGCCTTGAAAGGTGGAGAGAGGCCCCTGCTGCCATACTATTCTTTCAATAGACCATTATGACAGAGATCACAAAAGCATACATGTGAACAGCATGAACAAAATACAGCATGGTCATGGCATACATATATATTTTATTTATTTATTGTTAAAAGGATTTAATTTATTTAAAATAAAACGCCTACAGCCATTGCCTCTTTTCTCATCCCCTGCAAAGTTTCTTATTTAAAGTCAAATTCAGTCAACTGATGGTAACTAAGCCTTGGAGCTGGCACAATGGTTATTACCTGATAGCACTACATATCTGTCTACTTTTGCTTACTGGAATCGTATAGAGTAAGTTCTTTTACAGTAAGACCAGATTTAAAAAAAATAAATACTATCTCAGCATGAAAAGCTCTTTAGAGACTTACGGGGCTTTCTTTGGATCCTACCAATTTAAATGGGAAAAAAAAAAAATTACCCTCACACACCTAATAGCAACCCTTTCAGTTTCTCTCTATCTAATTATATGGTTAAGGATTTACTCCGAAGAACTATAAGCATATATGAACATTATTTATTCATTGACAGGTCTACCATTTTACACAGATTTTTCATTCCAAGTCACTCATGCTTCAGTAGATCTAAATGGGCGGATGCAATTTGAGTCATATGGACAAATACAGCAAGCATTGCAGATGTAGACTTAAAAATAAATTTAATTCCAACAGGCCAAAAACCAGCAGGTTTTTTTTCTTCCCCTTTTAAACAGACCTCCTTATTGTCTTGGCTAAGCACAAACGTGGGAGACAGAGTTGTGCTGTAGCTTTAATCATTATCAAAGGCTTTTTATGTTAGAAAATTAGATATCAAAAAATGATTAGTAGTTCTTTGCATTAACTTTCAATTTTTCAGCTTTTTGTCAGGAGAGGTCATTCCCTTTGCTTCTTTCAGGGTATTTTACATCACCATATACTTTTGCTTGTATTTTTGCCTACAGTAAAAATACACTCCCCCAGAATTGCTGCATTCCCTCAAGAGCTAGCTGACAAGTCTCACTCAAAACACATAGGCACCGCAAATTAGCTGAACACTCTGTATTTGAAGGGAATATGCCACACTGATTTCATGAAGTCCAAAGACATCACTCAATATTCAGTAAGAACATTAAGTCACCACTCCACCAGCCATGTGGAAGAACACATATTGGATAAACAACAAAGCCCAAAGCATACCCACAGGTTAAACTTCCACCACTGAAATGGTTTCCCATTCATGGAAATAAATGCATCCAGCCCTAAGTTACAGCAACCATCGTCAGCTCCACTCAGTCATCCCTACCATGAAGGCAGGGGTTAAAATCTAACAGCTGGAAGTTGTAGCTAGTTTGACTGTTTGTCCCAACTACCCCCTCTGATTCAGCACTCTTGGTTATCTCCTCTTTACCCATTCTGCTCTGAGAGGTTTTATTTGGAATCAGGAATTCAGCAGCCACTGCTTCAGGCACAAAATACCTGAGTTCTTTGGTACAAACAGCTTTTACCAAACTGGGAACTATCTGACTGTCCCAGCAGCCATGCTTCTTCTGGCAGCCCCAAGGGCCTCATTCCGTGCACATCAGTTGGTGCAAGTTTTCATGCACAGGCTTAACCCAAGGGGGCTACACAAATGCATAAACATTGCCCAAATATCTAGTGCGTTATAGATCCAAAACACTTGCATCGTTCAGAGCCCTAATACTCTGCTCAGCCATAAAATTGTCCTTTCTGCTGGAAGAACATGACAGATGAATTTACTCACTAATGACCTTAGAATGAAGTGATACTTAATGAACTGTGGATTATATACCCAATTCTGTATAAAGCATACGAGGAAGGCTTCAGTATACTGGAAGTCTAAAGGCAATGTTGGACTGGATGACCTTCAAGGTCTTTTCCAACCTAACGATTCTATGATTCTATGTAAAATACAAGTGAGACTTATACTGAGCATACTTTAATTCAGCTCAGCTGATTCTGAGGGAAAGAGCAGGAAAGAGACAACAAGTGGAGCCTTTGGCAAGTCCCCTATTAATGTTTGTCACCGGTGGTGGTCAGGGCAGAAGATAACTAAGACCACACCACAGCAAAGCAAACACGAGATTCAGAAAAGCAGACTGGACAACAGAAAGCTTCTAGGCCAATACACGGTATCAGAAAAAGACTGATTAACAGAAAAAAATGCTATGAAGGCTCACTTAGCCATGCAGGGACCACATCTGGTCACTACTTTTAGGCACAAGGCTTATTAGCATGAGCAGCACCTGCTGGCTGGTGTTCTTCACAGATACATTATTTGCAGCTGCTGTCAAGAGAAGCAAAGCTTTGTCCTGCTCTTGGCTTTCCCCCTCCGAGATCTTGTACCCCTTGGAGATTCACTCAGGTAACACCCCTGAGGTGCACTGTGTTCTTAATATAAGCAAGCAGATTTCCAACACAAGTGCGCTCACTCTGCACCAGATAATTAGCCACCAAAGTGGTAACTGTAAGGATACACATCAAGATAAATCTGATACACCCCCGCCCCAATCTTGTGTAGCTCTGCAGAAACAGTATCTTCTTTCTGAAGGAATCAAAAGTAACCACACAAATGCTTCCAGCTTCCACTTAAATGCGTGCTTTTCCTCCATGTATCTCTTCAGAACAGTACTCGCCTTGTCTCCCACCCAGACCTGAAGAGCAAGAGGTCACAGCAGTCAAACCCCATGATTTATTTCCCAAGCTAACTTATCTTGAGCATGAGCCCCAGGGCTCCAGAATAGTTTTCCAAAAGAACAGCTAAATTCCTCCCTCAGCATGCCCCCTCTCTCCCAAAAGCCAGAATTAGTCTGATAGGGCTTCAGTGAGTACTTTTATTTTGACATAGCAATTAATAAAAAGCAGCAGCATCTGCCTACACAGCCCTCAGGAGTCTGACAGGATCCTCCAAAACAAATACTAGAACTAGCCTGACTGAAAACTCAGGAATCTTTCAGAACCAAGCGAGTTCAGATTCAACTTCCAGGTTTTGAGTTAAGCTTTCCTTGTAGGTTAACCAACCCTACGCTCAGGAGAAATTTTAATCGTTCAAAGAGGAAGAGAAATAATGAGGGCCCCCTCCCGCAGTCTTGCAGCATAGGCTGCAGATCAGTATGGTCACAACGGAAGGGCATGGACAAGACCAGCATCACCATTACTTCACTTCCTTCTGGACTTCAAACAAGCGACGGGATGTAACTGTGAGCACAGGATCTTGCAAGGCCAGAAACAGGGCCTGACTGTAGCCTTCTACTCCATATACCCTCACTTCGCACCCCTTTCTCCTCTCTCTTCCGCCATGTACCCATCACCTTGCTATGCTCTGAAGGAGGGAAGCTCTACCTCAGCAGTCCTTTTCTCAGGAAGTGTGGGGCACTCTTACTGCACAGCTTCTATACAGCCCCTTCCACCGACACATACACTAATCGATCTCTCCTCAGGACACTTTTCCTAGGATGCTTCCGCAGCTCTTGTGACAGAAGATGCATTTTAAAAAAAAAAAAAAAAAAGGTCAAGTAAAAGCATAAAGAATAGTGCAATGGATTTGAATCTTCAGGTATACTCTCCCCTCACCAAAAACTTGCTTGTTCTGAATGCTCATGGATCAGGAACACCAGGAAATCAAAACCAAAAAGTTCCCTCTAGGTATTGTTTCACTCACATACAGCTACCCAGCTTAGAGCCCTTCCCATTTCAAGGTATCTATTTTTGAATCTCTTCTAATGTGTGTTTTGGCAATGGATATTTTCAGGAGGAGACAGGGAAGGAGCAGAAAAACAAATTACTGTGTAGATCAAGTGGAATGAAAGCAAATAAGGAAGAAAGTCCTCATTTCAAACATGATGAATGGGAACTTCTTCCCCTAGAAAAGGTTCAAACTTTGTTCACTTTTACATGTTTTACTGAACTTCAGAGGCATACTTGCAACGTTAATTCCATACCTTCAGATATCTACTGATATCATTGCAAATAATATTAACAGAGAAGAAGAGACTTCATAAAACAAATCTTAGTGTAGAAACATTTCTTCAGTTTCAGGCTGTGTTGCAGAACCTCCTGCTTGTTTCTCAATACTTAGGATTCACTAAAGCAGTTTTGTTTTGGCACCAGTACTTCACTGAATGAAGTGAGAGAGTTGCATGATGAATAATAATGAAACCCCTCAAACCAGAATTCTTTGTGTATGGATGTTTTTTTTAAACTGCTTTTGTGATTGAAAGTAAGGACTATTAACATGCCACAGACAACTCCACATCCTCTGACTATTTTAAAACATTTAGAAATACTGGATTCATCCTGCTGCATGAACTGAAGACCAGAGTTCACATCACCATGTGAGTGGGAAGCAAAATCAGTCCATACAAAGGAGTACACTTGTTTGTTTCTACTACTAAGCTTTTTCAACTACTTGGCTAATACATTTTATACTACACTTTGCAGCGTATGTAAAGGGAGTGGGGTAGAGAAGAGAAGGTTTGTTCAAAGCAGATACAGTAAGCCAAATAAAATCTGAATACACTTCAGTCTCCTACTAGACACAGAGCTGCAAGACGACAGGCAAGTAAGACAGGCTCTGTAAGAGCCAAAGTTGGCAGATGTCATGGTAGCTTCCTTACACAATTTATTAAAAAACCTAATATTATATTTGAAGCACAGATTTGGCAGAGGATACGCAGCAGGAAGTACACAGTACAGAAGGCAACATCTACATCCAAACATATCACTTATGCCCACTGTTGGAGTGCAGGCTGCAGTCTTCCAGACATCCGCCGAGCCTAAGCAAATTTTTCCTGTGCATAGACACCTAGATGGACAGTGCTGTGTTATAGCCACAACCACCCCTACTACACAGAGAAAAAATAAAGCCGTGTGCATTTTCTCAACCCTATGCTCAGAAGAGAGAGACAGACACACGAGCTGTAGTTATCATCCTCACTTGACAGTTGCTGGTTTGGCTCAATGAGGCTTACAGGGATTATAACAACTTTAAGCAGCAGCCGTTTGGCCCCTAGTCACCTCCCAAAATATTCTGTAAGACGACACACACAAACAACACAAGTCACATTACAGCTGCATTTACTTTTTTTTAAAAAAAAAAAAAAAAAAATCACTCAAAGCAGCCTACAACACCAACAATTGTTACTCACATGGGTGGCTTTTTATGTGGATAAACACTCTCATTCATAAACCCTGCCTTGGGTCTCAAGGCTCACTTCATTCTCCTCCTTCCATTAAGTCTTGCTTCTCCTCCTGGCGCCCTTCCCATCTGTATTACTTCCCTACGCAACCATACAGTCCCTGCCTTCAATAATATCCCTGACAAGGCTGAAGTTGTACCCATACCCACCTTATCCCTTTCCCGTAAAGGCTTGGGGTGTTTCAGAATTGAAGTCTATTGATATTAGGAATTCAAGCCACGGTTAGATGTAGTTGAGTGCACAAGATGGCAGGCCCTGGGGCGGACAGCACACTGAGGAGGGAGCTGGGAGCATGCAGGAGAGAAGCTGCAGAACATGCTACAGCATCCAGCTCAAGGCCTCTTTACTTAAGGCCTCTGGGCTGGGGAAAGCTGTTATTCCAAGGAGGTGAGCTGGCAACATAAGAATATGGAAGTAGCTAATGGAACTAACTCAGATACAACAGCTAATTTTGGCAATGCTCCAACTAAGGGAAACAACTTTGTGTTTAGAATTTGAGAAGTGGCCTGCATCCAAGATGTTATCAGAACAAGAGAGAAGTTTAGCTATGCAGCCATGAACTCCAAACACAGGAAAATAAAGGGGTTAAGCAAGCCTAGAATTAAAAAATAACATTAAATATGGCAGTAGAATTACTTAGAGAAAGTTCTGAGAGCTACTGATTTAATTTGTTACCTGATCTAATACTAAAACAAAGACACAGCAACCTCTGGTTAAAGAGAACACAGACTTAACTATGAATTTCACTATACACTCGCAAGCACACTGCAGACTTGTAGTTCTCATTGTTACCTTCACTGGAGACTAGCAAAAAAAAAAGACTGGGGGTGGGGAAAGTGCCTCTGGCTTCATTTGCTGTTTCATTAGGCTTTGATCACTATGTTTAGCACGTGAAAAATTCCTCAGTGAAATAGTGGAGAACTAAATAATCACAGACTCAAGACGCTTGGCTCATCTCTCTAAAGCACACAGTCAGCCATTTGAGTCTTAACATACAACAGTTTTTGCCTTTATTCATATCCTTGAAACAAATTTAGAGATGTCACATTCTTTCCATTCTTCACCTATGATTTGAGAAGCTGCCTTGATTTCCTGTTGCAGCTGACACTGCCCTTTAAGTGAATGGAAACATTTGATGCAAACAGCTAAGGCGAAGTCAGTCTTAACACCAACAAGCCAAGAAAGTTTATCCTCAGGGAAGATCTGTAGCTAGGAACAAGTCCTGGATGGTGGAGCCTGAAGTTTGAAGCTAAGCAGTTGGTTCAGCAAAGGAAATTAACAGGCAAAATTCTTGTCAGGCTGTCTACTTGCAGCTCAGAACTAAAGAAAAGTTGTAGATCTGTGCATTTAAAAAAAAAGTAATTCTCACACACTACTTAGGACATAAAATACATGAGTCCCTTCACATACATCTCTGCTAGGTTATGTGGAATGGATCCAGTTCTATTCAGTGCCTTTGTGGATGATGGTAATACAAATATTGAACAACAAATAGAAAATAGAGAAGCATATTAAATCCTGGCTCTAACTGACCTCTCCCTCATGTCTTATGACTTGCATGTGACCTTCTTAGAATTTACTAAAAGCTTGTGCCAAGGAGTTTATGAAAACAGTGCTGCTTGAAGAGTTCAACATTCTCTTCCTGGGAACCTGGAAAGCTTGCTCTGACCAACCCACATGCTCACTGTGCTTGTCCAATGATCCCCAGAGAAGTTGGATGACTCTGAACTGCCCCACATAAACAGTACTTTTGCATTGCTCTGTGGTTTCATAGAAAGGCCTGCCCATGCTATAACCCTTCACTTGTTTCAATCAGACGCTACCAAGTTATCCTCACAGCAGCCCTCAAAATGTTCCAGCACAAAGCAGCAGTGCCACCATCTAGTTTAACAGAAGCCAACAGAGACTGGATGGCAGAAATTATTTGATTGTAATTTATGAGTCCCACCTGACTGCTGAACAGACAAGTTAAGGTTCACCATGATGGCTGCTCAGTTTTTGAGATGCAAACTTAGATAAGAGGCATCAGGCTCACAGAGATTCTCTCCAGAGCACTGGTAAGGGCACCAGACTGGGCAACAGGATGTGCTAGTTCAGTTCTTAGAGTTCTGAATGATTCATGCTTTGTTGATTTAAGAGGTTACTGCTCTCAGCTGTCTTCTCATGCCTCTGCCGCAGCCTAATAAAATAAAAATCTGTTGCAGAAGGTTAATATAGAGCTCAGGGAAGCAGCTTCTTACACTGTCCCAGTATAAAACACAGGAGATCATGAGTCAGAGTCTGAAGGCTCTGCCACAGATATCCCAAGCAAGCCAGAATTGGACATTCATCCAAGTCCCTCTGGGAAAGAGAGATAGCTGCTTCCTTTCTCCCATTTGCCAGTTCTATTTAAGCTTTACATCAGCAGAAGGCCTGCCTAGAAAAATACACATTTCTGCAGTGCTTAGTAGAAGCTTAATGAAGCTCAACTGAGTTTAAAAAAAAAAAAAAGGGGGGGGGGGGGAGCGCAAAAAGAGAGCACTCCTTGAATTCCCAAGTACACAAGACAGTGTTTCAGCATGACTTTAATTATAAGCCTTTTCATGGAGATAAAAAAGTCATTTTATGTGGATATGCTGGAAAAGATAGGCTTCTCCAGGACAAATCTGAATGAGAAGACATGATTTCAGAGTCAGTAGTGCTAGGGCTGCATATGAACCACCTTTCAATTCAGACATTCACACAAGGCATCTTATCTTTCATAGACTACATGAAAATCATTTTTTGAGCTTACTGGAAGATTGGGGAGTTAGCAGTATGAGTGAAAGTACAGGCAATTCTTAAAACTTGCTTTATAGCAAGCAAGTCCCACGCAGCCATGAAGTGATAGGAAGTAGAAAATAGGCATGAACAACAGAGCAGACCCAGTGTTCTCTCATTCAAACTATAGTCAAAAGGCTGTGTCACCCACTTCAACACCAGCCATGCAGACGTTCAGGCAGGATTCGATTATTTTAGTCATGCACTGGCCCAGCTTCACATCCCTGCTCCCATCTAACATTGCATATTGTAGCGGTGATACCTCAGAAAAAGCAACCCAACAGATGCTTCACTACTATGTTGGCAAGTGCCTGGCAAAGCAGCACCACGCACGAAAGCGGGTATTTCTCTGCTGCATACAAATTACATGGGCCTTAGGGCACATAAGCCTTGCCTGCCCAATAATTCACGGTTACTCAATGGGTTGAATCAATTTACAAACAAGCATTAAAGAATGTAACAGCATGACTGGCTCCTCAGCTATGTGCTCATCTCAGAGTCTTACAAAAAACAATAAGCAACTGCAGTATAGTCTGAAATCATTTGAAAAACATCTTCCTCTGGAAGTCTATGCACTTGTTTTTATGACTGTGTTTACATCTATTGAAGATTAAATAGCTGTTTGAATATGCCACACTAAGTAAGAGCAATTCCTATTCACAGACTGGGAAGACATCCCAGTTTTACCATTCACATACTTGGGATTTTTGTCTGCTTTTCTTTTATGCAACAGAAAAACAAGGACATAGAAACACCTATATGGATAAATGCAAAATTCAGTTGATATCAATGTCTATAAGTGGATATTCAGGGACTGTGAAGAAGCAAGTTTTTCAAAAATAGTACTTGCAAATAGAAGCTTACAGAGGGAGAAAGCAGACTACCACGCAAGACAGGAATTCACTGGGACAAGAAACAATGACCGACATCATCTTTAGTCAACCCTGAGATCAAAGAAAATAGGACTGTAAAGGGATTTTGAGCGGTCTTCTGGTCCACCACTGTTCCAAAGCAGGAAGATCCATATTTTGGTCAGGACTGATTATATAGAACCTATTAAAAGCCTTCAGCAATAAATATGGAAAAAACAAGGCAATCTACTCCGGTGCTTCAGAATCTTTAACAACCAGAAAATTTTTCTTCACAATAAAACTGAACCTAAACTTCCTTCCCCACTGCAGTTTAGGTCCATTATTACTTGCAATAGATACACTGGACATACAGAGCAAATCCCTCCACCTTAAGTTTTTTTTTGGGGGGGTTGTTCTTTGGGGTTTTTTTGTTTTGTTTTGTTTTTTAATATAGTTACGCAGTTATATCGACTCTCATCCCTCTTCTCTAGGCTAAACAATTCCAATCTTTTAACCTTTCCTCATAGGTTCTATTTTCCAGACCTCTGATCATTGTGCTGGTCTCCTCTGAATTCACCTCAATTAACAAAAAGAATTTAGCTCCACCAGAAACCAGAAACCTTCCAGTTCTGCACAGCCTCAGCGTACCTCTTCAGCTTTATAATGGTATCTAAAGACAGATGGAATTTTTCCCACTGAAGGAATTATACTTGCTGCTTATTCCTAATACTAAGAGTTTATTTTCTCAATTGAAAAATACTTGGGTTAGTTCAAGGAAATTACATCAACTATTCTCATACATCCCCACTCCCCACCTTCCACTTCCCCACAAAGCACTAATGATCACCCAGCAGAAAACCCCCACTGTGCAATTTCTAGTTGTGAGCAGGAGGGCTACAATTGGTTGACCCAGGAACGAATTTAAATGAGTTACAAAGTCAGTTTTAGAGAAACAACTGGTTCAGGGACAACTGGTTTAGGGACACTGCATATCAGTTATTGTTTGGGGGGAAAAAAAAACCCGCATACAGATCAGTCTTTGCTTTTTCACTTTTTTTTTTTTTTAATAGTACACTACAAACAGTAAAGTATTAGCATCATCATTCAAAAACACTCTAATTATGTTTAGCCAATCTAAGTGCCTCAAGAAACAAAAGTCTCCATTATGGACCCCAGTACAGTACACAGGAATATAAGATGAGGAATAAAGACTTAAAGACAACAAAAAATTATGCGAGAACAATTAAAGTGACTTAAGGGAATAAATCCCCTTTCAACCTACTCAGACTCACATTCTTAAATGAGTTAGGTACTTCTGAGAGGTTGGGGGTGGGGTCTAGAGCTATTTCCCAAAGTAAATTATTTGCAATAACAAGACAAATAAATTCCTAACTGTATTACTCAACTCTCGCTCTTTTCCCACTTTATATCTTAAGATAAAAGTTATGAACTTGCCTGTTCCTTGCTCCCTCAACCCCCAAAAAAGCCTCACTTGCCAGAGTGTGTGTGTGTGTGTGTATATATATATGCCCAGCCTTGTTCCCCTTTTTTTTTTTTTTTGATGTTTGGGGATTTCCAGGAGAAAGCATTTTAAGTTTTGCTACATGCTTCCTATTCTGTTTCATTCCACATTTGGCTTCTACAATCTCACAGGAAGTGTCCAAGATAATCAGACAGGCATCTTATATTCAAAGCTCTCCTTTCAGTGGCAGCCTCATGACAGGAAAAAAAAAAAAAAGAAATCCCTAACTCCACCCATTTAGGGTAGCTAGACCAATGCAAAATTCTAAGCATAGACAGACACGAAATGGAGTTCAGTGCTCTCTCCTAAGTTGAGATCTAAAAAGCTTAGGGAAGTTCAAAACAAATACTGCAGAAAGAAAGGAGCACTGGCTGTACATTCTTAGGAAAACAGTTAATACGGCTTGCCTTGGTGAAGACATCTTCCCGTATATGCAGACAGGAATCATGACATTAATAGTTCTGCCACTAACATTCCTAAAACTGGAAGAATGATCATATTCATCCTCCCTCCTCCCCCCCCAGAAGTATCTTTGGAACATTAAACAAACACAGTAAGTAGAGAATGAGAAGAGTTAACAGAATGTGTATACATGTAGCTGTTACCATAATGACTTCTCCACTATTTTGGTCCTGAAAACCTCCTCCTGGTCCAGGTTTACAGTACAGTAGCAATCCCTCATCTTGTTTGGCCCCGGATACGTAGGAAGATTTTTGGCTTCGCCTAAAGACAAGAAAGAACGAACCCAGAAAGATCACATATTAAAACGTTATCTGTAATTTAGTCATTTGCAGTGTCAGCAAAGTATTATATTGTATTTTTCTTCCCAAATGTAAGGCTCTGTTAAACTTAGCAGTAGTATTCTAAGGCAGCAGCTCCTGACAGTCACTGAGTTTAGAGCCCAGCAGTAGCCAGAAACAACTCAACAGTTTGTTGCATCCAATTTATTTGCATGTATTTGGGTGCACACTGCTTGCTTCCAAATTTGTGTTTAGCTTTTGATCAGTCCTCCCATAAGATACCAGGAACATAATACAACATGGTAATAAAGCTTTCCGATACAGCCCACTAATTTTATCCCAAAGGCATTACCAGAACACAGCAAATGAGGACCAACCCCCAGCTCCACCACTCTCCACAGACATGGAGATAGGAAACAGCCACTTTAGTTACAGCCAACAGCCTTACACCACGGGTTGGACTTCAAAGTACTTTGATGAGGTAATTAGCACTTGTGAAGCTGCCTAAGGTCCTCATGCAAAGGTACCATGCAAGTCATGAATATTCTTCAGAATAAACATTTGTTTCAAAACTGGAACAAGAAACATATATGTATCCTGCATTTAACAACAACAAAAAAAAAAAGACAGGATTGAGGAACTAAGTGTAACCAAGAGACTACAAAACACAAGTGTACGAAACAAGAATAAAACCACAGCTTTCCCCTCTACATATCCATTAATAACCAAAGCTGAGCACTAAATTTCCTTGGCGGACTGATAAAATCAAAACTCTCAGACAGGAAACTGGGTAATGCTCCTCATGGCTTTGCTAAAGCGCCTAAGCACTATGTGGATGAGTGATTTAATTCTAAAGACAAAACATAGAACTCTCAAAGAATGACTAAATGTAAGTGTACAATGCATGTGGCCTTATGTACCTTCACTCTTCCAGTACCCGGAGATTATTAGCACATACCACAGGAACTAGATCATTCCCTCCTGATAAAAATACAAGGAATAAAAAAATAAAAATAAAAATAAAAATGCACAGACCAAGGGAACACAGGGGTTTTTTGCCAGCAGAGAAGAGAACTCTGAATGACAGTAACAAATATAACTTTTTATTGGATGTCTGCAGCTCAGCTTAAGTGCATTTTACTAGACACATGCCTTTCCCAGTCTCCAGCTCCCAAATAGCTTTATACTATTAACAGAATCATCTCGCTTCTTTCAACCCTATCTTCAGTAAAGACATACTTTTTCCCTTCTGCAGATTTGTTCAACAGCACTCTGATGTGTGTGCCTGTAAACACTGAAGAACTACAGCAAGGAAAGATTAAGCCAACCTGCATCCTCAGCTTTAAAGGAAAAGCACAAAGTGACAGAGGACTCCATGTCTTCCTGCCTGTGATCCCTTTCTGGCATGCTGTTCGCACACTTCTGCTAACTGACTCATGACGTGCCCTTGGAAACACCACATAGCCACACTTCTCACAAACGGTCTGTATAGGGGTGAGAGGACATGCATTATGTTTTCTAAAGCTAACCACAGAGCATATAGATAGTCATTGAAAAGGGACATGAAATATTTCAGACAGTAATGCCTCATTTCAGAGTTGTTCTAAGTAACTTTGCTCTCTCAGCTCAGCTGATGCAACTTAATAGCATTCTTCCCACTTCCTTCAGAGTTGTGAGACACTGCATTAAAAAAAGCTGTCTTTGCTGTAATTCAAAGGTGTGACTGAAACATCTGTTGGCACACCCAATGTGGCTTTAAACTAAGGTGAAGTGTTAGCAACAGTTTAACTGCAGCAGCTCTAGCCAAAAATATATTGAGGATTATCGATGGCTTGCTCAGCCTGCATTGAAGTCTATTCTGCTGTGGTAAACCTCCAACTTTTAGTCTTGTTAGTTGAGTTCAGGCAAGTTACAAATCGAATGTACTAGCCCCACACAGGCTGAGGTCTCCGAGTCTGTCTCCTCTCCTCAAGTCCCAAACATCCAAATTTCTCTTATTTATTCTCACATTGAGGTGACATGAAGCCAGCCTCTTTTCTGGATGACTAGGTAAAGTTCCCCAGAGAGAGTGAGCGTGCGTGTCAACAGGAAGGGTTTCAATAGCTGAATGATAAGGAAGTCTTCCTCTGGGACTGGCACACTATTCTCACAGTTCTTCCAAGAGAACAAGACAAAACTTTTCAAGCTCAAGAGTAAATCAAAAAAATATGCAGTTTCCCTTTTTCTGCACTCTTCCACTTCCTACCTCAACATAAACACACACACACAAAACCAATCCTGGATTTTGTGCTCTTGATTTCCAGTTTTCTGAACTGCACAACATTCACTTAAGTGCTTAAAGTTAATATTATATTCATGTCAGCACTCTGTAAGAACCGTATTTTGAAAACTCAGTTCTCCTCTTTGTTAAAAGACTTACAGTAGAAAAGCCCAAATATTAAAACCTAAATGCAATGCAAAGGAAGATGCCATTTAGCATCACTAGAAAATGACTGCCTGCACAGCGTGTACAGCAAATTAAAGCTCACCACCATCACAATATTAGAAAGTGTGGCATAGATGGAAGATAGACGGAGAAGATTTTATAGTAATGTCTTTCTTCAAACTGGAAGAAGGCCCTGAAAAACCACTGAGACTAGAACAAAGGATTAATTGACCAACCCAATATATTAATCATGTTACTGACTTGAGTAGGAGCTTACAAAAAAAAAAAAAAAAAGTTTCTTCCCAATGCTGGCAGCAGCCAATGGCTGTTTAGATTCCTCTAGTACTGAGCAGTTGAGAAAGAAAAATTTGTCAAGCTTTCAAGCATAGCTAAAGACTCAGCTCTCTAGCCAGACATTTTATGTCAACAAATATGCTCTGTTAGAGCTTCAGTTGCTCTTTAGATTCCTCCAAGACAAAAGCGTTCCCTCTGTGGCACTGTTTTGCCATCTACAATGAAGCTGAACAATTTGCTCAGTATTTTTTTGGTTCTGCTAGTACTGAAATGAAAAAAGAAAGCTCAGAATGCTTGATACAGTCATGCACCATTTCCATATTCCAACAACCAGAGCTGATGAGGTCATTTAATTTGGGCAAGAATTTCATTGTTTAACCTCTCCATATAGAAGAGGCATCTTCATCAATTGTATTTTCAAGAGCCAGCTCCGCTCCCCCTGCCCCCCCCTTCATATTTGTGAAGTACCTATATGCTAGAGAATTTGGAGAGGGTTTGCAGACAAAAGGTCAATACACTCACCTTTAAAACCTTCAGTTTTCCACTTCCGCTAAGAAGAAACATAAAGTTTCTTAAGATGTCTAAGACCTTGACAATTTAAAATACATAAGCACCTTGTTTTGGAGCATAAGGGTTCCATTTGGAGCCACAGTGGCAGAATAATCAGTTCAAGTTTGCAATAGCTTTTCTCTCTATCCCTGCACTTCTAATATACATGGTCCTAATTTAAGTGTGTGGTGCACTCAACTTAGCACTATGTACTTAAACCTAGCAAAGCTCATTTTAGCTATGAAAAAGTTATCATTAGGTATTTTGGAGAAGTCTTAAAAAACAGACTATACAGTTCTGAATACCTCACTGACTTGCTATCTTCTCCCCACGAATACTGGGTTACTACAGTTTAAAAATGGACTACTGTGGCAGCACAGATAGCTTAGCTTGAGCTAGGCAAAGAGAACGCAACAGACTAGAAAAAGAGGAAGGAAAAACTCAAAACCATATTCACCTTCCTTGTTCCTTCCAATGTTATACATTCCTGCCCTGCTAAGACACTGGCAATAAAAGGGAAGCAAGAAAAAAGGGCTGTCCTGCATATATGACAGAGAAAAGCACTGCTTAGATGCTTGGGAGCATAACTGATAAAAACAAGAAAAACTCTGAAAATGTTTCTAGGAATACACAAAATATATATGTACATGTATACATTTCCTTAAGGTTTTTCCACCTTACATTTTTTGAAGCATCTGGTATTTTTAATTGAATTTAGATACTTGGCATTGTGTCATCTTTGCTTTTGACATATTTCCCCAGGTGCAATTTTCTGAAAAGCAGAGAATGCACGACAGCCAGGCATCATTTCTACCTCTTGGAACAAAATTTGCTGTTCCTGTGCTTCTAAGTAGTGGGTCACCAGCACACATCTGCCAATCTGCGCACATTAAGGAAGACTTTGTACTGTGTCAACAAATTTAGCTTGCTATCTTCCAGCAGCAACATATTTGATTTTATCAAGATGGCGTGGGAGAATCATTTCCCAAGCAACTTCAGAAAACAAACAAGCAAACAAAAACCTGCCTCCAAACAATAAACCAAATAAAACCAGCTGAGCTTTCAATGCCACAGCATTTGACTTCAGGGAGCATGCTGGAAGACTTGAGTACAGAAACAAAGTACCTAAAATCTGAAAAGGGCAACATACCCACACCAATAACAATCCACTTTGTTTCTGCCATATTCAGGAAAACACTCTCCAAAGAAGCTCATAGGCAAGCATGTCAAGAACAAACACAGAGCAGTGATGTATGCAAAGAATGGAAAGCTTCTCCTGTTCTCTCTTAAGCTCTCTATACCAATACAGATGCTGGAATCTGAAAAAAGTAATCTCAAGCACTCCTTTCAAGTTTTCTTTCTTCCAAGAAAGCATTATTCCTTCAACACCCATAGATCAAACAAAAGCATGTGTACATGCACAGCTCCAATTCTCTATCGCAATTTATGCTTAAAAAGCTCCTCATGCACAAAACCCAACATTTAGGTAAAATATCTAGATGCCAGCAAGTTTATTATCAATACAAAGTAATTTTAATTAAAACAGAAATATAGTATCACTCAGTGTCGATTAAAACATGCAGAAATACCTAGAAGCACATTAACTTTTGTGCCTGTGCACAAATCTGAACTGAACAGAAAGAGTTGCATTAACATTCAACGTTGAGAAAGCAGTTCAGTTTTTGCAAGGTGTGCTTTTCAGAGGTGAGGTGAGATAAGGGGAGGTGTATGACCGCAATCACAGAATCATAGAATGTTTTGGGTTGGAAGGGACCTTTAGAGGCCATCTAGCGCAACCCCCCTGCAGTGAGCAGGGACAGCTTTAACCAGATCAGGTTGCTCACAGCCCCGTCCAACCTGGCCTTGAATGTTGCCAGGGATGGGGCCTCCACTGCCTCTCTGGGCAACCTGTTCCAGAGCTTCACCACCCTCATTGTAAACAATTTCTTCCTTATATCCAGTCTAAATCCACCCTCCTTTACTTTAAAACCATTACTCCTTGTCCTGTCACAACAGGCCTTGCTAAAAAGATTGTCCCCATCTTTCCTATAGGCCCCCTTTAAGTACTGAAAGGCTGCAACAAAGTCTCCCCGCAGCCTTCTCTTCTCCAGGCTGAACAACCCCAACTCTCTCAGCCTGGCCTCACAGGAGAGGTGCTCCAGCCCTTGGATCATTTTTGTGGCCCTCCTCTGGACCTGCTGCAACAGGTCCATGTCCTTCTTGTGCTGAAGGCTCCTGTTCTGGTTTCGGCTGGGATAGAGTTAATTTTCTTCCTAGTAGCAGGCACAGTGCTCTGTTTTGGATTTAGTAGGAGAAGAATGTTGATAACACGCTGATGTTTTTAGTTGTTGCTGAGTACTGCTTATGCCAGTCAAGGACTTTTCAGCTTCCCATGCTCTGCCAGGCACACAAGAAACTGGGAGGGGGCACAGCCAGAATAGTTGATCCAAACTGACCAAAGGGCTATTCCATACCATGTGATGTCATGCTCAGTATATAAACTGGGGGGGGTTGGCCGGGGAGCAGCGATCGCTGCTCGGGAACTGTCTGCGTATCGGTCGGCGGGTGGTGAGTAATTGCATTGTGCATCACTTGCTTTGTATATTATTATTGTTATCATTATTATATTGTTATTATTATCATTAGTATTTTACTTTATTTCAATGATTAAACTGTTCTTATCTCAACCCAGGAGTGTTTCTCACTCTTACTCCTCCGATTCTCTCCCCCATCCCATCAGGGTAGGGGCAGTGAGCGAGCGGCTGCGTGGTGCTGAGTTGCTGGCTGGGGCTAAACCACAACAGCTCCAGAGCTGGACACAGCACTCCAGGTGGGGTGTCACCAGAGCAGAGCAGAGGGGCAGAATCACCTCCCTCGACCTGCTGGCCACACTGCTTTTGATGCAGCCCAGGAGACAGTTGACCTTCTCATTTGCAGCTCATGTCCAGCTTTTCATCCACCAGTACCCCCAAGTCCTTCTCCACAGGGCTGCTCTCAATCCCTTCATCCCCCAGCCTGTATTGATATTGCGGGTTGCCCCATCCCAGGTGCAGGACCTTGAACTTGGCCTTGTTGAACCTCATGAGGTTCACACAGGCCCACCTCTCCAGCTTGTCCAGGTCCCTTTGGATGACATCTCGTCCTTCTGGTGTGTCAGCCATACCACTCAGCTTGGTGTCATCTGCAAACTTGCTGAGGGTGCACTCGATTCCACTGTCTATGTCATTGATGAAGATGTTAAACAGCGCTGGTCCCAGTACAGACCCCTGAGGGACTCCACTTGTCACCGGTCTCCATGTGGACATCGAGCCGTTGACCACTACCCTCTGAATGTGACCATCCAGCCAATTCCTTATCCACCAAACATTCCACCCATCAAACCCATATCTCCCCAGTTTAGGATGTTGTGGGGGACTGTATCGAATGCTTTATAGAAGTCCAAATAGATGACATCCATTGCTTTTCCGTTGTCCCCTGATACAGTCACTCCTTCATAGAAAGCCACTAGGCTGGTCAGGTAGGACTTGCCCTTGGTGAATCATTGATATATTGAAAAAAATAATTCCTTTTAATAATGGTCTTAGTCAGAAAACTTCTATCCACATCAGAAACCAGTTCTGTTACTAAACAGCCAATGTGATTATTATGTGACATTAACATAATGTTTGAAAGCAGAATATAGTTACATTTGCATATAATTCCTATAATTCCTATATGCATATAATTCCTATATGTAGATATACTGTGTGTACCTCTCAGAACATAAAGTTTCTATTCATTTTTGCCTTTCCAAACAGGAAAAAGCAAAAAAGAAAAGTGAAGTTCCAAGAACCCATGTACCCAGCATGCAACTATGGAGTTTATTTAAGTAGCTTAGTATTCTTGTGTACTTCTGTAGTAACCTAAAAAACAATAAATGCTTTTTAGGCAATATATGCTGAATGTCAAAAATGTTCTCTCCCCTCCACCTATGTATATAGGTCACACGGCCTGAAAATAAGAAAAACACATTAAATTCGTAAATATCTAATCAAGAAAATTTATTTATTTTCTAAAAAAATGAGATTTCTTTTAAAACAGATGTGGCTAGAAACACTATTTGTCCAACAATCTCTCTTTGCTTTAACCATAGGTATTTATGTGTGCATACACACACACACACACTTTGCTCTCATGGAGAGACAGATTGCATTAGATTTCTAAACCAGGTCAAAAATAGCCATCTGTGAACAGATTTTGACGATCTGGAAAATGAGATTTTTAGATGACCTGTTCTTAATCTAAGCCCTTGCCTGCCAGCCTCTTTCCACGTGAAACGATCATCACATTAGAAGATTCGGGGAAAGCACTTCCTCAACAAAACGATACTGAGGACCTGGGCCTTAGCAACAACCCCAGAGCAACTTGATACCACAGCTAGGGCTGCTTCAGCAAGTAACCAGCAAGGAAACAAATCACACTATATTAATTACAACTTTTTAGACAAGAGCATCATGTGGAAACCCTCTTGGCTTGGGGCAATAAGCAGCATCAACCCCAAATCCTTTGGCACTAAACCACTAGCTGATATCTCTGTGCCAAAAACTATTTATACCTACTTAGACCTAGTACTTACACTGGTGTTTTACTGCCTTCACAGCCTAGTGACAGGAACATTTGGCATCCATTAAAATCCATTCTGCACAATCCACTTCACCAGTACACACAGTGCCATATAACTACACTACTGCCCTTTCCATGATTAAACTTACGCCATACCAGTTAGGAAGCTTCAAACAGATCTTCCTCTGCTCTGAAACCTGTTCCGAGACAGCAAATGACAGGCCTTTCTATCAGCTGTAACAGTAACTAAGCCTAATTAGCTATAGCCCCCGCAGTGGACACTCAAACCTATCACTCAGAATGACTGGTAGTCAAATTCCTCCTTTCCTATATGCATGTGAACAGACATCCCTGTTCTCCTTTTGCAGCCCTTGAAGGCCCAATAAACCATCCAGGTATCTTGCTTTTACTGTTCTGGGCATAACAGAAGCAGCTGAGGATATTTTCATTGGAGACAATGAGAAGCTGCAGGCTGACAGCATTACTTTTCTTGCAAGAGGCAACAAACACCAAGGAGGCTCAAAAGATCTTGTCATGATCTCAAGTACTTAAGTGCTCACAGCACAAGGGCTGTTAATCAAATCCCAGGGCTGTGAGGAAAGAGGTCTATACAGCAAGTTCCATGACAGCTGCTTGCAAAATTAAGATTTTACTTTGTACAAGAGGAGAAGCATAATTCTCCTCAACTCATTCATGTAACTGATTGCATGCTACTTGCCAATATCGTGGTCTATCACCAGGAATCTCTGGGTTTCTCTAAAGATTCCCTTAGGATGGTAACTTAATCTCACAAAATAAAAACTGTACAGTCCAGCTGCTTTTTAACAAGACTGAAGCTATTTTGTGTAAAAGACACTTTGAAGAGATCATTTAAAAGTAGGATACTGCCAGGAAAAAGGTGTTCTTGAGGAGTTTTCATTTGAATTCAGTTTTCCTGTGGCACTCTTGGGTTAGCATTCCAAGTTTCTTTGATGTGGCTTTCTTGTATTTCTGCAGGAAAAAACGTGATGAATTAACCAAATTCTTTACCTGTGTTGATACAGTGTTAGACTCACCTCCCCATGCATTGTTTTTCAATCCAGCTTACGTTTTGAAAATGATACTTTGCATCAAGACACACCTCATGCAACTTCACAGCTGCATTTGATAGAGGTTCTTCAGGTTTTTCTTACCAGCTTCAGTAATGTAGGGACTGGCTACAGTTTGTTCTGTGCCTCTGAATTGTGACCTTCGTTTAGATTGCTGGCTTGTGCATTTTTTTGTAGTTTTTTTGTTGTTGTTTGAGGTGGGGGTTTTGGGGGGGCGTTCTTTGGTTTGGTTTTTTGTTGCGTGTGTTTGGTTTTGTTTTTTAAAAAAAGAAAATCAGCTTCCTAAAGTTATAAAAGACCCTCTCTCAGCAAAGTTTAAGTCACTGAACATCTGTTGTGGGAGGCCATGAGGGAGAGGATTCAGGCTGCAGGAGGGGCAGAGTAGCTGAGAGGAAGTAACTTTAAACAGGCTATTCCATCATGGAGCTGTGCTGGGCAAACAACGAGCAATTTCAGCTATTTTTAGAAGAATAGTATGAGACAGGAAATACAAGCAAATAATTTACAACATCAAACAAGACACGACCAAAATCCAACAACAATTTAACTGCTCCCTGTTGAGAGTTTTTGTACTTTAATTTAAGATAGTCGCTCTATAGCAAGGACCCTGGTCATTGCTGAAGAACAAAACTAATGTTCTCAAAAACATCATTTTGCATAAGCAAAAAGAATTTTTGTGAAAATAAGTATCTATTTTTACCTGCCTTCATTCATATTATTCATGCACAAAGCCAAAACCCAGGTGACAAAAAAAGACAGTTTTTATCTATGTACATCCCTCTTTTTTTTTTTTTAACTGTAGGTCAAAAAGTTATAGCTCTGTGTGTGTGGGGGGGGGGGGGGGGGGGGGGGGGGAGACAAGGAAAAAAAAAAAAAAAGGAGACAGACAAGCAATGAAAAAGGAATGATGCCCTCTCTTCCTGGACATTAATCACTTCTATCGCAACAAGTGACACTAAAAACTTTTGCAGCAACATGAAAAACACAAATCTGCCAAAGGTTATGTTTTGCTTAGATTAAAAACTAGTAACAAAACAAGTGATTGCTGAAAAGTTGAAGCATTACCAGCAATGTTAAGAAACCATAACTGTTCCCTCTAACGATTCTGTTGTCCACAATTGCTCTTGCTTTAGAATTACTTATTTAGAAACATCTTCACTAACCAGAGTTTCACAGGATCAAGTTTAGATCAAGTTCAGTTTGGCCCTTTGGCCCCACAGTACCCAAAACCAAAATAAAACCTAGCCATTGAGAAACAGGGTGACTCAGAGCACAGCAGTTCAAGGCAATCTTGAAAACCACCTAAGACTTAAGAATTAACTGAGGAAAAAAATGCCTTCCTCCATATTCAGAACACTCTTCCTATTACAAAATTAATCATGAGGGAGAGAAAAAAGGTTTTGAAATCTCCCCAACTTGCTTTACTTTAGCCTCTCTTCAAAAACAGTGAAAATAGGTATTTTCCTACAAGATCAAATTCATTTTTGCATGTAAAGATCCAAACTCAGAAACATCCTCCTCCAAACTTGCAGTAATTAGCAACTTCCCTCAAAGCCACTAACAGACTACAATAGCAATAGACTAAAACTAGTCTCGTTATTTCATTAGTCCACATATTACCCATATGTTTCTTCAGACACAAAGAGCATCATATGTACTAAGGAACAATGTAATCAAAGAAAAGTGTGATCATAACTAGTTCTCAGACTATGTGCTTATAGATGGGTTTTCAATGAAAACATTAATTTAAGGAGACTCATAACTTCCTAGTTGCAGTCTTAGGGGGCTGACAAATGCTATATTGCAAACACACCTCTGTACTGAACAGAATGCTCAGATTAGGACAGTACCGAAATCATTCACATTTGTTTTGTTTTAGTCACTGGATCTTCATTTACAAAGCACTTTTCCTGGTAGAGCGGAACAAAAATAAATCCTACTGCTCATTCCTAAGGTTGGTGCCTTAGGAATATAGGTGACTTTTCCATGCTGGCAGACTTTAAAAACATTTAAAGTTATTTCAAAGCAAGATTTATTTCACCACTGAATAGCCTGTATTGCACAGATGCACGCTGACAATGCACAAGATTTTACACAGATGCTGCTGATTTCTTGTAGCTACCTTGCAGTCCCATTAATCAAACAAAACCAACAGCATCTCTCCTTATGACATTTTAAGATGCTTAGAAGTAGAGACCAGTGACAAGTGGTGTCCCTCAGGGGTCCGTACTGGGACCAGTGCTGTTTAATATCTTCATCAATGACATAGAGGGATCAAGTGCACCCTCAGCAAGTTTGCAGATGACACCAAGCTGAGTAGTGCAGTTGATACGCCAGAAGAACGAGATGTCATCCAAAGGGACCTGGACAAGCTGGAGAGGTGGGCCTGTGTGAACCTCATGAAGTTCAAGAAGGCCAAGTGCAAGGTCCTGCACCTGGGACAGGGCAACCCCCGATATCAATATAGGCTGGGGGATGAAGAGATTGAGAGCAGCCCTGCCGAGAAGGACTTGGGGGTACTGGTGGGTGAAAAGCTGGACAGGAGCCAACAATGTGTGCTTGCAGCCCAGAAAGCCAACCGTATCCTGGGCTGCATCAAAAGCAGCGTGGCCAGCAGGTCGAGGGAGGTGATTCTGCCCCTCTGCTCTGCTCTGGTGAGACCCCACCTGGAGTGCTGCGTCCAGCTCTGGGGCCCTCAGCACAAGAAGGACATGGACCTGTTGCAGCGGGTCCAGAGGAGGGCCACAAAAATGATGCGAGAGCTGGAGCACCTCTCCTGTGAGGCCAGGCTGAGAGAGTTGGGGTTGTTCAGCCTGGAGAAGAGAAGGCTGCGGGGAGACTTTGTTGCAGCCTTTCAGTACTTAAAGGGGGCCTATAGGAAAGATGGGGACAATCTTTTTAGCAAGGCCTGTTGTGACAGGACAAGGAGTAATGGATTTAAAGTAAAGGAGGGTGGATTTAGACTGGATATAAGGAAGAAATTGTTTACAATGAGGGTGGTGAAGCTCTGGAACAGGTTGCCCAGAGAGGTAGTGGAGGCCCCATCCCTGGCAACATTCAAGGTCAGGTTGGACGGGGCTGTGAGCAACCTGATCTGGTTAAAGCTGTCCCTGCTCACTGCAGGGGGGTTGCGCTAGATGGCCTCTAAAGGTCCCTTCCAACCCAAAGCATTCCATGATTCTATTTGAGCTTGACTAACAAAGCGATCACTTGCCAGTTTGCAGTGCTATGCAATTAAACTCTTAAGACTGCAAATGAGCAAGGATACACTGCAACTGATCTACAGACCTATTGATTTCTTTGTGGAAAGAAAGAGGACAACATGCCTCTACTCTGAAGCCCAGATTGCCTTAACTACTGCCCGCCCCCCCCCACCCCCCCCCAGTTTGCCACAAGAATTTCTACAAGCAGCTAGTTACAGAATATCCACACATTAACAGAATGGGACCATCACCATCCAAGATCCTAAACATTCAATGTGCCATGTCAGCAGGCTTACTGAAGAATTTTTTTTTTTTTAAAAATACATCAGCACAGGATTCTTGACTCATTGCTGAAATAAAATTTTCAGTTAGAAAATATAGTTGAAGATGAAGTGACCTAGGTATAGGGAAGAAAGGACAATATCAGCCATCACCTCCTGCATTTGCTCTTTGCAGGCTTCCGAATGCTCTGACATGCTGAGCTGTCACCTCCACTCAGTCACTCTGCAAGCCCACCACCACAGTTCCACTAGGTCTAATGGGGCTCACAGAGACATGCTACAAGTCCTTCTGCCCAGAATGCATGAAGAAAAAGTATATTGACATAAATTCAGGCAATAACTTATGTCCAAAGTGCAACCATTTCTATGTAATTCTATCTGCTCAGGTTTTTTTTTTTTTTTTTCTTGTTTTTAAAAGGACAGAAGTGGTTTTCCTTCTCAAATATTAAATACGCTTCAAGAAAAATGGGTATATTTTAGTATGACTCCATGAGAGTACCTTTTCTCCATAAATCAGAAGCAGCTAAAAGCACGCTCTCAAAACAAACTCTGCCATCCTGCCTTATAAGAACAATACATACAACATTTAGCTAATCTCCTAGTATTTTCAGATTCCAACTTGGCATTATTATTACACAGACATTATTTATTTATTCAAATAATCAGTGTTCTCCGTGGGTTCTTGTAAGGAATATTCCTTCCCCATCTCTGGTTAGTGCTTGTTCAACATCCTCTATAGAGTCAATAGCAGTCAGACTGCTTGACTAGCAAGCCCAGCTGTATTGGACAAGCTGTATTTCCATCCTCCCAAGGCACCTTTGCCGAGTCAAAAGGCAACCAAAGATTTCTTCGCAAGGAGAAAGAGGAGATGATGATGTTACAGAGGAACACATTGGTGGCCAGAAACAGTGTTTAGCAAGAGAATTTTTAAGAACATCCTAAAATATTTTCAGACTTGTTGACAGCAGAGTAACAAAGGAACAGTTAGCTAGTATATGTGACAGGGAAAATAAAGAAGTACTGAAGAAATGAAGAAACAATGCTGGATCTAAATAGGCCACTTCATTTTGGAGTAAGGGGGAAAAAACAGAAAATGTTAAAATTGTTTTTCAGTTTCATACAAATTGAAAAGTATTATTAAGCTTCTCTGCTTATGAGTTGCACTGTAATAGCAATGTTTCCCCTTTCCCAAGTGTCCGTTCTTCACAGTGCTGAAGTCCATGCAAGTCTAAAATATGTGCATATGAACAGACTTAAGCGTAAGTCTTTGAAAGTTTCCGAGTTGCAAGCTGACAGTGTACCACATTATTTTTAAATACAAGCTGTAAGGCTCTACCCACAAATCTAGGGCAGTATATGGGACTGACTGACCAGTGTTGAGCAAAACAAACTGTAAAAAACAAGCGAGAAATCTCCCATCCAAGTTCCCAGCCTCCTGAGCGGTGGCAGCTGGAGGCAGAATCTTTCAAGTAAGTGAGTTCACATGCACAAAAGAATACCTTAGCATTCACTTGTTCTTCCTTGACCTGAAGTCACAGAGTCAAGTCCCCATCTCATAGTATACAAGCCAATTCACTTTGGCTAAAGCTTTAACCCAACATACTCATCTCTGCACCAAAGAGGTAACCACCAAAATAGAGGGTCATGTTGTCTTCCAGAGGAAGCCAATGCAGTAGGAGCAAACTAACTTCACAGAAACAGGTCTGTTATTTCAGTGGTTATTCTTAGAGAAATAGGAGCAAGATTCAAAAATAAATTTTGTTTATCAGTAGTCACCCAGAGGCTGAGCATTTTTCAAAACTGCCAATGATTTTTGGAAGCTGGGCATTCCCTACAAGCTGCTTATCCACACCCACAAAGTTCATCCAAAGTTGAATTTTTAATATGTCTGTTTAAACACTACATGCATCTCTCACACAGAATGTAAGAAAAACTAACAATCTGAACTAATACTTACAACAGTTGCGAGTGTCTGATATCTGTAAGAATCAGCTGAAAATTGGAGGCAGAACAAGACCGCCACAAAAAGCTTCACAAAAAAACCCCACTGAACTTTCTTCAGATAACCTCATTTTCTACCCCACTGGTCTGCACCTTCACCTACTTCATGAGCATTTTCCAACCAAAACACTGTTAACAACTTGCAAGATGGAAAATAATGCTGTTCAAAAGAGCCAGAATCAAAGTTTAATGTGGAACATTAATTCATCTTTCCTTCTACTCAGGCCTTCGTCTATGAACTATGACAGTGTTTGTAACCATTTATTTCAGCAGCTTCCAATCCTCCACCCTGTCACAACCCTGGCTCTCTCTCAAAGCACAAACCAGACCTTGCTCCTCAGGATACTCACACAATGCAACATTCTGCACAATTCAGGAGCCTGCATTAGCATCTACTGTTCACACAGACTCCTGTGTAAGAGGATTCGGGGCACAAACATAACTGGTTTTCTGAATCATAATTTAAAAGTGTTCCTCTTGCTGTCCATTGACTAGATAGAGAGCCTAGCCAGCTAACATCAATGTTCAGGTTAAGTGTTTACAACCACATAGTACGTATTTTCCCCTCTCTCTTTCTACTTCTGATCTAGCCACCTCACATTTTCTGCATGGCTAGTCTTTCAGGCTGCTATTTCCCACAATGAACCATCACCCCTAAAATCTTCTACCAGCAAGACAAAGAACTTCAAGAGCCTTCGTAACAACATATCGCACAATAGGGACTGGAAACTCTGCCACTGTCCTAATATTGTTTGAAACTTCCATCAGATTTTGGCTCCAGCAAACATTTCCAGGTACAGATAATTCTGCAAGGAGAGTTTCTGCCCCAAATACTTCAAGTTTGATTCACATATCATGATAAGAGGCCCTGTGTGTCAATAATTTTTGTTATTACCACTGTTTTTTTAAAATTCGTATGTTTCACAAAGTTCAAGCTACTACCACATCACAATGTAGTCTCTGTTCTTAACAGCATAATGATGGAAGCCCAAGTTTAAGCTACATGTACTTCAGCACACTGAACTACTTTAAATTCAGCTGCTTTACAGCCAATTCCCTGCTAGTACCAAAAGTCCTGAATTTAATATGCTAATTTCAGTGGGACTCCAATAATATATCAGTTACCATGACTATAAAACACTTTTCAATATAATGATGCTGCTGAACTCAAACGACAAGTGGGGGGGGGCGGGGGGGAGAAGCATGTTACTGGTAAGCAAGGCATCAACCTGCAGTGCAATTTATTTTTTAAAGATTTCAAACAGTGACTAATCTGATCACCCTGAGAGGGGGAATATCACATGAATCTTGGCCCAAGGAACAAACCTAACCAAGAAAGAATGACTCATTGTGCAGTCAATGTGACAAGAACCAAATGCTAGGTTATCCAACTTCAGTAACTACAGGAAGAAAAAAAAACATGTACTTCTTCACTCCTCAGCACTGAGTATAGATAACACAGGCACAACAGTGCAGAAAAACAATCAAGAAGAGGCTGAGCATAGTCATTTATTTATAAGCAGTGATCAAAACCACAGAGTTCAGAAGTCAGTGTAGTTGTGTGCATCTAACACACGTCATTGGTATAAGCCGCTGAGATTTTGAAGAAACGTCTAAGCCAAAAACACAATACTCCCCTGTAATTTCTATAAATGCTCATATGATTAAAATCCCTATTTACAGGGAAATGTATAACTTTCCATGAAATGTCTGCAAACCAGCTGTTGGGTTTTTATGCAAAGTATAAAGCAGGGTATTAGAAATGGAAAGTGACCTACTTTCCTTTTCTAAACTATGCAAAGTGTTAATATAATGAAACTCAATTGATGTTAGTTTTCTTTTATTCTTCTAGTTTCAGTTTACAAGTTAGTCATATCAGCTGCAGAAGAAGGGGTGAGCAAGACATACTGTCTGTAAAGCATTCTGGAAGTGATAAGTATTTTGCATACTTACTACTAGTGACAAAGCAAAATTAATTTACCTACGAAGTGATGGAATTAAAAAACATGAACAAGAGGGACAACTGGCAACTGCTCTGAAATAGACTTGCAAAGTTTTATTTTTATAAGCACGTTCAGTTCCACAAATCTGTCTAACACAGCACAAACCTGCTGTGACTGCTTCAGTAGCAGAGGTCCAACTGTAGTGAGAGCTGTACAAATGCATAAGATATTCTCTTTCTTGAAATGCTTAAGCCTACATAAACATTCATACATGATAAGGGAGGATTAAGCTTTAAAAAGGGCAGGGCAGGTAAAGGATATTTGACAGGATGGAGGTATAAAGGCATAGCATTCCCAAAGATAATGCAGTACAAAATATATAGAGAAATGTCATGTTAATCTTAATTAAGAAGTCTTATACGGAAAACTTTTCCAAATCAAACCAGTATTAAGGCTGACACAGTGACAATGGTTTGTTTTAATGACACACAGGCAGAGCAAGCACTGCAACAGAGCTTATTCCTCAGCCCAGTGCCAATAAGGACAACACACCCAAGTAAGTTTAAGCTCACAGCTTTGAATCCACAGTTATGTGCTGCAACTACTCAGCCACCAAAAACCCAAAATACACAAAACCTTGGTCATCCCTGTCCTCAGCAGTTTACAGAACACATCAAGCAGGCAAACAGTGATAACGCACCCACACACACATCAACTTATAGTTCATTTTTCAGAGCCCAACCGAAGTGACATAATACACATCATGTTTTTCTTGCAGATATAGCATCTACTAATTCTATCACAAATTTAAAAATAAGTGAAGCTATGGTATCACATGCAGCCACTGTCAATAAGTATCTATAGGCCAAGCTATACCTGTGTAATATCTGCTTGTCTTCAAATAATCTCCTGAAACCCCTGTGCAAATTCATGGCTTACAAAAGAACAGCAGATTGGAGCCAGGGAACATTTCTGATAATCATGTGTAAAATAAAGTTGATTTCTGGATTATACCACACACTTTCACTGACTCTAAGAAAGTTCCTCACTGACATTTACAATAAGCAGCTGCAAAACTTAAAACATGTAAATAGACATGCCTATCCAAAGACTATTTGTTGGATAAAAAGATGCCTAATTTTACCTTTTAGGGTAGAACACAAATTACATGCAGTAGATGCACACAAATCCATATGCATGCTGAAGTCATTCTTTTTAATGCTGGGCGATGGGGATGAATACACCAAGACATTTGGCTACCAAAAGAGACCAATGCTTCTTTACAAAGATCACCCAAGAATGGAAAGCCATTCAGCTTCAATTAACCCCTTATTCATTCCATGTAGTTTCAAAAATGGTCCATTTGTTTTCACAAAGCAATACCACACAGCAGAACTATTCTGTGCAAGAAGTTTGTATTCCCTGTGCAAGAAGTTAGATCTTTTGGTTGAAGATCTGGATTCCACCAAAGTTCTGCTCCAGACTCCATCTGTGATTGTGCATAGTAAGTCAGACAGCTAACGTCCATAGTTGAACTGCCTCCCTCTCCAGCACTTCATATTCAAAATGCAACTTCAGATCCCTCAGACGAAAGACCACATTGGAGTACTGCATTACAGTACTTGCTAAGGCAACTGCATGAGATGTTGCAGAAACTGCATTTGAGGGCTAGCTACAGAGAGGCCAGCAAAGCCAACCCAGCCTGACCAACATGCCTTACACCAAAGGACTCTCTTTCACAGCAAGTAAAGATCAACATCCTCTTGGTCCAGGAAGCCTCTTGCCTAATTACGGACCAGCACAAGTGGACAGAATCAAACACAAACCAGGATTTACCAACACAGAATAGAAGACAAAGCATCTGGTCCTTTTAACAAAAAAGTAAAGCAGGCAAATAACTCCCAGTAACCATGATAGGAAATATTTTCTTGTTAGCAGTGTATACTTCCAGCAGTACTGCCACATACATAGAGAAAAAATTGCTCCCAAATGCTTTATAGTGGAAAGAACACCAATTCAGGCATGAAAAAGGTACTATAACAGCTGCAAAGCAGCCTGGCAAAAAAAAATACTTCATGACAGAAATTACTTTGATAGGAAAGACACCCTTCATGGGAAGCTGCCTGAGGTATACTGTACCAAAATAGAGGAGGCAGCGGAACTCCAAGTGGTAAGAAGGTAGGCACACAGAACAGAAGTGCAGGATAACACAGACAAACCCAAGAACAGTTCCCACCAAGGCATAAGTTCACCTCTACGTACTCCAGCGCTATTACATCCCAAATAACCATGCCATAACCACCACCCAGCTGCCGGTTGTAGATTTATGAGATCTAAAGACAGACACTACCTTCGCAGAAGATGAACCATTTGAATATGAATGTTAAAAATCTTCAGCACAGCAAAGCATCTTTTCTGACTTTTGCACATCTTTTGAAATACTTGACTAGCGAGAGCTTCTGCAAAAGAAACTACTTGTTTCTTATCTCCAGCTCTAACCTGTTCTGAAATTAAAGTAATCCCATTGTAAGTTCAGAAGTGAAGCAGTGGATACAAGTAGGAAAACAAATCCAAGTTTGCTATTCAACCAAAGAAACGGCCTACAGAAACAAGCAAAAATATCACTCTTTAAAAGAAATATCCACTTAGGTGACAACATTCTGGGTCACTGTTATTTGCTTATTTCCCAAGAGCTGTCATAGTCATTAATCAGAGCTTCTCTCCTTTGAAAGCCAGATATAATAGAACAGGTTTCTGTAGTAATATGTTCTTAGCACATACAGGATATTCCTCCAGAGAAAGACAGCAAACACTATTTAATAGCATAAAAATCAGTAGACAAGCTCAAAGGCAAGTATTATAACTTAATATTAACGGAATTGAAAGTTAGTGTCTCTTACTTTCTTGAATTCCAGCACACTCATTCTGCTGCAAAAGACTAAAAAGTTAAGAGGTGGGTTTTAAGGATGGAGCAGCGGTTTTCTCACCTGTTTCAGCAACACTGTAGTTTCACAGCTACTTGAATCCACCACAAGCCATCTGACTGCTCATTGCCCATCTTCCTCTACATGGGGCAACCACATAATGTTCATGTGCTACACAAACCCCTCTTGTGGAACAGATCAGGTCAGGCCAGAATGGACCTTGTGCAGCCACTGGCTCGGGCACAGAAGAGGTTCCCAACAGATTCTCACTGCAGATATTTGCCTTGTCGCAAGAGATGGGGCAGCAATGAAAGCAGACAGGACAGAACATAAAGAGCTTGTGCAATCACATGGTATTAGACACGCATTTCAAATAGGTGTATGAGATGCATGCTCTTGAAAGAGATTTGAGGTTGCAGTCTCACAATTACTTGGACTACAGGCTCGCTTTTCCAAGGCTACTCTTACTAGCATTGTTCTATAATGCCATCATCTAAGGACTCAGCCAAAAGCAGCAAACCCTCTGACAAAAAGAAGCCACTCTACTTACAAAAAGATCCAATTCAGTCATTCTTTCTTCAACTCTACACTCCCTGACCACCACTTAATACTCTCTGCTGGTTAGTCTCTTCCACTCACTTTACTGTTGAGCCCTCTTACTTCAAATAATTGTTCATCCAGCAAAGGTTTCCAGACCTAACAAGATATTTCCCTTTCATTTAGATAGAAAGCAGTGAAGAAAGCTGACCTATGTAAAACAGTACTAAATCCTGTCCATTCTGCAATGCTTGAGCTCAAATAAACTGATTTAAGCTTGGTTTTTCCAAGATGTTCTTTGACAGTCAACTTGTCTGCTTTCATTTATCCTTCCCTTTAATTCAGCTGAATCACCACTGTGATTGAAGCTTACATTGTACAGCATCTCTTTCATGAGGTCCCTTGCTCCTTAGCAAAATGAAGTCTAAAATACAATCAAGAAACTTACAAGGTAATTATTCGCTGGCCACATCAAGTGCATCCATACCCTACTCACTGTCAGTAACATTTATTCTCCATCTGATAATTAAATGTTTTCCCCAAAATAGTATTTCCTCTAAGTTTCTTGGTGCACACATTGCACCTAATTCTGTACAAATGCATACTGTCAACTGAAGAGGCTGTGTTACAGGCTCTCCATCTCCAATGCTTTCCCTGAGGTCAAATATAGCTAGCTATTGCCTCCGCTTGATCAGCAAACTGAAGCTTGGCATGGTGGGGCCATGAGTTAGTTTTTGCATTATGTCATCAGGTTCGGTTCAACTCCCCAGCTGCCTGCCAACCACTGCACTCTGAGGGCAGAAGCAGCAGATTACAGCCCCCCTACAAAACAATACACAGTTACAGCAAGTGAAGCGTGCTCCATTAACACAGATCTCTCCAGCTATACTCAAATCCAGCTATGGAAGAGACATACCAGAATCACTGCTTTACCAAACAAACTCATTACAGTTCCTACCATAAAGCTGCATTTCCGTCCTAACCAGCACATTTATTCACTCTGATACACATGCAGGCTGAAGGTAAGCAGACCTATTAGACTTTATTAAAAATACTGTCTTGAGATTATTCACAACAGCTGTTTCCTCTTCAAGCTAGAGGAAAACAGATGGCAACATAACAAGAACTAGATAATTTTTAGAAATTAACTCTAAAACATGACACTCGCACATGATTTCTTCCACTCATGCATCTCCAAATGGGATAGTAAAAAAAAAAAAAATTCATGCCAAATGTTATTTTGCTAGTAGAATATATAACAGCTTGATGGCATAATTAACATATTAAAAACAAGGGCAGAACAAAGAATAAATCAAATTGCACAGAAAAACTGCAGGTTGCATAGAACCCCAGATCACAAAGCCGTTGCTGTAGACTCCCTACAAAACCACTCAGAACATAGTTTATATCCTCTCTAACACCTACAAAGCCTGACAGCATCAAGGTAGTGCAATTACAGGTGTGGAGAACAGGACTGTATTCTTTTTAATATTCATTAACAACTTCAAGATTCATAGGGGTGGAAAATAGAAGAAAAATATTTAAATTCGTACTAATTATCCCTGTGAACATGAAGGGATTTTATTTGTGTCTGTCTGGCATGAACTGCAGCCCATCAACTGCATTTCATCTATTTAAGAACAGAATTTAAGAAAATATAAATATGCCACTATAACTTTTTAAATATAGCTTGAGGGAGACCATGTATTGAGCTACTGCATGTTGAAACAACTGCTTAAAAGTTTCCAAAAATTCCTACCAAAACAGCAGTATTTTTGGACAGATGGCAACAAATACTCCATTGGTTGTTCCTTCTACAGGACCAATTTAGAGCAGAAGGAAAAATTTTGGACAGAAATGAAAGCTATGGTTCTGTCCACCTACTTTAAGGAAACGCAAAGTTTAGGGCAAGTGAAGAGTTTATCTTTTTTTCTGATATGCTTAGAGCTGAAATACAGTATGCAGTAGACCCCTGAACTACCAGCATGGGTTTCAGGATCTACTAATGTCTATGATACTCACATTTAAAGTATTGAAGAAAGCAGTGCTACACTTCACCATTTTTCTGGGCAGACTCTTTCCTGGAAGTGACTACTCAGTTTGGTATACACTGAAGAACTTAACATGCATCTTTTTTCCCAGGCACAATAATTTATTAATTTTAAAAACCAATTAAATAGTCTCTGCTAATCCAAACACCTTTCCAAACCCCACTGAAGATCCACAGAGAAATACTCCCATTTCTGTTCTCCTACTCCATTAACATGCCAGTTATGCACCTCCACCACCTGCTCTATCAACATTTCTAAATAACCAGAAATTAAATAACCAGAGCAGTTAGATTCCAGCTTTACAGCAACAGCAAAATTTGCCCAAAAGAACACTTACATTGTATGTGTGTATCTATTCACTGCCTCCACCAAAAAAAACCAAAGCAAAACAAAAAACAACCCCACACACCCAACCAAAACACAAATCACACACATAAGATGTGCCAGACAGCTAGCACATTTACAAACAGAGATGCTCCTAAACTCATCTCTGGATAAACTCAACCATATCATTGACATCATAACCCAAGCTATGGTCCCTGTGATTCTCCACCTATAACATTTAATTGTAGTAATTTGTAGCCAATGTGCCTCAAAACTGCAGAGCTTGTGGTCAGTAAAGTATATGTACACACTGAAATACTGTTCTCCACAATAATATATAGCAAATACATATACCATATAATAATAAAATATACTACACATATAATATCATAATTACCTGTATAATATATATTGCAATAATCATGTAATTATAATACATTATATATCTCTCATATTGTATACCCATATATTACACAGAGATACATGAAAACCCTACACAACTTAACTTTGAAACTCTGTTCAGCTGACATTTTAAAAACTTAATTTCATTTCTGGCAGTATCTGTTCTGCTGGTTTTTGATACAGCTTTATCTAACTTACAGAATAGAAGGTTTTTTCTTCTACAAGCATAATCAAATACCACACAATGCTAATCTTTAACCAGTACATAAGTACACCTGAAGTGTCTGGAACAGTGAAACTTTTTGGAGTATCAAAAACCCAAGTAGTGAAGAGAACAATTACAGAAACAAAGATGTTTCCTTCCACGCCATTTTGTCTTTCTGATCACCATTCTAAGGGTAGAAGATTGGGTTTTGCAACTTGACGGCCACATTATTCAGTGTATTTGTGGTCTCAAGCAGTGAAGTCTCAGACATGCTCATGTACTCTCTAGCTGCGACTGTATGAATCAACTTCCTCTATTTATGGAAAGTGGGTATTAAATTAACTCTTGCCTTGGCATTTATCATTTACAAGCTTCATTCTCAAATTCATGGGATATCCTCTGTCCAGCACAGTCTGCCATTCCAACTAAATTGTGTAACTCCTGCTGGCATGGCTAAACAAAGTTGACACATGTCCACATCGGGGGGGGGGGGGGGGGGGGGGGGGGGGGCAACAAAAAAAACCCACAAATCGTTATTCTCTTGCAAAGCATAAAACTCAAGTAAGTGGCATTGAGACTGCCATTCCCCATTATCAGACCCACACCCAAACCTGTTTAAATGGTACCTCTTCCATTAGTTTGCTGCCTTTTGTAAAGGCAAAGTAGATATAAACACGCATATCCAAAATTTGTCTTGTAGATTAGAAGCTCTATTTCTAATCTTAAGCACAGAACCTGCCTTGTTTTCTTCAGGAATCAGAGGTAATAAATGGTGTCAGTCAAACTTACATTCAAAAGGAAAGAGATGGGGCACATGTACAGCTTACAATTGCAAAATAACCTAAAATAAATCTGCCAAAGAATCCAATTACATCATAGAGCTTTAACCAGTTACAACTTACTTGCAGGAACAAGAAGGACACCCATTTAACAAGCTTCCTTCCTCATCCCTTTGCTCCCCTGACAGATCCCCATTAAAAATGCTTTATGACAATCACCTATATCATGTGGGTTATCTAAACTAAATTTTTCTCATTTGTTATCATTAAGAGGTGCAAATTACCAACAGCTCACACCCATGTCTACTGAATAGATAGTACAGCTCTGTGGTCTTCCCAACAGGGACGAAAAAGCCACTTAACCAGATAAGCATGTCCTTTCAACTTCTCTCCACTTCCACCTCCTTGCTATACCCTTCAGCTCAAAGGAGTACCTAATCTAACCTGACAGTGCCAGAATCAACACTGCACTTAAGTAAAAGAGCTCAAATAAAACCCCAGTACTAACAGTAAAGCCACGCTATGAAGGAACATTCAATAACTTATTGTACACTTCTCATAAGCTCTGTTTCTTGGTTTAGTGAGATCTTCTACCACTTTCTCTACATGACAGTTGTGAAAACCCTTCCTCCCGCCCACCCCGCAACTGCTGTCTCCTTACACCTTTGCTTAACTTGATTCCCTGTCATCTCCCTGCTTTTACCCAAGCACGACACCCTTAAACATACAGGAATGCTTGCTGTCCTGCAGCAAGGAATTACTGAACTCACACAGTGCAGACTTCATGTGCATCTTAAGTGAGGATAAAAATCTCTGAGCAATTTGTTTACACAGAGCAAGCCTCAGTTACATTTAATAGCATTCTCTAGTATTTTCTAAAGTGAATCTTCCATGATACGCATTCAGACTACAATTCAAAATATTTTGCATGGGTTATCATTCACCTTTCTGAAAAAAGATTAACACCGGTAACTTCTAGCTCTTTTAACCAGGTAGAGTTAAGAAGGTTGAGGCACCACATGCCTATCTATAAAACACTGGTCGTTACTATCCCTCCTGTGGAAGCAGCACATTGCAAGTACTGCTGTTATGAGACACACCACCGTCCTTCAAAGCAGCAGGAAACTCAAATGCAAACAGAACCCTTTCATCTTGAGTCCAGGTCTGCAGGGAGAACCACTGGTTGAGTTCAGAAGCTAATTTTTCCACAACCCTTCTGCCTGTTGCAAAAAACTCCTTCAATACAGCTCCCACAGAAATAGCACAGAGAAGTCTAAAAAATCCTTTGGGGTGGGGGGGGGGGGGGGGGGGGGAAGAAAAAGGAAACAAAGAAACATTACACTAATAGTTCTCTTCTGCTAATCAACTGGTGCTGACAGGACGTAAGGGCAGGCTTGCCACAGCCTGGAAAGAAGTAAGAGCATGCACCAGAAACTTCACAAAAATCTAACATGGTTTTTAAACCACAGAAAAAGGGAAGAATAATAAATCACTAAAAAATGTCATAGAATGAGAGCAAGATATTAGCCAAAATACATGGATGAATAAAGGGACAAAACACAGCTGCAAAAGGTTAAAGAGGCTTCAAGAGAATGTATTTTCTTCCTATCCCAACAGTCCAATTAGCAATTATTGTTACATACTGTAGCAATAGCTACCTAATACCTAGTGCCTCCCACACACTCCTCCTTATCCACAAAGAGCTGTGGAAATATTCACCTTCCAACTTAAGTCGCAGTGACTTCAAGAATCACAACGGGGGAGTTGGCTCCCCTAGCACACAGGATGCATTTTATTGCCACAGTTAGTGTTACAAAACACACAGCCCTATTTTCTGTTATTGCATCTGCCCTTCCTCTTTTCACCCTTTAGGTTTCCCACCATGGCTACCCCACGATCAAGAACTACAGATTTTATGAGATAAAGGCTAGCCCAGACAAGATCTTACCAAAACATCAGTGGTGCCAGGGCCCGGAGCACAACCTCTCCCCCACCCCTCAGGGGTCTGAATGCCTCGGCTCATGGCCAGCTGTGACATGGTGCAGCTGTGTAAGCTCAGATTAGGCTGCTGGGAAGAGAGCTGTGTGAGAAAGCACTGGACAGAGCCTCACTGGGCACCCTTCTCCACTTAGGAGCTTCATTCCAGCTCAGACACTCGCCCTGGACCTTGCCAGAGCTGTGTAGCAGGTTTGTCCGTGTCCTGCCTTACTGATTCTGACCCTGAAACTGCTGACAATTTCCTGGTGTTACCTTGGACCTTCCCATTACTCAGACTTGTCTGGTGATCACTGGGCTCTTGGCTGACCCTGGTTAACATTATGGACCTGCTCTACTCTTCTTGTTTGGCTACCACAGGACTCCCCACTTCATTGGCAAGATCGCTGCCCTGCCCGCTTTGGTGTCACACTCAGCTTCCAGCGTGCCTTTCTTTACCAAGTAATCTACTTTGTGCTCCATGATAAGTGGGATAGGATGGCCTCACGGCTTAACAGAGCCACATTAAGTTCATCTTTTGTTCATTCAGTTCTGCTCTAAATATTAGTGAAATACCCACACACACACTAGCAGGGCACTGGGAGTTCTATTACTAGGGTCACAAGGACCACTGGAGTATTTAAGTAATCATTGCTATCCAGAACAGGGCTACACTTGTCAGGGCTAAGCAAAAAGTTGTATTTGAAACATAAGTGACCAGCAGCTCTTCAGAAAGGTAAGCAGCTAGTACAAAATGGCATTTATTATTAAGGCTATAGCAGACTTCTCTACATCGTTTAAACTCCAAGCAACTAGAACAGAAGTTGCAGTACATGTTGTACACTTGCACAAAACAATGCTCTACACCAGGACTGGGACCTTTACATGGTAGTGCAAATCTAAAATTCCATTACTGTCAGCTTACAGAAAGGGAAAAACTGGTGTTAAACCCTGCAGAAGAACAGAAAGAGTCTGAACAAGCTCTGCTGGGGAGGGGCAGAGGGAGGAGGGTTACACAGAGGGAAGAAAAGGAAAAGCAACAATTTAGTACCAGTTTCTTAATAATAGCTTCCTCCTTAGTTTTTCTTCTCCAGACCCAAATAGTCACTAAAACTGTTCTCTGCTAAACAACTTCTACTCCCCTCAAGTGTTTCAGCTAAAACAGCTAACATGGACTCAGGAGAGGTCGGCTTGTCCTGCAGATGTCCAGATATCAAAACTAAGTATTAGGCAGCCCTTGGCTTTAGAATAGGGACTTAAACAATTAAAACAAAGTCCCAAAAAATCCCCCAAAACAGAAATCTGTGTCTCTTCTGATCCCTGTGAGAGCTATTTGCTCTCGTATTGCATTTCATTTCCCCAGTACTGGATACACCAGGCAGGACTTCCACTGCAAGAACCCTACTGTGTCCAGGAGGATTCAGAAGGCATTTGACTCAAAGTGCAGATTGACAACAACAGGATCTTGAAAGGAAGGAAACAAGACTTGGCTAGGCAGAGAAACAGAATCCTGCTTGTCCTCCCCTGTCCTTTCCCTAGCAGGGCTCTCTCACCACCCTGGGCACTGCTTAACCATAGCCAGTTGATTCCATCTCTACAAACAGCTGGGAGAGTTGCCTGTGAGGCACCTGCCCTGTATGTCTCAGCAGGGGGAAGGCACATCGTGAATGAAGCAAGCAGGAAGAAAGAAGACTGCCACAGAGGAATAGCAGTGCCCAGTGTGCTATTCAGATCTCAGATCCTTGCTGCTTCTACAAAATTGCCTTGCAGAAAAACCTAGAATTCGACTCAACTGGCACCATGACTGGTGCCATTTTCCTACCCTGTACCCCACTTAAGAGAGTCACCCCTGCCTCAGAAAAGGCTGGAATATAACTCAAAGAATTCTACTGTACAATAAGGAACACAGTGGAAGAGCCAATCAACAGTGCTAGAGTAGGTTTTGAACTGAACATATGTGCAGGAAGCCACATATTCCACCGCAGGAGCAGAATACAGAGTAACTGCTCGTTACGACAAGTACCACCCAGTACCACCCATCCCATGGACTGAAAGCAGCACAGTATTTTCCTTTTATGAGTAACTATATATTCCTGTAGTGCCATGAATTCTGTGCCCACAAAGGGATCAGATCAAGGTTACAATGGACAACCCTCATGACGATAACCCTCAATCAAGTCAAACCCCGAAGTGTTTGACTCTGGAAGCTCACCGGTGCTTAGCAGATGCAGGGGTAGATAACGCAAGCCTTCTAGACACTGGTTCCAGCTGCCAGGAACGTGAATGAAGATGTATGCCTGATACCATAACATCACAGTGAGACAAGTATCCAGGCTGTCTTACAGGCAGAACAGCAGCTACGCATTTCAATGACTTTCCTAAATCAGGCTGTCTTTCAAATAATTAGTATAAAAACCTCATTTATCATTAAGGTTAATTAGGCAATTAATGAACTGAAAAAAATTACACCTGAGGAGACTGTAAAATGAACTAAGTGGGCCAGGTCAAACTTACTGTCTAGTGTCTTGAAGGTTTGGGGCTGAACCACCCATTGTGGATTACTACAAGAGTACAAACCAACAGCGATATGATCACACTGCCTAGGGCTAAGCCATAACTGCTGAAATGATTCTGAAGCCTGGACATAACTAAAGACCTTTCAGAGGCACCACTAATACCACACAAGACTTATTGCAGCATCCTGTTGAGTTAGTTTTCATTTAGAAAAGCCTCAACCTCCTTCCCTTTCTCCCCCAGAAGCTCTCAATCACAGCCCTACAACAGAATTCACATTACCCCCTATCAACAGCCAAGTAACTGCTCCACTCCTCAAAGAAATGCTTAAGTATACTCTTGATAATAAGCTATTTTGGTCCAATAATTTTACTTTAATGTCTGTTTAAAAAAAAAATTTAAATCCTGATTAAAATAAAGTCAACACGTTGGCTCAAAATGATGTTTTGAACCTTTATATTGTAGTCACCTTCATCCTGTGCTGGCCTGTTTTAGTGTTAATCTCGCGTTCTCCAAAGAAAGCTGTCATTCAACAAACAGAAAGCATGGCAAAGCAAAAAGATCTAGCACGCACTGGTTGGGCTGCGGCTCACCCTTCCCACACCCTACTCCCCCTGCAGCTACGAAGGCTCAGCACTCCAGCACAGTTGGTTTCAGGTGTACCACAGGGGACAGAGAAGCAACACATACCTTGTCAGGGCTACTGGCCAACACGAACAGACTGGTTCTCCTCTTAAAGGATGTCTGCAGCAGGTGAGCTGCATGGACCCCACATGTGATTTTCTAGATACGTTCACCGTAAGACACTCTTTTCTCCCTGCCATGCCCAGCCTCATTCACTACACAAATTCTAACCTTGGGGAAAATCTATTCAGAGCATAAGACACCAAAAAAAGAAGCATGCATCCACCAAGCCAGGAGGCGTGGGGTTGCTACTCTACCCTTAACTGGTTTAGTGGTGGACTTGGTAGTGTTAGGTTAATGGTTAGACCGGATGATCTTAAAGGTCTTTTCCAACCTAAACGATTCTATGTCCAAAGGAATGACAAAAAGATAATGCATTTTTAATGCATCAAATAAATGCACGACACCTGCACTGGACCAAAACACTCCATTGTGCTTTGCTTCTGTCCAAGCCCAACCTACCCTAAGACAAATATCTGCAATTCTGTCTCCCACAGCCTAATACCCTCGAAGGTATGTACACTGCAAAATACATCAGCATTTTCATCTTGACACCAGAGACTACCAAATGCTTTACCTAGGATACAACAAAACCACTGATACATCGCCACCACTGCTTCCTTCAAAAGCACAAAGGGAACCAAATTCCCACCTTCAAAGCACAGCTACAAGATCCTGCCTTGCAACTGACTCCATACTCTGATGGGAGTGTGGGGAGGCTCCCGTCCCTGTCTCACATGCTGGACTTCTGGAAAGCAACAAGGGATCAGACCTAGCCCCGTATCCAGTATTTCCTCCAGGCAAGTCACCTCAAGTAGTAGGTTTTTCAGATCACATTCTGAAGCACCTAGTTAACCCCATGGAGTACAAGAGGAGTTTTGGTACACCTGCAGCCTGGCACCAATTCACAGACATGTAAGCTCTTATTTGGTTCTAAGCCCTTCTTGGATAAGATATTCATGCATGACCCCATTTCATTCTGCCACTGTGCATGGTGTGTTAAGCACAGTATTCGCTCCTGTGCGGTTCCCAATGCAGTGTGCATGGTACTGTTGAGGTCAGGACCCCACCTTACAAGCACTTGGTACTTCTGGTTACTGCCAAAAATCAAACAGCCACCATACAAAAAAAAGCCATGGACTTTGACATGGCACAACTATACCCGAGTAAGATTTCATGGGACTAGGAGAAAAATACACTTTCAATTCCAGAGATTCACTTTGCACAAGAAAGTAAAACCCATATTCAAGAGCATGAAGTACAAGTTAGCCCCAGGACTAGATTACCAATTCCCATTACCAGAAGCAGAGCATCAGCATACCAAAAATTTGCAGGTGTTATCAGGAAACTCTAATAATGACAGCATATACAACATTTCCCGCTAGACTATTACAGAGATCAGTTACATTTAATAGTGGAGCTGACTTTAAAAGCCATTCAGTTAATATTTCTTTACTTTGAAACACACAACTTTCTGGAACACTGTCACAGAAGCAGGTGTCACAAAACACACTAATTATCAGCCTGTTAGAGCTTCACTTTTACTGAAGTTATTTTGCTCTATCACAACATCCTGAATTCCCCCAGGCACTTTTTATTCCCTGTCAAAAACTTCTGCCTCACCACTCAAAAACAGACAGTTAAGAGTATTGGTCTGAATAAAAATTAGCTTGCTTTTCTTTCTCTCAGGCAATTTTGCTTAGTAGGCCTAAAAAATAAAGTGCCACTGGGGAGCAGGGAGAGAATAAGTATACCACTTACACTATCTTGAAATCTAGTTTCCTTCCAACTCTAACATACAACACCAATTTCCTGAAGTCCACTGCAGGCACCATCCCAGAGAGTACAGAGGCTGGGTCTATACTTCAATATGAGAGGGAAGAGGCATAAACAGTTCCCCTAGCTTTAGTCAGGGGTGAATTTATGACCCCTAACCATGACCTCCTTTCTCCATCATCATCTCTGAAACACTAAGAGTCTACACCTATTCTGCAGTAATACCTAGAGCTCCTGTCTTAAAAGTATTGTACACTGTTAGTGGGAACTCTGGCACTCGCACTGGTCAAGCAGAATCACCCAACAGCTGCTGGCTGACAGCATGCAGCAAAACTAACTACATGGAACAATCTACAAACACAGGGTAAGACTAGTATTTACAGAAATAAGAGTGGTGTTGGTCAACTCCTACCTTACATTTGAGGCAGGAGATGCTAACAGAGCACAAATGTGGTTCTTCAGGTATCTTAACAACTTGACTTTTTAATATTATGCAACATCAGCCAAGGTCCCAAACATCAAATATCTATACTACAAAATGCAACTCCAAATTTCCAAAGAGGAACAGATCAGAGAACATTTGCAGAAATAGCTGATGGGTCCCTTCTGCTTATCTACTGGGGAATACTTTACACAAAAGTCAGAACTTAATCATTATGTTCATGGAGGCGAAATGCAACTCCTCCTGATCTCAGGAAGTGAACCAGGTTAATGTCCCAGTGCTGCAGGGAAGCATGGTCTGAAGGGGGTCTCTAGGACCAGACTTGGTCTAGGCTACTGAGAATTTGCATAGATCAAGACAAGGACCTTACTGACAGTCAATGCAGGGCACAAAACTTATGGAAGTACAACTCCTCTCTGACTTGAGCAGAGCAGGTGCAAGTTTTCTAGGACCTTTACTGCCTCCCTGAAACAGAGAACAATACAGCCTTAAAGTAACAATAATCACCTACAGAGCAAAATAACTTTGGTTTTACCCAATTCTCAGCCACACTGAGCAGTATTGTTACTTTCATATAACTGCAGAGGACTTGAGAACCCTAAAAAAAACCAAACCAAACCAAAAAAAACCAAACTGTGCTATCTTATACTACACCCACATGATCTGCTGAAAGATTTCAGACAACTGCTGGAGTTTCACAGTTCTGCCACTATTTTTGCATACCTTGTGGGAAACATGTAGCACTTCCCCCGATTTCCTTATAATACACAGAATAAATATAATGTGCAGCTACCCATATGTACAATCCTTCTAATGTAATCAATTATACAGCTTCTGTTAGGGACTTCTGGAAAAAAAAAAAAGCCAAAAGAAGATAAGCAACTGGAGTCAGCAGATCTGAAAATCTGATCTGTAGCAGACTGACAGGTCTCACAGTGCAAGCATTCCTTGCTTCTCTCTGCTAAATTGCATTAAAAGAGGCAGCTAAAAATAAGATAAATATTTCCCTAATATTAAGTTCTCCATGAGAACAAATGCTGCCACTTTAGAGATATTCCACAATTCAAAAATGGAAGGGAAAACAGCTAGTGCATTTATAAAGAGAAGGAAAAATGCTTATAATGCAAGCCTCGTCTTAATCGCAGGTGTTTTGTGAAGAAGCTTTTGAACTGTATTGTACCACTACAGATCCTTCATGACTACAGCAAGCATGTAGTGAGCAAAGCTACGATCTCAGAAACAGCACGCACAGTTGGCAAATGACAACAACAGAAGAGCCAACCACCAGACTATGAAGAACTTCCATTTGTTCTGGAAAACTTGGGCCAGCCACTCAGATACATAAGTATTCATAAAAGGACAACTTTTTCAGATGTTTTGTTCTTAGAACAAAACAGTCTTAAAAAAAAAATAAGAGCAATTCTGTTAGACCACTGAATCCCCTCTCTTTTTTAGTGACCATTAGGGATCTGCAACAATGTAATCCCAGCTAGTAAACCTAGTTAGACATTGCTGGTTTGGAAGGGATGGATTGTTTTTGTTTTAGACACACACAACTCTCATATTGTGTCATACTGTCAGTGCTCAGTTTTCCAAGGTTGTGTTCACGTGTTCTGTAGCAGTCACCAGCTTTTCAAACCAGAATCTAAAAGCAACTGTAAGATGTCACACCCTGTGTCTCCTGGAAAATAGATCTAATTTTCCATTACAAACTCGTGATTGTTCCTGGGCAGGGGAGGGAGGGGGGGAGAGAGGGAGACTAAGAAAGGGAGCTTTTATACTATCTACCAGATTTTTCTTCTCTTTCTGCCACCCTCCTTCCTACAATTCTACAAGCTGAATGAACCTCCAGAAAAATCAACAAAACTATTTTTCATTGAAATACTAAAATAAAACATCTGAGAAGTTTCATGATACAGTTCAATTACACTATTAAACACAAGGAACATATAACCACCTTTAAGAACTCACTAAATGCTTTAAAACACACATCTTGGAAGAAGATACCAAGAGAAACAGCTTTCAGAATGCCGCACTGTAGTACTGAATGGAACAGGAAATGAGGAACAAAGAAAGGAATTTCATAGATTCCAGATGTACTCTAACACCAGCTGGGAAATACAAGCAAGAATCAACTAAAGCCTTGTGAAAGGCTACCACTAACTGTTTTCTTCTAGAGTTCTTGAACAAAAGTACGTAGCTGTAAACAATTTGTAAATAGAAATATTTTTAGAAGAAATTGGAAACAGTAGTAAAAATAAACTTCTTCCTCCCTCTCCTATTTTTAAGGAGCCATCAGTGCATCTGTTTTTTGAAGCTGCTTTTTTAAATATAAGAACTCTGTATAAGCAGCCACAACAGAAGCACAACTGTAAGCGAAGTATTTCAAGTCATCACTTTTTCAGTACTTTGAATATTAAAGCTGAATGAAACTTGAAAGCAAGGAAAATAAAAAATGGTAAAGTCAATTTATATTACGTGCCTTCTGTGTAACTGGAATCGAATGGGAATTTAAATTTGTAAATTGCTAAAAAACAAGTCATCAGTCACTCAAAAACTTTGTTCCTACAGCTATGAATTAACAAGTTAACCACTCTAGGTTAAAAACCCTGGAAACAGAACTCCACAAGCTCAAATACCATTCTACTCCTTATGTAACCCAATGTCTCTAACATTTTACATTCCTTTTCTGAAAGACAAACTCAGGCCTTTCAATGCAAACTTCTTTTAAATAGATTTTGAAACCTGAATAACAAGTAAAGTGACAAACAGACAAGTATATTTCCTCCTAATGTCACTGTAAAAGATTAAAAGAAAGCTTAAGCATGCATCTTACGGAACATAGACCTGCATTAATAGAAAATTCCCCCTCCTCCCATTATTGGAGAAATAGGTGTTCTTCGCAGCTTCAAGGCTTTTCATGAATTTGTTGCATGTGGCAAAACTGAGATGCTTCATCTAATGTTTGTCCACCTGCTACCAGCTTATAAGAGTAAAGTACATTAATACTTATGCAAAGTAAACACTGCATCAAATGCTACCTGTTCAAATCTACCAGTCATTCATAAATAAGCGAAACACTCTCCCTCTTACCATCACATCATACTAAACCATTTTAGTTAATGACAATGCAGTCACACAGTTACGCACCCCACCACGTAAGGAACAGCAAGATTCAGTTGTTGGGCTAATAAAGGGATCTTTGTTTTGGCCCAGTGCTTCCTGAGAGGTAATAACAAGAAAATGCACGAGTCTCTAGTCAGGTAGAAAAAAAGGTAAGACTTCTGAGGTCTGGAATGAAAACTGAAGAGCAGGACTCTTAATCTTCCTCAGAAGTTAGGCAAGTCAGACCAGGCTGTAAGTCTTCAATATTTTTGTTCTTTCCTCAACAGACCTCAAAAATACAGATACACTACATTTTTTTCCCTTTCAGACAGAAAAGGGGGGAAAAAACCCTCAAAGCCCTCAAACTTTCCACAGAACCTTTAAAGTGTTTTACACTTGGCAACGATCGATGAAAAATTTCAAGAAACGAAAATAGGAAAAAAATTCCAGTTCTTCATAAATTTTGAAGCTTCACATCTCATTTTGCAAAACTTTCACCCAGAAAGTCTTCTATAGGAGGAAAACAACATGTGAAGTTTCAGGGAAGTTGCTTTCCCTTGGTAGAGGTTAGGATGGGACAGGAAGGAAGTTAGATTTGTTTTGGTTTTATTCCAAAACAAAGCTTTTAGTTGGATCCTAAATTCAGTCACCAGTCCACGATGATGAAGAAATCAAACAGGCACTGCTAAAGAACAGATACTTCACAAGGTTTAATAAATGTTGTGAAAATCAGAAGGTAAGAGAGCTATTCAGAATGTGCAAGTCTATGACCAGCTTTTCAGTTTAATAAAATACAACCTGTAATTAACTCCAAGCGTATCTCAAGCTTCTCCTTGATTTAACCACAAAACTAAACAAACCTCTAGTACTAGAAGGTTTAAAAACACAACATTACAACATACTAGTAGATGTTTTAACCATTAATATATGCCCTAGGTGACTTGCTCCCCAGGCGCATTAATAGTCCATTGGCACACACAAACATTCATTTCTCTTCTACATATTTGGCTGAACATTTGGTCTGAAATCATTAGGAGTAATTTAACTGTCTGATATTTACATCTTTTATAGTATTCAGCAAAGACTACAATCCTCTGTCTTTATTCTAGGCTTCTTGCTCTCACACAGGTAAACCCTAAGATTTATTCTCCAAACACACCAGTTTGCAGAGGGTTTTCTCACAAGTGAATCATGACAACATGAGAGGTATTAAGTACTCCTTAACAACCCCAAGTGGATTTTGCCTCATCCTTTCCCCCACCCCCCCTCTGAGGGAAAAATTACTACATGGGCTACACAAAGACTTAATTCAGCTCTCAGAGAAATGTAACTATAGGCTTCAACACAATTATTCACAATTTACACTCCTGCAATGGAGGTCAGTCAGAGACTAAGACAGGATAGATGGAATACCTGGAGGTCCATTTGCAGTCTATAGTATCTGCTCTAAGAATTTTAACCTAATGTATACCATCAAAGGTATTTTAGAAGATTTTTTTTTTTAAAATTGTATTTTCTAATCTTGCTGTAGGCAACACTGTTCAGTGTTTGCATGAGGTCTTCCTTAAATGGGAGCATCAGTGCAATAAATGGCTTTGTATTATAACAGAGCATTTGACAGCATATCTGCATAAGTAGAAATCTTGCTGTGATGCAAAGAAATGGGAGGGGGGGGTCTGTTTAAGCATAAACATGATAATCAACATTAGATGCCTCAGCTTTGGAATACAAGTGTGTGATGGAGAAGCGGGATAGCATGTGAGTATTAATCAACTAATAACAACTAAACCACCTAAACTTTCATAAGCAGCTAAGGCTCCTGAATCGAGTGTGAGATGCAAGTAGTTCTCAGGTGAAAGGTCAGAAATACAGATATATCAATTTGTCAGATTATTCTCTTGGTCATCTCGCTGGAGTTTTAACATTTGTTCTCCAGAGCAGCTGACCAAGCCAGTGTATTTTGGAGACTAACAAATACAGCACCATCAAGAAAACATGTACTATGGAAGGGGAGTGGACTAAGAGTGTAGAAAGATTCCAGCAGTCTCATGACACTGCCAATATACAGACATGAAAGCAGGTGACGCACCTGCTGTCCTCTCCATCCCACATACACATGCTCCCAGGCAAGCTTCTGATACTTGTCCAGAGACAGCTCTGACGTTCACGTGGGTACACATATTCAGCTCACTAAAATGGAAGAAAACTAAACCTGACAAGAAAAGTAAGTTGCATTCTTTGGGCCTGCTTTACAAATTGAACTGGATATTTTTTTTTTTTTTTGTTAGCAGAGGAGCGTCAGTCAACAGGAGATGTGTTTGGGATGGGAGTTGTGAAGAGTCTTTCATAGCTGGGAGCAAGATCAGTAGGGAGGGGGAAAAGCAAGACCTGCCTTTTCAGCAGCAACAAGCTACCAACTTGAGTTAACGTATAACGAAGCCATGCCTTGGACTATACCTATGAGAACAGAACCACAAAGCAATGTGTGACACATGGAGAACAGCATCAGGCAGAACAGAGACATAGGAACGCAGGAAGATAAGCTAATATTGGGATCTATCGAACCCAGTAATTTCAGAAATACAAATTTGTTTTCAACCAATAATAATAATAATTTTAAAAAAAAATCACAAAAAACCCCCCGCCAAGCAGTCTGAAGAGTAATTCAGTGCAATGAAAAGTTTTCAAAAGCATTTTCTGGAAAACCACGAAGCGAAGATATCCAGCACTTACATAACATCCTCATATAAGAGCATTTGGTACTTTGACCAGCAGATAATCACCTCGACGAGAAGACAAGAAAACACTATTATTTCTCATGAGACAGATTAGGGAATACTTTTTTTCAAATGCACTAATTCTGAAAGAGGACAAAAAAATCTAGCAAGTTTGCTTCCTGACATCAGAGGCTCTGAGCAGATCTGTTTAATGGTTCCACTCATGTGAATTTACCTCTACATACTCTAAAAGCCAAGTCACATTGGCTTCCACTCTCATATATGAATCATTTTTTACTTAAACAAAAGTTAAGTTATGGTTAATTTGATGTCAGGCTGGCAGCCCCAAACTCAAGCATCTTCCATTTCTTCAAAACTAAGTTCACTGGAGCATTTTCCACTGCTACCTTCGTTTCCTTCTCTCACTCACAGAAACTGTGCTTTGGTCTCCACTTTTGCTCCAGCCACGGCTGCTCCTGACAGTCCATGAGCAGTCTACAGCACTCCTCTAGGAACAGCACTGGTCCCAGCTCTCTTCCACTCAGCACACTGAACCCAAGTCGGTGAGAACACAACCACCACCAGATTTAGCAGTTTGAAATACTGAACCAGCGGTGAAAAATCTGCATAATCTATTCTGCACCCTCCACAGCCTGTCAGACTCAAGCCTTAAATAGCATTGCAGTCAATCAATAACAACATAAGTTGCCACTTTATTTTACCTACGCAACATCAATTTAAGCTGTGCTTGTTAACTTTTTAATGTGCAGAAATGATCTTGAGAAGTCTTGAATATTTTCAGGGTGAGATGCAAATAACTTTTCTTCCTTTCTTCACTTGTTGGTCCACTAACTTTGAAACACTAGAAAAATCATTGTTACCTTTATAAGAAACATTTTACATTTCCTAGACAATTATTTTCCATTGTATATATCTATATATAGATAAGTACCTGAGAAGAATTCTCCCATTCTAAAAATATTCAACAACCTTATGCCCCATTTAAATGGGGATAAATCCTTTTACAGTATTATGCAGTGAGCATATTTAGTCGTACTTACTTCTACAAGTAACCACTTAAGACAAGGCACTAAATCCCAACAGACAACATTAAAAGGGACATCTTCTCAAGACAAAATGGATTTCCCTGATCAACCTTAGGATTATTAGACTTAAGACAGGCCTTAAGTTTGTCAGAGACAAGATAGTTCCTCCTTAACCTTACAGAAATGCAGAGAGGCATCTCTTAAACATTTATTCCGTATCAAGTTTAATGGTGGAAGGGCAGTAAATACCTTCTGTTGGCAATCAACCTGCTTAAACACTAGTATATTAGCACTTAAGCAAATACTCTGCCTGACTTCACCCAAGACTCTCAGTTTCCCAAAGAAATGTTCAATTGCTTTCACAATGTCTTAAACTACTTAGCTCTATAGTTTAGTAACTAGTAAAGAAGGCACAGCAAAATTAAGAGTCAGAGAGAGAGCACAGTCTACAGACCAACAATCCTCATCTAGTCAACTGGACAGTCACAATGGAAATGAGGTTTCCAAGTTCTCAGAAAATGGTGGGTTTACCCTTTGAACGGGATAAGCTGCAAGTGGAGCATGAACCCACACCAGGTAGTAGTCAGCCTTTATCACAAAAATTTCATGGCTTCATGCTTTTGACCACACTTAGCGCTAAGGAGAGACCATGCTGCCAAAAGTCCCACATTTTAGACTACGACTTCAACACCTGTAACTACAAAAGGTCCACCCCGGCCCTTTCTAAGGATGATAAAAAAGCTTTAGAAGTTTATGAATGTCTTTAATTGCAACAAGCCCTTACAGCGCACAAGTGGACCATTATGATCTCTGAGGTCAACAAGATGATGAGCAAAGGGTCCTCCTCATTATATTGGTGCCCCTGGTAGCCTCTTGATGTGCAGTATCCTCCTGTCTCAATTATTATTCCAAAACTATGGGACAGTTTAACCTCTATAACAAGCCCAGCTACAAAAACACAATTTTAGAGCCGAGCCTCATATTCCTTGATACAAGAGTCCTAGATTTCAGGGACATGGAAAGCTTGTTACTTTACAGTGAGAATTCACAAATGAGACATTTCTTTAGATTTTCCAAGTATAAATAATTTCACAAAGTAAAATCTGGCAGAAAGTTCTCTGCTAACCAGTATACAGCCTTCCACAGCAGAAATGCTGAATATGAGCTTTTATTTTTTCAACTGAAAGTTTAATAGTTGATGCCTTTCAAGGAGGGGAAAAAATAACAATTAAGTACAGTATATTTATTAAATATTATTAACAGTACAACACAAGTCATGTTGTCAAGCAGAAGGACTGACTCTCTTTGTAGTTTTTCCAGCCAATCATCAGCCATAGAGCCTTATGTGTTTCCTTTCAGGTTTTGAAACACTGACTCATGGAAATATCAGTACTGCACACTTCCTCAAAGTGGCAATCTTATAGGAAGTGTTTGTTTAGTCTTACATGACACATTGTTTTGTTTATGCATAAGGGATTCCAGTAAAAATAATTTTCAATTAAGGCAAAGAAGAAAAGAGGACAACAGTTTCAGCTATGGAAAGCCAAAATAAATCAAACAGACATTTGAACAGTGCATTCATTAGCACAGATACTACTTTTTTCTTTTTACTGTTTGTTAATTCCTTGCATCAGACGTGAGCAGAAGTAGCCAGGCATTGAGTTCTTTCAATTCAACAAACCACAAAAGAAACCAGAAACCGGACAAGAGGTAGCAACCATAACAATTCCTCTTAACACTGCTACCCACATTGACAGAGCTCTTATCGTTGGTCCACAACTTCAATATCTCAATGAGGCATTTTTTGGAAGTGGCACACCATTGGCAGTGCAACCAAATGAGGGAAACACAGGTTCCTTAGAAGTTCAAGGTTCACATTTTCAATAGATGAAACAGATGGCTCAAGCCAAATCCAAACATGACTAGAAACAACACTACTCAGAATGGGGAAGCATTTAGGAGATCTGGGATATAATTACCTATCTAGCTAAACATGGCTGATTCTATGCAACCCACCAGTCTCGAAAGAACAAGTTACACCAGCAGTGGAAAATGCCATCATTTACCTGCAGCTTCCTGGAAATACAGGACAAGACCCATCCACAGCAATATATTACATTAGGGCACTCAAACATCTCCAGGCTACAGATGTTTTGCACGGCCTGAAGCCTTCAAAATGCATCAGCCTCTCTATTAAGAAAGGCACGCCACCATGTGTGCCCCACCCTGATCCCACAGTGTGTTCGCACTGATTCTTCAAAGCATCAGTCCTACATTTCATAAGATTTACACCGAGGCATACCTGTATATCAGTGCCCCCATTCATGATTTGCCAGCAAAGGTGCTACAAAGAAGGAAATGCCTTAGCAGATCAAGCACAGAATATCTGCAAGTCAGAGATCAGTCAGAGCTTGGCCATTAAACAAGCTCCCAAAGAATAGAACTGACCACTTCTAGAGCATGATAAATCAAAGCAAAGCCAGACAGGAAATGACTTATCCCTTTGTCCTCAAATAACTTATCCCTTAACCCATCAAAAGATTCAAAGCCTCCTGTCACTAGAAAAGAGAGAAACCTACAAGACACTAGCGAATGGGAACTGCTAAAAGACAAATTTACTCTTAGGAACAGCTGACAAAAGTAGCATCCCTCCAGTGTCCACCATCTCCTTCAAATCCATTCACAGGATCTTTTGCCAGGAGTCTACAAGCCTCCATATACAATTTCTTCAAGATTAGGATTGCTTTATAAGGCCCGTTAGATTAGAAATACTCCCTCAATCCATCAGAGCAATCCTACCACTTCTATTTTTCTGACAAATTTCACAAAAGAGAGAGTCAGCTATAGAAAGGTATTTAACTTTCAAAAACGAATCCCAGAAACTCGTGCTCCTGCCACAAAAGCTGATGAATATGCCTTCAGATACTTTCTAGCGACCAGAAGGAAAGGGCTCGCTTTTGTGCGTACTTAGTATCGCCCTCTGCTGTATTACAGTAGAAAACAGCGGCGCTCCAGAAAGCACCTGGCATTATTCTTGCAGTTCATTGAGTAAAAACCTTCTGCTTCGAAGGCAGAAGTGAAGCACTGGTGCACCAGCGATGCACGCAGTTTTTCCTACTTACTATCCATGCTAAAGGGCAGCAGGAATCCTTACTGCAATACTGCATATCAATCAAACGCTTAGCTGATGAGGACTCTGATAACTGAAGTCAGCAGTAGGATTAACTTTAGTCCATGATTTAATGAGATTAATCTCAAGTCTGTTGCTGCTGCTGTTATCTTCGATCTCTTCTCCCACTCAAAGAAATCCCCACACTCTAACGACATCAAGCATTATGCTACAACATCACTGTTTTCTTCTCAAAGAAACCCCACCCAAGAGTCATCATCCTATATGCGAGATGTGTTCTTACTCCTTTCACTAAAAATCACCAGGGAGGAACAACCTGCAATAGCACCACTTGCATGGTGTCCCAATTTCTCTCTTGCAAAAAGACTTTTTTTTTCCTCTCTCTCTCTCCTCTTTGAAAAGAGCCAGAAAACAAGTTCCTGACCATACTTCATAGTCTTACCGAATCGATTTTCTGGTTGTATAAAAGAACACAGAATAAACACACAATTTTTAGTTGATGTCGTAAAGTTTTACTTCTTAAAGTCTGCTACCACTAAACTACCTGCTAACAATTACTAAGGAAACGATCCAGCAATGGTCTCTTTGAAATGCTAATGCCATTATCCAATAATGAGATTTCCTATGCAAACTCAAGCTTCAGTTTTCTCTAACATGACAACTGGTGGTCGCAAATCTGCTTTTACATGCACGGCTACGCAAGAGGAGATTTTTCAAGAGCGTTAATAGGAGGCTCCAAGCCCAGCTCCCTTAGTACCCACCACTGCGTGTCCGGCACTAAACTTTTCCACTTCCCCCCAAGCTCCCCGCCACCGTGCCCCATCTGAGGGCAGCAAACCGCTCCCTCTGCGTACGAGTTCGAGTCTCTTACGGAAACGAGGGGTTTCCCTCCCAGCCAGCACACTCAGAACTCTACCAGGGAGAGTTTAATCTGCACGCTGACATCTGTCGCTTACTTTCTAATAATGTGGTTTGGAACTCGATCAACTGCAGGAAGAAGAGTGAATCTCCAAACGCGAGTCGTAGGAAGCCGTGAAGCAGCAGCAAGCAGCCGCCTCAGCACCGTCCCGCTCACTGAGGCACCGGCTCCTTCCCGCAGCCGCTTTTTGGCCGGTTTCGCACCAGCTTTGCCAGTGACACACAGTACTCAGACTCGGTGACCGCCTTCAAACTTTTAGCGCGTAGCTTAGCAACGAAAAGGGGGAGGAAAAAGAAAAAAAAAATCGCCAAATCCGCCTAATATCCTGCGCCGCCCGGACTCCCGCCGGCGCCGCTCGCCAGCCGGACGCGCACGGCGCTGCCGGCCCGTCACCGCGGCACCCGGCCGCCTCACCGGCCGGCCGCCCCTCAGCGGCCCCGCACCGCCGGCCTGAGGCGCCGCGGAGCCCCGCCCGCCGCCGCCGCCGCGACCCCCCGCCGCCAGCCGCTCCCCCGGCGGGACGCGGCGCGCAGCGCAGCCCGAAGGAGCGGCCGGCGCCGGCTGCCCTCGCCGCACCGCCGCTCCCCAGCGCCCGGCGCCGGCCGCTCCAGCGGGGGCTCCCTGCCCGCTGCCAGCCGCCCTCAGCCCGCGCCCTCACCGATTTTAATCCTGACGCTCTGGAAAACCCGCAGCCCCTCTTCCTCCACCGCCATGGTGGTGGTGGTGGTGCTGCTGCTGCCGCCGCCGCGCCTGGCGCTCAGCAGCGCTTCAGCCCCGCCGCCGCGGAGACGCACGGGCCGGGGAGGAGGAGGAGAAGAAGGAGGCAGGCGAGCTGCTCCGCCGCGACGGGCAGGATGGCGAGCGGCCGGCTCGGAGCGCGCTGCCACCGGGCTGCCACAGGCGGGCGAGCAGGCGAGCGGCGCGGAGCCCAGCGCCCGCCTCCCGCCCCTCACGCCGGGCAGATCCCGCCCCCAGCCCCGCCGCTGCCCTCTCATTGGCCAGCGGAGCAAGCCGGCCGCGGCGCTCATTGGTCCGCTGTTGTGCCAGGGGCGGGAGGGGGAGCGGGGTGCCGGTGGAGCAGCGGCTGCGGCGGGGGGCGGGGGGAGGACCGGGGGGGGGCGTTGTTGCGGTGCTTCGCAACAGCTGGAGCGCGGCGCGCGCTGGCCGCCCCCCCCCCCCTCCACCGCCGCCCCCCCCACCGCCGCCGCCGCTCCCGCCCCGTCGCCGCCGTCAGGGGCTGGCGGCGGTGCCAGGGGCGGCTCCGTCCCTCCCGGCCGCGGCAGCCCCCCCCCACACACACACCCCGCCGGGACTCCCGAGGCGGCAGCGGCGGGGGGGGGAGGCTGACTAAACCGTGTGGCCCGTCTCCAATGCCGGCCCGGACCAACCGTCGAGGAGCGGCTGTTGGCCCCGGCCGGCGGGCCCGCGCGTCATGGCGGGGGGGGGGGGGGGGGGGGGGCGGGATGTTCGCATCGTATTTCCCACAGAGCCAAAAAGAAAGGGCACTTGCGGTGCCCCCAGGTTGAAACCCATTCATTAGCGGGGGAAAGAAGGGCCGTATTAAATAAACAAACCCGTCTGGGTGTTGGGAGCGGGCCAGGCTGCCTCCTGGCTCTGGCGGCAAAGCTCGCTCTACCTGACGGCACGGGAAGAGCAGGGAATTCGGATTCCAGCCTTGCGCGATTACACGTTGAACAGCAAGGATGAGGACCTGTGTCAGTATTCGGCGCCAAAATTTGGGTCTTGTAAAGTTGGTAATGGAAATACTCCTTCCGTAAAGGTCTGGCAAAAGCAGAGCGCAAAGTTCGGTAGAGGTCTGCAGATTACATTATTTCAAAAAGTAAAAAAAAAAAATCAAATTACCTGTCGTGCAGACAGTCATAACCCCGCTGGAGGCTTGGAACATCCCTACGCAGAACAGCCCGTGCACATCGCAGTCCAGCACGTCCGAGAAGCACAACAAAAACGAGAAGCACAACAAAATGCCCTTTCTCAGGCCTGCAGAAAAAAGAAAAAAAAATAGAAAACCACCCCACCACCATCAAATGCTTTCGCAATCTAGATATGAATTTCAGTAGTGAAAGGCAAACAGACTAAGGACAATCTATATATATATTAAGAAGCTAGTACTGAAAGAACCAAACTATTAAAGGACAGCAAGAAATCAGAAGGCAAATCCTCAATCACATGCAGCATGCAGTCTGTAGGCAAGAAGTTGTCCCAGCAAGCTAGAAGAATACAGTTGGGCAGTCCATCATTGCTTGAATCATGGCAGGTACAACACATAATGAATTCCCTTTATTTAAAAACAAAAAAAAGTGAGATATTGAAATATATAAGAGCAAGTGAAAACTTGGGAAGGGGCTACAACGGCAGTGGAAGTTAGCTTGTAGGGAAGCCTGGGGCATCTGTGTTTTCCAACACAGGTATTGGCCTAACTCTGAAGGAAACTGGCAGCTCACAGCCAAAAAAGGAAGCGGCGAGTTATCTTAAGGAGCTGCCTGACTTACTGTGTTCTCCTTGTCTGCATAGCCAAGTGACATATGTAATTTGATAAAAATACTTTTATAGCACACAAGACTCTGAAGGGATTTGGTAAAGCATAGGCTTCCATTTACCAACATCCATATCGTAATTCCCTCCTCCTTGCTGCAATATGCCCAGTGTCCTCTGTAACTTCATGACATTATCCCTGTTCCACCTACCCTGTGTTGTCTCTGCTCCATAATGCTCCCAGCTCACTGCAATACTTCAGCTCTTCTGCCCACTGGTCCTTTGCATCCCCCATGACACCTTCAGCACTCCCTGTCCTAATAACCTTTAGCATTTCTTCACCACAGCCCCAATGTCACCTGTCACAATAATTCCAACTCCCCTATTTTTGTGTCACCTTCCAGCTGGACAAAAGGCAACACAAGCAACAGCCTGAACAGAAGCTACAAGAATGCTGAACAGGTAGCTCATGTTTTAAGAAGGACATTGACTCAGACTGGCCAACATGTGGTTGCCTCTCAGATGCTGGATGTGACAAACAAACCAACAGTTTTGGAGTATGCATGTTGTGCAGGTCTGTTTTAACACCCTGTACTGGCTCACAGATAAAAAGGAATATACAACAGCTGTTGTTTTTGCTCCTTCACCCCACCTTGAACATATTTGCACAAAATAAATGCAGGCCCACTGAGTTATCTCACTGAAGAAGAATGGCAAACAACTGTTACACACAATGCTGTACACAGGCAGAAGCAAGGACTTTCAGCTATAAGCAGGTGGATAAAGTTTAGCTATAAGCAAAGGAAAATGGATCCTATTGTCAGAATCCCTATAAGTTGACCCCAAACGAGCTGACAAACTGAGCTTATAGATCTCTTGAAAAACATGTTATCTTTGTACTTGTGGTGATTCAGTAACCAAAGAAATTTCTTCTACACACTGATACTGGGAGCTGATAAATCTTCCCCAACACCACCAGGGAGAAACCTGCTTCCGTGCTCTAAATATTGTAGGCAACTCAAATAAAATATTTTACTTCGCTATGTTTGCCTTTGGTACCTAAAGACTTCGGCTGACCTCATTTCCCTGTCTGAAGCTTTTCTCATCTGCAGTAAATTGACCCCAAAATAGTCATTTAAAAAAAAAAATCAATTTACCAATTCTCTTCCCAGCATTTGCTGCTGTAAGAGTTACTCTCAGCAGATACTCAACAGACTATCCTTCCCAATTTGCAGTTGTGTGCTTTTCAGACAGTCGCAGTGCTTCTATCATCGCCTTTATGTCCGGGAACCAGAACAAGGTATCTACCTATAACCCAGTCATTATATGTTCACAAAACCAGGCTATACATAAATTCCCCACCCCCTTTTGTGCACCCAACTTTGTGGTCAGAATCCACCACTCTTAAATCTAATTTCATTTGACCCAGCATAAATTCACTCTGTTATCTAAGGTGACAGTCACCCCCCACATCCTAACCTCAGGTGTTGCTTGCAACCTCTCTCCGTGCTAGCACTGGTGCTCACAAAACTGTGTGGTGTACCACGTTTGTTGGCTAAAAAAAAAACAAAACCCAAAACTGTCATGACTCCCATTTGTATATTATGAAAAACAAGAGGCCCATAAGCTGTGACACTTTGAAATGCTTTGCCCGTGATCATAAGCAACCTGAGCAGAAAGGATCCCAATCCAAAGGTGTGACGGGCACAGCGGCACGCTGGGCAGCTTTAGGAGTGCGTGCTTACCCACGGCTATACTTCCAGGCTGTTTTTCAGGATGGCCTAGCTTTACCAAGAGCATGGATATGTCCAGGAAGGCCATGGCAAAATTCAACCATAAACCCAGCCTTTCCTTTAAAACATAGTCAAGTACCACCAACTTCTGCAATTAAGCATAAAAGAAACTACCAAGATGCCTACAGAATCAATTAGCAACAATCAGAACAGACCAACATTAAAAACAAAACACCAAAACAGCAAACCAAAAAAAGAAACCCTAGTAATTAAAAAAACCTTATGGCAAGAAAAAAGAAAAAAAAAAGGCAAAAAAAAAGCTGGCACCTCCTTACACGCCTCGCTGTGGAACAAATCAAGCTTCGTCACATGAGGATCTACAAATTGTTACTTGTGGCTCGCTGTGCTGTCCAGCTACTCTTGTGGTTTCCCACCGGCCCTTTTCTGCTGAAGCTCTTGACAGTGCTTTCGTGTATCAGTGTGCTAGTTTATTTTCTGTTGTCTCCTGTTTTCTTGACATAAGGCTAACAGTTTTTTGCTTGCTCTGTAACAAACATCTGTCTCCAAATCTATGTGCCGTACAGTCCAACAATGTAAATGAAAGCGATGTTTCAAAACTCACATGAATATGTATTTTTAAAGATGTTAAACGCATTATAAGAAACAGCCAAAGAATGTGCATTGCTTTTTCAATATCTCCATTGTTGAAATGAAACCTCAGCAGCAGCATATCACATGTGTGTGTGTGTATTACAGATAACATGTGCAGGCAACATGAGGTTTGCAGCTGCTAGCAGTCTGATCAAAAATCTAGGCAAAGTGAAATGCTGCTTTTTAAGATGTGGATGAGTCTGTTAATGACAATATCTTTTCCAACTTTTCTTCATCCAAGCCATATGGGTTTATATTATCAGCTCTTCAGAGGATTCTTGGGTCTAAATTAGACTACAAAGAAGGTCATTTTCTGTGACTCATTTGTGCCAAGCAAGGAAATCATTTCCTCTCTTGATCTACATGATAGCTTTCTCTCGGGAGGAAACAGAATATAAGAAGCTTTCTAATCTCCTTTTGCATTATGCAAGAAGCTAACAAAATACGAACCTACTGTCCCCTGGGTACCACAAAGCTGCTACCTATATTTATGTGAAGGAACAACATATTTAAGACAAATCTAAGGAAATATCACTGTAACAGAAAGTAAGACTATGATCTGATGACTGAGCAAGATATTGTGATTGAATTTTAGGAAGACATAGATCGCTTCAACTAATAATATCTGTACCAGGCCTAAAGGCAGCTGCTGTCCATGTAGAGATGCTGCATGGTATGACTACTCCAACTAGGGTGACCCAATAAACACCTACCCCTGGCAAAGTGAGTGGGGAAGCAAAGATGTCTTTGGTTATGCTTCTGAATCTTATTCCCTGACCGAGTGGTAAATTTAGCCCTTGCAGTGATACCTTTCACAGTAAGATGGTAAAAGTAGTCTGTTTGTTTGTTTGTTTTCTCCTGAACTCCTAGAACCAGCCAACTGGTCAGGAAAGGGCTGTAGTCCTTCCCCCAGTCTCCATGCATAGTGAAGTATGGCAGAAATACAATGAGCCTATGTACGTAGGAAATTAAGAATGAGTCTGTGATTACCTGTGTCTCCAAAGGCTAAGAGTTTGCATCTGACATAGCTGCAGAGGAATGAAGAAACAGTAATGAAATCGCTTGTATGAGTAGTCTGGCAAACACTTTGGCCATTGCAGTAAATGAAAGAAGGAAAGGAAGAGAATGATGACAAGAAGAAGGTTTTAATTAGCAAAATATCAGCAACAGTGACACGGAAGCACAGATTTCACAAAAAAGCAGAAGTGACAGATTTCAATTGACAGACAAGCATGGGAAAGAGTGGACACCACTGAGATGGCTGTTACTGAACAGGGCAGGGGGTGTACCGGTATATACATATATGGTGCACTCACACACGGGATAAAAATAGATCTGTGCATCAGAAGCAGGAAAACTGGGAATTGCACTGCCGTTACTACACTTAAAGAAAGCAAAGATCTCTACTGTGACCCCTGAGTACAGGAAGAACAGTATGTCTACCTGTTGTTCTTACTACTTGTCTTTTCAAAAAATCTCACATTTTTGCTAGTTGTTTCTGGAACACTGGGCCAGGAAGAGGCCAGAAGGGGGAAAAGAAAAATGGCTTTAATTACAGGAAAAAGGGGCCAGTGAGAACTAGTTGTTACAATAGCTGAGACAATACAACTAATTTTCACGTTGTATGTTTTTTTATTTTTTTTTTAAAAAGAACAACACTTTGCTCCTTTAATTCTTGTTCATCACTTCTAAAAATCTGTCAGTCTAGTGTCCTCCTAAAAAATGTAACTATGTTAAAATCCAAGGCATTTCAGCAGCAAGCACAGAACGTTCAGGATTCCAATGAAGTTTACCAACATGAAACACCTTCTGGTTAAACTCGTAGAAGCATTGTGTTCTGGGTCATATCTGCTTTACTTGAGCCTATAAACTTTGCTTTCCTGTTAAGGAATAAATCCCTTTATCCTCCCATAAAAGATTATAATGTAATAAAACTGCATTAAGATCTTACAGAAAAAAAAACCCAGTGATTATGTACGAGAATGAAATGTGGTGAATTTTACTGCAGTTTAATAAGTATGCATCCATTCTCATCTCTCCCACATTAGCCTTCTGTGGAACTGCTGTAACTAAGTGAAAACAGCAAATGATCTTGAGAAAGAAAAACTGAGCAGCAAAGGGACTTTCTGCTTAGAAAATACTGGGTACTGCTGTTTACCATAAATATGTGGTTATGCAAGCAGGCATATAAACACCCGTATTTCACAAGTCATTGCATATTGGCAGCCATAATCATCACTTTCATATCTTCTTTGCTTTTATGTCATCAGCTCATCTGCAGTCTTCTCTGTTCTTTAAGAGACTTAATTTGACAATACAGGACTCCATCCTTACTCTCCAACTCTAAGGCAAAGCTTCAGCCCCCCTCAGTTTAGCAGCACCAATAGTATCTCTTCTGAGGGGAGTGCAAGGAGAGCTCTTACCTCATCTTCTCCCTCGTGTCCGCCTCAGGGGATTGTACGGTCCCCAGAGGGAAGCCGCTAGGATTATACTACCACCATCTACCCAAAAACACCCATAAAACAAACGCTTCTCTGCCTCCCAGATATGTCCCAGTTTTGTGGTGTAAGCAAGATATGTATGACAGATGCTATAAAGTTTACATTGACTTTGGGAAGCTTTGCATAATTCATCCATAACCAGCACTGTGAGTGACACAGCTGTCCCACATGCAGCTTGAATATCCCACATAAACTTTGAATAGACTTTTCCATGTAGTCACGCGTTTACTATGGGTCAGATCCCGTGGTCTTCCATTTGCTCAAAAATCCCATTGAAGCCAATGCTGGCGGGTCAGCTTGCAAATGCCACCCTCTCCCTGCATGGTGAATAGCTCCCATTGAACCCGCTGGGATTACTCATGTGTGTGAGTAACTACTAACAAGAGCAAAAGGAGCAAAATCCGGTCCTCATTAGGGACTGCTAAGCTGAAAAAACCCTCCTTCAGTCACCAGTACCACTCAGGCACAGCAACTCTGCCAGCGAGGTGCTACCTAGAAAAGGCAATGTGGTGCAATTTGGCACCATTTTTTTAGCGTGTAATTCTTTAAAGTATCGGCTAATTATCCACGCATGACTGCATGGAGGAGCTCTCTCCCATCACAGTACATGAGCAAAGATAATCTTATACCATGAAACACAATTAGCCAGATGGTTATTTGGAGGTTTTTGGAATAGAAGCAATTTCTCTGATCTGGGAGATAAAAAAATCAAAGCTGAATTAAAGAAAAATCATACCACACTTGATTCCCAAGTATTTAATTACATATTATAATGGGTAACTACTAATCGGCTCCAATTATGCAATCTTATTTTATTGCTGTTGGAAACACATTTACAGCCACTATATAATGTGTATATTTAAGTCACTATCTGAATAAACAGTCTGGAAAACACATCATTTGTACCCAGATTTGGTTATCATCTGCCACCTGCTGGAAATAGCTGTGATATCTCAACTCAGTTCCACAGATGGAAGGTCTGGTCACCCATTGAACAAGCAGAAATGTCAAAGAGCAAAATACGCTCCTTGTACCCAGGAACTTGTTCCTCTTGCACCCACCAGGGAAGTTTAATTTGCACATGGGGGTATTTACGTGCGTTCACAGAGAAGCCATAACATGACACTGTTTAAACAAACAGAAATTTAATTTGCTGTTGAGAATAACGTTTTCTGCCTGTGTCTGACCAGAAGGCAAGATATATCATCTGAAACTAATGCACCCAGCTAATCCCATCTCAAGCTGGCGTAAGCACTCTTGCCGCTCTGCTGGAAATGGCACAACTGTAGGTCCCCCTGCACCATCCTCACAAAGGATTTCTTCCTCTACCCGATATATTCTAGCATTGTCTTTGAGCCTCATTTGAAGAGATTGACTATTCTGGCTTTATGCTGGCCCATAAACCCCTTAAGGAGAACAAAACCTGCCCGTCCAAGACATCTGCTCTCACTCAAAAAAAAAAAAAAAAAAAGGCAGTGAGAGGGTTTGGATGAGGTATTCCTCAGAGCGCCAGAACCTTGTAACTTGCTGCCTCTGTGCCAGCAAACCAGAGTAAGTAATCCAAGTAAGCCAGAGGGTAAATCCAAAGGCAGCACTGCAAGATTCGCTTTCCTCTCTCGCTTGTGTGGAACAGGCTGAATAGTAGCAGGACGCACAGGTAAGATGAGCAATTCTTGTCAGTGTGCTGGCTTATTGCATCTGACTGGCCGATGATGGGACTAATTGTATCGGTGTAATTTTGCACTTGGCAGGTCTCCCCACGCCGGTGGGGGGAGAGAGAGACAGGTACAACTAAATTAGAGATTCAGACCTTTTTTTTTTTCTCCAAAAATCATACCCAGGCCCTTACACAGCCAACTTCTATGTGCCCAACACGTTTCGAAGAAAAGCCCAGGGTTCACGTTTAGATAGTGCTTGTATTCAGGGAAACACAGTGCCTTTCTCTGAGTACCTTTCAATTATTTCTGAGGTCAAAGAAGGAGAATGAAAAGTGAAGATGGGGATACAAGTGATTTTTGAAGGTTATCCAGGTCTGTGGGACAGAGTGGGGAAAGAAAGAGAACAAGAGAATATACATCCAAGGACCTAATAAAATTATAACTAATTCCTCATTTTCTCCACTAACTTGTTTTAGCCGTTATAAAGCAATCAGATGTTTATAGCAGTAAGAAGTAATATAAGCCCTGAAAGCAATATAACAAGGCTAACACACTGACCAACACATCAGCAAGAATTAACATCGGCACCTGCCACCACGTGCCTCCCGGGGAGCGGAAGGGCCAGGCCTGCCCAAGGTGCGCACCGCGGGGCAGAGGTGCCTACGTCCTACTGCGGTGTGCAGCCTTCACATGGGGAATGCTAACCACAGCCCATCCCCGTAACACGCGTGCACCACCGTGCACCCACCTACAAACGCACGAACCAGTGTTTCTGTTGGCATTTGCTTGTAGCCGAAAGCCTTTGCTGCTTCGCAGTGCTTTTTCTGTTCTTAGGAGGTGGTTATGCTTCGGGACCCTCCAAGTTTTCTCTTCTGGGCCGCTTTTAGGAGGCTACCACCTCTCTTCCAGCAGCGTGGGCCTTGCCTGCACTGGCAAGTTGCCCTCATTCCAGCCGCAAATTTAGCTATGCCTCGTGCTGACGAGTGCGCTGAGGTTTGCTCTTGTAAAGCCTGACAAGGGTTCGATGCAAAGAAGAGACCCACAAATTAAAAAACTGCCAGGCAAAGAATCAGCAACACTTCCAGCCTGCCCGCACCAGAAATCTTCTTGTCTCTACAGTGACATTTGTATTGAGGGCGAGGTTAAGTTCCCCGTGGAGACGGGGCACGCGGCTGAGTGCAGACGCTCCCCTTGGAGTGGATGGGCCTGCCGGGCCAATTCACCCAGCCCTCTGTCCCAGGACCTGCTGGCCTCTGGCTACAGACCAGCTTTTCAGCAGCAAAAGCCTGCTCCCAGTTACCTTCTCCAGGGCCTTCTGGGGTTACCCAGAAAGCGCTCCCCTCCTCAGGTGAAGGTCTCGTCTGGCCTCATCTCTGCGTATGTACTCCATACCACCATGAGACCAGCCTTCCTCGGAAAGCTAAGGACTACTGCACAAGCAAAGCGACCTCGATGCGGAAGCTCAGTCAATCATGCGACAGCCCTCTCCTCTCCCTCTGTGCCCTCCTCCCACATTAAAACCACTGAGGAAAACTAGTTATCGGCACTAGTCTACTTGGCATTTTTGCTGTAGATCAAGGAAATCCTGGATCTTCCCAAACATTGTCCAAAAGATTTAAAATTGTCAATGTAGATATAAACATATGTATATATAAATAAAACTCCATATAATTATGGCAGTGTTTTTCCCTTCCTCTTCCTCTTTTCCCACCCCCTTTCCCTTCTCTCAATTTCTCAGACAATAAGTGGGAAACAACCTTTTTTTATTCCCAGCCAAAAATTAATTCCTGCTCAAAGCTTCCAGAAAGGGTCAAGTCTAAAGGAAGCATCTGGTAAATCTGCTTTTGTACTGCAGTGGAAGCTGTAGCCCTCACGTCCCCTTCCCTTTGCACCACTCAGCGCAGCAAGCACTCGTGCCACACTGGAAAGGGTTTGCTCTGCTGCACACGTGTGGACGAAGACACGCTCTGCGTGACTGCAGGCAGCCCTTAGATGGAAGCAGCTAGGTATGCTGCATGCACAGACAGAGCGGGTCCCACTCACCCCAGCAGGTTTTCCAGTTGCTTTTTTTATCCTTCTGGCTACAGATGGACTCTTCAGCTACTCAGTCGGGTGGTTTGCTTGTGAGTTATATGATAAGGGTGTGTGCTTGCAGGGTCAAAGTCACAGCGTTGGATCCTATCATGTAACATACTGAACCGACCAAGAAAAAAAAAAATTGACTTCTCTCAGCATCTCCAAATGCCCATCCAGGGACAGGCAATCAATGAAAGGAGACTGGGCCTGATCCTCAAGCACACCCACAAATGACTCCAGTCCTGCAATTCAGTCTATGCATGTGCCTGAAGTCGGTCAAACACTTCATAGAATAAGGTGAGGCATGGCCATGACTTTAAAATAACCAGGAAAGCTGTCAGCAAAAAAAAAAGAGGGCTTATTTTCCTCTTCACACATACAGAAAACCTTTAAAGCTTTAGCAAATGTGCACTCTGCCTCTTACAGTTTCTTACTATATATACAAAGTTCACAGCAAAAGCAAACGGCGGAAAAAAGCACTTCTGGTCACAGCGAGCAACAGTACCTCCAAAAACATGATCTATATTGGGAGTGCAGCGGGAGAAGCAGCATCTTCTTCAGCTTATTCTGTAACTGGGCCATAAGCATAAGCAGCTGCTGTAGCTGGCAGCTCCTGAGCCAGCCCAAGCTCTTCTTCTGGCCAAGACGGTGGGAGAGGAAAGGGCAGCAACTCCCTAACCTTGCAACATAGTTCAAGGGGGAAGTAGCTCAAGATTCAAATTCCTAGCAGCAATACCAACCGCAGAGCTTACAGTCCTGTACAGTGTATGAACAGGTTTGCTCAAAAATCAGACCAAAAGAAAAAAAAAGATTAAAAAAACCCAGAAACCTATGAGAGCCTGAGGGTGCTGAGATCTCAGAAAAGAAGCTCAGCACACTCCAAGATTGCCACATTAAAAAAGTAGACTGGTATTGACCACCTTGCTTTTATGCTACAGAAAACACTCTCTGCTTTGTGTGAAAACTGAATGTGTACGTGTCTTGATATATACTGGAAAATGCATTTTTTGCAAAAATCTTCTTACGTTTATTATCTACTTATTTCTCATCTGTTCTTCTTCAGTGAGTTGCTTTTGCTATCAAGAAATTATATGCAAGTCGTTCTGCACACAACATGGAAATTCCCATGGCTGTCACTTCATAAAATTGTATAACCTACAGAATAAATGTTTCATAAATACCTGTTTTATCTTGTAGAGGTAGTAGGTCCAGTCCTCTGGTTTGTTAAGGATACTTCATGAGCCTGCTTTGACTAAGAAGTGAAATGCTACTCTAAAGAATCCCCTGTTGTAGCTGTAAATTTAGACTGTGAAATTAGAAAGAGGTAGGACCTGCTGTTCCTGTCTTCCAGCACCATCTTCTGACAGAAAGGACCTGCTGGACTGTAGGTAGTTCAACATTTAAGACAGTCCATTTTGAAACTGTTGAGGTTTGCTTTCCTTACCCCAGAATAGAACAAAACCCACCATTGCTGCCAAAAACCCACCCAAACCCAAGTTTAGAATGAATGCAGAAACAGTCCACAGCTTTTGAGGGCAGAGAGAGCACAGGCAACCACAGAGGAAGTTTAAAGCCACTTCCTTTGTGTCACAAACTTTAACTGAGAAGCAGCTGGGAAATTATTCCAAGAGATTTCAATTTCTTGGAGGGCCACAGTTCCATCGATGTAAGAGCCTAAGTTCTCCTTATATTTTAAGTGCTTCATAAAAATCAATGAAGAGATTCCTCTGATAATGGTGCCCTTCGGATCTGTCCGTAACAGATCATTACACATGTAGCATTTATAAGTCCGAGGCCAAGACACTGCCAAGCAAATGAGGGCCTAAGTATTTCTACTTGTTCAAGAGCAAAATGTAATTGTATTGTGTGCACAGTTAGATTTTATATATATTTGAAGAAATGCATTTCATCTCTCTACTCATTTTTACTGACATCTACTATCATTTTTACTCTACTATCATTTTTACTGACATTCTCCATGTCTTCCTGTTACATTAACAGGAAAATAATAAGAACCCAAGTGGCTGGAAAAACCTGCTCTTCAAATTGCTTCCATCATTTGTCTGAAAATAAGGGTGTTCGCTTTACAGCTCAAAATTAGTATGTATCAAGGTTTTAATTTTATGTCTGCTTCAGTTGTTTAAGCACCATTTTGCACCAACTATAATAAAAATCACAAACCCCTGTATCCAACCTTACTTCACTACTGAAATGCAAAAGTCAATCAAGATAAGATTCAAGAGAGCACTGGCCCTGATTCTGTGTTGGGTAGTTGTGTGATAGATGTGTTGCTCTTCCCCTGCACCCACATGAGACGCTGTGTAAGAACAACGTGTACAAACAGCCTTGTGCTAAAATGGAATATCCCCTGGTTCATTCTTGTACAGACCCATTCTGGTTAGTGAATTTTGGTACTGTCAGCCATAGGTTCCCTCCTTACCTCCCAGTGCTTTTATATAATGTGCATTATCCTACCTGTTTTAAAAGACCCATGACAGCTTCAAGTGGTAATTCAAGTCTTCTACTTAGGAACTACGGGCCTTATCAAGAAAATGCATGAGCCGAAAGCAAAGTCCTTCAGCAGTCTGCTGGACCCAGCTTCAGGATGCTCCGCACCACGAGGGCGGAAACATCAAATGAACAGTGTCAGTTCAAGCCCAGCTTTGGAGGAGGCCAAGCTGAGCTTGAATGAGGAGAAGCACTTTTTCGATTTTTGGGTGGGCCTGAGAAAACATCTTTGCCCATTCAGCTCCCTGCCAAACATGGCCTATGAAGAATGGAAGCCAAGATGTCTGTGTGTGAGAACCAGTGGTCAGCTTGGTAAATAACTAGCTTTTGCATGCCTGTTTGAGCTGTTGGTAACTCATTAGCAATGAGATGGCATGCAGATAAAGAGAGGTGAGAAGGCTATTAAAAACCAGAACTGTTCCGCTATCAACACATTTGCTGTAGCTTTTGAAAAGGGCATACTTATCAATGAAGAAAAATGTTTTAAACAAGTTATTGCAGTGCAGAAGATGACACCTCTCGCTGTGGGTTTGCTCAGAGCATGACCGAGGAATGCCATTCAATTCAAGGCTCAGCAAATATAGCCCATTATACAGTCCTTTGCATATTTATGGTAGTGTGCAAAGCATTATTAATAGCTTACACCACTGTCTTTCCTTCATCAGGGGGAGGTAGGTCTGGCTAGTGAAGTATAATTGGTAATCTATTTTATATATGAATAAAATGCTCTTTGGAATGCTTTGCTATAACATTCAGTTCTTGTTTGCTATTCGTTAAACATATTGTTTGAAATGCTACCACCAGCTATTCATTCTTTTTCAGAGCAGCGATGCCATGACAACCCCCACGTGACCGGCTGCAAACATACCGCAAGTCTCCAGGGCTTTGCTTTAGGAAAGGCTCAGACTGGTATTACTCATACTCTTTTTTTTTTTTTTTTTTTTAAAAGCCCAGATTCAGAGATACTTTATGTTGTGCAAGATGCATCGAGTCTACCAGCCAATTTTACCATGTGGCAACAAATATCTTCAGCTAAAATGGGACAAAGCAAAGTGTGAAGAACACAGGAAAAGGGTAGGTACAACGGTTCGATAAAGAGCAGAGGCCTTCACGGAAGAACAAGCTTACCCAAAAAGGCTACAGCATCTCTCTACTCGTTCTTAATACTGTTATGAAAGCTAGTGATCAGCAGTAAGGTACAAGAGACACATTTTAACAATATCCAGCAAATATAGGTATAGTATAGCTTTTGTGTCCATTTAGAGTTATCATAATGATGTTTGCGAAATTTAGATATGAAAAAGATTCAGTCAGTCATCTGCTCCAAATCAGTAATAATGCAGGACTGCTCCCTCCTGAAAACCCGTAAGTAGTGAATACCATCAGCGATGATTCAACTGTATTGCTACCTTAGGAAGATTGTATCACAATATAATTAGCTTTAATACGAAGAAATAGTTCTTCATTATTTCCAGACCGGGTCTGTTTCATTAACTGTATAAAAATATCTTCCTTCCTTCCTTCCTTCCATTGTTCCCGTAATTTGACTTGCAGGTGGAAAAAAGTTAAAGATGAGGTAGAGAATTGAATTTGACATATTTTTCTAACCAAATTGGCAATATTGAAATAAATAAATAAATTTCCTTCTGTGTGAATTAACCTCAGGAGGCTTGCTATTGTATATAAGCATGACTATTTAAACAGTGTCTCTTTTAAAGCAGGGAACTGATATTAGTGTAGATGAAATACTATTGGCATCCACTGTGCGTACAGAACTCTCCTTAGTTCACCACACAGAGTGCTTTATACATGCATTAAGGCATTCAGAGGCCAAGACCAGAGGTTAGATATTGTCATGATATATAGTGAAGAAATGTATTTATAGAGAAGAAAACATTTCCCACGACTCAACTGCTCTTGGATTAAACACAAATGTTAATTTCTGAGTGCAAGCAAAGAGAAAGAGTAACTATCATGTTGGGCAAAGATGGCTTAGAAGGTACTGAGTTTTGTTCCTTATTACAGGGTTCACACCCGGATCAAGCAGTGACTGACAAGGTCTCCAATGGCCAAAGAGCGGCCTTTTCAAGTGTCCCTGTGTTGTCATGCTGGCATGCTCCTAAATTCCCACACTAGTTGCCTGGAAATTTCACCGTGCCTTCCACTGGCATGAATTCAGGCTTGCTGCGGTGAACGCCAGCTACCAGGGCAGTGGTACCTGCGCACTGGGGTAACTGAAGGCAGCAGGGCAACGCAGCAGGTCGTCCTGAATGGCACAGCCCCCCACGGCACAGGCTTTTGCTCTGCCAAGAGAGACAGGGATTGCTCTGAGAAAATGTAAGGGCCTCTGCTTGATGATGTGCAGGTTTTGCATTGAAGGAGCTCACAAAAAAAAAAAAAAAACAAACCAAAACCACCAAAAACAGAGCAAGAGAAAAAGGGGAAAAATAGGGAGCAAGGAATGAAAAAAGGTAACATACAAAAAACCCAAAGGAGGTACACTTCTTGGAGAAGACCACTAAAAAGATGGCAATAGTTAGGAATAAGTTATAATTTTCTCCATGATGCAAATGTACAAAAAAAATGCCAGCATGTTTTTATGTACACAAGAGCAAATACTTCCAGTGTGAATAATTTTGTTATTTTCTTAATGGAAGAAAGGAATGGGGGAAAAAACCCAGGGTTACATCTCCTCTCTGCAACATTCTGTGTAGAATTAAATATAAAATGGCTCCAAAACGACCATGGCTCTGGAAAGTGCCACAACAGAGATTATGGTGGGCTTAAAAAATAGCAGGTTTTGCCTTTTACAGTTGTGCATATAAGGACAGAAGAGAAATCAATCATAACACTTTCCAGAAAATTAATTCCACAGAAGAAATGTTGTTTCTAAACCCACCCTTTGCTGTTCAAGTTTGAAACAGTTTGCATATCTATCAATTAAAATCAGTTTATTCTTCACACCAGTGATTTCTACTGACTGATACAGTAACAACCCTCTTTTACAAACTGCATGTCTTCTTAAGTTAGTTTTAAAATAACTTAATAGCACAATAATTTAAAGCACCTGAAGAAGCAGAGGAGATAGGAGCAGCAGAAGCCAAAACCACCCAAGCCCTCAGAGATTTACCAAGTTTAGTTCTGCTGTCCAGTAAAAATCAGCCACCTAACATGATGGGATCTAGAAAAGATTAAGATGAGCACTCTTATCTCCCCCTGAAATCAGCTGGAGTTGACAGCAGTCAGCCTCTTCTGGGATCCCACCTCCTCAGAGATGACTGGCACAAAAAAGCAGCTGAATGTTTTCACAAGAAGCCAAGCAGTTCAGCTGAATTTCAGACAAAACTAGAAACTGCTAAACATTGTCCCAGCCAATGCTGTAAATTATTCGCCCTGTTATAAAAGCAAGGAACCTGTCCTGGTAGTGTGCATGACAGGTCTGCCATCAAGGATTCGAGCCTGGTCCTCGGCTTATCACAAAGGTGGTACAGAAAGAGATATGGAAAACTCCTGCTGGACTCCGGCAGTGCTTTGGTCATGCCCTGCTGTGTGGGGCTTGCCTCGGTGCTGCGCCTGCTGCTCTTACCTGGCAGCCTCTTTTTTTAAATAGCAACTGTTTCTCTCTTCTTTCTACTTTTCATGGAGTAATGGTTTTAAACTAAAGAAGAATAGATTTAGACTAGACATAAGGAAGAAATTTTTTACGCTGAGGGTGGTGAAGCACTGGCACAGGTTGCCCAGAGAGGTGGTAGAGGCCCCATCCCTGGCAACATTCAAGGCCAGGTTGGACGGGGCTGTGAGCAACCTGATCTGGTTAAAGCTGTCCCTGCTCACTGCAGGGGGGTTGGGCTAGATGGCCTCTAAAGGTCCCTTCCAACCCAAAGCATTCTATGATTCTATGATTCTATATCACTGAGTCTGCCCGAGATGGAATGGTTCAAGTATGAGGCATGACAGAGGGAAAATTCATGGTCGTGGTGTTTTAACCAATCCAGTCTCAGTCCCTGCAGGACCCCAGTCAGAGAGAGTGGTGTCCCCTCTAAATCCTGTCTTGCTCCACTCACTCCCTGTTACCAGCTTTTCTTCCACGGGGTTTCTTCAGTCCAAGACAGCTCACAGATTATTCTTCTTCCTCATATATTGCATGGCTATTTAGGTCAGGATGGAGATAAATATTACTGTGCCACTGAACTACCAACTCCATTAGAATAATTAGATCCACAATTTGCTTTTGATGATCATACTAAAGTGCTAATAAGAAGAGGCCTGGGAATACTTTCAACACAAGAAGTCCTTTTCCAGTATTGCTGACCTCTTTCTGGCAGCATCCTAAATGTGCATCCCTTTGGAAGACCTGGCACAGCTTAGGAGAACCCAGGGCTTTCTTAGACTAGCCTTTTTATTTCTGCTGGATGCCTAATAAAAGCTGCCTGCCTTCTCGTAGGCAGTCTTTCCTGTATTGTAACATCAACACCACTGTAACCAGACTGTATGTATTTTTACAATTCTCCGACATAAAGAGCACTTTGCATCTCCAGCAGACTTTATAACTGCCTTGAACATTTTCATTTCCCACTACTCTTCTTCTGGGCAAGTCTGGCTTTGCTGATATAATGAATCATATGTTTAATACTGTTACTGCTGGATAACAAAACAGAACATGAGAACTAAAAGATTTCCCGTAATGATATGCAAGGGTATTTCCAGCAAAAATGGATAAACATGTCATTTCTATTGCAGATTCAGGCAGCAAAACCATTGGTGGACACAAGTGCCCCTGCAATATACAGCCACCTTCATCTGAAGTTAGGGAAGCTGAAGGTATAGTATTGGCTATTTCACTGAGCACTAGCATGCTTACCTTCACATCTCCTCTCAAAGAAAACAAAGGCACTACCAGATGGTCACAATTTCAGGGCCTTTTTTTTTCCTTCAGTGCAGTGATTGTTGCAACAGAGCTATCAGGATCCATGAATAGTGCACTCCCAGCAGCATTAAATAACTTATCTTTATGATTATTGATGAAATCAGAGCGCTTCAGATTAACAAGTGCTAAAGTGTTCAAATAGCCTCCTAAAAGGTACTTCTGCATGACCATGAAAAAAACATTGCAAATAACAAGAATAGCACAATCATTAAGATACACACAGAGCAATGAACTGAATAATAGGATGTTAACATATTCAAAGGACAAGAAATAACAATGGGTAGCCTTGACTGGCAGTTATCCTTCAAAATCTTACTGGTCCCAAGAGGCAAATTTTTATTAAAAGATGAGAGTGGAAAATAAATTGTTACCTAATTAACTCTGCTCACTAAAAGGAAACAACAACAATTGAAAAAAAACAAACGTGAGCACGGTAGAAAATACGTGCAACTAAACCCTGTCAAAGACTTAATTTCGAACACAGTGCCCCTCAGGCAATGGGAGCGTAGCCCATGTAAGGACTTCAGAATTAATTTCCTTAAAATTGTTTATCATCTCACTGTGCGACATAATCATCCCCAGGCACCTTAGAATCATTTCACTAGCAAAACAATTCATTTATTCTCCATACATAAAGTCATATGCTATATTAGGATGTGGATTCAATTGCTGCTGTTAATTTTTTCCTATTACTGTAAAAATAACACTGATAACATTCCCTTGAAAAGGAAATATTGCATACCTCCCCCCCCCCCCAACACACACACACAGATTAACAAAAAAAAACCACCAACAAGAACCCACTACTCTTAGGCATGTTCCTTTGAACTACAAGTCCTGATACCTGGAGGTGAGACTGTGGTCCTACTCTCTTTTTCATCCTCCTCCTTTCCAAACTGCTACAGAAAGAAAGGGGAAAGAAAAAAAAAAAACCCCACCAAAAACCCCTCTAATGTTGCAATCTTCTATTAACCAGTTCTTCTTTACAATCATCTTATCGCTCTCTACAACTACCTGAAAGGAGATTGTAGCGAGGTGGGTGTTGGTCTCTTCTCCCAAGTAGTTAGCAATAGGACAAGAGGAAATGGGCTTAAGCTGTGCCAGGGGAGGTTTAGGTTGGAAATTAGGAAAAATTTCTTTACAGAAAGGGTGGTCAAGAATTGGAACAGGCTGCCCAGAGAGGTGGTGGAGTCACCATCCCTGGAAGTGTTCAAAAAATGGGTAGATGTGGCACTTCGGGACATGGTTTAGTCTAGTCTACCCTTGATTGGTTTAGAGTAGACTTGGTTACTGGTTGGACTGGATGATCTTAAAGGTCTTTTCCAACCTAAACGATTCTATGATTCTATGATCATTCTCCTCAAGGTTATTCAGAGCCTGATGGGGTTACTTAGGGCACCAGTTTTAGGTACCTTTATACTATAGTGTGACCAGCATCTGACCCGCTTTGGTTCTGAACCCCAGCAAACAAGGCAGATGCACTGGATTCCCTACAGTAACTTGCTACTCTAACATTAGCCACCCAGAACTATCAGAGCTGGATGAGCAGGATTTCCTATTTGTTTTATACAGGATATGCAATATCTTTGGAGTGCCTAGAATCAAATATATATATATATATAAAAAAAAGGGGGGGGGGGAGCAGAAGGGTGAATTAGTATGCTCAAAACAATACTATTTCTTCATTGGTTCTGTTCTGAGAGGCTTTTGAGAACGAGATGTTGAAGTCCAGCTATGAAAAAGAATGCTTTCCCTGCTTTCCTCCATCCAGCCTTTCTCTGTTTTCCTCCAACTCTGCCCTGCTGGAGAAGGCATTCTTGGGATACAGTTAACTTTGAAAATAGTTTTTTCTCTTCACCTATTCCCCATTTCTTCCCAATCTTCACAATCACACTTTCAGCATGGATTTGTGTTCTTCAAATAACAATATGGTAACATTTTTTACAAATCAGACAATGCCTCAGGATATCCAAAGGGATTCTCCCTCCTCCACTGGACTCCTTCAATTTTCATCCCACTTTTTACACTAAGGTGTTTTGTCCATTATACAGTTAATTTCAGAGATTATTAATAATCTTCCATTCTAAAACTGAAGTTAAAGAAGCTTAAAATCATGCTAAGGATGAACAGAACTAGCTTATACTGCCTCATACATCTCTCTCCATTTGTTTGTCACACCCAGTTGCTGCTTCTCTTCTTACACTAGCCTGTAACCCCTCCAGGACAAAAATGGCCTGCAACTGGACCTAATCCAAATCTCACTGAAGTCAAACCACCATTTGATCAAATTACCATTTGATCCAAAGCCCACCAAAGACAACAGAAAGACTCCCATTGACTTCAGAGGAGCCTGGATAAGTCCCATCATGCGTTTGTACAGTGTCCATCACAATCCCAGATTTTGACAAGAGACTATGAAGGCTGCTGGAGACACACAAGATAATGAAGATCCTGGAATATACATGGACAAATATTTATAGAAATTCTGCTTACACTGATGAAATGCATTTGCTAATCACACAGGCTGCTGCTGTGGTTGCAGGAAAGTGTTTCAGGGCCAAATTCACAGCATTGCAAAGGGCTTTCTCTCCCTGCATCACCATTAAAATGGTGCAACAAAGGGTTCTCTCAACACTAGCACAGAGTTTTACCTGATCAGTGTCTGTTCATGCTCTGTGTAGAGAAGGGGACAGCAATTGTGAACACCCTCTTAGGTGTCCGTGATACTGCTGCTTGCTCTGGCCTTGTAAAAACAAAAGCATTTCTTTATCCCTTCTGTATGCAAAGTTCGAGGAAGACCGACTTTCTGCCATCAAAAGAGACAACCATTTGCTGCTGGAGAAGATGTCCTGCATCATGAGAACAAAGGGACAAATCGACAACAAAAATGACTATAAGGCCAAAAGGTAACATCAGCAGCACTATTTCTATGTAGTTATCAAGTTACCTTCCCAGTGACAAACATAGCTAAGGATAAACTGCTCCATGAGGACACATATTTTAAAAGGCAGCCTAAGGTATAATCAGCACTTCAGAAAGCCATTTGCTTGCCCTGTCACATGAAATCCAATGCCTGGTCATTTTCGTCCTACCCTCTGTTGAAGAGAAGATGGCTTTAAATTAGTTTTTCAGTTTAATAACTGAGGGAATGAAAAAAAAAGAGAGGGGGGAACATTGCCCTACTTTAAGGAAATAAATGAAGCAAACCTATTATCTCTCAGCAAAGCTGTTGTTCCTGCTAAGTGAGTCATTGCTGCTGACTTTGCCAGTTGTTCCTACAGACACTGCCGGAAAGAGGGAGATCCAAAGCTTAGAGATGAAATAAAGACAGAGCAAAAAATAGAATTAAAACTAAAAAGAAAAGTGGAGCAGGAAGCAGGCAGAAGTGAAAATATAATTTACTGCCCAAAGGAGACCAAGCAAAATATGCCTTGAGAATTTCTCACTAGAGAGAACCACCTTACATATTTTTGATTCAGAAAGAAATTCACACCCCAAATAGGGCACAGCAAGCCAGTCAACAGCAGGGACAGGCTTTTGAAGTGAATTGTTTGTGTAACTCAGGTGGCGGTTGCTACCCCCTGTGATTCATTTACAGACAGACTACTTCATGACAGACTGACTGCTCATCAGGCACTAAAGTGTCTCCAGACAGCAAAATGCAGCTCAGGTGCAGGTGACCTAGGTAGAATTCGCTACATGTCACTGTGACGAATATCCTGACATTTGCACAGTTCCTTGGGAAGACAGAAATTATCTGAAACAGAGATGGTCATGTCCACATCATGCAAATCCACACCATAGCACTTATGCCTTGTCACTAGTGAATAACACCCAGATCAGTGCAGGTATCAACAAACACCAGTTAACTCCGCTGCTGAAGGTGTGATTCCACAAGATATGAAAGGAGCAGAGCATGGCCCCCCCTTTTCATCCCATCTCTCCCTTCCTGACCCAAGTAGCAAACTCTTGTTGTTTTCTTTGGATCAACTCTGGTTTTCATCAAACCTCTCCATTAGCTAATTAAACTTGAGACAGCAGCAGAAAACTAACCCAACAAAACCAAACAAACCTGGGTAGTTTTTCTGCCACTTTCTGCGAAGTGATGAATTACAGGGCTGGTGCAAGGGGTGGAGAAGACCACACAGCTGGGAGCAGTGGGGAGATAAGCAGGGGAAGGAAAAGAGCAAGTCCTTCCTTTTTTGGTGGCAGGAGGCTGCTATGAGATCAGCTCAACTGCCTGGGAAATTACAGTCTAAGAAATCACAGAAAGTTTCCAAGGCATTTGAAGCAGTATGCTTGTCTCCGCTATCTTCATGCTTTCCAACTCGGTACATCAGGTTTGTGCCCAAAACAGACGTATAAACCAAAGTAACTGAAACAGATCATTAAGGATTCTCAGACACTGGCCATGCCCTTACCTACAGTACCGCACTACAGCAATTCCAAGACTGGAGGGGTGGCATTAATCCAAGATAAAACTAGCATTTTTCCTCTTGTAAAATGTACCAAACCTCCATATAGGCAGGGCTGCATTTGGAAGATACTGAACAAAGACTATCCTCTTAGGAAGGACAAAAGGATTGGGTTGCAAGGGCTGGTTAATGCAGATGAAGGAGGAGTAAGTCCCTGTAGGAGAGGTATAAAACCTTAGGTGAATTTTCCCCTGACACAAGATTGACAGATATTTCACATTCTGGGTTCCCAGGTGTGGGAGCATGAACAAGCGTGAAGAAGTTTGATTCTGCTTATGTGGTTTTCCTCTCTAGTTTAAATGGAGAAAAACGAAAGCAGGAGCTGCGGAGAGTAAACCAGGAGAACCGCGCCATTCTGGATAGAATTACAAAGTCCCAGCCTCAGTATCAAGTTCAGCGATGGCATGAGGATTGGCAACGAGCTGAAAAATACATGGCCAACATTGCGAGATATCCTCGTGGGCAGTGTAAATCACAGAGCCGAAAGGTAGCCCTGAACTTCTGTTCTTTCCTTCCTGGTTATTTCTAGATTGGAACTGCTTGTAGAGTGCATTTTGCTGTGCTTTTGTGCTGGGGATTAACTGCACGTGGCAGCCAGGCACGCAATTAACAGCCTTTCATTTACACAGCCACTCTTATCAAATGAATCCCAGAGCGCTCTTCAGACTTTATTAGGTGATTTGTAAGTGCTGTAGTTTCTACAATCAGACTGTCCACCATGGAGAGATGGTGCTCTCAGAAATAAATCTAAAAATAATTTTTAAAAAAAAAAAAAAAAAAAAAGAAGCAATGACTTACCAGTTCTCTAAGAGAAACAGCCAAACACTGCAGCAACATTTAAGGTGACCTAGTAGGCATATGCATTGAGGGCTCCAAAACCAACACTGACTATTCTGTGCAAAGTAGCCAGCTTTTTATTTTCATTAGTAACAAAGGTAAAGAAAACAACAACAAGAGAGCTATATGAGGTACTAACAAGCTTTCCCAGAGGAAGAAAATTGACTGTCTTTAATCTTTCTGTGTCCAAGCTGCCTGGCTTTGAGCCCGCTAACTCACAAGGTGCCAACTTTCCTCCCAAACAAACCAGAGGGAAGCTGCAGCAGTGCCCACCAGGCAGGGAGCTGGCATCAGCTCTGCCTTTACCCATCCTTCCTATCACCTTGGGCTGCTGGGCCTCCATGGTCCTGTGTCTTGATTTGGAAGGTATGCCCTCTGTCATGCGAGTCTGACTCAATATATATGGGTGTGGCTCAGCCCCCATATTCACTACCTTACTGATTACCTCTAGCCTGATGCCACTGAAATAAATCTTTTTGAAGACTATAGTTTCTGAACATCCATAAAAAGGTTTTCAAAGGTGTAGCTCATCCAAATCTATCCAAGTCTTTGGAGGACAGTAAGTAGTATGTCTTTTATCCCACGACTATCCTTTTGCCAAACCTTTAGTCCCAGTTCTAATGCCAGAGGATTTGCTCAGGAGAGGCAAAACACTCAAAAGAAAAAACAACAAAAATTGTGGCACTGTAAATAAGAAACAGAACCTCTCACCAACTTCTGTCCAGAGACCACTCTTGAATACACCTATATCATTTTTAATAAAGATTTCCAAAACTATTTAGCCTGAGGCAGAAAGCAAGTATAGAAATCTTCAACCCAAACAGTGAAGACTTGACAAAGAAATAAGCAACTAAAAGAGAGGCTTCTACAATGGAAAATATTAGGCAGCTTTAATTACTGTGGAAGTATCATTACAAACCAAAGAATTATATTTAAAATAGTAAGGTTGTAAAACCAGGTGCTCCATAATCAGAAAGTACCAAAATTATGGCTGTAAGATATTTTTCAGGTTCACCAACTTTTGATTTTGGCAGATTTTTATAAATGCATAAACAAATTCTCATAGAGAACTAAATACATCCTGCAACCTTCCCCCCATCAACTGTTAAGTCTGTGCTCCATAATTAATAGGTACTGGAACACCTGTAAGAAGTAGTCACTAGAAAACACTTTTTTCTCCAGAATCCAATCTCCAGTCTCCAGAATCAAGGCAGTGACAGGTTCTTTATTTTACATACATTTATATTGATTTCTCTCTTTTGTGGCAGGAAGAGCAATTTAAAAAGAAAACGTCTAAACAAGACAGAAAAAGAGAAAAGCAACTAAAAGAGGAAGGTGTGAAGAATATGATGAAGGAAAAAGAAAGAGAACATGTCCATCATGGAAAGGGAAAGAACAACTAGAACAAGACAGAGTTCCAGAAATAGCATTATACCAGTAGTCTCCTGTGAAAGCGATTTAGGAAGTAGCAAAGGTCTCTTACTCCCTCTTGGATAACTATAGCATTTGGAAATTTTGCTGTCCTCAGCCTTCTGCTTTGCCCTTATTCTGGAAGTCACTCCTTTCCTGGCGTAGTGGACCAGCAGAATGTGGGGTTGCGAGCCCATTTTGTGATTGCAACCCTATGCCTCAGCATGCTTTGATTTCTGTATTTTAAGTTAAAATACTGCTGTTCCTATGCAGGTGATAACTTCCAGCATCGGAAAAGACTGGACTTGTGAGGGTGGTAACCTTTTCAGCTACTTAGCTAAACGCAGCAAAAATTGTAAGCAGAACTCCAGAATGAGCTGGGGTGCCTGGGAGAATCAGGTGGAAGGACTCATATGGTTTAGGATCTAGGGGTTAAGTATTCTGTAAGAGTGTGAAAGTTAAAGCACCATGTCTTCAGTATAGTGAAAAAAGCATAAAGCAAAATGGCATAAAAGCCATTTCCCTTATAATTACCAGCCAAAATCCTCTGAGTTTATAACAGCTAGCAAAGAAGGAACCAAACTGGGAAAAGGACTGTAAGCGAGCAACCGAAGCATAGCTAATTGATCTGATTAAGATTTGGGCTTTTTTCCCACATGACAATTTTCATCTCAGTATCCAAGGTCTCCCCAGTGAGGACCCATTTGGCCAACAGTAAATACTTCAGAGTGAGGGTTTTGGAAAGGCTTCAGAGGCTCTCTAACGCCTCTGAGCCACTTGCTACAAATGAGGGAGAGTGCTTGGTGGACCAATGCTGTCCCAGCACAGCAACACTTCCTTCTTTACTCATGATTTTATGCATTTTTTGTGTCAGTCACAGCAATTGCATTCACAGAGCCAAAATACTGAAAATACATAAAATTTGTTTCTAGCTTCCCATTTAATGGGATTTAGCAGCTTGAAACAAGGAGAAACAGCACCATGTGACCCATCAGCTCTCTGCATGTTATAGTCTACCACTCTTTTAGACCATCATTGATCTACAGTTCAGGGGGCAGACACTCCTGTTCTGAAACGCATATTCTGTATTACTTGTTTTTTTAATTACACTTCTTAGAAAGAAAATGTGTCTTAAAATCACAAACTGATCTTAGCATAGCCAAGCAAAGTAGAATCAGTTCTCTCGGAAGAGGTATGAATTGAAACCAAGCATTGAACCAATATCAGCTCTTGCTTTATCTGAAGTAGAATTTCATCTGTAATCATTTTGGAGGGTGCCATCTTTCCAAGTAGATGCCCCAGCAATAACTATTTACTTCCTGGCACTTAGAAATGCTTTCTAAGACATTTTCTCCTTTCTCATTTGCAAATACGGTTCAGTGAATAACCCTTGAAGTGCTAATGATGAAAACTTATTTTCTGAAGCACAGAAACTCTAAAATACAAGACTATGTCTTTACAGTACCGAACTGAGGGTAGAAATAACAGCTACCATAACCACCAACACTCCAGTACTTCAGTGACTCTGCCATACGACTGCGAACTCCTGGCTTCAGAAAATTCACGGCTTCCCAGGGCAGGATCCCCAAACCTACCACGCTAGAGAGAAAAGCTTTGTCTCAGTGCCTTGGTCAAGAATGAAAAAGGATTCTTGTTTGCCCAAAGCAACAGTGGGACTGGCCTGATGTGCTGTGGCAATATACGTCCTAGAGTGCATTGAGTATGCCCAGATCCAACGTACGGGGATGTGACCCTCATGCAGTGGTCAGCCACAGGGCTCCATGGCTGCTTGGAGGTCATCTTAAGCCACCAGCCATGACAGGAGAGTGCCAGGACAAACTCAGCCTTTGTTGTGCGCCTCTGTTACATCAATCACATCAGGCAAGCACACATCAACTCCTCCCTCCAACGGTAGCTCATTTCTAAAAGAAACATTAGGCACCCTTTAAATAAGAGCCAAAAAGACAGTAATTTAATGAACCAAAACTTCCCTCACTATCAGAAGGAAGGCACCAGCTTGACTTTAACAGCAGTTTGATTTTTTAATGACAATGTCCTGTGCCCTTACAGCTGAAGTCAAACACCCCTGAAGTGCCTCACTTCACGTGGTTCCAGGCTGGATCATCAGGGCACTCTGTAAGGGGCAAGCTATCCTTGACAAGTTGTATCGCTGAACCAAATAAGATTCTTGTTTCCTTTTCTTCTTTCAAAGCTTTGGGTTGAGGTGATAATAACCTAAAATGTTTGACAGTTGCCTTATAATTAAGTAGAAATGTTACTCTCTTCAAATCCCTGGCTCCAAAGTTAAAACACTTTGCTACTGAAACACTGGTATGATTACAAGCTAAATACTTGAAACAAAAGAGAACTAAAGTCCCACTACAAAAAAGTGTTAAGAGTTACAGGAAATGTTAATCTGTGGGTCAAATTCTGCTTCCATTTTCACTGTTGTAAATCCAGGCTAGCAGCCTTATCTTTACTGCAATTGCTGTGGATATAATAACCTTACATTAAGAAACCATGTCAAAAGAAAACTCGTGATGACGTTTTAAAGATGGCTGGACTGAGCTTAACTACCAGCTCACTGCCATGGAAAACAAGAAGTCACTCTCCCCTTTTTACCCCTCTCCTTGCGCCCCTCTTCCATTCTGTTTGTCTTACACTTGTGCTCTCTAAACCTTGAGCAAGACCAGCTCCAGGATAAAAATCACAAAGGAAAACTTTTTTCCTTTTTTGTTTTGTTTTGTTTTGTTTTAGAGAGGAGACTAGTTTTCCAGTGGGTTAATGAGTTGAATCAGTTTATTGAAGGTGAATTTAAGATTAAGACCATAGCTGATGCAAGGAAGAAGTAAAGCCACATATTCCTTCGGTAAAGTGGAAAAATGGTTACTCACTGCCTGGCAGCATTTAACACCAAAATAGCTCTCCTAAGGGGTCAATAGAAACACATGGAGCCCAGCAAAACAGTTGCAACTCAATAATCCATGTTGGTTACCATGGAAAAATTATTAATATAGACACAATCAGGGTTTGTCCAAGTTAGGAATGACTAATCTGGTATTCACACTCTCTCCCCTCCCCCCTCCTTTTAACTGGACAAACACCAAGTATGAGTGTATTCATTTTATTATTTCTTTATGATTACCACAATAAAAGGAATATTACTTAAATAGTCTTGAATTATTAGAGTTTGGTTTCTTTTTTTTCTTTTAAACATGGTGGGTTTATGATTTCAGGAGAAAACTATTCACCTGGATATCCAGGTCCTGAGTTTAAGCAAGAATGATGAGTTGAAACCATATTGCCTACAGTTTAAAAAAAATAAATAAATAGATCAGGCTTTCAAAAAATGTTGCACTTTTTTTATTGCATTAAAAGTTGTGCAACTGAAATCAGAATTGTGAATTTTGCTTTGTAGTTCCAGAACAGGCAGGGTTCATGTTTTCAAGTTTTTCTTTGCTCTTACAAAGTTAAGAAACCTTCTTTTGAAGGGTTTTCACTTGATGCCCCAGCAGGAACTTGATTTTTTAAAAAAAAAAAGAGAGAGAGAGAGGGAGGGAGAGAGAGATAGAGAGATACCACAAAAATTGTAATAAAACTGTAACAGTGAGGATTTTTGTTCCTTCCCAACACTCATGTTTGACTCTTCTTGCTAACCTCACTGAAGTCAGCTTAATTGCTCTATGTTTTAAATGTGTTTCTAAAATAAAAGGTAGGGTTTATTTAGAAGGAACGTAGTATGTGTATTAACACACTTAACTTGTATGTGTTTAAAAACTAAATCAGCACAAAAGCAGTGCAAAGAAAGCAGCACGGTCATGCAGAAACAACTAGAGGTTACCAGGACAGAATACAGCATGGTGGTTTGTTTAAATGTGTGGTTTACACTGCTGAGTTGTCCCTTCAGAATTAAAATGCATTTATCCTCCGTACACCCTACTGTGAAGGACGGAAACGCTACCTCCGACACAGATACAAGGAACGCTGGCATAAGAGCTACTGTCACATTAGTCAGAGGGTTATATTTGCACCTGACTCCAAACTCACCATTCATACCTACTTCTTAAAGATCAATTTACATTTCAGGACAAACCAACTCGATTGCCAAGCAAAGCAGCTCAAGTATAAGAAGAGTTTGAACTCTACTCTTAAATATAAATTTAACTCTCCCCAGCCACTTCTGCAAATGCAAGCACGTTTACTTGAGTCTGCACACAGATAACCACTGAGTTCGAGGTCCAGGTTCACAAGTCAGTGAGAGGTTGGTGCTCAAAATATCATGTGTGGATGTCACTTCCTTGCCAACATGAGGCCCAGTTATTCTGTTGCTTTTCTACAGAAGAAAAGTCAGAGTCTGAACAAACATATGAACCACAATGTGTGGAAGCACTGGAGTTTGTTGGGCTACAGGAAGACACTGCGTAATTTGTCATCCTGAAGGACTGTTACAGCTCTCCAATTTACAAGCTAGCTTCTACTGGGACTTTGCAAACCATATCTGTAAAACCATACATGGGGGAAGACCAGAAGAAAGAATATCCCCAGGGTGGGAAAGAAGGAGCCTACAGGAAGGAAGATGGAGGTATGGTGGTTGCTGTGCTACTGTGTCAGAGGGTCAGGTAATGAAAAACCTCCATGCCTGCTGTTGTTCCAGCCCTCACGCATCATTTCTAGCTGGAGCAGCCAAAGAAAAGTTAAATGAGGAAGGAAAGCTGGAATGGAACATCCTGGTCACCTCCACATCCGGCACCGTCCTCTATTTCCTTATTAGCCAAATATAACCCAGATTTATTTCACTGTGGTATTTTCTTTTGAATCAGCAGCTTCTTTATTTTTTAATTAAAGCAAATCTTGCCAAAGCTGTAGGAAAACATACAAGCTCAAGAACAAGGGTAGTGATTACTGCAGTTATTCATGTATGTAGAAGTGATCTATTACCACCTCCTAGCAATTCGCCTATCTGAAAAAAAGAACAAAAAGGAGGTAATATTACCAAAACCATAAGGAAATAATAATTTTCTTATAAATATATATTTAAATGATGCTGAAATCTTTCTTCAGCCTACAGAAGCTTGACATTTACATACATTGTTAAAGGAATAGAAGAAAAACCTTCTTCTTTGGTAAAAACAGAGATGCAACTCGTGAAGTGAATGCAGCCTGTGAAGTGAATTACAGCTACCTTCCTGCAGTGTTTTCTTGTAACATTTTTGAGACCTTTAAGAATTGGACATAAGGAATCCAGAAAGAGATGAGAAAGATTTTTTGTTCTTACCTCTTTCTTTGATGCCCACAACCAACAGAAAATTAATTTTACATTCTGCATCAACCAGCAAATTTTGAGTCTCATTTCAATTTTAAAACTCATACTTTTCTTCATGAATTAAATATGGCACCTAGTAATACAATCACTACAGTAAGGCTGGAATTTTAGTTCCAATAATACATTGATTAAACTCTGCCCTCAAGAGTTTCAGTTTTCAGTATGACAAAGGTTGCTTTGATTATATCACATCTGCATTATCTATGTATTAGGGTTTAAGCACGGTGCTGTGATTTGGAAGGCATGTGGAATCGTGCCTGTCATATATAATCTATACGCATACGCACAAATTAAAGCCCATTGAGCTGGATTCCCTGGTGCCTCCCTGGAGCTCAGCTGGCATAGCTACACTGAAAATTGGTCCCATTATCAGGAGACAGACAATCACTTCTCGCCTCTGCCTTCCCCACCCCCTCCAGTTGTCCTTCATGGGGCCGTTCGCTGCATCGTTTGTGCACTGCCAGTGCTTTGTTGCGGGGACTGCAGCCTTTGAATTGCTCCTGCCACTTTGCTAACACCGCCAGAAACAGAAGCTTTTGCTGAACAGCATATTATTGATAACTGGTTTAATTTGGGTCTCCCTATCTCTGCCAGGCTTCCATGCAACAGAAGCATGCAAAGCAAACCTGGCTGGGCTCTTTTAATGGTCTACATAGGACAAGCTTAATTTCACTTCTGGGCTCCTTAGCTTGAAGCTTAGCACAAATTAAAATGTATATTAACAGATTACAGTGCAAGAAAGTGTGGTCTTAACCAAGCATAGCTTGCATCTTCCTGAGGACAACACGACTTGGATTTTGGGCCAACTGCTGGGGACTTCTACACAGCAAATGGGGTGCAGCTGTACCTTGGACACACTTACATAAACACCTGTGAAAACCCACTATGAAAGACAAGCAAAGAGGGTATAAACCATCAGGAAATATTGGTTACCCACTAGTCAGAGTTCCTGCAGCTTTTCTACTTTGTCTTTTGCAGCAGTTCGGTCTCCTTTTTAGTGAGCATATTTGTACATCCTTGAAAGCAAGCTTCTTGCGTGAAGTTCAAATTACTTCATCTTTGCTGCTATTTTAACCTGAGTTAGTTAGCTTTGGTTAACTGATTTGAGTTAGAGCTTAGACTTCTCAAGTGTTTTGCAGTGCATCCTAAATCACACTTCTAGAACGTATTAGCAGCCATTGGCTAAAGCATTTCAACATCACAGCTACATCCTAAGCTAGACAAAACACGGCTGATTGATAGATTAAACAACATGAGAAGACACACAGGTTGGGAGACACACAGTAAGAATACAGACCACCTGACTGGTTCAAATTCATTGTCAGTGCAGATATACACCGAGTCAGCTCTCTGTCCATAGGATTATGTTAGAGCATCAGCTGAAGTGAGCCTTACCTCAGCCGTGAAAAATCAAAGTGATATTTGCAAACCTGTGACAGCATCAGCTAAAAAAAGTATAAAACACAGATCACATTCTAATGCTAGTCATGAAAACCTGTGAAAGTTTGCAAATCTTCAGATATGGGTAAAAAGATTTCTCTCCACCTTTGCTGGAAAATATCAGACAAACAAAATTCCAGCAAATGGGTGCAAGTGCATAAGGCTAGTCTGGACTTGAATCAAGATTGATTTCAAGTACACTAGAGATCCGATCTGAATGTTTTGCACAACTCATTTCAGGCTTTGATTTTGTGAGCTGAAGGCAAGAGCCCATTTCCTCTATGCTGAGTGCAACTAATAACAGCTGTAAAATGGAGCTGGCTGCCTGACAGGGCATAATACTTTTATCCTCTGACCTTTCTGAGAAAAGGACCAGGGTTGGCATAGATGCACACTTGCACATTTTTTCCATCATATAACATACTATCCTAATGCAACTAATTATTACACTGTAAACACAATTTTATTTTGACGTTTTTCACTTGTCACAATGATAAACACCTTCTGCTACTCAGTTTGTAAATATACACACTTTTTAAAAATCTTGCTTGTAATTGGGTCTTCTTATAAGAAGAATAGTATTTTGCATGCTATGTTATCTCCAATACCAGAGGTAGACATTAGAGTTCAACATATTTGGTCTGCATGTTCTGTGCAATGAACATGCTCACTACAAGATACATGGCCTACATGCCAAACCCACCTGGAAGTTGGGGGAAAAAAAAAATCTCAGATTTGGAAGTTTAAATTAGGTGCCCCAATAAAATATCCTCTTTTCAAAGGCACCCAGCATTTTCAGATGGAAAGAAAACAAACAAACAAAAAAAAATCAAGCCTTCTTTTGCTGGCTGTCTAAATATGGTTCTATATCTTAATTAGATAATCAAATTTGAATTAAGATGTTTGCCTCCATTTTAAAAGTGTTGTTCATCTGACCACACTTGTAATGGTAAAGCAGCTCAAGCCACTAAAATCAGAGGGTGGGATAATTGTATTAGGTTAAAGCATGCAAAGGACTTGACTTTACAAGCCCTTCATATACAAAACTCCCACTGCCTGCAGGATCAGGGACTTACATGGAGATCAGAGGCCTTCCTAGTTCTTTCAGTTCTGTTTTTTCATGCTGGAAGAGCTAGGTTGCCATCTGGCACTGCCTTGCAGCAGCTGCACAAAATAAACTTAAGCAAACATATTGGCACTGGTGTGATTAACAATTAGAGGGGGGCAAGTACTGCATTTTAATTTATCTGAACAAAAGCTCATGGGGAGTCCACATCTCTGAGTACATGTCATGTCCCGCCTTTTCAGCTCTAGAATTTATTCTTCAGCTTCAGTGGTCTGGAGAAGGCTTCATCCAAATTACTGTTCCTGAGCATATTTTGGGTTAAACTATTAAGATTAAACTTTTTCTCTTAAACTGCGCGTAGTCCAGTGAACCTGAATATCTCTCTCTCTCTCACGATAAAAGCTCTTTTGATAAGTTCAGTAAAACACTTGGATTTTTCTAGTTTATTTGAATTCACTAGTACTTTTAAAGCTACCTCCCCCCCCAACTCCCACAATAAGCCTTTCTGTTTAACTTGAAATACAATTTGGCTTAACTATGCAATTGAAGAAATAAACTTATTTGCACAGAAGAAAGCAATATACAGTTTACAAGTTGGAAAAGGTATTTTGATGACCTTAGAAAGACTGGGAAATTACTAAGTATAGTCATATTTTCCACAAAAGTGACAGATCTTTGCAGATTTTCCCTTGTGTCCCTTGGAACACATGTTGAGCAAATCTCTTGAATAGAGGAGGAAAAGACAGTTTTCTCTTTACACCACAGAAATATGTTCCTTCTAGGCTCCAGATGAGGAATTTTTACCCCATGGAAGTGAAATGCATAGCTCTTTTAAAGCCCAGCTACTTGTGACTTGCTTGCAGAGAGTGACCATATTAATTTGTCTGTGGTGAACATGTGAAGTTCTAGGAAGTGGTTTTCAAATCCTTGGTTTCCGCAAGGCCAAACAATTCAACTTAGTTGTGTCCATTAAAACTGAAAGCCCAGACACCAGACTGAGTTCATTCAGAAAAGAGCACAGGCTATTTAGATTTGAGACATCAGACAGGAAGACAGAGAAAGCTTCCCCATGTGCGTGGTTTTGTGTTTAGACAAGGTTACCAATTCTACTCCTTTCATGTCTCACCCTGTTGCTTTGGGGATTAAACTACCACAACTGCACACATGCACTGATCATCATCCGTGATTCTTGTGCAGAGTAACCCTGCTCTGTATGCACAATGAAACCATTATCCCAGGCACATCAGACTCTACTCACTCATGGTAACTGACACATTTTGGACACTTGGAGTTACCGTGCTTACTCAGAGCAAATATATGTCCTTGAAAGTAAGCCTGGAGTACCTTGAACATGCATGAGGCCTAATACCCATCCACAATCAACATCACAAGTGCAATAAGTCTCACAAGTTCCTACCACACTGTTGAACAGAAACATAAGCAAGCATGTTAGCTGTGCCTGCGTCCTGGGTGTCCAAGCAATTTATCCTGCCTGTAGAAAATGCTGCCAGAAGTGCTGTGGGTCAGGGTCTCCCTCCTAACAAGGAACACAAGAAAATGGAGCATCTCTGAGCAGGTCCTGCCTCCCAGACCTTTGGGTCAGTTTGTGATAACCTGGACACAGGAGAGAGTAAGTTACAGTTTGGTCCAATGAGCCACATCAAGCTCAGTGAGATCCCCTTTTCTCAGCCTCAGTCCTTTCCTATCAGCCGCTGCCAGGCAGGAGGGGTGGAAACAGAACAGCATGCAGAAACTGGTTCTATGGCAGCTGCAAGCTTTCCTCCTCCAGGGGAATTGCTTACTGGCCATTTCCAAGCACAATTCAATCCCCTGCATCAACTGAAAAATGACGTCTGATAAACTAGAGAAAGTTGGTGATGAGAGACAGAACCTGGGACCCCTCTGCAAGTTGCTCCTTAGCTGCACAGGCCCTCCCTCCAGCCATAACCTTCTGGATATATAAGATCTCGAAGCAGGTTTTGATCAAGGTCCAGGTAGATATGAAGATTTGTATGCGCCATTAGGTCAGTTGAATGACATCCAATTGAGAAGTCAACAGGTGCTGGCTTTGCCAGAATCAATGGGAGACAGAATGCATGCCAAAGGTGAGTCAGTTAGCAAAAATCAAGTATGTAACAGTAACACACATCAAGACCGGTTTGCTGTGCTACCAAAAGAGTGCATTAATCTAGAGGCTAGAACGATCAAGCCAGCAGTTAGGAAAAAAGTACCTCTTAAGACTCATGCCACTTACATTCTTACAGCTAGCATCCAAATAACCGATCACATTTAATCACGAAGAAACACGTTGCTACTGCCTGAGGCAAGCGTAGAATCTACTAGGGAAACAAATGGGAACAAATGAGATATTAAGCCTGAACTTGACGAGCAACATTCCAGTTCCTGCCATATTTTTCGGTGAGGTGTGTATTAGGAAGGCAGATTATTCTATGGAATAATTCACTTTTCTGTGAAATTTATCTAACTGTCACAGAGTGCAACCCAAAAGATCAGGACAGGATGTATATCTCTGGCCTTTGAAGTACAGGTAAGATGATCTAGGTTAATACACTGAAGAACACAGCTCAGGGTCTCTCTGACTTCTCTTTTTTATTTATTTTGGTAGAAAGGGATGAGGAGGTATGTATACACATGTGCATATCTCTTATCTCCTTGCAAGTATTGAGAGCTAGGATAAATTGAGAAATACCACAGGTGGATATGAAATGAAGCAATTTTAAAAGTGTGTTAACACAATGCTCATGAGACTTGCTTTGAAAGAAGATGTTGTACAAGAACATGGTACTTATTCTTAGCCCAGGAAAAATTTCACCTGTGGTACAAGCGCTTTTGTTATCAATATGAGTAATGAAGTATGCTGACATTTTCTTCACCAGCTCATAGAGAGATTCTAATAAAACAACCTGAATCATTCCTACAGTAAAGGCAGACAGTCATCACAGCTACAATAATGTTACTTCTTTTTTCTAAAAGCAGTGAAAAAGTATCCTCAGTTTGTGCGAGTGCAGTGAATTAAATTGCTAAGGGATTACAGACTAGCAGCATTTCCAGGACCAAATTATTACACATACCTCCATTCACTCTAGAAGGTCCCTGGGCAACTCTTCCATCTCCTTCCTGTCTATGGTGAGAGCTCAGTGTATTTCGCCCTCCTCCTTGTCATATTTATTTCTCTCAACATTGTTGGTTTTTTCCTGTCTGAAGGTAAGTCATTCACAGTGTTACCACATAAAATTCTGAGCACAGTTAAGGGTTCTGTAAGCCATCCATCAAAACAAGGTTTTTGCTCTGCAGACATTTGTGGAAGTGCTTGAAGCTGTGATTGCCTGCATCTCATTTCCAGTCTCTAATCCCCAAACCATTACAGTTCTGCCCACTGATGCCTAAAACATTCCCTAAAATATTTGCATTGATTGGATATAGCTTTTAAAAACTAATACATCCAAGCTAACAGACAGATGACAATAACTGTGTTGCCTCACAACCCTGACCAGCAAACAAAATAGAGGCATCATAGCAAAGCCTTGCTCTAACTAGTTTGCCACAGTTTCAGCTTTCCTCATAGCAACAATCATAGATTGCGCACACTTTGGGGCAGGGCTCCTTCTCCCCCCGCCCTGTTTATTTCATTTCCAGTTTAAAGATCTCTAAAATCGGAAAAAAACCCCAGTCAGCTGTTCAGCACTCAAGGTTGCAAAATGCCAGGACCACTTGAAGCTTCCCATATCAGCATTTATACACACTGCCATTCTTTCATCCGCCTTGGTGCTGAGCAGGAACAGAGCACACAGGAGGAAAACATTGCTTAGGAACCACTTGTCTGTCATGTGCAGCAAGCACATATTTTTGCACTTTGTAAGCAGACCTGTCAAGTCTCATGCATAAAACTCATTCATCTGACTTCTGTCTCAATTTGTCACAGTGGCACCAGCAACTCGCCTACTCCAGACCAGTGGTCCTGGAGCAGAAGAGAGGTGGTTGCACAGTAAAGCAGCAAAGGCTGTGCCTCCCACTAGGTCTCTTCTCTCCCTCCCAATACACAAGCAAAAAGGGCCCATGCTGGGAGAGATGCTTTCTAGGGTTGCAGCCTTCCCCTGCAGTTCATCTTGATCGCATAATATGATATTGCTGAGGAAAGACATATAACTCAAAGAGGTGTGCCCTCACAGTACAAGCCAGTGCCTGCAGCTTCACACACCAAACAAGATGAAAATAACAAAGGCTATAGAAAGTTTTCTAATTTCCTGTGGAACTCAGGACAAAGACTTGAGGCTGTGCAACTTTTGTCTCTCATGAATCTAAAAAACAAGAGGAGATTATTTTCAAACTTACAATATTTGTGAAGAATTCATTAATCACTGTTAAAAAATAAAATACCCAAGGAATAGGGCTCTGTCTGCTTAGCTATGCTGAACAGGGTCTAAAGAGGTATCCTAAAGTACCTGCTGACTAATGTGACTCTGTGGCACTTCGGGTACTGTGGAGTGGTTGCCGTTTGATTCCATGGGTCTAGAGAGACAGGACATTCATCTCAGTTTGCTCATCACAGAAAGACTAAAACTACATGTAAGATCATTGCAGGCTGTGACAAATGAGCATGGAAGAATGCAAAACAGAAGTTACACCTTTGTAAAGATGGCTCACAAATCAGAAGATAGATTCTCGCCACCCCACCTCCCCACCCCCACCCCACCCCCCGGTTACATCTTGGTATCTATTTGTATATCTCCCTTCCAGATGAAATAAAATAGAGAGAGAAATAAAACACAGCCAAGTCCTGGAATGATCAGTGTATCGATGTGAGGAATACAGGCTGTCTGCAAATAAACTGCCCAAAGACTCATTATAATCACGTTTAACAGTGACCCCTAGTGTTGTTCTGTACAGCATCTTTGTTTTTTGTTGGGAGTTAGGCGAGAACACCAAATAAACTAGACTAAAATGAACCTGCCTCTACACTACAAGACAGTATCAATGCTCAGCTTCGCAAAGGTCCACCAAAATTCAGCTGAGAGAGCAACACAATGTTCCTTTGTCTTGGTTAGCCATTTCTCTTTAGTCTTGGTATCGTAAAGGTCTAGTTTCCAATGTCTGGCTGAGGACTGGAAAATTATTTTACAATTTATCAAAAATAAAAACCAAGAAAAAAAAACTCTGCAAAAACTTTCATTGGCACATATTATGGAGATCTAGGGGACAAATTTGTTGATGGCATTTTATTTTAAAAACGTCTCACTATGGAATTCTTTTTACATTTAGGCCTATTGTTCCACAAGTGATAAATATTTTGTCCTATTATTCATGTATTGACATTATCTACACAGTGAAAGATGTCATGGCATAATATCTATCTTGGCAATAGCTGGGGTCTACATTTGGCGATTTCAAAGGCTATTAAATATTGGCTAGCTATGTCTGATGAGAGCCATGTAGGACCACCAAAAAGGGAGAGACTGAGCCATATCTAAAGGCTGGAGCGGGAGAGTAATAGGCAAGAAGGGGAATCTGGAAACCAAGTAGAAGAGAAACTCCAGATCCTGGGCATAACAGCTGCATGAGTAAACATACTTACATAGAAAAATGAAGGTAGAGAAGACAGTGAACTTCATCACAACATTTTTGTGATCCATGAGAAACATTAAAGACAGAATGGGTGCAGGTCTCCAATCACTACAATTACTTCTGCAAACCCAGTTTAAACCATATGGAGCCATAACCTCATGCAAAGTGACTAGTTTGACTTGAACTTAACCAGCATATTTCCACCAGCAAACCCTAACTAAATAAATAAAATAATAAAAACACATCAAAACAGGAGGCTAACTAAGAGCCTGAACTTGCAAAGGGTGGAGCATTACCGTGACTATTGACTCCAGGGCAAATGGATGAGGCCACACTTCACAGACATCAATGCTTGTATCTGTACTGTCTTTGTCAACCCAGCTTGAGTTCACTGTGCTGAACCTGAGTACACATGTTATTATTTCATCCATTAAAAATATGTAGTTCTCATTCTCAATGCTTCTTTATTTGTAGAAAAGGTGAGATAAGTATGTTAAAACCTAAGTCACACCCTAAAACCAGAAGACAAAACTGCTAAAAGGAGTGTTTAAAAAAAAGTGGGAAAAAAAAAAAATGCAAACAAACCAAGCTGGAGCTAATTTGCCAGGGAAAGAGAAATAATTTCATTGTCAGAGCACTGATGTGAAATCTTGGCCCATTAGCTTCCACAGGAACAAAATTTCATTATTGGTTCTTGCATTTTCATACGATAGTCTCAGCTAGCAGCTGTAACAAAAGGCTTTTTTCCAGCTAGTGTTCTTCATTCAGAAGTGCTCTCCAATTTCTCTTACTATTTATGTTGCCATCAGTTGGGTTCCCAAGTTTCCCTCCATGCTCCAATGGCAAGCTTAGTTATTATGGATAAATAACACACTCACAGTTGTTTTTGCATCAGAACACCAAAATTAATTTTTTTACTTCCATATAGAAGTTTTAAAGATACACCTATTCTACTATGTATTTTACTTTGGTACTTATATAGCAATTTGGCTCAATAGAAGAGTTAATGATATGAAACATTTTTAAAAAATCGCTACCTAATATGTATCTTCACACGTTTATTAGACCTACAGTGGAAAATATACTACAATGCCATCCTGCTTTAAAACAAACAACAAAAAAAGAAAAAAAGAGAATATGCAATAATGGTTATGAAAAAGAAAAGTGTTTTGACTCTGCAGGTAACTATTGAAAGCTCAAAACACCTCTTAATATCCCAGTGTCATCTTCCACTTAGACTAAGGATCAATTTGTAAGTTTTCAGTTTTCCAAAAGACAGCAGAAATTCACACACACACACACACACAAATCCATCAGCTGATTCGAGACTTGTACAGTAACACTAGAGGGCAGGAGAGCAGCTTTTAAATCAAAATCTTGCCATTTCAACAGTTAATCTTCAACTGGCTAAAGATGTACCAAGGAACTCCTCTTTCATCAGGGAGCAAAATGGAACTAAGTTATCTCTGTTCTTATAGACTACTTACATGCTAAAAGTGTCATGATTTTTATTCCCATGTACTAGCACAAGCAAGGCAGTGCAAACTGGAGCTGAAGAAATTAGTTTGTAATGAAATCTCCTTTCACTACCACCCTTTATTTTTAAACATTAGCCAGCCTCCCTCCAGCCATCTATTTCATTTATGTAATCTATACTGGCAGATTTAATTAATGTTTCATTAGGCTTCTCCTCCTCCTGAAGAGGGCTTTGTGCTGGATAAGTCCACACCAGCACAGGTATAACTCAAAGTATCTGTGGCCATGGTTATGTCTGTGCTGCAGCAGGTATACCTCTGAAGGGATTGTGGCCCAAGGATAAGTCCACGCTGGAGAAGGTACACCTTGAAGCACCTGTGGCTGTGGATAAGTCCATACTGCAACAGGTACACCCTGAAGCATCAGTAGCTGTGCATGGGGTCGTGCTGGAGCACCTCAAAGCATGTGGCCATGGATGAGCCCACGACAGAGCAGGTACACCCCTGGAGGGACTGCAGCCATGGGTAAGGCCATGTTGCAGAGGGTTTACTTCTGAAGGGACTGTGGCTGCGGGTAAGGCCACGCTGGAGCAGGTCTATCTCTGAAGGCATCGTGGCCCATGAAGAAGACCATGCTGGAACAGGGCACCTCAAAGCCACTGTGGCTGTGGATAAGTCTATGCCACAGCAGGTACACCCCTGGAGAGACTGTGGCGCATAGATAATGCTCCACTTGGAGCAGGTACACCCCTAAGGGACTGCAGAGTGTGGATAAGTTCAAGACAGAGCAGGAGCAAGGGGAGGAGTTCATTGTAATGTTAAACCCGATGGTATGTCCAAAGGGACCAGGGGTGGAGATTATAATGGAAATACCTTTAAATTGTTGTAACCCATGATTTGAGTTGCATGTTATGGGAATTACTATAGCAGGAACCATCCAAACCAACAGAGGACAAGCCTTACAAGAAGCAGTGCAAGTGTGGCAGTGACCTGACCTGAGCTGGCTTTGGTGCTCAGTAACTCCACGCAACACACCACCTCTCCTGTCCTGAGTGACCACCATAAAAGATGGAATCCAAAGTCATGGACTAAATGAACTCAATGGACATTTTGTGGACATTTCTGGACATTACATTTTATGGACTTTTTGGGGTCCATAAACTGAGGGGTGGTCCATAGACTAAGGGAATGATATATGTGTATTATATCAAAGGATGGGAAGGGGGGCGTGGTTAATGAGCATGTATTGGATAGTGCGGGACCCAAGCATGACATAAATGGTATGGAGTAAGGGGTGGAGAATGTGCTGGTTTTGGCTGGGATAGAGTTAATTTTCTTCATAGTAGCTGGGATGGGGCTATGTTTTGGATTTGTGCTGAAAACAGTGTTGATAACACAAGGATGTTTTCATTACTGCTGAGCAGTGCTTACACAGAGTCAAGGCCTTTTCTGCTTCTCACCCCACCCCACCAGCAAGTAGGCTGGGGGTGCACAAGAAGCTGGGAGGGGACACAGCTGGGACAGCTGACCCCAACTGACCAAAGGCATATTCCATACCATGTGACATCATGCTCAGCATATAAAGCTGGGAGAAGAATAAGGAAGGGCGGGACGTTCGGCATTACGGTGTTGTGTCTTCCCAAGTAACTGCCATGTGTGATGGAGCCCTGCTTTCCTAGAGATGGCTGAACACCTGCCTGCTGATGGGAAGTAGTGAATGAATTTCTTGTTTTGCTTTGCTTGTGTGTGCGGCTTTTGCTTTCCCTATTAAATTGTCTTTATCTCAACCCAGGAGTTTTCTCACTTTTATCCTTCTGATTCTCTCCCCCATCCCACTGGGGGGAAGTGAGCGAGCGGCTGTGTGGGGCTTAGTTGCCACCTGGGGTTAAACCATGACAGGATTTTATACATCAAACAATGTATTATAGTCAATTGTAAAGAGTTCTTCAGATTCACTGGGCTTCCTTCCCTATCCACATGCTGAGGACCATCAGGTTCTGCTCTCACAATGAATTTCCTTGATACAGAAAGTTGAGATGGACAGCTCCTGGGTCAAAAGTTTCTCTGACTGTTGTACAAGGAAGATGTGATTTTATTTAGCTTCAGTGAGAATTAGCATCTTTGACCGAACATAGTATTTCACAGAATCACAGACTGGTTGAGGTTGGCAGGCACCTCTGGAGGTCATCTGGTCCAATGGTCCTGCCCAAGCAGGGCCACTGAGAGTCGGATGCCCGGGACCATGTCCAGATGGCTTTTGAATGTCTCCAAGGCTGCAGACTCCACAACCTCCCTGGGCAACCTGTGGCAGTGATGGGTCTCCCTCACAGTGAAGAAGTGTTCCCTGATGTTCAGAGAGAACCTCCTGTGTTTCAGGTTGTGCCCATTGCCTCTGGTCCTGTCAATGGGCACCAGTGACCACAATATTTATTCATTTGTAAGATGCAGAGACGTGCATAACTCTTTGTCACATCAGAGCACTTTTAAATCTGCAAGTTGGCACTAAAACAAAGAAACCAAAACCAGTTTGGAACCTCAGGTTAGGAACCCCTGCAGTAGTAAGCGCTATCTTAAAATGGGAGTGCATAGGGCCCCCCTGAACAAATCACAGGCTCAATGGTCAGTCACAAGAAAAAGCGTGCTCAATTCTCACTCCTACACAACAGAAGTGTCTAGGGATGAAAAATGAAGAGGGGATTCACACCATGAGCACAAATCTGTCAAAATGCAAATGTGATTATGCAAAATGCCAAACGCACCTGCAAGAACAGTGGTTGTGATCTATCTAATACTTAGATAACACGTGAGTTTTTGTCTACTTGTCGTGGGAACGTGTTCTTTTTTTTTTTTTTTCTAAAAAGTTTCCACGAAATGGTGAAGTGCTTCTCTGACATGCATGCTGATTCATGGTTCAGTACGCAAAATTCAGAATAACGACGGCAAAGTGATTAACGCAGTTTTTCACTTTGGAAGCTAAATGAATAAATAAAAAAAAGTCCTAGCAAGAGATTCAAGAGATTAAGTTTAGCATCTCAGTAGAGTTGATGATTAGTCAAAAATACTGTTTTCATCCTCTGAAATGAAGTTCTCATCTCTTTCAGCAGAACAACAAAACCATACAAGAAAACAGAATCTGCATATACTGTTATCATGTCTTTGAAAACCTATAAGCTTCAGAGCAACAGCAACGATAGGAGTTAAAAGGCAGCCTTCAGAGCGTCATGATAATGACAACAACAAACATGGGGAGGGGAAAAAGTCGCAACAGAAACTCGTTCCAAGGATGCCAGAAAACTGATTTTCAAGAAAACCAAAGTTAAAGCACACATACTTACATTCATTTTAGTTATTTCCTGGTTTGCATGTGTTGCATCTCACACAGGCATTGATTCCTTTTCTTTATGGAACTGAAGGATGCAAGTGCCAAGGTATAACATCTTGGTGTAAGAAGGCTGCATCTGTCTTGTACAGAGACCTGAGAAAAGTAAAAGTTGTTTTCTGTATATGATTGTTTCAAACATTGCATCTTAGTAACAGAATAATCAAAGTCCATATTTCTTCAAGAAGAAATGCCGACAAACTGGATTTCACATTAGCTAACCAGAAAACACGTCACGGATTTTCTTGTTCATGGTGGTGATGAACTGCAGCGGTCAGCAGTCCTCTTCACAGTTAAGGGAGATGAGTAACAAGCTGTACAGCTGCTCAAGCTGCAGTCTGTGCAATACGTGCTAGGTCTCATAGTCAACAGATAAAGTTTTCACATTACTCACTACTTGACTGTCCCAAAGTCCAGAAAGCAAACTCTTAACCAAGCAGACACATTCCTGTAATACACAGCATGCACATTTCAAGTAAACATCAGTATTTTCACTTCAAATAAAATGTCACACTGATCAAAACTATGCCCCAAGCCCCAGAGTTCTTAAAATATCGGAGCACGTGTATGTTGCATTACTTATGGTTCTCAAGCACGTTCTGGTCTGCTTCCTCTGTTCTCTCTGCATCCAACTATCTGACTGCTTTCTGCTCCCATACCTGTGCTGTGTCAAACAGTAAAAGCTACCGTTATGGCATGCAAAATTAGTTTTTGTTTTCAGATTGCTCTGCTCCAGCTCTTAGCATGAAAACATACACACCTGATCTACCCCTCTGCATCTTTCAGTTCTGGATAATGGAAGGGTAGAGGGAGAAGATATTTTAAAAAGGTCAGGCCACTAAGACCACTACAAGGACTCCATGGACTATTTTGGGAACCTAGATACCCAGAGCACATGTAGACAGACAGAACAGGATTTGTCTCCCTAAACACAGGCATCTAGTGTCAATGTAGGTATTGCTGTGAATCCATCCAGCCTCCCGACCCCAGACCAGGAGGGTAAGGCTCTTCAGCAGACAAGGCCCACGCAGATGTCACAGATACTCTGCAGCAACTCAGATAATACTCAAATTTAACTACACTCCTACATGTGGAGAAATGCATTGAGGTCCTAGGGTAGACCCGATCTGGTTAAAGCTGTCCCTGCTCACTGCAGGGGGGGTTGAGCTAGATGACCTCTAAAGGTTCCTTCCAACCCAAAGCATTCTATGATTCATTTGATATTAAGACACATACATTTGGGTAACTGTGAGACAGGTGTTTAAGGTCTCATTCTAGTGAGTAGAAATCTAATTAACACAACCAATGGAGTCCAGAGAGCCAGTCAGCTCCCCCTAATAGAGCATCTATGTTTGGTCAGCTGAATTATTGTTTTTGCTCCACTGACAATGGAAACTTCCAGGAGAATGGCGAAATCTAGACTGATGGCAAAGCAAGCCAAAAGCATCTCATCTGCCTCCCAGTACATCTACTCTGGCTCATCACCTTTGCTATTTTTGGACTCTGGCTACATAGACACTGCAAGAGAGGAGGCGTATTACTTTGCATACTGGTCAACATAACAAATTCAGTTGCTTCTCAAGAGAAATTTAAGGGATATAAGATTGAAAAGAAAATATTAATGAAGCAGAAAATAAGTCTTAGGGCTAAGACTTACTTCTACGGATACTCGTACGATTTCTTTAGACTTACGTAAAGAGGACCCTGATTGTAGTCAGTAGCATAGCTTTGTAATAAAAGCTGCCTTTTGTGGTGCAACTATTTATTTCTTTCCCTGTGTTAAAATTTATCCTGAAGGCTTTACATTTTATTGTAAGCAGCATGAGGAAGTGAAAGAAAATTGTATTTTCTTCATTTCCTTAAAACAGGTTTCTCTTTGTTGGCTTCTAAGCAAGGAGGATTAAACATCCTTAAGCTCATCCTTGGCACCTCCAATAGCCGTAATGGAGTAATACTGCATGTACAAAAGAGAGAAATCAGCTTGAAAGAGGCCACTCTTCTAAAATTAAACTCTGGGAAAAACTGAAGCCAAATGTGATCTTGGTTATTCTGATACAACCAGTGGGATTCACTCATCGTCACTGCAATGAATCAAAACCTGCTGCAGACAACACATATGAATACCAAGATTCTTTATTTTAAGAGGAAAAAAAAACCCAAAAACCCCAAAACAAACAGCAATAGGTTTGTATCACCTAGATAAACACAGGAGGAAAAGTGTTCTACAAGCAGTAGGCCCAGCAAAGGCTGATTTCCTACAGACTGAGCCACGCACCTCCACAAATGATTTGCCAAGCCCCAGCTTCCCTTCTTCCACAATACCTTTGGTCCCTGTCCTACCATGTCCTTCAGGCCTCCTGTCACATCCTCCAAGTGTGATCCTGAGCCATACACACCCTCACTGGACTCCTGACAGACCGAATGGAGCAGATAACTATGTAGTTCAAGCTTGGGGGGGAAAGGGACACTCATCCAGGTCTCTGTAATCTTGCCACTGACTTTCACAAAACTTGCAGGAACTCTGTTTACCTGTCAAACTTGCTTGACAGCGGCTAACAGGATGAAAGATGTTGTGGAGGAGGCAGGACTGATTTACAGTGCAGTTGTATAAGCCAAGCTAAAATATGAGAGAGAAAAATTAAAGACATTCAGTTTAATTGCACATTGCTTTCTTGACAGCTTAGGCAGTTCATGGTGGGCAGTGAAATAATAGAAGATCAGATACAGAAAATAATGTCACACTACTGAGCCTAGAAGTAGAAGAGATGATACTATTTCTATATGAAAAAGAAAGAATTCTGTAAGATAATTGAAGAACTCTGTTGGGAGACATGACAAAGCCAATTTGTTCCAACCTCCATGCATGTCATGGATGCTCCTGACTTGATCAAGTTGATTCCATTTCCAGGTTCACTTTTTTTAGACCCATTCAAAAAAATCAAAATAACACTTTTCTCCATCTCCCTACCCCAAAGCTTAGCAATTGTGCAGAGATCAGAGAGGAGTCACACCACGGGAGCCATTCAGATATTCTGCCTTTGTAAAGTGGGGATTGCCAAGGGTTGCACCCTGGCAGGTCTGCAGTAGTTATACTCAGGGTTTGGAAACAGGAGTCCACGTGGGTTTGGGGTGGCAGGGATCAAGAGGAAAAGCTTCAAAACGAGGGCAGTAGAAAGTCACTCTCCTTTCCCACTTATCTGGACAAAACAGCTGAGTTAGGGGCTGTCTCTGAAACCTTCCCAGAAAGATCAACACCTGCTGCCAGGGCATTTCAGGGAACCTCTCCCACCGCAACACATGCCTCTGTTTCAGAGGCCTCACTTCAGTTAAAATACTCAAGCCAGAAACAACAAGACTTTTCCAATTTCAAAGAAAACTTTTTTTCACTTACAAACTCAGAGTGAACATACCCACTTTAACTGGAACAGGTTTACATATGCAAGCATCAAACTGACTCAGAAACAGTAATTTAAAAGTATCAGGAGGAAGCTATGTGCTAGCACCAGCATACGGTACCTACAGATATTTTTAGAATAAAAGAAAGAAAGAAGGTTCTCAATGTAGATAAAAATACAGAAATTTCCACAAAGTAAGAAAGTTTTAATATGACTGTGGAGCCCTCCCCTTCCTCTCAAGATTTAAGATATTAGAGTACAAATGGTAAAGCAGTTTGCTTTAACTGACTCTCTATACCTTCACAACTGTTTTAAGTACTATTAGCAAAGCAGTAAATATATCAACACCACTTAACCATTACAGTAGTTTTACTTGTTACTAGTTTTGAATTGAAAGAGAAACTTATGTATTATTTGAAACTACTTAAAGTTCAATTTTCCCCCTGTTCACACCTAAAATAATTTTTAAGCCCCAACCACCAGTTCACAAAGATCTTGCTGTTCACAGCACCGTATATCAGCCCCATCTATTTGCCCACACACTTACATCACTCCCAGTGAAAGAGCAAAACTTTGGAGTCTATCCATAAGGATGCTCTCTCTGAACAACCAGCCACTTCACAAGTGGTGATGTCAGAGCAGCTTCCCATTGCAAAAACGGGACTGGAACCCACCTGAGCAGAGCCCGCTAGAGCAACACTGCTGTAGCCTCCCAGCATAGCTCAAGCAACCATTTTTCAGAGCTCCAGCCCCAGAAATAGCTCACTCGAATGAGCTAACTCTTCAGGAGAACACAAGAAAGCAGCACATAACACACAGACATTACAGAGCAACCTGAGGTGATGTACTCTGCTTTGACAACAGAAGAGCTATACAGATGCTAACAAAGTAATAGCATACTCTATGTGCATTTCCATGCCTCGGTTTCCTCACCTTCGTAGAGCATTCCCTGGGCCCCTTCAAGATCCTGCAGATCATAAGCCATCTCTACGCTTCAGACATAGCTCTCTCTGACTATGGCTGCTCTCAACAGTCACCCATCCCCAAGAAGAGCGGTTTTCTTCTCTTCCAACCCCCACACTTCCTGTGCATCTTTTTTTTCTTCCCCAGCCAAGACTTTTATCTTAGAGGTTAGCACCAACTCCTAATTTTGTTGTTGTTGTTGTTCTGCATTTGATAATGTTTCAAACTCAGTCCTCTACTGAGATATTTTAATCTGTCTTGTTCTTCTCTGAGTTGCTGCAGTTTGCTGCCCCTATATCTCACGCTGAATAGAAGCCACTGAGATCTGGTGAGTTACCCTTACACCTGGTCTAAGGGGGAAATATGCCACTTATGAGCAAACTGTGGGCTCCACCACTCAGTAGTTTCTAAATAGGATCAAAATCTCACTCAAACATCTTTTATTGTACATAGAAAGATCCACAAACTGACAAATGCATATGCTGTTAACCGTGCTAATTTCAAAGAGACTTTAAACCAACAAATACGTGAGTGGAGTGGTAGCACCCATGACAAGCCACAGGTTTCAGAGAGCTGAAGGTACAGAAGCTTGCCACAGTATGGTCAGGTGCCCATAGAAGCTATTTAGGCACCTGGAGGTGTCTTCAGGAAAGCTGAACATAATGATAATGCCCATTAGATAGGACCGTCGGATCTAAAGAAACCACTAACAAAAGGATTTGTTCCTTCATTACATGAGCTGATGGAAAGATGAACAGGGATTTTGCTTTTCTCAAAATCTCAGTTACTGAAATGTGAAAAAGTAGCAGGCCTACAAATTTAGTTGAGTAAAAAAAGAAAAAAAAAATCTATGATCTATGTTTTGCTGCAGGGATAAAATGGGTATCTGCCATCTGCAGTACATACGCTCAACAATGCCAGAGAAGAAACAGTCCCAAAGGGTGATACAGTGAAAGGTGAAAACCCAGGCTAATTAGTAACAGGTGGAAACCACTGAAGTCAAACAGTTTTATATCAAAGTGCAGCTACTGCAAATAGATCAAGAGAAGGCACATGGATCCTATTTTTCTCAAATGAGTATTTTTTGCTTGGGACCAGATGCTGTCTTTGTGGCCTTCTCCACACTCTAACTCTGACACAGGTTTTCCCTCTCCGTCAAAGCACACACAGATGATTGCTCTTCTTGTACCAGGCAAACCCACTCCAAGATGTATCAGCCAGCATCTGAGTTGTTTCAGATCAGGCTTTTTAATTCACTCATTCACGTTATCTGTTTTTCAGCAGTAAAAGCTGACATTTTTCAGTAATGTGATAATCAGTTAATGATTCCATAATCTGTGTGATACCAAAAATGACTGGACAGTGAAGGACTCGTAGAAAACCTCCTGACATGCTGCAGGAAAACCTTCCACCATGGCTGCAAAGCCTCGAGGAAATATTTTCACCTCAAGGCCGCAGTAGCCGAAGCAGGGGTCTCAGGGCAATGGGCCTCTATAGGGGCCCTCACAGAGGCAAACCTTCCCCTCAAAACTGCGGAGAAGAGTCCCGGAATAAATTTATCTGGGGATGGACTGCGGAGAAAAGTCTCAGAATAGATTTATTTGGCGGGGGTGTTCCCCACCCCGCCGGCCCGCAGCGCTCCCGGAACGATGCGCTTCGGGGCCGCTGTTTCCGGGAGGGAGGGAGGGAAGAACGGACGGGCGGGGGGCGGGTTTGAGCGTGGCACCGCCGGTCAGGGCGCCTCGGCGGGCGGTGGAGAGGCCAGCGCCGGCGGCGCGGTGGGCTTGGCGCCTTGGGCCGCCTCCCTCCGCTCTTCCCTCAGCTTCGCCCGCAGACCGCGGGGGAGGATGAACCTGGAGCGTCTGAGGAAGCGGGTGCGGCAGTACATCGACCAGGTGAGGCGCGGGGGAAGACACCGGTGGTGCGGGGCGGGGTGGGGTTTGCCGGGGCAGGGGCGGGTGGGCCGCCGGCCCTGCCCGAGGGGAAGCCCCTCTCGGCCCGGGGAGCGGGTGTAGCAGGTGCCAGCCTGTGTGGCCGGGGAGGAGGAGTTAATTTTGAAAGAATGCCCCGTTTCCTCTGGAAAAGGAGGGAGCGGGGGCGGGAGAGGAGCGCGGTGGGCCGGAAGCGCCGCCCGGGCGGTCTCTGCTGGGAGCTGGGGCGTGTGGCCTCCCGCTAGCGTGACGGGGGATTTCGCGGGTCCTTCCTCCTTTGGAGGAGGAGGAGGAGGAGGAGGAGGAGGGAGGCCCGCTGTGGGAGCGGTGGGGCTGCTGTGTAGCAAAGGCGTATTTGCAAGATCCCTTCCTCACGGGTTGTGCAAGTCGGGCCACGCCTATGGTTGGTTATAGATGCTCACGGTACTAACCTGCGACGCTGCAGAGCGGTGTTAGAAAGGCAGGCTTGTTTTCATTTGTTGATGGATTCAGCAATTATGTTGCTGCAGGGCAAACAAAAAGAACACGCAACAGGAGAAATGCATTACTAAACTAGATCAAGTACAGCATGAAACTGCTCTGCTCTGTTTCTGGTTTAAAGACTTCATACTGGCACCACTACTGAGAGAAACCCATCCCTTCTGTTAGCACAAACACTTGTGTGTGTGGCCAGCAAGTCTGACCAAAAGATTGATTTGGGACCTAAGTTAATTTGGCAGACTTTATTGTTTTGTTTTGCTGTACTCAGTTAAACTGGTTCACCAAGCTGCTTTGCCATGCAGAGGTGTAGACACTCGTGCAGTTCTGAGGAAGGGGTGTCAGGAGGAACGTCGGTCTGCTTCTCTGTGTAATATAGTCATCTTACAGTGCTGTAGAAGTGCTAAACAAAAGTTATATAGTGCCCTGCAGGCCTGGATTGTGCCTTTCTTTTGTGGTGTTGAGAGAGTTACCTAAACCGCAGTTCTTGTAGACAGCTATTACATATGTTACATATGTGGGGTTTTGGTTTGGTTTTTTGGTGGGGTTGTTTTTTGGTGGTTTTTTTTTCCCCCGGGAGGGCAGATTGAAACCAAACTACTCTCTTGGCAAATTTGTGGGACATTCTTAATCCCCATCAAGTAGGGAATGTGGAAATACACAATAGAAGAGACCACTTAGGTCATGGAGTGTAGTGCTTTGTGAGGACTAGAATACCATCAGCGTGCATTTTGGAAAAGTCTGCCAAACCTCTACGTCAAAAGCATAAAACAGTGTCTAACATTATAAACAAACTCCACAACTGTAGTCTTGCAGGCAAGAGCAACAGTGATCAAGGCTTTTCCAGTGTTGAAAGTCCTTAGGATGGCAGGATATCTGTTAAATGTCCAGCAGATCCTGGGAAGCATATTATGCCTGACAGCATGAAGAATGATAAAAAGGAAAAACAGTAGTCCCTGCTGATCTTTTCGGAGAATAATCTCAGCCAATTCTATGAGGTTTTGCCTAGCACCCCAAATCTGATGGCAACCTTTAGCTGAGTTAGTGGGATATACCTGCAAACTCTGCTTCCATCGGATCTCTAGTTGCCACCAGTCTTCTCCATTGCACCCGATTCTCCTGAACTGCAGACTTAATGGTCAAACTGTGTATCCAAGGATAAGGGGAAATTCACATAAGGACTATGGTTTGTGTGAGGGTAAAGCATCTTGACTGGAGAATGAAAGTTTCTTAATCAGACATGATGCTGCTGAAGTTTCCTGAAGTAATTTATGTGTCTTTTTTTTTTTTTATATAGTATTCTCTTTCTTCTAAAATGTAGCATTTATTTTAACTGAAGGGGGGGGGTTCTTGGTACTTTTTCAGTGATAGCAAATCAGCTAATGACCTATTGCCATACTTATGTAGCGCATACCTTTTGGTCAAAGATACCTGCATTTTATTGAAAATAAACAAACAACCCCACCTCAAATTACTTTTTGATATCTTCTAGAAGTTACAGTACTGGCCCTTTTAAACAATTTTTTGAACTTATAAAGATCTCAAATGTGAATCGCTGTTCATTAGAGACTACATGCATAAGATACTAAATGTGAATGATGTACAATATATTTCAAAATAATCCAGGAAAACTAACCCCAAATAAATACTAATTATTTCTATCATGCTTTTACAGCAGCAGTATCAAAGTGCCCTGTTTTGGGCAGACAAAGTAGCTTCACTGTCTCATGGTAAGTAGCTGCTTTTTACATTGGTTTTGATTAACTTCTTTCTGATAGTATTCTGTTTCTTTTTTCTTGTTTTCTTAAAGCTATTTGGCTAAATGTTGAAGCTTTGAGTTTGGTGTAAGTGCTTTTCTGTGATCTCTGGAATGCCATTTTTCCAAGTAGGGCAGGGCCAATCTTTCCCTTTTGAACTTTGTGTTAAAATTAATGATTGGCCAAGCCTTAAGGTTTGCCTACCTTGAGACACCAAAAAAAAAAAAAGTGATCTATGAGAGACAACAGTGGTTTCCTACAGGATTCACTGTTGTTCTGGGTGACAAGTAGAATGCAGGTTTACAGAGTGAGTTATGCTGGTAGCCTATATCTGCCTACAGCCATGGTCCATTTACACTTCTTAAAATGATTCTAGGGGCTTGATTCCACAAAAACCTTGGTTGCCAATAAAGTAGGAGAGTACTAAGCTGTGCTTCTGCAGTCATAACTTTAAGCTGCAGAAGTCTAATGCTTTCACTTTCACTGTTCTTAGGTTACCACTGATCTTTTTTGAGAGACACAATTCTGGGTTGTTTTTCTCTGCCCTTTGTCCAAGGGCAGGGTAACCTACAACTGCTATTTTTTTTAGATCTGTATCACTGTTGTCTCCTTCTCATGACACACCTCTAGTGTGAGATTTTTTGTATTCACTGTCCAGTGCGTTATCTGATGTCCTTAAAATTAAAATCTGATTTTTTAAAAATTTTAATATCTCACTGATAGATGTGTTTTTATATATATATATTAAAAAAACTCTTTGTAACTCAATAGGATGCTAGAATAGGGGAAAAATACTTTTCTAGTGAAGCAAAAGTGAATATTCTGTATGGAAGTGTTTACAGATATATTCTAAATCAATGGTTTATAATTTGCTCTTTTATTTTAGAGGAACCACAAGATATCTACTGGTTGGCCCAATGTCTTTACCTAACAGCTCAGTATCATAGGGCAGCACATGCCCTTCGATCACGTAAGTTGGATAAGGTAAGTCACTTCAGTCAAAGACTTACTGCTGTTATTCCACTTTTAAACCTCTGTTGCTAACCACACTGACTTCTTCACCATCAGAGGAGAAGGTTCACGGGAAAAGTAATTAAAAAACTTGCATGATGCAGTTTATCTGAACCAAGTACAGCCCTGTGTTCAATGGACCAGATTGAAACTGTTGTCCCCTGATAGGGTCACAGAAAAGAGAATGGGTCTGAGGATGTAACTGCAGCAGGTTTGGGAAGGTGGGGTGTCCGTCAGGTGTAGTTGTTTAAATTGTCCTTCCACTCTGCCAATGAGTGGTGAAGGCAAGAGTGAAGCAAGTGTCCTTTGAGAGTTTAATAGTAGAGAAAGTGTTACAGACTTAGTCATTTTGGTCAGGAAAGACTTGGAGGTGAAAGGGATGAAGAAGCCATACAAGCGAAAAAGGAGAGAGCAAAACGGAGTCTAGCAGTGTAAGTAAACATGCTCTCTCTTTATGACTAATATGTACGAAACTTCTCTTTCAGTTATATGAAGCATGTCGCTACCTTGCAGCTAGATGTCATGTGAGTACACGTTTTAACCTCTATTGGAAATGAACAAAACTAAATAAAAGATGCATCTTGGGAAGATTAGGTACCTGACAGGCAATGTAACTGTCTATGTTCATTGGAATAACAGGTTTAAATTTTGTGACAGTTGATTGCATTCTTTAACCTTCAGTATGGTCACTGGAGTATCTATTGTGGTACTATTCTGAAGAAATCCAACCAACCTTTTTTTCCAAGAAAGAAAATACTCCTCTAATATTTTGTGGGGAAAGAACGTGAACTATTTTTGTCTCATGTCTTCATGTTTATGTTTTTAATTGGTTGGAGGAGATGTGATTTATGGTTGTATAAATATAGTTAGCAGTTTTATGCTTCTGTATAAAATGTGGTACATAAATAGTAAATGCAGTGCTATGACAGGAAAACTGGATCAATTGGTAGATTAAATATAGAAATTTGAAACAGAATAATATGCTGCTTATAGAATAAGAATAACTTATAGAATAAGTATTTTACTAAAACATGTATTAACTATTTTTAGAAGCATATCTGCTTCTGTGATTGCATAATGCTGAATAATAGATTTTTCTGTAGGTGTTAATCTTATGATTTTTTGCATATTGTAAATAACTAGTAAAATAGTTGGCTGCAATTGTAACATAATGACATATGTCCAAATAAGAATATGCATGCATGACAAATCCTGCTGGTAAGCACTGGTTGTTTCAATCTGTGCCTTTGAAATGTGGTGCTGTGTTTATTGGTGCTTTATGTACAGATGTTTCAAATCTCAACCTTGTTTTTTACATGCACATATTTGGCTAGTATGCTGCAAAAGAACATCAACAGGCCCTGGATATTCTTGATATGGAAGAGCCAATCAACAAAAGACTTTTTGAAAAGTACTTGAAGGATGAAAGTGGATTGAAAGACTCTACCACAGACTGGGAGATGTCACAGTCCTCTGTAAGGGACCTTTTTTGAGCAAATATTTTTATAACTGAGAAAAAAATATGTGAAGCCAGAAAGTGATTTTACAGCTGTATGAATCTGACACTCTGCATTTAAGCTTTCATTTTTGGATAACATAGTTTTCAAAAATGCTGAATTGTTCTCTGTTCAGTCAGAAGTCACATGTTACTTGCCTGTAGGAAAATAACTTGCTTTGCAAAAATGAAGAGTGCTCTTTGAAAACTTCCCATAAATTATTTGCAGACACTTTGCAGGAAGTTCATGATCTAGCATTAGTTTTTAGAGTCTTTTAGCTCTATGCTGCAATTTCAGTCTTGATAATGTAAACTAACACTTCTCTCAATTGGGCTGCAGGTTCTGAGATAACAAAGCAAGTTTTCTTCTCCAGATATTTTGAATGAAATATTTCCTTAATCACGCAAGTGTTGCTCTTAGTGGGACATTTTTTTCATCACACTTGAAAAATTATGTGATGTGAAGGTGAAGTTTTTGAAGCTCAGTGAAAAAATTCTGTACAGGCACACAGTTAAAAGGGGTCTGTACCACGTGAAGGCTGAAGAGTCTGTGAAGAGCCTTTACTTTCAGAGTTATGGATTGAAGTTTATTAGCTGAAACTACAGTGAAGGTGGTTGGCAGATGGCATTTTCCCTGTAAGACTGAAGTAGCAAAATGGGTGAAATCATCAATGTAAACTGATTTCGAATGCTGGTATTAATGGGCCGAAGGGAGAAGTGGATTAGACTGAGTTACTGCGGTGCACCTTAATGGGAACATTGAAGCTACCACTGCAAGCAGAGGAAGAAGTCCTCAGCTTTAGCTGTTCATTCTTGCTCCCTGTCTCATGGTACTCTGGCCCAAGTGTTTGTGTGGCTGATTGTTGAACTAAATTGGGAAACTATTTTGGCTGAAAAATAACGCAGCCAAAAAACTTGACTTCTGTCAGTCCTTACCTTCACAAATGCTTGTTATAATGTAGCTCACTAATGGAAGTATGGGTTTGGTTTGTCAAAGGAGAGAACTACTGAAGTGGGTACTGCTACAAAAAAATTTAAATGAAACTCCTCTCTAGGAATGTAGTTTTGTCAAACTTGATTTGTTTTCTTTGCACAGACACTAGTTCCTGAGTAAGAATGACTGGTCTCTGAGCTGGTAACAATATTACCACTTTAGCAGCCCCCTGGGGTTTATCAGTTGTCAATATAGCTATACTGTTTCTAGTGTGGGGGCTCCCGAGCGAGTTGGTCTGTCTAGTTAGTCTGATGATACAGATGTGTAATGTGTTAACTTTCTCCAAGTAACTTGCTGACACTTCTTTTGCCTTCTGACTGAATTTAACACCCATCTACAGAGTTTTGAAAGAACATGTTATTTATTAGACATCTTAGCACAACTTTAACTATGGTAATCATGATCTTTCACTACTTTAATTTCTGAAACATGTATGTTTTGGGTTGAAGAGAAGGATATATTTTTCTGCTCAAAGTAGTTGATTTGGCGTTTTTCATCTCTGGTGAGGTCGTTCTTCTCTTGCATAAAATATGTGGTTTAATAGTCAGCAAAGAAGTGGATTGCCTTTAGAAGTGGCAATTTCCCTGTATTGACTATGAAGG